>NC_052532.1:41488403-42715546 GCF_016699485.2 Gallus gallus
AAGAAAACCTCAACTTACACATTGAGTTTACAATCAAATCATTCTGTGATATGAAGTTGGTATGACAGATCCCCAGCTGCATTTCTGGGATTTTAGATACTGAAGGATACAAGAATATGAGTGAAAACCATCTAAAACTCTTAAAATCCAACTACTGATGATTAGACCCCATTCTTCTTTGAAATTTTTTGTTTTTTCTTTTCCATTGATACCTGCTGTAGAAAGCTGCTGGAAAGTAAAAAAAGAAATACATCAATATAGTTCAGGAAGACTACAAGATAGATTTCTGTGTTTATTTCTCATTGTGACACTGGAGTGAACGTGACCTTACAAGAACATAGATGGATATATTTGAATTCCTTACCTTGGCTGACAGAAAATAATGGCAGAGAGCAGCAGTCTAAAAATTCACCCACTGAAGATGAAATATTGAACATTGCTTGTAAGAGTGCCAAATAAATCGGTATGACATTTTAAATCTTTCATGCCTTATTTTTAAAGGAATACATCCTGTATATGGAAAATCATAGCAGAATATCAGATTGTACTGTATATATATATAATATACTTCTTTAATTCTGGAAGGAATTACAGCAGTAAAATGAATATTTAATCAACAGCAGTGCAGGGAATTTTAAACATGTATTTTAGTTTTCCACAGACATGGAAAGGTTGGAGGGGATTTTAGGCAGCACAAATAATTTAATCCATACTTTCCCTCGGCTTTCTTCAAGCTCGTACTTTAAAATTAGGTTCATATTCAGATTAGTAATTAAGTACTTAAAATGTTTTTTTTTTTTTTTAATTGCCATAACGTTTAATCAAATACAGAGGAGATAAAGATTAAAGACTGTACTTAGACCACACATTACAATGCTTATAAACACTGAAAATAGGCACTGCAATTGCTTCTCTATTAACAGAGAAGAAAGGAGAAGGGGAAGGGGAAGGGGAAGGGGAAGGGGAAGGGGAAGGGGAAGGGGAAGGGGAAGGGAAGGGAAGGGAAGGGAAGGGAAGGGAAGGGAAGGGAAGGGAAGGTTGTCTGTGCTTCATCCCTGAATGTGTTTAAGGCCAGGTTTTATGGAGCTTCAGACAACATGATCTAGTGGTTGGCAACCCTGCCCAGGACTGGGGACTTGACACTAGATTTTTTTTTTAAGGTCCCTTCCAATCCAAGCCATTCTGAGATTCTGTGATTCATTCAATGACAATTCTAGTCTGCCTACTTAAGTTTAAATTTTATTAAAATTCTAGTGAAAGTGACCCTGATCCCAGTTAATATCTGACTGAAAGAAAAAAAAATGAAGCCCAATTCCACTTTGGAGATTTGTCTGACGCTTACTCCTATTGCAAATTTCTTAACATGATATCCGCACTGAGATGAAACATCCTGTTTTAGAAGTATCCTGAGGGGAGCATTACTGGTAGGGTAGTGAATTTCACAGCTGTAATGAAGCAATGTCCATCACAACAGTGTACACAGTGGTTGCATTTAAATTGCAAAGCATTATATCAACTTTTTCCCTGAAAATCAAATGACAGTCTTGGCATTTAATGAGATGCTTGGAGATGGCATTCATAAATATGCAGTTTATGTTTGGGATCACAACTGGAGATAAAATTGTGATAAAGGTAACCAGTTGGAAGTTGATATACATTGATAGTCATTGCAAGTTTCTCCTTGTGATGGCTGAACTCTGACCTCAGTGCAGTAAGCTGATGATTTCACCTCTGCTGGACATCTATGCTATCCAAAAAGCTGATATTAAGCTCAGAATTAATGGACAATTCCAAATGAGAAAAACCAAAACTTACCACATTCTCTTTTTCACTTAAAGTGAAAGTAGGATATGAATTTAAGGGTGAGTGAACACCACTCAACTGAAATCATTGGAACTGTATCCCTTATCTTTATACCTTTTTGTTCAGTATTCCAACATGTGTTTGTTATTTTATACTCTAGGAGAAACAGGAAAAAAATATTGTAGAAAATCTGAGGAAACTAAACAATTCAGTACAGAATAAAGTGAGAGAGAAAGAGGAGTGGAAATGAGACAGAAAACTTTCTCATTTAAGAAGGCTTTTAATACTTTTGACTTTCTCTTACATCACTAATTTTACATACCGTTTTCTTGTAGGCCCATTAAACTGATGACCTTATTTTCAATAAAATCTCTGCTTGCAATGTAGTGTCTTGTGAATCTCATTAGTTGGGATTGTCTATAAGTGCATTTTCAATTAATGTCTGGAGTTTAACATTATTTATCAGAATTTTAAATAATAATTTACAATTGAAAGGTACGAAATATTTTGTGACTCCTTAGGAAGAAAAGCATGACATTAGAGTGTGAAAATACAGGCGTGTATGTCTCATACATTTTTCATAGTAAAACAAAAAATGTTATTTCTGTTACCTTGTATGAAAGAATGTGTGAGGCGCTTGTTCAAGAACAGTGCTTTACTTCCGTTGTACCGAAGATCAGGATGTCATAAAAAAGTATTTTATATGCATAAAAAATTGAAATACTAATTTGCATGAAAAAACCTATTTGGTCTACAAGGTAATTTCTAAAGACAATCTGTTTGCATAAAATTGCATAATCTTTATGCATCTTGGTCATAGGTATTTCAGTCCTGATTATGGAAGGAGACATCCTGAAAATACTGTGTCAGATTCTGATTGTAGTACTCTACCAGCTCCATCCTGTCTCCCTTTGGTCCTGCTTTATTTAGGAGGGTCAGAGACAACTTTACACAAAGCTGCTCTGTCTGCTGATACCTGGTATTCCCACTGCAGGAGAAGTAATCCTCTTTCTTGAATATGTAAAGGAATGGCCACGTTCTGTCTTTCATTTTGATGCAGATGCAGTAGAGCTCTGCCAGATGACAATCTCCAGTTTCCATGTGTGGTCCCCTCTAAATATGAGTGAGGGAAAGTAATATGCAGAAAGTCTTTGTATTTATGTATTTTTTTTTATTATCTTAATCATGCCCTGTCACTGGGATATTCAATATGACACTGGACGAGGCTCTGAGCAACCTGATCTAGCTGCAGGTATCCCTGTTCATTCCAAGGGAATTGGACTAGTCTTTAGGGGCCCTTCCAACTGAAATGATTCAATGATTCTATTATCTAATATGTGAGACTAATTTATTAAAAAAAATAGGATAGAGAATTGATTTTTTTTGAAATTGCCCTGAAACAGTGAATTAGGTATTTCAATAGAATCCGCAGTTCTTGGCATTTTTTCTCTATTCTATCCTATGTCAGGGTATTTAGCCTTTATAAATTTCCAGCTAATAGAAGACTCTGTATTTCTTTATTTACAGTGCATTATACTCTTTAATGACCTTTCAGCAACATCAGAGGTTAAATCCTTCAATCCTGACACATGAGTAATTCCACTAAGATCAAAAGAGAAATACAGCCGAATACGAACATTTGGGAAAGAACTGAGTACGAGCAAGAATGACAGGTATATACAAGAATTGCGTGGCTTTGTAGACCACTTAAAGTTGAACTGGTTCTGGAAAATGAAAAATCTCCTCAGGACTATTGGAAATCCATAATATTTAACTGCTTTATGCATGTATTTCTGGGATGCCAGCTCAGATTATTTCTGTGCTGTTTGTTTGTTGGCTGTTTTCAGTTTTTTAAGTGTGGATTGTTTATTCCTAAAGTTTGTATACCTAGAGGCTAACACAGGATAAGAAAGACATAATTTCTCCATATCATCTTGTCTGTATAACTGCAGGTTTTTGTTTGTTTGTTTGTTTGTTTTTGTTTTTGGTTGTTTTGTTTTGTTTGTTTGTTTTTTCATTCTAAGGGAAATGATTAGATATCTAGGTCCATTTAAAACTTCCTGTGTTTAAGTTGCCTTCCTGATTTCATCTTGGTGGGCTGACATTTTCCTTTTCTCATTATTTTACATTAACAACTCAAGGATTTTTGTTAACATAACAACAAAAAAGAAGGAAAGGAAAAAGAAAACAAATTATTTCTCTCTTAATCAAGAAAAGAAGCCAAGACAGAATAGAGAACCAACAGGGAAAGGCTGTTGGCTAAATTTCCACATCTGAAACTTCCTCAAAGGGCTTAAATTGTCTTTGTGTAAGCAGCAAAAATTGAGTGTCTTCCATTAGAAAATGAAGAGGTAACCTTAGCAACTTCATTGTTTATTATTATATCTCTGGAGATTGAGACTGAATCTCTTGGCCCAAAGGTTAGAGGGGTTAAGGAATAAGGTGAAAATAGATCAGAAAATTCTCTTCTTGGAAAAAAAACTTCATAATGTTCCAAGCAAAAGTGGAAAAAAATAGTATAAAGCTCTTGCAATAATGTATATAAAAGTGTTCTTTTTTTCCCCCTTTCTTCTTCATCTCCTTTTCAACTGGAAAACTGTCAATAAAACTATTAAAATGAAATCACAGATTATAACTGGAAACAAGAATGCTGACAAAAAAATTTGTGTAATATTCCAAAAGAATTTATTTTTATATTTATGTTATTTTGCAGTAAGTTTGCACATAAGCCTGTGATCATTTATAAAAATCTAATGACCATTGTATGGATTAATTCAAATTACACTGCCTTCTACTAAAAAAAGTAGGTCATCATTTTGATTACAGAAGAATACAAAATAAATTAAGACAACATATCAGATCTACCATGTTTCTTGCATTTTCTAATTTCTGTGGTTGATTGCACTATTAATTGATTCAGTATTAAGACAATTATGTTTTCTGACATGAAAGTCAATGTGTTTCTCTTTCCCACTTAAGTCTGCTTTGTGTGGATCAAAAAAGTACAGTTAATTTGCTGTGGATTTTTGTTATTATTTATTATTATATTTATATTTATTTGATAAGGTATTGCAATAAATCTTTGCAGGTGAATATTGTATTCTCAAACCTTCCTGTTGCATATGGTATAGACGAATAGATAGATACATAGGTAGATAGATAGATAGATAGTCTGTACCCAATTCTAGAAAATGTCAAGTTTTATTTTCCTCAGAAACACATTATGCAATGGATAAACTTTATATATGTGAATGGTCTATATGAATTTCAAAATTAATGTTTATTTATGCATTATTATAGCTTCATTATTAAATATGAAAGGCCAAAATCTGTCAGGAAACAGGTTTATCATCAAAAAGAGTTATGGTATTATAATTGTTGCAGTCTTTTCTAATAGGTCAGTTTATTCTTTATTTCATATTATATATATCTATATATTCTTTATCCTTTATACTTTTCTTCTTTTATTCCTCTATGAAGTCTGATGCCATGCAGAGATTTCACAGAAGTTGTCAGATCTCAAATAACAGCAAACTTCTCTAACATCAGTTTCCCATATCTTTTAAGATGCTCCAAGGTAACCTTTTTGGCTTCCATATGTTCAAGAGTGTCTTCTATGTACATTCTGATTCTCCTACCATCCCTTTCCATGTTCCTCACATACACACAGGATGCCTCAGATGGCACTACATTTATATAAAAATTGCAAGACTCTAGTAATTACAATTACAATACAGAGTGTTTCATTTTACTCGGAATTAGATATCTGCTGAGCGATCAGTTGAATGGTTCACTGTATTACATTGATTGCGTTGATAAGATATTCAGTGAACCAGTGAGAGCTTAAAAACAAGCATAGACATATATTTTCACCTTTCTTCTTTTTGAAAAATATTCATTTTCTGAAAAGCACATTTCTGCAGAAAAAATATTTGCAGAAAAATGCATTTTTATTGGTCCTGATATTCAATAATCTATCAGATTGAATGCTTTGGAAATTGAATAATTCTGTCAAAGGATTATACGTTATTACTAAGCTGCTTACCTGTGTATTATGTAGATTTTTAACTCAGAGTTTTGTTTATGACATGCAGTAGTAATTTTACCACCTTTAGCAACAAACACTACTCGCACTGAGACAGATCATCTGCTTTCTTGGGAGTGATTATTTGTTTGCAGACAAGAACACATTTTAGTATCTGCAGAAATGGCTGCAGTAAGGTTTCTTCTGATAGCCCTAAGTTTCAGCCAAAATAAGAACCAAGAAGTTCATTGGCTGTTCACTGCGTATGAAGGAGCAGTGGTAGTGTTTTCCACAAAATAGTGTTTGTGCACTTGTTCTTGAATGTCAGTCCTATGTGGGAGATATTTATCTGGATAAATGGGCTTGTAATCATAGATCAAAATCTGGTTTGAAAGACTGAGAATATTCCACTTTGAACAGGATAAGACCATCGGAACTGATCATCAGAGTCAGTACTGTTTTCTCTACTTTTATAGAATTGTCGGCAATGACTAGCAGGCAGTGCAGAAGTAGAAAGCCTGGCAGACAATATACTACAAGGGCCTTGTCACCCAAAGGTGTTGGGGAGCCCCAGCAGAAGGAATCCACTATGGACTGTGAAGAGAAAAACATTTTCAAGGCTTAGAAATAAGTGTTGAGAAAACACTCAGGGCAATTAATATAGCTGCCATATTCTTATTCATCCAGAGGAATAAGCTTATGGCTATGGTTGCACAGTCAGAACTAGATACACTTTCAGCTCTGACTCTTCACATCCAGTATAGTATTATAAATTACATTTTACCAAACTTAGCTTTGGTGGATTCATTGTGGTTTGGTTTGTGTGTGTGTGTGTGTGTGTGCTTTTTTTTTCTTCTGGTCTATAAAGACCCCTACTTAATCTAAGAAGTTTCACATGGAAAATTTTTTTCAGCGAGGTTGTCCTTTGTTGTTTGAGAACTACCACATATTCTTCTAATCCTTTCAGAGTGGTTATAAAACTCCTTTTAATTCATCCTGAACCATAGCTTTTAGCCACCACAAAATTATTACAGCCTGTGCTCTATAAAAAGATGTTTACATTAGATATACTGTGTGCATTAAATAGCCATACAAATTAACCCCTAATAGACCACATGAATAATAAGAGTTTCATGTACAAGTTAAATGCCTTCCATTTTAACTCCTAAATTCTTAAATTCTTAAGGAGATAATCTAAAAAAATAAACATAGACCTATTAAATGGTTCAGTTTTTAGTTGTTCCTAAGTATCAAATGCTGCAAATCACTTGATTACAAAATCAGATTGTTTTTCTGTTACATAGTTATAAAGGAATTAAAACATTACAATTTTTGTATGAGGAATTTTGCACAGACCTCATACAAGTTTAAATTCTGTGGAGAATGTATAGCAGGTTAAAAATTAAATGTATTGGCTTCCGCAAGTAGAAATCCACTTAGCTGAATTTTTATCTCAGAAGGAAGTATCTGTACAATATTTATCTAAATTTCAACAGAAATATTAATCTGAATAAGGAGTTCGTAAAGTGTATTTCTTTCTTTTTTTTTTCTTGTGACCTCTGTTTCTTGCCAGTTTTGTCATGTGATACACAAAATTTTCATGGCGTTCTAAAAACTGCAAGTGTATCTTCCTTTCTTAAAAGATAACTAATAAGATCAAGAAAGTACACAGAACAGAATTTACCCTTTCACCAGGTATACTAAACTATAATCTTCCTTTGTTAATAGAAAGGCTCTTGGAGATAATAAAGTTTCTGTTTATTTTTTACGTAGAATATCTTGAAGTTGAATATTCAAGAGTAAAATCCCTAGGGATTTTTCCTATGTATTTTGACCTGAGAATGAGATAGGTCATAAATAGACAATGAGATAGAAGAATTTGATTTAATTATATTAGTAGAAAACATAGAGATAATATATTTGGGCTAGTTAACTATAGCATGCGCTCTTGAATTTTAATTAAAAAAAAAAAAAAAAGGCCATTAAATTTGTCCATTTAAAGTTTTAAGTCTAATTAGGAAAATGAAGCGTAAGGGTCCTTAGAGATCACATGGTATTCAAAAGGCAGTTTTATTGTTTTTCTCTTCCACTGCTAGGTAGTCTACTTTACCTCTGCTCTCTGAAGTTGTTACCACCTATTTAATCCTACCTTAGTGCAGCTCAGAAACTGTGGGCTTCATTTCACATTAATAGTGAAGTGGAAACTGGTTTAACATTTGAAGACACCATAAGGAGTCCAGAGATATTTTTCAACACACTGTTCAAATCTAATTTCCCCCTTCATTTATCATCTTTTTTTTAGATTGGAGATTATTTTCTTTCAATTGACTTAGAAATATATATTTATTAATGAGCACCGGAATATTGTTAAGTATATTCCTTAATTAGGCCCAGTAGCAAGTATCCAAATGCATATTCATTCAGCGAAACTATGTGATCAGAATTTTGATTTTTGAGGTAAAGATTTCCAAATGTTTTGCTGAACAAAGGAATAAAGATTTCACTGTGTATGTAACACCTAATATGAAATACAGGATATATATACTTTATTCATATGCATGGTCATTTCATTAGTCCACCATTTAAATGAATGATGAGGATATAAAAATCACAAATTTTGTTAGAATTTCACACAATCTTTCATGTTTTTCTTTAATAAACTGTGCCTCTATTATGAATATATCCGGTGTTCCTATTTGTATCTCTTCATGGCAGTTTAGCAACCAAGCTCAGAAGAAGGCTGAATCTGCATGTATCTTTCCAGCACCCAGCAGTAAGATATCAAACTTCTGACCACTGAGTCTAGAGCTTATACAGATCAGTTTAGTCTACTAAAGTACTGGGAAATGAAAACAAATAAACATATACTGAAAGGGGAAATAATGGGCATGCTTTATAATATGGCTAATAGTGATATTCTTGTAGGAAAAAGATATGAAGCTGCTTTGAACATGGTAGAAGTAAATTATCTTAAGGAAAGGAAGAGAAGAAAACCATTTACCTTTACGAAGAACCATTTACCTATAAAAAGTGACGCAATTCTAAATTCCTCAAAATTTGCGTGCATTTCTAGATGATAATGTATCACTATTCTGAAGAAGAATAAAATCTAGCTTAAAGTGTCTGCAGTAGAAGGAAATGGTTTTGAAAACATGTTCATTTAAAAGACAGTAATGTTATGGAGTGATTTTCTAAACGTGAACCATCTAGTTAGTGTGACAATTTGAAGATCATTTTTATTTTAGCTTTCTAAGTCCAGAATTAGCTGCTCTGGCCATTGCTGATAATAGTAGATGCTGCACACAGCTTTGAAATGTATTCTCCATTCCTAATGGAATTAATATTCTTGAAATTAAAAGTATTGTAATTCAGCTATATTAAAGACTGAAGATATAAATGCATATTATGTATATTTAAAAACTTTCATATATATACCCAAACCACCAACTAGTCACACTTCATATGTCACAAATGAAGACTTCTAGGTTTTATCCAAGAAATATAAAACAAACTGAAATGACTAGAGAAGAATCTGAAAACTTCATTTAGGGCACCATTCTTGGCACCAAGACAAATTCTTTGGTTATTTAGGTTCTAATCTTGCAAACGGAAGTTTATACACATAGATTTCTATTAATTTCAATGTGATGTTGTACAGTCATATGAAAGCTCAATTTGTTTTCCAGTACTGTCAACCTACATTCAATTGGAGCCAAAGTGTCAGAAAGAATACTGGAAGTCATCTAGATTTACACCAGTGAAAATGTGGATAGAGTTAAACTTCTACTAGTATCTAAATCTCATCTCTGCACATTTTAACAAGAAGGATTTAAAAATAATTCCAGCACAGTTCATCTTTTCTTGATAAAATTTATTCATGTGGTTGAAGCCTCAGCCATGGCTGTTAGAGTAGCTAATTTGAAGATAAATCTCACTTTTCTGGAAAAATGTTGCCCTTTCATGCACACATGCAATTTTCACTGTGTTAACAGGAGTCACATTCATGCATCCAAGGGCATTATTTGTTTCTTAATAAAATGATGTAAAATAAAGAGACTAAAAATACATCAGAAGAGTAAAAACACTAATTGCATACAGGAGATTTCAGTGCTGAGAAAGGAAATTATATGTATAACTTACTGATCTGTAAAAGCTAAATCCTTCTATATGTAAAGCAAATTTTATTCTCATAAAAAATAGATGTTTTACAAACAAAACCAAAATTCAGCCAGGGCTTATAGATTCTTTTGTTTGTTTGTTTCTTTGTTTTTTCATGAGTGGATAAAGAAATGTGGAAAAGAGTTTGGGATCAATAGCTTACTAGCACAATCTCAGGCACAGTCTCAGAAATATGAAGTATCAGGAAATCTTTCAGCATGTTACTTAAAATAATGTTAACATCATTTATACACACTACTTATGTTGCTCTCTGTAAATAGTAGAGAACTTTCACAAAAGCTCTGGTAAGTATTAATTTCTACACTGAAAAATAATAGAGTTACTACTTTGCTGTACTCAACATGAATGAATATTAGGTGAAATGAGTTCAACACAATACATCGCACCAAAATGCCTCAGCCATACCAAACAAAATACAGGGAAAGTATAATGACTATCTTGAAATATCAAGCATTGCTTTTGACTCAGAATCAACTCAGATCGGTATTGTTGTTGTCAAATATATAGTATTGAAAACCAAGACATTCTATTTCTTCCAGGTTGCCCTTCTTCCAAATTCTTTAAAATTGTTTTACCTGTCCCTTTGTATAAAGACACTGATCTAAATCTCTTCAGCTGGACATCCAATAGTAAATGAAATAATTAAACTCTTTCTGGACTTCTTGCCAAGATAGCCCATCTAATTTTTCTCAACAGAAACCAAAAGAACTTGAGAAAGAAAAAGCAGTCACAAGGATGTTTAAGGACAAAAAATATATACATATATATATATATATATCAAGGAATCTGTAGATACTAAGGAATACAAAAGAGGAAAGAAAGTTCAAAAGAAACTATAAACTGGTGGAACTTGAGCCTTCTGGGAGTAGCTGAATTTTTTTTTTTTTTTTTCCTGCAATGTATATCATCTTATAATAGTAGCAGTTGGGACAGTGTGTATTATAAATTGGTGGAAATGGATAAGGATGTGAATCCTCCTGGGAGTCTTGACCATGATTTTTTCCTGAGTTTCTTCTAATGCAGTGTCTCATGTGACCCTCTCCACCTAATACAATGTTCACCAGTCACATTCAGAACAGCTCATGTCTGACAAGTAAAGCACATCAGGATTGACCAGCAGCAGGAATTAGACTACTACGTGCCACAGAAATGTTTTCAGTTAATAACAAAGTCATATCATCATACACACAATCACCCACATTTTCTAGTCATTTTCATTTTAGTAAGATTTAATGATGAGTGTGGGTTTGGTGGTGTATTTAAATAATGGCTTACCCATTAATATGCTGCACACTGGTTTACACCGATTACACTTTTGTAGAGAGATTTTTCCAGTGATGTGCTCTGTGGTACGCTCCTGCATAGACTAAAACTGAAAAGAATTAGTTGGAAAGTACCCTCACAAAGAGAACCTCTATTCACTGCTAGTGATTTCCCCTTTCTAGAGCTTACAAGTCCCTTATCTAACAAGCAAATCTCTCTTTTTTGCAGTAAGAAAATATTTTCACTTCAGGAAAAGTATTACAGTTAGCAGGTTTGATTGAGTCCCTAGAGATTCTCCTTTCTGTCTTTTCTTATGCTATGTATTTTACAGATGTTTAAAAAACATACTCTCGGCAGCTTGGAGAAGGTCATCCAAGTGGTCAGACATAGTAAATATACCAGGCCTTACTCTGTGAAACCTAATCTGATGGGAATCAAATGTTTTTGTCCATTTTTCCTCATCCTGTTCTACAGTTAGTAAAACAGATGCCTTAAATCCAAGCAACATTTCTAGCAAGCTATTTTTTATTGTTCTCTACCCTCTAGAGCACTCTAACCTGAAGTTTCAGTTTAAGAGAATTTTGGATAGTGATAAGTTTGGTAAAACATTTTATTTAAAAGAAAAAAAAAAAAAAAGGAACATGAGTAGAAGAAAATATAACTTTCAGAGTGTTTGGAAAAACAATTCTGAGGTTTTCTAAATAAAATTTTCCTAAGTTTTGTTGAATTTCTCTTTTCTTGTTAAATATATATTTTTAAAAAAAGGGAAAAAAATAGGAAATATAAGTAGGAAAGATATGTTGTAAAACAGAAATAAAATACCTAATTTTTTAATAGATGAAAAGTTTGTCATGCTTAATAGTCTCATGAAACAGTCTTCAGTAAAATCTAGGTGATGAACTTGGTTTTCATGCATGAGCAGTTATGAAAATGATAGTTAAACCCCAATCTGTAGTTCATTATCTGCAAGGAAGTCCTACTGTATCAGCTGTCATTATTTCTATAGTTTTACCCTGAACATATGAAATGAAATAATAAGTGTCTTGACTAGTTACCGAGGATAGTTGCAGGGACTTTCACAATATTAAGCAGTATCAGAAAGTTAAATGTCTTGGCACATTATGAAATCATTTGCTTTTACATGTATGTATATACACACAGAAGTATATATGCATAAACACATACATATAATTGTGAAACTGTGTTTTGCTGTATCAAGAAACAAAAATCTTCAACAACATTTAACAAGTATCATAAACATATGCTCTCTTGACTTAAACAATGTAGAGATTGGGGTCTATAGCAGATTTTGGCCTAAGCTTTTCTTAAAGATACAGATGCCAAAATATTAGAAAGTTGGCTTTTCAACACTTGCAGGTGTGAAACTTTGAATGCAGGTAGCTATGGTGATTGAATAAATAACAGAAAAAATATGGAAAATGTGCAATACCAGACTCAAGGCTGGCAGACAGCCAAAATATTCCATGTTAATTAGGCAGAGAATTTTGTATTGATCAAAATTATAATGCAATATGTGAAAGGCAAGGCAGAGCAATGCAAGGCAAGGGAAAAGGAATACAATTTAAGAGATTATAGACATTCTGCATCATTTATTTGTACATAATTGTTCTAGGAAAGACAACAAAGAAGATCAGAATTTCCTTTGAAAATTTCAGTCTTTCACATCCTTCAAAACATGTCCATGTGATTGCCGGACAATTTGATCTTCTCACAAATATTTGTTGGATAAGCAACACAGCCAGGCACACATGGTCCATGCAGTTCCTGCAGTTTGTTGATTATAACTTTCTGATACATGTGACGGAGAAACCAGTGAGAAAGGGTGTGCTACTTGGCCTTGGTTTTACTAACAAGGAAGGGCTGGTCAGGGATGCAAAGGTTGGAGGCAGCTTGGGAGGCAGTGATTATGGGATGGTGGAGTTTAAGATCTTGTGTGGAGGAAGAAAAATAATAAGTAGTTTTGCTACCCTGGACTTCAGGAGAGCCAATTTTGACCTCTTCAAAGACAAGGGATGCTGAGAAGGTGGAGATTCTAAATGCCTTCTTTGCTTCAGTCTTCATTGCTATGACAAACCCTCAGGAATCCTAGACCCTGGAGATAAGAGAGAGTCTGGGAAAAGGAAAGCTTCCTATTAGTCAAGGAGGATTTGGTCAGAGAGCATCTAGTCAAAATCAGTGCACACAGGTCCGTGGGTCTCAATGGAATGTGCCCACAGGTACTCAGAGAACTGGTAGAGATGATTGCTAGACCACTCTGTATTATCCTTGAAAAATCTTGGTAAACGGGTGATATGCCTGAAGACTGGAGAATAGCCTTTGCCACTCCAGTCTTCAAAAAGAGCAAGAAAGAGGATCTGGTAAAATGCAGGCCAGTCAACCTCACCTTTGTCCCTGCAAAGGTGATGGAGTAACTTCTTCTGGATACCCTTTCCAAGCAATTAGACGAGAAGAAGGTCATCAGAAGTAGTCAACATAGGTTCCTGGTAGCCTTCTATGATATCATCACTGTCTCGGTAAATGTGGGGGGGGGCAGCGGATATTGTGTGCCTTGACTTCAGCAAGGCATTTAACACCATCTCCCACAGCATCCTTGTTATGAAACTTAGAAAACGTGGGATAGATGAGTGGACAGTGAGGTGGATTGAGAACTGGTTGACTGGCAGAGCCCAGAGGGTTGTCATCAGCAGCACGAAGTCGGGAGCATGTAGTACAGAGACCTGTAACTAGTGGTGTTCCCCAAGGGTTGGTGCTGAGGGCAGTCTTGTTCAACATCTTCATCAGTGACCTGGATGAAGGAACAGAGTCTACCCTCAGTAAGTTGGCTGATAATACAAAACTGGGAGGGGTGGTTGACACACCCAAAGGCTGTTCTACCATTGAAAAAGACCTGGACAGACTGAAGAGTTGGACAGGGAAGAACTTTATGAGGTTTAACAAGAGCAATTGTTGAGTCTTGCACCTGGGGAGAAAAAACAGCATGCATCAGTACAGGCTAGGGGATGACCTGCTGGAGAGGAGCTCTGAGGAGAAGGACCTGGGTGTCCTGGTGAACAACAGGTTGGCCATGAGCCAACAGTGTGCCCTTGTGGCCAACAAGGCCAATGGTATCCTGGAGTGTATTAAAAAGAATGTGGCCAGCAGGTCGAGGGAGGTGTTCCTTCCCCTGTACTCTGCCCTGGTGAGGCCAAATTTAGGCTATTGTGATCATTTCTGAGCTCCTCAGTTCAAAAAAGACAGGGATCTTCTAGAAGGAGACAAGTGGAGGGCCACAAAGATGATAAAGGGCCTGGTGCATCTCTTCTATGAGGAAAGGTTGAGTAACCTGGGTCTGTTCAGCCTGGGGAAAAGAAGACTGAGGGGAGATCTGATAAATGTTTATAAATATCTAAAGGGAAGTGGGAGGCAGATGGATGAGGCCAGGCTCTTTGTGGTAGGTAACAATAGGACAAAGAGTCCTATTGTCTTATCATTGTCATAGGACAATGATCTAAAACTTGAACATACTAAGTTCAATTCTAACACACTGAATAAGTTCTTTACGGTAAGGGTGGCAGATAACTGGAACAGATTGCCCATAGGGTTTGTGGAGTCTCCCTCTATGGAGATACTCAAAACCTGGCTGAATGCCTGCCTGTGCAAGGGTTTGCACTTGGGCCAGGGGAATTCCAGGCATATATACAGACTGGAAGGACCAGTCCTTGAGAGTAGCCCTGGTGAATGAAAAACTTAACTTTCCAGCAGCATGCTTTTGCAGCTTGGAAAGCAAATGGTATCCTGTGCTCCATCAGAACAGAGGTGACCAGAAGGGACATGGAGATGATTGTCCCTCTCTACTCTGCCCTTGTGAGGCCCCATCTGGAGTACTATGCCCTGGTTTGGGGCCCTCAATAGAAGACAGGGAGCTGTTGGAAAAGATCCAGAGGAGGGCCACTAAGATGATTAAAGGGCCTGCAAAGACAGGCCGAGGGAGCTGGGCTTGTTCAGCCTGGAGAAGAGAAGGCTGTGGAGTGACCTCATTGCAGTCTTTCAGTACCTAAAGGGAGCCTATAAGCAGGAAGGGAGTCAACTCTTTTCAAGAGTAGACAGTGACAGGACAAAGGGGAATAGTTTTAAGTTGAAGGAGGGAAGATTTATGTTGGATGTGAGGGGGAAGTTCTTTACCAAGAGAGTGGTGAGGTTCTGGAACAGGCTGCCCAGAGAGGTTGTAGACGCTCCGTCTATGGAGATGTTCAAGGCTAGGTTGACTGGGGCCCTGGGCAGCCTGGTCTATAGTATTAAATAGTCATAGTATTAAATGTGAAGGTTGGTGGTCCTGCCTGTGGCAGGGGGGTTGGAGCTTCATGATCCTTGAGGTTCCTTCCAAGCCAGGCCATTCTGTAATTCTGTGATTCTGTGCAGCTTATTGTAGGGAATCTGTTTTGCCAGGAGTGTTGGACTCAATGGTGTCTTCCAACCCCTGCAATTTTGTGAGTCTGTGAAGTGCTCATGACAGCCTCTGCCATAGCAAGAACTGTCAGTTTAGTTATGGTCAAGGCTGTATGTTTGTGGTCTCAGGGATTGACCACCCCTGATTTATTTGATAGTTTTTTATTTTCACAGATAACTCATGTTTGCAACTGTAACTAGTGGTGTTTTCTAGGGGTTGGTGCTGGACAATTAAAAGCTTTTTACAGATGTAAATTTCTTCACATAACTTATGTTATTTTACACTTGGATAGATAAGGATGATATAGATTGGGAAAATACAGAGTAGTATTTGAATTTTCTCCTCTTTTTCTCTTTCTTTGGAATAATATAATCATTAAGGTTGGAAAAGACCACTAAGATCATCTAGTTGAACCATCAAACCATCACCATCATGCTTACTAAACCATGTCCCTACATGCCACATGTACTCTTTACTTGAAAGTCTCCAGAAATGGAGACCACCTCCCTAGCAGCCTGTTCCAATGCTTGACCACTCTTTCTGAGAAGAATTTTTTCCTAATATCCAACCTGAACCTCCCCTGGCACAACTTAAGGCTCTCATCCTATTGATGTTACCTGGGAGAAGAGGCTGACCCTTAACTCGCCACAACCTCCTTTCAGGAAGTTGTAGAGATAATAATGTCTCCCTTGAGTCTCCTCTTCTCCAGACTAAACAATCCCAGAACCCTCAGCTTCTCGCTACAAGACTGGTGTTCTAGACCCTTTTCCACCTTTGTTGCCCTTCTTTGGACATGCTCCAGGGCCTCAGTGTCTTTCTTGTTGTGAGGGGCCCAAAACTGAACACATTACTCAAGGTATGGCTTCACTAGAGTACAGGAAGACAATCACCTCCCTGCTTCTGCTGGCAACACTATTTCTGGTACAAGCCAGGATGCCACTGGCCTTCTTTGCCACCTGGGCACACTGCTGGCTCCTGTTCAGCCTGCTGCCAACTAATACTCCTAGATCCATTTCCTCCATGTAGCTTTCCAGCCACTCTACCCCAAGTCTGTAGCATTGCATAGAGTTGTTGTGGCTGAAGTGGAGTACATGGCACATTTGAAGATCTCCTACTGTATATATTTTTAATTGATTCTAAATAAAAATAAGTTGATTTGTTTTTATTTTAGGCTATTTTTTTTCAGAACCTTGTTCTTATTAATCATCTCAAAATTTATGAACTCAGAAAACCTGCATTAAATGAAACTTCTGTTCTTATAAGCAGCTAAATGATAATATTCTCAGTACTACCGTATAATGATTATTCTCTGCACCTCCCCCCCCCCAAAAAAAAAAAAAAAAAATTATTTATTAGTACCACAGTGGAAATTATCTTACAAAATGGAAGACAAAGGATGCTATTAAATGAGAATGAACTTGTTTTCTATTCCTACACATCCTATCTTCTTCCCTTATTTTGCTTATTATTATTGTAGCTTGGGGAATCTCTTTATGCTTAAACAGAAAAGTCTTAGCGAACACCTCCTTATTATCTATTGACAGCCAGAAAGACTGTGAATCATGACTTGATACATCATAGTGTTAACTGAAACAATGCTGGCTGTAATCATTTGGAGCCTTTTCAGCTATGTTTGAACTACACAATGGACAAAGGACTCATTTGAAATGCAGATGCAGCATTTTTGTAACACTGTGTCCATAGGCAAAGCTGAGCTGTGTAGTGATGCATTTTTTATATTAGCATTTAATGTACCAATGTTTGCTTATGTCAGTCATCTCCTATTTCAAGACCAAGAGGTCAGATCTTGAGGCTGACATGGCTGGCAGCATGGAAACCACCTCATTCACATTGTGTTTACTCAAGCAAACTTGCATTCATCAACATGAAAAAGAGGAAAAATAAAGCAACTGGTGTCTTTTCATTCCTAGGCTTCGCAAGGAATTCTTCCAAGAATCTGAAAAGTTTCTTTTCCACTGAGTCAATCCACAAAATGGTCTTTGATTGATGACTGTAAAAAATAACAAAATAAAATCTTAATGAGGACTCTTGCTCTGGACAGGACAGTACTGGCTGATTTAGTAACCCCTCAATGACCTCCTTCCTTCTGCTGTGCTGCTTAATGGTGATATGGTTTATTTTAGTGGTCATTTGGAAGAACACAATTATCTTTCCTTCTTCTCTTGTTTTCCTTCTTTCTTTCCTTCCTTCCTAAAATTCCTTTCTCTTGTTAAATGAAATAGCATAAAATCTGTGTAAATCCCATTGCTAATGATATGCTGAGTTGCCTCAAAGAATCTCCAGTAAGAGACAAATTTTTTCCTTCCTTATTCCTTCAGCTGCATGTTTTGAATGCAGTTATGCAGCTTATATAACCACACTTGATAATTTGTTTATATATAATTGCTATGTTATCATAGACCACCCTGCTATCTCAGCACAAGTTAATTCTAATAAAACCAATAAATTTCATGTAATACAGTAAAATAAAAAATAACTTACCAATTTCTTACCTGTATGAAGCTCACCTGTTCTACTTCAGGTATAAGTCAAGGTATACAGGTATAACTCAAATGAAATATAACTTTTAACTGATTAAGGATTTCACAACCTTAGAAACTGGCCCAAATTATTAATTGATAGCTTCTGAGTTCTCAGATATGTCCTTCTATGCTAAAGAAGATTTTAGATCACCAATGAGGCTGATTGTATACAGAATTCTTGTCAGACATTTAATTTGGCTGAGATTTCATAAAACTGTACACTCAAACTTGTGGAATACTGCTGTGCTTTGTCAGGGCCTATGTCGAGTGTTTGGCCATTGCCTTCCTTGTAACACCATTGACAAAAATAGGAGAGATTAGTAGAGTACACAGATACTTTTAGAAGAAACCTATGTTTCCTGCTGATATTGAAGCTAAGATAAACATATCTATACAGACATATGAGTTGTAACCATCCTGTACCCCATTATGTGATAGCATAGATTTTATAGTCAGTGAAAAATGGAATCTTTAAGTTTACTCCCAGAAAGGGTTGAAGTAGCCCCCTAGATTTTCCATACAATTCTCCTATTCAGGAAATAATAGGAGGAAAAAGGATCTGGAGAACATGTTGGAAAAAAGAAGTGTTGGGATTTTTTCAGTAAGCATCTTCTTAGTCACAAAAACAAAAGATCAACGTGTAAAGGAACAAAGCCAGTTAGTCAACAAAACAGCTGCTAAACAGCTGTAATTAGAGTCCTGACCTATGCCACTGAGCAGGGAAATAGGAAAAAGCTGGGGCAAATTCCTCTCTTTTGAAGCCAGGGAATAGAGAATAATTGTTTATTTAGCAATTACAATGAGAATATCTTTGTTGGAAAATGTTAACATCAAGTTAATATTCATTACTTAAACTAGTGCATTAAGAAATAAGTATTTGTACACAATTTAAACTAACTTTAAGTCTTCATTTAAAGGAAATTACATGTTACTTTTTACTAACTCGAAGTTAACAATAAGTTTCTCAAACAACAGTTTCCCTGTGACAAATAAACAGATAGTCAATGATAGTCAATGATAAACTTGTGGTTATTATTAGGGAAAGCCTATTATCTTTGTGGTTTAATTGTCTAAAATGTGCAAATAATTTTAATGTATGTATATAGCCTTGAGAATTCCAAATAAATAAATTGCTGTATTATCACTATAATTTCATAGTATATCTATTTCAGTGATAACGTCAGTCTCTATCTACTAGTAAAAAACAATTAGAAAAAAAATAGCTGTAGAACAAATTTTCATGTGACACTGGGGAAAATAATCAAACCAAATAAGGAATCATAAAAATAAACCAAAAAGAGAACCTCTAGTATTAAGTCAGAGAAGGTATCTTCACAATGGAGGAGAGAAAAGGAAAAGGGAAAGGGAAGGAAAGAAAAAGCTAAATCTCATCAAAGTTTATATTTCAAAGCTAAAATGAAACTGTGACACTAGATCATAAACTTTTATTGTTTCTTGTGATTTTTAGGTAAAATATGGGAATTTTTCTGAGTTTGAGAAAAAAAAAAAGTTATGCCTAGAAGCTGTCCCCAAACTAAATTTTCTAAGTTTAATTTAAAGTTAAAACATCTAATTCTTTGAATGTGTTAGCAATAACAGTTCTCAAAGGGGACTTCTTTCTAATGATAGGACAGTCCTACTCTTCCTCTCTAGCTATTTTATGCATGAGGATGTGAGAACACAAATGTGTTTTCACTTTCCTCATCTGAGGGTTCCATGAAGTGATTCAAGTCACATGCTATAAAACAAAACATTACAGGACCTACCACCATTCTCTTTCTGTTTTCTGAAAGTAATGTTGTATCAGAATAAGCTCATTTTAAAGAGTAAACCAAACACTGATCTCAGGAGTCAGCAAATTCAACTATAAACATCAACCAGCCTTCTAAAATCTTACTGTCACTCAGCAGTGTAATACATATTCCTCAGTCTCTGGTGATGCACTGACACATGAAATACAAATAATTGCTTGTCAATAGCACACATTTTCTTACATCAGCTTGTGGCAAGAGAAAGATTGACTTCTAAGTAATGAAAATAAAACCAACAGATGGAGACTGGGAAAGCTGTCAAATCTCTACCTCCCTACAGGAAGTTCAGCTGCTGCCAGGAATCATCTAATGTTTCTTATTTTAAGTTGCCAGGCCATCTGGTTGTTTGCTTCCTATTTTCTTCCAGGTGTCAGTATGCCAACTTTACAGTAGTTCACAACTGAATTATCACAAGGTGTGGAAGTTAATTTCCTATGCAAGAGAAGAGTAAATGGTAAGATCTTGTGCCATTTCCCCCCAGCAAAAGGTCTGAATGATGACCAAATGTAAAAATTGTCGAATCTTAGACCAAGGATGCTGAGGAGACAGAAGATGATGTATAACCATTAAAAGGAAAGGAGCCTAAGTCTGTTTCTGGAAGAGAAGCTAAATGAGAAGGGAGTTGAAAAACAGTTATGCACACAAATACTTTGTATAAACTCTTTTTAAGTCTAGTTACACTTTATCCTGAATGTTCTCTGAAAGTCAGTAAATTCATTTATATGTAAAGTTGAGGAATTCTTACATACTTTTAATTCTTAAATATATACATGAAGAAATTAATGTACCATACAACTTTACTGAAAATATAGATGTTACTTCTGCAAAATTATGTTATATCAATGTTATATTGTAGGGATCTATTTAAAATTTGACTAATGTGACATTCTGGAATATCCTGTAGGTGTCATAGAATAAACATTTTCTGCATCAGGCATTAATAAATTACTGGGTGATGAGCTTGCAATATTTACCTTAAAAATATTTCCAGGATTTTTCTGTGCAAATATTCTGATGTTATTATGATGTAATAAGCAATGACCTGAATTAAATTTTAAACAGTATGTTATGAAAAGAAAGCAAAACAAAACAAAGAATAATAATAATTAAGACATGAAGGGAAATCAGTTTTAACAGTTAGGACTTAAAAATAATGGTAAAATGGTAAAAGTGAAATGAAACTCAATGTCAGCAGCAATTTCCAAATGACAAACACAATTAAATTATTATGGTTAAATACTTAAAATGTACTTCAAGCTAGAAATTGATCAGAAAGTGAACTATAAGTTAGAAACTATAATTGAATAACAAAGATATACATAAAAGATATTGCAAATGGATATTGGAGTGTTCAATGATTAAAAAAAAAAAAAAAAAAAAAAAAAGGATTTTCTACATAATAAATTAAAATAGAGTAACTGTTTAGTCCATACATTTGTTTGCACTTATCAATGGACGTTTTTGTGATTGAAATATATTATTTCTGTTTAAACATAAAAAAGTATTACAAGGTCACTTAATATTATTAATATTATATATTACCCAAATAATTATTAACAAGGAAATATTTTAAAACTAATTTTAAAATGTCTATAGGGGTTTCACAGCTTTTACTGGAAGAATTCTTAAAGGGATAGGAAAGAGGTATCTATTAACAGGCAAACACGTAGAAAACTTCCTGGTGTTCAGTGTATCCTAATTCTCGGATTGAATCTCCTATGTTTTAGTTTGTACCCATTGCTTCTTGCTCTGGTACTGGGTGCCACTGAAAGAGTCCAGCTACATACTCTTCCTTCTGTTATTTAGGTATATCAATAAAATTCCATCTTGAGCCTTCATTTCTCTAGGCTGAATGGTCATAGTTTTAAGTTTCTTCTCATAGTATAATTACTAAACTCCCTTCAGTTTCTCAGTGGCTCTTTATTGAACTCTTTTCAGTCACTCCAGGACTCTATTGTATGGAGAGTCCAGAACTAGGCACACTATTCCAGGTGTGACCTCACTAGACCTGAGTAAATTAGAGCAACCAACTTCCTCAACCTGCTGTTAATATTTTGCCTAATTCAGCCCACGGTACATTTAACCTTCGTAGTAGCAATAGAACACTGTTGGCTTACATTCAATTTGATGTCTATCTGGCCACCCAGTTGTTTTTTTCCACAGAGCTGCTTTCAATCCAGCTGGCCTCCAGCAGGTACAGGTGCCTGGGGTTGTACCTTCCCAGATGCAAAACTTTTTCTTTTCTTTTTTCTTTTCTTTTCTTTTCTTTTCTTTTCTTTTCTTTTCTTTTCTTTTCTTTTCTTTTCTTTTCTTTTCTTTTCTTTTCTTTTCTTTTCTTTAATAATGAATATTGACACAGAAGATGAGAGTTCAGTTTGGAATGGATGCTGGGGCTAGGATTCAATTTTGGTACAGTTAGAATGTTTCTTGTCTTTGTGTGTAGTATATGGACCCAAACTTTTTTTAATTTCTCCTTCGCTGCTTATCTCTAGTAGTCTTCTCTAGCCATCAAAAATGACTGATAGTGACCTTACCTGCAGTTCCAGATGTTTTACTTCAAGTGACTTATTTAATGTGTTGTGCTGAAACCTCAGTAGACAGTTAAGCACTAGGCTTTCCAATAGAGGAATGTGAGGGAGAATTGGAAAGACAAATGAGAAAAGCCATGAGTTGAGATAAGTTAGTTAGATAGAACTATGCACGTAATCAAAGCAAACTGAGGGATTAATTCGCTATTTCCTATTGGCAGGCAGATATTCAGCCACTTCCAGGAAAGCAAGACCAATTATTTAGGCGAATACAAATGTCATCACTTTAAACACCCTTATCTTCCTCCTTTACCTCCAGGTTTTACTGCTGAACATGATAATTCATGGTATGGAATTCATATGGATTCATCCCAGAGTATGCAAAGACATGGTTGACATTGTTGCAAGACCTCTTTCAATTATTTTCCAAAGGTCTTGGGAATCTGGAAAGGTCCAGTGAACTGGAAACTGTCCCAGTTTTCAAGAAGAGTAAGAAAGAAGACCCAGATAATTATAGGCCTGTCAGTCTCAATTCAGTGTCTAGTAAATTTATGGAGAAGATTATTCTGACAATTATTAAAAAACACTTGAAAGACAATGCAACCATTAGTCACAGTCAACAAAGATTTATGAGGGGGAAAGTCCTTAATTTAGAAAGATCTAGATTATATAGACAATGTAATGGTAAACATTATTTCCTATTTTGCTGTTTTGTCATTGCAAGCAGTTTACCATAACAAATGTGTACAGCACAGAAGATTAACGTGCTTGTTGTTTGGTTTGGTTTTGATTTTCCGAAAAGGAAAGGAAAAGGAAAAGGGAAGGGGAAGGGGAAGGGGAAGGGGAAGGGGAACTTAATTTCCTTTTATGACAAGATTATGCAGCTAGTTGACCAAGGGAAGACTATGGATGTAATCTTTTTGGATTTCAGCAAAGATTTCAAAACGATTTCTCATAGTATCCTTCTTCACTAAATGTCCATTGTTACAACTAGACAAAAGCATAATTCAGTGGGTGAACAATTGGCTGATGGATCAAGTTTGAAGAGTTATAACTAATGAGTTACATTGGGCTCGTGGCCAATCACTAGTGTTGGTTCCCAGGGTTACACTTTAGGGTCAGTTTTTTTCTAATGTTTTCATAAATAATTTGAATGACAGACTTGAAGTTATACTACGTAGCTTTCTGGATGACACTAAATAGGAAGGAGCAGTAACGAGCTATTTGCTTCCTTAAGGGTGGAGTGACCTTGCAGACTGATCGTGACAGATCAGAGGGTTGGACAGTTGCCAATGACTGAACTTCACTATGAGCAAGTGCTGGCTTCTGAACCTTGAATGGGACAACCTTGTTTATATGTACAGACATGAGGATGAGAGGCTGGAGAGCAACCCCACAAAAAGGAATTTGCGGGTTCCGGTTGGTGGCAATTTGCATGTTAAACGACACCATGCCCTGGCAGCAAAAAGGGCCAAGTGACTCTTGAGGTGCATCAAGCATAACATTGCAAGCTGGTTAGGGGAAGGTATTGTTCTGGTCTGCTCTGTGCTGATTCAGCTTTGCCATGAATACTGTGTGCAATTTTGCTGCAATGTAAAAAGAACATACAACTACTAGAGAGCATCCAGAGGAGTCCTATGAAGATAACAGAATTGTTGAGGTTTGAAGGGACCTCTTGAGACACCTGTCTGGGCCACCTGCTAAAGCAAGATCAACTTGAGCTGGTTGATGGGAAAATAGTCAAGTCAGGTTCCAATATCTCAAAAGGTGTCAACTCCACACCTTCCTGGGGCTATCCTTTCCATTCTTTGACCATCCTGACTTTAAGATAGTGGGTTTTGGTGTTGAGATGGATGTCAGCAACTATTACTCATCTGACTTACAACTCCATTTCATTAAGGACCAACTTAAATGTGCTGCTACAAATTCACGTGTCATGAGAAATAAGCAGGAGGGAACAGGAATTTTTAGCCCAGTCTCAGGACTACAAGATCATAGGCCTCAGTGAAATGTGATGGGATATCTTGTGTGAACAGAGTGCAGACACATGGAGGGAAGGAGAGGAGGCAAGGGAGCCCTCTCTTTTATGGAAGGGCTCGACTGGGTGTAGCTTAGTTGTTGTGATGAAAGGGTCAAGCGTCACTGTCTAGGAGGCAGATGAAAGACCAACATGCCAGAAATTGTAGCAGTACTATGTGATCAACCACCCAACCAGCATAAAGAAGCAGATGGAAGAGTGTACCCAATTAAGATAAGGAGAGCGAACAAATTTACTACTACTGGTAATAGAATGTAAGATAAAGGTCAGGCTGGATGGAGCTCTGAGCACCTGTTCAAGCTTTAGGTGTCCCTGTTCATTGCAGAGGAGTTCGACTAGATGACTTTTAAAGGTCCATTCCAACTCAAATTATTCTATAATTCTAAGATAATGAGGCATCTATAGGGGAAGATATATTATTAGTGGCTGAAGCCACTTGGTTTGTGTAGCCCAGAGGAGACCAACAGGAGGCCTTACAGTGGCCTACAGCTTCCTCACAAGGGAGAGCAGAAGAGGCAAGTACTGATCTCTTCTCTTTGATGACCTGAGGGAACAATTACATGGAGCTGCATCAGGTTTAGGAATTAGGAAAAGCTTCTTCACTGAGAGGATATTTGGGCACTAGAACAGCCTTTTCAAAAAAAAAAAAAAAAAAGTCATGGTCGTGGTACCAAGCTTGTTAGAGTTCAAGAAGTGTTTGGACAATGCTTACAGATATATGATTTGGTTTTTGGGTGG
Organism: Gallus gallus; assembly: GCF_016699485.2. Classification (NCBI taxonomy): domain Eukaryota; kingdom Metazoa; phylum Chordata; class Aves; order Galliformes; family Phasianidae; genus Gallus; species Gallus gallus. The sequence goes on from NC_052532.1 coordinate 41,513,778, forward strand.
TCCTGTGTGCAGTTATGAGTAGGATTCAGTGATCCTTGTGAGTACCTTCCAACTCAGGACATTCTGTTATTCTATGATTCTAGAGCATATAAATAATTTAAAAGCTGTGGTATCATTTTCTGCAGAACTTTTTTTCCTCCCTAATGTGTTTTGTTTTTTAAGTATTTCTTTGTTTTTCCACAAGTATCTAAAATTTTACTACTTCTAAGCACAGTTTCCCTAGTTGTGCACCTGACTCACTTTAATAATTAAAGCCAAGTAAATTGTACCTCTTTCCTCAGGTGTAATCTCTGAGACTTACAATGCATTTTCTCTGTCAAGTTTTAGGGGATTTTGAGTGTGAAAATCTCAGAAAAGCATCTATACTTTTCCATTTTTTTCCCTCCCCAAATATAAGGTAATTTATTAAGAGGAAAGCAAGCAAAATCTTTGAATAAGAGACTTTTTCAGCTATTCCTTAAAAAAAAAAAAAAAAAAAAAAGGAAAAAAAAAAAAAAGAAAGTGCCTGCCTTCAGAAGATTTGAGGTTAGAGAAATTAAGAAGATGAATGCTATTTGTAAGGTTTTCTTCTCTGTATCTGGTATTGATAAACTGAGCAATAAACTTTATGGTGGTTTCCTTTCCTTTCCTTTCCTTTCCTTTCCTTTCCTTTCCTTTCCTTTCCTTTCCTTTCCTTTCCTTTCCTTTCCTTTCCTTTCCTTTCCTTTCCTTTCCTTTCCTTTCCTTTCCTCTCCTCTCCTCTCCTCTCCTCTCCTCTCCTCTCCTCTCCTCTCCTCTCCTCTCCTCTCCTCTCCTCTCCTCTCCTCTCCTCTCCTCTCCTCTCCTCTCCTCTCCTCTCCTCTCCTCTCCTCTCCTCTCCTCTCCTCTCCTCTCCTCTCCTCTCCTCTCCTCTCCTCTCCTCTCCTCTCCTCTCCTCTCCCTTCCCTTCCCTTCCCTTCCCTTCCCTTCCCTTCCCTTCCCTTCCCCTTCCCCTTCCCCTTCCCCTTCCCCTTCCCCTTCCCCTTCCCCTTCCCCTTCCCCTTCCCCTTCCCCTTCCCCTTCCCCTTCCCCTTCCCCTTCCCCTTCCCCTTCCCCTTCCCCTTCCCCTTCCCCTTCCCCTTCCCCTTCCCCTTCCCCTTCCCCTTCCCCTTCCCCTTCCCCTTCCCCTTCCCCTTCCCCTTCCCCTTCCCCTTCCCCTTCCCCTTCCCCTTCCCCTTCCCCTTCCCCTTCCTTTCCCCTTCCCCTTCCCCTTCCCCTTCCCCTTCCCCTTCCCCTTCCCCTTCCCCTTCCCCTTCCCTTTTCTTTTTCCTTTCCTTTTCGGAAAATCAAAACCAAACCAAACAACAAGCACGTTAATCTTCTGTGCTGTACACATTTGTTATGGTAAACTGCTTGCAATGACAAAACAGCAAAATAGGAAATAATGTTTACCATTACATTGTCTATATAATCTAGATCTTTCTAAAAATAATTCTAAAAATAATGTTTACGTTAAACAACCATCAGCATAAATGTTTTTGGATCTTCTAATGAACACTTTTACTTTTGGTATACCTGAAGCTATATAAAAAAAATTGATTGCTTTAGTTTAATTTTTACAGGCTAATGATGTTTAGCTTTGAAACCAGACAGCTGGAACTTAGAATTATAATGTTTTTCTTGAGAATTTAGTAGACTACTAGAAGGATAATTCCCTATGAGATTATTTTTTACAGACTTTCCACAAAGTAACACTCATACTGAAATATTGACATTCATTTAAAGAGAAGAAGAATTAGATGAATTTAAAGAACACTCTGGAAGGTTAAGCCTCAGCACACTCCTGGAGCAGGTTCAGAAGCATTTCATTTTCTAGTTTCACATTTTGTGAAAGCAGAAAAATAAAATTTACTTCCCTTCTTTGTGAGACAAAATGCAAAATCACCATTATTTGTTCTTAAATAAATACGAATCCTTATCTTAATATATATTTATCATGGCTGTGTGAGGTTAACTTCTGGTACTCTGAGAATCTGCATAAATAGAACACTAATACAGCACTGTAATCAGTAAGAACATAAGGATTGCATTTTTCATAAAACATACTTTCTACTTTTAAAAGGAGATGTCATGTCAGACAGCTCATTGGGTTATCTGATTTATGAAAACTTGACATGTATATTTAAAATACATAGTAAATTACATTTTAATTACTCTTATTTCAACTCAAAGGATGAGTGTACTTCATATTTTAGTATAATTTTACATATGTAAAATGATATGAAATTAAAACATGAACTGCAAAGTCTCTTCATTATCAAAGAATCTGAACACTTCTATAAAAATACATGAACTTTCAGTCACACAATAGGTAATGTTCAACCGATAAGGAAGGCAAAGCTTGAACAAGTTGTGAATGTTATTAAAAATCAAAGTATGACTTGTGTCTTCTGCTGAGAATATTTTACTACCAAAACAGGAAAGGTATATTAATGGAAAACTAGCAAATATACTTTTATTTAACTCATTGGTTTCAAAACACCCAGAATGAGGTCATAGCATGTTCATGTATATATATATAACAACACAAAAAACTACTTTTCATGACTTCATTGTGCATAATGTTTGAACAGAGAAGTCAGAAAATCATGCATGATGATTGGCAATGATCTGGAAAACAAAAAACATGGGATTTACAACTTTTTTTTTTTTTCTGGTACATTATTTTTGAAATGGGAATAAAGTATATATGTATATGTATATATTTAGATAATTTAAAATAGAGCTGATAAATGCATTAGGTGAAAAATACTGGTATCCCTCACATAGTATAGCTAGTCCAAATTACTTGTTGAGATTTGCTAATGTATTTACAGCAATTGTTAACCAATGCCAAGTTATAGAAGCAGTAATTTCTCCAGACTTCTAACTCTGTATTCTTCTGTGTATCCTGCATCAGCGAACTTCATCACAGACTGCAACTGTTCATACTGTCAGATGGAGCAGCTGGAAAATAGGCTTTACATTTTACTTTGCTTCCTTTTGTCAGTATGTGTCAAAAGTGTAATGTGTGCTAGACAAATTAGATGTATTTTAAATGTTTTAAATAAAATCTGTCAGTTAACCATTAAGACTCCTTTGGTTTTTACATAGTAGAGATAAGAAGTTAATTATTAAGGTTTCAAATTGCCAAAATCTAATTGTAAATTTATACTTTTCCCTTGATTTTTAAGATCTCAGCACTAATATCCACTCCAGTTTAGATAACTTCACTGTACTGACTTCAATAGTGATGCTAGTGACATCAACAAGCATTGTAAAATAAATGTACTTCTTCCTGCCATATGTTGAAAAAAGTGAATTTCTATTTTTTGTTTGATAAGGTATTCATTTAAAATTGAATAGGGTACAGACTGGTCAGGATGATAAAATTTTAATATAGATTATCTTTATTTTCAATATTATAAGCATTCTGTCATCAGATTACTCAGACATTCAAATCAACAATAAAAGGTCTTGCACATTCTGCAGAAGTCTTTAAATTATGTATTAGTTAGACATTTGTACCATCCTGATTCATATTCCAAACTGTTTCAAAGATTTTTAGCTCTGGGATAACAGGTTCCCACTGGGCATTTGTTTGACTTCAAATCATATATCCCTCTAACTGCATAGACTTTACCTCCAAATTTCATAAAGAAAACAGAAATAATTTAACTGTTAGTTGTTGTTTTTCTTTCTTTTTTTTTTTTTTTTTCCTTTATTATTCTCTCTGAATGCATTTCAAGGATTTTCTCACAGGAAAAGAGTAAAAATAAAATTTGGCCTGAAACCTGAGAGCATGTGTGCTCTATAACACTAAATGATAAAAAGTCAGCATCTAGGAATGATAAAATATGTGCTAAGTTTCAGTATATTCATCAGTATTAGATTGCTGTAAACACTGAATTCAGAAATCTTGCACTATGTTAGGAAAGCATTAAACAATTAATTTGCCCTCAAACATTAATTTTGCTCTCTTATTGAACTGTGACAGAATTTACGAAAATCTGAAATCCATTTTCTCCCTTTTGTTCTTAGGATTTATGCAACTGCTAGAGAAGAAACATTCTTCTTTTGCACAATAGCCCAGTACTTAAGCCTTCAGCAGAATGTTGCAGACTCATATTCTACCCCTTTATTTAAATTTGTCTGCTTCCAAGGAAACCACTCCAGCAGGTCAGAATATGTCTCAGCATTCACCATCTCCAACTCTCTAATCTTAGTACTGCTTTTGTCCACGTGAATAAATTGTAGTTAATAGAATCACATATTAAAGCAGATGATTCCATTCTTTGTTGAGCATCCTAACTACTAGGCCAGTGTCTTTCTTAGATGCTATTTATTTTGTTTTGTTTTGTTTTATTGCAAAATGGAAACTGAAGTATTTATATGAAATAATATATGAAATATTATGAGTGAAGTTATGACAGCTCTGGTATTTAAGTATTCAGTGTGTTAACATTTGAGAACTCATACAGACTGTTCTTTCTGATATATCAAGTTAAGATAGCTATAAACTACTTTCTGTTTCCTGAAACAAATGTTTCACTATTTTATTAGTTTAGATTGATACAAAAGACGTGATCACAGTGCTTCAAGCAATTTTAACTTAGTTAATTCTGTCCAGAGAAAGCCGAATGTCAAAGCCCAATTACCTGGAAATTGAAACCTCTGTTTTACATATGTTTAGCCCGCCACTGTGAGAATTCTCCTGAAGGCTGAGAATGAAAAGAAGAGAACAAAAGGAAGAGAGAAGAGGTTTGCCCCTCCTTTATCTCTTCCTGGACCATCTTTCCCCCACAAATTTCTACTCAAAATCTACTCAAAGCTGGTTTGCACTTCCCATTTATTTTGCGTGAGACTACAAATTTTCTGCCAAACACAAAATTATTTACAAAGACCTTTTTCAGTGTTGATATGTCTCACTCTTAAATGTAAGTCACATTCAGCTCAGTGAAAGCAAAACAGCAGTACTATTGACAAATTCAGCTGAAAACTGTAGACAGAGTGTATTTCTGTCTGTCTGCTGAAGGACAATGAGAACACAGGATGATTTTTCTTCTTTCAGGACTAATGGACATTAGTTAAATAAATGATGCTTTTTATCTTATGTACACCTTGCTTTTGCTGAACAGAAAATTTAGCCTGAAGAGGACTTTGTCTCAAGATGGAAGATGTCTCAAGATGTGACCAAAATCCAAGACTAAATATGGAAGTGTGAATGTTTTCCTGCATCATGCAGAGCAGACTAATTCGTAGGCCTGCAGTTATGACCCATGCAATTACACAAAGGAGAATATGTAAAATTTACACAAAAAACTGTTATTAAATTCAGGAACTTTGAGTTAGTTTACATTTTTTTTATTTAAAAAATAAAATGTTAATTCATAATTACCAATATCTCATTTGTTCTTGCTATTATTTTATAGTTATTATGACCTGTAATGACTACAAAACTGGGCAAATCTTAAAAATTATATTCCACCCAAATAGGAAGATGTAGTAATGAAATTACAACTGAAATGCATGCTTCTTTATGAAACCTATAATATAAGCCATAATTTTGATCAGAAGTTTGTCTTATTGACAAAAAATCATTATGATTCCATTGTCCTTGTCCAGTAATCCAATATTAAACCTTTCAGCAATTGTTCAAAGGATCAGTCTAGAATCTGATGATATATGAAGAGAAAGGCAAAGCAAGTTGTAGATTTCAAATCAAGTGCTTTGTTTGAAACTTTAAGATTAAATTGGAAACATATGGAAGAGATTAAGAAAAATACCTTCTACTTCACAGACTCTTCTACTCTAATCTCTTGTAGCTTTCCTTAATGTCAGAACAATTCATCTCTACGTACATGGATGAGAGCAATCTGGCTGTATTTCACAGTTTAACTAACTTTCAAGATCTCTGAACACAGGTACAGAACTACATCACTTCTATATTTTCCTGTGGGGGGTGTTGGGCGGGGGACAAACAAACATGTAAAACAAACAAACAAACAAACAAAATCAATACAAAACAGTAGTACAAGTGGAAATGAAAATTATTTACTTGTATGTATGTAATTCCAACATGTTAATGTATTAATCTTTTTTTTTTTTTTTAATTTACATTTGTTAAGGTCTATTTGTTAGATTTTACAGGCTTTTAAAACAGACATATCTCAGTATTCCTCATACCTCACTATAAACTTCTTCAAAATAGAATATGTCCCATGACAGTTCCTAAAGTTAATGAAGATGATGATAACAGTATTTTCCTCCATTACTGGTAGAGACAATGAGTCTCATTACCACTGCTGAGACTGCCTGTATAAGTACCCAACCAGAAAACAGCTGGGTAAATAATATCTGGATTAGGGTACCTAGACACTTCCAGACTTGTATGAGTGAATGTAAATTGTAGGAAGGAAACTATGTTGCCAAAGATACTTTTCTATTTTCACTCTTCTTGAATAATTTTTTTTAAAGCATCAGTGGAAGAATGCCTACTTTTTATACTACTAGGCTTTCATCTCCACAGTTAATTGCCTTAAGTACAGATTCAGAAACAGACTACACAGGAATAATTCTTTTACAAGGATCTAAATTATGTGTAACTTTTCTAAATCAGGTTTTGTGTAGTGTTTTCTTTTTATTATTGGTTCAAGTATAGCAAGAAATGAATTAATACTTATGTAAGAAGAATATTTCACCTTCATTCATTTTGAAATTAAAATCTTTGGGGAAAAAAAAAAAACACTTGAAGGAAAGTTTAAAATTTATGTGCATATGTATAAAATGAATTGATGCAATTTGAAAGACGAACAAACAAAGCAATTTATGGGATTTTTTTTTTCCTTTTCTATCTTTATTTAAACCGTATACTTGAGATTCCTGTAATATTTGTATAAAAAAGTAAAATGAAAAATGTGTTTTAGGTGTTTTCAAATATATGTTGGAGGGGTTGCCAGAAGAATACAGATGATTCTTTGTGTATCTTTGTGTATCTTATTGCTGAAATGCTGATACAGCCATGAAAACATGCATTAGCAGACTTCTTGTTTTCATATAACTTGAGAGTGATTCATTTTTATGTGGAGGATTTTGATGCGCTGCTCTCTTGCTTTTTTTACATTTTAAGACTGTGAAACTTAGAGCAGTGAAAAACTATGATGATAAGGAGACTCAGGTTTTTGGGAAATCAGAAGGATTTTCATTTTAAGAAGACCAATAGTCTACATTTATGTTTTATGATATCATATTTCTTTGAGGAGTTTTAAGAAGGGATTTTTTTTTTTTTTTGAATGCCTGATTTGTACTTAATAACATCTACTTTCTAGAAATGAAGAAAATGCAATGATCCAGTGTTGTATGTAATGTGAAAAATATCAGGAGCTAGACAGATGCTTTGCAGTGATACAAACATGTGATTTGATCTAATGAAATTATTTTCAAACATAAAGAAATTCTCATTTGTCAGATTCCCTCAAGAATATTTGTCACTATCGCTTTTTTATGTATCTTGTGTATGGCACCTCTATGAGTTTGAACTGAGAGAAAAAGTGTAACATGAGAAAGAAACAGTAAAGAAAATTCATGGATGTGATGTTTAAATGCAGATGGAGCTGAAAGAAGAAATACAAGATAGCAGTAATGAAGCTGGAAAAGTTTATAGGAAATTGGAAAGCAAGGCACTGCAATTGTACGATAAATGAAGCCATTTTGTCTACAGAACTACTGAGGAAGATTCACTTTTGCATAAACTGGAAATTCATGTGGTAGTTCTTCATTAAATTAATTCTATAAAAAAATTGGACCAAACAGTGGGGAGTCAATATAGTATATAAAGTAACTAAGGTAACAGTTAGACACAACTGAGTGTAAATCTTAGTTTTAAGGTGGCCCTTATGTCCCTATTAGTATTTTGCCATCCAGTATCTCAGACAGATGCTATTCATTTCCATTCTCTTTCCAGTGTTGTATTTCCTGTGTTGTACCAGGAATTGGAGAAACTATTGCAATGTTAAAGCTATAATCATACAATGGCCAGGAAGTTTATATCTTTTTCAAATTTAAATAGTTTCTCATCAGTAGAAAAGAAATATTTTTATGTACTTTTTTGTAAAAATTACAATAATTGCACTAAATCAAGCAGTGTCAGTTCAGAATTTCATCAGTACAGGAAAAAGACAGGTGAAATCAATGTTGAAGGAATGTGAATAAAGACTTTCTCAATACGTTATTTTATTCAGTTCTCTGAACTTGCAGAGTAAAATAAAAGTGATGGCTTGATTTTTTAAAGCTGTTTGTGAAGTCAGGATGTTCATATTCCACAAAGATAGGAGATTTTAGGAATCCAAGTCTCTTAAATAGCTTTGGAAAGATCAGACATGAGGTTTAAATCAAATAAGTTAGAATAAGTTTTTAAAATGTGCTGACTTCTTTATTTCTTGAGACTTGAACAGTGTCTGACTGTGCAATTACATCCTGAAAATGTGAATTGCATCAGGATCAGGCTAGCAAGAAACAGATATGCATTGAAATAAACAGGTATACATTGAAATGAAATACTTTGTGTGTGTATGCATATCAATGTACATTTCTCATTTCCAGTGCAAGCATTCCTATAACTCAAAACAAAGAAAAAACATTAAAATACCACATATCATTTGGAACTATTGAAAATAGATCACTTTATACCACTGTATTTCTAATGTTTAATTTTGCTCTCTAATTAGAAGGTAGTAGAAAGTGAAATTCTGTAAAGCATCAAACTCAGTTTCGTCATTTCTTTAACCTGAACTAAGTATGACCTTAATCACTTTTCTGGCTTCCCATTCAAAAATAAAAGATATTGATTATTTATATCATCAAGTCATTTATGGCTAAGGTAACACTTCATAAATGATGTTACATGTTTTTAAAAGCTCTAAAGAACTGAAAAAAAATATTTACTTTTTTAACACCTCCTGGAAAAAAAAAAAAAAGAAAGAAAGAGAGAGAGAGATTGAGAGAGAGAGAGAGAGATTTGTTTTAGGAGGAACTGATTCAGTGTACAGTTCATGTGAGCCACAGGATATCCACTCTGGCATGAGGCTTTATAGATTACTGGGAATACCCAAAAAACCTGACATATTTTGCCAGATCTTCAATCCCAAAGGAAGAAACAGCTGAAATGCTTCTAAACATCATCAAAACTGGGTCTCATACATGCAATTATGACAACAGGAGGATTTCAGGAATAGCATAATAGGGCCTTATAGATATAATGCTGTGATTTCCACAGAAGGTTCATTAATCAAGGAACTAATTTCCTTTAAAGATTTAGGACAGATGGGTTTAATGGCCTGCCTGGAATTAAATAAAAGCATATTTCTCACAGTTTAAATGTATGGGGAGTTAAAATTTGAATAGAAAAAAAGAGATGCACTTACAAAAACATTTAGAAATTTTAGTGATTTATTTTACCAATCCTGACCAAAAAAAAAAAAAAGGGGGGGGGGGAGGGAATTTTACATTGACTACAAGAGGCATGAAGAAGGATGAAAAAAGTCATGTTCTTAGATTAACCACTAATGTAATTTTCAAGATATTTCATAACTGTTGAGTTTTTATTTTTAATTATTGTTCACATAGAGACAGTCACAGACAAGTAATCTTGGATAATTTTGTCTTTTGAAGATTTTATTATTTTCTTAACATTTTTTTCATGTCATTTCTGCATACTTTTTGGTGACAGCTCAATGTTAAATACACTATGAACAAAATCATACATCAAAGTAAGTCTAGCCCAATCACATTTCCACTAAAGCCAGGAAGAACAATAAAGGTATAAAGTATTCAAAGCAGGTGTATATTGGATGAAAGAAAATGAATTGGCCCTGTCATGTATTTTTCACTACAGCTCGGTGTATAAATCACATACTATCATAAGATAGAAATGGATGAAGTGAGAACAGATGTAACTTAGTTTGAAATTTCAGTGAATAAAGAAATGTTATTTTGTGCAAAAGTGTGAGGTTTCTTTTTTCATGGTTTTATGGCTTTTTGTTTGTTTGTTTGTTTGTTTTTTAATAGGTATACATAGGTGAAATCGGTAACATTAAATAAATCTCAAACTTACACTTCCACCTGTGTGTGGTGGCCTGAAGTTAACACACCTGCAGGTAATATAAAATCAAACTATTCTGAGTAATTCTGGCTACTCTGTTAAGCTAGTACATTACTTTTTTTTCTTGTTAATAGAGTACTTTAGAAAATTCCAAAGTCAGATATACCTTAAATAGTATCTATCTATCCTCTTGTGACATACTCAAGAGAATAGTTACAGTAGGTATATACAGTAAGCAAATATTTAATAAGGTATACTGTCTTAACATACTTGTTACATGGGCTTGTTACATACTTATCTAAGTGAACTGTATTTTTCATGTTCTTCTATATGTAGATATCAGGACAAATACAGATTATCTCAGTGATCTATCTTAAATAATTTGCTGAGGTCACAGTGGATAAATATTTTGCTCTTTTTATTCCTTATTCAAAAAAAAAAAAAAAAAAAAAAAAAAAAAAAAGAAGAAACTAATGACTGTTATACCCGCTTTTTTTTGCAGTCAAAACCCATTTTAATTAAATGAGATACTGTTCATCTGTTGTCATGTTACCTTTGGAATTTTACATCTAATTTAAAACTTCCCTTTTATTATGCTACACATTTAATCAAATGCAGTTAAAATTACAAAATAAACCCTATTATTTTTTTCTTTGCCATACAAGAACTGGAAATAGCCTGTAGGCAGTGCATTTTTGTTATCTCTTATGGGCAATAAATTATTTACACAGTAATATATTCATGACTTCACACATGTAACAGAGCAACCTTTCTTACAGGATTCAAACTCCTTTTTCTAAGACACCTTGGAGTATATTTTCAAGGTGCTATGCAAGAGTTTTAGCCATATAACTCCCATAAAGACCAGTAAGAACTCTGTGAACACCCATGCAAACTTTTTAAATAATTATTTTATGTGATCAGTTACTGCAAAAGCTTCATAGCTGAGATTGCATTTTCAAAGACATAAGATTCTGACTTAGTTTGATTTAAACTTTATGGTCTGACATGGGGTTTTATTTAAACAAGTTTACTGGAAAATTGATCTGTAAAAATATTGCTCTAAAATAGTTGGAGTGTTGAATGATAAGTTCTAGTTTGCCTTTATTAATTCCTTCAACAAGCCACATTCTTGGTTGCAATACTTCTTGAGATAGAATAACAGATTATTATGACATCATCAAAGCTAACCTTCAGTTCTCCATATGCCCTTTCCTTTTAGGTGACACTGTCAAACAGGAAAGCCTAGGAGACCAATCTGAGATACTAAACACTGCTCCTTCTTTACAGGTCAAACATTAGAATGAAGTTTTTCTCAGATTAAAACCAGAATATTGCATCCTACCTATGTGGATTATTTTCTGATCTGTACGTATCTTTTTAGCAAAGGAAAGGTAGTCATTTGCTTTCAAATGAAGCCTCTCAATCTCATCTACTAGATAAAATTCCCAATCTCTTTAACTGTATGATAATTTTAATCCTATGAAAACTCTTATATTTAAATCTTTGTTTGTAATGTAATTTTACCTCTATTCATGTAGAATCAACCTGCTACTCCACTTAGACTGTCACAAGTCCATGGGGTCAGATGGGATCCACCTGACTGTACAGAGAGCATTGGCAGAAGTGATTGTGAAGACCCTTTATATTATTTATCAGCCATACTGGAGTCTGCCAAGAAGCAGTAAATTGCCTGTTGGAGACTAATGATAGCAATAGCTACCTGAGTAATGTATGTGGAATATTAAATACAAATGTCAGGTGAAAATGAAACCCATTTTGTTATGTAATTGTTCCCAAAGGGTTTATCAGTATGGATGAGTTCTCTATTTGTCAGGGATGCAGAAATGAAGAAGTGAGGTTAAGAATGGACAGGCGGGGAGTCATGGCTTCTCTTACATCATGTTTGAATTTTACATTTTTTTCACTTCCCTTTTTAGTGCATTGTACTGCATTTTATTGTATTTAATACTCAGGTTATGATATACAAATATGTTATACTTCCAGTCTTGAAGGTGGTTCCAAAATATTTCTCCTTTTTTATTCACAAAGTTAGAAAACAAGTAAGTGGACATATCTAGTCAAATGCACTAAATTTTTTTGTGTGAAAACAGCTTTTTTTTTTAATATATATTTTTTTAGTAAATATTGTCATTAAATCCTCAGCAAATTTAGAGCCAATTTGCTTTACACTTGAAATAATTTATTTGCTTCATCTTCTCTTAGAGCTGAGGAAAATGGTATGTAGAAATAAAATGCCCTATCTAATGATAATTGTTGGCTGGTTGTTGGCATATAAGCCTTACAAACCTCAATACTGAGAACATTTTCTTCCCCTACATTTTTAAACATATTTTTAATTTTAGACAATATTCTTGCTTGACTCAGAAATAGTGATTTTAGCCTTTTAAATCACCTTAACTTCTTTATACTAACATATATTTATTGGAACAAATATTATTTAGAGGTAACTTTCCATCCACAATAAGCAGGAAAGCAGAAAATGAGGTATTGTAGCAACATTTAGGGGTATGTTTACTGATCTGTGAAATATAAAATGGTATCCAGGGGAAGGAAATCTTGCTTACATGACAAACAGCTAAGAGTCTGAAACACTGATCTACAGACCTTCTTGTAGCAAATAAAGTGAGTAATCTCTGCAGAATAAAAAGCTCATGTATCTATACATCAGGGTTTATAAATAGACTTCAGTTAATTTGTAGGTCACACTAGCAATGTGACATTATACTAGGGTGGATCTCAGGGGAGAATATAAGCCATTAAGAAGGTTACTGCCTCAGCATTTTCTGCTTTAGATTAAGTACTCTTCATGTGATACCTAAGAAAGTGATAGGACAGAGTAACTTCCAGCAGAGATTATCAGTGCTGAAATGTATGGTTGATAAGAGATACTAAAAATACAATCAGAGTTTTCTGTATTCTGTAAAGAGATTTTTTTTCTGAAGACAAAGAAGCATGACCTTCAAAGTGAATTTAGCATTTTGTAATGTTGAAAAATAAATGAAACTGAAATTTTACCCTTAACTCATATGAAATCACAGCTTTGAGAAATTCAACCCTTCACCAACTTTGTGACATGCTACCTACATCTTGGTCCTAAAATGTAAGAAGTAACTGTTTTCCTTTTGACACAGGATGGTTTAAACTTCTTTGGTGCCAGTGGAGAATAATGCAGCACATACAGTGAATGGAAAAGGATGTTGGAGAGGATATGAAAATCAAGCTAAATTAATTTGGTTCAGAAGATAAAATGTTGTTGGGACAGAATTTGATTGCTTCTTACCACAAGTAACTCAGTTTGGGAGAATTATATAATTTCTGGTTGTGGTAATTCGGTCTCAGGCTATAGTAAAGTATGCTTGAAAAATGTCAGTTAGTCTGAGCCATTTTCTTCCATTCAGCCACAGTAGAAATCAGCTCTGCCTTATTATATTAAAAAAATTAGGTGGTGAAGGAGGGAGTCTTTTAAAATGACTCTTTCAGGCTTCTTTCTGGAAAATGGTTTTGATTATTTATGAAACTTGAATATATCAAGGTGTTCATTGACAACTAACAGTTTTCTAGTGCCTGCACAAAGAGTTACAGCACAGTTACACTGTTGGGGTTGATGGAAGTTCAGTCAAATACACATTTGAAAGCAGAGGGGAGTGTTCCAGACATTAAATGTGAAAAACAGCAGAACATATAGAATTTAGCCCAGAGTATAAGAAATTGAATCATTTCCCTCCTGTCCCCACTTGCTTGAGAATGTACAGATGTAAACTACATCAAAACTGGGAAAAAAAAAAAAAAAGGAGAGGTGAGGCTGGAACTAATGAACATCCATAATATTTCCAGATAAATGGACACCCACATTTTATGTTTTCATTTTTAAAAAGGAGAAAGTGGCACTTTTTAAGCAGAGCTGAGAGAGCACCTGCTAAGAAAACTTGTTTTAAAAAGTCAGTAATAAAAAAATCTTTTGAGTTGGGCCAGGCTTGCAAATCTTGAATGAAATAAAGTCAAGGAAATGGAAACTTTGAAGTAAAAGGGAACAAATTAGGCCACTATCAGCAACACTAGTGAAACAGTAAATCAGATGAAATAGTTATGAAGCTAGAATATCTCAGTGGTAATTGGTCAACTGTGAGGGTTAGGAATATGCTGGGAAAGGGAATAAAGTAGCATTTTAAGTGAATCATTTTGGAAAGAAGAGGGTTGCAGACACCACCGGAAGAAAACTCCTTTCCAAACAAAATTCACATTTTCAGGCAAAATCACTATTTCTGTTGAATACTCCAGTTGATTTGTGGGGACACAACTCTGTCACAGACCACTTCCCTGTGTGCACTGCTCCCAGTGATGATTCGTTTTCACTGTAAATGTCTGAGAGGATTTTTACACTGCTGGCACTTCAGGGTTGTAGAAGAGTCTTCTGCATGTTATATCTCTTAATCCTTCATTAACTCTTCTCTTCAGCAAATGAATGAATAAATAAATTATAACTCTATTTTTCCCCCTTCATCTAGAAAAAACAAAGACACTCCAGAGCTGATTAAAAAGGTATTTAATGACAGTCACTTCTCTGGTCTTGTTTACAGCATGGAGTGCTGAAGGCAGAAAGTAAGCTATGTAAAACCTATTAAAGACATAACAAAGACAGATTTAAGTGTATGACTTCTGCAAGATAGTTGAGCCCAGATCAATCTATTTTCAGAATCACAGTTCTAAGCCAAAATTAACTGCATATTATTAACAGAATTTTACTCATGCTGCTTGTCTATAGAAAGGAGTTGGATCAAATAGGGTGGGCTGCCTATGCAATCTGTCCCATGCAACCATACTGCCAACTGTAGTTCAGCAATCACTATTTCCATGAGAGTAAAAGGAGCTTGAACTTAGCTTGTGTCTTTCCTTGCATATGTGCTGGAAAGCATCAAGATCCTTCTAAAAAAAGGCCCTCAAATCATGTGATATGCAAGGCACAACAAAGCTAAAAAAAGCCCAGGCAAGATAAAGCACAGAAGACGGCAATGTCAGTAGCATAAAACTTTTTTTTTTCCCCTCACATACGTTTCAAAGTAATCAGTGGATAATATTGCACTCAGGAAAAGTTAAAAGTAAATATTAGATTTCTTTTCTTTCCTTCTTAGAATACAACATAAATTTTGCAGCTTCTGCTCTTATTTTTCTTCTACTTCCTGCAGTGGTTCTCCTTGCCATCTTGGAAACCTTTATCCATTTTTTATTACTCTATAGATTTCAGTGTCTTCTCATTTGATAGGAGTTTTTCCAGAGATTAGATGCTTTTCTGCGATGAAGTCTGCCTTATCCACTACTTTGGGACTTCTTTTACATCAAGATCTCTTTGTGGTTACACCTTTTTACTGTAAAAATAATTATTCCTTCACTCACCTTGATCCCTATGCAAATTTGCATCATATTTGTCTCTTTATTATCTTCAGTTGTATTTCTTTTTTTCCCACAATATCACTCTCACTATTAACTGAAGATGTATCTTTCAGTGACATCTTCCTACATTCAAAGAAATGAATCTTGCAAATATATTGTTTCCAGCATGCTAGAATTTGTGTAGAATTGCTCAATCATCTTGTACACATTCTTAACAAGTGGGAGAAAGGAAGACTTTAGTAGTGATTTAAATGTTATAAGGGCTTAATGATTAGTTTTAACATAGGATAAAAAAAAACAATCATTAAATGGGAGCGAGGTTGTGTTGCCCAGGGCCCCATCCAACCTGGCCTTGAAATTCTCCTGGGGTGGGGCATCCACTGTTTCTCTATGCACTATGTTTCAATGACCCACCACTTTTTAAGTAAAGAGTCTCCTCACATCTAATCAAAATCTCACTTCTTTCAATTTAAGACTCTTCTCTTTAGTCACTATCAGACCCTGTAAATACTGAAATGCTGCAATGAGGTTGTCCCAAAACATTCTCTATTCCATTTAAACAACCTCAGCTACAGTAGGAGATGTGCTCTGTATCATGACTAGGTGCAATCAAAAACACTCTTTTAGTTCTGAAAGGCTCCATTTTATTACAAGAGTAAATGTAACTCTTTATGAGGATGACATTTTCTGTCATGCGTTATAAAAATCTGATTTTGGCCTTTCCAGTTGCAAATCTCAACCATATAAATTCAAGTACTGGTATTGTGCCTTTTGTAATTGTTGTAGTTACCATGGAAATAGAAAGGAGGCATTACTTTCAGAGCAGACTATCATTTCAAAAATTAATTTTATATATATGTACTTGTGAAGGATAATAGCTACCAAAACCTGGCCTTGGTACTAAACTCACAGATTATATTTTAATAATACAGTAGGAAAAATGCACGCTATGCTGTTCTATAATCAGAAATGTAATTTAAGAGGGATTAAGACTGGTGTGACATCCACCCAATGCAAGGAAAGCAAAGAAAAACAGGGCAAGGAAAAGCTTTTGACTATTAAATTAAATCCCAGGCAGCAAATTTCCACTAGTAAAGAGGGACTCAGCATACTCACACAGAGCTTCTTTCACATCAAGCAATAAAACACACTATATGCAAGATATATGTCTTTAGTAGGGGCAGACTTCTACTTACATGGTGAGGAGTTATTATAAATCCAGTCTCAGCTTTAATTGAAGAACTATTTCAACAACTTTGAAGAAATTAAAGCTGGAATATAAAGTTCATTTTTCTCCTAACACATATTATAAAACATTGTCACCTATTTGAGGAAAATATATTTAAATTTTTAAATTTGTATTTTTTAATCCTTGGTAATATACAAAAATTAGAGTTTTTCAAGTGACTCAAAATGTGGGATTTCAACATATTTGTCTTCAGAAAATACATAGAATATTAAATGTGGAATACATTCAAGAATCTCATTCTCCCTGCTTCAAAGTAGGATTATCAATACCTAAACCATTTCTGACAAGTAATAGGGTTTATGTAAATGCTATAAAATAATAATCTATTCTTGTGCCCATTAGAAGTACTTTGCTAATGGTTTACAACTTGTCACAACCTCAAAAATGTAATATTTTTTCATCCATAGTGAATTCTTAGCTACAGAGAATAAGATTGCTCATGAAGTATGAAGTTTGTGATACACCTAAAGACAGTCAAACAATAAATAAGATGAATTAGTTCAGGCTTCATCTGAAGATATAAAATTGTTATGTGAAACAGATTTAAATTATCTAAATATCACATCTGAAAATATGATCCTGTCCAAGTAATGTGTCATGGGATTTGTTTTAGCTCCAGCAAAAACTGTACCCAGTTTTCTGTTTGGAAGAAAGGAAACTTTTTTCTTTTTTTCCCTCCGGCTTTATTACTATGGGCAGTTGTTTTCAGACTATCCAGCCCCTTGAATTGGTAGATGGTGAGGCAGAGCAGGATGAAGTCCCTATAATCTATAATGGGAATCTTTAAGAGATCTCCTACATTCTTTGAACATTCAGAAGCCTATGGGGCTGGAGAGGCTTCATCTAGGGGTACTGAAGTGCTCACAAAGACACTTTCAGTAATTTACCTGTCATTGCTATCTGTGGAAATCCCAACTGACTGACATGCTGTGATATTAAACTGTAGGCTTTGAATGATATGTTTAAGTTTTTAGGAATAAATACAAATAATGACTATAATTGATAAAGCGTCCATACTGACACCACTTTTATTAGAAAAAGTAAACTTATATTTCATACAACTATTCAACTGTGGTCTGGGTTGAGACCTTCTTAAGCTATTGTAAATGTGTATTTTGGAACTGGTTCTTGGCATGTAGATTACTTAGTTCACAAAATTAAGATTTCCTGCTGGGAAACTGGATAGTTTTAAATGTGCTTTACCACCTTAATGGCTATTGCCCAGATTCAACTTACACTCTGAGGAGAAGCAAAAACTTCATTAATGATTTGGTTGAACTGGTGGGTAGGGACAAACATTGGAAGGTCATATGGACCTGTGAAATCAGTAAATTTAAGCAAAGAAGAAGAAGTCAAGTTTAGATGAACAGGAGATTAACAGTAGTGGTGCATATTTTACTTTTTAGGAGGTAAAATCGTATTTTTAGTAAAATTAATATTAAAGTCTACTATAGTATTAATTATTGCCTAGATGCTGCAGTCAGGCTATACAGATATATATACTAAAATACAATTATAGTTGTGGAATTCCAGAATGGAATCTAAGGCTTTGAAAGTAGTTCTGATATCGCCTTTTTCTCTGTGACTTTTGGCAAATCACTTATTCTTCCAAAGGTATGCAGAAAGATCTCTCTTTATCTGTGCCATGAAATCTGAAGGGATTTATCCTCTAGAATTTACTAGCACTTGAAGTAATATACAAGCTGGTTTATAAAAGCCTTCAAAACCACCATCCTTTAAAGGAGATGTTCTGACATTCTCTGTTTTTAACAATATTTATATGTTTATGTTTTATAGATGGGTACTCATGAGGCTGTAAAAATTACTTTAGTAAGACTGATTAGTTATCTGCAAATATTTATTATTTCTTTTGTAGCTGTTGTACCTTTTATAGCATAGTTGTCAAACCTTTATACAGTGGGAATGGCATGCATTTTTTACTATATAAAATGTGTGCCCGTCCAAACACATTTAAGAATGCTCTAATAGTTCAAATCTGTTATTTTTTTTTTCTTTTCCATCCAACATCAGTTTTACCAATACAAAAAGATTTATTCAAAAGAACTGCTGATGATATAAAATATAACTTCCTAAAAAGTTTACAATGGAATATTTTGTTTCAGCATCTGTTAAACATGAGTGCAGAATTTCAAGCATACAGAGTTGTGCAATCTTTCCTTGCAGAAGACATCAGTCATGAAAACGTGAAATAGAATTAGAGTTAGCCTTCCCTGGCTTACAGTGCATCTAACTTAGGCATGCATGACCCATTGCCATCATTACTGTGCTTATGCCAGCTGGTTCTGATTATTAAGAAAACAGCATTGAATGTTGAATATATAACAATAAACTATTGTCATATGAATGGAGAACTTTAGCTTCTAAGGGATATAAATATACACATAATAAATCTAAGATGACTCCAACTTCACATCTCATAGAGAACAAATAAAAGCTCATCAACTATACTGCAAATGGAGCCTGGGTAGGGAGGATACTCCTACTCCTACTCCTACTCTTTCTCTTTCTCTTTCTCTTTCTCTTTCTCTTTCTCTTTTTTTTTTTTTTTTTTTTTTTGAAGGGAAGTAAATGTTTTACCCTTCTTACTCCTCTCAAGTGAGCTGATTCCAAGAACATATACTTCTGATTAGTTCAGGGGATTTTTTTGTCACGTTATATGTTCTCACCCTGTCCTGACATCATTGACTGAGTTATATTTAAGGCTTGCAGAAAATAGTCAGAATCTTTGATAAATAGGATTTACCATCTCCTCATCACTGGTTTTAAACCATGCACCATGAAAAACTTGGATACATAGCAAATAATAAACTGTTTTAATATTTCCATCAGGGAATAATAAAATCAAGTAAGTATAAAAAACATACCCTTTAGCATATGAAAGAATAGAAGCTTGTGAAATTTCACAATATGCAGTAGATACCTCATTCTGAGTACATTCACATACTGACAGAACAATGTATGCCAAATAAAACTCTCATGAAGCTTGGAACCCAATAAGACACTGTAATAAAAATCTGGGATACAACTTCCTGAAGTGAGGTTAGAAACATCACGTTCTACTAGGAATTGTGGAAAAGTAAAATCCCTGGAAAAGGATATCTAGATTTCAAGGGAAGGAGTTGAAAAAGAAGCCTCTTTTGGCATGAGTCTAAGTCTTACTGATTTCATTGACTCCTACATGATTTTATTCAGACAAGACACAGGCATGGATACATTTGGAAGCTGAAAAAAAAAAAAAAAAGAAAAAAAAATTGCAAGGAAGATAAGCCTATAACTTTACAGAATAAACCATTATCCAGAGGAAGATGAAGGCAGCTTAAAACTCATTTGTGTATTCCCACAATTTATGGGATGTTCCTATGGCTGACCACGCCTGTATCATCAGAGACACTACAGGCTGATAGTTCTTCTCTAACCTTAACTTTTGGGATAGAGTTCCAGACCTCAGGAGTGAAGGTCTGTATTCTATGGTAATGTGAACTCTGGAGCTAAAACCTAAGGCTTGTGCCTATCCATTAACCTGGACTTCACATCTAAGTATCCTGTTAATTATTCTGACTTTCTTAAATTTCTGAGGCCAGAGGGAACTATTTTAGTAATATTATTGGCCCGAAAGTTAAGCGCAGGTTATATAGCTTCATCCACTGATTCCTATAACAACTCTAAGAATTTATTTTCAAACTAGAATACTTGAAAAAGATTAGTGTTAGTCTGAAAACTCAATGTGATATGGACTCCGAGACAGAAAAGGAATCAGAGACTGAAAGATAGGGAAATATACTATATCCTTTGGTAATCTATCCCAACATATCACTACATGGACGACCTGTAGTCCTGTCTGCAGACCTGTAGACCTGTAGACCTGTCTGCATTAAGACGGTAGAAAAATACATGGCTGTGTTCTCATAATCATTTGGATTTCCATCAAAACAGCATGTTACTGCTAACAGCACTTTGGATCACTTCATTCCAGAATATGCTGTTCAAAGACTGGTGGATAACTCCGAAGCAATCACATTACTAGTTACCACATACCACAGGAGAAGCAGGCAGGAAGAAATTGTTAAGATACTTGCAGACAGCATTTTGCGAATTACAGCATCTCACTCATCCTTCATTTCCAACCAGGCTTAGACCCAGTCTGAAGCAGCATCTGCCTAAGAAGTAGGTGTGTGGTGAAAAATGTAGACTTGCTGAGTAGTGCCTGCTGACATTATAGCCCTTGTTAGCAGAAGCACAGTATTGCAGTACCGACACGGTTCCCCTCAACACAGCATCCTTATCCTAACTGTGGTGTAATTTCATTCCAGGGTCAAGTTCTGTTGCTCAGCCTGTTCCTGATGGAAACCTTGGTGGGGAAGAGAAGGCAGGAGAGGAGAGATCTGCTAAATCCTTTGTTTTGTATTATCATAGAATAATATCATAGAATAGGATAATATCATATCATAGAATAATAAAATGGTTTGGGTTGGAAGGGACCTTTAAGATGATCTATTTCCAAACCCCCTGATATAGGCAGGGACACCTCCCTCTAGACCAGGTTGCTCAAAGTACCATCCAGCTTGGCTTTGAATGTTTCCAGGGAGAAGGTGTCCACAACCACACTGGACAACCTGTTCCACTGTCTCACCACCTTCACAGTAAAGAATTTCCTCCTAATATCTAGGCTAAATCTATCCTCTTCCAGTTTAAAACCATTTCCTCTTGTCCTGTCACTACATGCCCTTTTAAAAAGTCCCTCTCCACCTTTCATGTAGGACCTCTTTAGGTACTGAAAGTCTGCTATGATGTCCCCCTGGAGCCTTATCTTTCGGTTGAGGAGCCCCAGCTCTCTCAGTCTGTCCTCAGAGGGGAGGTTCTCCGTGACATAGGCAGCTGAAGTTCATGACACCACTCCCTTAACCATTTATTGATTTTCTTAATTTTATCAGCACTTTCCCTCCTCATTCCCCTAATCAGGAGGATTGATGAGAAGAGTACCTGCGCTCCTGAGTTCTTCACTGCTGCTCGCAGCTTCTTGTAGTACCTCCTGATGTTCTTTATGTTGTTCACAGCTGTGCCACTGGTTCCTATGTGAAACAGTAGCAGTGGGTAGTAGTCTGTGGGATGTACAAGTTCTGGCAGCCTCTCTATCACATCCCTGTTGCAGGCCCCTGGGAAGCAGCAGACCTCTATAGATAGCAAGTTAGGATGACAAATGGGTACCCTTATACCCCTCAGAAGACAATCACCTATCACTATCACCCATTGCTTTTTCTTATGTGCAGTAGTTGTTATGCAACAGGGAGCAGGTCTGGCTGCCTTACTCAGCTCTGATGAATTATCTATTCCTGTTTCCTTGTATTTTGAACATAGACATAGATAATATAAAATACCTTTAAGAAATATCAGTTATGTGATCTGTGATATGTTGAAGATTATAAACAAGTTGATTTGCTGAAGAAAACAGGTACTGAATGCTGTAGCACACCCTCCAGTGAAGTTGAGACTCATGGTTGCAGCATACAGTTTAGCTCTCTACCGTTTGTTGGAAGCTGTATGGTGTGGAGGGAAATAAATTATTTCACTGCCTTATACATCCTGGAACTGCTCCCTTAGCCTAGGGTATAAGCTTCTTACTTGTTACTCTCCTGTGCCACGCAGATTTGTACTGAAATTATTCCCTTCTCATGTCATTGCTACATTCACAATTTTGAGCAGAGGGAGAACTTTCCCAGATACATGGCTTCTTCTCTGAGAGATGTGATAAACGTGGCATTTTACTTTCTCTAACCAGAGACAGGTCATATTTCAAGCTCATCCTATAAATCAATCCAAAGAGGTAAATATAAAAAGCCATGCAAAAAATCAATAGCCATTTCTGGTACATTTAGGAAGGCTCCTAGCACAAAAGATATGAGTCACTTCTAAGTAAGACTTTTCCTCTAGATAAATGGGTTTTCTCCCTTTTTTTCTTTCTTCCTGTCTTTTTTTTTCTTTTTTTGACACTAGAAAAACTATAAATTGTGTATTTAATGTTAAATAATATTAAATAATTATGGTATTCAGCCTTTGCATTCCTTATTTTAATTTCAAGTCCAGATGGCATTTTTTTGAATGAAACAGAAAGATTGAAACAAGGAAAAAGCTATAGCCTCAAATGGAGAGAAGAATGTAGCAGAAGAAAGGCAGCATAGGTTTCTACATTCCATTTCCATGTGCGTCACATGCACTCCATATATAACACTTCTGGTGCTGCCAGTAAGAAGTTTAAAGAAGATTTACAAGTTACTAAATGTCTGGCCTCACATCTTAGCCTCAGGGATGCCAGTAAGAATTGTACCATGGGATTTAATTCTGCCTCAGTTTCTTACAATGAAGTCACTGAAGCTACTCACTTTGTATGAACTTAAAGCTACCTCCAGAACCCTTATGATGGTTATACTTAGGCTAGTGGCAAACAGAGATATGAAGTGTTTGTATCTGTCTGATACATGATAAGAGTTATAGCTAGTAGGCTATCTAGAATCTTTTTCAAAGTGCTTGCTCACTCTCCTCAACATTTTCATCAGGACCAAGGAACAATGGGAGCTATCTCTTTTAAAAGTGGCTGTGCAATTGACAATCTGGTAGAAGTAATTTAATGCTTGTTCGTTGCTATATTACATGCATAAACACTTGAAAAACTATTGAAGGTAGATGAAGGCTAATTCACGAGTAGATCATCACCCTGAACTCTTTGAGGAGAAATAACTATTCCCGATTTTCCAGTAGTGATAGGTGTTTTTTTTTGTTTGTTTGTTTGTTTGTTTGTTTTTTTCAGAATGTTACTTGGGGCCAGAAAATCTGAGGGATATC
This sequence comes from Gallus gallus, assembly GCF_016699485.2. NCBI lineage: Eukaryota > Metazoa > Chordata > Aves > Galliformes > Phasianidae > Gallus > Gallus gallus. Next base: position 41,537,393 of record NC_052532.1, read on the forward strand.
ATTTTTTTTTTTTTGTGCCATGCTCCTGCACTTGACGTCCTTAGTGACAACTGAACTAGAGCTTGTCTAAGTTCAGGCTTAAGAGTCTGTCACATTTGAATATTCAAGAACTCTGCATTTGATCCTTTCTTTGATCTATAATGCTGATCCTTTGAAATATCACATGGATCCACTTACTGGTTTTAGAGAAGAGGACCTTGAGGATAGTCAAGTGGAAATCTCTGGGAAAACCCTCCTTATCATGTCATGTTTAGAGATTAGTTCAGTGCTGTTAACACATACGTCTCAGAGTGTAACTGCTGTATCACAACCTTGAGAAAAGTAAACCATGGATAAACCTCTTCTCTGGGTGAGATAATAGGCCTTTAAATGGGCATAATTTCCAGTGATACTGCATTAAATTCCAGAACAATAGTTGATTGATCATGTTTTATACCCAGTTCACTGAACAGAATCTAATTTTAATCTCTTAAATTTCAATATCTAAATTCTTTTTGTAGCTAATTTTTAATTCTTTTCTTTCTGACATGTTATTTTTTAAATTCTGACTCAGAATTTTTCAGAAGATAGAGATAAGATGAAAGATCAGTTTTCCTGCAGATACATTCAAATGATACATGACAAAAAAAGAGGGTTAAACTTAACTATGGTTTGTTTCCTTATTTGTTTGTTTGTTTGTTTTCCTGATGTAAGGACTTCAAAAAAAAAAAAAAAACAAAAAACTGTTTCACACTTTATGAATGTTATTAAAACATACACATAAGGTAAGTTCAAAACTTAATTACAAAAATAAAGCCCTCAAATTATCACAGATTGGATACTAGAAATGCATAGTAGGAAATTTAATACTATTGTATTCCATAAAAATATAATTGTTGTAGAAATTTATTATAGCTTTCATTTATACTGTTCCTCAAAGCAAAAAAATAAATAAAACAGCTCTAAATGGTGCAGCAGGATAGGCTTTATTCTCCATGAAAATGGCCTGCTTTTATTATCTAGTGTCTTTCTAATATGATGCCAGTGTACCATTGAATATCTATCATCCAGATAGATATCACATAGATAGAGTACATTTTAGGACTCAGAGAGCAAGAAGCCATCTATCCTTTCAAGCTTATTTCTTGGAAGTGATTTTGAGGCCCATGAAATTGAACTAAGCTGAAAGACACAGCTAACACAGCTAATTCACCTCAGCAGAAACACATAAATAGTTTTGTCAACGTTTTGTCATTGTGAAGTGTGATTGGGAAGACTTAGTTTGAACCAGAGACCATTAAAGTCATATAAAGAAAGATTTTCATAAACTTTCTGGATTTCAGAACAGTCCTGAACAAAAAGTGAAATCATCAGGTACATCTGGAAGTTTTTATTTGCCCTTTTTAATAATACAAGAACAGAAACAATTAGATTAAATAGAGAGGTAGCTTAAAAACATTTTGACATAGGCAATCACTGACTCAGGGAATTCATGAATAAATCTTAATTGACTCCAAGATACAGGTATTCAAAAGAGATAAAAAAATAAAGAAAAAAAAAAACTATTTGATGTTTCTTTTGATTTTAATAGTTCATTTTTTGCAATCCATCAATGTCAGTTTTTCTTTCAGACTGAATAATCTCATATTCTAAAGACTTTCTTTTGCGTGTTTGATGATGTGAATATTGCTGCTGACTCTCTTTGTACTAAGATTATCTGCCATTTTTCAACTTACTACTTATTAATAATATGTAAAATTACCTCAAGCCTTTCTGTATACTGTGGACTATAGTTTGCGTAATCATTTTATACGATGGGAATTAGCAAAAAAATAGTTTAACTTAATACTGAGTCCATATGCATACAGTTATTGACAGAAAGCCAGTTCTTTGTTGATTATATTAGATGCAGAAGAGGACTGCTGGTTTGGAACGTCATATTCTGCCTCTGCAAAAAATACTTATATGCAGCATTATGTGGCTTTAAATACCAGACTAGAAACAGTCTCTTCCCAGCTAGAATACATAATTAATACTTCTACCACAAAAAATTCAAAGTAGAACTGTCACGGAGATAGATAGATAGATCTGTGCCCATGACAGGGGGGGCAGTAGGCTCGCGGGCCCCCTTGGCTTCCCGAGAAAAAAACGGAGCAGCGGCAATGATCTAAGAAGGAGAACTTATTTTACTAACTACAATGTTGGAATGTAAGATGACACGATATAATACAATCTAATTGGGAGTAAGGATAATGAATCAAAAGAAATGAGAGAGAGCGAAAGAGCAATAGAGAGACAGAGAGAGAGTGAGAGAGTTTCCGAAACCAAAAGCCCTACTTGATGAAGGTGCACGGCTTCGAAGCACACCCACTCCTCTCCCTGCCAGCAAGCGAAAGTGAAAAAGACCGCGCACAACCAGATGACATATCTTCCGTGATGTGTCTTCCTTCCCTGACCGTGAGGTCTCCTGGGATACATTGTTCTTCTCTTTTGTCCATGATGTTATGATGTGGAATACCAATAGCAAAGTTACAAAACCATGACGAGAACAAACTTTTAAAGACAGATTTTTGTGAAATAAAATCCTAAAGGGATGTAGATATTTCATTTATGCTTCTCATTTTTTTCTCACTCCATTTTTGCTTTAGATAACTGTTTCTAGAGGAAATAAAGAAACTAAGAATTTGAGGTCAATACAGAATGAAGAAAATGAGTCTTCACTCAGTCTTCATAGCCAGTCGGGCTTCTCATGCCTCTCTTGTCCCTGAACTTCTAAATGGGGGTCAGGAGGGCAAAATCCTTCCCAGTGCAAGAGCAGAGCAAGATCGAGACCACCTCATGAGGCTGAATGTGTACAAGTCTATCAGGTCAGACAACATGCATCACAGCATTCTGAAGGAACTGATTGGTGTGAGTGCCAAGCCACTCCATCACATTTGAAAATTACGACTGTCAGGCAAAGTCTCCTATGACTAGAGAAAAGAAAACATCACTCCCATACTCAAGAGAGAAAGGAAGACCTGGGAAACTACAGGCCAGTGAGCCTCATGTCTGTGCCTGGGAAGATCATGGAGCGGATCCTCCTGGAAGAGGCATTAAGGCACATGACAGATGTAGAGAGGATTCGAGACAGCCAGCAAGGCGTCCCCAAAGTCAGACCATGCCTCACCAATCTGATGGCTTTTTATGATGACAGCATCAGTGAAGCACTGAAGGGAAACAGTACTGAACATAGTACTCCAAATGGGCCCTCACAAGGGCAGAGTAGAGCGGGCACACAAGAATCTAATGAAGTTTAACAAGGCCATTGCACTTAAATAAAGGCAATCTAAGGTGTAAATACAAACCTGGTGAAGAACTCATTGAGAACAGCTCTATGGAGAAGGACTTGGGAGTCCTGAAGGATGAAAAGCAGAACATGAGTCAGCAGTGTGCTCTTGCAGCCCAGTGGAGGCTGTGGATGCAAATTGTGCCAGACTGAATGAGATCTTGGACAGTCTGATCTAGTCAATGGCAATCATGCAAGGCTTTCAAACGTCAGGGGGACTGGATCTAGGTGATCTTTAAAGTCCCTTCCAACCTAAACCATTCTATGATTTTCTGATAAAACATGGAGAAAGTGCACTACATGATATTATGGTGTGGAATACCAATTACAAAAATAATAAAAACATGACAGTTTTTAATGTTTTGTTGTTGTTGTTGTTGTTTTGTCTTCCATGTTAACATTTTATAATTTTTAGCTCTTAGAACTTAACAAAAAAATGACAATTATGCTCCAGGCCATAGGCAGTATGGATGGTCTAGAGTAAACAGGGATGAATGCTGTGTAGCATGAAACCTTCCAAATGGAAATCACAAGTTTGGAGTACCAGACGTAGCAGTATAGTTGACGGCTTTCCCTTCAGTTGACTACAATGAGAACTGAGGATGACCCACAAAATCATGGACATCTACCATGGGAATCAATTCAAGTATAAGGAAAAAGAAAAAAAGATGTTTATATGAAGGTTGGATATCCAAAATCCCTTTGCAGTCAGGTAGAAGTAGTAATGCAGTGACTACAACTTATCTACCTTGTAGATTTTCTTTAAGGTGATCCAATTTGCTCTGGATCCTAAGCACCTAAAATATAAAGATATGAAGTCCAGCCCAACAATTTCTTTTTCATGTGGACAACAGTACTGAGCAAGAAACATGATAGTCTGTTTTCCACATTCAGCTGGGTTGCTAGTGCCAGTAACTTTTAAACAGTTGAGGAAAGAAATATAGAAGAAGCTTGCAAGCAGTATTCATTTACTAAACTACAGAAAGGGAATCACAAAATATCATCAATATGCTTCTATATAGGGAATTAATTTCCATGGCCATTTGTAGATTTCCTAATAAAATCTCAAGAGCATCCCCCATAAGTGCTAAAGGGATAGAACATTTTGTGTTTAGACATACGTCCATTGGGCTGGAAAATTAGAAGTTAATCCTGTGTATAAATCCTCAAAATTCAAACCTGTATTTTGTCTAAATAGGTCAACAAAATCTTCAGCAAGCAACTAGAACAAATCTTGGGATAGTCAACCCTACTTCTGTGAATGCATCACAGTTACACGTTGGTTACATGCTTGCCTTACTTTTTAAAACACTGCTTTAACATCCGGATTAGGGATTACAGAGAAGACAATGTTTCTGTTTTCCCTGTATTGCAGCATCTACCCACAGAAACACTCACTGATTTAGTTTGGAGCAGAAAATGTAGCAGTATAGATGATAGCTTTCCCTTCAGTCAACTCCAGAGAGAATTGAGGATGACCCATAAAGTCAAGGACTTCTACTGTGGGTATTATTTAAAGTATAAGAAAACAATATAGTTGTTCACAGAGGGATGAGGTTTGGGTAACCAAAATCCCTTTGCATTCATGTTTGCATTCAATGTTATAGCAGTCTTTTATTTCAGTCTTTCTGATATATTTGTTTAGCCTCTTGTAGATAATTAACATTTTTTTTCCAAATGGCTAAGTTGAAATAGACATAGCCACTTGGAGTGAGAACAAGGTAACCTCAGGAAAACAAGTTTGTTTTTGTTGTTGTGTTGTTGTTATTTTCTCTTGAACTACAATTACAAGAAAACATTGACAATTGGCAAATTCTACCGTCTTTATCTAGAACAGCACAAATAATATTTTGTAGAGTGCATTAATAAATTGTATTTATGATAAGAGAGTAACTGACATTAAGAAATTCAATCCAGTCACAAAAACCCCTGTTTTATATTTCATTTGATAGACTATTTGATAGCAATCAAATAAAGAAAAAAATATCACCATCCAAATCAATGTTTTATGTAGGAACGAGCAGAGATAATTGGTGAGAAATTTAAACAGCTTTGAAAATAGCAATTAACTGTCTTTGCATAGGGCATGAGTAGGCTTTTTTTTTTTTTTTAATATATTTATCTCCTTGAACAGTGATGTGATGACACATAATTCTCAGTACAATGTGTACATCAGAAGTTAACCAGAAACACAAGAAATATCATAATTTTTATGGGGTGATAACATTTTAGAAGATATAGATATGTATATCATCTAGGGGATTTCATTTTTTTGCTTTTCTCTCCCAAAATCAAATATGTAGAATCATACCAAAACTTTGATGGTTTATATTAACTTATTTATCAGTAATGAAGACTTGCTTTTTCCAGTTGGAAATCAATGTATCAGATGTATTTTGAAGAAATAGACATATGGAAATAAAAATTCAAAAAAGCATGTGTTGATTAAATAAAACAAAATCTTATAATAAAATTAAATTTGCTTGGACAACATTTCCAACACCATATCAACTTACTTGTAGATACTTTAGTAGAATATCACAGGTCTTTACAATTACTTCCAGCAGGCTTCCTGACATTTTTCAGATCTGTATGTAAAACTCATAAAATCACCTCTGTGAGAAAAAGCTAATGAAAGCATTCTAGCAAAACAAAATAGATAATGGCATCCATGGTAATTCTTTCCCAGTTTTTGTAATGCCAAAATCTAAGTACCTGTTTAAGAACATGTGCCTTTAAGTACATCCAACAGAAGCATACTGCATTTCCTTCACTTCCCCCTTTATTCCTTTTACAGATTTACACATAGGAAAATTAAATGGATAAAATTCAACAACTTAAAAATAAAGTGAAGACTCTACAGTTTTTTTTAGTCTAAAAAAGTATATTTTAAAAATAATGATAATGAAAAAATAAAGCACAGAAGAAACACTTTTTCTTCATACTAATCAAGAAAGATTTTAGCAGAGATCTTAGTCTAGGAAAGATCTAGATATGTTCACCTGAACTTGATACTGAATTGAAGTACCAGGTTGTGTTTCCAGTCAGGCACAGGGATTAGCTGTACGTTATTTACAGTATTCCATCACACAAATGTGGAACTGCATAATCATGTAAAAAATAGCCAGCAAGTCAATAGAATGCATAATAGTAATCAGATATTGAAATATTTCATCATAACTTGGAGGTCTTCTTTTTAAAGCCGATTTCAAAGAGTTTTTTTCTCTCTTCCTTTAAAATAAATTGTTTCTACATGCATCCAGCCATTTTTATCTTAGATAAATTGTTTTAAGCTCATTGGTAATATCCTCAGTAAAACATTTTACACCATGAAAATTTTGTATACTTAGAGTTTAACATGACCTTTCTGGACAATCTCGGGATGTACCTGGAATGTATATCTAGTTCTACAAGAAATATAATCTTCCTGTCCAATTTGAAAAATTAAAGGTGAACTTTTGGTATACTAATGAAAATGTTATATACTGTTGTTATGGTTTAATACGGCAGACAGCTAACCACACAGCCATATACTCACTGCTCTCACCCAGTGGGACTGAAGACAGAATCAGAAAAAAGAAAAAAATGTAAATAGTTGAATAGTACAGAAAACAAAAGGAAAATAATAATAATGATAAAAAGAATATACAAAACAAAAGATGTAAAATGCAATTGCTCAACACTCCTTGACCGATTCCTAGCCAGTCCACAAGCAGCAGCAGTCCCCATGTCAATCAACTCCTCTCAGTGTTATTTGTTCAGAATGACATCGTATGGTATGAGATATCTCTTTGGCCAGTTTGGGTCAGCCATCCTTGTTTTGTCTCCCATAGTCTCCTCATCAACAGGGGAGTATGGGAAAATGAAAATTCCTGAGTTACTGTAAATACTGCTCAGAAATCACTAACAGATAAAGTATGTAACCAACAGTGTTCTCATCGCCAGTTCAAAACACAGCACCATATCAGCTACTAGGAGAAAAATTAACTCTATCCTATCTGAAACCAGGACAAGAATGTAATGAACTAACAATTTCTGTGGGTTTTATTATTGTTATTAATATTATTTCAATTCTTGATTATGCTTTCTCCAGCAGCCACTAGTAGATTTTTTTTTTCTAATCCATTCTAAGATAGAAATGGCTTAAAATTAAAATGAAGAATGGACAATGATTAGCAAAGCTTATATTTTGGATATTAATTCTAGTACTGATGATAAAACCATATATTTGTCTGTAACCTGTCTTACACATGAAAGAAGTCTTTTGTCCTTTACTGGTTTACACTTCACAATTTCATAAAAGGTATACAACATGCATACCTTAGATATTTGCATCAGGGTTCTGATATTTCTGGTGTTAAGAAATACGTTCATCATTTATTGCCTTAATAATATAATATCTTTCTGTTACTTCCATTGAAACAGTAAATACAACAGAATGCATTTGGAATTAGCCCAACCAGTAACAATGGCAAAGCATTTTCTGAATATTTTTTGTTATTTTTATCTTATATTTTTGTGGGGACTAATATAGCATCATATATCAGGTGAATTGCTTTCCAATATTGTATATTTTATTTTCAAATGCCCAGTTATGAAATGTAAAGTTCTGTTAGAATGCAGTGTTGGGTATTTTTCATTAAGTGCAGAAGTTCTTCAATATTAATAATCAAGAGCTGCTTCCATTCTCAGCTTTCTGTGTTTATTACCTAGCATCTCATATAAGAATGGAGATTTTAGAAAGCTCTAGAGAGTCTTAAAGTTTTACAAGGCCAAAAGCAGCAGACAGAAGAACTCAGCAGGTCTTGTCACTATGAAATCAGGAAAGTGACTGTCAAACTCTTTCTATATGCCATGAAAGGGATTTGCCTTTCACTCGGTTTCCATCCTCCAGTTTGAAAGGATTAACAAGAAGTGGATAATGGAAAACTACAGAGGTGGCCTCCCAGAGAACCTATGCAGTAAGATTCTGGGCACCTTTCCAATCTGAAATACGAGAAGTGCTCTGAAAGTAATGCCTCCTATTTTATGATATTGGCCCACAATGTCAGAGGTGGAGGGATGTTGATGGCAGGCATTGCATTTCAGCAGCAGCAACTGTGGACCATCTTTGCTGATGCAGATTTTTGCAAGAACAAACATGAAAGCTTTTGTTCATCACTGGCAAAAATACATAGCTAGCTGTGGTTACTATGCTGAAAAAATATATATTTTTTTTGTAGCTGAGAATTTGATCTGTCAAATAATGTCATTGTTCTCACTGTATCTGTTGTAGTTACGATGGAAGTAAATAGGAGGCATTACTTTTGGAGAAACCTGCACAGATTTTAGAAGAAACAGGAACTTGCAGCAATCAGTGAAGACAGTGAAATTTGAGGAAAGTATTATTTACTGAAGGATAATATGAGAAATGAACACCCCTTCTGAAAGCTTTAAGTATTAATGTGAGAGAGGTACTTTTCTTAGCTCTTCTCCTTTTTGACAGAGACTGCCAAACAGGAACTTAAGACTTGCATATGAAACTTACTTGCAGGGATAACAATATAATTTGGCTGAAGTGGTATATACCTGAACTTCAATAATGAAAAATACAGCTGTTTATTTACTTATTTAAACTGAAACATAATGAAGAAACAATAAGTAAGCATTTCTAAGTATCATTTTCATGGTAACTAAAGGTGAAATCTCACTGGGCATGCCTATACTTTGTGCTAGAGGCAGAACCAAGACAGTCTTGAAGTTTGAAATCACCTGCTATACAGAAAGCAAATCTGGATAAGATTTAGAGGGTCAGGAATTACCTAACGTATAGAAAACAGGCCGAACAATCAGGCTCAGGTGATGATGATCAGATGCATAAATTCCATTTGGAGACTACCAATTAGCATTCTATCCCAGGAATCAATACTATTTCAATTTTTGTTGAACATGCACAGTTATGATCTAACTGATGGGGAAGAGTGCAACTGCAGCAAGTTTGCTGATGATAGAAAACCAGGAGGATTGGTTGTTATGACAGAGGGTTATTCTGTCATTCTGAGGAACCTTAACAGTCTGGAGGACTGAAAAGGTGTGGTGGTTTAACACTGGTAGGTAGCTCAGTAACACCACATTTCTCTCTCACTTCCCCTCCTCAATAGAACAGAGTGAGAAAATAAGATGAAAAAAACCTTGTGGTTTGAGATAAGGATGAGGACGTAAAGTCGCTAGTTACCTTTGTTGGCAAAAAAAGACCCAGTATAAAGCAGATTAAAATAATTTATTGAAGACAGAGTGGAGCAGTAAGAACTAAAAGCAAATAAAAACACCTTCTCTCCTTCCACTTCCTTTTCCTTCTATATGGATTCTTTTTTTTTCGTTTCTCATTTTTTCATTTGCAAAATTTACTTGTTTCCTCAGAAATGTGTCAGATATACATAGTCAGCCAAGTCAGAGTCTGTATTTTGGCACCTTGGGAAAAAAACTGATAAACTGTTCAGGGGGAAGGAGGGATACAGGGGGAAGTAACGTAGAGAACGGGTAGCATATCTTCTGTTCCAACCTTCAAATAAAATAACATCAATTTATATTTCTGGATGAGTCATGCTCTTTTTGTTGTTGCTGTTGTTGTTGAGATTATGTTTGACTCTGAAATATAAAATGTTGCCATGTTATAGTGTTTTTTGTTGTTGTTGTTGTTTCTTATCATATTTGCCTTTGTTGTCACCTAAAGTTGAAAGGACTTAACTCAAAATAAATGTTTAAAATAAGGACTGGGGCTTTCAAAACCACAGTGAAAGCATCGTTTCATTCTTCACAAGTTTTGTGGCTATCTGATATTAAGTATAATGTATTAAGGTCTGTAATAGCTTAAAAATATTTTCCTTGTTGAAAATCTTTTCCAGCTAAGCACTATTATGAATCTCATAAAATAAAATAAAATAAAATAAATATTCTCTAATTAAAGTAATAGTACTCAGTAGAGTGTCTAGAAATAGGATGTCCTTCAAGACTATAAAACAAAATCTTGTGACTTGCTCAACGACTTAGGATGAAATCCTCAGCAATACACTCTATTTTCATCACCTATTTCCATCATCTACTTATACTACAAGTTGTTAAAGGCATCCTGTGACGTGCCACAGTGCTCTTTGTTAGATAAATATTGTTCTAGTTGTGTAACTATTCATATTTTCTCTGCATTACATTATTGTCATACTTATAACATATTCCATATAGTTGCCTAACTTCTCTTCATCTTCACCTTGACCACAGAATAATTCATTGTGTGAATGAAAAACTGCAATATGTTATGGATGATAGAAAACACTGTGTTACAAATTATATCTCTCTATATTAAAGGGGTTTTTGTTTCCAGGATGTTTATTACAAGGTATTAAGCAAAGCTGCTTCTTTTCCAAATACACTTATTTCTATATTTTTCTTTAAGTGGCTGTAAAATTTCTATACCTGGTGAATGAATGTTCTACAGATGCAAAGTCAATGGAAATAGAATTTTGAGTTCAACAGGTAAATTTTTCATCTTGAATTTGCAAAAACTTATTATGAATACCTTGAGGGTGTATACTATACATACTTTTCATTTATATGCTAGCAGGTAGAAAATTTTAATGAAAATATGTTCCAAGTTGACCTTTATGTCTGAACAAAACAGTCACCTATGTCTTGAAGTTGCTTTCTTGTGCATCACAGGAAAGGTGACCCCTGCAATCTCCAAGAAATGTAAGGAAAGGGATAATAATAATTTATTAGAATTCTTCAGCTACCAGAGGTGAAGCTGAAGAACGTTATTATGTGAAAACATATTTTGATAGTGAATTAGTGCTAAAATAACACATAAAGTACTGCTTCTTTTTTTCTCTTTTTTGTTTGTTTATTTGTTTTCTTTCTGTAAAAGAACTGGTTACAATCTTACAGTGATATTATTTGATACAATAAGCAAGACTACCTTCTAAAATTCTCTAAGTTTCCTTTTAAAAAATTAAAATTACAAGTTCTGAAAAGAATTGCATGCAACCAAGAACTTAAAGTGTGCAAGATCTTTTTCATATCAGGACATGTTTGTATATTAGCACATCTGTGTTAAAAATCTTACTGTGCTGAGTACCGAGAATACGAGTTATCATAATCCCCAGCTATATGTTTTGTTATTCCAACTCTAACAGGTAAGGTGTATTTTATTTATTTATTTATTTATTTTCCTTTTGGATGTTCCTTGAACAGTTCTTAATTCTATCCTAGATGGAGTAAAGGTAAGAGATCATAATTAACTCAGTCTTTGATTTCCATTTGTATCTTTGGAATATGTCATTACAGTTTGAGTGCTAGCTTCCACAGTGCCAGGCAGTGAATGGGGATGTGCAATTAAAATATAACCCAATGCACTGATGCCCACACTAGCTCTTGTTCTAATCTACTCCAAAATAAAATGTGAAACCATGGAGAAGACTGTGACTCTTCAAGACAATTCATTATACTTTATATATGGAGCTACTAACAAGAATGAACTACATGCATGTTGTAAATAAACATGTCTAAAGTAAATATTAGTTCAGACTATGCATTCTCCTATGAAATTCAACAATCTGCAAATTCAGCATTTTGACTAAAGAGCTCTACACACAAGAATGACCATAAGTAAAAACTTAGATACTTCATTTTTAGGATTTAAAATAAACATTTTAAAGTAATGCATTATTCATCATTACTTCTTAAAATATTTGAAATATTTGAAAAGATAAGGCACGATGTAAGAAGTAAGAATCAACTTGGGATATATATGGAATGAGAATAGAAAACATATAATATAGAAAATATTGTGCCCCAAGCAGAAGATGGAAAAAAATCTGTTTGCATTATTTCATTACACTTTCTAAAAGTTGTCATAATATTACTTTTACTGCACAGAGAAGATTAAATTATCTGATGAATTCTACAACACGGAAGCAGTTATTGATCTTGGTAATGCTATGGAGGGAAACCCAACTGAAATTTATGAGACTGAAGAGAACATATTAATATCTTGCTCCAGTAGTCAAGGATATAACAAACTTATTAAGACTCAATCAGTGTGCTTTATACATTGACATTCTACGGAATATCAAATCATAGTCACTTGGTCTTTATGTTCTCCATGTCAACTTAAAACATCTTCTAAAAACATTTGGAAGAGAAAACTGCAGTAGATGATTTGATTTCCATGGAAAATGAAATTATGTGAAGTGGATAGTGGTCTGTGTCAAAGAGACGTTTCTGTTTTAATTAAGTATTAAAAAATATTCAATTCCCTAACTATTCCTTCTGTTTTTACTACTGTCACACCCAACCAACATGCACATGCACATGGAGAACCTCCTGACTCCTAAATCAAGAGGAAGGCAGATTTATTCACCACTATTAAAGGATAAAATACAGCAACTTGTATTTATATATAAATATTCTGTTTCTATGGAACATGGGTGTAGGTACATAGGTGTGTATAAAACACACTTTGACAAAAGCCATGCTGTTCATACTCTATCTTGTGAGAGAACAAGCAACATGATAAATATATTATCAGTGTAACTTAATATGCTAGTGGAAGAGTGGAAGATGCTGGTGAATGCAATAAGAGAATTGATAACAGAGAGATAAAAAAGAGAATCTGCTTTTATAAAAAAGAGAGCACATGGGACTGTAATTAAGACAACTGGCATCTGTAGCATGAAATTCATGATATCCAAGATAACCAGAGGTACTTCCTATATTCTATTTGTTTAGAAAAATCTAGGCCCCAGAGCTTACAGCCAAAAGCTATATAAAGAAGGTCACTCCTTCAACATTTGAGAACTTTTAACACATTTGCAACAATTTGTGGATGAGATCAGAACAGGTTTTTGTTGCTGTTGTTTGCTTGTTTTATTTTGTGGCTTTGGAATTTTTTTTATTTTTATTTTTTTCTGCTTGCTAAGTGCTTGATTGGTAGATTTGGTTTGGTTTTCAAACTCTGCTGTACATTCATCACTCCAATCAGAAAACATCACTTTTTGAAGTGCAAATATGTTAAAATGTCTTAGAAGGCTGTAAGCAGGTTGTTAAAAATAGATGATGCAACAAAATGAACTGGACACATCATGCCATTTCAGTGATCTCAGACTCAACAAAGAATACAGGTTTGAAATTTAGAAAACAGAGTAGATGATATAGATAAGATTCTCAACTCTTTTAAGTCCACCATTTCAGTATTTTCAAGGAGTCATATATTAAACAGTATAAGGATTTAGTATCACAGATGTTTTATATAGTAACTTTAATGATATTATGGCAGCATTATATATGAATTTCCCTATGCTAGATAATTTAACAGTTTACAAATTACTGGCAGTACAAGCAGTTTATAAATTCTAACAGTAATTCTTACCTCCATGTATGTCACTGTGTCCATTTCAAAATCTTAACTTTTGAAAGATGTTCGGTTCATAATACCTGCACTGGCTATAAGGACTGAAGTTGATGTATGTATAATTGATCAGTTGCCTCTTAACAGAAAATAGTTTGCTGATCACTGCCAATTCTTAGAATTACAGGAAAAAATTAACAGGTGTTAAAAAGTGGAGAAGGTCATGGTAAACCTGAGTTATTGATGAACTTTGCTTTCAGAATCTAAGCTGTTGTGCTAGAAAAACTTGCACTAACTTCAGAGTTTATTTTTTTGCCTCTACTTTTGCCAAGATTCTACAACTAAAAGTCAAGTTTCAGTCTCAGAACACTAAAACAACAAAATCTTGATTTTCCACTGGAACTAGACTTTGACAATAAATTAACACTGATAAGACTAAGTGTTTTGTCAGGTGATGGTCACAACGGTAAATAAAAAACAAGAAATAACATAAACAGTTCAAGACTTGTTGAAGACTATGCCAAAGTAGATGATGCTACTAAAATATTTTCCTGTACTCTGGAATTCAATGAAATGCTTATGAGGAAGCAGAGCAAGTAAAACTTTCTAACCATGTTGATATTTAATTAGACATTTGAAAGGTTTGTAGTTCCACGTAATTTCCTTGCAGATAAGTGTTTGTTTGCATATTTTTTTGTTTGTTTGTTTACTGATAGATTGATGAACTGCTGGGAATCTAGTTATACATACTGTTAGGCTAGGAAAAGATGTAAGAATTACATATACCAACTGTTCTGTTTAAATATTATGTAAGTTTTATTCAGTTTATCTGGAAAACTAGTGATTATGTAAATTGAAAGACAATCTCTGCAGTCAATAAATAATTGATGTATATTATTCACAAGTAGTTTGAAAAAGAAGAATGGTAAACTAACTGAAAGAATTTTATCTGCAGCTGAAGCAAATAATCATTTATATTAAATAACGTAATTTACCTTCAAAATCCAAGTTTCTTTTTTCACGCAAAGTTGATTTTCAAAGGAATTGTCTTCAGTGGAACACAGTTCCTGGGAATTCATCAATTTCCCATTACCTTATTTCTGGATACATTACCTCTCAACCCTCTGAGCGTCCATGGTCAAAGTCATGCAGGAGCTGGGGTTGAGAAACTTGGGGCTCCAGGCTCATTGCCACAAAAACCCAGGACTTTCCAAATGTCCTGGGTGATTTACTGGTGATTTACTGGTGATCTGGAAGTTGTTGTGGGACTTTCCATGTTACTAGACACTATCTCTCACACAGTTCAAAGAGATCTAGAAATCTAGAGGCCCACTCTTTAAAAGAGTAGATAAAAACCTAAGAGCTTAGATTTTCAGGTTGTTTCATTAAGATAATTTTTGTGTAATTCACTTTGAGAACATTTCTGCATTTTTTCTTGGTAAAATACGGATTCTCATTTTTAATATTTTTTTGTTTTCCTCTGCAATTGGAATTTTGAGTTCCATTATTTCCTATCTGAACACATAACAAAACTATATGCAAATATTCAAAATGTATAGTAAAAAAGTACCTTTAATACTGGTAAAGTTTCATGCACCTTTATAAGTAATAAATTATTCCTCAAATAACTTCAATAAAATAATGAAACTGTGTTTTATTTATAATAAAAGATAATAGAATGTACTCTATATAAATCAAAAGTAAATGCTGCCTTCTAACAATCTATAACAAATGAATCAAATTTTCACCTTTCATTGGAACTAAAGTGCAAAATTGGAGTAATTCTTCTGATGACAAACTTAGATCAGATTGATTAAAGAAAGCCTGAATTTGCCAAAAAGAGGAAAGATGAAAAAATATATACCTTCTAAAAATGTTTTAGATCAATAGAGAAGCTAATGAGAGTTTCAGAAAATTAAGTACAACTTTGATCTCAAAATAAGGGATCTGTAATCAGTTCACACTTGATGGACCAATTGTGAATTTTTAGAAAAGGCTGATCAGAAAGAATTTCCATGACCCTACAGTTCATAAACATGGCAATGCTATTCCAGATAAATTAATGGTAAAAGGAAGCCAGATATTAATAAATATATTTACATCTGTTGCAAACATGGTACAAATAATGAATAAGCAATCAGAGTGAAAAAATCCTCTGATCTTTTTAGCTGACTCTTCACTAGACAAGAAAGACAGCTTCTTCTGTAATGCCAAGAAAGGAGAATCTGTCAGTCATTAAGATGCAAGGCATATAGTACTGTGGCTGTCTGAAGATGAAATTGGATTTCTCTGTCTGGGCTCTGATTCCTTTTTATTCCACAAAGCAAATTGTTTTGCCATAACTTAGTATTAAACAGGAAAGGATTCAGCTGGCACTGGTGTTGCTAACAGCTTATTAGGAACCATACAATGCATTCTCTCCTGAAAAATGTGTATTGGAAGACTAGTGGGTTTTTTGTTTGTTTGTTTGTTTTAAATACATAATTAGTTTTCCAAATCTTTTTTTTTTTTTTTTTGTCTGCTTATTTATTTATTTATTTATTTATTTATATTTTTTCGCCTGCTTTGGAATGCCTTCTAGTCCTTTTCATTCTTTTTTTTCCTTCTGAACTTTTCAAATTTACTGACAGCTGCTATATTTCTATTGGAAACAAAAATGTTGGTAACCGAAGATCACTACATTTGTGATAGAAACTTGCAAAAGAATTTTAAGCTAAAACAAAAATAAATCTTCGCTTTCATTTGATCTAGTATTCTCAAGAATGTTAGACTCCACTTCAAGCCTGACAAGTATATTGTCATTTGTTTATTACTGTACTTTTATCTAATAAACTAAAATCCTCTCTGATGTTATATGTGTCTGTACTGGCATTCTGTATATTCAAGAATAATGATGGAGAAACCGTGTCAATAATCTGTGCTCCTTGGCCCATTCTAAGAGCCAGCAGAAAATCAAAGACTCCACAAGTCCAGATGAGCACAGGGAGACAGTGTTAGAAGGGGAACCCAAATTATAGACTCCTACGCAGACACCTTGTACAGGACCCTATCAGAGCTGTCTCAAGAGGACCTCATCCTCCATGTTCAAATGTGAAACCACTATCATGGATCATTGAGAACTGTTCTCTGAATCCTCTGTCCTCTACAGGGACAGTGACTCCACCACCTCCCTGGGCAGTCTCTTTCAGCTCCTGACCATTCTTTCAGAGAAGGAATTTTTCCTAATATCCAGCCTGAACCTCCTCTGGTGCAACTTGAGGTCATTCCCTCTGGTCCTGTAGCTCCTGTGGGAGAAGAGGCTGGCAATAAGGTCTCCCCTTAGACTCCTCATCTATGGACAAAAATGTCCCTGTTCCCTCAGCTGCTCCCCTTAAGACCGGTGCTCCAGACCACTCATCAGCTTCATTGCCTTTCTCTGGACACTGTTCCATAGCCTTGATGTCTTTCTTGTAGTGACATGCTCAAAACAAAACACAGTGCTCAAGGTGTAGCCTCAACAGAGCTGAGTACAGGGGGATGATTGCTTCCCTCCTCCTGCTAGCTACACTATCTCTTGTATGAGCCAGAATGCCATTGGCCTTCTTGGCTACCTAGGCACATTGCTGGCTCATGTTTAGCTGAGCATCAGTTAACATCTCCAGGTCCATTCCTTCCACACAGTCTTCCAGCTACTCTACCCTAAGACCATAGCATTGACTGGGGTTGTTTTGACCAAAGTGCAGGACCCAGTACTTGGTCTTGTTGAACTTCATCCCACTGGCCTTCCTACCTCCAGGAAGATTGACACTTCCTCCATGCTTGGTGCCATCTGCAAACTTTCTGAAGGTGCACTCAGTCCCCAAATCCAGGTCATCAATAAAGATACTAAACAGGACAAGCCCCAGTATTGACACCGGGCAAACATCACTCATGACCAGATACCAGCTGGGTTTAATTCCATTCACCACCATTCTCTGGGCCTGGCCCCCAAGCTAGCTGTTTACCCAGCATTGGCCAGAGGGTAGGCTCATCTGGTAGTGTTCTGTGTCTGATAACTGCAGACTGTTCTATCCTCTTATTTTCCAGCAAGGGACTCTTTACTACAAGAACACGTGTGTATGGGGTTTGTGGTGTCAGTAAACATGGTGGTGCAAGTGACTATGAGATCACTAGGGAAGATCAAGCCAGACAATCTAAAAGGCAGGTGAAGTGGCCTAGTACCAAGAGGTGGCTGTGTGGGTCTAATGGACAGCTTAGAGTTTGAGAATGACTATTGTCTATAAGGTCAAGGTCACTCAGGGGGACACCTATGAGATCACGGAATCCCAGCCAACTTTGGAGGTGTGTGTAAGTATGCACGCACACACACAAGATAGACAATCATTGCCAGCAGCTGGAGTGGAGATATGGCCCTAAGTAATCTTGTGTCCAGGTATCATCAACTGGGGAGACTGTGATTCAGGGACATCTACTGGGGAAGCTGATTGTCTGAGCTCCACTGCTGGGGGCACTCTGTACATCTGTACACATGTACTCTCCTGTTCTGATGAAGAGATGAACAGGATTACACCACTGATGCTGCAAAAACTCTGCTGCATGTCTGTCTGTTATATAGCCAGCTGTATGTATACGTATGCATGTGTTGCATATGTGTGTGTGCACTTGCATGTGCGTGCGGACCAGGAATCCATGCTCAGACTCATTAATGACAGCACCTGAATAATGAAGCTGTGTCAACCTCACCTATCTCAGGCTGCCACATAATTTCATTCAGAGACGAAAGAAAGTTGGTACAAATGGATGTATTTGTTTGTGGAATAGCTGCTTAATTTGTGCAGTCAAATGCTAATAAAACACATTTTGTTTATTAAAAAAAAATAAAAGAAAGCTGCCATATATTGAACACTCCCAAAGAAATTTTTCAGTTACTGGTTTCTGTCTTTTTAGTTCACATTCAACAGGGATAAGAGAAATGTTTCAAAAACAGGACACCTTGTTTGTGCTGGAACTAAAAGCCAATGAAGTAGTTTTCATTCATAGTAGAGAATTCAAGAGTTTTAGAGAATGTATGGTCTATTTATGGCAGGAACACTATACATCCTTTTCTGGAGGTATATTTAATTGAAAACATAAATGTTACTTTTACTATCGCTATTACAGTGAATGGACTTTGAGGTAAGTATCTAATCAGCCACATGAACTTTCAAATAGATATAAACCAGGAACGTCAAACAGGAATGTGACTACTTCAGCTCTGAAGACATCTAAATCTATAAATGTAGCATCCTGTTTATTCTGAATCTTTCCAAGATGTGTAAAACTTTCAACTTACATGTCCCAGAATCATCCTTACACTTTTTCTGAACTTCATCAATTTGACCTCCTTCCTATCATTCCAGAGAGATCTTTAAATATGTCTTAAATGAAACCTGCTGATATCAATTCGAGTGAATTTTAACGAAGATAAGATATAGCCTAGATTTAGTTACACAGTTCCTTCTGGAACAAGGAGTAGCCTGAACGTTACAAGATGTCTTACACTCCCAAGATTTACGTTCCAGCTTTTTAGTTCACATTTTTGTACAAATCATAGTCTTCAGTTTCCACTCCACTCCTACTTGATTATTCATCATCTGCTTTTTTTTTTTTTTTTTTTTTACTGCTTGGCTTCTGTTTCAGAGTTCAGAACTTATTTGATGTAAGAATGATGAGAAAAAATACTGAAAGCTTTCAGCTTTTTTAAGAGATTTATAGAAATATCTCAAGTAATGATAGTAAAAGTCACGGGGAATGAAGCTAAGTGACACTTGTACATGATAACTGAACATTTTTATTGTAATGTAGAATAACTTTATCTGTTAATATATTAGGTATCAATTTTTTACATTTCTATCATGATAATTATTATGTAACTGCAGTCAGATTTGGGGTCACAGAAATCTGTTCATTACAACTTGCAGAAATTTGCATTGTACATACACATCAGCTGCCTGAGTCAGAGGAAATGTAAGTTATAATAATCACCAGGCTGCTCCTAAGTCAGTAATAACAACAATAATTTCAGTTTCATTTATGTATTTATATCTCTAATAATTAATCACAGTCATAAAATATTACAAATATATAATTAATAACATTTTATGTTTACTAAGATACACTTCAAATTGATACGTTATCCTGCAAAGTTTACTCAGTTCCAATAGAAGTACAGTGTAGGTATTTATTTCTGTATGCCAATGGCTACCTAAGTATGCAGAGTAACAAATAATATTTGAAGACATAAGCATATAAATATTTAGTCAACTATAAGTTTTATAACATAATTCTATTTAAGTAGAGAAAATGAGCTCTATATGGTAGCATAGACTTCTGTTCAAGAAAGTAAACACATCCAGAAATAAAACTGAAATGCTAGCTGCCTCCAATTGTGCAGTTGGCTGGTGCAGAAAACACAGGAAGTATCTTTTCTGTGTATCTGGGCAATATAAAACAAGTAATGTTCATACAATTGCAGCAAGGAAGACAACTTAAGCAAAAATAAATTGCTTGTATTTGTACAGCAATTGTACAAATACAAACACTGTATTTGATTGCTTATGACAATTACTGAGTTTTTAAGTGTAGGTTGGATATACAGACAGTTAAAAATGGCATAAGCTAATCCTGACCAGGAGGATAGGAGGAAGGTCTAAGTGACATGCTGAAATGCTTTCTGTCTACTCTGACAGAAGTAACCTCTAAATAGTAGGGGATATAGATTTGCCTGTTACATATATGACTCAAAACGTGGCAAAATGTGGCAAACATAAGTCAGATCTTTTGACTTTATGACTTCAACAGTGATGTCAATGAACAGTTAGCATTCAGTTTTCAGCACTCTATGAAGAGCAGCTGTCTAAGAAAGGTCTGGTAGTCAGTGAAAACTGCTGTTTTTGTTTATTTGTTTTTGGAAGACTTGTATCTCCTTTGAAACTCTTAGAAAAATGACAAATAATTCTCAAAGACTATGAAGTTCTATATGTGGTAGACATAAGCATATGTTCTTAAGTAGAAAATATCAAAGTAGAATATTCAAGATTCGTGTCACTTTGATTTAATGATGAAATACAATTTTTTTGTCAAATTCGTTACTTCACTGACTCAAAGTGTGAGATGAGTACCAGACTATATTCTTTATAAGATCTTTAGAATTTTGTTAGACCAGTAAAGTGTCATAGTTTGAAGGCTGCCATTGTTTCTGCCTTCAAACCTGCTTGTTTTCTTCTTTTTTTTTTTTAATTAAACCAGTATTTTGCTTTTTAACCCAACTTTCTTTCTATACCAAATAAAATAACTTAGAGAAGCTGAAGTTTGTTACTAAAATTATATTATCTTTACAGCTGGAGTTGCAATCTCATCAAAGAACAGCATCGTTTGTTTAAAGATTTATTTTCATAGGGTAGAAGATGCACTAACAATTCCAGCTGCACTGGGAGCATTTATATGATCATTGCCAAGCAACGGGCAGTCAACAGCACATCACTGGAACAGGCCATACAGCAGAAATGTGCACAGCTGCTGCTTCTTACTGACTTCCCACTGTTTAGGGCATCTCACAGCCAAAGCCAAACACCATGAAAATAATTAAATGTGAATATGTGACAGGCCTCATGAGAGAGTTAGAGACATGGCATGATCCCTATTCAAAAAGCATGTGAGGTGGTTGAAGGAATCTGATGTTTGAAGAAAATCTTAATGGACCATTAAGTTTCAGCATTGAAGATTTAATGTATAATATACCTTTATACCATCTGGATATTCGTTTCTAAGTTTTTGAAACCACTAAGATCTAAATAAAGTTGAACTTTTTATTTCCATGCAAAGTTCAAGAAAGTGTCAAACTGAAAAAAGGTTTTACTGTATTCCACAAAAAGGTCACACATTTTTGTATCAAAACACTAGTAGTTTAAACATAGATAAACTTAGATACAGGAGATATAGTATCTCCTATTAAACCAAAGTATATAACTGCAGAAAACAGACAAATGAGATGCACAAACCTCTCTAATGAATCATGTGTAGGCAATGAAAGTAAAAAAAAAAAAAAAAAAGGTGTTGTTAAAGATTAAGCTATTCTGTCATCAGCCCCAGAGTATGGATAAGGGGCTGAAATCAGTGAATGCCCCCCAGTAGGAATTCAGAACATGGAGGAGGAGTTTGCTCTGATCTACAGATAGGAAACTGCTTCCAGTTTCTCCATTAATGTGTGGGCCACATGCAAGATACTATGCAACTGTGAGACTAACACTTGCTACTATTTTCTGTTGGTTCTGTTTACATTAAAAAAAATATAGGAGAAAATTACTCCATATATATCAACTAATTAAACTTTCAATAGTGCCAGTGTTATACTACTTCAGTTCTATGATTCTACAATACAAATTGCTAGGTAACTTACAGTAAATCAACATATAACTCACATTCTCTGTTCCACCACCTGCCTTAGCTTCATAGATCCCTGTGGCCAGAAGATCACTGCTATCAGTAGCTATGTGCATGGCAGTCATTCAGGGTAAATACAGAAATGTATGAATGTGAGTGTCAGAAACCAGATAAAAGATCAGTTCAAACAGGAACCAACTTCTTCCAGAATCCTATTTGTATTGTAAGAATTTGAAGCACTATTCAAAATGTCCAGAACAAAATACAGTTTGTTGTCTTTATGCCACTATAATAAGGCAACCACATGGAGGCAGCGAGCTGTTACTGTGTACTTAGGTATGCTTACAGGCACCTTAAAGGAACATAGCTTCTGATGGAAACTTCTGACAGAAGCCTCTCCTATCACTTTTCATCTTGTCTTGCTGGTAAGCTCAGTTTTCAAGTACTTTTCAAAGAATGTCCATGGCTTTGGGTAAAGGCCTATTTGGCAAGAGGTTTATTGCAGATTGAAATTGAAGTGAATAAATATCTTTGAGACTCCTGCCAGCTGGCTCAACTGGTAATAATCTCAAGGTCACACAAGGAAACAATCTGGAGCCAGGTGGATTGAGATCAGAAGGGTGCAAAGGCCCTCTTACACTTCCATTCCTAAGCTGCTGTTTGTGGACCTTGGCAAAATGTAGCTGACAGCTAGGAAATGTATATATTTCTTGCCAGCTCAGCCAAAGTGAGGCCAATTTTTGGGAGGCCTATGAGAATCCCATTGCAAAGTTTTATTGACATAATTTACAAGGTGCCTGCACAGCAAGTACAGCCAAAGGATGATGATTCAGCCTATGACAGATGTAAGAGTCCTGGAAACAGAGATGTTACAGCCAAAAGGGCACGTGTGCTATTCATAGCATATGTTTCATGAAATGTAACATCCTCTTGTGTTCTGCTTCAGTGGTGGGTAAATGAGGAAAAGGAGGTGGGAAAGAAAAATCAAGCTGTGTAAAGGTGTTAAAATTAAATCTTAGGAAAAAACAAATGAACAAACAACAGCCTGGGAGTCTTCTTTGTCTTTCCTGTTCTTCTCCCAACATACACGTACTCTACTTCTCCCCAACAAAATTGCTTATCCTAACTTCAACTAGTTGATGAAAATTCTAACCAAAGGACTGAAAACAGATGAAGAAAGAAAACAGACAATCCACAGGTGTCCAAGCTTTTGGCTGGTCTGGGCTGCACTGAGTAAAGAGGAACTGTCTTGGGCTACATATACGTAGGCTGCTCTGAAAGTAATGCCTCCTTTTTATTCCCATGGGAACTTCAACAGATACAGTGAACACAGTAACTCTGCTTGAGCAGCCTGTCCTGGTCAGGGTTGCCACTCACTGGATCAGGCTGCCTGGGGCTCCACCCAGCCTGTACTTGAGCACCACATCTTCTCTGGGTAGCCTGTTCCATTGCCTCACCATCCTCCTAGTAAAATATTTCCTCCTAATATATAATCTAAATCTTCTCTCTTTAAGTCATCCCCCCCGTCCTTTCTCTATCAGACTGTGTAAGAAGGCTGGTCTCCTTTTTAAGTATTGAAAGGCTGCAATGAGGTCTCTCTGGAGCCTTCCCTTCTCCAGGTAGAACAAACACAGTTCCTACAGTCTGTCTTCTTAGGAGAGTTGCTTTAGCCCTCTCAGCACCTTAGCATATTCTGTTAAAGTGATTTTACTGAACTATAAATGTTCAACAATCCTAAATTGTGCCCCAGAGAAAGAACATTTAATTTCCTAAATTAATTGTTAAAAACTTGTTTCAGAGAATGTGTTTTGAAGACATCGGCAAGTGACTCTATGAAGTGAAACACAGAGGAGGGCATTGGAGAGATTTACAGGATTTACAGTGATAGAACCTATATTGGAAAATTCTACTGATACATAAACTGTAGAGTAATTGAACCTCCTTGGTAACTATTGGTGGTACTAGAAACATTTCCTCCATCTTTGCTTTTTGTATTAGCATATCGCATTATCAGCCATGTTGCTGTTGTGTTAATTAACACTACTTCCACTCCCTTACTGGACAAAGCAACTTTATACACTTCATTTTGCCCCACACGCCAAAAATTCAGCACCTTTTATGAAAACACTAGCCATTAAATTATTTCATCTTTTCAAAAATCTATTGTTCTCTATAAAGAAAAATATGAGTTGAAAAAATCAAATACAGAATATGCTGATGCCTTATCACTCTGTGTGATGTAATTTATCATTTTAAACCCCCCAAAAAACATTCAGATTTTCTGCATTATTAAGTTCAGTGGAAATTTGACTAAAGCCCTCACAGACATAGAAAACTTGCTACTACAGAATGTGGGCTGATATATCAGACTGCAAAGATCTGATCACCTTGAAACTTTCTGAAATGCTGAGTTTAAACCAGAGATTTCATGATAATATATTGATACAATAAGAAAGAAAAACTTCAAACTTATGTGGAGAGCTATGTGAGAGGCTTTTAGGTATCACTGTCAGGATGCTTCATATCTGTATTTTTTTTTTCTTTTCTAGAGAATAATTATATATACACATATTTTTAATAAATATTTTAATGTAATTTATTACCTACTACCAGAAGCAGAATCTTTGTAGAAACATCAGACAAATCATTCTGACATGGAAATGACCACAACAATGTGTTAGAAATAAGGATGCACTGTGGTAAGAAAAATAATAAATAGAATTTTATCTGGTTAAAACTTGAAAGAACAATGAGATGAATTAAACTTATCTTACCTATTTGAACTTCAAAGAGATTATGGTGAGGAAGAACAGTTTTATGGCCCACTAATTAACAAAAACCAAGGGTGAAAATACATAATTATTCTCAGAGTAATTCTGCTGGGCTACTTTCAATTAACTGAGCCTCGCAAAAGTGCTTTTCTAATTTATAATAGGTAAGCAGAATCTTGTATGAGACATTATTTCTAACTGACATTGGCTGAGAGTGATACAAATTATGGATTGTTCAACAGAAATGATAGAAGTTTGCCTTCCACAGGTAACAACAGATATAAAGACAAATATTTGATTTGAAGTGGAGTTTTTAGAGCATAGCTTGATAAAACATTTAAAACAGCTATCATTTAGAAAGCACTAGAACAACACAGAAATTTCAGACGGAACAAATCTTATGCGATCTAATGCTACTGAAATGCAAAGGAAAAAAGAAGAAAAAAAGGAAAAAGAAAAGGACTTTGAGAGCTAATGTCATGGTTTTGTAATTTTGCTATTGGTATTCCACATCATAACGTCACGGACAAAAGAGAAGAAGAACTACGTATCCCAGAGGACCTCACGGTCAGAGAAGAAAGATACATTACGGAAGATACGTCATCTGGTTGTGCACAGTCTTTCGCTTTCACTTGCTGCCAGGGAGAGGAGCGGGTGTGCTTTCCAAGCCTTCATCAAGTAGGGCTTTCGGTTTCGGAAACTCTCTCTCTCTCTCTTTCTCTCCCTCTGTCTATCGCTCTTTCGGTCTCTCTCTCATTTCATTTGTTTTATTATCCTTATTTTCAATTAGATTGTATTATATTGTGTCATCTTGCATTCCAACATCATAGTTAGTAAAATAAGTTCTCCTTCTTAGATCATTGCCGCTGCTTCGGTTTTTTTGTTTGTTTGTTTGTTTTTGTTTTTTTTCAGGAAGCCAGGGGGCCCATGAGCCTACTGCCCCCCTGTCATGGGCACAGATTTATCTAGATAACTCCGTGACAGCTATCAGCAGGGTGGGATGCCAAAGGTATTTACAACTGAGCCAGAGCAGCATCACATTAGAAAACAGGAAGGACAGTCATTCATGTCGTTCATGTTGGATATTGACAAGAATTTGGTGACATTACATACAATCAACTACAAAGTTATACAGGATGCATCAAAAAGGTTTAGTTTGTGTGTGGAATGTATAACTCTACTTTACAAATTTATTTTCTTTTCCCAGCAATGGAAATAAAGAACTTCCAAATTTTCTAGCACCCTGATGGCAGA
This sequence comes from Gallus gallus, assembly GCF_016699485.2. Taxonomy (NCBI): domain Eukaryota; kingdom Metazoa; phylum Chordata; class Aves; order Galliformes; family Phasianidae; genus Gallus; species Gallus gallus. The sequence continues at coordinate 41,563,503 of NC_052532.1, forward strand.
CAGAAGCTGGTAATATTTATAGCTTTCTTTTAATAAACATATCTGACAATTTGAGTAGCAGTAAGATGGAAAACACTCTCCCTAATTCGAAGTTTTGTCCATCAGTGATATAACATGGTGTAAGAGGTCATTCTTTTACGCCGTTGCCTCAAGACTTGCTGAGGGACACAGATGAACAAGTTCAAGCAAGTCCTGACCAGGGATTGGGAAATCATTTGTCTGAAGGGACAACAGATGGACAAGGCCAGGGGCAACGAGAGAGAGATAAGTGGCAGCTAAATGGCCAGGAAAAAGTCTTTTGTGTGGACTTATCTCAAGGGAGACAGCCATCTCGGGGGGTGGGGTGGGGTGGGGGGGTGCTCACATGACCCTTACCCAAGTGCCCGGGAATGTCATGTAGGCAGGGAAGAAGGAGGAGGATAAAAGAGGGTCCAACAACCATGAAGGCAGGTTTCTGACAACAAATTCCTCATGACCTGCCTCTCCCTTCTAGACTTGCTCTGTTCTCTACCTGCTTGCTGCCTAAGGATGGCTCCTCTGCTGCTGCTCTCCCCCCGAGGGGGTGTCTGCCATCAGATCCCTCACTACGAAAGGCCTGCATGCTGTCGGACTCTCCAGGGCCTGCTACTGGAGACTTGCTGCTTCCGCCTGGACTTCTTCCTGGACCTACTCGATACCTGCACCTTCTCGTTGCCCAAAATCAGCCACGTTGCTGCTGCTCTTCCCCTGCGTTTTTGCCCAGGACTGTCAGAACGTCGTGCAATGGGACTACTGCCAGATCCTGGTCGTGACTATCCCCACTTTACGCAATTCTTGCTTCTTCCTATCTTTTCTATTGCTCGCTTTCCCTTCCCCATCACCGCAATCGGTAATAGTGTCCGTCCTCCCTTTCCCCATCTCCCTTATTAAGTTTTGTAATAGACTGGTCAGACCAACATCTGGACCGTTGTTTCTTAATGTCACGCCAGGTATACGTATTTCAAAGAACCTTCTCTCCCTCCTATTAATTAGAGTGAGACACATGGATTTGCATTCTAGTGAGATCCTTCAGTCTAATCCACAATGTGTTGGTTATAATGAAGCACATTTGAAATGTTTCTACAGCATGTAGCATGAAGGACAATCAAGAGGAGCTATAATTCTTAGCTCAGTTTCAGACTTACAACAGCAATGACATAAGTGAAACCTGGTGAGAAGAGACATGATGAATAGTTCTGGGTACTTCAGAAGGGACAGGTAGAGCAGAAAATTTGGGGGGATGCCACTGTGTATGAGGGAATAGCTGGGCTGTATGGACCTCACAGCTAATGATGAATAGGTTGAGATCCTCTGTGTAAGACAAGCAAACTAAAGTGAATGTCAGTGGCGGGCTCTACTATGGCCCACCCAGCTGAGATGTTGACATCAGTGAATTATTACTTAAGAAATTATTTAAGACACCTCTAGATTAGCCATCCCTGTCATTATGGAAGAATTCAACTTCCTAGGTGTTAACTGGGAATATCTCACATTTGATACAAACAGGTCCAGAAAATTCCTAAGTCACTTTGATAATAGCTTCTTGATAAAGGAAATAAGGGAGCCAACAAGGAAAAAAAGCAATCCTAGATTTTTTGCTTGTAAACAGAGATTCTCATGGGTGACATAGGAACTGATAGTCTTATTGGCCATAGTGACTATGAAGTTGTCAAGTTTAAAATCTGTGATGAGAGAGGGAAAGCTGCCACCAACTGAATGTTTGGAGAGTAGAATTCAGACTACTCAGGTAATGAATTAGTAAGGTCCCAGTTGCCTGAAAGCTGGCAAACAAAGTTTCAGTTTTCAAGAAGGGCAAGAAAGAAGACTCTGGTAATTACAGGTCAGCAATCTAAATTCAGGGTCTGGTAAAATCAAAGAGATTATTCTAGGAGTTACTGAAAAACACTTGAAAGACATTGCAGTTATTGGTCACAGCCAACATGGGTTCAGGAGGTGAAAGTCCTATTTAACAAATTTAATTTTCTTTAATGACAAAGTTACCCATCTAGTAGAACAAGAGAATCTCACTGATGTAATTTTTTAAGAGTTCAGCAAAGATTTTGGCACTATTTCTCACAATATCCTTCTGGACAAAACATCTGTCATAAAGCTAGACAAATGAGTAACGCAGTGTTTGAACAATTGGTTGATGGGCTGGGCTCAGAGGGTTATAGTAAATGGAGTTACCTCAGGCTAGTGGCCAATTGCCAGTGGGGTTCCCCAGAATAGTATTTTATAAATATTATAATAATTCCAGAATAATAATTAATAAATAATAATATAATGCAATATAATATAATAAATTTTAATATAATATTTTATAAAATGTTTTCCTTATTTATAATGTGTATAATAATATATTAAAAAAAAGAATCTCTTTTCTCTTATTTCCTGTAAAGATTAAAGTAGTATCAGACTTCTTCCTTGCATATCACTTTTACACCATATGCAAAGCAACTCTGGCAGTGCTTCCTTTAGCTAAGGACTACACTGAATTATGCATGGGAAAGTCATGTGCCTCATGAACTGAAATTTTTCCAAGATTCATACCTCCTTTTCCTTTGTGTTCCACATGTACTCACACTACACATTCAAATGGCAGACATAAACAGATCAGATGTGCAATTATTCATGTTCAAATCAAGGTAATTCTAGCCTATATGGTGGAATTCTGTCTGGACAATCTTTTTTTTCCCCCCAAAGTTGATTTATAGCACTGAGTTCTTCAGAGGAAGCAGGCCATCAGAGTTTGTATTGCCATCTCTTTTATGAGACCTATTAAAAACCACATATCTTTGTGGGAATACAAGAAAGAATCATAGAATCACGAAGGTTGGAAAGGACCTACAAGATCATCTAGTCCAACTGTCCTTCCATTAACCTTGCTACCGGAAGCCACTAAACCATATCTCGTAGCACCTCATCCAGACACCTCTTGAACATTGCCAGGGATGGCGACTCCACCAGCTCCCTGGGCAGGCCATTCCAGCTCCTGAACATACTCTGAGAGGAAAAGTTTTTCATTATGTCTAACCTAAACCTCCTCTGGTACAACTTGTGGCCATTTCCTCGGGTCCTGTTTGTTGCCTGGGAGAAAAGGCCAAACCTCTCATTATCACAACCTCCCTTCAGGAAGTAGAGTGCAATGAGGTCTCTCCTGAGCCTCCTCTTCTCCAGACTGAAAATCTCAGCTTCCTCAGCCACTCCTCACAAGACGTGTGCTCCAGACCCCTCACCAGTTTCGTTGCCCTTCTCTGGACATGTTCCAGGGCCTCAACATCTGTCTTGCAGTGAGGGGCCCAAAACTGAACATGATACTCAAGGTGCGGCCTCACCAGTGCTGAATACAGGTGGATGATCACTTCCCGTCTCCTGCCTTACACACTGTTTCTAATGCAGGCCAGAATGGCATTGGCCCTCTTGGCCACCTGGGCACACTGTCGGCTCATGTTCAGCCGAGCACCAACCAACACCCCCAGGTCCCTTTCCCCTTCACAGTCATCCAGCCACTCAGCTCCAAGCCTATAGAGCTGCATGGGGTTATTGTGGCCAGGACCTGGCACTTGGCCTTGTTGAACCTCATCCCATTCACCTCAGCCCAGCAATCCAGCTTATCTAGGTCTCTCTGAAGGGCCTCCCTACCCCCAGGCAGATCAACACTACCTCCCAGCTTGGGGTCATCTGAAAACTTACGAAGGGTACACTCAAACCCTTCATCTAGGTCCTCAATAAAGATATTAAACAAGATGGGCCCCAGTACCGACCCCTGGGGGACACTACTTGTAACAGGTTGCCAGCTGGACTTGACTCCATTAACTACTACTACCTGCTGGGCACGGTCCTCTAGCCAGTTCCTTACCCAAAGGAAGGTATACCTGTCCATGCCACAGGCAGCCAGTTTCCCCAGGAGAATACTGTGAGAGACATGTCAAACGCTTTGCTGAAATCCAGGTCAGCTACATCAACAGCCTTTCCCTCGTCTACCAGTCTGGTCACCCAGTCATAGAAGGAGATGAGGTTGGTCAAGCACGACCTGCCTTTCATGAACCCGTGCTGGCTGGGCCTGGTCCCGTGGACGCCACGCATGTGCCATGTGATCTCACCCAAGATGATTTACTCCATAGCCTTCCCTGGTACTGAAGTGTGGCTGACAGGCCTTTAGTTCCCCAGATCCTCCTTACGGCCCTTCTTGCAGGTGGGACTCACATCGGCAATCCTCCAATCCTCTGGGACCAGGAGTGCTGGTAGATGGCTGAGAGTGGCTCAGGAATCACCTCCGCCAGCTCCCTTGGTACCCTACAGTGGAGCCCATCTGGTCCCATGGACTTGTGACAGTCCAGATGGAGGAGGAGCTCTCTAACTGTATCCATCCGAATCACCAGGGGTATATTCTGCATAGCATCCCAGACTTCCAGATCAGGGCATAAAGTGCCCTGAGGATAACTGATCTGCCTATTAAAGGCAGATGTAAAGAAGGTGCTGAGGACCTCAGTCTTTTCCTTATCCTCAGTGGTCATATTCCCTGCTGCACCAAGTAAAGGATGGAGATTCTCATTGGTAAAAGGATTTCTTATTCCTTTTTAATGCAGTAGCCAATCTGAGTTCAAGTTGGGCCTTTGCCTTCCTAACTTCCTCCCTGCATACCTTAGCAACTTCCTTGTAATCTCTCCAAGTAGACTGTCCTTTCTTCCAGAGGACATAGACTCTCTTTTTTTTCCAGAGTCTCAACAATTGTTCCCGGTTCATCCACACTGGTCTTCGTCTCCTGCGGCTCACCTTACGGCATTTGGAAACTGCCTGTTCTTGTGCTTTTAAGATTTCCATCTTGAGGAGTGTCCAGGCTTCCCGGACCCCTTTATCCTTAAGGAGAGACTCCCAAGGGACCCCTGCAATAAGCGTTCTGAACAGATCAAAGTGACATATGTGAATATACAGAGCAGAATCTGTGGAACAAGATAAATGGTATGAGAAAGGAATGCTGAGAACTGAGGACACCTCCAGAAGAAGAAAAACAAAATCAAGTAAGCTGCATGATGACTGCGTGATAACGACCCTGATTGGAGGAAGGACACATGGCTAGGAACAACTCCTCATGACTCTGATTGGATAAGTGCCTGCATGCAAGGTTAAGGAGTGTTTGTGGAATGTTTCATTGATGTGTAAAGGCAGGTGGAAATGTTACAAGAGAAAACTTGTGAATGTGTATAAGGGATGTATGAACCTCCAATAAATGATTTAGATTGTTTACATCTGAGTCCATGCCTCTGGTGCTGCATATCTTTACACAGTTGTTTGTTACAATTCCTGCTGTTAAAATACTTATCACAGGTATAATCTTCTGCAGAAATTCTTTATTTCTCACAAGCAAGGACATAAAACACTTGAACATTAATCTTCATACTTAGCTAAGAATATAGAAGAATTTTCTTACAAGGCAACTCTGCACCTCCAGCACATTGTTTTAATCCTTCCTTGCTCTGGCACTTGTGCAATCCTTTACTGAAATCAGCAACATGGTCTGCCATAAAATATACTGATGACTGCCAGATTGATTTTCTAGTCAGAGCAGTGAATCATCTCACTGAGGGCCCAGCATGCATTGGATCCAGCACAATAAAAGTGTCAAGAACATGTATCTGGAGGCAAGAGCAGGAATCTGGTCAGGCAAGATGTCTTTTGGCAGTGCTGAACTATTGGATTGTTGCAGCTGTGGTATATAATCTGATACATAATACAGTTTCCAGTCTTCAAACTGTAGAATGGCAATTGATAATTATAAATGTTGTCTCCAGTTTACAGTCTTAAATTGGCTAGGTTCTATGAGATGGTCAAGATCCAAAACATTGGTGATTTCTTTCTTCAGTTCTAGATAATGTGATGAGAGATTAAGTGATACCTTCTATTTTTCCTTTCTTGGTTATGTACCTTTGTTCACTTCCATTTGCTTGAGAAACTGCTAGATGCTGTAGGCTTTTTTTTTTCCTTCTCTCTCTCTCTCTTTTTTTTTTTTTTTTTTTTTTGTTTGTTTGTTTGTACTTCGAGGACAAATATAATTCACATTCACTATTTTCCCTTCACAACAAGTATCTTTTAATACAGCCCTGATCTATTTAAGGTCTCTTATAATGTTCCATTTCTCTTATTTTTTTTACCTGTTTTTCTCAGTCACTAAGATTTGCATTGTTAGGTGTTTGAAACGTCTTCTCTGCTTCTTAACCACTTCATTTTACATACCTTAACCAGAATTAATGGGAAGAGAAATTTTTGATTTTTGACCACATCTTTGATTAGCTTTGTCCATTTTGTAGTTTTCATTAAAAAAAGATTAACTGCAGGTGTTATTCTTCCTCCAATAAAAAGTTAAAACAGTAAATATTTTCTCAAATAAAATAAACTGAGAATGCGTGCTTTTTCAGGTTTATATGCATTTAATAAATCACTAAATCTAAATCTTGAATAAAGTCATTTTGCTTCACTTAAGGATGGCACACAGTAAAGGATGTGGTAAAAGGTATGTTTTTCCTTCACACCTGTTTATTTGGAATGCATGCATAAGATATTTGATACACTAATGAGAATTTTCAGAGAAATATAGAAACCTTGTATCTGAGATGACTAAATCTGCAACAAGCATATGAAATGTCCTTAGTTATCCAGTCTTACCAAAGTAGTCAGCCTGTAAACTATGTCCACCCTCTTCTAGACAATAGCATCAAAGTTATACAATCACACAGAATTTGTTTTTCTGTTCAAAAGCAGCAAAAATTGACAGAAATGGTCTTAAATATGGTTGAAAACTATTAAAAAGAACCCATTTAATAAAAATCTTTTTCCATAAAAAGTATTTCTGAGGACAGAAAGCAATAAAATCTATGGATATAAAGCATTAAGAATTGCTCTGTTTAAGATGTCAGAAATGTACATATATATATATACATATGTTACTCTAAACAGTAAGAATTTTTCTATTTTTGACCTTGAATCTGGACCTTATATTCCAGAGATTCTCTGATTGTTCTAAACATTATTTTCCAAAAATTATACATTCCTAAGGCTACAATTCAGTGAGTCTCTCTGTGCAATAAACCAGGTATTCTAAATAAAGTGGCCAAATCAGTAGCAAGAAAAATGGCCTCAAGTGAATCTGAGTGTAACTAAGCAACAGCAGCTGCACTCTGTACCTCAGCTTCTTGATGTTTTGGTATATTTCATAAATTTATTTAGCTTGATATTCTGGCATGTGCATTAACAATCTGTTTTTACAACAGTCCTCGGCTTTGTATGGAGTTTTCATCTAAAAGAAATCCTTTTTGAATGTGTAAAACTTCCCAAGCAATTCTAGGAGAAAATGTAGACATAAACATGCAGTGTATGTTGGTCGCTCCAAAAGTAATGCCTCCTATTTATTTCTGTGGAAACTACAATGGCTATAAAGAGCACAATAACACTATTTGATAGAGCAAAATCTCAGCTACAAAACTCTGTCTTTCAACATGGTCACCAACATTAGCTATGCATTTTCACCAGCAATAAACAAGAGCTTGCGTGCTTGCACTTGTAAAAATTCACACCAGCAGAAGTGACCTCTGTTGCTGTCACCACTGCTGAAACACACCGTCCACTATCTAATTTTGCTCAAATCCACTGTTTGGTTGCTATAAACACTCAGCACGTGTCACTGAATGCCAGTGGGTGCCATTTATTCTACATGAAGGAATTCAATTACACACCTTTGTTTCATACGCACTTCCCTGTCAGACACCATTTTGTTAGGCAGCCCTTCTACTGCCGTCTGTTACACAGCAACAAAATGTAATGGAATACTAGTGAGAAGGTTCAGTCTATACTGCCATACCACCAACATCCACCTCTGACATTGTGGGCTAACATAATAAAATAGGAAGCATTACTTTCAGAGCAGCCCTAGTGTTTGGAAATTAAGGTCATCTTATTTAATTCAGCTGACCTTCTGTAGTTGAATGGAACTTCAGTGAGCTGTGCTAAGAAGTTAATTTATTGGTCCCTTAGAGGTGCAGTATTTGGGACACAGTAGGGGGATGAGAGTGAGGATACAAATAAACAAGAAACTCCTGGTCTGCATATCAGCTTTGGATGCTTTAACTTTTTTTCTGGATAAGAAAGAAGGGAAGGAAAGGAGATAAAAAGGTAGATATTCTGCACCTTCAGGTGGATATAATTGAAAATGTGAAATTTAAATAAATTTAACTTGAAGAAGGTATATTTTTTGAACAAAATTTCTAGAAAATAGAAATATATTTACTAGAAAATAGCAAGAATTATAAGTCAAAGGAAATTCTGCTGACTCAGAAAATTTAAAATGAATTATACTGCCAAAATGTCTGACATGCTAGCAGGAAAATTGAAATAATAATACCAGCCGTGATTTATAATAGTGATTCTGTCCATAAGACAGCGGTATATATTGTTTGTGTATATGGTATTTGTAGATATGATTTTACTACTTAGTTCACTCCATCAGTTTAGACAGAAATGTTAGCAGTGAATTATTGCAAGAAAGAAACTGGAAAGATACAGATTTTTTTTTTATTATGAACAAAAATACTGAGGGGTCATAATATCATTAATGATATTATTAAGCTGCTGACAGCTACTCCACTACTGCTGCTCCACTACTCACTGAAATAAATTACTGGTAAGGCCACTAAATAGTTAACAATTCCTCTATATGGAATGAATTGAATGTGAAGAACGTAAGGAAGGATAGTGAGGAGCACCGTCTTTAATACTTTGTTATCAAGTGCAGCAATAGTGCTTGACATTGTATTTCCTTAGCCACACTATTCATATGAAAAAATGATCATAGTTCCACAAGAACAGATCAATCCTACCATAATTTCTTAATGTGTTGGCTCCATCAATGGAGAAAAGTAGAGGTATTCTGGACTCTTCATTCTGGTCAGTGATTTCCACATCTGCTTTAAATCTCACCAAGTGTGTTTGCCTAGTTGTGTAAAGTAGATTGCTGAAATGATTTGGATTAAAACCAGTCCTAAGGGATAGTTAGTTTATAGTAGAAATGTTACAGCATCCAGATAGCTCATAACTTAAGTGTTTACAGTTTGTATATAGTTTTCCTAAATCACTACATCAATCTTCAACTCTTTCTGATTTTTCTAAGTGCTCTATTGGCCAATTCCTCACTGGGTCTAAGAATACGTTGTTCTGGCTTCAGAAGAGAACCATCATAAGGAAATATTTCCCCAAATGCAGCAGAAGGTTAGCTCAGAAAATTTGTGCAGTAAAACTTTCAAACACTTTTTATTCTTTATTCACGACTTTGTTCTCTGTGCTATAGAAAGAATGTGAACTTTGTATGTTTCATATCATTAAGGTTTAAGAATTTACATCTTCTGTTTCTTTTTCAAAGAACTACCACCAGCCCGACAATTATGGATTTGTGAGTAGCACCAGGAAAGGAGTATGCAGGCTTAAGTATGGAGATATAGGCAAATCCATTTTACAAGTCTATCTCTAATTATAATTTTGGTCTTCTGGCAACGTAGAAGGAGTTCCTAAATGTTAATAATAATGGAATACCACAGTGATGAATTCCAGTACAACTTTCAGAGCTCCAGATATTCTAGGTTCAGAGTTATTCTAAGAAAAGTTTTGAAAATATGCCTTACAGTCTTGTCACTTGGGAGGCATGCATGACTGTAACCATTTGCATTGCGTTTTATTCATTCAAGCTATATGAAAAAAGTAAGTATTACTCATTTTTAAACATGGAAATACAGTTTTCTAGTTAACACAGCTTCAAATCTAATTTCCTATGGACCTCATTCTCTATTCTGTTGGAATTTAATTAATTTCAATGTAATTCAGGATATCTGATTCAATGTAATTTCAGGATATCCCAAGACTTAATTCTCTTTTTTAGGACTTCTGTTTATATTTCCTCTTGTTCTTTTAAAAACAAAGATGAAATTAGCATTTAAAGAGCATACAAAATAATTAACTGACAGGAAGCTTTGTCTGCTTGGTCACTTCCTAAATGTCTGAAAGAATAATGTTTAATTCATCTCCCATTAAACTGGAATAAATTGGAAATATGGAAGAGAGTTCCATAAGAAACATGAGAAATAATGAAATTAAAGTAATTTTTTTGGTATTTTATTTCAGTAAATATTAGTACTGTTTATATTATTGTTAGGTGAGTTTTCCAACTAATAAAAGGATATTGACAATATTAGAATTAAAAGCTTTGATTTTTCATACTTTCTAATTTATTGTCTGATATCAAATAAACATGATGGAGATGTCTGGTTTACGTTCAGTGATGTCAAAGGAAGATTTTAAATGGATGAATTTGTTTTTAAAATTTAAGTCCTTCATAATGACTAATCAATTTGATTTTGTTTGATTTTAGAAGATGTACAGTATTTAATATCATTATCTTCCAAAGTGCTTGCTGCTTAGAGGCTGACTGGGACATAGGTTTGCTTGTGAGAAGTGATGAATGATTGCTTTTATATCACTTATTCTTTTTCCTCTTTCCTTCAGTCTTTAATCTTTATATCAACCTACATTTTTTTTTTCTTCACTTTTTCTCTTCCTATTCTGTCCCACTGAAGGGAGAACAAATGGCAGTGGGCACTCAGATGCTGACCGGAGCTGACTCTCCATGCTATTCTGTAGTTGATTCTAATCACAGAATAATAGAATCACAGAATATCTTGACTTGGAATAAACCCACAAGTCTAATTTCCAGATCCACACAGAATCACCCAAAAATCAAACTATATTTCTGAAAGCATTGTCCAAACTCTTCTGGAACTCTGGCAGGCTTGGTGCCATGTTCATTGCCCTGGTGAGCCTGTTCCAGTGCCCAACTACTCTCACAGTGAAGAAGCTTTTCCTAATGCATAATGTAACTGCCCTCTATCACAGCTCCATGCTGTTCCCTTAGGTACATCACTAGTCACCAGTGTTAAGTGATCAGCACCTACCTCTCTGTTCCCTATGACAAGGAAGTTGTAGGACACCGTAAGGCTTCCTCTCAGTCTCCCCTTCTCTGGACTGAACAGACCAAGTGACTTTAGCCCTTCATCATACTTTTTTCCCTCTACATTCTTCATCATTGTTACAGTTCTCCTTCAGATGCTCTGTAATAGTTTTTATGTCTTTTTTATATTGTGGCACTCAAAACTGCACACAATACATGAGGATGAGGCCAAGGCAGCATAGAGCACAGTGGAACAACCCCTTCCTCAACTGGTTAAAAATGCTATTACTGATGCAACAGAGATGCAACAGTTCACCCTTTTGAATGCCAGGGCACACTGTTCGACTCATGTTCAGCTTTCTGTTAAGGAAAATCCTCAGACCTGCGGACTGCCCTGCAGCCTCTCATCCCTCAGTCAGCATCATCCCTAAAAATAATTTAGAATATCTTCCAGGCCTGCAGCCAAGTAATTGACAAAAGCCTTAAAGAGAACTGGCCCTAAAAATGGAGTTCTGGGGAACCCCACTAGCAATTGACCACTAGCCTGATGTAACTCTGTTTGCTATAACTCTCTGAGCCCAATCCATCAACCAATTGTTAAACTGCATTATGTTCTTGTCTAGCTGTATGGCAGATGCTTTGTCCGGAAGGATACTGTGAGAAACAGTGCCAAAATCTTTGCTGAAATTTTAAAAATTACATCAGTGAGATTCTCTTGTTCTACTAGATGGGTAACTTTGGAATTAAAGAAAATTAAGTTTGTTAAATAGGACTATCTATCTATGTCTAAATGTTCCATAGGACTACCTATGTCAGTGACATAGATTGTGTGATTGAGTGCACTCTCAGCAAACTTGCTGAGCTGGTGCAGTTGGTATGTCAGAAGTACAGGATGCTATCCAAATAGATCAGTACAAACTCGAAAAATGGGTCCATGTGAACATAATGAGGTTCAACAAGATCAAGGGCAAGGTGTTTCACTTAGGTTGGTGCAATCAAAGATATGTATACAGACTGGGAGAAGAACTCTTTGAGGCCAGCTCTGCAGATAAAGACTTGGGGATCCTCATAGATGAAAATCTAGTTCTAGTTAGAACTAGATGATCTCTGAGGTTTCTTCCAACTAAAGCCATTCTATGATTTTATGAAATAACTGATCATTAGGCTCAGGAAGAATAAAAAGTGTTGGGGAGAAGCAGCAAACCCACAGGCACTGATGAAGATCTTAGCTTTTTCACTGTTGTTCAATTATATAAAAAGAGATCTATTTAAAATTCTGAAAAAGCAAAACAAAAAAAAGGAAGCAGAAAACTTGCCATTTCCTTCAGCACTTGAGACTCTGCATCGTTATATATGTCAGACTCCGGGACCCAGAGGCTCTGTATTCCAACTCAAATGTCAGTAGTTTCAGAAAACTCATGCTACATTCCTCTTTTAGTTGTCTTTTAGTAGGGAAAACACTGACTATCTGTGTATGACCGGAGGCATCTTCTATATTCTTGCTTAGAAGAAGAATTCTACAATGTGTGTATATATATAGACATATATGTACATACATATATATAAAACAATTATCTATCCTACCATAGTAAAATTTTTAAGAATTAATAAAATTAATCTGATACATAACCTCAGAAACAACAATCTCATTGGGAATTCCTTTTTCTTTTCTTCCTTCCTTCCCACCTCTTCCCTTCCCATACTCCTTCTTCCTTCCTGCCTTATTTTCTTCCTTCTCACAATGAGAAAACCAAAACAAGCCTTTTCATTGCTTTGATTTGTGCAGGTTATCAAGTAGACAATATGACATGACTCTTTGGATGTGCCTCTGTTCACTAGCTGGTTCAGAACTGCAGAACTTCCCAGTGAATTTTCAGTACTTGCAAAGTCAAGTTACTCAAAATTGCAGACTAATCTTTTTTAGAAGAACAGTATTTCTCATCTTATAGTATATACTTCATGGTGTTAAATACTTGCTTTTATTAAATCTATTACAGACTCTGATGATATGCTTTTACTGACTAGCCCAAAAATGTCAAATGAGATCACTGAATCCCACCATTTTTATTGTTCTTCTATATCTTATAAGAAATGTGGTACCTGAATTTATATTATGAACTCTTTGATCCTGAGAAGTTTTTGTGTTTTTTTTTTGTTTGTTTGTTTGTTTAATTTTTATTTTTTTAATAGCCTGGACCATATATCTGGGCTGAAAAATGGTGTACCTTTCAGCTCAGTGGTAATTCTTTTCCCGAATTTCTTTAGTTTTACAGAAAACTGCAAAAGACTGAGAAGATGGGAGAAAGGTAGATGCTTGTAAGGCCAGAGAAACCAATTATTTTAGCATCATTATGTACTGTGATACCATAAATGAATTTCACTTTTGATAACTATTAGGTATTTTTAAAACAGAAGTATCTTAATAAAATAGTAAATAGCAGGAAACACTAAAGATATTAAAAATAAATCTTATTTTTGTTCTTCTACTTCTTGGCACTAACTGAACATTTCTCCATCTTGTGGAAAAGGAAATTTGACACTACATAACTATTCATAAATTTGCAGAAGAGGAAACAAGAAAATTATCCTTACTTAAAACACACTCATCCCAAACAATTTAGAGAAAAGGTGCAGAAATATGAATAAACAAAAAATTCATTATTTTTGTTACCAGAGATCTGAAGGGTTAAGTAGGGCCACATTTTTATAAAATATCTCAATTTGTTCTGTATAAACATTTTCCTTATAATTGTTTTATGTGTGATGTTTTCATAAGGTATACTATTTAATTTGCTTTCTGTTTTCCTCCCATTTCCTACTGAATTCAAAATGAAATTCAACAAAAAGAAATTATAGGTTAAAAACAAAAGATCATCCATTTCAGGAACATTTTGTAAAAACATTTACTTGTAATATTTAACTTTGCTTCTTTTCAGGAAATTCTATCTCCACCATGGTTACAGCATCCCTCCTAGTTTGTCTGTCTTCCTCTTCATGGTTACCCAGCAGCATAGAGGTTAAATTTATTCAATGAAGTGGCAATCTCACTTTTTTTCCAGAAGTGGCGGCTAAAGCTACCAGGAAGTTACCAGGACAGAAGCTGTCTGTCCTTAATGCCAATCCCATTCCAAATATAATGTATATTAAACTGCTTAATACACCAGATACGATCTTTCCTTAGGATTTTCATATACGTTATATCAACTACATTGGAAAGGTGGTAATAGAAAAATACCTTATATGAAATCTGAGATTAAAATTACATTATTACTTGTGTTCAAAGCTTTTAATAAAAGATTTTAGAGAAAGAACACAAGGGGGAGAGAAGGGTAATGTTTTTTTAGGGAAATGATGTGGATTGAGCATTTGTTTTAGAAGGCAACATTTCTCATCAATGATTTGAAAACTGAAATATTTTAGCTAGAGCCCAAATGCTGAAAAGAATTTTACGAAAGCTGTAGTTCATTTCTGTTTACTTTGCTGACAGAATTTTTGTTGAATTATTTTTCCCACGATACAAAAATGCTAAGTTCTCTTAACATTCACACACTGTACAGAAATTGAACTACTGTTGACCAAAAAAAATACCCCAACATGATTTTAATAAGTATATATATTAAATATGGTGAGAGATTTCTTTCTGAGGCAGGAAAAGGGCAAGAACTGAGAATCCATCTCTCTTTCAGTGGAGAAGTGGAACTGTACACTGTCAAAAGTTGGGAAGTTTCTTCACTATTTTTGGGTAGATGATTGTTACCAGATGAAATGTTTCAGTGTTTGGTAATATTTTCAAATTTCATAAATTTTTTAGCATTTTTTTGGCCACTTCTTAATAAGATTTCTGAGTCTCTGATTTCAACTGAAGACTACAAATCATATACGTACATTTTTGCTGTTGCTGCTGCTGTTAATCAGAAATTATACAGTCCAATGGTACAATCCTAACCATTTAGCTGTGCTGTCACTCCGACTAATGAAACCTCTGAGTTTCATCTCAGTTGGCATCTTCTGCTAACAGGGAAAGGCTTAGTTCCTGTCAGCTGCAATCTGTCAGGCCTATTCAGTCACAGTCAGTGACTAGTTAGATTGGTTACTACATGGCACTTCTAATTTCATCTTTGCCTCACAACTTTATCTCAGAAGATAAGTTGTATTTCATTCAGCTATTTTCCAGCTGTCTTTCATTAAGTGCACTGATGGATTCCTTAGGCTCTGTCTATAATCAATGAAGAATTGCTGCTCCAGAGGGCAAGTGGGAGCATCAGAATCATGCTCTGTCTCAGACTCGCCAGGTTAATCTTTTTTACTTTATTGAGGACAGCTGAAACTGGTGGGATGCAGAATAAGAGAATGTTGTCAGTCTGTTATTAACTAATTTGTTTCAGGATTCTTTGTTTTACTGTTTTTTACACCATCTTGCTAATCTGGTGAAGAGAGCTTTAATGTAAAGCTGTCCCAGGTTTTTCAGCTGTCCCGAATGTTTAAAGCAGCTTCAACTGTGTCTGCTTAGAAACAGGAAAAAGAGCAGGGGTCCATGGAATAGAATCTGAAGAGCAGCACAAAGGAATCCCAGCCAGCAAGTCACTTTCAGTAGGGGCGCAAATTAAATGCCTCTATACAAAGACACATCATATGGAAAATAAGCCAGGGGAACTGAAATTTTTAGCTGTGTCTAAGGCTATGATATAATAGGGCTCAGTGAGACGTTGTGGGAAAGCTCACCTGATATAAGTGCTGAGATGGATAGCTACAGGCTCCTCAAAAGAGAGAGGCAAAGAAAAGAGGGAGTAGGCTAGCCCTCTGCATTAACGGTCTTGACTGCATGGAGTTTAGCCATTGTGATAAAAGGACCAAGTGCCTCAAGGGAACGGCCAAGAAAAGAGATATTGTAGATGGGGTACAATATAGAGCACTCAATCAAAGCATAACTGTGTGATATGGTGGCTAAGATTTCTATAATTTTCCTTTATGGTTTTTTTTATACTTACCATTTTTTTTAGATATTTAGAATTACTAATTTGAAAATGCTGTTAGCCTCCATGTTCTTTTTCAAAATATTCATGTCAATCTTAATGTAACTTAACAAGTGTGCTAGTGTGACCAGTGTCACAGTACAATCCCTTACAAGCTAATTGTTTTACTTTTTGTTACAATTTTTTGCTTACTGCTTTCCAATGGATTTTCTGTCCTGTGGTGGCATTTGAAAACACAACAAATCAAATTTATTAGGAGAAGGAGGTCTTGCCAGATATTTCAAAAAGAAATATCTCTCTAGACAAAATTTTCTATGACTCTCCCCTCAGCTAACTTATGTCTTTTGTGTGTGTGTACGCATCTGTGTTCTTTTCCCACTTCTTTTATCTTGTCACCTAAAAAAATTTTTCACTATTTTTCAAACGTCTATTACCATGGATTAGATTAATTATGTATGAATCTTCAGACAAAGAAGAAAGAGAGAAACATTTCTGTTTTACAGCTAAACTATCAGTGATAGTCACAGACTTTTTACTTGTTTAAACTTATCAAAATTAGTGGAAATTTTTATATATTTTTTTAAGTTTATTGTACAGCAAAATTTTGTACAAGGCTGTCTCAGAGATTCTAGTGACCTCTAGTGTACTGCAAATTTAACTTTTCTCTTCCAGAATCATCAGATCCTAATATGTACCACATAAACAAACTAAATGTTTACATGAGGATCTGAACAACATCCAGGGGGACATTTGTAAACAGTAATTGTGCAGCTTAGTTACTCAAAACCACATCAGTGTCATATCCCATGGGTACATATTTATGAGGCACTGTCCCATGTTTGACTTTTGGATGACAGAGATCTTGGAACATTTATCTTTATACAGCTGTATAATGCCTAGAAATAGTAATTCTGTATATGGAAAGGTCTTCTCAGAGGTATCTGAGAAATTTAAGCAAATGTTTTGTAATGCATCTGGTGGCACCCCACTATTTGGGAGGGAAAATACTGCACCATTCATAGTGCTGCAAACAGAGCTTTGAATTACTGCAGCTTTCTTTCATGCTGTTCACATGAGGTCTGATGGATGAGACCTCTAATTATTCTAGAATTTTTGGGGTGAGGATCAGAGACTGAGGAAGCACAAAGATGGATTACTAGAGATTAAAACAATATGAGGAGGAAGCAGTCTCACTGTGAGAGAAAGAGGTAAAAAGAAAGATAAAATGTCCTTAAAAGGCAGACTTAAAATTTTGAGATAAACGACAAAGAGAAGAACGTTTAACTGCTGCCATGGCCATAATTAATCAAAATTTATGAAGAGGGTCCAGTTTCAGAATGAATTTCTGTTACGTTCAGAGGCAGTTTTCCCCTGCAGACTTTTCCTTTCTTATCCCCATTAACTCTGCAGCTCCTAGTTCTGTTGTCTTACACTTCAGGATTAACAGATTGTACAGAGTGAAGAGGGAGAAGTCCCACTTAATAATATTTACTATTTTTTGCTTTGAGTTAAAGTTACAAGTTCTTCCTGTTGAATATTTTTAAGTTTTGTTAAACTGTATGCTGTGTTTAGCGCTATATATATATTTCTCTGGACTTCATATTATCATCAGAAAATTATTCTTTGCATTGCTGTGATTCTAACATTTCTCTATTTGAAATTAAAATTCTCATTTGCAAAATGAGCTTTGAAGGGCTTTTTATAATTCTCAATTTTTATTTGAGGATAGATTTTTTTTCCTAGATTTTTTTTTCCAAATTCTTCTAACAATTATCTTAAAATTATTCACATCTACTCAAATGATTGCTCTAAGTTTTTTTGCTCAGCTAAACTTTATTTCAGAATGGAAACATTCTAGTGAAGTGTATGCTGTTTAAACAGTTAAGTTATATTTCTCCCAGCCGGGAATTTAGAGCTTTCTTCTGATGTATGACTTAAAGTATAAATTTTTGCATTTTCTTTTTTTTAAAACAATACCTTCATGAATGATATATTTCAAAGGTCTAAAATTTCTGCATGTAGCACTTCAACTTTCATGATTTAATAGATTTGCTTGGTTTAGGTAAATAGATTCATCCTTAAAGTAGAATTTTCAGTTTGAGATTACTTCAAGCTGAGTTTAATCAAGTAACTGGTGAGCATATCCACCAAATTGTGATTTTGCATGTATTTGTGATGCTACATTTAGATTCTTCAGTGTGACATAGAGCCAGCTGTGCAAATATAATTAGAGAATAGACGGAGAAAAAATCACACTAATGCCAGTATCCTTCCCTTTATTCTGTTTTATCTGTAAAGAATACAGGGGACCAGAGGCTGATATTGGACATGCTCCTCTAAGATGACTATTTCAGAAGCACAGAGAAACAGTAAAAAATTAATTGCGAATGTAACCTTCTAGTTGTGTTTAGATTTTCCAGCCAAATTTTCAGTGCATGCAGGTTTACACTGAACTCAGATTAAGGAGTGACTGTTTTGTGTGACAACTTGATCTGTATAAATTAGTGTACAAATCTGTACTTTTTTTATCTTAGTTTTTTTGGTGGTATTGGTTTTCTTTCATGCATGTAACAGCTCTCCAACTTGTTGCATAAGTTGATTGAAGTCCTCCTTTGAACTCGGAATATATAGTAAATGGTTGAGAAAAAAAATCTTGATTATCAGAGCTCACTTTAAGATTTATTTTTAGTCTTCATTGTCCCTACTTATTTGTGGTATCTAACTTAATTCTCTAAAGCTTCTTTGAGTACCATCTGATGGATATCATTGTTGCTTTTGCAAGACAGTGTGCCAGAAAAAACATCTGGTTTTAAATGACAGCAAATTAGGCCAACTCTCTGATCTGAATCCTGGGAGGCTATAACATACAGCAGGCAAAGCCTTTCCTTTTATGTACATAGTGCAAAAGACATCTCTGTTTATTATTTACTTTAGAAAAGCTATCAAAGTGTAAACAGAAACTATAATTAAAAAAATATATATCCAAATATCACAAAAGCTCTTAATAACTCAGCGTTGACAGGCACCATTTTGTGGTATTACCAGGAAATACCATACCAAGTACTAAAGAAACAACATGGTTTCCATGTGGTAACAATGGTAATAGCACACAGTAATTTACCTAACCAGTGTTGTACCTATATGCTGCTAAGCAGCAAAATATTTGAGACCACAGTGTGCACAGTAAGTGGAAGGTGCCTATAATGCTGGAAAGTGGTACGCTATACTTTAAAAGCATATGTTAAAGCAACAATATTATTATTCAGTATAAAAAGTCTTTATGAGCATGGAACTGCAACTCTGCACTTTTGGCCTTCCCCATAAGGCTGCTCACAATTGTTCCACAGAAGGGATTTGAGAATAGTTTTCTCTGATGCTTCACAGGAAGTCCTGAAGGAATCTTCACAGAGGGATAATCTTATCCTGGGACAAAAGGTGTTAGGACCTTTCGCCTTCTCTCCTCCAAACCCTTAGCCCTTTATTTTTTTTTTGCTCACGCGAGTGGATGAGAGAATGAGTTGGATTCATACTGGAGATATAGTTTTGGAGTTTATAGTTCTTACACTGCACTAAAAAGAACGTGACTAATGAGAAAAGGGAAACCATTCTAGATACCAATTTCTGGAAAATGTATTCTGGTTCTGGTGCCAGGTCTTATGTCTGTAGGTTTTCACAAAACAATGCAACCAGTATTTTCAGCCTTTGAGAATTAGCTAGAAATATTTTCACTTGATATTTTGATACATGCTATTCCAGTCCTGGTTAGAAATACTAAAATATAGAATAGAAAGATGGACTTTCACATTGTGATCAAAAATAAGAGCACTAACAGGGAGTGTAAAAAAAATAAACGAGTAAGATAGATAGCAAATGCAACAGCCTTTGTACTTGGCACTACCACTGGGAAAAGACAGAAATAGATTTTTTCTCCTGCAATCTAATTTATACCGTCATTTATGTATATGTATATTGTAATACTTTTGTGCAATTGAGTAGGTACATTACTTTGAAAGAGATAATAGAGCTTGTAAAGAAACCTCACAATGTTCACTTTCGTAAAATAAATTTTCCAGTGATAAACATATAAGATAGGGCAAAATATGCTCTCCAAATAGAAATATTATTTGATTCTTACAAAAAAAAAAAAAAAATCACTACTTCCACAACATCTTGAAATGTCTTTAGATAACAATACTACAAGTGTCATATTATATACTTCATTTTAAATAAATGCCCTAAATATCTATCTTGAATGTAAATTAACAATTCATCTCAAATTTATGCTCATTTTTTCTCCTTTTTAGGTGTGTAGAGAGGTTTCCAATAGCACAGAACTAGCTGTTTAAAGAAAATATTCTTAATTTGAGAGTATGTGTGCAGTGCTGTTGAGCAACACCGTGGCTCAGAATCTTTTTTCAGATTTCTGTCTTCCAGAGACTGAAAGGGTAATGGACTTAAATGATTATTCAACTTTTCTCATATGAAAGTCCAAGCTCTGCAGGAGAAAATGACTAGCTCCTCTGCATCAAATTCTGTGGGTTTAGTGACGTTCAACAATGTACTTCTGGAGAAACTCCGCCAAAGTCAGTATGCAAATGCCACGTGAGATAAATCTGGATGTGTTTATGATTTATGTTTTATTTTCCTATTAATATTATAAATTTTATGTGAATTATTTTTTGGCAAGCAAAATTACAGACCTTCTTATAGCTCCATTACAGACACAGAGCTCTCCTGTAGATAAAATGAGAAAAAATAGCAGAACAAAAAGTAACAGGCACTTAAGACAGTTCACTGTGGCTAAGATACTAAGATATTCAGTCAGTACCTCATTCATCAGAGATACAGAGAAAGTGAGAAATTAATCCCAAATCCTGGATTCTCAGCTGTATATATGTAGAGAAAGACAATCAGAATCATAGGATGGTTTGGGTTGGAAGGGACCTTTAAGAACATTTTCTAGTTCCAGTCTCCTGCTATAGGCAGGGACATCTCCCACTAAACCAGGTTGCTCAAAGCCCCATCAAGCCTACTCTTGAAGCCTCCAGGAAGTGGCCATCCACAATCTCTTTGAGCAACCTGTTCCAGCATCTCACTACCCTCACAGAAAATAATTTCTTCCTAATATCTAATCTAAATCTACCCTCTTTCAGTTTAAAGCCATTTCCCCTCATCCTGTTGCTCCATGCCCTTCTAAAAAGTCCCTCCCCATCTTTCCTATAGTTCGCCTTCAGGTACTGGAAGGCCTCTATAAGATCCCCCTCAATCCTTCTCTCCTCTAGGCTGATGAGCCCTAACTCTCTGTCCGTCCTTGTAGGGAAAATGTTTCATCCCTTGAATCATTTTTGTGGCCCTCCTCTGGATGCTTTCTAAAAGGTCCATGTCTCGTCTGTACTGAGGATTCCACATTTGGACCAGGTAGAGGACTCCAGATGAGGTTTCCCCAGCACAGAATAGAGCTGCAGAATCACCGCCCTCGACCTGCTAGTCACACTTCTTTTGGTGCAGTCCAGGATACAGTTGGCCTTCTGTGCTTCAAGTGCATGTTTCTGGCTCATACTGAGTCTTTCATTAACTGGCACCTTCAAATCCTTCTTCTCAGTACTGCTCTCAAGACAATCTCCACCCAGCCTGTATTTGTGCTTGGGATTGCCCCATCCGAAGTGCAGGACCTTGCACTTGGCTCCCCTGAACTTCATGAGGTTGGCATGGGCCCACCTCTCAAGACTGTCCAGGTCCCTCTGGGTAGCATCTCTTCCTTCCAGTGCATCAACTGCACCACTCAGCTTGGTGTCATCTGCAAACTTGATGGGGGTGAGCTCAATTCCACTGTCCGTGTTGCATAGAAAGATATTAAATGGCCACTCGTCACAGGTCTTCATTTAGACATTGAGTCATTGACTGCAACCCTCTGAATACGGCCATCCAGCCTTCTATATACTCCTTCCACTGTACTATGTTGTTCAAACATTTGCTTTGACTCTATTGAATTCTCATATAATTAATTTATTCAAATACTTGGTAAGTCATTAACTGAAAGAGTTAATGAAATGTATAATTTGATTTCAGGTGTATGAGTTTTACAGAAACAGGGATCAAGAGACCATAATAATATGCATCTGATCCATGGGTAGTTCAGTCACCATCCCCGGATGTGTTTAAAAACTGTTTGGATGTGGTGCTCAGGGACACGATTTAGCAGAGGGTTGTTAGTTAGGGGAGCGTGGTTAGGTCATGGTTGGATTTGATCTTTAAGGTCTTTTCCAACCTGAGTGATTCTATGATTCTATTCTATACTCTCACTACTTGAATATCAAGTTCTCCATGTAAACCACACAAGGCCATACTTGTTCTGTCTCTGTTCACTAAATTCTGAGAAAGGGTGGAGCCATTATGGAGTTGGTTGCACAAGCAATGTTGCAACACAAACCCTGACTTGAAGGGCAATATGAGATGGGTACTTCCCTTGGTAGAGTTCTGCATTTCTTTAAACCATGGAAACCATCCCAGAGGGTAGTGCAGCCCTTTGAGACTGAAAAGAACAAAGGGACACTCTTTTCTGATGAAATTAAATACAACAGTAGTCTGAGATTCTGAAGACAAAAACTGCTTACAGCTTAATTTGATTGTAATACAAATCTAGATGCTTTAGTCTCTGTAATCTTGTGGCAAACAGGTCTACGTCATACCTAAGTGTCACAAACACATTTAAAGAAAACATAGTTGTATCCTAAATTTTTCATCACAGGGACTTCAAAATCAAACAAACATTTCAGTTCAGATATTTATACAATCATTATGAATTAAACTTTACAAATGCATGATTTTTCTTTCACTGTAATATTCAACCTATGTGAATAGAATGATATTTTGGATATCTATTTTTTTAACACTGCACAGTAGTATTGAGTGGGGATGTAAGTCAATCACACTAGGGCAAGATGTCAGTTATTGAAGCCTCAGGGAGATAGAAAGCTTATTTTGTGCTGACTTGCTCTGTTCATTGCTAACAGAGGAAAAACAAGGTTAAAATAAATTACGTAAAATGTCTAAGTAATTTTCCTTCATCTCAGTATGAGGGAAAATTCATTTAAACTTTGCTTTTACTTTTCCTCTCTCTTTCTCCGTCTCTTTTTAATCTTTTTGTTAGCATTAATATTCTCCCAACAGATAGAAGGAACTAGATTTTTTCCACATTAATAAAATCAAAGCAGGAGATATGAACTGGTAGAAGAAAGATGGGAACTAAATTAGACTGCAGTGTTTACTCGCTTTTCTATTTTCTGGCTTCTGTTCTCCTCTACCAGTGCATTCTAACAAGGCCTAATGTCAAGATCTTGCAAAATAGATCCTGACCTAAGAAAATCCAGCTTTGTATTAACCAAACAATTCTTGCTTTTTCAGTCCACTCAAGCAAACATTACTCATTCAACATTAAGTTTGAATTTGGGGTAAGAGATGCAACAAAAACAAGCAGAAGTGATAACTGGAGAAAGAGAGATTGTTTCTTTATGAGGAGTTCTATTTACCTTTTTTACTTGTACTAGAAAACTTCTGAAGTTTTTAGTTAGCTGCCAGCATGGTGATAGAGAACACAAATAATATTATTTGCATTAAACCCAATTCTCATCATTGACAGCTTTCCTGATGTATTTTGTCTTACCAGATTTGAATAAAGTCTAGAGGTCCCTATATGTTCACTAACTCCTCCCCGAATAACTGTATTAAGTAATGATTCCAAATTTACACCCTGTGTGCTGAAATATCTTCCTCTAAGAAAAATCATGTGAAAAAATGTGGAACTCCCAGAAGAACAGAACGCTATTTCTGGTAAGGGAAGTAAATCATCCCTGAAATCAAAGTGTGTAAGGTTTCTTGCACAAATTATAGACGAAATTTCCAAAAATATTCTATTTGACAGCCTCTGGGGAAATACAAAACTAGCAGGTATCCTCAAAAGCATGTAATAACAAGTAGACCAAATCATTTATTAATAATTCTACAGAGGTGTTAGTATGAATTTCATACAAGACTCCATAATCACATTGCAGTTTCCAAAGGCCTACCTGTTTGTTTGATACTTCTGTTTTAAGATTACTAAAATTTAGAATTAATGTCCTGAAAAGGTATCTATTCAAGTCCCGTGGTACTTCAATTTCTAATTTAAAATAAGGCAGTTCAATTTTCTTTGCATTTAATATTGAAATGGAGTATATAATATGTCAGTAGGACTTATGTATTGATGTTCTTTTGTTATTAATTCATAGAATAAATTTGTTATAAATTATATAAAACCAAAGAAGATATTACAGCAGATAGTGAAAGAATATGCATTAAAATTCATGAAAGCTCAAGGTAAGTGGAAACAAGATAGCTGGATGGTTTAGTGTATATCATTAGAAAGACAGATAACAAACTTAAGGCACAGGAGTTAAGTCACATAGACTCAGATTAAAAATAAAAATGTCCTACTATATATAGTTTAGAAGACTTTGACAAAAAAAAAAAAAAAAAAAAAAAAAGAATGTTCCCAAGTTCTCCTCCTAATAATAATAATTAAAATTAAAATTAAAATTAAAATTAAAACTAATTTGCTGGGTATTTCTTGTTCTCATCCAATCAGAAAGGTCTGGTACCTTCTACATTTAAAACATGAGGAATTAAAGCCCTGAATTTACAATCTTAGTTCAGCAAAATATGAAGTTATACATTTTAAACCATTTAGTAAAAGTAGATTAATAATTGAAATCAGTATCTAAGCTTGTACCTTGAGTTAATCAGATCCTTAAAGTATTTATTTTTTTTTAAGTGCAGAGATACACTAAACCGTGTCTCAGGTCCTTGTCTCCTTCAGACCCACATTTAGGGTCTCCACTGTCAAAATTACAAAGAATACAAACCCAATGGACTGCTGATTTGATACTTGAAAAGGATGGTGATGATTCCTCTACAGCAGCTGAAATCATTGTACTGTACATATTCAGGGTTTTTCCCTTTTTCTTTTTATCAAAGTCAGCTTTTTCACCTTTTCACAGTACCAACTGAGAAGAAGCAACTGATGTCACCTATGCACAAGGCACATTAAGTGCTAAACCTGGAGATCATTTCACCATTTTAATATGAATAAGAATCAGGAAGCATAGTGCTACTTTGGGACATCATTTTATACTGAAGTCCAGAAAAAGTTCTGCTTATATGATTTTGTTTCCATTTGATATGCATAAATGCACAAGCACACGCACACACACATACACACACATGTGTGTATCTCATAGAAATTATTACCATCTAAAAGGAAAATGTTAAATGATTGGAAAAATATGAAACTATAGAAAAATAGATCTCTTGAAGTGTTGTAAGAATCAATTTTGAACAGTTTGCTAATATTTAATTTTTGAAAATAATTTATACTATAAACAGTATTTGCAATGTATCTTAAATGCACAGAACACAATAAGTAGCTATTATACAAATATGAACAAAATTCATAACTATACTTACATCTGACGTTAGGAAAATTTTAACTTTATACTTAGAATAAGCATGTAAAATTTATTAACATGAAGTTTCTCAGTTTTGGCAATTCATACTTCAGAATCATCTAGTTATTTCTTATTTTTTAGTTACTGTTTATTTTTTAGATTTTTGTTTGTTTGTTTGTTTGTTTGTTTGTTTTGTCTGTTAATCATTGTTTTATTTTTGCCAGGAGATACTGGTGAACCACGTCTGTTCATCTATTCTATACACCTGTACAGAAGCTGTTTCTGTTGTTTCAGATAATACTGATTTTGTAGCTTAAATTTTATATGCAATTACATACATATAATTAATTTCCATTATGCAAAATGTCTGTGTAAATATTAGGCTTTCCAGAAGCCCAGCCAAGTAGGAAAAACATTCAAAAGCCTATCTAACATTTGTAGGTATGTGACAAACATTACTTCATAAGCAGAGTATTCAGGGATTAGCAGACAAGTCTGTGTGCTTTGGATTTGGTAACACAGGGCAAGAGAAAAGAAGGAGGTGACTGAATCCCGACAGTGAATTTATACTCAACAGAAATTCTATTCAGGAAGGAAGATATATGTCCCAAGTCAATACCTATTTCAGGTAAATTGAGCTCAAGGATAGGGTCTCTAAAAAGAATATATTTCAGACCCTGAGCTGTGTGAAACATCTTGAGAGCTAACTTAATTTGACACTCTTATAAACAGAAGAAAGCACAGGAAAAATGTAAAGCCAAGCAATGTATTTCTAGCTACATGATCGTGCACTGTCTATTTTCTTATGGCGCTTCATTAAGAGAATAACTGTTTTACTGTATTCTGTAATAAAATATTTTCTTTTAAAATATTTACATTAGGTGTTTGCTTAATGATGAGTGATTTGGGAGGTCATTAATAAAGTGCAATCTTTCACATTTTCTTGGCATCAGGAATCCTCGACTTGAGAATGGTTGTACTTAGTTATCTACAGAATTAATCATCTATTGAAGTTAGTAGGATTCTTTGCATAAACTGAGTGCAGGGATAAAGAGCCAAGAGGGGAGGAAATACAGGCTGAGGGAGCTGGGCTTGTTCAGCCTGGAGAAGAGAAGGCTGCAGGGTGACCTTATTGCAGCCT
Source organism: Gallus gallus (assembly GCF_016699485.2). Lineage (NCBI taxonomy): Eukaryota > Metazoa > Chordata > Aves > Galliformes > Phasianidae > Gallus > Gallus gallus. The sequence continues at coordinate 41,590,104 of NC_052532.1, forward strand.
TCCAGTACCTAAAGGGAGCCTATAAACAGGGGGGGAGACAACACTCTGAAAGGGTAGACAATAGCAGGACAAGGGGAAATGGTCTTAAGTTGACAGAGAGAAGATTTAGTCTGGATGTCAGGGGGAAGTTCTTCACAGAGGGAGAGGTGCTGGAGGGGGAGGTGCTGGAATAGGCTGCCCAGAGAGGTTGTGGATGACCCGTCCCTGGAGGTGTTCAAGGCCAGGTTGGATGGGGCCCTAGGCAGCCTGGTCTAGTATTAGACATGGAGGTTGGCAGCCCTGTGTTGATCAAGGGTATTGGAACTTGATGATCGTTGAGGTCCCTTCCAATCCAAGCCATTCTATGATTCTATGATACTGTTCAAAATGTAACAAGGAATATGTGACTTTTTTTTTTTTTTTTTTGTAACATTAAAGACCTCCTTTTTCTTATTGAACTACAGTGTAATTCTGAGAAAAATAACTGAACTAATAGCAAAGATTGTTCTTCACACTTACCTAAACCAATAAAATCAGAGTTAGAAAGAATTTAATAGGAATGGGATTTATTCATTCAAGAACACAGAGAACACAAAGTTACAGGAAATAAATTTTAAAAAAATGGAAGTGAGAAAAAAATAAACATATTCTTCTCATGAAGTAAGAACTCATGTAACTTCAGTTACTTTAGGCCAAAAGGAATTACTTTCACTTTCTTTTTTTTTTTTTTTTCATTTATCAATCAATCTATCTATCTATTTATTTATTTTGAAAGTTCTTGATTCTTAACTAGGTGCAAAATATCTTATTTAGAAATCTACTCCTTCCTACACTAGTTGCATTGAGAAAACTCACCAACATCTAGACAATAGATTCTGTTACTGTTACTGTGTTTCCCTCCTGTGATTGTGCTGCCTTTGGAGAGTTTGCTCAAAAGGGAGCTTAGCCTGCCATTCTTCTCTTGGGATGTGTTCAAAGAGCTTGTGTTGTTATCTAATTGATTTCCAGTGATTTTCTTAGGTTATTTCAAGAAATACTTTAGATAGAGTTCAGTATAATACAATACCTTAATTTGAAAAAATAGATATATACATATTAATAGGCATATTTATTAAACTTGGTTTAAAAAAAAAAAAAGAAATAATTGCTTTCAAATTAGTGGAAAAAAAAAACAACAACAAAACCCTCTTTTTTTTAATAAGATTAATATTATCGATATGGAACATAAAATCCTGAGCTGGATAGATCATAAAAAAAATTAAGTCTTAATTAAACATTAGAGCAGTTAATGATGCTAATATTTGTCTTTTGATATTTGAGCTTTAGTGTCTTAAAAATGTGTCTGCCATATGTCATTTTCAAAAAGAATTCAAAAACCCATTTGAAAGCAGAAATTCCCATGCTTTAGCATCTCTACTGATGCTAATGTGCTAATAAAAAACATTAGGAGAATACTACTACAAATAAAATGACATAACAACTTGTAAATTTCTTTTATCATTTTAAAACCATTCTTATTCACTAACAATACATGTTACAAATTTGTACTATTTCACAGTAATAAAGGACAGAGTGGAAACTGTGCTGGAAATTACAGGGTCTTTTCCAACTGAGAGAGTGAAGCAGTGGAATTGTCTTGGAGGACTTATAACAGGGAGACAATCTGAAATAGAATTTTATGCTGCAAAGGAAATATGGATAAATGCTTATTGCCTTTTGTAGCAACGAGAGAAAAGACAGCTCCAATATATCCTTTCTAGTGATTTGTTCCCAAAATCATTCCAAGTTAATTTCCTAAATAAAAAGTAAAATCTAATATGAAATAATCACTATGAAATAATCACTAGAATTAACTTTTAGGTGATGTGTATCCGAGTCTCCATTCTAAGATGTTCTGAAAGCTCTAAAATGCTTCTAATTGCTTGGATGCTGCTATACAGTGAGTCTTCAGAACCATGTCCATCACAGCTGCCAGATCCTGTCATCTGTAGTAGTATTTCCTATGACCTAGGTAGTCCTATACTGAAAACACCCACTTATTCCATATGTGTCAAAGAACAACTGCCATTAACTTGGCATCTAATTAATCATCAAATTTAACTGTTTTAACCAACAAATTAGTTCAACATTCTACCCAATTCATCATATTCTCCATCACATTTTAATTGGGAAATGATTAACTACAAAATGTTCATAACTGTTCTAGTAGTTTTTTATATTATTGCATTCATGAGTTTAGCTTCACCTGAAGGGTGAAGTTATTAATAAATATCAATGGGACTTCAAGAAAGATCAAAAAAATTAAACTATATATCAGATTTCAATCCATCTTTTTAGACTTTGCAGGGTGATAGTGGGAGTGGAAGGAAGTGGTACTGAGGAAATTAACTTTGCTTATCCTGCATCTTAAAACATCCCACTAATACACAGATGCCCTTGCTGCAGTATAGGAAGTGTTTGGGAGAAAAAAAATACTTCATAAGAGATTAGTCAAGCTATAATTCAGAAGTATATGGGTTGTATGTTTTCAATTATTGAAAGGTTTAGATATCAAATCATTCTCCTTGGCTTTGCTGATAAATGTTTTATGATGTTGCTTTGTTTCCAGTTGATAAGCTAACAGTTTCTTTTGGCTGCAGGAAGGATTCCAATGACTATTTCATCTGTATTAAACCATTTATCATGGAGAGTTAATGCATTAAATAGACTTTGTGTGTGTGTGTGTGTGTATGTGAATATAATACAGATCATATGGATCAAAACATACTGTACTAAAGTCAAAAGTATTCATGTAAAATAATAGAAGTCATTTATAAAATAATGATACACTAGAAAAAAGCTAGTTACAACGGTTCCAATAACAACTAGTTATAGTCTGCTAAAAATATTTTATATTTATGTGCAGACAAAGAGGTAAAAGAAAACTTTTGGAAAATATTTTTTATTACATTATATTTTATTTTATTTTTAAGATTTGCAGGCTTACAGAACTGTTAATGTAGGAAGGTTTGTGTTGTCACTGTTTTTCTTATATCTTTGTTATTGTTGTTTGGTTGTTGCTTTTTTTTTTTTTCTCCCAAGTTTAATATCAATTCTTTTATGAAATGTCAGGAAATTTTTTATCTCAAAATGCTCCTCAGTAGAGAAATTTCCAAATCAGAGTCTCATAGATGGATTTAAATGAAATCACAGCTGCACGGTTCAGATTAACCACAGGTGTATAATCTTATAGGTTACAACAAGGGCTTATGATGAACGCCTTCCAATGAATAAAGCATTTTTTTTCCCTATATTTGAACTACATTACTCAATCACTTCTGAAGAAAATGAAAATATTGTAAATCATAGAATCATAGAATGGTTTGGGTTGGAAAGGACCTCTAAGACTATCTATTTTCAACCCCCCTGCTATAGGCAGGGACACCTCCCTCTAGACCAGGTTACTCGAAGCCCTATATAGCCTGCCCTTGAATGCTTCCAGGGAGAAGGTATTCACAACCTCTGAGCAACCTAGTACAGATTTTCTTCCTGATATCTAGTCTAAATCTACCCTCTTCCAGTTTAAACACATTTTGCCTCATCCTGTCATTACATGCCCTTCTAAAAAGTCCTTCCCCAGCTTTCCAGTAGTTCCCCTTCAGGTACAGGAAGGACATTGTTAGGTCTCCTCAGAGCCTTCTCGTTTCTAGGCTGAAGAGTCTCAGCTCACCAGGGGAGGTGCTCCAGCCCTCCGAACATCTCTGTGGCCCTCCTCTGAAACTGCTCCAGCAGAGCAGAGTAGAGGGGCAGAGTCACCTCCCTCGACCTTCTGGTCACACTTCTTTTGTTGCAATCCAGGATACAGTTGGCCTTCTGGGCTGCAAGCACACATTACCATCTCGTTTAATCTTTTGTCAATAGACACTGCCAAATCCTTCTCTTCAGGACTGCACTCAAGCCACTCTTTGCCCAGCCTGTATCTGTGCTTGGGATTGCCTGACCTAAATGCAAGACCTTACACTTGTCCTTATTTAACTTTGTGAGGGTAGTGCGGGCCCACCTCTCAATACTATCTGGGTCTCTCTGGATAGCATCCCTTCCCTCTAGTCCATCAACTGCACCACTTGGTTTGGTGTTCTCTGCAAACTTGCTGAGGCCACACAAGATCCCCCTGTCCATGTCACCTACAAAGTTGTTAAATATCACCAGTCCCAACACTGATCCCTGAGGAATGCCACTCATCACTGGTCTCCACTTGGACACTGAGCCACTGGCTGCTACTCTCTGAGTGTTACCACCCAGCCAATTACTTATCCAGTGAGTGGTCCATCCATCAAACCCATTTTTCTCCAATTTGGTGACAAGGATGTCATGAAGGACAGTGTCAAACACTTTGCACAAGTCCAGGTACAAGATGTCAGTTGATCTTCATCCCCTGATGCTGTAACTCCATCAAAAAAGTCCACCAAGCCTGTCAGGCATGACTTGCCCTTGTTGAAGCCATGTTGGTTACTACAGATGTACTCTCTCTGTTTATAGAAATAAGAGATTTAAACGGACTCAGGATTAAGATTTAAGGGTTACATTTGCTTAATTTCCTTTTATATGTAAATGATACTTAGTTCATGAAAAAATAAAAGGCACTTAAATCAATTTAATTAAACTGCAATTAAATGGTTAACTAATTGTAGATAGTGGACAGAAACATATAATATACCAATCTCAAAAGAGAAGAGGCCATCCCAACAAAGACCAATAGCCCTCACCAAAATCTATGCAAGAATCATATAACAAGCCAGATGCTGAAACTTGCACAAGTTCATTCATCTGAACCAATCAGCTGTTAGCTTTCCTTCTCCAACATAGAAATCACTGTCGTAACTCCTGTTAAGCACAAATATGAAATATATCATTAAATATTTCTTCTCCTCCCTGTAATTTGACCATAACAGTATGTAAACAAATGTGTCGATAATAATATGACTGGTTCCGTGAGCTGTGAGCATGCGATACAGGTCCCTGTTAGAGACCTGTTTAACAGGTGGTAGCACTTTGAATAAATGTACACAACCACTGAAGATTTGCTTAGAACAGACTCAATCATTTTCAGCTGAGAAACATCAAGGTTCAGTAACAAAAAGCCAGCAAAAAAGGGCTGACGATTCTAAATTACAGTGTTAAAAAAAAAAAAAAAAAAAAGTGTATAATACCCTGTAACCACCAGATAAAACAGTGTTGTGATATTTAATTTATAAGTGTAAATGAAAGAATTTTTTTGTCATAGAACCACTGTAAGGGTAACTGCATTAAAACATCCATTTGTGAATCAAAGCAGTTTATTTGAAAGATTTATTTATGCAGGACAAATGAGTTAACAGACTAAATCAATCTAATATTCAAATCTTATGAGCAATTTGACCTTTTCCAAGGTCAATTGTTTTCACAAAATAGTTTTCCATCTTCAGCATGTTGGCAGAATATCAAACACAGCCCATTATGGTGATATCTGTTTCATATTTTGAAACACTTCATTACAATAGATGCAGAAGCACTGAACTGGATCCAATTACAATTTTAATTGTTGAGAGACAGTTAGACATTGACCTTCTTTTTTTTTTTTTTTTTTTTTTTTCCCCTAATCAAAGCAAGAAGAAGAAAAAAGCTCTAAAAACTACAGAGTGGTATTGCATGAACTGATCTGCTGCCTATTAAATAACTGTGTCACTGAAAGCACAGTTTCAACATTTTGGGTGTATTTTATCTTAGAGCAGTGAAATAAAACAGATACTAAAGATTCATAAAATCTTAAGCCAAGAAAATAACACATCCTGTGCTACTGAAAAAAAGAAATAAATGAGTAGGTTCCTGGGTAATGGTAAATTAACCTTTTCCACAGCAGTCAACACAGGAATGGAAATATATTTTCATAATCAGTAACCTCTCTATGACAGGCACAGCATGTGTTTCAGACTCACTTCTGTCATTCTACTATACAATCAAAATGATAAGAACTTTTCACACAGATAAATGGTCGCTTCACAGTTTAGAAGAAGCAGAAATGTTTTCATGGGATGTGCTTCCATATTTCATAAAGTAAATGTTATTAGGAAAGAGAATGAGGCAGACATTGATGGTAACTTTCTCTATAAAATATTTGCATGTTAAACACAGGGCTCTAATTGCCTGACCATATCTTGAGACTGATGACTGTATTGCTGGTCTGTTTTTTGTTTTCTTTTTTTAATCTGTATGTGTGTCTGTTTATAGTTCCAGCTATAAGTTTTTAGGTTTAAACAAGAGCACCACGTGCTATATGTATTATAAAATACACATAAATATTTACAGAGATCTCTAGGAACAATTAAGTAATTTGTGTCTATGAGTCTAATAGCAGTTAAAGTATAAGACAGAGGATGTGATTCCACCTACTCTCATACTGAATATTAAAATTGCCAGCCGCAGCATGAAGCAGACAAAAAAGCTTTTACTGAATAAATTATCTAATAAAAAGAGTTTTCTGTTCATAAAGTATTTTGAAGCCAATTCTGATTACAAGTGTTCATCATGTTCTGCACAGACATCTGGAATAAATTGCCTGAAGTGATTTAAATTAGATATTGATTGTTTATTTCAGTCAGTAAATATAATGTTTAACATTTCTGATAAGTCACTGAAACATCAAGTATTACTTCCTGGTCCTCATTAGATGACTGTAGCTTTTAAGTATAATCACTAGTTTTCTTTGTTTGGTTGTTCTGTCTGCAGTTTCCAAGGCTCATTTGACGTATAAAATCAGTCATATCAGATAGCTATTAGCAATGTTCAATTTTTGCATTTCGCTATTTCAGAAAAGCCAGTACGCAGATTTTTTAGATCTTATGAAAAAGAATGGTTCATTTTGTTTTCTTATTTTCTTTTTTACACTGTAAGAGTCTAATCCTTTTGGTTTAAGAACATTGGGAAAAAAAAAAAAGAAAGAGTAAAGCAGATCTGGTCCTAATTTAATTTTGTATTCTCAAAATGTTCTGTCTGAAGATAGAACCCAAACCAAGAATGAAAAAATCCGTGTGTTCCAGCTATGAGGAAACTCAGTCTGATACAAAAGTAAAAACATTCCCTTTTGTTAGCAGGCAGCCAAAAATAAAGTTGTCCAGGCAAGTCCCAGAACACAGTATGTAGGCACAGTGCAGTGAGGTGTCATGCTGAAATACTAATTGAAATGCCCAAAAGTGAGATTGTGCTATCAGCACAATGCTTGTACAGCTGCACAGGGCTGGCTATGCTGCTTCCAGCTCTTCAGCTATCTTATTCAAAGATGGATTTGGCCATGGTTTGGCAACATGTTAAGCTATCTGCTTGATTTCTCATGAAAGATCAAAAATACCACAGCTACATTTTGTAAAGTGCCAGTCTGCTTCACTTTTATTCTACCATTTCAGATATGTTTAACATCAGATTATGGTTTTATCAGTAACATTGAATCAGATCAGGCTTCATCTGTTCTTCTGCATGGATTATAAAAACATACAATCTGGTGTAAATTTGATATCATGTATTCTGACTAATTTGACAAGGTAGAAGTATTTGCCTGAGATCATCTGGCTTGAACTGGCTCTTCATTTTTTCCAGTAATGCACAGATCTGATCAGAATACACATCACCTAAGGAGGTCTGAACACATGTGCAGTATATAATATAGACATACAGAAGTCAAACAAACAGAGATCTGCTCACCACTTGTTTTCTTAATTCGAATTCAGTGGACTGCTTACATGTGCCCTCTGTTTCTGTTGCATTTATCCAGAAACAGAAACATGAAATTACTAAGCTGATGGATGTCTGACATGACTTATATGAGAATAAGAAACATAAATGTTTATGATTGCCTCTAAATAGCCAATATCTGTTATTTTTCACAATACTTAGTGTTCAATATTTTTAAATTCCCCACCTTGAAAATAAGTGATGATTAATCATAGAATCATAAAATCACAGAATGGCTTGGGTTGGAAGGGACCCCAAGGATCACCAAGTTCCAACCCCCCTGCCACAGTCAGGGCCACCAACCTCCAGATTTGGTGCTTGATGTGGTTGCCCAGGGACCTGGTCTTGAACACCTTCAGTGATGGAGCATCCACAACCTCACTGGGCAGCCTGTTCCAGCATTTCACCACTGTCTCCATAAAGAACTTCCCCCTGATATCCAATCTAAACCTCCCATCCTTGAGCTTAAAACCGTTTCCCCTTGTCTTATCGCTATCTACTCTTGTAAAAAGTTGATTCCCCTCCTTTTCATAACCTCTTTTCATATACTGGAAAGCTGAAATAGTGTCTCCTCACATACTTCTCTTCTTCAGGCTGAAGAGCCCCAGCTCTCTTAGCCTATCTTTGTAGGGAAGGTGCTCCAGCCCTCTGATCATCTTTGTGGCCCTGCTCTGACTAATCAATCTAATGTTTCATTAAATCTTTTACTCTAAAAAATTACATATATTAATACATAGAAGACATAGAAGACATAGAATCACAGAATCACAGAGTTGTAGGAACCAGAGGGGACCTCTGGAGATCACCTAATCGAACCCTCCCTGCTTAAGCAGGCTACACAAGAAAGCATCCAGGTTTTGAATATCTCCAGAGAAGGAGACTCCACAAACTCTCTGGGAAGTCTGTTCTTGTAGACAGGAAGTTGTTCTGTCACTGCACACAACTGAAAGGAGCCTGGCTGCATCCACTTGACTCCTGCCCTTTAGCTATTTCTAAACATTGATAAGATCGCATCTCAGTCTTCTCTTCTTCAGTCTGAACAGTTCCAGCATTCAGTCTTTCCTCATAAGGAAGACGCCCATAATCCTTGTGGCCTTTCACTGTACACTCTCTAGAGGTCCCTGTCTTTCTTGAGCTGGAGAGCCCATAACCAGACACAGTACTCTAGATGTGGCCTCATCAGGGCTATGTAGAGGAGGAAGGTAATCTCCCTTCAACCTGCTGGTTAAACTCCACATCCATACATAACGGTGTGTATATAGAAATAATGTTTTTCAATCTAATTTTTATAATTTGGAAGAAAGTTTACAAGAATTATTTTGCTTAGCCCTTTAAAAGTATAAACTAGAAAGAAAAATAGAACAAGAATGTTTTGCTCTTTGCTCTCATTTCCTTAAAGTCTCATTGCTTAAAGGATTATCCAACATTTGATTTTGGCAGCTGTCATAATCCACAGTTTTGCATTTACTTTTACAGAAAGTTCAAGCAATTGCAAATAGTGAACAAATGATTAAAAAATGCATAATCTTTCCACAAATTATATGTAAGAACTGAATTTGTCAAATAAACTCTTCCTAAAAATATTTGGCTTACCTCTCAATGAACAACAGACTAAATGAAAAATACATTGTAGTTTTGCTTTGTGCTCTGGTTTCCTGAATTATTATAAATATTGTTAAGTGGTTTTAGAGCTTCTTTGGCAAGTATTCCTTAACAGTTTGAGGATTTCATTTACCACTGGAGGGGTTAGTAAACTAGAAAATGTATATATGTAGATGATATCAGACTGAGGCAGTTACAGTCCTTGTAGTGTGACCTTGCCCTGATAAGTGATTGCATTAAATCAAAACTGCATCATAATTACTTAATACAAAGGTAGTCAGGAAAGGGCTGGCTGTATGCATTGTAGTCTTTTTGTAAAATTAAAAAACAAACAAATAAACAAAAACACTTGCCTATGTCTATTTAAGAATAACATAAAGTTGAATGTATTTTCTTATGAACTATGCATTAACTCTAATAGAGGAAATATTTTTTACTTTTAACTCTAATAGAGGAAATATCTTTTACTTCTAATCTCTTACCAGCTGACTCGAAATGATTTCTTCAGAGAGGCTATAGAAAGAGTATCCATTTTAATACTTCCATGTAAAAAGATTTCAAGGATAAAAGTTTATTCAGTCTCACCGTTACTGTCTTTAAAAGGTTGAAAATATAGACATGAATTATTTCAATGTTATTCTGTCACACAATGGTTACAAAATAGTTGTGTAACAGTAAGTAGTCTATTTCACTATGAGAGCAGGAAAGACGCTGATACAGGGGTCATTCTCCTGTGCTTGTCATCATCCCAGTATATCTAGTGTTTGACATATGGAGGAAACTTAAAGAACTAGAGTGATGAAAAATGGAAGAGAGTCTGTTGATGTTCAGAATTGAATGAAACATTGACTACAGGAATGTATTTGAATCCATGTTTGTGCATTTGTCTGTGCATTGAAAAGGTCAGCATTTCTACACAAGCAAGCTCCACTTTTGAGTGAGAAACACAGAAAATGCTCATGATTCCTTGAAAACTATATCAACACTGCAAAAAAAACAACAACAAAAAAAAAAACATATAGATCAGTGGTGTCTGAGCTAGCAGAGCTGTGACTGACAAGTCTATGTGGCACAGAGAGGACTTTTGTGGGACTCAGGTCTAGAAACTGCAGCTTCTTTTGAAGAAAACACATTTGAGCTAAAACATCGTTCCTTTGAATGGAAGCTATGCTACTCATCTAACTCATTCAGATGCTGGTGACTCATTCCAGCCACAGAAGGACACATACACTTCTAAATTTCCTCAATTAGCCCAGAGAGAACCACCTCAAGTCTGTCTGCACTTGCTGGAGTAGCTTAGAAAAAGGTTGCCAACTCCCTTGACAGCTACAGAGACGTGTGTAATTGTTGGATGCTTGCACTGACATGGTTACACCCCCAATTAAGCCTCACTCTCTTGTTGTATAATTATGGCATATCATGGAAAATGATTGTGTCTCCTCCAGGAACATGGTAGGGAGTTGCAGAATGCAAATTGTCCTCTCAGGCCAAGAGCAGAGCAACAAGCGGGAGTCCTTCCAGGCCTTTCACTTTAGTTCCACAAGATTCCATTCTGAAGGTAAAAAAAATCAGCATACGTGAAAACGTTTGTAATAATAAAGGAGGAAAATAATCTATTAAATGCATATCTGAAGACTTGGAATGAAATATCTCAGTAGGCCAATGGTATAGATTTTAAAAAGTAATTAAATTGTGCTTGTTCAGTCAGGTTAAATTTACAGGATGGCTAATAGAGTTACTTGCTATTAGCATAGCAGTTAAAATAACTGAAACTGTAGCAACTGTGTCTTGTCCTGTTTTAGCATAAGCAATATACTTTACTAAAGATTTATACTGAGAAAATAGTACTTTCATTGCAAAAGTAAGCATTGCATTACTACATATTTAAACAAAGTAGATATTTTATACTTACTTTCAGCTTTTTATCATTACTTTCAGTATGTCAGGGACTCAGAAACAAAAGTACACTCTGGGGGCAGTCTGGCACAAACGTGAAATTTGTTCTTTAGCTAAATAGAATCTATCTGGCTGCCTCCTTGCTACCCTTGAGTTATAAATCCCTGTGAGACTTCAATCAGATGCAGTAATATTCCAATAAGTCAATCTAGTGGGATGCCTGTTCAGATTATCCCAATTCATCTTCAGTGCAAGCTGCTGGTATGTCCATATAATAATATACCAGTAGGGAGTGTTGGATATTTGGCTCTGATGTAATTAGACATTTGCTGTAAAGAACTACAGAGTTAAATAACCATACTAGTAGACACAAACCAAGCTTTATTTTCTGTGCTACTGAAGCATATATAATTTGTTATCCACTGCATTCAATGAATTTGTTCCTCTGCTTTCTGGATTAAATATTAAGACGCCGATAAACAAAGCCCATATGATTCAAATAACTATGATGATATTTGAAGGTATTTGAGTACAGCCTCCTTGTGTAGATATAATTAATATTGTGAAAAGACTGGATTTACTAGCATTTTTTGTTCTATGTCCTTAGACGACAAAAGTTGTGCTAGCAGAGAATACTTATATGATAGACATACCCTAAAGAGTATACTGTTGGTTCCAGGAAAACATTTTGTAAGATTTAGGCTTTTAGCCAATGTTGCCACACTGGCAAGTATCTCTAGTTTAAAAGTAGTCAAAGTGTGAGTTAATACGCATATTCCAGATATACACAGTTCTATGTGGAATATGAGCACCCACCTTGTGAATTCTCAACAGTGAGAATATCAGAACCCCTGAAAAATTAAGAAAAAATACTGAAAAACTCTTTAGAGTTAGAAGTAGCCAACTTTCTTGGCTAGGCAGGTCTGTGAAAATGAAAATCTTCAAGAAATAAAGAACAAAATATGTTTCCCTGGAAAACTTAGATGTCTCTCAAGAGAGATGTTCATCAGTGTAAATTATGAGGAATAGTTGCCAAACATGATTACTCTCTAAAACAAATCCCCATTTAGGGCCTGTATATCAGCACAGACATACACCTGAACAGCTGCCAGAGTTTTGAATCACCAGGGAAATGTGTCCCAACAGGAGAAATTTTACACACTGAATCCAGTATCATGAAAAACACTATGTTTCCAAATTCAAAAAATATTTTCAGTATTTTGAAGACCATCCCAATACTACTGAAATTATTATGGTTTAAGCTAATCACCAGCTGATTCTCCTGTATGCCAGCACTTAATGAAATATGATTAGGCACAGAAATGAATAGTGTTATAAATAACCATATTAGTTATCCCCAACATTAACCTGCATTACCTAGAATAATCTGTGTTTCATCTGCATTTCCAGTGAGAGTAGATTTGCTAAGAATCAATCACTATTAGAACTGTACACACTGGAAACATTTTTTTTTCTTTCTCTTTCTTTTCCTCTTTCTCTTTCTTTTCTTTTTTCCTACTGATGTGCTGCTATCAAGATAGAATATGACAAGAGAGTACTCATGATCATTTAAGGTAATAAGGAAATCCATATACAGGCACATTTTATCACTAAGAATGTAGTTAATGGAAATATTTTAAAATATGGATAATCTTTTTTTCATATTTAAAACATTTATTTTTCTGTGCATTAACAGGATCCTTCTCTGAACTCTAGTAACTTATAATCTCATAGTTCCTAAGAACCTGAAATCTTGTTTTATTCTTTTCTTTCACTTAATGCAAGCTGAATTATCACCTGTGTCTCTTGATAGAATACGGTAAAATGATCAAAAAGAGAACTTTTTGGATTTCACAAGGATGATTGACCAACACTGCTTTTTTAATTGACTCTAGTAGCTATTTATCATCACTTACAGAAAGTCTGAAATCAACCAAGATTTATTATGGAATTGTACAGGCATGTCAAATAAATGCATTCATGCAGTATAACAACAGCTATGATAACACAAATAATTCTCTTGTAAAAGACTGTGCTGCAAATTCCTTTTGAGAACTATTAGATCTACTATGAAACCTGATAGAAAATTCCCAGAAAATCCTATGTATACTATTTTCTTCTTGTTATTGTAACTATGAGAGACATCAACAGCAAAATAGTTCAAGTAGCAAAATGCTGCAACAAAATGGAAAGAAATTCTATTATTTAGTAGCCTTTAGATTTGAAACACAGAAAGACCAAAAAGAAAATTATTTTGGTATTTTCTTGTGGAAACTTAGGACTTTCAATGAGGGACTTGTAGCTTAGTCACTCTTATGCCAAACAACATATCTTCTCAAACTGACATGTACACCTACTTGTCTGTTTGTTGGTGAAAGCTGTTTGATCTGAAGACATAAATGTACAAACACACTTTGTTAAAATGAGATGTAAATTCTTGCTGTTTACTTTAATTCGATATTTATTTTTTTAATGTAACACAGAATAGAAACTACACCATCTTTGTACAGAAATAAGACCTGTCTACTGATATCAGTGAGAGACTTCAGGATGAGTGTGATTTTTCCCCTTGTCAAAAAACACAGCAAAGTAGATTCCTTTGTGAATGTGTGTGAACAAATATGTGAATGAATGAAAAAAAATATGGCAAACGTTCCAGAAATGTTGTTAAGTCATTCTGACAATTTAGTTTATATTTCTCTTTAGAACATCTCAGAATTTACACTGTTACTGTGATTGAAGGGTACAACCACTGGAGGGTATTTTATTGGAGAATATAAGAATGTATCCACCCTTTAGCACTCTCTTTATCTTCCTTTTGTGAGATATGGAGAATTTTTCACTTACAAAAGAGAGTATGCTGTTTATTAAGCCAAATAACTTTATATCCATCAAATAGAGAAGAAGAGCCTTCAGAAGGGAGGGGGAACTGAGGGTAAGAGTAAAACCTGCAGAGGAACACAATCCCACTGTAGCTGCACAAGCAGGTTTGGAAGGGTAACCAGAGTCACCTACGGCCCAGATGGTCAGCCAGGTTCATGGTAAGGAGGCAGGGCTCAGGTGGCACATGGTAGCCAAGTCAGCAGAGACGGGTCAGGGACAGAGAAGTCTGAGGCAATGTTGCAAGCACAAGCCCAAGCACAGTATCAGGCATGGGCACAGGTGCTCCAGAAGTGTAGCTCAGGAAGGGACCAACAACAAGGGCCCAACTGTAAATTGTCTCCTGATCAGAAGAAAGCTCCTCAGAGCTCTGCTGTTTTCCCAATGCTCTGATTCAAGGTTATGTAGCAGTACTATATCAGGGTAGACTTTGAGCAAGGTCAGCTAAATCCCCGAGGGGATTATTATGAAGACACAAAGCATGAATACAAAGAAAAATACTTATTAACTCATCGGGGCAATTACGTATTGGCTGTACTCAAGGCTCTAAGAGCACGGTGTAGAGAGTAAAAGTAAGAAAACTGTTTCAGATTTCACTGCAATTTCTTAAAAACAGTCCTAAGATAGAAATATACTGGTTTGTATAAAACCAGTGTGTAACTTCTTTTAAGTCCAGGACATTTTGTATAATAGCATCTAACTTCTTGGGAAAAAAATAAATAAATAAACCTGCATACTTCTAACTAAATATTCTCCACTGCCATTTTTCATGATGTGCCATTGCTGTGGTGTGGGAGAAGTATTGTTTTAATCATCTTCTACCCTTTTTGTCTGCACACTCTAGCCATCGTACTTTAACAGTGTCACGGAGTTATCAAGATAGATCTGTGCCCGTGACAGGGGGGTAGTAGGCTCGCGGGCCACCCAGGCTTCCCGAGAAAAAAAAAAAACAACGGAGCAGCGGCAACGATCTAAGAAGGAGAACTTATTTTACTAACTATGATGTTGGAATGCAAGATAACACAATATAATACAATCTAATTGGAAGTAAGGATAATAAATCAAATGAAATGAGAGAGAGACTGAAAGAGCGATATAGAGAGGGAGAGAGAGAGAGAGAGTTTCTGAAACCGAAAGCCCTACTTGATGAAGGCACATGGCTTGGAAGCACACCCACTCCTCTCCCTGGCAGCAAGTGAAAGTGAAAAAGACCGCATGCAACCAGATGACGTATCTTCCATGATGTATCTTCCTTCTCTGACCGTGAGGTCCTCTGGGATATGTAGTTCTTCTCTTTTGTCCATGATGTTATGATGTGGAATACCAATAGCAAAATTGCCAAACCATGACAAACAGAAAGGTCAACATTCAATAAAAGCCAACACACAGAAGAGACTATTGGTAGTTATAAATTTCAGGAGAAGCAAGTGCAAAACTTCCTAGTCAGGTTGTTATCTCTGAGGCAGGCTTTTGCTGTTGTTGTTTTAAATAAATAAGAGGCATTTTTATTATGTACTTGATTCTTTTAATTATCAGATCATCACATTCCTCTTAGAACTTCTTTTTTCTCCCTCAGTTATGCAAACAGAACATCCATGTATTGCTTAATTAAGTGATCAGTGACATCAACAGTGGGATCAAATGCACCCCCAGCAAGTTTGTGGGTGACATCACACTGTTTAGTGCAGCTGACACATTTGAGGGATGGGATGCTATTCGAAGAGTCCCAGACCCACTGGAGCAGTGGGCCCAGATGAACCTCATGAACTCTAAAAAACCAAGTGCAAGGTGTTGCACCAGGGTCACAGTAATCCCCATTATCAGTATAAGCTGGGGGACAAAAGTATAATGCACAATCCTGACCAAAAGGATTTGTGTGTACTGGTGGATTGTAAACTGGACATGAGCCAGTACTGTGCCATCATAGCCCAGAAAGCTAACTGCATCCTGGGCTGCATCGAAAGAAACGTGGCCAGCTGGTTGAGGGAGGTGATCCTGCCCTTCTAATCTGCACTGGTGAGACCTCACTTGGAGTACTGCATGCAGATGTGAAGTACTCAGTACTGGAAAGACACAGACTTTTTGGAGTGTACCCAGAGAAAGGCCACAAAAATGATCTAAGGGATGGAGCACCTCTGTGAGGACAGCAGAGAGAAATGCAGCTGTTCAGCCTGGAGAAGAGAAGTCCTCAGGGAGACCTAATAGCAGCCTTAGCTGTAGGTGTCCCTGTTCATTGCAGGGAATTCAGATTAGATGACTTTTCAGTGTTTCTTCCAACTGAAATGAATCTATGATTCTAAGATTATACTGGTAGTGCACATATTCTAGTATGTCATCTTGTTTGAAGATTGCTCTAAACTATCCTTTGGATACTGAGATGAAGACTGAACAAATTTAAATATCCGTATTTTGTACCTTAATTTCACATGGGGTCAGAGTCATATCTAACATCATCTGTGGTTAATATTCTTTAACCTGGCAAGCAGCTACATATCCCCCACACAGCCTTTTGCTCAGTTCCCCTCATCCCAGTGGGATGGGGGAGGAAACTAGGAAAAAAATATATATATATATAAAATATATATATATGTAGAATTCATAGGTTTAAAACTATTTAGAAAAACAGAAAAAAAAGAGAGAGAAATAATAGTAATGATAATACTGTTTAAATATGAATATTTCTATAAAACAAGTGATGCACAGAACAATTCTTCACCACTCACTAACCAATGCCCAGCCAACTTGAGCAGCAACTGCCCACCCTAGCCAACTCTCTCCAGTTTTATAGCCTTCTCCAGGTGACATCAAATGGTATGGAATCCTACTGTGGTTCATCTGTCCTAGTTCAGTCCCTTCACAGCTCCTTTTGTCCCCCGTCCCCCTTGCTAGCAGAACAATATGAAAAGCTGAAAAACTGAAATGTCCTTGGCTCTGTACAGCAACAACTAAAACATCAGCATGTTATCAGTGTTATTTTTCTCCTAGAAACCAAAACATAGCATCATACCAGACACTACGGAGAAAATCAACACTGTCTCAGCTAAAACCAAGATAAATATTAATCAAACTTCTTCTCAAAACACTGTTTTAATTTGCCTTGCTGAATTTGAACCACTCAAGATGATATTTTCCATCATGAATGACATAAATGTCATTGAAGGTGTCATATAAGAACTTTCAGATGCTTCTGAGAATAAGATAACAGAAGAAATACATATTGGCGGTACAATGTCTCTTCTCTGGAGCAATAACTGGAACTCCAGTCATTAAGCCTCTCCTATGGAAAAAAATATTTAAATAATATCAATAATCACTGAAAGCTAGATTTCTCACATTTTCAATATAAACTTCTATTTCAATGGAAATAAAGACATCATTTATATTTTTCTGTAAGTCCTTTCCAGGACAGATTCTTCCTCCTAATTTCAGAAGACTGCCACAGTTTCAAGCACAGAAAAAATGATTGTTTAATATATAAGCAAATTTTATACTATAATACACAGGTATAGGACTTAATTTAAGAGATTCACATTTTAACAGATAAATGCAGTTAACAGACAAAAAAGTTAATGATTAAAAAATATTAATCTTGCTTAATTAATATTTTTAAGTTTTTTGATCTTTGTAGCACAGCAGTGTATATCAGCATGCTATACATACACACATTTAAACAATTTTTTTTTATTAGCGATAGAAAAATGTGAAGAAAGAATATCTTATGTTCTTTTATTTATACATCAATCTTTATGGCAATGCTGGAAAAACAACAGCAGTCTTATCTGTATAGATGACTGATATGAAAATAATTTAAGGGAAAAAGCTTGATTCCGTACTTATTTCTGTTGGTAGGACTAAAAGCTATAAAGGAGTTTTCTTTTTCCTCTAGAATATCAGTAATAATTTTGTTCATAGTTTCATTATTCTGCCAACTACAGTTACAGTAAGAAATATCAATTTACTAAATTTTAGTCTCTTAGTTAAAAAGTGACATTATGTTTGATAGACTGCAAGTTCGGGTCAACACTATAAAAAACAGTTCATTTCCCCCTTTTTTTTTTTATGTTACCTCATACCTTTGTTTAGATTTAAGTTGTTTTTGTTTTTTGTCTGTTTACTGTTTTAAGCCTCTTTTTTCCCCCTCTCTATAAAAGATTTTTGATAGAGGTAGTTTTATAATTTCTTCTCCATATTTTTTGATTATGATATCCTTAAGGACTTAGGCATTTCTCTAACTTGCTATATATTGAATTTCTTCTATTAATTATAGAACAATCTTAAATTAAAAGCAATCTACCACTTTGATCTTTTAATCTACTTAAACTTTTAACTTTTTATTCTACAGATGTTTTTTCTTTAAAACCTTCTCTTACTTTTTCATTTCTTAAAAGGGCCCCGACTAAATTGTTCAATAGGGACGCTTGAAATTTTATTAAAGTAACAACATTCCAGTAGTATACCTACCAGAAAAATAGTGATTAATGAGGTTTAACTTCCTTCCTATTTTTTCTATTTGCTTTCTTTTTTTTTTTTTTTTTCTGTTTTGGAACATCAGTCTTCAACATGAATACCTGCACTGAATGCTCAATTAATAGATCACACAATTATTTTCACTGCAGGGACTACATCTATTGTGAACATCTGTCCAGTGGCATAATAATAGGAAAAACTTATTTATTAAGATCTAATTTTCCACATGTTCCTCCCAAACCATTTCAGAGATTTGACATTAAAGTGCATGGTTACTAACACAACAGTCTCCCTCTTTTTTTTTTTTTTTTAATTCAGTAAAAGTGAAAGAACATGGTGACTGTGAATGGGATGATTAGAAGATTTGAATATCTTGTGCTCCAGACCCCTCACCAGTTTCGTTGCCCTTCTCTGGACATGTTCCAGGGCCTCAACATCTGTCTTGCAGTGAGGGGCCCAAAACTGAACATGATACTCAAGGTGCGGCCTCACCAGTGCTGAATACAGGTGGATGATCACTTCCCGTCTCCTGCCTTACACACTGTTTCTAATGCAGGCCAGAATGGCATTGGCCCTCTTGGCCACCTGGGCACACTGTCGGCTCATGTTCAGCCGAGCACCAACCAACACCCCCAGGTCCCTTTCCCTTTCACAGTCATCCAGCCACTCAGCTCCAAGCCTATAGAGCTGCATGGGGTTATTGTGGCCAGGACCTGGCACTTGGCCTTGTTGAACCTCATCCCATTCACCTCAGCCCAGCAATCCAGCTTATCTAGGTCTCTCTGAAGGGCCTCCCTACCCCCAGGCAGATCAACACTACCTCCCAGCTTGGGGTCATCTGAAAACTTACGAAGGGTACACTCAAACCCTTCATCTAGGTCCTCAATAAAGATATTAAACAAGATGGGCCCCAGTACCGACCCCTGGGGGACACTACTTGTAACAGGTTGCCAGCTGGACTTGACTCCATTAACTACTACTACCTGCTGGGCACGGTCCTCTAGCCAGTTCCTTACCCAAAGGAAGGTATACCTGTCCATGCCACAGGCAGCCAGTTTCCCCAGGAGAATACTGTGAGAGACATGTCAAACGCTTTGCTGAAATCCAGCCTTTCCCTCGTCTACCAGTCTGGTCACCCAGTCATAGAAGGAGATGAGGTTGGTCAAGCATGACCTGCCTTTCATGAACCTGTGCTGGCTGGGCCTGTTCCCGTGGACGCCACGCATGTGCCGTGTGATCTCACCCAAGATGATTTACTCCATAGCCTTCCCTGGTACTGAAGTGTGGCTGACAGGCCTTTAGTTCCCCAGATCCTCCTTACAGCCCTTCTTGTAGATGGCTACTCCAACTGGACTGCCACAAGTCCATGGGACCGGATGAGATTCACCCAAGAGTGCTGAGGGAACTGGCAGAGGAGATAGCCGAGCCGCTTCCCATCATCTATCAGCGCTCCTTGTTGATGGGTGAGGTCCCAGAAGACTGGAGGCTTGCCAATGTGACTCCCATCTACAAGAAGGGCTGCAGGGAGGATCCGGGGAACTACAGGCCTGTTAGCCTGACCTCGGTGCCGGGGAAGATTATGGAGCAGATTGTCTTGAGGGAGATCACGCAGCATGTGTGGGACAACTGGGGGATTGGGCCTAGCCAGCATGGGTTCACGAAGGGCAGGTCCTGCTTGACCAATGTGATCTCCTTCTATGATCTAGTGACCCGTCTGGTGGATGAGGGAAAGGCTGTTGATGTGGTCTACCTAGACTTCAGCAAAGTCTTTGACACTGTCTCCCACAGTATTCTCCTGCAGAAGTTGGCAGATCGTGGCTTGGACAGATACACTCTTGGCTGGGTAAGGAACTGGCTGGAGGGTCGGGCCCAGAGAGTGGTGGTGAATGGAGTTAAATCCAGCTGGCGACCGGTCACGAGTGGTGTTACCCAGAGATTGGTGCTGGGGCCTGGCCTGTTTGATATCTTTACTGATGACCTGGATAAGGGCATTGAGTGCACCCTCAGTAAGTTTGCAGATGACACCAAGCTGGCTGGAAGTGTTGATCTGCCTGAGGGTAGCGAGACCTTACAGAGGGATCTGGATAGGTTGGATAGCTGGGCTGAAGCCAATGGGATCAGATTCAACAAGACCAAATGCCGGGTCCTGCACTTTGGCCGCAATAACCCCAGGCAATGCTATAGGCTTGGGGCAGAGTGGCTGGAAGACTGTGTAGAGGAAATGGACCTGAACATAAGCCAGCAGTGTGCCCAGGTGGCCAAGAAGGCCAATGGCATCCTGGCTTGTATCACACCTGGCTCGTGTGGCCAGCAGGAACAGGGAAGTAATTATTCCCCTGTACTCAGCACTGGTGAGGCCGCACCTCGAGTACTGTGTCCAGTTTTGGGCCCCTCACTGTAAGAAAGACATTGAGGCCCTGGAGCATGTCCAGAGGAGGGCAACAAAGCTGGTGAGGGGTCTGGAGCACAGGCCTTATGAGGAGCGGCTGAAGGAGCTGGGATTGTTCAGTCTAGAGAAGAGGAGGCTCAGGGGAGACCTTATTGCTCTCTATAACTATCTGAAGGGAGGTTGTAGTGAGCTGGGGGTCGTCCTCTTCTCTCGTGTGACTAGTGATAGGACTAGAGGGAATGGCTTCTAGCTGCACCAGGGAAGGTTCAGGCTGGATGCTAGGAAATGCTACTTCTCTGAAAGGGTGGTCAGGCACTGGAATGGGCTGCCCAGAGAGGTGGTGGAGTCACCGACCCTGATGGTGTTCAAAGAGCATTTGGATGTTGTGTTGAGGGACATGGTTTAGCGGGAACCATTGGTAATGGGTGGATGGTTGGACTAGATGATCCTGTGGGTCTTTTCCAACCTTAGCGATTCTGTGATTCTATGATTCTATGAACAGCAGTTACTTTAATGTGGATAAAGAAGTTGTTTGTGACCTCATGCATAGATAAACTGATTGCATTACTTGAAGCATTGATTTTTAGATTATATTTTGGTTCAGAAGGCTTTGATCTCCAAACTAAGTTCTTTAACAAATAATTGGAAATACTTAGCAGTAATACTGCTAGTTAGGAAGTCTGACAACTCTTTCAAGTAGACATAATTGATTGGTAACTATATTTACAAGGAAAATCTAACAGAACATCACCTGACAAACAAGAGAACTGAAACATGCATAGCCACTAGTATTACCTAAAGTTACTGTCCAGAGCAAATAAAGCAAGTGCAATATGGTGACACTTGAGAGTTTTCCTGAGGTTTCTCCAGATCATCACCCAGTCTTCTATTAAATCATGATTTAAAATACATCAAATTAAATTACTATTTAATTTAGTATATACAAATTAACTTATTATTATAGTTATATCAGGCTTTGGAATCATTTGATCAAACAGGGGGACCTACAGTGTAAACTTTAGGGCATAATTCATCTGATGAGCTTTGAATGTAAATTTTCAGTAATAAACAGACTACTCAAAGCATTGATACAGCTTCATTGATTACAGAGCATTTCTTGAGTCCTCTGCCTTGAAGTAGATCATTTACAAAGTGGATAAGTGCAGAGATTTATCTGACCTTTTTGAGGTTTCTCATATTAATATTCCTACATCTGAAATTGTCTTGGACAATTTTTTTATAATCTGTGGATATACCATCAGAGTAATCAACTGAATCTAAAGTGCAATGAGTTTCATCCTGAAGTAGATGCCTACATTTACTCAACTTATCCTTAAAATAAAATGTAGAAATCTGACAGTGAGATAAATCCCATAAGTTGCTTAAGGCTTTTCCAGCAACATGAAACATCGCTTCAAATCATGGGGTTTTCAATCTCCTTGTATTGAAATACACGTAAGAGATGTTTCCTTATTTCAGTGAGTAGCAGTTATTCACTGGAAGGGGAGAGGTGATCAGTGATAACATAAAGTGTTTTAAAAGTTTTCAAATTATTTGAGATTTGCATACTTGAAGTATACCAAGTCCTCACTTAGAATTTCCTAAAATCCTTCACTGAGATAAATTCACATGTGCTGCAAAAGAGAAGGGTGAAAGAATGTAAAATAGATTCGTTTATTTTTCCAAGTAACATTATCTTAGAACAGAAATATATAAAAAATTAATATAGATCTTTTGGTAAATCTTCTCCTACTGAATTACACTGATGAAAATGTTTATCTGCTAGTTTAGCAATATTCAACTTTTAATGACTGAAGCAAGTGACATGGAAAACTAGAGCATAGGGTCTCCTAAGAATTTTAAAATGCATTTTATTACAGTAAGGCTCATTACAAAAGTACGGGGAGATAACTTATGACACATGATTATTTTCTCATACTTTAATGGCAGGACTGATCCCTCCAAAATGGGTGAACTTAAAGAAACCCATTTTATATTGTCTAACAATCTTCATCAGAAAGCACTTATTCAAGATCTGATTTTTTTGGTTGAAAATCTCATTTTTAATGAATACACATTTAAAATGTGAGATCCATCACTAGGATCCATCATCTAGTGTCATTTGTATTCAGAATGGCAGCTTCATTTTTCATTTGTAACCTAGAAAAAGCATAGAATTAAAATCTGGCTGGATTACTACATGAATTATAAGTTTATTTATCTCATTTGTATTCCCCTTTGAAAATTCATTCCCAGTTATTAGTTCAACCATTGAGAGCAATCTTACTAAAGAAGGGCTAGGGTTTTCATGGTAGGTGTTTCAGAATCCACTACAAAATTACTCTAGACAACTAGGATGAACCTAGACTAGTTACAGAACTTAATATCATATCTGAATTTTTGAAGTACTCATCTACATGTTTTAGTAATTCTTACAGTCCGTTGCAAAGTTAATTCGATCAAACGGAAATCTACTGTCATCAATAGCTTTTTTTTTTCAGCAAGTTTGTTAAGAAAGGAAAAACACTTGTCAGTCCACTTGAGTTGAAACTTTAATGTTTTAATTTGATAGAAAACCACAGGAGAGTTAACTCTAGCATGTAAGTGCCTTAGGCTAAGTTCCTCCAACTTATACAGATGCCCAGAAAATGAAGTATTCTAATAATTTTACTGCTTTCAATTTCAGTTTCTGAGCTTCACAGTATTACCACTTGCAAATACAGCAAGGACGTCCCCATGAGAAGAATACATACTCGTTGTAGAAACAATGATTTCTGCACTGAAATTAAATCACAGAAAATTACATGCTTTTTCATATTTTGAATAGGAACATGAATGTTGTAGAGAAAAGCAATACTAGGTCTAAACAACCCAAAAAGGGTGTTGGTCACAATCCAATTAAAGAAAATTTGCTTAACTACCCCCAAATACCAAAGCTCACAAAATACTTCAAAAAGAGGAATCTTCAGACAGAGCACTTTCTCTTGTGGCAGCCAGCCTTTAAAGAGGCTTAGGGAATGAATTGCTTTCACCTGTGCTCCCAGGGCTGGCTGTGTCCCTTCACCAGGTGCTCAATCATTGGTTCAGGTCTTGACTTTGCAATTCCCATACAAATGTCTTGCAGAAAAATAAAATTCCAATTACCTAACATAACTCTGAAACACATCAATTTACACCTAACTCCATTCATATTCTTCAGTAGGAAATCTAATATACAACTATTCCATAAAGAGAGCAGACTCGTTCTTGTGGAAACATGATAAAGAAACCACCCACATTAACAATGAATACATTGATTGAAACATTCATATTTCTGGACTTGTTCATGCAACATAACATTGCAGCTGGAACAACAGCAGAGTGTAACCTATGGATAGAAATACAAAACCACATATTCTGAGACAGAATTTTCCTGAAGGGTAGAAAGTAGCAAATTAATATGCACCACTGGCGTTTGATATTTTCCTTGAAGGAGAGTGGACCTAAATGCTAATGACAAAGATAAACATTAGTGATGGAAGTTTTATTCTGAGAAACGTAACCTGTCTTCACATGGAACAAACATTTAAGATTTTGCCCACTTTTTAATTTGTCAAATTACCATCACTGAACCCTTTGTATCCCTTGACATAGTTTGTTAGTCATTACCCTTCCCTAAATTTAGGCACAGCAGTCTGTTTTGTCTTTATGGAGATTGTGTGAGGTACAGAGAAGCCCATTATTTCTTCTCTTTTCCCAAAGAGTTATAGCCATGAAAGAAATAGAGTTTAGTTTCTATAAGACAACAGTTAAATAGCTTGCCAATACAATTATGCTGGGATTATATTAAACCATGTTCATTGTAATGTTTTGGCAAGCACAAGAAACTATACTAACCAAAGTATAATATAATGTGGCAATTGTATCTATTTCATGTGTTTTTCAGGAAAAGAAGGGCAATAAATATACTTGCCCTTACTTATGCTGAAGTGTCAGGAAAAGCTTCTAGATTAACTCTACATAAGGCACAGTGAGGACAGAGGCCTTCTATTCAAAAAAAAAAAAAAAAAGGCAATGTTTCAAATAAGGGAATATTTCTATCAGTGTGTTATAATTCAAGTTCAGTAATGCAATACAGTATTTATCTCCATGAGACACTTGTAGGACTGATAGGATATTTCTTTAGGGACACACTCCTGAGCACTTGAGGAATTCATTTCCTCTACACAGCTCTGAAAGGAAGCAAGCAAGAAAGGGAGGATGAATTTTAGAACAAATACAATATTTTTCATATATCTCAGAGACATAAGAGAAACTTTCTCATATGTCTCAGGGAATCAAAGGTACCAAAAACTGTATTTGAAAATTCCCTTCATTTCTCCCAATCTTGTTTTTAAAGAGAGAATCCCACAGAAGATGTTTTTAATGTCCTAGTGTGCATCTTTACCCAAATAGATGCTTACACTCCCTTAGTGACCCCATTTAACCAGTTTTTTAACTCATGTCACCTCCTGCAATAACCAGCTGATAGGTTCATTTGCCCTGTAATAAGTGCTGACTCCCAGCCTTCAAGAGACTGATTGGAAGAGATTAACTCCCAGCAGTTCCTGTTAACTATGACTGACATATCAATATGATACGGGCTTAAATTTTCAACCTTGTCCACCTTTATTTACAGGCAAACAGACATTCTAGAGTCATTGAAAATTACTAATATAAAATCTTCCTGTAAAGATTGCCATGAGTATGTACGTGTTGCAGTATTATAATTTTCCCCTAATTTACCTTTCACTTTTTTTTTTTTTTTTTTTTGCTAGAAATCAGTATGTAATGGAGAAAAAAGTATTGCTATTCCCAAGCTATCTGCATCTTGAAGGATCTTTCAACTGACCTTTTAAAATGAACAAAAATAGGCTTTCTTGTTATCGGTTTTGTTCTAATGTAGGAAGTTTAAAAATCCAAGTACTGATCAGTCAAATATGTGAAACCAGAAGGCTATCCCATTCATTTTAATATTTTTTGACAGGTGACATAGGTTAGTAAGTGAATCAGAATAAAGGTGCAGGTAACTCCCTTCATTCCAACTTCTGTGTAAGATGATGACCAGATCTGATAAATTTATCTAACACCATCATTAATGTGTCATTTAAAAACGTACATATAGTAAGCTTCCAAATTTCTCTTAAAAGAGCACAGTTTGTATTTAGGAAATAGAATTAGTGATCTTGATGACAAATTTGTATTATATAAACTACCAACCCCACAGACGATGGTCATAAATTCAGCTAAAAATGGTGGACAACTTCAACTTAAAGGCTAAAGCTGAGAATCTTCTGCTTCTGTGCATCATATGTTTTTTCAAAGGGAGCTCTTTACTAGGTCTTTACCAGTTACTGATTTCTGATCCCAAAAATCCATTAGCTCTTGGCAGGAAAAAAAAAAATATGTCTCGTAAAACATTACAGGTGTAGTCCTGTGAAACAGAGTTAACATTTAAAGCAGAAGAAATACAGATGCAGGATAACTTGGGAGAACTCCCACTTCACTTCTATTATGTGTATGTACAAATTTTAAGACCTCAAGGTCTCACTCAGTTACCACCTAATCCTTGAGATTAGGTGCTTCAGATTTCTTATTTTTCCCCTCCTGTTTAACCTCTATCAGTGACAGAAAGCTAGCATACCCACAAGAGCTGGCACTGTCAAAGCAATTACTAGTTTTTGCAAGACCTCTAAAGAAGCTGCTGCTCTCACTGATGTTTTGTTCTATACAGTGGTACAACAAGCTGTTGACAGTCCCAGTCAGAGAATCGCAAGCTCATATCTACACTCCAGAAGGTCTACCTCAGCTCTATGTTAGAGGCTATGCAGAGCAGGAAGGAGAGCAATATTTGATTCCTCTGTTGGAACTATTCTTCTTCACTTAGAATAATCAGAGATCTGATAGGTCCTTCTTTGGGATATTCACCTACTGCAAGCCCTACTTCTCATTTGAAGGGATATTTATATGGGTTTTTTTAATGTGCTTCTTTTTCCAGTCACTGATGGAAAATGCACAGTCTTTGAACTATAGCCTGGAAATCTATGCCTGAAGGTGAATCCCAAACACTAATACATGCATTCTTGTTTATTTTTGTTCTTTCTCTCTGCTCTGGTGAAATATAGGTTTTTAATGCATACTGGAAGAGATTCAACAAAAAGGGAAGTGGAAGAGAAGTGGTCCCCACTAATCCATAGCCTTTCAGCCACAGTACTTCTACAGAGTGTGAGTCCTTCCAGACACAGCAGGCACTAAGTTCAAGCGTGTCAGAAAGTGACTCCACTATCCAAAAAATTATATTAAAAAGAACCACAGGTCTTTCTTTCCTAGTTACACTTTGAGAGCAGGGAAAAACAAAACAAAAAACAACAAAAAAGAAGAAGAAAGAGAGCCTGTCCCTACATTTGCATCAATTCATCATCTGCTAGTTTTCAAAACTGAATTTATCATTGTGAAATGGAAGAAGAAGGT
Source organism: Gallus gallus (assembly GCF_016699485.2). Taxonomy (NCBI): domain Eukaryota; kingdom Metazoa; phylum Chordata; class Aves; order Galliformes; family Phasianidae; genus Gallus; species Gallus gallus. The sequence goes on from NC_052532.1 coordinate 41,617,549, forward strand.
GGACAGACAGATTTCAGGGAAGTAATAACAAAAAACAAAAAAAAAACAAACAAAAAACAGAAAGTGTTTCTAAGAATTTCTATTTAACGTGCTGCTCTTTTTCTGTAGAATAAGAAATCTCATAGTGAATCATCAATCATAATGCAAGAAAACTTGAATTGAGGATACATTTTATTCAGTAGGAAACTTGCCTGACAGTGAGAGACTATTCCACCCACAGGCCATGGAAAATCTAGTAGATGTTGACCCAGCTGCTACTGAAACCTGAAAGCTCTTTGAATATTTACTGCAACTACACATATCTTATGTGGGGAATTACAGATTTGAAAATAAGAGATAAATCTTCTGAAAAATATTTTCCCAGTTATGTTTTCATATGATGGAAGTTATTCCTTCAGATGTTTGGGTTTGGAGCTACCCTAGATTTACTAAAAACCGTGCAGATGTCTTCCACTAAAGACAGGAAAATGCTACTCTCTAATAACACACACACACACACACACACACACACAAAAAAAAAAAAAAAAAGAAAGGACTGTGAAATGCATAATAAAACACATTGGAAAATTAGGAATGCTAAAGTATAAGGTTTATAATACTTTGTGTACAGATAATTTTCCTATATAACATATCTATGCTCTGAACTTGTATTCTGAGTAATTCTGATAAGTAACAAATTATTTTTTTAATTAATCTAACTAATAAGAATCTTATGGGTGAGAGATTAGATTGCATAGGGAATTATGTCTGTTAATGAGCCGGTGTCAGAGAGAATTAGGTCTTATTCTTCTAGTTTCAACCCTTAATGAAGTTCACAAAGACTTTGCTAGCCCCTTAACAGAAGAGAAAATCCTCATGCTCAGAAATAGGAGGATTTATTTCCCCAGGCTCTTCCTCTTTCTTTTCTCAGGGCATCTGTATACCAAACACATGCCAAGCATTGTTCTTTGGGTAGGCAACTGCTACTGCATTCAAAAATTTCCAAATATAACTGGACAAACGGCATTTTCCTACTAACAAATGCTGATCTTCAACAAAATGCTTCTTTGTATGATCTGAAGCATTTTGGTATTGAACTGATTGAGATAACCTTATTCAGATTCAACATACTATAACAGCATTTTTTTCATATAAAACAGATTCTTTTGTATTAAAAAGAACAAAAATTGCAAGAACACATATCCCTTCAAAAAACCCTGAGATGTTACATGTTTGCACAACAGAATTAGTTTTCTTCTTGTTCAGACTTGTCTCGATTCTCGTGAATATAAAATGTAAAAAAATATCAATTAAGTTACTACTAGGTTCTTTTCCTGAGGCTCCAACCACATCACCAGCAAAATATTAAACCTCAACTCAAATATTTTTTTCTGATTTCAGTATGGAAAATATTATTTGTTTTACCAGTTAAAGTTCTGTAGCATTATCATCTTTAAAAGTACTTAGCATATAGACCAGTTACTGGAAAAGATAAATCACAGTATATTCAGAAGATATTGATATATCAACTTATTAATATTGATATATTCATTAATAAATTTTCAAGTCCATGAAACGTAGAATTATCCTCTATACTCTATTAAAAAGAAATGTAGATCTTTCTCAGGAATATTTATCATGCTTAATATGTTAAATGAATTTTACAATACCTAATGACAGCAAATTATTAACTTATGTTTAAGTGACTTAACAAACATCTTCTGATAATATTTTGGCTACTTTTGTCACACCTGTTTCTAAAATAAGAAACTTGTGCTGTCAATTGGACTTCTGACAAAAGAATCTATTTGAGAAGTAGATGAGATTTGTAACCTAGTAAACGAGGAGCAAAATAAACAATAGAAACAGAAGTTTGTGCAGTCACTGAAAAAGTCTGGAGACATCTTACTGATGCCAAGAGGAAATGCTTATGGCATAGTAAAGAGTAAAGAATGGAGTAAGTATGGCATAGTTAAGAATGTTTATGGCATAGTAAAGCTACTCAAGAACTGGTTTGGGCATTGGTTTGTGAGTGGTGGGCAATTCTGTGGTGCATCACTTTTTTTGTAAATATAATAATATCATCACTGTTATTTTTTTTTCTTTTCTCTTCCTTTCCTCTTCTAGTTAAGTAGCTTTTATCTCAACCTACGGATTCTACTTTGTTGTTTTTGTTTCCAGTTCTCCCCCATCCCACTGGGAGAGTGGAGTGAGAAAACAACCATGTGTTGCTTAGCTGAGTGCCAGTTTAAACCAAAACACAGTGGTATCTTGATGTATAAGAAAGGGACAATAATATTTACATTTAATTAAGTGGCAAGATTGGTAGGTAAAAATTTAATGTGCACAACTTTTTTCATATGTGTAACTTCAGGAATCTGAATCTTGTTTTTAAGAGCAGATAACATGAATTTATGTCAACAAACATTACTAACCTATTGTGGCGCAAGTTTATTCTAGTTTGTTTGGTGAAAGTTTAGGTATTTTTGTTTGTTTGTTTGTTGTTTTTCTTATTGTTGTTATCTGGTTGGTTGTTTGGGTTGGATTTATTTTAGGACTTAAAATGTCCTGTGTGAGACATAAACTGCTCTTTAACTCCTCTCTCATTCCCTCTTTCTCTCCCTCTTTTTCTCTCACTTTTTTTTTCTTTCAAGTATGAATCAAAAACAGAACAAGAGAATATTTTTTATAAGTTCAACTAAAGATAAATTTATCCATAAAACTTATAACATCAGTTAAAAGTTGGAAAAGAATAACTTGACTGACTTTTGAAGTAAGAGTTGTTAAATTAATCATAGTAATTATCAATAAATATTTAACTATTTTTTCATCTTTTTATTCCCCTTGTGGAAACATCTGATATGCCTTACTTCAGCAAAATTGCATGAAATTGGATGTCTGCCTTTCATAGTACACCCACTGCAAATGAGGTGAGAAGAAGACCTGAGGGAATTCCCTGGTGTGATATATATTTTATGAAACCATTGATTTTTTTCCTCGCATTTCAAAACTGCTTTGTTTAGTTTGAATAGCTTTTTATTGGGTGAAAAGAGATAGATGGGAAGTGGGATACACTTGATCCTTTTGAATAACAAGAGTTCAGTACCACATAAACAATTATTTTATTATTTGCATTGTTGTAGAGCCCTGAAGTCCAGTCAAGGATCAGAGGTCCATTTTTGTAATGATTATAGCCAAGATTGCTTCCAAAAACAAGTAAGGACTTTTCCAGTTGTTATTGGCAAAAAAACTTTATGTGAGTTTCCAGGATAATAAAATTCAGTTACTTAAGTGCATTTTACATAGATCCAAGGGTCAGGAAGATTCAGGTTGCTGGGTAAAATCCTATGTAGGATGCTCTGAAAGTAATATATCTTATTTATTTCCAGAGAAACAACAACAGGTACAAAGAGCACAGTAACACTATTTGATAGAGAAAATTCTCAACTACAAAATGCTATTTTAACACCATTCTGTCAGAATACTTCTCTGCTGCCATCTGTCACACAGCAACAAAATGTAATGGAGTACTGGAAGGAAGGTTCAGCCTCTACTGTCACACCTTCAGTATCAGCCTCTGACAGTGAAGGCAAACATAATTAAATTGGAGGCATTACTTCCAGAGCAGCCCTCATATTTTGGCTTACAGCTCAGTAGTTTCCTGCTCCATAGATTACAATTGATGCTTCTGTCACCTTACACCTTTTTTCTGATTTTCAACATTTGTATTTTTGACAGTAGATAGCAAGATATAACAGTGCAATTTGTTTCAGCATGCAGATATGGGCTCATCTCCTACCTGAACAGCTGCAGCAATTCAACACTATTAGAAAGTACCTCAACAAAAATATTCTAAATATTAAATGTTTATATTGCAGTTTGTATCCATTTGCTACTAGTATTATCTTGTATGCTACCTTAACCCACTTGAAATTGATAGCATATACGTTCCTAACTGAAACAGAATATTCTCTTCAGAAGAACTAATTCTTAAAGCTGATCAGAAACTGGATAAATTCATACACGGTGGATTATTCTCTGTCATCTTTGATGTAATAGCATCAGAAGAAAAAACATAGTTCTGAATGCAAATTCATTATAACTTGACTGAGAAAAGCTTGTGATGTCAATGGGACACCTCTAGCCATGACCTGACTTTCCATTATCTGAGTTTGCTTTGAGCAAAACCTGTCTAAATGGACCACCCCTCTCAGTATTGAACCTGACACTGACATCTTCTAGCCTGTGTTAAGAGATGTTTTTTGCTCACATTCTTAATTTGTAGTAAAGTTTAATCTGTACACAATAATTTTGCAGAATTCATTGTCCCCCAGGGTTAACAAAACATGAAATTCAAGTTCACAGTGTTTTCCTAAATACACCTGATTTTTGTCTGAGACTTTTCTCTATAGGATACATTAAATCAGCAATATTTTGTTTCTAAAGTATTTTCTTTTAGACTTCTAGACTTAGATTGCATATTTCTCTATTGTAATTGTATATTGAGGAGGGAAAAAGCTTCAAACTAATCTTAAAGAACAACAGAACATAAAAATATGTCAAGTACTCTTCTATTTCTCCATTTCTACATAATTTCTAGTTATTTGGGATGTGATTCAGTCAGACAGCAAAATATCTACCATTTCACTGAGGAAACCTGCACTACCACAGAGCCAGTTAGCAGCAACTGAAGTTGACATTTGATAATCAGTTTTCATCTATTCTGCACTCTTAAAATTATGAATTCATTTTGTTCTGTGAATACAAATATGTTGTAAGGAACTGAACTTGAGTTCTGAGCATTTTGCAGACAAAAAAAAAAAATTACTACATGTAATACTTCTAGTAAGTAATGCAGAGAGCTTTTTCTGTCTTTTCAACATAGCAGTCACACTGAACTCTATGGAACACACTGATGTTGGCACACATGTGCTTGAAATGAAACTAATGTAAGGAAATTAATCCGTTTCACTGTCATCAGAAAATCACACAAACTTTATTAACCTCATGTGTGAGTCTTGGAAGAAAATGACATTAAAACTTTATTTTCATATTCATGTCTGACAGTTTTCTTGATTGTTGTCATGGCAGTTATTAATGATCTACCAAGTTGCAAAACAATCCTGTCAATTCAAAAATATGGTATTCTAATCCATGATATTGCAACAGAAAATAATTGAGAACCTCACTTACAAAACAATCTGAGTAAAAATTGAGTGGTAGAATATAGGGTTAGTTTTTTTTTTCTGTGATTTGGAGTAGACAGATATGGAAGTTTAAAAACAGTCCAAGTATGTCAGGGTAAAATGTGCAAAATGAAACGAAAAAGTAAAAGACAAATTGGAAGGAAATACAGAACATTAAAAAAAAAAAAAAGTGTTGAAGCTGGAGTTAATGAAAGCAGACAGGTAAACGTCATATAAGGGATGTCACAGAGCAAGTAATGCAGGAACAGCATTATGTATATGCATACATTATGAAACATGCATCAGTCACTTTTGTAATAATCTGTTGACTCTATCTGAAAATGAAGTTGAAGTTCCGTCTGGATAACCTTCCTTGAAACTTCCAACTTCCTCCCATATGCTAGAAGGGCTGGGATTGACAGGAAATGCTGAGATTCTCTCTCTCTCTCTCTTTTTTAATGATTATTATTGTTGTTATTATTTTCAATCAGTCACTAGAAACATTTCCAAAAATATAAAAGCCTGTAAAATGCTTTTTTATGGACTTATGGCATCATCAAAGTGATAGTGGGCATCACAGAACCATAGAACCACAGCATCTGATAGCACAGGATAACTCTTCAGACAAGAGGAAGAAAGATGTTAATATATATGTACAGACCTTGAAGTTTTGCAAGGGGATTCAGACATTAAAATAATGTGTCACAGTTCATAATTTCATCAAATCCAACGTGACTTTTCAGCTAAACTTAGATTTCCTTGGCAGACTCCAGTTGCATATTTTTTTTTTTATTCTCTCAAAAAGATTTCCCTCTTTTTGATGTTGTTGTTGTTGTTGCTGTCGCTGCTATATTACTGCCTCCTCATCTCAATTACTTTTAAACTATTTTGGTAACAAATGCTGTTCATTTTATCCACTAAATCCTGACTTTCTGAAAACTTCATACCTCCTTTTCTATGGCATTACTAACATCTGCTGAATATTCACCTTGTCCACGTATTATTCACTCAAACTTTACCTCATTTTCATAGCAAGAAGGGAAGATATAAAATACATGAATCATTCAGTAAATGTCAGGCATATGTAGTATGTATATTGCTTCAGGTACGTATTATTTGTACCCTGCCTTCTGATTTTCTGACAGATAATATTGTTTTCAGAGTGACAGTTTATTTCCTGCAGTTCCCAAGACTGATTGGTACTTAAAAAAGCAAGTTAATTGATATTTTCTATTGCTTTTCCTGACAGTGAGAGTGAAAACTGAGATGTCAATTCTTTGAACTACACTGAGAGAAAAATCCAATTATTTTTAGGTTGGCATTCAAAATAAATTTTGAATGATCTTCTTTATGATGAATTGTTTTAGAATAATCCAGTCCTCAAATCAGGAAATGTATTCAAAATGTGTGGAAAGGACATGATTTATAACATTTGCTCAAAGTTACTGAAACATAGTTCTAAAAAATATTTAATCAGATGAATTTTCTACTGCTGAAAAGAAAAGCAGCAACGCAATTTTATTAGATAACAATTATTCTGTGGGTAGCTTTCAGCAATATGAAATCTATAAACTCCATATGTTTATATTGACACAATGAATTGTTACAGCTTCTTGTGGGATACACAGATTTAAAGTTATAAAAGATGAAACTATTTTCCATTAAGATTTCCTGATGGTAGAGGAAAACATTCTGGGTAACAAACCAGTGTCTATTTGTCTCATATTTCAAATTTAAATTTGTAACTATATTTTATGTTAAAAAAAAAATCAGAGAATGTATGGCAATTTTAAAGAATTTTGTGTATATTTTTAAAGAAATCTGAATTTTAAAAAGATAAAAACAAAATTTGAATCTTAGTTTAATTCACCTAGTTAACTGAGCACTCCAATCCAATCACCATCCCCACATTTAGGTTATTATGGAAATTAAAAAAAAAAAAAAAGTAAATTATATTCCTTCTACAGAAGGTAGCATTTTTTTATATTTTACCTAGTTATTCTTTAAAGAGTTCAATCATTTTTTGTACACATTCCAAATGAATCATAGAATCATAAAATGGCTTGGATTTGACAGTACCTTAAAGATCATAATGTTCCCACCCCCCTTCCACAAGAAGGTTTGCCAGCCACTAGAACACGTACTAAATCATGTCGCTCACGGCCCTGTCCAAGCTGACCTTGAACACCTCCAGGGACAGAGCATCCACAGCCTCTCTAGGTAACCTGTTCCAGCATCTTACCACTCTCTCAGTGAAAAACTTCCCCCTGACATGTTATATGAATCATTCTTCATTTTGTTTAAAATCATTCTCTCTTGCCCTACCACTATCTACCTGTATAAAAAGTTGATTTCCCTCCAGTATACAACCTCTGTTCAAATACTGAAATGCCATATTCCCCCCTTCCTTCCCTTCTCCAGATTGAATAATCCCAGCTCCTTCAGCTTATCTTCATAGAAGAGGTGCTCCAGCCCTCTGATCATCTTCATGGCTCCCTTCTGGACCCTCTCCAAAAGATGAAGATCTTTCCTGTGTTGGGGATCCACGGCTTGGATGCAATACTCCAGATGGAACTTCACGGGGTCAGAGTAGAGATAAATACCTCCCTTGCCCAGATGGCCATCTCTCTTCTGATGCATCCCAAGACACCGTTGGCCTTCTGGACTGACTTAACATGGCTCGCTCATGTTAAGTTCTTTATCTACCAGGATCCCTTAGTCCTTCTCAGCAGGGATACTCTCAAGGAGTTCTTCTTCCAGTATGTATAATATCTGGGATTATCCTGACTCAAGGGCAAAACCTTGCACTTTGCTTCACTGAACCTAACTAGGTTCACATGGACTCACCTTTTGAGTTTATCAAGCTCCCTCTGGATGGTATCTCTTCCTTCTGCTGTATCAACTACACCACTCAGCTTTGTGTCATCAGCAAATGTGCTGAGGGTACACTTAATCCCATCATCTATGTCACGGATAAATATGTTAAAGTGTAGAGGTCCCAGGATCCCAAGTGTCCCTGGGTGACACCACTCATCGCCTTCCTCTATGTGAACATAGAGCACATTGACCATAACCGGTTGGCTGCACCTTCCAACCAATTCCCTATCCACCAAGTAGTCCACCCTTCAAATGCATATCTCTCCAATTTAGAGATAAGTACCTGGGGGATATGATATCATGGTCTTGCAGAAGTCCAGGTAGATGACATCAGTTACATTCACCAATGCCTTCATAGAAGGCTGCTAGATTTGGCAGACATGACCTTCCCCTGGTGAAGGCATGCTTCTATATTCACCGTTTTCATTACTGTAAGGCAGTCACCATGATTGCAAGATTCAGGGCCATGCCAGCAAGCTTATTCCCTAGCCTAGAAGTTAATCAGCCTGTGTTCCAGTCTGGCACTGGTATGGTATGTTCAAAACTGCTATGGAGAGCTTCACATAGGGCTACATCCTTTTCGTTCAGAGGCTGTATTAAATTCAGGCACTTTACTTGCCTTTAGCTCTCGCCTTAAGCAGTGTTGTAGGAATTCTTGTGCCTGACAAATCTGGTAACTTTGACTTGCTGACTTGACTTTCTGGCTTTACCTGTGACCTCTTTGCTGATTGTGGACCTGCAGGGACAACTGAACTGTGAATGACAAAGGTAATCACTGTGATGTTGGACTACATACTCTGCCAGTGAGGACACTATCCTGTCTGCCATACTGCCTCCATTGATGCCTGGTTTGCTTTTTCTTTTTTTTTTTTTTTTTTTTTTTGCAGTGTAGAAGACACTCCTTGTATTGACAACAAAGGGTAAGGTACAAATACACACACACATATTTTTTTTTTTTATAGACTGATAAATTAAATGTTTTATTCTTCTTCACTGAGCTATTTTTAATATACTCCAATAAGTCTTTTAAGGACATGTAGAGAGAACTTGTCTGAGATGACAGCAACTCAGCAAGTTACTGTCTGGAACTTTAACATAATTGATTACACTAGGTAACTTGCCACTTGGGGAGCAATTTGGATACTTAATTACAATTATCTACTGATTTGATTGGAGCCTATGACCTCCACAGTGACTCTAATTATCAGTATTTAGGTGCCTGATTGCTTTCCAAGTGTCATAATAAGCAATATCAGACAAACTGTTCAGCCAAGTTGAGTGACTGATAATACAGACCTTAACAAAGATGACATGATTAGATTTAATCTTGTCTTTAAGCCTATACATGCTTACACAGGTCCAGACCGAGAAGGAATTCCACTAAGAGCAATTAAACATCTTTCTGTATCTACTTTCTTATTCACCTGAAATCAGTATCTTTACTTTATTCTGCATAAGTATCAGTGAACAAAGAAAGCATTTAAACTCTGTGCGTAGAATGATTTTGATATCTTCTTGTGTGAACTGAGGGTTATAATGCACATGAAGTATAGTATCTTACATGTCACAAGGCTACTGAGGAAAAACTCTAGCTGACTCCCAAGTAAACAAAGATACAGTGCTATCGTTATTATGACCATGGTTTCATTCAAGTCCCAGCTTGCCAAGTCCTGATTGTCTAAAAAGACAACAAAAAATTATCTATATTATGAAAAATATCTTTACCAGACAAGATTCTGGTAAATTCTGGGTTTTCTTAAGATACATCAGAATGATACTTCAGCAATAGATTCAAACTGTCCTCCACATTATATTTTCTCAACAGAAGCTCTCATTCATATGCCATGGTTTGGGTAGTTTTTTCCAAGCTTTGGAACACACAGGGAAGAATAACTAGTCCTGTTACCCAAAGGTCAAACTACACTGTTCGGATTGTTTTTCCTATCATTAGTAACAAATACCCAACAGCTGGAAACTTGGGCTCAGATCTGACACTTGCATGTTGTTTTATATAGACATATAAATTTGATCTGCCTTTGTAACTGAGTCTCCAGGGAATCTTACGTCTACATGTGGAACTTACCAGGGAAAATTACCTGTTTTTAGCAATGGAAAATGTAGAAGCCATATGACTACTTTTGTATCAGTTCCTTGAAATAAATCTGATAATTCACTGATAAGATTGTCCCTTTAAGTGAAGAAATTTAAGATGTGCTTTGGAAGAGAAAATACATTCTGAATGTATTGCCTTTGGTCACAGACCTACCTGGTCTTATTTTCTGTATGGTTAAGTGCAAAAAAACAATGATTAAATCATTTTTGCCATTCTGTGGCTAAGCTGGAAATGGTTATGAAGCAGAAATAGTTGAGCAATAAGCTTAAGTCTCCATCTTTCACTGTAAGAAGTCATCTCCTATGTCAGTATCCAAGACTTCTAAATGACTGACATTCTAATCTTGCACTGCTTAACAGATGCTTCAAGCATTTGACAAAGGTACTGGGAAACCATCTGTGAAGAGGCAGAAAAGGATTAACGCTGTAAAGTCTTGCTCGTATAGACCACCATTTTGGGGCAATCAGGCAGTTACCTGAATCAGGAAAATGTGAGCAAGCATCCAGTATTTCACTGTCACTATAGGTCAATTATATACACTGAGTTTTCCACAACTGGTAAAGAAAGCTTTTCAAAATATCATCCTACATCTGACAGTGATAGAAAAATGGAGTTCCAATTAGTTCATCATGTTTTCTAATAAACAAGCTATCTGAGTATTCCCAAGGGAGGAATATCATTCCATTCTCCACTATCACTCATCTCTTCACAAAGTATCATTTCTCCTAATGAAAGGAAATATTGTTCATAATTTACTATGCATCTGACTTCAAGGGAGAGATAATTTAAACTGGGGAACTGGCAGAAAAGTTTTAAAATCCAGAGACAAAATATAATGAACAATGAATAATAAAACATTTATTTAGGCAGCCTTTGAAAGCAGGTTATTGTCAGAAAATGACACCAATAAGAATGAGAGTATGTGACTGCTGCAAGCATTGAAAACATTTGCACATATGCCTTAAATAAAAATTGTGTAATTATTTATAAACTCAATTTAAATATTAATGAAAGAATGGCAGTATCACAAGAAAGAATTCACAAAGTTTAACTCTTCAAAACCAGTGCATAATCATTTTATTTTCATTCATGGGAAAGTAATTAATTCTGCTGCCTTAAACAGTATGAATCCTAATCTTTATTATGCAAATAAAGACAATAAGTATTCTACTAATAGCTTTGGATTGTTTGTATGTGATTCATTGGACTGCAAATAATTCAAAAATATCACATAAACAGTAAAATTTTCCAGACTAGACTTTATTAGCTAATGCTTCAAAGCTATTACACTGATGACTGTCTCAATAGCTTAACAACAGCTGCTGGAAGCCTAAGATGTTAATAGAGAGTGTTAAATATTAGTATGAAAAGTGACTTAATGATTTAAATTTTAAAAGTAAGTTTTCATAAACAATGTGATTCTCTTCATTTACTTGACTCACAGAACAGTTTGAAAGATTCTGGTGGGTAAATATTTTTCCTAAGGTTTTAGCTTCAGCAGTTATTTAATTCTGATTTATTAACTGGTCTCAGGTACACCAAGATTCCTTTTTCTGTTCCAAAGTGATAGAGTAGATCAGACTATGCTCACCCTTACAGCTTCCGAGAAGATTTGTGTTAAAAGTAGACTGATGATGAGGTTACAACTCATTATTATTTAATCCATCACAAAGTCGAGTGACTAGTTTAAATCTTTAATAATTTTTTTAACAATAATGTCTCTTTAGGATTTTTATTTTTAATATCATCCTTGTTATGGACAGCTGATGAATGAATTAGAGCTTACATGAAGAAGAATTATTAGCTACCCTACACTACATTGCCACAGCTACACAGTTCAGGCTGATTGTTCATGAGACAGGAACTACTGACAATCCACAGACCTGCAGCATTAACTCTTCAACTCCAAGTGCACTGCATGATGTTATGATGTGGAATACCAATGACAAAGCATAAAACCATGACAACACTGTACTCTAGAAAAGAACAAAATGCTCAGAGCATCAAGTAACAAGCTGTCCTATAGATTTAATAAATAACATTTGTAAATTCAAATGCTCTTCACTTGTGCAGTCATATGTATATTCTACAAAGGGAGTAATGCTAGAGGATTTGTTCTGACAGGCAGGCATGCAGGCATGCAAGCATACAGGCATAGTGGCATGCTGAAATGGCAAAATTATTTTTCATTAGATTTTTGGTATCCTGGTGAATTTTACTTGTTTGCTAGGATTTTTTTGTTCTGTTTTTGTTATCTTTCTTAATTCAAGACATTATCTTGGCAAATGCAAGAGGCAAATTCCATACACTTTTACCAACAGCTTCCTCAAAAAAGTATGTAGTATACACAGCTAAAATCAGCAAACCCTAGTTGGGTAAAAATCACAGGACCTGCAATAATTTGAAAAAATCAGAAGCTCTTCCTCATTTGGAGGAGCACACTTAGATCAAAATGAAAGCAATAAAATGACTTATGATACAAAGTATTTAAAAATACACACAGAAAAAAAAGCAAAGAGAATACAAGCTATTTCAACAAAAGGAGAAAATAGACAAAAACTGCAGCAGCAGAAGACATAGTTAGTTTCAAACTGTTTTCCCAGAACATATTGCCCCGACCCTGGAGACTTTCAACGTGAGACTGGATAAGGCCCTGGGCAACCTGATCTAGCTGTCCATTGCAGGGGAGATGGAGTAGATGGACTAGTGGTCCCTTCCAACTCTAAGGATTCTATGATTCTATGATCTATTTGTTTCTTTGTTTATTTGCATAATCTGTGGGATTTTCACAAAAGTTATTAAAAATGTTGGTGCCTGCTTATCTTTTGTTTAAACCTGGGGATGGATATCCACAAGGTCAACACAAAAAGCAGCTGAAGGTGAGAGACTTGTGGCCAGAGAATGGTCCTGGTTTGGCCTAAGTTTGTGAGAACAAGCAGGTAATGTTTCAGCATCAAATTTTGAAGGCCAGAGTGCCCAGAGTGAGATCTTTTGCTAAATTAAATTTTAAATTAATATTAAAGTTAACAATCCTCAATATGCTCATGAGCTCTAAGAAAAACATGCTAAACACATATGACTATAGTACTTGACTATCATCTTTCAGTGCAGGAGGAGGGGAGGAGGTATCCAGGTACGGAGCAAAAGCTCCCTGCAGCCAAGGTGGAGTAGGCTGTCTCCCTGCAGCCCGTGTTCACCACGCAGACCAGATCTCCATGTATAGCTATGGAAGAGCCCTCGGTGCAGCAGTGGATAAAGCCTAGAGCAGCTGCAGCCCGGAGAGAGCTCCTGCAGGAGCACGCCAAGCCAGAGCTGCAGCCCGTAGGGAGGAGCCTATGGTGGGGTGGGAACACACGAGGAGCAGCTGCACCACTGGAGGTTCAGGCTGGACACTAGAAATAATTTATTCTCAGAAAGACTGGTAATACACTGGAACAGGCTGCCCAGGAAGTGGTGAATTCACTGTCCCTGGAGGTTTTCAAGAAAAGGGTAGATGTTGCACTGTAATGATTCTGTGATTCTTTGTAATATATGTTGAGAAGAGCGGAGGATTTTATCTGAAGATCAGATGCTCCCATTTAGAAGTTGACTTCCACAGTCTATTTTAAAAGATCTAGTACATATTTGAAGAACTGATCCAGTGAACTTTGTATAATGGTCATTTTAGCAGCCGTTCATGTGCAAACACCAAATATGTGTATGTAACAAACCAGCTCCCAAGACTTTTCCCATCTCAGTCACAGAATCATAGGACTGAAGAATCATAGGGGTTGGAATGAACCTCTGGAAATCACCTAGTCTATCCACCCTGCTGAAGCACGTTCACTAAAGTAGGTTAAACAGGAAAATATCCAGTCAGGTTTTGAATATCTGCAGAGAAGAGGATGACACAACTTCTCTGGGCAGCCTGTTCTAGTCCATATTCATCAGTCATTCAGTTAGATAAAGAAATATTAGTTATCTAGATTATATTTTGGTCCTGGTCCCACCACATGAAGAGGTGCTGGGTATCTCAAAATATGGCATGAATTCCAAGTAAACTGTGCACTTGGATTTCTTTTGCCTCAAAATGATGGTGTGAGAAGAGGTGGTGTCTATTAATCCTTCTCTGTCTGTTCATGTAGTACAGGAAGAGTACTACACCTTAGCTAGAAAGTACTGTGCAAGTCACAAATATTGTAAATTTTCCATCAAAGGATCACTGAGACTGTTTTTAACTCTTCAGTACTTCTTAATAAAACCACAGTTCCTTGGCTGGCTGCTTTCCTTGATACTCACATTTCGTAATTACTAAAGGCATCGTATATGAGATAGACTGAAAATTCAGTTTTTTTCGTAGCCTGAATACAAGCTGATAATTCTGTAGAAGATTTCTACAGCTTTGAGTCATTTTCATTCTTTTCAGTTACTTTTAGTCTGGAAGACACTTGATTATAATCAGATGTCAGAGGCACTGAGTCAAACAATATATATTTGACACATCGAAAGTTACCGAAGAGAAACGTCTCTAATAAAAATACCAGAAGCTAAGGAAGCCCATGAAAAGCTGTGTCTTAGAAGCTTTAAACTGTTTTCTTGTAATATATATTATATATATATTAATATATATATAATAAATACCACAATTAAATAAATTCCACGTCACCATAGTAAAAATTAAGCAACTCTCTCCAAATTTCATCAGTTCTTGGAGAGGCTTAAAGTAGAACCTGGTGACTTCGTAGTTTTCTCAGTCTTTACTGTGCTGTGGAAATAAGTCCTCAGTTTAAAAGTTTTACAGTAGCAATAATGCCATAGAACAATAACAGCTCTTGTCCATGATCATGTTTTTTGTACCTTGAATAGAAATATTTAGAATTTACTAATGTTTAGAAAAGAAATGTATAGAATTTTCAATTTAACTGGGTTGAAAACAATTAGATAAATATACAGAGCAATAGATAAGTATACAGAAACAATAGATAGGAATACCGACACTGTGTATAAATACAAAAATATTTGTTAGGAGCATATTTTAAAAGGCTGTTATCAAGAATTAGTATAGATTCCCATGCACCTCAGTAAAATAAATTAAAGACACAGTTATAGTTCCATATTACAAGAAAATGAAAATAATAAAATGATTTATAAATAAGTTCAATTGTTCTTTTTGCTTGAGAAGGTATTTAACCTTAGTCAGCAGATGGTTCTCACTCCTCGATACTTCATGTCTCTATGCAAGTCAGGGTTTATCTTTTGACTGAGCATACCAGGCTGAAAATTAATTGTACCTTTTAAAGCTTCCATTCTGGATATGTTTTTTTATAACCCTGCATCTTTATACATGCTGGCTGCTGCAAAAGTGACGTTTCCTATTTTATTATGTTAGCCCACAGTGTCAGAGGCAGAAGTTGGTAGTATGACAGTAGAATCTGAACCTTCCCACCAATATTCCATTACATTTTATAGCTTTGAGGTAGATGGTAGCAGAGGGTCAACCGCCTGACGAAATGAAGTATGACATGGATGTGCTTATGAAGAAAAGGTGTGGAACTGAATCCCTCCATGGGGAAAAAATGTCACCACTGCCATTATCCAATGCTTGCTGAACATCTATGGAGACCAAAAAGTGGATGCAAGCTCAGCAGTGGCAACAGTAGTGTAAAAAAACAAGTCACATTCCAGAATTCCAGACAGCCATGCAGATTTTGATGACCGTGGCAAGCAGGCTGTTGTGCATTGCTTGTGAAAACTCATATATAATGATGGTGACTATGTTGAAAAATAGTGGTTTTTTTTAGCTGTGAATTTTCTCTATCAAATAGTGTTATTGTGCTCTTTGCATCTGTTGTAGTTTCTATGGAAATAAATAGGACTTATTATTTCAGAATAATCAATATATATATAATAAAATATTACCAACAAAAACTTTTGTACTAGGGTTCCTTGTTTGTTTGTTTGTTTGTTTTTAATGATATTGCAGTATATGCAGACACCATAAAATTGTCTCTCCTTCCATGACAAAACTGTCATTGTGGTTCATTATGCATTCATTAATGAAGTATAAGCATGTGGGAATACAGGAAGGGTGCAGCCCATGGTCTTTTCAAGATCACTCCATGAAACTCACTTGTGAAGGATATCATACATCAGATATTTGAAAACAAAACAAAACAAAACAAAACAAAAACCCAATAAATAAGTAAATAAATAAATAGAACCAAAACAAAAAAAAAAAAAGAAAACTGACACTCAAAAGTAGAATCTAGAAATTAGGTCCAAAAATGTTTTTTCCTACGTTCATCATCATCATCATCATAAAAATCATTACTTTATATAGGAAAGGGATGTACAGACCTTTATAGATTACAGTAGCTTCCTTCCTTGGCATCAGATTCTTAAATGGGTGACATACATAGTTTAAGAATTTTATAGATTATGGCAAATGTGACAAATTAATGTTTTTTCATTGTAAGTTGAGAAAACAATTTATATCACTGTGATAGAAAGCACTGTCTTTACTTTTCTTTCAATAATTTCATTCAAAAATATAATTTACACACTCAGTCACTAGTATTGCAATCCACATATTCCTTTAGGCAAGAGTTGAAAAGGATCATACTTTTCTGAAACAAGAAATTCAGCCCAAGCAAAATCTTTGTAGTAGTATATGTACCTTTTCCTGTGGGATGAAATGTGTTACTATCAGCTGGCTTTTGCCTTTCAGATAACCAAGAGATAATCTTTTTCTATAACACTGAAAAAACACAGTATGTTTGCAGAATATAATTTTCCTCTTTTTATGGGAAAACATAAAAGAAAGCGTATCTTGAGCTAACCTAGATAATCACCTTGAATCCATGAATCCTTTGTTTTTTGGCTCAAGGCTCGCTTTCTGAGGCATTTTTTGCAATAAGACTCTCACTTATCTAGAAGATGAGAGGTGAGTGTGTGGCAGTCAACATCACTGAGTGGACAATTTTACATTTGAAAGCATTTTTTTGGAGCTGTTTGCCTCCTGAAGAGAGTGCTGAGGAGTGCTTAATGGAGGAAGATCTGGCCTGTGACCAGATAACTCCAGCTTGGTATGGGAAAACTGGGGAATGATACCATCGTGTTCTGTGAAAAACAGAATGCAGGTGGGCATCCCTGCTCCCTCTTATCTGCTGGCAAGCCTGGAAGATGGGAACAAAGGAGATTCTGCTGAGATCCCAGGCCCAGAAGCTGCCACTCCAAAGAGAGCTGACTCAACCACTTTGGACTTATTTATGTTTGTACTACCATTGAAAAGTCATCGTCGTTGTCTATGGAACAACAACACCCGACAACCCACCACTACTGAAGATTAATGACTGAACTACAAACCATGCTGGACCCATGGTGGTGACTATCTCCCTCTTGCTTCCTACAAAGTCTCTTTGCTTCTATTTCCTATCTTTTCTATTGCCCTTCTTCCCTTCCCCATCTCCCTGAACTACTAGGATTTGTAACAAACTGGCCGGACCAACATTTGAAACGTCGTTTCTTAATCTCATGTCAGGTATACATACAGCAAAGAACCTCCTCTCCCTCCTATAAATTGGATCTGGACATCACCATGGGACAGAACTTCACTGTGGGGCTCAACCAAGTTTTCATTAAATATCTATATATTTTTTGTTTGTTTATATTTCTTTTTCTCTTTCAGATATCAATGGCTTGGAAGGAAGGATGATGGTATTTCTTGATATTTAAAAGCCATTTAATCCTAACACATTTAAAAATGTGATAGAATTAAAATGTCTTCATTTAATGAAAAAATGAGGCATGCTTATGAGGCATGGGGACATTCTAGAGAGAAGTTTGAACCACTTTAGGTCTTTATTATCTACATCAAGTCATTCTGAGTTTAAATACAAATATTTCTTATTAAGAACTGTTGTGGTTTTTTTTGTTGTTGTTGTTGTTTTGCTTTTCCTGTGGGCATATTATTTTAATTAAAAACTGATCTATTCTACTGATTTAATTAAATCTTTGCTCCTCTGTTGAATGCAATTTCTTTTATGCTCGACTGAGTCTTTTATTATTCTTTTAGATTACTGTGGATCCTTCTTCTGTATCACTCATACCCAAGTTAAGTAGATGAATAAAAAGATTTGAATTAGAAAAGAAATCTTAAATATCATTTCATTAAAAAGGTATTTTTCAGTTGGAATTAGTTATATTTAATTCCAGCCCTTAGAAAATCAAAAATAGTTCATAGAAAATTAGAGTGAAATAAATACTGTTTTAGAAGTGCGTATACATATATACATACACATGTATGTAAATTAGTGTTTTACAAAAACATTGAATTTTTCAAGTGGAAATACTTTTATGATAAAAGGTCTTGAAGCTTCTCCTTAAATGAAAAATTTTTAGAAGTATGTGTTTGTCCAACCCAGTAAGTAGGCAGAACCTGTCAACTCATAAATACCTGTATGAATCATTCCTTCCTACATTCTTTGCTTTCACATTCATATACTGATATTTCCCACAGGAATACTGTTAAGTGGCAGAGCCATGCATGGTGATGAAGTCAGTGAGCTAACTGTGATCTACTTGCTAAACCATCTACCAGAATTTCATACTGATAACAGAAACCAACTAGAAAACTGTTAGTCAGAAATCTGAAACTCTCAGTAGACTATCACCATAAAAGGAGACGTTAAGAGAAGCCATTCTGCATAAACTGGAATTTGTTCATTCTGTATACTAATGACATAAGATGCAACAATCTTTTACAGAACTGAAGGTTCTGTACTCCTTGGATGGCATGGATGACATGGAAATCCTATAAGAAGTGAAATTTCATCTTACATTTTATGTACATAGTAATTCAAGAATATGAATAGGATCAGTTTCAACAGGACTTCAGAAATAAGGACTTTGGAGAATGCTGAACAGTTCTTGCCACTTAAAATGTCACTCTTCTCTGTCTTAATGATATCTTGCTATATCCATACGTTCCCATAGTATATTATTGCACAATGCTGTTTCTTGTTAAATAAAACCTAAACAGACTGTGAGTGCTTTTATTTGACATGATTTGGGGGGATTTTTGAGAAATTCTTATGAAGGTTTCTAAAACTGTTCTGGGGAAGAAAGCAAGGAAAGACAGAAAAAAAAAGCAAGGAAAGGCAAGGAAAAAAAGCAAGGTAGGGCAAGGCAAGTAAGAAAGGGAAAAGTGAAGAGGGAAGAGGAGGAAAAGGGAGGGGAGAGGAGGGGTAGGGAGGGGAAGAAGGAAGGTTTGTGGTACAAAAATGCCATACTATGCTTTAAGATTTCTCTGTAGAGTACTCAGTGTTCACAATATCATTTCTTCTTAAGCATAGGATTAAATCTGTGGTTTATAAGATCAAAGCAATTATCACTCAGTCTGGTTCTGCTCTTTTTTAAATTTATTTTCATGAAATATATTAAAATTAAATATTGCACTTTTCAGAATTGAAATTGATCATGTTCACACTTGAATATATTATACAAACATACTTCTTTCTGTGATATTGCTGTTGCATATGTCAGCTATTTCCATCAAGACTACTCTGAAACATAAATTCTATTTCAGGAGATTTTTTTCAAAGAACTGGTCCAACCTTCTCATTTATAACCATAACAACTAGCAACCTTTCATTTGAATTGAGTAATTCTGCAATGATTTATATTTTCCCCAGCTGAAATGTTAACAGATAACAATCTTTAAGTTTCAAACACTAATAAAAAAAAAAAAAAGTAAGAAGACAAGTAATTTTAAATTCACTCATAACTAAAAGTATGTTTGCCTGTAAACTTTTATGTATACTGTTATCATTTCCTTCTACAATTTTTTTACCTTATTTCTGAGGCTATTTCTATTATTTCTTTATTGTTTTTCTATAGAAGATTCTTGCAGTCATGGTTATTGAACCTGCAGAAGTTTTGTATGTTCAGTGACTCTGGTATATCTGATATTTCAGTTTCACCTTTTACAGGCTTTGTTTTAAGTTTTAGCACAACTTTATAATAAATAAGTTGTAATACTCTTGTGAATCCTCTTTTTCTTCATGTTGCATGTTCTTCATGTAGCAAATAATATATTTGCTACAGCACACCTGTTATGATTTGCACCAGCTGTTAATTTATTCTTTTTTAAAAGTGAAGTCTTAGAAAAGGAACTTTCTCATATTGAAAACTCAGTAAAAGCAGAAAATTCATTATGCATTATTTTTATTGCTTATTCTAGGATTTATGCTAATGCAAATCCCAATTAATGTGCCCATAGACGATTAATATAGAAAGGAATTCTAGTGAAATTGAGAGCTTAGATACCAAGTCTTCATTGTCGCTCAGTTCTAAAAAGAAACAGGCACTCAGGTAATTAAAATATAACTTAGCTTCCTATGAAATTAAGGTTTTTTCACATCTCTGTGACTGTTTCAGACACAATTTGTTCACTTTCTTGAAAGTGCCCTAGGAATCCTACAGGTCTTTTGTTAAGACTTGGTCTGGCTTGGTCTGTATGGCAGTTGGTCACGGTTGCAGCATGCATGTACATTAGGATGAGAGCTGAGTGGCATCTGTAGAAGAAGGAAGCCGTGAGCTACAAAGTGTCATGTTATCATGGAATATAAAAGAAACATGAACATTTTTAAGTGAAAATCGAGACCCTGGAATGGAAGCAGACAAAATGAGATTTAGCAGCGCCAGAAGTTTCCCTGCTACTACTACATCTTCGGTGCAGTTGTGAGTTTCCTGCCCACTGGACTGGATGGGTGAATCTCCATGCTGCCACCAGCATTCCACCAGTAGGGACCACACCTCAGGGCAAAGAATAACTTGATGAGATGGAGGTTCTTGACAAAGAAAATTACATTCTGAGTCTTCCTTAAGCAGAGAGGGCTGTTTATCCACTTTTATAAATACTGATAACAAGGAATTTCTGATTCCTCCCGAATGAACTTAGAAAGATGACATAAATTAAATACTCTAAAAAGCTTTCATATGTACTATTCTAAACAAAGAAAATGAACCTTTGCATGATCAATTTCAAACATTTGCCAGCTGTAATGTGTTAAGTTTTCTGAGGGAAAGCTTAGTTTCTCAAGAAAATTAAGTTCAGTAATTTTCTTAGCCATACCTGACATATCTCCTTTCAAGACATAATTTTTCTACTATAGAGCCAATATCTTGTCTAATAGAGTTCAGTTCGTACGAAATTATTATTTGCATGATGGTTATAGTGGGACAAACATGCAATTTCTTTTCATTATTCGGCCAGGCATGTAGTTGAAGATTTGTTTTTTATAGTTGTTGTTTAACTTGAATATTATCTTCCCAAATGTGCATCATCATTTAAGGGTTTTTGTTTGTTTGTTTGTTTGTTTGTTTGTTTTTTAAATATGGGCTCTTTTTATGTCTTGTTAGTTCAGTATGTTTCATTGTTAGAAGTTTGCCTGTGGTGAATTAAAATTTTATTTCTTTACCTTTTAAACATTGTTTTGAGGTGCACTTGGACACCAACAGAAATGCTGTGTTTTTTTTTTTTAAACATTGCACAACTCCATGGTTTAGAGTAAATCATTCAAGCATCTATTCACACTAAAACACGGGAGTGCTAACCATACATACTCACAAGACAAAATGTTTTTTACTGTAAGCATTTCACATGAAATATGAATTCTTTTATGTGTCTTAAATGTCACAAAGTGAATAGTTCCAGTAAATTGTATTTAATAGAATTAGAAATATGTGTTTTTAAAACAAATTTTAGTAGTGTTATTAAGAAAACAGTAAACATCTAACACCTACTTTGATGTTGCTCTCACCATTTTTTCATGTCACTTGTCATTAGGAAGAAATGTTCATTTACTCTCATTTACAAATTCCTTAAATACCAGTACTTTTCAGATGAAGAACATACCTTGAAAAATGGATCCCATAATCACAATTCATCTCTCACTCAGCAGTCTTACATGCAAGATAAAATATCTTCCATTCTCTTTTTGCTCAAGATAGATTTGTAAAAAGCATACATTTTTCATCAACTTTTGACCAGGATTTTACCTTCTGATCTTCTGACACAGAAACTGACTGTGTCATGGAACTGACTGAATTCCTAGAGAGTGCTCTGAGGACACTGCTTTTATATCATACTGCAAGCAATTATCATTCTCAGTGCACAGCTTTGGGTATGTTTGCTTTCTCTATAGCCAGACGGATATTTCATAGAATCATAGAATGTATTAGGTTGTAGAGGACATTAAAGATTATCTAGTTCCAACCTCTCTGCTGTGGACAGGGCTGCTAGTCATCAGATCAGACTGTCCAGACTGGGGCATCTACATCTTCTCTGGTCAACCTGTTCCAGTGCCTCACCACCATCTGAGTAAAAAATTCCTTCCTAATAGCCTTAATCTCCCGTTGTTTACTTTAAAGCCATTCCCGCTTGTCCTATCTCTATCATACTGTGTAAAAACTCAGCCACCCTCCCTTGTAAACTCCCTTCCCCAAAAAGCTGCAGTGAGGTGTCCCTGCAGCCTTCTTTTCTCCAAGCTAAACAATACCAACTCATTCAACCTTTCTTCACAGGAGAGGTGCTCCAGCCCTTTGATCATCTTTGTGGCCCTTCTCTAGATGTACTCTAGCAGCTCCGCACTCCTCCTCTACTGGGAGCCCCAGGCTTGGACACAGTCCAAATAGGGCCTCACAAGGGCAGAGTAGAGGGGGACAATCATCTCCCTCTCCCTGCTGGTCACCGTTCTTTCAATGCAGCCCAGGATACTGTTGGCCATTTGGGCTGCAAAAGCACACTGCTGGCACATGTCCAGCTTCTTGTCCATCAGGACCCCTAAGTCCTTCTCTGCAGGGCTGCTCTCAGTGACTTCTTCTGCAGGCCTGTACTAATATTTGGGACTGCCTCGACCCAAGAGGCAATCTTGTTAAGCTTCATTAGGTTGTTGTGTGCCCACTTTTCAAGCCTGTCCAGGTACTTCTGGATGGCATCACTTCCTTCTGCTGTGTCACTACACCTCCCAGCATCATCATTGGACTTGCTGAGGGTACATTCAATCCCACTATCTATGTCATTTACAAAGATATTGAAGAGAATCAGTTCCAAGAAGAATCCCTGGTGGACACCAATCATGACCAGCCTCCATTTGGACATAGAACCATTCAGAAGTTCTGAAATCCTGCTTGCTTGATCTATTTTACTCTTCCTTTCAAATGGTACAGTAAGTATAGAGAATCATCCTCTAATTTGCCAAAACTCTTAGAGACATTCTTAAGGCTTCTTAAGATTTGTAATATTCTTTTCTTTAGTTTATACATCCCAGTTGTGCTAAGGGACTTCAGTGTTGTTCACAACATCTTTAACAGTTACAATATTTTATAAATATTGTCAGTGAACTTAGCTTATGAATTTTATATGCTTAGTATTGTTTAGTTCTTCCCTAAGACCAGACACAAGGCCAAAATATTAGAGATGACATCTTCAGAAATAGATCACTCTATTTGTTCTAATTACCCCATGATAACTACCCAGTCTGATCTCATAGTCTACATATTCTAGTTACACTCCATATTTGTATTTAATTTCTGAAATACCACTCTTTAGCATGCTGTCTTGAACTTAAAAGTAATAAAAACATTTCTCAAGGCTCACAGTTCAGACTTTCAGATACTATATATTTAGCACATTTTCTAAAATGGATCAAGTTAATAGACTATTTAGATGTTAATTCAGATTTTAAAAATTCATCTGAGTACAAAAGGAATGCTCAATTAAGCTACCTAAACCCTCACATCCTATTCTAATTCATTAGATAGAGAAAAAAAAAAAAAAAAAGTAAAAAAACAGTAATTCTTGAAAAGATATCAATTAGACTCAGCAATTAATTCTATTTCCATGCTACACTTCTCAACATTTCTCAAAAGTAATTTTGTGCAGTGGTGTTCATAAGCAGGAATCCAACCTGCTGTTAAAATTATTCACAAGAGTTTCTTTTTAACTGGCAAAGAAACATAACGGGCGATCAGTTTGCTCTACAGTTTTCCTCTATCTAGTTGAATTACTTAGATGTTTCTTGTAGTACCAGTTAAGATATTTACACAAGAAGAACCTGGCATAAAGTAGACTTCATTTAATGAGTTTAAGCTTTAAATTATTTAAGCAGAGTTAACCACTGAGCAAGTACGTAGTATAGCAGGACATATATCATTTCTAAAATCCAACATTTGTCATTTTTTGAAGTTAATCTTTATATATACTTATGTATATTAATCTATAGTATGGCTGTAAACTAAAATAATATTTTTAATAAATCAATAACAGTCTAACCCTACAACAATTGGCTTCTTGAGAGTCTGAGCACACTGACTACTTTTTTTTAAAAGAAACTTACTTAAAGCAACCTCATATGATAATGCAAAGATAGAAAATATAGCTCGTTTTCACAGACTGAGTCATTTGACAAAGAGGTGACTAGACATGTAATTTCTATAACTGCCAAAGCTCTGTTGTATATTTGACAGATACATAGAAATATTATGCTACTTAGATTATATTATATACAATCTTTATATGGGTAAAGTAGCATAAGCTCACACAGTTCTTAATTGCACCAATGAAAAACTAAAGTAAATAAGAGAATAAAGCAGAATCTGTTAAGGTCAATTTAAAACAACAATATGTAATCAGCAAATCCCAGTTAAAAAAAAAAAATCTGAAATTATAGATTTCCCAGGAAAAAGGAAGCAGACTGGCTGATAAATTCTTATACAATTATAACATGCACACTAGAGAAATTGAAGATTTTTCATGTCTTCTAGCCTTAAAATAAGGAGGAATGTCTAAGTAGAGGCAACGGGGTAATGCTGTAATGTTTTTCTGATAATAGTTTCTTTCTTTATTTAGGAAAAAGGAAGTATTTAGTATCTGTTACTCTGCTAATGCAGAGATTGCTACTTGAGAAAGTGAGTTTAGCAGTTTTCATTGTGGCAGACAACAGTAATAAGTGGTCTGAACATTGCTTTGATGTGAGGTTTTTTGGATGGATGCAGTAGGCTGAGAACAACAAAGCCATGCTATTTTGATCTTCAGCTTCCAACCCTGATCTACTAAGTAAATGCAAAACAGAAGTATCAAAGCATATTTCAATACTGCAATAGCCAGACTACTTCTATTGCTATACAATCTTAGACACTGTAGACCTATATTGGTCTCACTTTTGAACTTATACACTATTTTTTTTTATTTTCCCTGCTTATATTAAGTTTATATTAAACTTTTCCCACTGCCCTTTTTCCTTTGGTGTCTTTTTCTTTAACCAACAGATAAATACAGCAAATACAGCCTTGCATAGTATTGCAATGATATGTATCTATTTCTACTGAATATTTTTATGCCATGCTAAAAATAAAAATTAAAAAATTAAAAAAGTATATTATTTGCTGTTCTTTATTAAGCTTTTGTCTTTGAACCTGCTAGATATAGAAGGTCTAACACAAGAGACAAGAGTAATCACTGGAGAAATTAAGATAGAAACTACTGAATTTAATTCAAAGCAGAAATGAGCAAGTAAGGAGGAATGGAATAAGAGTTAATAAAAATAATAAATGCACAAAGTTAATAAATCAGAGGTCTCTACTTACCTTACAAAGGTGAAAATTTGAAATCTAATAGAAACTTCTCATTTTATATCCTTAATCTAAAACACTCATGGCTACTATTGTAACATGAAATTGACAAAATGAAAAATATATTAAGATTGCAAAATAAAATAGGATCTTAATGATTCAAAATAGAAGCCATGCAGAGTCTGCTGGGAATTTGACTGTGAGTGTATTACTAGTCTTTCCAGGTTTCTTCACATCAGATATTTGTCATTTGTAGATACAATCAATTGTAGTGGATTTACCACTGATTGGCATAAACAGAAGTTACTGTGAGCTTTCTCTTTGCAATGCTTCATTTATGTCTCAAAATATCAATTCATGTTTAAAATATTACGTTGGTATTTATCTATATAGAACTACTGACTCTTTATTTTTCCCTTTGCCACATAAGTTCTTCTTTATACTATCTTTTTTTATTATTCAGTTATTGGATTTAATTTCTACTTAAAAATATCAACAGAAGACTAATATTAGTAGCTACTTTTCTGATGTGACAATACTAATTAACATTCAGGAAAACTATTCTAAAAATTTCCCGATCATTCCAAGAGAAAGATTCAGTTTTACAAATATGTCCTCCAATGCATGACTAGTGGCTACTGTAAATACTCATGCTTACTTAAATAGAAGAGCATTTTGACAGATGCATAACTTGAATGATCAGAAATCAAGGCTTTGGAAATAAATAGCTTTATCTGAAAATGTTTATATTGTTTTATTATTATTATTATTACTATTTTATTATTATCATTGTAGATATCAGTATATTTTTATTGTTTTTTATTATTATTGTGATCATCTTCAGTTTTAATATTCAAATACTTTTTGAAGTTAACATTTGTTAACTCTACTGAATGAAATTCATCCTTACTATTGACCCCCATATTTTAACCATTAATTTAACTCTCAATTTATATTCTTCTGAAAGAAAATCTCTTTTCACTGGTGACAGGTGACAAGACGAGGGGAAATGGCCTCAAGTTGCGCCAAGGTAAGTTTAAGTTGGACTTTAGGAACACTTCTTTACAGAAAGGGTGATTAAACACTGGAATAGGCTCCGCAGGGAGGTGGTTGAGTCACCGTCCCTGGATGTGTTTAAGAGCTGTTTGGATGTGGTGCTCAGATATATGATTTAGCAGAGGGTTGTTAGAGTTAGGGTACTATGGTTAGGCTGCGGTTGGACTTGATGATCTTTGAGGTCCTTTCCAACCTGAGTAATTCTATGATTCTGTGATTCTATGAAGAGAAGCACGATCAATCTCTTGGCATTTTTCATAAAGATTCTTAATGTTAAAAAAAAAAAAATTCTAACATGATATTTTATTACATAATGTAAGAAGAAAAATTCTTCATGAATTCTAATTTAACCAAAATTTGAACTCCAAACTGATGAGTTTAATACAGAGCCATGCATCACTGGCAGTGGTTCCCAATGTCAGTAAACTAGAACAAAGATGACTCCACCTGAACATTAGGAAGAACATCTTTATTCTGTGGGTGACTGAACACAGGCACAGTTTGCTCAGGGAGGGTTTGCAGTTTTCCTTTTTGGAAATCTCCAACGTCCTGAGCATGTGCTTGGACAGTCTTCTCTGGGTGTTCTTTCTTGATGAGAGGCTGTAGCCTCAAACATTCTATGATTTTGTAATTTGGTTTCCTACCTTTAAATGAAGGGAAGTAGAAAATTGCTTCACACAGCACAGTCAGCCTCCACTGGAAGGTGATCTTGTACTACAGTATTCCCCAAATACTCATTTACATTCTTCACTTTACTAATATATTGTACTTGACTGAATATTGCACATTCATAGACAGCTAATTGAGAAGCCTCAATGTGTTGTGAAGGAAAACTTCAGAACTTTCCAAATTTCCAAATTTCAAATATACTTCTGTAAATAATGAGCTTATCTTTTAGTTCAGTAAACTAACAAGTTTTATAGCCTCTTTAACTTGAAAAGTCCAAATTATAGCCAGGAGATTGAAAAAAATCTAAATAAGATTTCTGAGATTCCAGAAAGAATGCAAGAAGCAAGAAGACAGAAGGAATACGTTTTTTCCTCTCTCTCTGGTAGCTGCGGGGGGAAAAAAAAAACAAACAAAAAAACAGATGTCAAGCTTTCAGGCTCTGACCTCTTATGTCACATGCCAGAATGAAAAAAAAAAATAACAAAGCAAACGAAAACAAAAAACGTCAAGCCCCTTTAAAGGGAACCTCAAATCTCCATTCTCATTTTCTTCTCCTTACACAAAAATCTCTGTCTGAAAGCTGTTGAAGATCTTCTGTGACTGTTCACATATTTACTTGGATCCAAATATGAAATACAGATACACTGTCCTAAAAGTCAATAATTTTTAAAAATTTGAATGTAGGGTTTAATACCAAATCAAAATGATTATTTCATAAAAGAAAATATTTTTCAAGTAGATATGATATGTATATGTCATATGTATATATCATATATGTATATGTATATATCATATATATTTGATATGATATGTATATGTCTATACTGAGCTTGTGTTTTCATCACTGCCGACTTACAGAACACATAATTTAAACTTCAAACATGTAATGTATGATAAACATTCTTTCAAATTCCAAAAAGAAAATAATAATTAAGCTCGCAGAAGAAATCTTTGTCATTGGAGAAATTAATTTTTATTATAACAGCAAAATTATTTTGAGTTTATCACGGTTCTTTGTATAAAGAATCATATAGTTCTCTCTTTTATTAGTTTAAAACATAATAAGATTTTCCCTTTACATAATATGAATATTTTTTGAAGTATTTAAGGATATGTGTGAAGCAGCAGTACTGTCTCAGAAAAATGTTAACTTAGATGACATTACCTACCCTGGGCCCATACTAAGACTACCAAGAAGCTGGGCTGCGGTCTGAAGCTCTAAAGCCTCACAGAATATAGGTTTGACTTTGTAGCTAACCATTGCTTTCAACAAAGCCAGGACGGTTTTTTAGACCAAAAGTGTAAGAAACACTACTTTTATTCTTGTTCCTTTGGAAGTGGATTACTGGTTTGTTCTGCAGCCCATATAGAATGGGTTACATTTATCTTTGCTGAACAGCCCTAGAGAGTGTAGAGGCAGAATATTTCTTCTGCTTTCCTAACCCACTTAGACACTTGACAATCCTAGAAGAGTTTAGAGCACTCTGATATAGCAGTTCAAAAGAGATAATTTGGCATACTTTGGGAAAAATTAAAATATTTTTCATTTTTTCAACATGCAGGAAGTAAGTCACCACTGTTACATCTAGCAAACATTATCTATCATCAGAGAAGCGCAGTTTATAATACAAGCTTCTATTAACTTAGAAGTATGTCCCTAGGTTATAAAACTTATTTCTGTCTAGCTCAGCCTTCTTAGGACCATGATATCTGTCCTGCTATAGAATGTAGAAATGTTCAAAATAGTTATCCAGTCTCAAGAGGTGAACTTCTTGAGTGGAGTTTACAATCCAGTTGTAGAAGGAACATCCAGAATTGGAACAGGGACTATCAGAGAAGCTTGATGCAACAGAATTTGGTCACAGAATACCAGCTGACCTAGTCAGGATTGAGGGAGTTTATGTTTTGTTTAGCCAATATTACAACAGAAAGAGTTCAAGAGAATGTTTTTGAAGGAGCTGTGAACATTTGTAAATTCTTCTTGTTTCCTGTTTTCCATAAGTATTAGTTGCAGCAAATCTGCAGACAACCCTCTATCCTGTTTAGGAACAACAAGAAAAAAAAGTACAGCAGATGGTTGACTATTTGAATCAGGAAACAATAATTCAACTTCTTTTTAATTACACCATAGAATTAATTTACTTTAAAAAGAAAAACTGGTGTCAGGCACAAACTAAATCATTACATACAAAAATGAAATGCTGAGAAATATGACTGGAACAGATGGCGCTGAAGGCATCATAGTTTGAGAGCAGTGAAAGAGTTATTGGTTTAATATAAATGAACACTGAAAAGTATCCAAAAAAAGTTTACAAGAATAGGAGGCAATAGATTTAAGGATATTACTATGAGTGGGTTAAAAGTCAGAAAATACCTGAAAGAACTAAAGGTAGAAATCACTTAAAAAAAAAAAAAATTAAACAAGGACTGTATTTTGGTTTCCTTTCTGTTTTTCAGTTCTTAGGGTACCTTATAAAAATGCTAAATTAAACTCATACTGCAGTTTGCATGTTGTTTCATTTTGCCAACACTGTAATTCCATATGTGTTGGCAACTGTATTTCCCTCTGCCTAGTCTAACAACCCATCTTTTTTTCCTTCCCTCTGCCTAGCCATCTCTCCTCTTTCTTCCATCCAGAAAATAGCAAATGCTTCAACTTAGAAGATTTTTTCAATGTGGGGGAATGTAATACAATATGGTAGTTGTGCTAGATATGTTTCAGTAAAATATAACACATTTCTTTCATCCCTGAGGAATCTTTTCATCGTGTGCCATAATCTCAGTCCTGTAATTGTCTCCCATCAGATTCCCTGGGAGTTCCACATGTAGAAACTTATGCAACCATATACGAAAGCCTTTAGATTCAAACACCTCCTAGTAAAAAATGAAGTCAACATTCATAGTATTGTTCCAGACTTAACTGCAACACTGCAATCTGCTTTTAACATTCAGCAGAGAATTTCCTTTGGTCTCAAATTTGACATGCAACATCTCAGTTTAGGTATATCTAGGTATACATTTTAAAAGCGTGAATATTGACAGAATCATTGGGGTATCCATGAGCAAAAGATTGAATGTCACCTTTACTGGTAATGCTTGTTCAAAATTCTGATTTAAATTAAAAGTATAGCTAAAAAGATTTTCAGAATTTTCAAAAAGAAAATGTTGAAAAAGTTAATGAAACATAAGCAAATCTGAAATTAGTTTTTCTTTTCAACATCTCAGTATGAATCAAAAATGCTAAGTTCTAGTTTGCTAATAGGATAAATTAACAAGATGGTTAATATATTCTGATTCTGTTTCAAGCCTCCTTTGATATTTATGATGAATCAGGACATAACGATTTTTTTTTTTTTCAAACTCATATAAAATCTTTTAGTCAGTTTTGCAGCTCATACTAATTGCATTTAAGACATGGTAAACAAAATTTGGAAGTGAAGCCCAGTGACAGCAGACAGATGAGCCATACACCCCTACTCAGGAATGGGGAGGCGTTTCTTATCCCTCACAGCGCAAAGAACCCTTGAGGAATGCATGAGTTGTTTGGTACGTCAGTCAGATTTACTTTTTCACTGATATTTTTATTACTTTACTCCAGCTTTTGTCAGAAATATACACTTCAAGTACAAAGGCATTTTGATGTCGCAGTTTTAAAAAGAAATGGCAGAATTTGAAATGATATTGCACTATTTAATTGCTTAATTTATGTAGACAAACCACAAATTCATTTTTTTGCTATTAATTTGAAAAATGTGACATATGATTAGTTACATATGGTTATTTCTAAGTTAGTGAAAACAGATACCTTTGCAAGACAGACACTGTAGGGAAAAGAAAATGTGTAGTGATGGAGGTGTTTAAAAGAAATCTTGTGTTTGCTGTTAGCTCCTAGTGTACTGTATCAATCACTCACTTTTGATTACACCTACTCAAGCAAAGGTGTACCAATTCATTATTAAAGCCATATAAAAATATATTTCACAACTATATTCAAAATATTGTCATGAGTTATTCAATCCAGGTGGGAAAAATACTGTCTCTGTATGCTGAAATACAATATAATTTGCCAGTTCTACTAACAAAAGTAGCTGTAATAAATCAAAGTAGTGATTATCAGAGATATTTCAATTTTTTTTTTCTAATATAATACGGGAAAGTGTAATTTTCATCGTTTTGCATTTTGTAATGGGGATATGTTTTGTTTTGTTTCATTTTTAGTTGCATTTACATATTTTTTAAAATAAAAGTTATTACCTGTAGACCTAATATTACGATAGAAATCATAAAAATGCAATTACAAGTTTTAGTATGACTGAAATGCATTGTCTTAATAGACCATGACCTTTTGGAGTTTAAACTTGCTTTGAAGGACTTTTAAAATGTTTCTTCTTTGGTTTGGAACAAGAAAAGACATTGAAATCATGGAAATTTTTGTAAAATGGAAAATTTGGTTCCTGCCCAGTCTTCTCCCACTCCTACTCATCTAAAATCTGCTATTTTTCAAACTGCAAGTTCATTAAGTTACTTTGTCCCTTAAGTGCCATCAATGATCTCACATTTTTCTTCAGAATATTCTTGATCTCTGCCA
This sequence comes from Gallus gallus, assembly GCF_016699485.2. Lineage (NCBI taxonomy): Eukaryota > Metazoa > Chordata > Aves > Galliformes > Phasianidae > Gallus > Gallus gallus. Next base: position 41,649,629 of record NC_052532.1, read on the forward strand.
TGGCCATCCAGGTCTGGCTTTGGGTTTTATTAAAGCTGTCAGCCTCTTCAAAACTCATACAAGGGGAGCTGTCTCTGTTTGCCAGATGGGGTTATAGTGCTAGACAAAACAAAAAGCAGAATAAGAGGCACTGTTCCACTTTTGCAGAGTCTTAACTACTGAAACCATTTCATTTGTCAGTGGCAGTGAAGACAAAGGAGAAAATAAAGATCTTGCTTTTATTCCCTGACTTACAATGTTCTTTTGGAAGGGTACTGATCAAAACATATTTGGAGGGAGAATGATAAGAAACAATTAAATTAAAAAGAAGAAAGGAAGGAAAATGTAGGAAGAAGACAATGCAAAAAAAAATAAAAGACTTATATTGATATCGCTACCACTGAAGAACCCTTATGTTTTACAGTAATAGAGCCACTTGATCACAAGACAACAGGAACATATTTTTTGGGTTTATTATCATAACGTGTGATTCAACATAAATCAAGGATCTTTAAACACTGGCTTGAAGCTCTATTTTTTAGTTTGGTAAAATCAAATTGTTTATACATTTATTCTTCGCTAGTGAAAATACAGTACTATGTTGAATCCCAGGGACATTCTCTACAGATATTCTGTGCACCCATAAATGCAGAGATTTACTGAACAGTGGAAACACCAATTGACCATTAATTAGCTGAAGGAGTATGAATGCCTCAAGAGATGAAAAATTACATTTTAAATTTCCGAAAAAAGTATCATATGTAAAACAGGTATTTTTAAGATATTACTGAAATCTATGTAGCTGAAAAAATTAAGTGGTATCATCCTACTTTTTAGAGTATAGTCTGCCAATTTTTTTAAACAAATCCTTAAATAACATTTACTGTTATTTGCTTTTATATAACTGACTGAAATGCACTGATTAACTTGCTAACAGAAAATGAAGAAAATATATGGTTTGAATTAATTGTCAGTTTCTCTGGGTGTTTTTCTTCTTGTGGGTTAGATGCTTTCGTAGAATAATAGAAATCTCTAAAGCTAGAGCTGCAGCGCATTGTTAAAAAATGTGGTTTTGTTTGCCTTATTTGGATTAGGTAGAGTTTTTCTGTCTGTGAATGAGAAATGGATGAAAGAAATTTCAATGTTTATTGTGGCAAGGAAGGGCAGATATTAAATCTGCTGGATTTTCTACTGTGTGTCCGTCAACCCAGTGGCGCCATTCCTAACCATCTGTTATTAACCAAGGAAGGATTTCATAATGTTCATGTCTACAGTTTATGTCCTGAGGGTTGGTATATACTATAGTGTCATCCTTTACAGACTGAATGATGCTTAGGTTTCAAGAAGAGTTTCATGACTATGCATATACAGAAATGGTGTGCACCTCATATCAAGTAGCTTAGTTAGGTTTTTACAAGAAAGACTAAATAAAATGACAGAGATGCTTACAAGGTAATTCAAACCTGGAGACTAACACCAAATATTTTAGAAAATGTCAGCAAAAAAAGTATTAGTTAAAGACATTCAAACCAATCAACTGAAGTTTGAAGAGCAAAATGCAAAGGAGCATTGGCACATTCCATTTCACACACAAAACAGAATTTATCCTTACAAACAAATACAATAGCAAATAATAGGAATTACACCTACTTACTTTCTTTTCTTGTGTTTAGTTAAGCTCCTTAGAGCTACTCCATAAATTTCCGTTGAACATAGTGTCCTGGAGGGCATGCAGTCATCACTGGGAGACTGCACAAAAATAGTGATTTTATTTGCCCCATTACTATTGCATTAATAGTAGTTTAGAGAAAGCCACTTCTTATTTCCTTTCATTAGAAGACTATCAGTGATACAATTATAGCCAAGAGTTGCTGTGGTTTGCTAGGCTTCTTTTGCCCCTGCTCTTTTTTTCCAAATCTTGACATGAATTTAAGTGTTTTATGTATTTAGAAAAGTATTTACATGCATGAAAGAAAACATAAAGAAAAAGTTCCATATCTCAAAATCAAATACGCTTTTTCATGAATGTTCAATTGCTTAAATTTCACAATACACTGAACATGTTCACACAACAAGGCATATTTTTAGAGGTTGTTCTTGGTACAGTACCAGATATTTCTTTCTCTTCATGACACTACAAGTCTAACACTCTCTTCCACCTCTCCTTTGTCAGTCTTCTTTCTGCAATGTATTTGATAGACAAAATTACACCTTCCAGACACTCTATTATGAACAGAAAAGATTCCCTTCCCACCGAGAGTTTAGAGAGGTGTAAACTGGCTGAAACAAATGTAGATATCGTATCACAGAGAGGGAGAAGGACACACGCACCACTGAGAAGAAGGTACAGGGCAGCCCAGCTCTTCCAGGAACAGGAACACACTGAGTAGAAGGGAAGTAGTAAGAAAGAACCTGCAAAGAAGAAGAAACTGAGGAGTCTGAAATTAAATCTCTAGGAGGGGGGAACAATGCAAGGAGTTCTTTGAGAGTGTGTAAAGGTGCTGGCACACTATACTCTGCAATATTCAGTGTCTGTAAAAATTTCAGTATCGTTAGATTCCAAAAAAGGAAAAAAAGTAGTAAGGAAGATGGACAGTTTTAAGTCAGTTAAGATACATGTGATTGTTTAGAAATTTTTTTGGAGGGTAATAATGAAATATCAATTATATAGAAATTCTAGATTCTTAATCAACTTTTACTTAAATATGTAGCTTTGTTTGTTATTTATTATGCTAGCTGATTAGTGATCTAACATTTTTTTCTAGTCAGTTTCTCAGAGATTAATCTGTGGTTTTACCTGTCAGATCCGTGAAAAAGTCAGTGATACACTGATCATGAATATGTTTGCAAATAGATTGTTTGATTTTTTTCCAATGTTTCTTTTTCAGTTTGTTCATACAGACATTATTCAACTTCAAGTTATGACCAGTTCTAGAGAGAGAATTAGATCAAGACAAACTGTAGGTAGTAGGATTCCATTTGTTTCGGGTGTCATACAAAAATAAAAAAATAATAATGCTTTTTTACTATCTTTTTCTCTGAAAAAATTGGGGTTTTTTTCTTCAGTTGTTCATGAAAATATATACTATTGTGTGCAATGCCTCTTTGCCTATTTAAGTTATTAGTCCAAATCAAGTAAGTTCAGCAACATTTTCAGATGGGTCCTTTAATTAGACTTTTCTTCTTTTTCCTTTTCCTTTTGCTTTTTGCTTTTGCTTTACCTTTCGCTTTTCACTTTTCCTTTTCCTGTCTCTTTTCCTTTTTGCTTTTAGTTTGCATAAACTCAGGTAATATTTTAATGGAATAGGTCACAATCAGTTCCACTCATCAGAAAGAGATGGAAGTATAACCTTTTAAGTAGTTATGGTTCTCTTGTGTGATGCTCGTGGTATATAGTTTCATAAATTGATTCTCTACTCCACATTTTGCAGATCAATCATCTTTTAACATTTGATTTTTAAGATCTTGTGCCAAACAGAAAATGTTACCTTTTTCTCTTCCAGGTTCTGACTGCAATTGCTGGAGGCAGAGTTAATTACAGTCTGAGTTTATAACAACAAGCTGAATATTTATCAGATAAACTCTACTGATTTTCCTATTTCTTCTCTGACTCCATCAAGATAAAGTATATTATACAATGAACATTGGCTCTTGCCACTCAGTGAACTCTATTTGAAGAATTAATGTGCAGGTCTTTCACCTTAACTTTAAGAAAAACACATCAATTTTTAATGCAAAAGATGGTGCTGGGAATTTTCTGATATGCTACATTTCCTACCTTATTATAAATATTTAGACAATAATTAATTGCAGAAGACTCTTTCCAACTGGTCTGAGTTTTGGGCAACCTAAGTTAAACTGGCCCTGCTTTCAGCAGGAATAGGACCAGATGAATTTCTCTAGCAACCTGAGTGATTTTTTGTCTATATATAGTGTTAGAAAATTGCATTCTGTATCTATACATAAAGTAGTATTTCTCAAGCAGAGAAAGAGTTAAGCAGCCAATGAGGAGTAAAGTTATATAAAAATACAAATTCTTTCTTAGGATGAATTTGTCTGAGAAGTCACCACAGCAAGGGGTGCAGCAGCAGCCAGAAATGAAAGACATAAGGGAGAGAAACTTTATTCCAGTCACCCAGCAGCTGTTTTAAAATGTGGCTAATTTCATGGCTAACTGAAGAGTTGTACTTTAAAAATAGTTTTATGAGAAAATATTTTTTAACCATAGGTTTAGGAGAAATGAAAAAAAAAAAAAAAAAAAAAAGTTTGCTAGTTTTGAGATATGTTTTGCTAGCACAGTTGAGAATAACCACTATTCCTCCTCACAGAAAAATCAGTAAGAATGTCTTGCATGCTAGTAATTTGCAAAAAAGAGAGTATGTAACAAGAAGCTATACAAAATGGATGCCTGACTCCATTTCAAGTTGAATACTTTGAAAAACATATCACCAAGTTATTAAAGAAGTCAGGGGTTGGGTTTAAAGATTGGCTTTTATACAGAGACATCAAATACATTTTTTCACCAAGAAATGGCAGGGTTGCATAACAAAACTAGTAATATGTTTTTACTAAGACACACTTGACTATTCACATTTTATTAGTGCATTTACATTTTCAGTTGTTTTCATACACAGTCATTTAAAATTAATGGAGTTTAGGTCTATTTTTTAAAATATATTTATATTTTCTTCTATATTTTCAATAAAAGACGTTTTAATTACACAATTCCTATGATGAAAATATCTTCATTAGTAAGTAACTTCTGGACTGATGCATATGTAGAATAAAAAAATGAACAAAAATTTGAGTTTTTGAGAAACGACATCTGTCTATTGATTTGACTAAGAGCCCTGCAAAATTCCAAAATGCCACCAGCAACAGACAGTGTATCTTTCCAGGACAAGATTTTGAATCCTGTGAAAATTATTCTCAAAAGCAATGCCTGCCTTGGAGAATTACTTTTTTATTCATCTGTTCAAAGATGGTATTGTCAGTAATTCCCCAAACTTCTTGTGGGCTCCAATCCATAGTTTCCCTGGGAAGATGTTGTTTATGTATTAACTAGAAGATCAGCGAAGAAAATAGGTGTTGGTGCTTGTTTATAAAAGTGTTTTTCTTCTTAAAAACTACTTTATTATTTTCAGTGCAATGAGCACAAGGATATTAATTTTCTGAACATTACAAAATTTTCTTGTTATTTTCTCTGATCATAACTTATATTTGGACCATCATCCCCATCTTCTTGTCTACTATCCTACTACTGCTGGGAGAGGAATGTTCATCTTACATTCACCTCCATGCTGATACTTACTGTGGCCTCATCACAAAGGAGCACACAAAGTGTTTGAAGCCAAGCATTACATTGCAATTCGGCAAGCATCTTGTGATCTCCATGGCTATAACAATTTAATTTAGATGACAGTTTGATCTTACTCAAAGTGAACATCTTCTTTTCATGACAATTTCTATACGAGATAATTTAATCTCTTACCAGTGTAAACTACTTAATCTCTTACCTATGTGAACTATTTTTAGTTGTAGAGTCCTCACTTATCATCCACTGCTTTCAACACTAGTTTTTTGGAGCTATGCTGCTTCTGCATTTTTTACAGAAGTAATGGGACTATGCTCATATATTCACATCACCTCAGAGCTTCCAGCTCTCTACAGAGATCTCATTCCCCACAAATACTTTTTCTTATATTACAGCTTGATAAAGAAAACCAACAGTTGCAGAATTCTGCTTTTCTTCAGTTCTGCTTCACTGCAAATCAATCATAATAAAGACCAAATTTTTGCTGAAATTCCTCAATCATGGCAACTATGATAAATGAGTTTTATGCAGCATTCATCATAAATTGCTTTAATCACAAAAACCTGTTAAAATGTATTACGTAATCTTCACATAACTTGCAAATCCGACTGCTCAAGGGTAAAAAAAAAAAAAAAATGTGTACTATCATTGTCACTGTCACTGCTGTGTAAGATGAAAAAAAAAATAGTATTTTAAAATATTTCAGAAGTATAAATACAGAATTGACTATTCTTTATTTTACAATTTGATGTTAATTGCCAGAAAATATACTTGTTAAGAACCTCATAGGTACTTACTTGTGGCATTATTTTTATTAAATTTTAAAGTCTCTTATAGTCTCTATGACAATCTCACATTGTAAAATGAATAGCTTCTTTACTTCATACACAGGCTTTTTTTTCAGTGTTTTTCAATTGATATGTCCTAGAACTGAAGGCATGTCAGACTCTGCCTTAAAATACAATAGAACCATTTGGCTTTCTGATTTTTAGGTGAAGATGGTCACACAAATGTCTCTAGAGGTATAAGAGCACTCTGTGAAGGTGTTACAAGACTTTAATTTTGTCTTTAGCTTTAGAAAAACTGAATAAAAAGAAATTTTCATTCACCAATACTGTAACACTAATGCAACACAAAAATGAAACCAGCATGTAATCCGCATTAAAATCCCTAGGTTTTTTTTTTCATATAACTTCTTATGTCAAAGATTGAGGAATACACATCAGTACCCATCACTTTATATCAGTCAGACTTTGCCTCCTTTAACCACGAATATCTTTCTGATGATTCAAGTAATTACTAGCAATCAACCTTATCAACAATCTACAGTATACATCTGAATGATTCCCTATTTTGTTCTGGTTAGACCACCCAGGATTGCACGACTAATTCCTTCCATGCTACAGTTCTTTTTATCATTATTAAACCTACAAACCAAACTTTGCTCTGTTCATCCCTTGATACAAGAAGGTTTCTAATGGCAATATACTGTAAAATAAACATACAACTGTAAATGCTTTTCCAGAAGAAACATGTCATTTGTACAGTATTTAAGTATCACTAGATAAAACTGCTGCTTCCTCTTTGAGGAAGGAAATTCTTGTGGATTTAAAATGGCATTTTATTTGTATTTTGCCTCTGAACTAGGAATTTCGTAGAAAAGGGATTATTCACATAAGTTTTCCCAGAGCATAAAGAATATTAAAAACATTATAACTTCTGCTGATATTTCTGTATTCATCTCAGAAAATTCTATGAACCCCATTATTACAGTTATTAAGACCACTGGGGTGATTATTAATATCTGCATAACACAGAAAAGATCATTTCATCTAATGCTGTGTATAGACTTTTCTTCTGAAAACAGATATAATACCTCCACTCACAAGTGCAAGCAAAAAAAAACAGTGAAGTATGAGGATGCAAAATTTTCCTGGACACCAGAAAATCTTGCTACCACAATGATAAACTGAAATTGAATATTAGAAATGAATGCATAATAACCTTGAAAAGGTATGGTTTTTATTCTAAAGGTATTCTTGGGAATTATTGGGAAACTGTTTCTCTTAAAAATATATATATATATCATACTATATATATTATAACAATTGTAATTATATATATATTATATAATATATATGTATACATATATGTATATATATATAGAAACAATGAACACTGTTCCATAAAAGTAAATTACACTATGCTCTGCCCACTATGGGATACTGTGCTTTGGAAACTCAGTCATCTCTACTGTGAGTATTTGCAATTTTCCCAAAAGAGTACTGCTGGTGTTTAATGCTATGAATAAGTTTAAACATTGTTACTGAGAAGATAAATAAATAAATAAATAAATAAAACATTCCTTTGCTGTCCAGGTGAAAAGTACTTCAATTCACTGTTGTGTCTCACTTTTGAAAAGCAGATATGAAAACTGTGAATAGAAGTAGAAATCTGAAGATTTTCTGCCTCAGCAACAGTCAAAGCTATATATTCTGATTGAGTAGTGAAATGTTTCAGCATTCTGTGTGCTTTTGGAAAGTTGCTCAGTATGCAAGTGAGACAGAATGTGTTTGAAAACACTGTAGAGGATTACTGATCTCCTCTGAAAGAAAAGGAATAGGAATGCATATAGTTCATCTACTCATTCCATCTATTTTATCTAAGAAAGAAGGGTATGATGAATGAAGCGCTGTGCATTGGCTATTCCTTGGTTATATTCTGCAAGAAACCACAGTCTATGTTTTTTTTCTATCACAATGAATGCTGATGAGACAAAATTTGATGCAACCACAAGCATTCTTTCCACGAGCAATTCCTCAGGGTACAACAAATTATAATATCTTCAACTACCTAGAGGGATGAGTTATTCCCTTACCATCAGATATTTTGACTCCATCAAATGGTTTCAAGATGATCAGGTCACGTGTAAGATTTCCTGCAGAATTAGTAAGCTCTTTCCTAAAGGTTTCACTTTTGAGAATGTATGTTTTTAATTCTTTAGAGATAGTGAAATAAATCACTTTATATTACTATTTTTTATTAGATAAATTTTCATCTGTTTTCAACAAAACACTCCTCTCTATTTTGAAAGTGAAATACATGCTTACTGAATTGTTTACAGGGAATATATTTAAAATGTCCACAAGTTAATGATGCAATTCACATTATATTCTATTTGAAGTGCCATTACTTCAGTATTGATTGCAAGGTTCGGTAATGTATAAAGGAATTTCAGATATAACCACAAGTATTTGCTGCATTCTCTTTAGTAGAGCTAATGAAACTAACACATATAGTAAACCATTAATTACACAAATCTGCTTTAAAACCTATTTTTTCTGCATACATAGGAGATCCTAGATCATTCATAGCCATTTGTTTATTATGAGTGTCTTTTGTTTTTACATGTAGCTGCTGTGACAATCCAAGAAGCTGACTGAAATTGCAGTTAGTATGTATTAAACATTGTTCATTTTGGATAGATTTATTCATAAGAATTCATTATTACCTTTTTCTCCAACCATGTAGAAAGCTCAGATTTTGGATTTCACAAGGTTAGATGTTGCACTCACAACAAAAGAGAAGGGAAGAGAGGGGAATGGAAAGGGATAGTGGCAGGGGAAGGGGACCACTACTGCGCGTGTGAACACACTGTCACTACTTCTCACTTTAAGTCTTATAGGGTGCTTTGATACTGCATGCCTTTGACAACAAAAAAAGAGGACATACAAATCAAATAATATCTCACGCATATTACACAACCATCAGGCTTCAGCTAAAATGCACAGGCTAGTAGTTACATTCTCACTGAAAACAAAACAATCTGAACTTGTTGCAAAACTCAGTGACTGGATTTATTCCATACCTATGTGAATAACAGTATCTTAAACTGTCATGTAGAATAAATAAGACAGTAGATTTTCAGTAAAAGTCCCAGAAATATATAGCATAAGAGGTATGTAGCTTTTTGAAACCCATCTTGCATCTTTAGTATTTCTGAGTCCATGCTGCAGCCCTAACTCCAGTAAGGAAGAAAGGGTATCCTTGCTCTCCATAATGCCATCAATAAGATACAGAGATCATCTGTGAGACTGACCTGCAACACAAACAAAAAACATCTAGCTTTGGTGGCCTGTAAACGTTTTTCAGGGTGTCTTATCCCGTCCTAATTTTAACATGATTCAGGATGATTTTATGACTGATCGTACAAGTAATTCCCAGAATTCCCAGGCTACTCCTCTCTTGTCCCTAATCATCCAGCTGCTGTCCCTTTTTTTTTTTTTTTTTTGCTAATAAACATGCTCTCACTCAACTACCTTAAATTTCTACATAGCATTTATATTCCTTGGAAGTTTGTAGCTATCTTCTCATCATCTCCCCCAACATGTTCCTAAAGTCTTGCTGCTGTTTTCTAGATTATCACACTCCGATCAAATTACATCCCTTCAAACCAGTCAGTCTGTTGCCTTTCTGTTCACAGAATCAAGGACTGAAGCAAGTCCAAACGGACTTGTAGATTCTGCCTATTTTTAAAAGCTTCCCTCCTACTCCAGGACCATTGGTTTTTGGCCTATATTCAGCCCTTCTCAGAGGTTTTGAGCAGTGTTCATATCATGAGGGAGGTGTTCTCAAACACAACTTCTGAATAAAAGACATGGAGAAAAAAGACTTGGTTCCAGTCCCTTCTTAAATGTCCCTGCTTAAAGGTACCAAATATTTACTGGAACAGAAATTGGACTTTCGGAACAGATTTTACACATAATTCCAGACATGAAATTGTGTTATTCTCCCGTGTTTGTATGCATTCCAACAATGACACTTATACTTCATTGAAAATTGAGCTTTGCATGATACAGTGTAGTACAGAAACTAAGCAGATGGCACACCCAATGTACTACACGAAAAAATCTCAAGGGAGCCTCCTCACTCTTGTTCATTAATATATATTTCTAAAAAGAACAGCAACCATGAGAAAATGCTTTGGTATTTTACTAACATTTTGCTATCCCAGAATCTGCTCTCATCCTAATACCAGGACAGATTTCTTAGGTAAAAGATCATTTTGCTAACCTGCTGCCTACCCATATCGCCTTTCTCAGTAGATGTAGTCACTGTCCTCTCCCTCTTTATGACCTACAGTGTATTTTGCTGGCCTCTGAAACACAGCTTTTTTACCTTTGCTACTCACTTTTTTTAGTTTTTGTAAGTGAATGTCTGCCTTCAGCGGGCCATTAAACTTAGTTTCCATCCCTGTTGAATTTTTTTGAGCATTTATGTGCTGCTTGTTACTCTTGGGAGTAATTTCCTGTAAATATTCGTAAAACTCTCCCAATTTCCCCTTCAAATTTCTCTTAAACCCCTTCTCTTTTAGGAATAGAAGGTATCTGAAAATTGTTAGCGTGGTGTAAGTTCATGCTCCCTATACTTGGTCGTTAGCCAAGCCAACCAATACTTCCTTAATATCTCTTGTCCCCTTCCAAGATCTTTCACATGCACATACACATGCATGTACACAGGCACTTCAGTTACAACCACTATAGGGCTATAATCTACTTGTTCTGGTTTTGTGGTACGTTTAGTAATAGATCAAGAACCATGATTAATCTCCTAGGAACTGCAGTAGTGTGGTTGAAAAAAAAAAATCTCTCCTTGTACTTTTCTAGTAGACTCCATTGGAAAGGGTAGACCATGATTCCTTGTTAAATAGGAACACAAATTACATTATCTCATTCTGAAAAACAATATTGCAGTCATGCATCACCAGCAAGCACCGTCTTGTAATCTAGAAGGCATTTCTTTGTTTAATCCTAGGAGCAAGTTTTGAGTGCTAGGTAGACATATGCCAATATTATTTGGTCACAAAATTTCTCTACATTTCTGAAGTAAACAGAAGTCTCTAGGGATCTTCGTGTCCTAGTCTATAATTTTAACTGATTCTGGAGTAAAAGACATGATATATCAAGACCTAAGTCTTATGCTGATTTTACTGAATAGAAAGAAACCATGCATGTCCTTAATCCTTCTGATTAGAGACAGGCTTGTTTCTGTGTTTGAAAATTAATCATAGGATATTAAATGTAGGTTCCACCCCAGGATGTTATCTAAACTGCATAGCCTCAGACATACCCCCTAGCAGAAAGACTAAAATGAGAGTCAGAGATTCTGTATGTTCTATATGTATGCATGTAAGGCTATATGTAAATTTCTGAAGAGTTTTTCTCATTGAATACTGAAGAATTTAAGGTGAACTAGACCCTAGGAATTTGAAACGAAGCATGATAACATGTATGTAGACCTCATTATAACATTAGAATGAAATAAGGAGTGCGTAACTTTTTACTACTTCCAGGATGATTCTCCACTAGTAATTACATCAGTTCCCAAAATATTTCAATGTAAAAACTGCAACATTCCTGTTTAATTATGCCTGTCAGAAGGCATCAAGGCAGCTAGAGCAGACATGACGGTTATTCTCTTTTGTGAGAATGGGATTTCCTCAACCAAGATATAGTGTATAATTATTCTGTTGGTTTATCCCAGAAGACCTTTTGTCCCATTGTACGTATATGATATTTTAGCACACATGCTATGTAAATATAATTATCTAGAGAGAATAGATAAACCTACTAGACTAAAAGAGGAGAGGAGTTGCTTTTTTTTTAAGGGTAACCTTTTTTTAAGGTAGGTCTGACTAAGTGTATGCCTAGCAAACATTGTTCCTGATTTTGGTTTCCCAACAAAATTGAATTCCCTGAGAGATTTTTGCACTTACACTAACTATTAAGCACATCAGTTGAATACCGGTGTTCATTCAGATGTCACACATTGAAATTTGAAAGGATTTGCTGTGACACACTTAGGATCATAACATGAAACTTTTCCCACTATAGTAAATTTGTAATTGGAATTCCAAAAGTAATACATGTGGCTTGAGCTCTTTTGCTGTATTATTGAAAAGTAATAAAAGTAGTGTGATTTCTTAATAGTCATGAATCTGTTTATGAGGACTAATACCAAAAAAACAAAATTACTTCAAGTCATTTTTTATACAAAATACACAAATCCCACAGATGTAACAAGCATTGATTTTAGAAGGGATAATTCTTTTGCTTTTTTCTTTTTAATTTACTGTGTCAAGAAAATCTCTTTTTATGCTTTCTAATAATACTCACCAGTTTTGATTATCCTCCTGTCACCCCAAGGTTGATAGGTTTTTCTAAATGTCCTGTAAAATGCTCTGAAAGTTTAAAGAAATTGGGACTATGGGTAGTATGCTCTCCTCAATGTTGTGCATGTCGCTGAATATTCAGAAAGTTCCAGATACTTAGTCAGCTGGACATACAAAAAGCCAAATGCACTTATTTGTCATAGACTTTGTTGAAATGGAAGGGATCCACCAGGATCAGCTAGCCCAGCTCCTGTCTCCATACAGGAACACCCAAAAGTCCCTCAGGTCCTATCTCTGTCAGCTGAGAGAGGAAATCAGTGTCTGACTCTCTGCTCCCTTGTGAGGATTCAAATATTGGAACAATAATGTAAAATCCATTTGGGGCGGAATACATACATAGACTTCTACATTAGAAGGTCAGAAATCATAGAGATGTCATTATTTTTCTAAGATACAAATAATTTAGCCTAGTAGGCATTTTTATTGGTCAAAAGTCAATCAAGATGCAGTAAAAGTATATCTCACTTTTATTTGACTTGAAAAAAGCACTTCCGTTATTATTGGACCTCTAGGCTTACCAAATTAATGAGAATCGTAGTACCGACTTTCTGAGTTTAGCTGTAAGGCATATGACATCAAAAGAAATTTGAGTATATTTTTGGCTCAATTGTCTTTTACCAGTAGATGCCTTATAATTCAAAAACCTATACTAGGATTCTTGCTTTTTGATCATGAATACCTTTGCAAAGCAGGGAAGAAAAGTAGAATGTGTTTTGATAAGAATCTCTTTGAAAAATAAATATATTTAAAGCTTGAACTTTGCAAGTGTCATTTTGCCATAAACTCTCACAATGAAAATTAATCAAAAGAATCCCAGACCATAGTATTTTTTTTCAGGTTGGTCCCAGAGGAAAGGGATCAGATTGATTAGAAAGATTTACTAGCCAATGGTATGACTGTAAAGCACAGTGAAACACTACACAGATACAGCAGAGCAGTCCTAAATGAGACAGATTATGTCCTGGACATGATCTTCACACAAGTTAAGGTACTGGGCTACATGGAGTTAGCAGCTGTGCTGCTCCCAGAACATGAGCTGCCTCCAGAAGTTGAATGTAGCATAGTGTCATGAGGTTTCTAGGTGTAAAGAAACCTGCTTCCATGCTTGGAAATGATTGGAAACCTGTTGACCCCTTCTTCCAACTTAAAAAATGTTTATCTAAATTAAAGATTTTTAATGTATGAACATTTTTGTCAAAATAAGTAGAAAATTCAGAAAAGCTAACATGGCATTTTTGTTGTGGATTTGAACCTTTTCTGCATATACTATACAAAGAATGTCACATTTGTGTTATTTTTACAAAAAAAAAAAAAAAAAATGCGCGTAAACACACCAAACCACGTCAATTTAGTTTTCATTAAATGTTCTAATTCTGCTAGTCATGAAGGTGCATTTGTCATAGATGATGTATACAACTCCCAGGACAATTAAATAAAGGGATTAAGAAGTATCTGGTCAATAGAGTAACTCCCTTGCTATTGTGTGATGGATGTTATTTATCCAAAAAACAAGGATGAATGAAAACTCTGTCTTTAAAAAAAAAAAAAAAAAAAAAAAAAAAAGTCTTGAAATAGTTTCAATTAATAGTCCATTCCCTGAATATTTCCAATATGGTTATAACCACTTTCACAAAACTTAAATTTAATTGTAAATAGAATAACATATATTATGTTTTTTTGATTAAAGGCAATGAATTTATAATGCAGAATTACAATTGCAGGAAATCTACTTCTCAAAGTATTAAAATTAACTGGTTATTCTACATTGTTTCTCAGATGTCTCTGTCTACTTTGCCTACACTGTTACTGGTGAAGAGATCAATAAATATGCAGCCCTTAAGTAGTTGGACTTGTCTTAATGAATGCAGAGAGAATATTGTTCACTTGGAGCTGGGCTATTGGGCTGCACCAGTTTTCCTTTGAATACAATGTTCTGGATTTTATATTTTCCCAACATATTTAGCTGCATGGAGTAACTAATACTCCTCACTCATTAGCTTCTTAACTTTCGTGAAAAGTATGTGGATGTGTAAATCAACATAGTTCAAAATAATTTTCTACTTAAAAAATTATGAGGATTTTGTAGATCATGCAGAAATAGTACTGGGGTACTCATCACTGAGCAAACATATTTTATGGTAAACATTCTTTACTTTGATTTTTCTTCCCCTTTCATTACTAGCAAACACATCACTACTCAAACATTCTTTTTGATCACTGCCATTGGTTTTACGTGCAGGATCTTTTAAAACTGCAGTTTTAAAATAGACTTTGTCAGATCCACAATATTTACATTTCTTCTTGACGTAAAGTGACAGACAACCAGAGAAACTGTAACTATTACTTCTTCAAAGTACGTTTTTCATTTTTTTCTCAGTTATTTATATTCTTACATTTTACATATTATTATTACATTTTACATATTATTACATATTTCAGAGGACTGTAAAATAAATGTGGAGATTAACAACTACTCCTTAGTGAAATCCACAGAGGAAAATAAGAAAATTTGTATTTTCAATCAATACATAGTTTTTCTTTTCTCTTTGCCATCTCGGCCTTTTAATATCTTGCAAAATTTCTGCTGCAAAGAGTACAGGCTTCAGGGGATTTTTATTTTTCCTTAAAATCAAAGAAGAATTTCTGAACATAGAACCCCTCTTGCAAAATGCTTAATAGTTTATCTTCATTATAATTAGTTTTAGACCCCCTTCCTCATTTGTTACAAAAGCATAAAGTATTAGCTGTCACAGCTTTTAACATAGATGTAATTCTTTTACCTCAAGGGCATACAGCCAGTCTATGTGCAATTAAATGTGCAAAACTGAATGGTAGTTTTCTAAAACATAAGGGAACAAGGACAAGTGATGGATATTATTCCTGGTACACAAAACCTGTAGATAAATCTCACTTCAGACCATTTCCCAGAAGCACTGCAGTTTTCAAAACTGATGCATGGATACTGTATTTTTCCAGTACCTACATTTTTTAAACACCACATATTTTCCACGTTGAAATTGTTCAGGGTACTGCAAACTTCTGCTTCTGTCACTGCTTAGAAATGCCACTGTCTTGGCAAAGCTGAGTAGCTGGCTTTTTATCTCATTCAAAATTCTGCTAGGCATTTCCTCACCTTGAACGCTTAATATATGACATTATCAGAACTTAAGCAGAAAAGAGCAGAAAAGCAAGAACAGAATCCCGTGGTGATTGTGGAGTTTTTCTTAAAAGCATGGCTAAGGAGTAGGAAAGAATGTCAGTTCCATACCATGTTTGAATATTGACTTTTTATCAGGCTGTTAAAGGAAACACATTCAAAAAGGCAGATTTTACTGTCTTTAGGTACCTTAACTACACAGTCCTTTTTTTTTTTTTTTTTCTCTTTGAAGATGTTCATAATTCTTATTAAATATGTTCCACTTTAGAGGAAAAAAAAAAGTTTAATGGCTTTGTGATAAAGAAAGTGTGAGAAAAAATTTAAAAGGGTGACTGACACTCCCTTTCAATCCATCAACTGTTTAACATGCTCTACAGAGTCAGTCTTTACAGCAAGAATAGGAAACCAGTTCACTTTCTTTGACTTAAATTTCTACTAATCTTGAGAACAGAGGCAGATTTAAGTTTAAATTCTCCTTATGACTAAATTGTTTTCTTATTCAAACAAAATGCAACATTATCCGTGGGATATAATACAATGTAAACTCATGTTCAGATGATTAGGTTGAAATCTTTCTAATGATGAAAGAACATTTTGTTCCCTCCACCCCACACTGGATGATGAAGAACTTGAAGAATTTGATCCTCATCTAACCATTATAATGAGTACTAAGTCCTGCAATTTTCATCCTTTTTAGAAGAAGTTGACCACCACTTTCCTTTTCAGACAAGGACCCTCATTACAAAAGTACTGCAGAGGGATGAGAACAATAAATCTGAACTATGGGAGAAAGCTTTTCCTTTAGTAGTAGACAACACTTTCAGAAAACTTTGAGATATGAATTAAAACACTCCCCACAGAGTGTTTGTTTTAGAGCTGCCTACTCAGTTTTCCAGACTTCTGTGTTTAATTATTAGTTTTCTTATCCCTCTTATGCAGTGGATAAGGTCTAAGTGTCTCAGAGTTAAGCACTGAAGATGCTCTGCATAATACAACAAAAATCTCTCTATCTGTAGGCCTGAATTTTCAAATATAAATCTTTTTAGAACTCTTTTACAGTAGAAGATTGCACTTTCCTTATGAACAATAAAAGTCACTCCAAGAGATGGAACATGATTAGTACACATAAGCAAAATTTTGGATAAATGGATACAGTATCAATGTTTCCCTTCTCTCATTATAAGAGAAAAAGAAATGGGATTTTTTTCTTCTTTTTCCAAATGAAATGTATCAAATTAGTCCACTAGTAGAAAATTTTGAACAATTACAAGTTATAGTGGTGCCCTTGATACACTGTTAAGACTGATAGATAAAAACGAAGCAATTAATAATGTGTCACAAAGTCAGGATTTTTACCATGATTCTCAGATTTGACATCCAGTCAAACACATACATTTGAATCTTGATTTTTGTTTTGTTTGACTTTGCTTTGCTTTTACAGCACAGGATGCCAAGAGCAGATGGCTCTAGATTGGTCATTCTCTAGTACACTATTTAGCTTCTTCCACTGATGAATGATATGCTGGAAGAATCTGATAGAGGGAAAGCTTCACCAGAACATGGATTTCAACAGATCACTTTGATCATCTCTTTGTTTTTATTGTTAGAATATATATCAATATACTTTAACAGAACAGTTCTCGTCACTCGTTTTCTTTGTCTGCATGGAGTTTTGTTCTCAGCTAACTCCCAGTCCTTTTCCTGAATAAACTGCCTTACAGATCTAGTTTATGTCCCTCTGAAAGTTTCAAGAAGCCGACAGTTAAGATGTTTGCCACTGTGGAAGATTTTCCACAACCTGTATCTCCCACTTCACAAGAGAATTCCTTCTTCTCACAATTCATAATAAAAATTCAGCTTTTAACATTTACACCTAGTAAATATGTTGACTAAACATGCATAAATTTAAACCCTCCTACATATTCACTGTAAACAAATCTTCAGCCTTAGACAGTGTAACTACTATTCACACTGAATTTTGGAATGTTTATGTTGGAAAGATTTCTTTCTTAAACTAAGTTTGATATTGATGGCATTGCTATCTTTCAGGAATGGCTCTTTATCTTCATGCTGAAGATTCATTCCAGCATAAAAGAGACTTCTTACTTACCAAAATGTGTTTTGGCAGGTGGGGTTCCCTGACATGTCTCAGGAAGGCTAGTTCAAAAATGCTAGATATAACTGGTTGTTAAATTTGAGCAAGAATTGAATTTCGTATTTACATTTTTTTTTTCAATACTCTTTTGCATCTAATGTTATAACTTAAATCTTAACTTTGTCTGGTGTCATGAGCCAGTATCAAGTGATTCAAAGGCTATGCCTTGCACAGCTACTAAGAAGTGTAATAAAAGTAGCCATCTTTTTACTGCCTTGCAGAGGCACTTCCTTGTGTATAAAGCTTTAAGCAGCATAAATTGCTGGGTTTTGTTTGCTGCTACTCTCCCAGTATGAAAGAACTTGTCATACCTGAATGAAGTGATGTGCACTAGTACTCTCAATCACATCTGGGGGTGCCAAGTAAGAAAAGCAGGTAAATGAAGTTGAGATTAAGAAGTCTGGTGGTGTACAATAGCAAGTTTGAGTACAAATCTTCTTGTTGTAAGTCCTTCTTCTAAGAAACAGTTAACAGTAAGATATGTTAACCCTCTTAGGGCACTTTCAAATTTCACATACATTTTAAGGACTAGTGTGAACACACAGTCTCCTTCAAAAGTGGAAGAGGGTGTGCTTTACTTTATATCTCTCCCAGATGAAGACTCAAGCAGCTTAAACTCAAATGTTGTCAAACTCTACAATACAAGCAGAAATAATATGAGACTGATGGCACTAAATGCAAGACAGCAAGGAAGATGAGGTTGCTTTGGATAAATTTTCCTTTTTTGTGTGTGTGTGTGTGTGTGTGTATGTGTGTGTGTCATTTGTGCTGCCTTCATCTTGAACAAGTTTTGGGCATGCATTTATATGCAAAGATGCTGACAGTGAGGATAGCCATTCACATACCAGTGTTGATTTTTTTCCATATGCCAAGGCTGCTACAAAAGTAATGACTCCTATTTTATTTTGTTGGCCTGCAGTGTCAGAGGTGTATGCTGGTGGTATGGCAGTAGAGACTGAAGCTTCCTGGCAACATTTTGTTTCATTTTGTTGCTGTACAGAAGGCAGCAGTCTGACAGAATGGTGCCTGACATGTAAGTGTGTATGAAGCAAAGATGTGTCATTGAATTCCTCCATGTGGAAAAAAAAACGGCACCCAGTGACATTAATTGACACTTGCTGAACACTTATGGAGACCAAATAGGAAATGTGAGCACAGTGAGGCGGCGGGTGGTGCAGTGACCAGGTGTTGCCAGTGGCAACAGCAACATGAAAAACAAGCAGCCTTCTGGATGGCCATATACTGATGTTGTACCACAAAATGAAAATCATGAAAAGCATGGTGGAGATTATGGTGAAAAAAATAGGTGTTTTTTTTTTTTTTTTTTTTTTAGATGAGAATTTGATCTATGCTATTGTGCTCTTTCTATCTGTTTTAGTTTCCATATAAATGATTATGAAGCACTACTTTCAGAGCAACCTACATAATACACAACTAGTCATGTATATTATGTGAATGAGACTGCAAAAATCCATAGAAATATGAGCTTGGTACTATTTACATCCTAACTTACCCACAGACATTAAAAACAAACAAACAAACAACAACAACAACAAAAAACCATTACTCTGTGTTATCCACATAACTGCTTACATTAAGTCAGAAGAAATATGGGGTCATATTGATTAACTGGTATTTTTTCTTTTATTGCATGATTTACTAGGAATGCTTTTTCAACTGTATTTCTTAGTCTGAAAACAAATGTTTTCGATTTTTTTTCACTTTTTTTTTTTTTTTTTTAGAAACTATATAGTTATATGAGCTCAAAGTTCTTACTGTCCCTGTTTTTGAGGTAGATTTGCCATCATAAAATTACTCCAAGCCTGAGACTCCTAAAGAAAAAGAATTACCCATATGATTTATTCTCTTAATATAGATCTCAAGTTTGTCAGCAGAATAATTTGATTTTTTGTAACAGTAATGGTATTTATTTAGGATCCTATTTTGGCAGAACAATAATATCTAAACGCTTGCTAACCCTAATAATCTGAAATAGTTAAAAAAAAAAAAAAGCAAAAGACTCAGGATTTTCGTTAAAATAGCTGAGAAAATGAGCAAGGTCAAATGGCAGAACCTACAGTGTACAGTTTCATTTCACGCAGAATTTTATAAACTCAAACTCTTGTGAAACAGTAGAATTCATCAGAAATTAAAGATGTAGAAGGTTCTTAATAAGCACATTTACTCCTTCCCTCCACCTTTTTTTTAATTGGAAATTTAGATTTAGTCAAACCTAAAAAAACCTAAGCACTGATGATTTTTCTAGCTGAAACCTGGACAGTTTTGTTCATAATTTTCCAGAACTTGTGTGTGTGTGTTGGCAAGGAAGCTAGCATTCTAGCCAAACTTCTCAATGTTGGTCAAAAATGTTTGAGGAAAATACATGTTTTATTCATTTAATTGAAAACTAATTTTGTTATTGAGAAAAGGTTAATAGAAAATATTTAATAAGCTAAACATCACATGATTTAGGTTGTCCATGCAAAGGAGCAATCATTTATAATTTTTCAGTCATCAAAGATCTTTCTGATGGTATTTAATGACAGTGCTAGCCAGGGCAATAATTTTTCATTTTCTACAGTTCTATTCTGAATTATAAAAAAGCCTTGGAACCTTTCTCCTTATATATGCAGCTGAAATATTTCAGGGAAAACCTAGCTTAAAGAAAAAAAGAAAAAAAAAAAGGAAAAAAAAACCCACCAAAAGGCGTGCCCTTCTAATGATATTTTTGATTGCACACAAACTTCAGTTTGATGTTTCATTTGTTTTCAAATGCATACTATGAGTTCAGAAAGCAAAACCATTCAAAATGGGAGTTTCTGTTCTCCATGAAACAGTGCTATAGGAAGCTGTAAAAGATCTAAATTAAAATGGTGAATTACTAATTAGATGCACTCATCCATTCTGCTTCACAGCACAAAGTTTGGCCAGCACAGTATTTGCCATAGTCAGCCAACGTAACTCTAATTTATGCTATGGCTTTGAGATCACCTGTGCACCAGTCTTATCAAGCCAATAAAGATTAAAGACCAAATACTTAAATAATTCACCTGGTCCTCACCAGAGATTCCAACACTAAAAAACAGGCTGAAATAAACAGAGTATAGAGGACTACAGCAATTTTCCATGGAAGTCATAGAATGCTCTAGGATTATAATCTAAGAAAAATAAATATCAATTTTATATTCTACAAAACAAATAGGAATCTTTCCTTTGAATTTTTTCCCTTATACTATGTTGAATATACATATATATGTTGTACAATGTCCAGCCATCATTATTTTGCCAACTTAAAATTTAATAGCTATTCCTTTTTAAAATAATGTGAAGATGAAATCCAAAAAGAAAAATAGTACTGTCAGTTTGTGTAGATTAAAAGCTTATTACATTTTAGAAATGTTGAATAAAAATGCAGCCACAAAGTAAGTTATAAAAAAGTAATTAGAAAACAGAAATACAAGGTGAGTCAGTTGTCACAGTCAGGAGGACAACACTAAAAAGTATGAAGTATAACAGACAGTAGGGTGAATTCTTCTTCTCCCTCCTTTCTAACAACTTGAAAAAAAAAAAGTACCACAGCCAAAATGTTGTCTTTAATGTTATTTTCAATATTCCATCATGATTTTTATCAGACTTCTCCCTCCATAAGAAGTCCTTTTTTTTCTCTTTCCATACTGAGGCCAATCTTAAATACAAAATAAAACAGATCCACATTTCATTTTTTTTTAATGCAATCAAAATGGTGAGAAGAAACATGCCAGACTGAGACTGATGTGTTCCCCCCTTTTTTCTTTCTTTTTTTTTTTTCAAAATGAGAAGTTAACAAAATCCCAAGCTATTTCCAAGTTTTCATTGTAGAAAAGCAAGCTATCTTAAGTGTTAAGCATAATAGGAAATTCACCATGTATGTTACAAAGATCATCAGTTTTTACAAAACATTTAGTCAAAGACACTGCAAAGAAAACAAAGTATTTTCAAGAAGAAAAAAAAAAAAAACCTTTGAAGGAAGCCTTCTTCCAGCAACAGGGAAAAGGAATACAATTATATATTTATTTGTTTATTTATTAATTAATTATTATTATTATTATTATTTTATTTATTTATTTTTAATAGGTGTAGGGGAAGCACTTCCAAGCTGTTGAAAAAGAACTGGAAAATGAGAAATCACAGGCTGAAAAAGTTTAAAAGGTGAAAATAATGAAATGTAAATAACTGACACATAAATCAGAACCAGACTGGCTAGAATAAATTGAGCAGAATTTACAAGAGACAGAGGAAATAAAAGAGGCAGATTTACTTCAGAACTAAAGGCCCTTCAAAGGAATCTGAAATGTACAAAAATGTTGACCTAAGTTAAATGATGTGTAGTTAAAATTGGAAGCATAATTAAAAATAAAGAGGCTCAGAATGTTATAAGAAAAAAAAATCTGAAGAATTAAAAAATGAAAAGAACTGAAGAATAAAAATTATTTCTGATGACTGAAATATAAAACCTCAAGTAAATAAAATTAGAATTTGATTCAGAGTTCAAAAATAATAAAGCATGAAGAACTGCCTTGTGCTCATTTCTAAAACCAGCCCCAGTGGAAGACTTCTGACCTTCATTATAAATATACAAATCAAAATGGGAAAACTCTTTTTTGCAGGTCAAAAGCAAGCCTGTCTTTTTTTTTTTTTTTTTTTCATTTACAGTAAGGAGATTTCCTTTTCATTTCCCAACTGAAAAAGTTGAAGAAATCCATATTAAAAAAAACACAGAGATTTCTTTATCTTATTTTTCCTGGCGTTACCCTGAAAAATACTCTGAAACAGACCAAGACACTATTCTTTCAGACTTAATTTGTTTATGATAAGAGAGTATCTTCTTGAAAAATAGCTTGAAATATGAGGGCTTTTAATTTAACTTCTGTAAGTTCCAGCCTCCTGTATCTTTCCCAGTGGACCCACCCCTGTACCACTATGCATAGGAGTTTGTTCGTAAAGATCCTGATGTTTCACTGGCATTTCTTTGTGTACAAAAAGGCAAAACTATTATTCTGCTCATTAAGTGGAAGGAAAAGTGAGAAAAAAATGGAGTTTCGGTATATTCTGTAAAATCTCATGACAGCTGCTATTTTAATTAGACTGTTTCCTAACTTAAGGGTAGAATCTTGTTCACCTTTAATTGATATGATACCATAAGCTATTAGAGGTAAGGAACCTGTTCATTTTTTGTCACTCAGTAATTCATGGAGAGCTCTGAAGATTTTGCATCTTTCTGTAGGCTCCTTTGAAGGAAGATAAGACTTTTAACTCAAAATCAAAGACATGGAGATATGATTCTGGGTTTAAATGCCTTTTCTTTTCATTTTAACTCTCTATTAACTTTAAAATGGAATGGATGAAAAATAAGAAGCCATGCAGCATGATTCTGCTAGAGTAAGGCTGCTAAAGTGTATTTCAGTTATTTTTAGTTTCTGTGCTTAAAGCTTTAAATTGATTGATGGTAGTTCTTATTCATAGTATTTCTCTGAATGTGCTGTTTGTATTAACTCCACAATCAATAGATTCAGTTCTTGTTTCAGTGTCATTTTCACATTATATCATACAGATCAGAACTAAGGAAAAGTAACACCTCCAACATTAAAATACCATTTAAAATTCATTTTTCTAAAATATATTCAAAAACACAATAGGAGCTTATTCTGATTCACATTTACAGTAAGCATATGTGTTAGAAAGAGAGTGATTTTCAATACAAAAATCGTATTATTAAGTATTGAATTTCCTACTATTGGAACAATAATATACTATTCTCTTTAAATCAAGTATTTTATTAGAAAGAGTATTAACTTTGGTTGTGATTATAGAATAAACCCCACATGTTTAAAGACCCTTCTAAAGTCATTCTGCTGACCATAACAATGAATGTGTTTCTTCTGAAAACTCTGAAATGTATGGAAAAAGTGGTTACTGTAGTAGATATCGTTAAATAGGAGAGTGCCTAATCTGACATGGAATAGGTGATAAGTGCTCTCCATGCTATGGAAACATTTTGTAATTTCATAGAAATAGAAAATAAAGGACATTATCCTTTATGACAGTATCTTCAAATGTGTACTGTCACAGTCTAGTCTGGCACTGGACAAGAGAACTGAGGAAAGGAACGCTGCCTGATGGTTTGGCTAACATTTTCACAATGACAGACAGCTTCTTTCCTATTTTCTATGATTCAAAACAAAACAAAACAAAAACAAAAACAAAACAAAAAGAGAGGCTCATAATGGAGAAAGACAGTAGAATGGACAATGGAGAAAATTATTCTCTCATTTTATTGAAAACATTTCAAGAATACCTTACATTGGCACTGCAAATCTATAATGAGTCATAGGACTGGCATATACATGGCTATCCAGTAATAATACCTATAAAAGTATTGGTATAGCAGGCTAAAAGAAGAGTTTCAGAATGGGGGAAAGAAAGGAAAGGTGGACAGCTATCAGTGTATCCAAAGCTAACATCAGTGGCATCCAACTCAACATCAGTGGGGACTACTGGACAAAATCCTACAGAATATTCTCCACATGATGTCAGATTAGATGCCAGTAGCATTCAGTTTCATCTTAATTTTCTTTTGCCATACTCTTAGTATTTTAACAGTGCCAGTGCCAGTGGGTTATTGCATCCTTAGAGACACAAAGACTTTGTTTCCCTAAAGCAGATCCTTTGTTATGGATGGAAGGGAGTGTTTACTGTGGACAGTTTGCATCTTCTTCTGCCTCAAGCCTAGTGTCCGAAAATCCTTTATGAAAATTTCCTAAGTATTTCCTAAGCACAGGAGGAAAAAACCCACATTGTTACTTCTCCTGCCATTTGGACCAGAGAGAGTTTTTGCACATTTCAAATTCTTAAAAAGCCTGCCAATTAAAACATGGTCATACACTTTAGTTTAGCTTTTGTTTCTGTGTTTTCTTATCCACAGGAAGTTAAATCATCTGTATCAAATGTTATTATATTGAATAAAAACTGTCTGGGAGAACAAAATCAAAGGTTTATTAAAAGTGGTAGTGAAGTTCCAGAATGATGATTAACTGCTGCTTGTCACATAACTACCTCATGATTTGGAAGCTTTAAATACATTCCTTAGTTATCTAGGAAAAAGTAGCAAATATGAGTATGACGTGCAGTTATCATTAAACTGGGGACTCTTAAAAATCAAGAATGGGAATAAAGGATACAAAGGTGTCTAGCTTCCAGTATGTATATGACCAATGATTTTTAATATATTTGTCAGTGAAATGGGGGAAAATATGACATTTTTCTTCATTAAATTTGTAGATGAAAAGAGAGATTTTTCTGAACAAAAATGAACAATTGTTTTCATTGATATCCATGCTGATACACATCTATTTATAGTCTGTGAAGATAAAAACAATGACAATCACCTACACACTGTGGAGAACCACATTTAAGAAACAGTGATTAAGAAAAAGGCACTGAGGTAATCAGCTGAAGAGTAATCAATTGAAATTGCCTTCTGGCAAAGGCAATTTCTGGGAATGTCAACATGAATCTTGTATGTGTAAGAAAAAATGCAAGTATTGGAAGGTGTAAATATAGGTTCCACGTTTTCCTACTGCTTTTTTCTGTACTGCATTTGTGACATCATTATTTGAAGATGATGTCCACATCTGGTGTTTATTCAAGGAAAAAATTAGAAGGATTTTATTACATTCTGTAGTTAAGTGGGAAATAAATTTCTTAAAATAGAAGCATCTTTAATGTAGCAGATGGAAATTTTACAGCATGCAATGAATGGAGGCTAATGTAAGAAATTGAGACAAATATTTAAGAATATATTTTTTAGCAGAGAGTAGCCAACTATTGAAATAGATTTCCTGGTAATGAAATGAAGTCTGTATCATCTGCACACTTTAAATAAAATTTAGATCATTTTCTACAAATTGTTCTAGCTTGGATACTGGATACATCACTTAGCAGCCTAATGCCTACACCTTCTACAAGCAGATCAAGCGACAGTGATTCTTTCCGGACTCAAAATTTGTGCTAATTCTTGAGAATGATTTTAAATGGAACTGATTGGTTGGGAAAGCAAATGAAGAGACTGAGGAGAGATAAGCACAGATCTGCAGTGAGGTGCTTGCGGAGATGAAAAACGCTGATTTCTTTTATAAGTACGAAGATCTACAGCCAAAAAATAGTGCTGATTCTGTGCATGACTAGTGATTTCCTTATGCATCTAACTGATATATTCTAAGACAAAGATAAACTAGACAGTCTTTGTAGAGAATCAACAAATTTAAAGGGCAGGAATCCTTTTGTGTTTTTCTTTTGTTTTCTTTTGTTGGTTACAATATCTGATTACGTGTGTGGCATCTGAATAGTAACTGTAAAGAAACATTTTAGTAAATGGTTACAAATTACAAGGAAAAGGAATACAACAAAGTTCAGGGTACTCATCAACCCACTTTTTCTATGTTATTATCCCTATAAAAACTTGCTTTAAAAACAAGTCACTTTCAAGTTTAGCATGTCCAGTGCTGCATCTGATAGATTACTAATATCTTCAATTTTCATAATTCAAATGAGATTTACTAGGAAAACAGTTCCAAAATAAAGGAGAAGAGGCACGCTTATCACTATATGTATTGCATATACAGTCTCAGAACATTTGTTACAGTGTAGATAGCCACGTACCTCCATTTAGGCTGGAAGCATCCATGATTTTTGGAGGTGTTTACAAGACACTTCAAGTAGCTATGGAAAAAAAATGATCACAAATGCATCCATCTGAAAAACTAGCACAATAATTTCCCTTGACCTTTTAGGCCATAAGAAGGTGGCTTTTATGTAATAGCTAACAACAGAAACCTGGAAGAAAAAAGAAAAGTATCCACCATAACACCTGAAAAAATTTAAATTAAGCAAATAACTCTAATAAACTGTCATGGCTGGAACCACGCAAATGGTTTCTAACTTTCTAGTCTTTCCTTTCTTTCATCTTCCATGAAAGCAATCAAATGCTATTTTTATATCAACAGTAATGCTGAGCTCCAGAAAATAAGACTGATTAATGATTAGCCATTGTTTCATATGTTACCATGTGGTTCCTAATGTGCTTTGATTTAAATGCAGGCTTTATACAACAGTTTTGTTTCACTTCCCTCAAAGCTTTCTTGCTTGCTTTTGCTCAATAAGAATAACTTGGCCAGAGTAAGGCCAAACTTTTCACGAGCACCTGTGCATCCAAGTGCTGCACACCACAGGTCTGGCACAGAGCTGACCAAGTTGATCACTGCCTACTACTATTTCTTTTAGGGATTTCTTTTGCTGGCCCTGTCTGCGGCAGGGGGGTTGGAGCTTGATGATCCTTGAGATCCCTTCCAACCCAAGCCATTCTATGATTCTATGACACTGTGCCTCATGGAAGAGTCAGTGTCTGATCTTTTACTGGATCTGTCCTTCAACATCTGACTATGCAGTTCTTTGTCTTCAAAGAATGAGTTTAATCAGGCTATCAACAAATAGAAGTGGGAGTTTTTTTCCTCTTCAGGGCTGTTCTGATTTTGGAGTCATCTTTTACACTCATATACTATATCAGCAGATTTCAGTATCCTTTTCCAAACAGAAATATAAGATATCACTTACTTACATGTTTATCTTGATTACTTGGTAATTACTGGGTTCAATATGAAGGAGACACTGAAGGAAAGTATACCACTACTTGTGAAATGTAAATAGACACTACTGTTCCCATTGGATGGTTTTTTTAAATATATGGAACAGTGAACTGGTTTACTTCAAATTAATTAGTATTTTGCTTCCATTATAGATGAGGATAAAAATAAAAATAAAAATAAAAATACCTTCCAAGTATGAAAACAGATCATTTTTATATCAATTCATTCATCTCCCTCCACAACAAAAAGCTTTTCTGTTTCCCTAGAAAAGTTGCAAAACAAACTCTGTAGTCAATTTAGGAAAATTGAGTTTTCCTCATAGTGAAGTGTGACCAGATGGTAAATACACTTTTATTTGAAGGAGTAAATAAAATGAAATCTCTTTCCATTTTATCTCAACAGTTGAGATAAATAGCTATAAGTTTTCAAGGTACTTGTTCACCTTTAGAAATATGTCTCCATTCATATCTTAAAATTAAATTCATTTTCTATTTATGGAGTAAAACCTATTGATGACCTACTGATAATTGGCTTTTTCTGCATTTTGGGAAGTTCCTCTCGTCCATTCTTGCTTGACAGAGTGACAAACTACAGTATTACTTGCATTTTTTCCTCTTTAACTTACTTATTTAGCAATACTCTAAATTTTCAACAGTTACATGACTATGGTCTACTCTATCTCTTTGTATCCATGAGTACGGTATTTCCAAAGCCCAGAAATCTGATTCAAAGAAACTGCTTAAATGTACAGGCAGCAGAAATGGTAGGCTGCAATATTTTCTATGGTTCATGGTGAATTTGAGCCATGACTTCTATCTCTTCTTATTTTGTGTGGGTGGTCATTTGACAAATTATCTGCAAGGACATTACTAATACACTGATACTTTTATTTGAAGTCCAAGCCTATCAGTTAGGATGAAATCATTCTGAAGAACAAACACATTTTATGACAACAGGAAAAACTTACTTTCAAATGAAATTTAGTCTCATGAAATCCACAACTCTGGCAAGTGTCTTGGATTGGCTGACCTTCCCATCACCAACAGTTTCTGCAGTGGGTTGAAGAAAACTATCAACAAAACACCTCATTCCCATGAGCATCAAAGAATTCCAGCTGCCAAAAATAACCTCACTTTTATGACTATGTAAAACCTGCCAGAGTCTAAGTATGACTATTAGCCACAACACTGTGGAGAAAAAAACTGCTTTGATTTGGTGAAGAGCCGAGTACTCACAGTTCCCCATGATACAATAAATAGTCCTAATAAGAAAGACAGGCCTAACATGGCCTGTAGTTGTTTGAGAGGGGCTACTCCCACCAGCACCCCAGCATCTGCAAGTGCAACGGATGTGGGAATGCTACTTTAATAAATACAAAAGTATTGCGCTTGCATTACTACATGTGGTAAAATTTTTCTGAAAAGATAAATATATCATCCAATTACAAATAAAATCAGACCTTAATATGAGGTTACAAGGCATAATGTTCTCACCTTGATTCCTGGTAAGATTTTTACCAGGCTGGAAAAAAAAACTAAATATTTTCATGGAAAATTCTGTACCAAATGATTATCTTTCATCCACAGAGAATTTCCAAACAACAACTAACTCATTTTGTGGCTTATCTTGCAAAATGATTACAAAATCCCAAACACTCCATCTGCACGTCTGTCTTTTTTTTTCCCCGTGTAGTCCTCAGAGGAAAAGCAACTTTCTCTGATTTTCCCCTCACTCAACTCTGTGATGTTGACTGAATCAGATCTGGAGTAACAGTGCCAAACTGTGGTGCTAAACTGCTTGAGAACTCTAACTAATGCTCCTGATGGAAGCTTTGAAGCTTTTCGGGTTCTCATTCTGTACTCAGTACCATAACACACTGTTATGTCCAATCCATTTTATACTTTATTATCTCAAGTGTATTTCCATAAAGCTGAAGTATTATGTACCATACTGTATTGAATGGGCTGGATGCACATTTATGAATATACACTTGAAAAAGTAATGGGTAGACACATTCCAAAATACAATGTTCCGTACTGCCATAAAGGAGAAAACAGATCAGCACCACAGACAAATCTGAGGCATTTCTGTCACTGAGAGAGATGGTTTTCATGGGGTTTGACTGGCCTATCTGTATCAATACCTATAGTTTTGTCTCCTCTGTTTCCCAAGACCTCTGTGGTGCTTTGTCATATGTGTTGAACAGATTGGAATGATGCTCTTAGCAGCAAAACTTGGGACAGTTACTACAACAGTATGCAGTGAAGGAGGAAAACCAGAACATCTTGTTCTTGAATAGATTAACTAATAAGAAATGAGGATACTTCTGTTTACTAATCTGTTAAACTCAGTTTTTATTATTTAGTTTTGAGTTTATGAACAAGTTTTTGACTGAAATCCTAAAATTTACCTGTTTCTTTCTGCCTATGAAGAACCATAATATTATTATTCTGCAAATCAAAACATTGTTATTTTTTATTGCAGTGACTTGCTTCATGGTTTTACTAGTCCACACTCATAGAATCATAGAATCAAATAATGATTTGGGTTGGAAGGGACTTTTAAGGTCATCTGGTTCCAGCCCTTCTGTTATGGGCAGTGACACCTCCCACTAGACCAGGATGCTCAAAGTCCCATCCAGCCTGTCCTTGAACGCCTCCAGAAAGGGGTCATCCACAACCTCTCTGAGCAACCTTTTTTGGCATCTCTCCACTCTCACAATACAATCCTTCTTCTTACGACTTCTCTTCACTCAGTCTCTTGATGCGGCAATATTGGTAGAAAGTTGGAACAGTACACCAATGACTCCTGCCCTTACAAAAAGGATTTCTATCCTAACTAGCTACAGCTTACTCAAAAAAGAATGTGAAATGAAATATAGACAGAAAAACAAAACTAGTTTCTTTAGCGAGAGAGATCACATATTCAACTTTCCAGTCTGTCCCCTGAATGCATGGCTTAAGATATACGAAACCTGAGCATTACTTGAGGCCCCAGCCTACATTTAGACTAAGTTAGACAGTGATTAATATTGCCAAGGGAAAGGAAAAGTCAAAAGAATCCTTGCTCCAGGTGGAGCCCCACAAGTTTTACAGTGGCTATAAAAGATGTAGCCACTTATCATTGTTGATAATAAGATTACTTTCCTCCACTCAAATGCAGTTGGTGACCCTTATTCCTTCCTGAGAAGAACCTTTTAATGACAAAAATAGGGAATAAATAAATAAATAAATAAATAAATAGAGTAAGAATACTTACTATTCTATTCCAAATATTTTCACTATTTCAGTGAAAAACTTCATGTAATGTGATGATGTAGGTTAATATTCAAATTTTATGGAAAAAAATAGATATGAAAAGAGATGAATCAAAACATTTCACAGATGAAAACTGTGTTGAAGTTAAATTTAGAACTGCTTAATTCAGTTCCTAAAGCTTAAGGAGTCGTTTTTCATATTGCAAAGAAAAATTTCTTTTCTGTTATTTCTACAAATTGTTTGTGTATGTTTTCCAAATGTGTGAATGAGGATTCATGGCATTTTTCATGCTCAGCTATTTGGAATTTCATTCACCTTACATCATAGCTGTAGATGTACATCTTTATACAGTATCTCAGTATCCCAAAGGAAGTCAGGTGCTGTACATGACTATGTGACACCAGGAAAAAAAAATGCATTCCAATGTTCGTCCTACTTCTAAAGCAAAAAGCCCCAGTTGATTTTTTTCCACCATAAGAGCAAATGCATTGAGGAAAAAGGATGATTAAGACCACGGAATCACAGAATTGCAGGGGTTGGAAGGGACCTCAAGAGATCATTGAGTCCAACCTGCCTCCTAAGGCAGGTACCCTACAGTAGGTCACACAGGTAGGCACCCAGACAGGTCTTGAATATCTCCATAGGAGAGTCTACAACCTCTCTGGGCAACCTGTTCCAGTTCTCTGTCACCTTTTCTATAACAAAGTTCTTCCACATGTTAGTATGGAACTTCCTATGTTCAAGTTTTAAGACATTATTCCTTATCCTATCGCTATGCACCACCAAGAAAAGTCTGGCCTCATCCATTTGCCTCTCACCACCTTTTAGATGTTTATAAACATTAATCATATCCCCTCCCAGTCTTCTTTTCCTCAGGCTGAACAAACCCAGGTTACTCAGACTTCCCTCATACAGGAGATGCTCCAGGCCCTTTATCATCTTTGCAGCCCTCCACTAGACTCCTTCTGGAAGATCCCTGTCTTTTTTGAACTGAGGAGCTCAGAACTGAACACAGTAGTCTAAATATGAACTCACTGGGGCAGAGTAGAAGCGAAGATCACTTCCCTCAACCTGTTGGCCATGCTCTTTCTAATACACTCCAGGATACCATTGGCCTTCTTGGCCACAAGGGCACACTGCTGGCTCATGGCCAAGCTACTGTCCATCAGGACCCCCAGGATCTTCTCTGCAGAGCTCCACTCCAGCAGGTCATCCTGTCACCTGTACTGATGCATGCAGTTATTACTCCCCAGGTGCAAGACTCAACAATTGCTCTTGTTAAACCTCATCAGTTTCCTCCCTGCCCAGCTCTCCAGTTTGTCCAGAACTTGTTGAATGATAACATAGTCTTCAAGTGTGCCAACAAATCCTCCCAACTTTGCATCATCAGACAACTTGCTGAGGCTGGACTCTATCCCTTCATCCAAGCTGCTGATGAAGACATTGAACAAGACTGCACTCAGCACAAACCCCTGGGAAGCACCACTAGTTACAGGACTCTGTACTACAGACTCTAGACTCTGTGCCTTTTACAGTGGCTACAACCCTCTGGGCTCTGCCAGCTAGCCAGTTCTCAATCCACCTCATCATTCACTCATCTATCCTACATTTTCTGAGTTTCATAACAAGGATGTTGTGGGAGATGGTCAAAGAGGGGAACAAAAACATAAATCTAGCAGGTTGAACATTTATGAACTATTGTTGCATAATCATAGTCTTAAATTGTCTTAAATTGTTTTTAGCCATAAATCCAGAATCCAATAAATTGTGTGTAGGTTGTTCAAACCCATTTGCAGTGCACTGTAGTTTTCATCAGTGTTTATAACACTCACTGTTTCATGGCTGACAGCGGTATGCAACCTCCTGTAAGCTACTATCTGGCCCTTTCTTGGGCTAGTGTATTTGTTTAGAAGGAAAGTCATCTCATGGAAACTGGACAACACTACACCAGAGGAATCCTCATCCATGCTGATCTGGAGGCTTTTACATCAATACAAAGCATGAAGGTCCTATTAGAATACGAAAATATCAAAACTTTTATAAAAAAATATCTGGGCTCTTTTGGAATCAGTTCCCATGCCTGTTTCTATTCCTACCTTGTTGTAGAAGATAGAGATGAAAGTTAAATGCAAACATCTATAAATCATAGTCTCTTTCCCTGCCATATAACATAGAGTCTTGGCCAATTTTTTTTGTTTGCTTCTTTGTTTTCACAACTAGAATAATTTTGTCCTAATTGCACCTACCAGTGAGTTGAATAGGCTCCTCCAAACAGAAAGGAAGTACTTGCCAACACAGATGAATTCTTTGTAAGACTGTTGATGATACAGCTGCATTAGTTCAAGACTAGACTGTCAACCTAAATTAGAGACCAGAGCTCTAAAAATGAAAAAGGTACTGGCAAATGCTGCACACTTTGGCTCAAATATGTGATATGCAAGCCAGGATGCATACTGCATGAAAGATTCAAAAACGAAAATCTTCATCCTTAGTGGTTGCAGAGGGACGCATTTTCCAGGGTTAAATTGTATGACACCCATTGAATAAACAGAGATTTGAAGCTTAACTCTCCTGTACCACTTTCAGTACTTTCTCATGGTAGATGTGTATGTAAGAACATTACATTTTCCCTCTGAGACTTGCCATTAAAAAAATAGGATGTACATTTGCTTGGTTTATTGAATACCACCAGACTCACCTCCTTAACATCAGATGAACAAAAACTGAATGAATAATTAGTTATTTTCTCAGTCTTTGGGGGTTTCCTGCTGTGTTTTGTCTGTTAAAAAATAAATTAATAAATAAAAACAAAAACAAACAAACAAAAAAATGTGGAAAGCATTGAGGAATAGGACTGAAATTTCATGTTTCTCTCACAAGAGAAGAGGCCAACTGTCAGCTCACTACAACCTCCCTTCAGGTGGTTATAGAGAGCAATGAGGTCTCCCCTGAGCCTCCTCTTCTCTAGACTGAACAATCCCAGCTCCTTCAGTCGCTCCTCATAAGGCCTGTGCTCCAGACCCCTCACCAGCTTTGTTGACCCCTTCTCTGAACATGCTCTAGGGCCTCGATGTCCTTCTTACAAATAGCAGAGAAATCTTCTCCATGTTAAATACTCCTGAAGTTGCTAAGACAGGATATACTTATGCCTATAAGAACAATGTAATATTTGCCATTTTTCTTAAAATCTTGCAACTGAAGAAACTGATGAGTCAACCATAGCTACAGACCCTTCTGTCTTTATTCCTAATGTTATGTCTTCAAGTAATATCCTCTCCACTTTTTATAGTATATAAATTACTATGCAAAGATCCAGTGAGGACATTGAAGTGTTATATTTTCATAATACATCTTTCTTCATTTTCAGACATGCACTCTGAAAATCTGTTACACCATATGCTGAGTTTCTGAAGTATTTTCCCTGGACAACAGTCAAAACTTTATAAAAATTTGCAATTGTGTTAGGAGTCAAACCTAAGATCTGATTTAGGATTTAGACATATTTGCACTGAATCTGAAGGAATGAGTTCCAATAGTTGGACAATGATATTCTGTAAAATAAAATTCACCATTCAGTGTTATGACTTTGACAATGAGAGGTCAGTAGCACCATCAAACACACATTAATACAAGGAAATATACTGAGTCAATTCAGCAGCAGCAAGCAGGCAAGGTTAAAACGTAAATGACTGACATGACTCTTTTCTCATTAAATGCAAAGTACAATAAGGCACTTACATTTTCCTCACAATTTATTCTAGAAGATTATTAACCTTCTTCAAAAATAATGTACTTCTAAACTTATTTAGTAATACATGCATTGAAAGTTCATATACACAGAATATGGGTTTATTAACAATACAGTGGATCTGGGTATTGTTTTCACTAGGGCAAAATCTAGATTATCAACTCATACACCTGTTTTGGGCAAATGTCACACAACTGAGCTGCTACAGTAATTTAGCTATTAACAGAAGAAAGAAATCCATCTCACATTCCACTTCAGCTGTCCACTCCTACCTCCTGCTTTCATTCATTTCATCCCATGCTCAATAAATTCAATTCACTAGCGAAAGAAAATGAAGTGAAAATAAAGTTGAAGAGTTTTGTTAGATAATGAATTGGATATCTTCTGTGAAGGTCTGATCAATGGCAAAGTGGGAAAGAATGAGAGTGGGAAGATAAAACTGCCTCTTCCACATCATCATCAAAGAGCTAGATTTATTCAGTATCACGTCATTTTACTCTCTGATATCACAGAACCCTCAGAAAAAATGCTTTGAAATTGATGCATTTCAGAGAATGAGAAGTAGATCCCAGAGAGATGCAGTAAGTCTACACAGACCATGTGTGATCCAGACTAGAATCATTTTAATCTGTGCGGTATTAGCATAAACATTTCCAGTCTAGCATAGCAACATAGGCTCAGATTATCTGCATTCAGACTGCAAATACAATTAAGAAATTCAATGCATATAGTCACAATATAATTTATATGTGTGTGATACATCCTTTAATGTGGCTCTGCAAATTCCAGGTACTTCATCAAAATGTTAGTGTCTTCTGAAATTTGGTGATTGTGCAACAAGGAAAACAGAACAGCAGAAAAAAAAAAATTACCCAATAGTAGAAATCAAAGGCAGTCCACCCTGTTGTTTTTCTATGACTGTGAAAAAGTCAGTGTAACAAGCTCTTTGATATAGATATACAACCATATGTATCTGTATGTCATGTTTTGTAATTTTCAGCTACCTGATAATAATAAATTACATAAAACTCATATAAAGCTGTGGATATTTTTGCTATTTTTTTTTATCTTTTTCACATCAAAGTTTTCATAAATAGGACGGTATGTTTTAAAGGTTAAAATTGAAATTTCATTTTTCTTTCTTCAGTGGCAGTGCAGGTTTAGCAATTTCTGCTCTCAGCCTTTCCTTTCTGTCTCCATACTACCAAATCCATTGTGCCAACATGGCATTTTGTGCAGCATTTGTGATGAATATGGGAACAATCCGATAAATCCTGCGTCAGCAGAGAGGAAACAAGAAAATCAGAAGGAAGCTTACAGTGTGAGGATTAAGTTGTGTGAGAGGCTAACCTTCTGCTGGGATTTCTACAGTGTATATGGAGGCCTTGTTAAACTGATCCTAGAGAATCTGATGTCTAGGGAAGATTTTTCTTTTTCTCATGAAGCTTCAAAACATGTCTCAAGAATCCTCTTATTTCTGGAATTCAGAAGCCCACTCTTTATCTAGTGCCACTACCTTTTAGCTGTTTGCCATTTGTAAGACTCTTTATGGAATAATCCTAAACTTACTTAAAAATAAATCAGCATGATCTTATGTTTTTGTTGTCTAAAGAGAAGGATACCATTCATGACGTCTTGATTAAGATGTTATTAAGCCCTATTTACAATTTAAAATATACTTTTTAGCTGAATGCTCAGTTTCCACTAAAAGCCATGGACACAAATGTCTCTCACCTGTCAGATCTGGCATTTTCTTTAGCTTGACTTAGTTTCTCATTTCTTGAGAACAAGGGTTTCTGTCACAGTTAAGTCCCCACAGGAAATGTTGCTCATTTATAGATCTATAATTCTGGAACATTTTACTGACCAGACGCATTGCATCTAGAGACTAAGTATCTGGTTTCCATTCTAGGGGCCATGCAGTAAAATACATATCATTTAGGTGTTTTAAGTTTTGGCTAATTTCAAGTCTATGAGTAATGACTTGAACTATTCATATCCTTGACAGTAGGAAAATGCTCAGGAGATTTATTATAATGTTAAGTAACAGTAACGCTGCAGCCTCCAAATCAGAGGTTTTAGTCACAAACTCTCCCATTTCTTCACCTTGCATCCTCATGTCATTATACAATGAGTTTTATGTGCTTTTAAGTATTTTTCTCTGCAAACATTATCATATATTTTACCTGCTATTTTACCCTGATAACTGTGTCTTCAATTCAGACAGCTAAGATAAAATAATTTTGGAAGGTTGCTATATAGGAGTTGTTAGGTCATGACTTGAACCAGTGATTGAGCACCTGGTGAAAGGGCATAGCCACCACTGGGAGTGCAGGTGGAAGCAATTCACCTGTGTGACTGGAAGGGGAGGACCCAGGATCTGCCCCTCCCTAACCTTATTTGAGGGCTAGCAGCTGAAAGGGAAGTATCTCTAATTGGAGACTGTCTTCTTTGGAAAGTTCAGCAAAGCCCTTATCCTTTGAAAGGGGTAAGCGATTCCTTCTTTATTACCAGATTCTGACTGCTATTTTCCTTGAGTGATTTGAAACTGGCTTAAAGCAGCTACATCTGCTGTTTTCTATCCTTACAGCTGTATTTCTTCAGCATCTTTCCCCTGACCATTTCAAAATGCTTTTTGAAGTCTAAGTATGTCAAAGACACTTCTGTACTCAAAGGGAAATGGATTCTTACACATTTCAAGTCTTTCTTCTCCTGTCCTGATTCACTTCTTGTCTCTCTCCTCTCATACGCTAACACACCTTCAAACAACTTTGATTCATATATCTCTTCAACAACTGCATCTAACTGTAGGCTGTATCTACCAAAGACCTGATTGCATCCTAATTCACATAGCCATCAAATCCTGTTTTCTTTCTGATGGTTTTGTTTTTTTTTTTCTTTTCCATATCTCTTTATCTTTCTGGTTTTTTACTACCTGTTCAATTTACATTTGCATGGTCATTGAATTATCCTTATTTCAGCAGTATTTTTTCCATTTTTCCTGTATTCAATTGTCTTTTAATAAACTCATTAGCAGTTCCTCCTCATTCAGCTACTCCTTTTTCACTTTTTAATTCTCGTTCTTTGAACTGCAAACCTGACTCTTCCTTTGCAAGTATTTCTTTCTGCTTGAATCAAAAATCTGAAAACCAACTAGACTTGCTTTAAAGCATTTTTGTTTTCTAACTACACAACTGTTCACTAATTGATCCTAGCAACTAAAAAACCACTTTATTTTCAACCTGTTGAAGTTGTATTGGGTATGAGACATCCAGAGGACTTCTCATATAGTTATATGTATACACACACACACACACACACATATATATATATTTAGATGTGAAATGTCTGCTGTTACAGATGACCTATCAAAAAAAATATGATCTCACTATCAAAGCAAAATAAGCATTTCTGTTAAAAATTAAAAATAAATAAATATATATATAAGGATGTATATATGTATAAATATATACACACGCATATATATAAGGATGTATATAGATACATATGTGAATACACACAAGGATGTATATATATTTATATAAGAAAGTAAATCAAAAGACACCTGTTTTTTCACTGACTGCCTTATTTGTATTAAAAACATAAATCAAATATCATGGCATGGGAGCACCCATCACCATTCTATGTACATAACTGGGAAAAAGTAAACAGCAAAGATATCTACTGAAGCTGATTTATAGATATAAGTGTCTTAGATACTGCTCTTGTTCACTTAGTGCTAAGTTATGAAGATACAGCAGAGGTGAAAAGCACAGTGTTTCTGTCAGAGTGAGTGAGGTATTCTTTATACTCTCACTGCCAAAAAGTTTTAACAGCAGTCCAAGACATAAAAGTAGTGCTGCTACTAAAACATAACAGTAGATATCACAGTACTAGCTTTCCTGAGAAAGTTACAGGCTCAAGTCACTCCATCAGCTAAGTCCCTTCTCGGTGTCCCTTGCTGCCCCTTTGCTTTCAGCTACCACATTGCACTTTTTAGCACTTAGCGATGGAGCACTGAGCTACCTGCTTCCAAGACCCAGTATAGGCACTGGCATACTGACAGTATGTTGCTGTTTTCATTAGCATTAAAGATTTGTTGTATCTTTCATTCCTAGATATTCAAACAAACAAACAAAAACTGAAAAAAAAAAACCATGAAACCATTTGAAGGTACAGAAGATTTGTGAAGTACCGACTTTTAGAAAGAGACTCTGGTAATTTTCAAAGGTAAAGAATAAAAGAATGACATTCTCCCCTTTTAAAAACTCCTGAACATGCCATTTTTCCAAAAGATATGAACTGCGAGCACCATCCAGTGGCAATGGAAGTAAGTCACAGCTGAAATGTTTCACTTCCTCCTCCCTCCCAAAACCTAACTAAACTTTTAAAAGTTTTCGTTAAGTTTCCTGCATTTCTCAAAGCTGGCATGTCTACGTTTATATGAAATTGTCAAATATGCTGTAGCAGTAGGAAGGGTTTTTTTGTTTGTTTGTTTTATTGTTGTTTTTTGTTGTTGTTTTTTGGGTTTTTTTTAAGCACACAATTTCAGCTGCACAATGTATGTTAGTCTTTCTTGGTGTCCAGTAGAGGTGGGTATTTGACAAATATCTAGAAGCTTTCTACATGCAGTACTTTTTTTAATCATTCACTGCTATCACAATTACAAGTGACTCTTCCCCAGCATGACAAGATTACATCAGAGTGAAGACTCATCTGCTAAAATCAGTTAGCTGTCATCAAATGACTTAAATCAGTTGCTCGCTAAGGTCAGGATTATGATTATTTGACTTTTCTTTCTGTTCTGTTCATTCTCTTTTTTTCTTCTCTGCATGACTTTCTGTAAGGTACCAATGAAATTCTGGAACATCAGGAAAAACTACAGTCCAGCAATAATACTATAATCTCTGTCCTGCAGTTCATTGAGATTGAGTTTCTTGAAGACTATGGAGGTACAAGGACATGGCCTTCATTTGTGTCACATGTATGCTGAAGGGTTCTATTAGCTTTCATTGAGGACATCAGATCTCATAAAGCGTATTGATTTCAGAAACCTAAGACTTACTGCAATAAACAATATTGGTAATATATTCATTTCCACATGTACAGTCTGGTTCTTAGCCTATTTCTGATTTTGTAAGATTCTGATTCTATTTACTTTTAAGTAAGACTGCCTTTTTCAATGATCTTCTTCTTAACAAAAGGCAAATTAATTATGGCTGTAACTGGCACAACACAGAGATATTCTGCCTTTCAAGTTAATAAATATCTGAATCTTCTTTTTTCCTGCTCTATACTGCTGCTTTCCTTTTATCTGCATGGCCAGCAAGTAGCAACCTGTACCCAAAGTAGGAAAGAACAGTGAATTCCCTTGGTTTTAACAGCAATTGTACACAACGTTTCATATCTTGTTTCAACAACTCTTTTATATAAAAGTACTTGAATATTACACTTTACAGATACAACATTTTTAAACAAATCTAGCTGGTTTTTTTTGGCCTATTCCTACCAATTCCTACTTCTACAGGGAGAAGAGACTGAATTTATTTTTAACCCAACAGAATAAATGAAGTTCCAAGCAGATTCTGCACTTCAATCAAGGTTGAGATTAAGCTATGAATCGAACACCTACAAGTAGATGGGGTATATATTCATCAAGCCTGCAAAAGTTTATGAAGATGAGGTGAAATTTGTTAATTGGAGATGAAAGAAAACAAGTGGCTGATAAGCAGTGGTTTACATAAGTGGAAAATCTAAGTACTCATTAGAAGTTTTCAAGGAGACAAAAGGGCAGAAACAAGATATATATTCCCTGACAGTATTAACCTTCAGCACTAATTCTACTTATGTTGCATTAGTCCTTTGTGACATTTTTAACAGAAGTGCTTATTTTGCTTTGATAGTGAGATCATATTTTTTTTGATAGGTCATTTGTAACAGCAGACATTTCACATCTAAAACTAAGGTCTGTACAACTAAAAGCATGTATCTCTACAGCCAAGTATTCCAGAGCAATGAACTTCTGCTCTCTGTAGACTGGGATGCTTCCTTTGCATCTCTAACAAAGATCCATTATACAACTATGAATATTGCCAACTGATCAGTTATGAAAAAGCAATCTACTTAAATTATGCCAGCTCTCCCAAACACTCTAATACGTGCATTTTAGAGGACTAGATTAAAAACTACTTTATGTGCACAGTTTTTGACTAGTGTTAAAAAAAAAAAGCCTAATAAATACAGGTATCTTTAATTATTATTAAAAGTCTCTCAACTGAGCTAATAGTCCTACTGTTTAAATTACTGGAAACTTCTTCAAAAAAATATGCCAGCTTAGAGACAGAATGTTATCCAGGTTTATTATCCTAAAGACAAAATAAATAAATAAAATAAAATAAAAAATTTGTCCTTAAGGAATTTAACCAAGTAGCTAAGGTATTTTGCTTTGCTCAGGGTTGGGCATGAAACAAGCAGGTCTAGTATGTGTTACAAAGCAATTATTCCACATGTGGACAAGCAGAATGCACCTCCAGTGCCACCAGCAGAGAACAGAGCTCTCTGAACCAGATTGCACAAATATTCTTTCTCTGCCAAAGGTCAAGAGATAGGCAATACATGATAGAAAATACTCAGAGCTACGTATGAAATCTGTTTCAGTTTTTGTTCTTTGAAACAGATAGGCTGGTGTGATGGAAAGTAAGACAGTAAGAAATCCTTATCTGGTTGTGATTCTGAGATGCGCATTTATCTCTAATGAAGTAATTTATTTATTGATTTAATGCTGAAAAAATGTAACTAAGTTCTGCCCTCTGCTCATTACAGGTAGTGAAGTCAGAATTTATATCTAACTTCAAAGATTTCTGAGGTAAGGAATAAACTATCTGCTATCTTTCAGAGTATCTTGTCAGTTTACAGTGATACATCAAACTACTGTATTCATAGTTAAAGTCCTTGTCCAGTAGTTTAATAACAAGGGAGCAGTCTCATTTACTATTTTTGTTTTCAGGTTCCTCAGGCAACTCCTGTTGGTGTTATTCTTTCAGATAGCCTGGTATTGTCTTAGCAGTGCTATGTTTTAGTAAGTGGCAAAGGAAATTACAGACAAATACCTTCTCAATCTCTTTATTCATAGGTTAAAATGTAATGGCATACAGTTCTTAGCAATTACTAACTGAAAAAAATTATTGGCATAAAACAAGCAAAATCAGAAGGAGACTAATTAAAAAAGCCATCTTGCTTGAACTTTTGATTACATACAGAGTAATATACATATTTACAAGTATATTATATAAATATAATATATATGTAATCTCATAACCACAATAAATATCAAGGTTTTTCTTAGGCACACAGCATAGAAAAAATGCAGAATCTGCACAATCCTTAAGATTCTTGGAGTGACTCACTCTTACATTGTTTTCACACTGAAAAAACAAATATTTTACACAAAATACGTGGGTTGCTCTGAAAGTAATGCCTCCTATTTATTTCCACAGAAAAAAAATGACAGATGCAAAGAGAATAACACTATCTGATAGAGCAAATTCTGAGCTACAGAACACTGTTTTTGAACATAGTCACCACTGTTAGCTATGCATTTTCACCAGTGATGAACAAGAGCCTGCATGCCATGCTTGTTAAAATCTGTACCAGTGAAGACGGCCCACTGTTTCACAGCTGCTATGATGGCATCATTTCTAGGAAACAGTTGCCCGTGCAGTCCATCTTTCATCAGCCTGAAAAGATGAAAGTCAGAAGGCACCAAATCTGGACTATACAGTAGGTATGGTAGGACAGTCCATTCAACACTAGCAATGTACTTCATGGTATTCGAACTGTTACGGGGCATGGCATTATCATGCTGCAAGAGAAAGGTTAACTTCTTCTCTGGCATGACCTTAGGAGTTTGAGCCTTCAGGTTAGTCAGAGTCGTTATGTAGTGGTCAGGGTTGATAGTTTATCTGGGTTCCAGGAAGTCCAGAAGGATCACCCCTTTCCCATACCAAAAGACAGTGTGCATCACTTAACCTGCTGAAGGCTATGTCTTAAACTTCTTTTTTTTTTTTTGATGGGGAATCTATATGTCACTGTTCCGTAGACTGCTGCTTTGACTCCAACTCATACTAGTGATTCCACATCTCATCACCAGTAGTGATGTGATCCAAGATACTGTTACCTTCAGCCTTGGTCCTGATAAATTTGAGTACAGTATTTCATTTTTTTTTTTTCTGCCGTGACAATTTGTAAAACTTATCTTGTGAAAACTTTGTGATATTTCAATACTGCCGCTATCATTTCCAGTGCATTGGAGCTAGTATTCAGCTCCATACACAGTTCCCTGGTTGTAATCCGTTGATTTGCACAGATGTACTGATCAAGACACTCTTCTTTTTGTGGTATGATATTTGTAGATGGCCATCTAGAACATGACTTGCCTTTCACATTGCTGAGACCATTCCTGAAACAAACCACCCACAGCCTCAGTGTGCGCATCTCCTCATATCCATTGTTTGGTTTCCATAAATGTCCACCAAGCTTTTATGAAGGTCAATGTGTGCCATTTTTTTCCCATGGAGGACTTCAGTGACACACCTTCGCTTCATATGCGCTTCCATGTCAGATGGCATTTGTTAAACTGCCCCTCAGCAGCTATCTGTCACATGGCAACTAAATGTAATGGATTACTAGTGGGAAGGTTCAACCTCTACTGCAACACCACCAGCATCCACTTCTGATATCATGGGCCAATATAATAAAATAGAAGGCATTACTTTCTTAACAGCCCTCGTATACAAATACAGTTTATGCAGTCCCCAGTGAACAGGGAATCTTTTCTTGTCTTCCCATAAGTCTACTCCTTGATTTTTCTAACACTATTGCTCTATACAGATATTACATAAGAAAATAGTTTGCAGGTTTTTTTACTGAGCTAATAGCCTAGGTAATTATTGTCACTAACAAAATAAGTACAGCATATCTACATAACGTATATACAAATGTGTGCACAAACATGGGTTTGGTGAACTTCTTCAGAGCTCACTTTTAATACTGGGGAGTTAATTTGGAAGCAGAAAAAAAATATATTTTTTCAGTGATATTGGCCCAGGAATATTACATCATTTGAGTGGGACATGGGCTTCAGTGATAGAATGCTTTAAATTTAGAAATTAATTAAGAAAACAAATTCTCAGCTACACTGGCAGATGTAGGCTGCCATTGATTTTCCATTTATTCTCTTCAGTGCAAATGAAACTCAGACAATTAATCCACAGGGAGTTTTCTCAACCTGTGCAGACAGTCATAGCATCTTGACGACTGTCACTATGGAGCACCTGAGATTGCACGTTAGTATGTGAATATGACCGCCTCTCTTAGGGGAGCCATGATCAGCAAGAGGAGTAACAGAGTACTTTTTTTTCTGCAATTACAAGTCAGATTCTGGCATATCAGGCATATCTGCCATTAAGTATCCAATACCATAGCGTCCATTTGGAGCAGTGTCTAGAGTTGGTGATCCAGTCTGTTTTCGATATATGTTTTTCCCAAAATTCGGAGATGGAACTTCACTTGGACTCTTCCCATGAATTAGACTTGTATTATCTCCCTCCAGATTAACAGGCTCTTTTATTATCCGGCCTCTTTTATAGGATACAGATGCCAAGCTACCAGAGCTGTCATCAATAAGGTTGCAGCGGCGCACTATTAAGACTATTGGGACTGGCAGTATGGCTAATACCATCAAAGATATACAGACCATCATTCCCCATGTTGGATAGCTATGGAACTCTTCTGTAGCCTGAGAATGCAAAGAGAAAAAGATTAAATACTTCTTTACTTAAAAAAGAGCAAACCTTCAGTTCTCACTAAGGCATGAAATTTTCAAATATATACTCATTTACTTGTCATCTTGCATTCACAACGTAGGCATCA
Organism: Gallus gallus; assembly: GCF_016699485.2. NCBI lineage: Eukaryota > Metazoa > Chordata > Aves > Galliformes > Phasianidae > Gallus > Gallus gallus. Next base: position 41,694,080 of record NC_052532.1, read on the forward strand.
CTGCAGATTTAGAAGTTAAACAATCATGGAATGGATTATTGGTATTTTCCTGACAGGGAGCAGGACCAAACTACCATCCCAAAGTTTCTGAGATGCTCAAAGCACTGAAGCGGAGCCCAAATCAGGGTTTTCATATTCAGCCTTCTGCTACATTTGCCTGCGGCTCCCTGATCCTTTAAAACAGTAGAGCAGTGTGCTCTGGTATCTGTAACCATGCCTGGAAAATAAATCTTTGTTTGGTAGGCTAACAGCTGGAATGCACAGGGAATGTTTTAGATCATCTCATGGAATTGTTCTGCTTTGTCTAAACTTCACATAAACTGTAACTCATTTACTGGGCCAGTGACTCTATCTGACAAGCATGATTCTCTACTCCAAGCATAAATCACTGGACAACACTCTCAGTTTGTCTAACAGCTCAATAATTTTATAAAGGGAAAGAAGCAACATAAGCCCGCAATATGGAGGCATGCTGAATTCAAAAGTCAGACTATTGGACTTGCTTAAGATGATCATGGTATGGATTAAAATTCAAGTTCCATATAAGGCACAGCAGATACTACCTGTCCTCAAAAAGGAAAAGGTATCACACTGCTAATCTCAATATTTAGTTCCAAGTAAAAAATTGATGTGGTATCTGAAATGATTTATTCAGTGCTGTCACCAACAATTTTCTGCAATAAGATAAAATTTAGTGAAAGTGAATAACTTCTCTTGCCCTTAAAAGCATCTCCAACATACACCAACAAACTAAAACTTACAAAAAACACATATATTCATGTCAAGCAGTTATGTTTTAATGCAAAAGAATGACTTCAAAAGATTGTTAATCACTATATCATTATTTATACTGATATTGAATTTGAAATTAAGAATTTTTTTCTTTCACATACTTCTGAAATACTTCATATCTGATTACTATGATTGTGATGACACCTAGTATATACATACCGTATCTTCAATCCATGCATTGTAGCCAGGAGGACTTAATCCCATTTGGACAATACTAGCTACCAGCAAACATAACAATACTAAAGGTGAAATGTACTTCCACATGTAGTAATAATACTGGCTTGGAGAAAATCCAAGCATATCTTTCAGATCCTCCATGAATCTGTGAAGGAAATAAAAGGTAATTGTTACCCTGTCCACTGAGATTTCAAATACTATAGCTGATAGCATCTAATTTGAAAGAATAGACGAGCTGACAAAATGTATGTATAGAAATGCCTGCACTGTAACTGACTGGATGTCCTGAAAAATAGAACTTTATTACCAGTTCTGAAAAGTTGAACAAAAAATTACTCCACAGTGTAATGACTCAGTAAACTAGCTTCTGAACTCTGAAGATTCAGACATAATACACTGTAACTAACACAGTAAAATAGAGTGTGATGCCCTTCTAGCCAATAAAAGTTTAGGTTCCAATGCCTCATCCAAGTTATAATGTTGGATTTCTGAAGAGAAAATTAAGACTAGAGGCATCTTAAAGTGCATTAAATGAATAATTTTTGGTGAGTAGAGAGAAACAGTGAAATATCTGTAATTTTACAAACCAATTAGATCACATTTACAATATTCCCTTGAAACACAGGCTCACTTAGTTTGTGAATTCAAATGATACTGTGTGTTACCATGTGTTTTCTGAAGAATAATCTTTCATGTAGAAGTAAACTTCAAAGCAGAATTGGAAGACCAAGCTACTTTCTATTTGCTTCTATTAACAAGGTAGACTGGTACAGGAAATACATAAATATATAATATAAACTTGCATTTTATGAAAGCCTATACTGAAAAGATTCTTAGCACTTGAGTCTTCTCCTCAATTCTGAATAGTGATATTAATTCTGCAATGAAGTAACCACCTCAGGACTCTGGTAAGTGTAATAGCAGTTCAGACAACTGCAGTAACTAATTTTTTTTTAATGCAGCATTGATATCAACATTATTTGAAGTCACTTATTTAATGATAAATTAGTGCTGGAAAATTCATCACATACACAAAGATGGCTTAAGAGAGGATGGTCTTGGAAGCTGTACCTCCTGACCCATGTTAGAAAGGCTTCAAGACAATGAGGCCCTATTCATATGCAGAGGGAGACGTCCTCCTTCCCCCAAGAACATCTAGCCATCTATCCCATGTGAACAGCTGGCTGCACAAGAGCTGAGAAATCAGTCTGCCCCTCTTCCTCACCTCACAGACCTCACCAGGCCGCCTATTACTGTAGATGAAGCCAGATGTCATGGACATAGCCTATGACCCTTTCCAGTTTTTGTGAAGGTAGCAAAAAAGCAGACACTGCAGGTCAAACCTAGACATAGCTACTATTCACCTACACCTCCTTCACCCTGTCGTCAACCTGAGCATTAGAAAGCAGTGGGTCTGCTCTTCTAAGCAACTTTCAGGCCAGAGAAGATACTAGCCCTTCTCCCCTCTTCAGAAGAAGGCCTTACGGGAGAATGTAGTAGGCTAAATTCAGCATGTGGGCAGCTTGTTAAACCTTACTGGAAAAATGTTTAAACTCACCTTTAATTTACAGAAATTTACAAAAATCTTTTTAATGCTTGCCTAATGCTTCCTGAGGCGCGTGCCATTGCTTTAGAGCACACATGAAGACAACACATCTTACAGATTCTGCAGAAATAATTTTGAATCCATATGTGTACTGCAGTGTAAAAGAATATCTTTATACATAAGTTATGGTTTGCATCATATGAGCTGCTGAAATAAGTTTGTGAAGTTTTAAATCTGCCTTCTTGTGCCTCAAAATTGCAAGTTATGATCTGAACAAAACTATTTTTGTATCCTTGATGAAGAATATTGTTCCAGAGCCAGTAGAAGAAGAGAATATTTTTAGAGCTAATTCTTTTGGAGTGTGCACAAGCCTTGATTCTCTTTTAATTCCCTTGTGGTCCTACTCCCTATTGAAATATGTGCATGAAAAAAAGTTCTTATAGCAATAAACACATTTTGAGAGCAGTTACACATGTGAAGTTACTGTCACAAAAACACTCAAAGAAATTTTGAACCACATAGTTTGGGGTATTCTACTCTTTGTTTACAGCATAGTGAAACACACCCTTAAAAAGAAACTGAATTTACAAATGGTTTGTGCCCTCTAAAGATTGCCTTTCCTTTCCACGTTCCCCAGCTCTTCACCTAATGAAACATATATCTGTTCTCTTCATTTTCAAAGTCTTTCATCCCCTTCTTCACTCTATTAATCTTTTTTTATAAGCCACCAATCTCACATTCTTACAGTTTCTGTCAAATGATGTAGAAACATTAGAGATACAATGGTCTTCACTCCTCTCTTCAGTCATCACTGCTAGAAGACTAAACGTTTTTGTCAAACATGCTTCCTCCATTTAAGTTTTCATTCTATTCTTTGCTATAATTTCCTATTTTTTTACTCACAACTAATGCAAAGAACATTTAAGTGTGAGAATATCCCATAATAATAAATAATAAATGAAAACATTCTTACTGTTACAGACACTAGAGTTTGCTTTGTTTCTCTCAGGCTACCCAAAATACTGCAGATCTGTTCAAAATACTCCTCATCTGCTGCTTAGACCACTGTTATGACTTCTTGAAATCCTTTCCTTACTGTCCTCTACATATATAAATTCCTGATATTTGCCCATCCAGCCTTCTTCCTACCTCTAATTTTTAGTCTTTTACTGCATTCTCTTCTCTATTTGTTAAATGTGTTTCACCTCGCACACTATGCTTTGTACCAAACCTGTTCTTTAAAGACTTGATTCAAGTCCAGGATGACCCACTTTGACTCCTTTACCACACCAAGAATAACAGCTTTATAATCATACAGACCAGCAAGAAATAATTGCAAAAAAAAAAAAAAATCATTTTCATCCTTAACTCCTACTGTTCTCATTTTGTTTTGCTTTTCTATCTTTGTCTTACAGTTAGTTTACAACAAAGGATATCTTTCCATTGACTTGAATTTATGTGTTCATAGCAAATAGTTGGCGCTATAGAATTATAACAGTAATAAGAATTGTAATGAATACTCTTGATATGGACAGGGAAATATATTTCCTTTACTTACTTTTCTATTCCATAAATTCGAGTAACTGCAATGTTCTCCAAGATGACCACAATAAGCAGGGGCAGAGTAGCTGAGTAGTCATCAAACATTGTGACAAAATAATTTCCAGAGCGCTGCACAAAGATCAGGCCAATAAAAAATGCTACCAAGCAGCAGATGACTGCAATGAAGGACAGATATGTGAGTTGTAATAGCAACAATTTTCCATAGAAATAGAGGAAATGAAGTGAGAGTCTGAAATAGTAAAGATGTAATTTAAAACATTATTTCATTTAATGAAAGTTGGAATAATTTTCCTTATTTTGGTTTCAATTTTGAGAATATTAGGAATTCTAACTACTCCCTCTGAAACAGAAAAGTCATGAAATCATAAGTATCAGAACTGCCATACTAGAGCAGCCCTTGTTAAGCAGCAGAGATTAATCAATGGATTTTTTCTCATTAAATATTTCACTTAATGTGACCGCAAGGATAAAATAAAGAAAATTGGTGAGCTGAGCATCATATTATTTAGTCATTAAATCCCCTACATAATCAATATATATATTTTTTCTACTAATTTCAGCAAGAATAGGATTGAATGCTTAAGCAGCTACAAAATAAGTCAAATTTCAATAAACTGTGAAATCAGTTGTGAGCACCAGCAAGACTAATTCTCCTTCTTGAAGTACCTTTTATTACTCACACTGAGAACTTATGCTAATGATATAATTGTACAAATTCCAGCTATTTACTACTGAATAAAGTAGTGAAAGGAAAACAGTGATGCTTTTCTTAAATACTGTGGTGTGAGATGATCATTCTTCAACACAGGCAGAATCTCCCCAGTGTCACTCTCATTAATCACAGTGACTTTTATTACTAACTCTGAGAAAAGAACTTGACTAGGACTGTGTGTATACAATTTTAGAAAACCTTGTTATTTGTATGTTCTCCCATTACGTCTTACCATCATATGCACAATAAAGATGCACCCTTAGTTGTAAATTACACTCTGGTAGGTACACTATGCATAACTCAGCATATACGTATTGACTCCACAAAATAACTCTAAGCACATTAGTGGGTTTCTCTGAAAAGTAGAACTATAGTGAAAAAGTTGTAAGTGTGTTCATACTTCCATAACATCTGATGATCTGTGGTTTCTAAACACGAGTTCTACTGCAAGCATAATCCTTATCAAATCTCAATGATATTGTATGAATCTTAACCCAGGCATTCCAGTTTTATAAGTTAATTATAAAAACACTACACTACATTGTAATCCTTTGAGCATAACTGACTTAAATACTGAAAATAATACATGCATAACACTTTTAAACATAACCAGAGAAAAGCAGTTCTTCAATATTTCTTTTACAAATGGTATAAAAAGGAATTACTGTAAAATATACCATTACACTAGGGTAATGACTATATAACATGGTACTTGCATACATACTTAGGGTAAACAGCTGATTTCTAAAGGTCACATTAGTTACTAGCTATCCCTGAAAAATAAGCTGATTAACATTTGTGAAGAATTTTATTTTTAAAATCAAGCAAAGCAAAAAACAAAACAAATAAACAAAAAAAAACAAAACCAAAAAAAACCCAAAGCAGTATTCTGCTATACCAGCCAGTAGTTAAGTCTTTCCTCCATATAGCCAGAAAATGATAAAGCAGCAGGTTTTTTTTTTTTCTATTACTACTATTGCTTTTCATTCCGACAAAATCCAAGTTTGTACATAATACCAAGTGCCTTGCAACTCTCCTGAAGATTTTCAGAAACACTTTTTCATATTTTATGCTGATTTTCTATCTTAAAACAAAACAAACAAACAAACAAAAAACCCTGCTACAAGATAATAAAAACTACATGAAGAGGTTCTAACTCGCACAACTTTTAACATCAAAAAGGGAACAAAAAATAAACTTTAAGATCCTTTACACAATCAACAGAGAAAAATATGTTCTTCTGAAGAGGATTTTTAATATAACAAACATTTGATAATACATTAAGATTTCATTTGCTTTTATCGTTATGATTTATTCAAATTTGCAATATATTTTCATCCTTACTTTTTGCTTTGTTTCCTTGATGTGTCAGACAGGACTGGATGGAAAATAGGAGAGCTCAGAAGAACTTAAAGTAAAGAAATTTTGAACCAAAGTTCTCTATTAAATTGAAATTCTTTTTTCCAGCTCTTGTAGCATCCAGAAGAAATATTTACTTGTAAATATTAATATGCATGTGTGTGGATGTACAGTCTGGAACAGTGATTTTCTCATCTGTTAAATGTAAGTACTGAAAAGTTTAACGTCAGAAAACCAAGACTTATTACTTTCGGCTTACTGTTCTGGTGAGAAAAAGGTTGTGAAACTCACCAGTAAGAATTTCTTTCCTAATTTTGAAAGTATCAACAATGGGTGTGATGATGCCTTCAATGGTTCCAAACATACTTCCAAGTCCCAAATTTACCAACATAAGGAAGAACATGACCGACCAGAAGGGGGAAGCAGGAAAGTGGGTCATTGCTTCTGTAAAGGCAATAAAAGCTAAACCAGTTCCCTGAACAGCCTGTCAGAGAAAAAAATCCACATTATAATTCACGGAAAGTAGCAGTAGTCTCAGTAGTAATAGTAGACTGATATTTTGACTTTATGCTCTATTAACAACATAATTTTTTGCTCTTTAGCAGATAATTTTGCATAAAGCTAGTATATTAGATGGCTACAAAATACACTGTAGTATCTCCTATTACTATATAAAGGACTTCATTTCTGTATCTGTGTTTCAGATTTAAAAGGTTGGAATAGTACAAAACTTTTTAATGCCTAAGTCACTAATTTATATTTTAGCTTCAAATGTTGGTGCTACTGCACAAGGTCAGTACTTCAAATTCAAAGTCTCTTTATGATAAAGTTAGAAAATTGTTCTCTTCATATATGGTTTATTACAAAGATTTCAAAACAGGATGATGTTAATTAAACAAATGACTAGTAAGTAAATAACTATTTTCATTTCCACTGAAGTGATACCTATATAAAATAATATTAAATAATCTTGATATTGTACAATATAATTGAGATGTTGAATGGATACATCTCTACATAGTATTTGGAAAAATGCCTGTGGTCAAACAGAACTTCAAAAATGTCTTATCTCTTGAGGACTACAGGTTACAATATGCTAGAAATCATTGGAGATGTCAAACCCAAGTGTTCACCTGAGCAGGAATGAGATAGTCAACACAATCATATTTTCATACAGCTGCTACAGGTAAGAGTACTGATACTGATAGGTATACTTCAGTTTATTTCAGGCTTACAAATATTCCCTCTTCATAATATTTTTATTTAAGATGTATTTATTTCTCTCACCTTGCCAAGCTCATCTTCAATTTGACAAGATTTCAAGCCAAGAGATTCAAACTCTTCTTCTTTAACTTTCTGAATAATGTCATAAACTAAATTGTAATCTTCTGCTGTAATGCTTGAGAAATTGATATGATGTGGAATCATATCTTGGCTCAGATTTCCTGTTTTCAAAAGTTTTAAAATCTTCTCTGAATTTCTGTAAAACACAATAAGACAGAGAAATCAAACTTGATGATCTATGTGCGTTCATAAATGAAATTTACCATAAAAATAATAATAAAAAATTGATATTCATACTGGATAACACATTTCTCATTTATGATATTGGCTTTGAAGCCCAGAACTGCAAACACCACCAAGGTTGCCAGCACAGAAGTGAAAAAATTGATGAAGGACACCAGTACAGCATCAAAATGGCAGTTGTTGTCTCTCTTGTTGTAGCTTGAAAAGGCAATGACTCCACCAAATCCAAGCCCTAAGGCAAAGAACACCTGAGTAGCAGCTTCTCTCCAGACCTTGGGCTCCAGCATTATTTCAAGCTGTTTGAAATTAGATACAATATATGTCAGCTATAACATGCATTTCTGTTGCACACACACACACACACACACACAAACACACAAAACCCAACAACAACAACAAAAAAAACACAGGAAAAAAAAAAACCAAAAGCAACACATGAAGACCACTTACATCACAAAATACTAATATCCCACTGTACCCCACTATAAATATATTTTCATTATGATAAAGCTGAATGTAACACTTTAAGTTGGGTGCACTTACAGACCAGAATTTCCATTTATGTTATACAATACAAATCTTAAAGAGAAACATTCTATACAGTAGGTTCCCAACAATGAGATACTACTGAAGCTACATGATAGCTGAAATAGCAGCTAGTTACACTGTGAAATCACAGAAAACATCTGCCTTTTTTAATTTGTAGTACTCACTCACTCACTTTTTTTTTTACAGTACTTGTACTGACAGGCATTAGAATTAAGATATCTTTTGGGAAGACAAACCTGTTTATAAATGCAGTAAATACATAGAAAGTTGTTTTTCTGTTTTGGGGGGAGGGGGGCTTGTTTGTTTGTTTGTTTAATTTTAAAAGCAACAAGTTGAGTATGAAATACACGTGCTTATATGGAGTTCTATTACACTCAAATATGTAAAGCAAAAACATAACATATAAAACACTTGGCCACCAGAATTCATACAGTGCACAAGTAGAATCTCCCTTATGACAAGTTCAAAGCATCCAGCTGAAGTTAAATGAGTGATCTATTTTAGGAACAACTAATCTTTGTATCTCAGTTTAAGTGCTAATTCCATAAACATTGCTCTTCAGATGATCACACTTCAAGAAACATCTTTGTTTAAAGTTATTAGTGATTGTGTATCTATTTAGGATCTTTCTCAAATTTGAATCATAAAAAAGAAGTGAATATGGAACTTCAGTATTTCATCTTCTTGAGTTGATCCAGTGTCCCTGTCCATTTAACAATGACAAGCCTTACTTCTTCAAATATGACTTTTTTTTCTAAAACTCAAAGCTTATCAAAAACAGTAAGACTGAAAAGCATCAGTAGATGCCAGCAACAGAAGACTATCTTCTTCAGAGAAAAAAAAAGTCTATAATTGACATATACAGATAACAAACACCTTCTTCAGTCTTCTAAGTACACAGCCAAAACTAAAATTTCTTGAAAAAAAAGGGTTTTATTACACTAAACTTGTTCCTGACATATGTATATATATTTTTAAATAATTTCAACGCTCAAGTAGCTATTGTATCTACCTCAACCTCCTTGTATGACAGAGTCATTCTAGAGACATTCCACTAGAGGGTGCTACAGGAATAGTCTTCACTTTACCAAGTCTAACTGGTTTTCTTAATAGAATGCTGCTCCATATTCACAGGCTACATGGAAACAACAAAATGTAGGGGAGTCTGAGTACCCAGGTAGTTTTCTGGGAACCTACAACCCAAGTTAGTGTTTAAGTACAGAAACATTCAGAGATTTTTATAAAAATACTTCTGAAGGTTTATATCCATGTATCCTCCATCTGACTTACATGATTCCTAACCTCAGATTTAAAGCACAACTTATATTTTGATAATAATTGTAAATGGGCAGATTAAGCCTTTCAAGACTGTTTATCTGAACATTTGAAACAATTATATAATTAAACGATGAAGTTGACTATAAAATTAGGATCAACTGCAGTTTTTGTTGCATGAAAGACGAAATAATAATGGGTGCAGGGTGGACATTAAAGAGGAGTTTCAGTATTGATTCCTTCTCAGTATGCAGTGGTACTTTCCTAGTTAAAGAAAGAATACTGCCACTGAGAAACCAGATTATAACTTCAAGAGGTCTGTATTCCATCTCCGCTATAGATTTCTTCTTAGTCGATAAGCATTACTTTTCTCTGTTCCTCAGATTTCCCCACATTTGCCTAAGCAGCCTGTGAGTTCCTGCAGAACCACAACTCTGTAGAGCAAGTGAAGTTTATTTCTAAGAGACACAGATCCTTTCAAAAATGACAAATTAATTATTTAAATCTATGACAGTAGTCAAGGTAATGCATTTCACTGTGTCATCCCAGAACGATACATTTAAATCCTAGAGAATCACAAGATTAAAAATACACAACTCTTTTCATTACTTGGTCAACTCATCAAGTTTTCTAAACATCATAATTCCTATAAGCAACACTTTCAGTTGCTGAGATGTAAAAGCAGCTAACTCTGCGAACATATCACGAAAGGGAGGTAACTCCATGCACACTTAGAACACTTGGAGCCTTACAGACCTTAGGGCTTGATACTTTGGCACAGAGGTCAAAAGAAATTTTGCTATTGAAGCAAACAGGAAAACAGTCCATCTTCTATAAAGGCAGTATGCTTATCTGAGAGCACTCATAAATGGTCAAATTGCCCCTGAAACTTTAAACACACAGGGAAAAAAATAAAAAATTAAGAACATACCTTAGGTGTGAGCATGTGACGAATTCCATCCAATGATCCATTAAGGAGCAGTCCTCTGACCAGAAAGCACAAGAGTACCACATAAGGAAAAAGGGAACTAAAGTACATGATCTGAAAAACATTAGAAAGAAATTTAATATGACATCAGCTGACACTGTTCAACTGTTCAACAGTTTCAACAGTCTCACACTCACTATCTTTTGTACATATGGGTGAATTAAAAACTATTTGTTCACAAAGAAATATACAAATCATGTGATTTTACTCTGTTCTGCAGGGAACAAGGCTGTATTCAAACAAATTCCATACTGTATTAAAACGCTACAGTTGCCAATATGTTAAGTAACTGATAACAAACTGCAAGCCTTCTAGGGAAACCGTGTGAGAAGTCAAGGAGAAGATGAGGAGAAGAACAGAAACAGGCTGTTTCAGAAATGTTTCCCTTTACAAATGCACTTTAATTCAAGTACATGATATGATAAGGATGGAGCACCAACAGAAAGTCATTCTGAGTTCAGAAGGAAAGAAGAAAAGGAGAGAAGAGGCAGTGAGTGGAAAGTATTCAACAGATGGAGTCAAACCACTAAGGAATGCTTACTGCCAAAAAAAAAAAAAAAAAAAAAAAAAAAAAAAAAAAAGGAAAATTGGGAATATTCTCTGATCTACAGAAATCATTCAAGATCTCATTAGTTTGACCCATAAAAGCAAGAAACCAATGTTGCTTTGACTATTGGATGATAAAATGTTACATGGCTTTGAGAATTCAGAAGTGTAATGCTACATGGTTTCCAACAGATGAGGCTTTTCTGGGCTTCTGTATCACCAAATAGAATATATTTATGACACAATGATTGACTTATCTAATGCCCAAAGAAAATAAAAAAAAAAATGTAATCAAATATGATCTTTCACTCTCTATCAGTGAAAAGCAAATTTATTCTCTGCTTTAAAGTTTAGTAAAACAATTCTATTGCTAAACTTGCAAGTCATTTCTGTAACTGAAATATATTAGTATGCTGAAGAGATCAAAGACAGTTCCAGCTCAACACAAAAATTCCTAATAGCAAATAATTGATAGGTGATTATTAATAATAATAATTAATAGGAATTAACAATAGATCTCATCTGAAAATCCCTCTGGAAGGAACAGATCTCAGCAAATCATTCACTGACCAGTCTAGCTGGCCGGATGCAAAAGAAGTCAAAGTGATGTACTCAGATCCAAAGGTATGGTCAGTCATTAATCAAAGAAGCAACCCAGAATCCTGGCTGTAATAATGACAGAAGCATGGATACTGATAGCAGTAGCAATAGAAAGCAAATGCAAGGAATTTTGAGGGCCTAGGTAAACTGCAATCATGCTGAGCATTACAGATATACTCAGAAACTTAATTCCCTAGACAATCAGAAGCACACAAGCTCATGTTGCATTAACAGTTCAACAAGGCTAAGGTGCAGTTACTTGCAACAGTTATGCTGATGAGAACCTAAATGATTTTTCTTCAGATCTCAATCCCCACTAAATTACAGTTCCCATGAAAATTACTACAGTTTTAATGCTTAACTACTAAGAGAGTAGAGATTATACAAATAGTTAGGTGAGTCACAGCTTCCAGTCTACTCCTACATATTTCATGAGAGAACAGAGGGTGCGGTGAACAAAAATGTAGTGAAATAACTCTTAAATATTTCAAAGTAAAACACTGTCATTTAGGTAAACAGCATACTCACTTTGCCAGAAGACTGAATGCCTTTGATCATGGCGAGGCATACCATGACCCAGGCAGCCAGCAGGCAGATAGTCATCTTCCAGTTTAAACCCCCACTCTCTGAAAGAGAGCTGGAAATATTCAGTGCTTCTCTGTACCAGTAATAGGTTGTTGCAGAACTTTTTTCACACTCTGGCTCCACAACTGTCAAGACATGTTAGCAAGTAAAGATTGGTTCAGGACAGAAGTATTTTCCCAGCACTTCATTGAAAAGTTATATCAATTTCCAATACTTGCAATTGTGCCTTCAGTGCTTACAGAGGAACTGAATTCACAGAGTAAAAGAAAATGGAACTGCTATCAACTGAAAGTTCCAGATATAACTTTTTAAAACCCCTTTCAGTATTACCTATTCCTCTGAATATTGTCAATACAAGTCCTAGGCAGAAATAATTTTTCAGTTAAGTAGAAAAAGACTTGAATTTCATTTTTAACCCATAAGATTAGATTTCCTATATATAAAACTGTGAGTTACTCTCTGTGAAAATTCTCCCTCTGAATTTGAAAGCTGAGTTCTAATAATTTTGAACAAAAAATGTGAAGAATATTAGTGTCTGCTTTGACATGGAACTCAAATTAACAGACACTTAATTACAAATGTTAATAACACAGCAGTATTCAAGTAATGAGAAAAAGAAAAAAAGGCCCCTATACACCTGTGTTCTTAGGAAAGGTGCTGTGCATTCCAACAGTTACTTTTTTTTACTATAATTCTACCTTATTCATGTTATCGAACAGTGTAAGAAATTTTGTGCATCTAGGTATATAGTACAAAGAAATAGAAATAATTCTTCAAAAAAAAAAAAGATTTGACATTTTTATAAATTATTTTTGTTTGACAATCAATCATATTTTTAAGCTAGGTCCTCAGTGTAGGTGATTAAAGAAAACAAGGGAAAAATATAGCAGGCATCAGATCTTCACCAAAATAAACTGTCAAAAGCGGCAGGATGATATCAAATATAATACTTTTCTGTGTTTTAACTTAGTTTAAACGACCTCTCCTGAAGTTAGGCTGAAAAACTCTGTCTTACCATTTGGGCAGCATAAGAATACGTAAACAGACAAAAACTGTGGCTCAACCGTGGTCTTGTGGTCCAATGCTTGTGGAATACAGCTGATTTGAATGAGTGCCAACATTCACAAATACTGATTGTTTATTTCAAACAACTGAAGCAAGCAACTCTTGCAAAGACCATTTAAGAGGAATACAAAAGATAATAAATGAAAATTTAAGATCTGATTTAAAAATAAATGAAAATAAGTATTTCATATTTCAATAGCAAGACAAATGCCATGTATGCAATTATCATAACTGAAATCAAAGTATAGGAAACTTTTCATGCTATTGTGCAATACTTCTGTATAAGACATATTAAAACAACAACAACAAAAAATGACCAATGATCTAATTGTTATTGGTGTACAAAGCAAAAAGTGCTTTAACCATATGCATTTCACTGATGTTGACAGTTTTCCATTTTCTGCTTTGTTACTAGTGCAACCCCTCTTACTTTGCCAACAGGATGTATGCCATATGAAATGGAGAAACAATTCTACCTTTGTTTTTCACCATCAAAAGAAGTATCAAAGTCAGAAAGAAGTTATGAGAAATCATATTTTATGTTTTTTTTCTGCAACACACTAAGTAACCTAATTTTGTTACTTATTACAAATGCTGTTGACTGCGATGTTCTTCTCCAAAACCTTTGTAATTGTCTTAGATTAGTTTATTCTATTTTTTCTTCGTAAAATGCAATACCGGCTTTGTGTATAACACTTTTTCCCACAGATATCTGTTTAAAGCATATTTTTTTCTCTTTTTAGTTTGAAAATCTCAAACTTGATGTTTACTTGCTATAAACTCTGCTCAGTACTTCACCAAAAAAAAAAAGAAAGAAAGAAAAAAAAAAAACTGAGACAATAAAATGTCTCTTTTCAGTTCTCTTCGGTTATGTCAACAATACCCAGCAATAAAAAGAGAAATAAAGTTTTAAAAGCAGACTTCGAATTCATAGTTTTTTTCCCAATAAGTCTTGATGGAAATCCAGTGAAATTCAGCAGAAAGACTTGGTTTTACTTAGCAAGTGGATTCATGTTTGTATGATAAAAAAAAGAACATTAACAGACTTACACGTATGGGATGCATTTTTAACTAGAGGACACTGGTCCCATGGTAATGGATGCTGAAAAGACTGGGAAAAGTAAAACAGACTCCATCCAATAATGACATTGTAGTACAGGGCCACAAAGAAACATACCTATTAAAAAGAAAGAAAAAAAAAAATCAGATTTATGAACTACATTTTTTAATTCAAAAATAAAAAAGCACCTAAGGACATTACCTTCGTAGATTTCTGAAGGTCAGACATGCAACTTAATTTGCACTAAGATAAGTCAGAATAAGAACTGAATGTGTTGTTCTATTAAACCTTGTTTAATGATGACTTTTTAAACTTTTACTTTTCTCTGTATTTATCATGTGACATCTATATTTTCACAGGCTTGCTTTTCCTCCCATTAGTCTAGTCTGTTCCCAAGTTCCTAATATCCAAAGAATCACAAAATACAAATTAACTGGTTTTACAAGTACATCCATATGAACATTTTTACTGTACTAATTAAAGATCTTCATAAACAGTGTAAATTGTTTAGTCAATTTTCTTTTCCTTGTAGGAAAATAAGGAAAACTTCCTTTTTTCTTACATCAATGCCTTTTTCTTGTAGGAAAACAGAAAGTCTAAATCATACAAATTGGAAGTGAATTAAGGTAAAAACAAACAAACAAACAAACAAACAAACAAACAAAAAACTTACTATACAGCTTGCAAACCCAATTCCTCCAAGTTTAGGGCTGATATAATTCCATACACCGATACTCCCTCGGCGGATTCTCTGCCCCACAGAAAGCTCCAAGAAAAAGAGTGGAATACCTATGACCAGTAGCAAGATTAAGTATGGCACAAGATAGGCACCTACAAAAGGAAAAACATAGAAGTCAGAGTAAGTGAAGAGTCACAGTCTGACATAACTCATATGAGTCCATCTAATACCTTCAAGCTTGCATCCTTCATTGCAAAGTTTTTTCTATTGCATATAAAGAGTGATTTTACTTGGATGTTGGTCATAAATCTTATAAGATCAGAAAAACCCTCAGATAGCTTATTCCTAAAGCACTGTAATGTTTCAAGGCAAACTTTATTAAAGTAAATCATTACCTAACCTAGTTGGTTGTTCGAGTCATTACTTTTGCTTGTGTGAAAATGTGGGCATATGAACAACTTTTTTTGTTTCAGGAGCTGAATCATCGTTTCCTAAAAAAACTCTGAATTTGGATTTGTAACTGAGCAGCAAGCCTGAATTTATAAAGGAAATACAGAGCATGCTGCACTGTTACAACATCGAATTTCATCCAATCTTCAGTGCAGTTTCAAGACTTTTTTTTTCCCCCCTCCACGTACACTTCAGATATTCAGATGCTTGGGAAGGGCAGAACAGTGATTCTATTCAGCTAAGCAAACAGTCTTGCCCCATTTCTACCAGGCTCTAGGCAGATACCAGAGACATTAGGTGGGAGTGAGATGAAGTTATCAGAGAAACAGATAGCCCACCTGGACTACTCACTCCTGCTAAAGACTTCTGAGAATGCAACTGTTACTTCATCTTTTATAGGTATGTGAAACATTTCCTCTTTTCAAGGCTATATTCCCAGGAAGTGGTCACATACAATTCTAACTTCAGAGTGTATCTCCATCTATTTCAGCAAAACAACTTGCAAGCAAAATTTATTCATATGCTAAGCGCACTGACAGTTTAGAGCCAAATTTCAACTTTGCTGATGAGAAATATATAGGACTACAGCTAAAACAAAATCTAGGTACTGGCAATTAGAAATACAGTACCTAATTTTCAAATGTGTGACTCTCATGCTGTAATATAGAGTACTGTGCTGGACACCCAGATTACATCTTCTAATCGCAACCACTGTATGGCTAAAGAAAATCACTTGAGAGATGTAGCATGTCAAAGCAGGCTACAAAGCAACAGGTCAGAGATGGGGCTAGTAACTTGTCTAATCAGTCTAATCACTTACGTGATGAGAGAAGTTGAGCACAGTTCAAAAGCCAATTTGGGATTTATCTTCAACTTCACCTAAGCACTATGTTTCCATACCCAGTGACAACTTTCTAGGGCTTTTTCAAGAGTCTATCAAAATACACTGTAATGTAGGTGGCTTATCTCAGGGAATAGGCTTTATTTTAGACAAGTTAAACTTTCATAAGCTGTGCAGGAGGCATCAGATTTTATGGTACCATCTGCTCCTATTTAGGTCTATTTCCTATTTTACTATTCATGAAACATGCACAAAGAGGACATCAGAACATCATCATCACCTTTGGTTATAAAGAATTTATGAAGATCCTAAGAATAGAGTAACTGAAGTCTTGAGTCTAAGAAAAATAAGAAAAAAATACAGAGGAAAATAATAATAATAATAATAAAAGACAACTACTGATAGACCAAAGAACCTATTGATCTCATTTACCCTACAGTCTGTAGGCAACTGTTAGCAATGAAACAGCTAATTGAGTTTTATTTTCATGACAATATGATAATGCAATGAAAGCACTAGAGCAACATTTGTTCAAAAACTATACCAGGCACTGAATAATGTCCTGGTTTAGAGAATACGGTGCTACCTCATAGAGACAAATATCATGGTATATCTACCTATTTCATATACTGTCTGCTTAAGCATGTGAAAGAAGTATTCTTTGTCCTGCAGAAGCAGCTACATTCCCAATTTGTACTCTGGCATCTTTTGTGGTTCACCTTGTATATGCACATAACGTTACAGACACAAAGGATTTACTTCCTACTGCAAATAATAATAATAATAATAATTTAAAAAAAAAACCAAAAACAGAAGAGACAGAAGGAAATAAATCTGATGAAAACTGAGATATAGAGCAGCAACAACATTCCAAAATGAGGGGGCCTATCAAAGAACGTATAAGACATATAATACTATTAAGTACTCTTGTTTTATTACCATAATTCTCCCAAAATTTCCGTGAATCAGGACTACACTGATAATTCACATTGTAAATAAGACATGGAAGCTTAGGCTTCACTAGCTTTAAAAATGCGGTTGTACAATTCATTGAAAACCAACTGTACATAGTTGTTTTTTGTTTTTTTTCCAATACTGTAACACTACTGTAAATTATATCTAATGCCTTAATTAGGTAGGCATTACATGGCTAGGCAGAGAAAAGCCTAAACATCTCAAAAAAATTGGGGCCTAAGTGACTTACCCTGTATCCCTCTGGATGACTGCACTAGAGCAGGAACTGAACCCAGCTCTTCTGTGTCCCAGTCCACAACCTTAATCACAAGGCTGCAAAGTTAAGCACATGTTTAAAGACTGGGCTGACGTGGGTGCTTTATGGTGCAGTATCAATGTAAGTAGCAAGGTTTATCAGTCAGATTCAACTAAATGAGTTAAATGAATGTGGTGCTAAACCCACATTACATTATATATTACACAACCCTGTAATTCAATATGGATGGCCAGCAGATATCATCTCTTTACTTAAGGGCTTGTGCATGGGACCTGAAACACCGGTACTCTTATCAGTCAAATCTACTGTGCTCCCTTCTGATCGTCCCTGTAAGGGCATAATGGACAATGGTGGACATCTGGGTTTAAATACAATGTGGTTTAGAAACACAGTTGTATAATCTAGTTGTATCAAAGCTGCAAAATGCTTCTGTCTCCTATAGCTCATATACTCCACAGTATCTAAGCACAAATTTTTTGTTGGATCCCTCCCTTGAAGCAAGACATACTTCAGTAATCTGTAAGTCATCTTCACTTCATCATAAAACAGAATCACTACGGAAACAGTTCAGTATGTCTTTTATTTGTCAGTCCATGAAAACATGTGTCCTTGGAGTAGCAATATTGAATAAGGTTCATTTTTATTTGAATTAGAACAATGAACTGTACATGCTAGCCTTGAACAGCATCCTAAAATTAGTTACATTCATATTGTCTGCCACATCTGCCAACTGAACAATTTTTTGGTGGTTACAATTTTGTGGTTCAGTATCCTCAGGTCTCCTTTCTATAGTTTAAAAACCTTGCAACTCTAAAATCACCTTGTTTGCATATTTTGGTCTTAAACATTAGTTTTTCTATTAAAAAAAAAACACACTACTGTATATTTTTCATCTCAACTTCTTAAGGAAAAAATACGTATATTCAAAAATATATCACTTTTTTTTTTCATTAGAATTAATAGCAAAAATAAAAATGATTTCTTAATTTTCAGACCCAGTGAATATTAATATTGTGTACAGATTTCAACTTCTTTTTTTAATTTAGCCAAGTACCACAATCAAATATCTAATAAATAATTTCTCTTTATACTATAATATGTACTAAGCTTAGCATCATTATTGATAGAGGTGGAACATTACCATTGTTTTTTATTTAAGTTTTTATAAATGCCCAGGAAACAAAAGAAAAGAAAAAAAAAAAAAAGAAAGAAAGAGAAGAAGAAGAAAAAAAAAAGAAAATAAAAGGGCATGGGTTTTAGTGAGTGAAGTGTTAGGAAATAGTTTCAGATATATATAAATTTATAGCTATTATATAGCTATTACCACCCTGATAGTACAGAACTTTTCTTCTCCTTGATATAACTTGAAAAATCTAAAACCTTTATAGATTTGTTTCAATTGCTGCTGCGATAGTTTTTCATTTATTGTTTCACTTCTGTTCATTGCAGGGGAGTTGAACTAGATGACCTCCAAAGGTCCCTAAGGATTCTATGATTCTACGATTCCATGATTCTATCGTTCAGTTCTTAATGAAGGTGAGTTTTACCACTACCTTGACAAGACATCAGGGTTCTTGTAACTTACAGCATACATACTAATAGAAAGCTTGCAAGAAGATCTTATCTAGATGAAGATTTACTTATTTTGAATATCAAATGTCAAAATCTTCAAATTTATAAGAAGTGAACAACAAAAATTAAAGGTTTACAGTCTAATGAACTACTTTAAGTGAATTTATTCACAATTACAAAATACAAACTGTTTTTATCAAGAAAACTCTAATAATAAACATTTTATATTTTATCAGTAGGTTTACAGCCTATCTTACCAATTGGATGGTGCTCCTGTCGGTAGTCTTACACAGATTTAGTATGTGTGCCTACTTACAAAACTCTGTTTAAATCCCCTTAGCGAATCAGCTCTAATGAAGTATTAAGCTTGCAAAATAAAAAAATCAAACATTTTCAGTGCACTGAGTTAGATAAAACTAAATTTTGTGAGCCTGATGCTACAGTGTAAATTAAGAATTCACAAATCACTGATTACACATTACTGATAAAAAGCTAAGTATCATAGTTGCTGAATATATTGTCAGTGTTGGAAATACAAGGGAGTACTTGCTTTGTTCCCATTCCTCTAAAATTTGACAATGAGACTAAATTATCCAGTCACTGCTGAGTCTTAAAGAGTTTACATGTTATTTCCTCAGTAGTTCTCAGGAATAATTGCTGTGTTTTTCGTAGGCTCACAGAATAAAACTGTTCAATCTGCTGATATTTCAGTACAAAATCCAGACTCCTCAACTATGAAACCTCCTGATATGATTTCACTCATGTCCATCTTTTCAAAATATACTGGTAATTAATCTGATTTTCTCATGCTAGTCACATATTTTATCTGTTTATCTTTTGTTTACTAGTTTTTGTTACATATGAAGCAAAAGTGTGTCACTGAATTCTGACATATGGAAAAAATGACACCTGTTGACACTCTTTGATGCTTGCTGAGAGTTTAGAGAAGACCAAACAGTGGATGTGAGCACAATGGTGGGTGGGTGGCATGTTTCAGGTGTGGTGACAGAGATGTGAAAACAAACCACATTCTGGATGATCATATAGATTTTTAAGAGCATGGCACACAGGCTCTTGTTCATCACCGGTGAAAATGCATCTCTAAGGGTGGTGACTATGTAGAAAAGCAGTGTTTAGTAGCTGAGAATTTGCTCTATCAAGTCATGTTACTGTGTTCTTTGTCTCTGTTGTGGCTTCCATGGAAATAAATAGAAGGCATTATCTTTGAATAAATATGAAGACCAGGGTCACTTGTCCACAATAGGGCACAAAAGATAGTGTGACTTCACAGACAGGCAGGAAAGAATCATCCCTGTTTTGAGATAAGTCAAAGTATTAAAACGTCATCAACTAAGGAATAAAGTGCACTAGCAGAGAGCAGAATATGGATAAAAAAAAAAGTGAGTGTGCTAATGCCTGGGTTGAGGTCTTCTAGATCCCCTCTTCCAGTTTATCCTAAACAATTTGCTGTTCTCTGGACATCCTGAATTTCAGAAACTCCTTTCACTCAAACAGTGCAGATGTTGTGATTAGGACGTATTCTCAGAGAAAGGGACTGAACAGCTTCAGGTTCCAACTGAATCCAAGGAATCTGATAGATACCAAAAACAAGGAAAGAAGGCAACAGGACTGAGGCCAGTTGCAAAGGCAAACTGAGTGGAGTATGAGGGAGAACCCTCCTGCATGGTGGTATCAGCTGTTACTTCAGCTCTTCTATCTTACATAACTTCACTCTGACTATAATTAAATATTAAAAGCCAGTGCCTAAAAAACCACAAGTTGTTATCATGCTGTTAATTATTTTTCTTCTATCCACACTGGCTATATCCACAGATGATTTAAAACATTGTGAATTCCTTGAAAATTTGCTAGCTTTCACCAGCACATGATATGGTCTACCCTGAGTAGTTAATTTTATATCAGAATTATTACAAAATTTGTTTTATAACTTACTGTCTTTTGCTCCAAGTGCAACATGCATTAAAAGACAGAATTACAGCTAAATTGCTATATCATTTTGTTTTACTTTCTAACATGACATTTATTCCTGAAATTCTGTTATGAAGTTTTTATACAGAAACAGTGTATATCTAAAAAACACACATATTTGTGTTCATATAGCAATAAATAAGTTGTATAGTGTAAAAATGGTTAATATAAAAAACTTTTTAATTTAGTTTGAGTACACTCATTTCTGATGCAAATTACCTTTGTGAGTCATTGAGGAATAATCAGCTTTTTAATCTGTAGGCCACAATAGTGGAGATTGGGTTTTGCCTACCAGGGAGAAGGTGGATCTCTGGTGAGGACAGTGGTGAAGGAGTCAAAGATCTATAGTCAGGTCCTTCTGAACAATTTCAGACTCTTACTCACTAAAACTCCTAAAACTCCTTTGGGTGCTCCCTCATTCCAAGCCAAGAAAATGCACACCACAGAGGCCTCAAATTCTCTTAATACTTGCTGTGTTCCAGCTACATCTCTTGTTACATTGAAGTCCATTACAGCTGCATACCAGCTTCTTTGATCCCCTCTTACAATAAACATTTTCTGGGAAAGACCAAAGAGTGAAAGCCAAGGAACCCTTAGCTCTAATGATCACTTGCTTTCCTCTGTCTTGCAAAATTAGCAACTGAGTTAAATTCATAATTTCAAACTGTTGCAATGCATTAGTTTTGAGCTACATCTTGATCGATTATTACAATGAAATTATCTAGAATACAGACATTTTAATAGCTACAACTTCAGCTAGTATCAGTTTGCTCTAGAATTATTTAACAGATGTATTAATTTTTCAACTAATAGTGACTCATGACCAATTCTAAGTTATCTAGTAAGCTAGATGTCATTGTCTTTCATTGAAAATCTGTTTGGCTTTTTTTTCTTGAGAAACTACATACAACTTCTGTTTTCTCAGTTAACATCACAGTTACAGATGAAGAAAATTTTATCTTCCATACAAACCATACAACTTTCCCTCCAGAATAAAGAAGAGAAAAAGAAGTTGAAAAAAGTATGAAAAAAAAATTATGGGACTAAGCAAATATAAAAGAATTTACACTTTATCCTGGAGATGGAAGATGTGAAAGTACAAATCTCCCCTTTTACCTTTTAAAGTGAATAAGAGAAAATGGAGTGTTATATGCTGATTATACTCTAGGCAAAATTCTCTACTTCTCATTTGCATCAGTTTTGCCATTCAACCTTTGGAATCCAGTGTGAATTAAATGTTATTCTTCATTTTCTGTTCTATATCGTGGACTCAGTTTTTGTATCATTAAAACTAAATTTTGTTTCAAATTCAGCTAATTAGCTACGACAGAATGAACATTAATGTAGCACAGCAGATTATAAAATACTTATCCCAGAGGAAGGCCTCTAGCCACCTACTTTCTTCTATACTCAAGACCATAAATGAACAGCTAATAAATAGTGTTTTAAGTGAAAGGTAAAATATTTAGGAAAATAGAACTATGTAACAACATAAAACAAATACACTCCCTTAATGTAAATTTTATAATGCAGATTAATCATTATCAGGAAATAAACAAACAAACAAATAAAGAAAGAAAGAAATCCACTTACTAATTTACAGGAAGTAAATAAAGAACTAGGAGCTAAAGGTAACCAAAAAGCAAAGCTCTGAAGCTAAATACTGCTTTGGTATTTAAAGTGGAAGTAGATTTAATGCTTTGTTTTATTCCCCAAGTACAATAAAGAACACTTTAGCACAATGATAACCAGGACCTAAATAATGCAGCACCTCCAGAAAGACCTAACAGAGTTTTGGTTAACCACTAGTAAAGTCCCAAGAGCTGTAAGACACTTTCTGCCTAATAAGAAAATGGAATCTTATAATTATCTGCTACTTACTTTAGCAGATTTGTCTCATAAATTAAGAGAATGTGGATTTTTCCTCAAAAGATCTGGTAGAAATTAAAAGGAAAATCTAACATGCTGCAGCAGGTGTTACTGTATCTGTGCTAACCTTAATCTTAAAGGTTAGCTTCATTGTTTAGCTACTGCTATCACAAAACTTACCTCCACCATTTTTCTGACACAGATACGGGAATCGCCACACATTCCCCAATCCTACAGAAAATCCAACTTGTGCCAGAATATACTGGAGTTTGCTATTCCAAGCAGGTCTTTCATCTTCCACATCTGAGCCTTCTTCAACATCTGCATCTTTTTCTTCCTGATCACCAACCATCAGCTCACTCTTCTTAAAGGCGTCATCTGAAGAGTCTTCATTAGAGAGAAGATCCTTAACTGACTCAATGACCTCATCATCTAGGTCTCTTTTCACTACCTTGCTGTTTTTAGGCATTTGTAATATGAGAAAAATGCAGAAGTGAAGTTTGTCTGGGACAGATGGAGAAGTGCTGAAGAAAGATCTCCCTCTGCTGGGCAAGAAATTTTGAAGAGAAAGAATAAAGATGCTGCCTGAGTCCTTGATAGCAGGGAATCAAAAGTAAGGACTTCTCTGTTTCTGAATGTTTGTCCTACTGAACGTATCTGTGGGGGGGGAGAAAAAAAAAGTTATTACACAGTGCAGAACTTAATTTAGTAATGATATGCTCTGGTTTACCCAATTTGCCTTATATGCAAGGTCTGAGAAGAGAAAGAAAAGAGAAGAAAGAGAGATTAAATTGCTTTCAAATTGTTGGACATAAATTCACGTTTTGGTCCTACATTTTCATATAAAATGCATTTCATTCACTTGCTAAGTGGGTTTGTTTGTTTGTTTGTTTTACAATTGTCTTTTCATCTGTTTCCTAAAGACTGATAGCCTAATTGCTTGTATTTCAGTCTGGAAGCATAATCAGATTCTTCTTACTAGACATAACAGGGCATGCACTTTGCATACAATTTAGGAGACCAGCTCCATTCTTTCCTGACTTAGAAGCTCTACGGGAACTGTTGAGTTTATTAAAAATACAATTTAAACAAAGTAGATTAATGTTTGGGGACCATTTCTGAAAGTCATACAGCAATTAAGATGTTGATGTATTGGACAAACTCAGCACTTCAAAAGCAAGGGAGACTTATTTATTCTTCATTTAGGAATACATAATCACAATCATATTTTCAAAGGAGAGAGCTTCATCTCTTCTGAGCTTTAATGCTTTAGATACTTTCTTGGAAAAAAGGAAGCAACTAAACATATATAAAACATTTGAGAAACTGTTACCAAACCCATTGAAAAAGCCCACTGTTTCAAATGTCCATGTACAGAGAAAAACAAAAAGCAAAAAACTTGCATTTAAGTATATGTTTTTCATTAACACAATGAATCATTTATAAGGACTGATGGACTTCCTTGCAGTTGCCATGCTGAAGGTAGGAATTTGGGCAGGAATTTTTTTTCAAGAAATTCAGAAATTCTCTTCTATTCACGTGGGACAAAATTGATATGTACAAAACCATCTGGACAATTAAGAGTCTTAAAAGGGATTTAGATTATGTGTTAAGCTTCTTGAAAACCCTAAAGCAGGACTAGATTTCCACAAGGAGTCTAATCAAAACTCCTGACTGATGAGAATCAGAAGTTTCTAGAGGATACATGAAAACTTCCTGATTTTTGCATATGAACTTGCTACAATATCTGGCCCATAAGGCAAAGATTGTACTATACTGTGTGGAACTCACGTAGAGCTGAGAACTGTTCATAGTATGATTGGACTGACAGCACAATAATTGAGACTTCAAGAGTGCTCCAGTGCCGAGTGACAGGTCACAAAGAAAGAAGTTAAGCCACTGGAATGCAGCCCACAGCTTATCCAGGAGACACTCACAAAAACAGCACTAAAACTTCTGTGAGCATGAGTGCTATTATCAACCTTAGGTCTGACAGGATAATTAACTTTTTGATAGTTTCCTGGGATTTTGAAGCTGAACTTCACTCCAGTCACCTACTGAACTCCATTGTAATCCCCTTCCATTCATTCCCTACATTCTAGTCACTGCCTTCTCACCTTCCCTCTCCCTCTGTCACTATCTCTTCTCACCAACTTCACCTATGGGCACACATCCTACATTTTTCAAGCAAAGTTGGGCTGGTTTGTGATCTGCTTCACAGCTCACCACTGATGCTGGTAGGGTTCAAGGTCCTATAAATCTTCCTTCTAACATGTGGTGGAGCTAGTAGCAGGCTTTGTTTTGTCTGAAACTAGCTCCTGAAAATAAATAAATAAGTGTCAGAGTAGGAGAGTACAGAACAGTGTAATGGGAAAAGCAACTTTATCTACGTCACCTTTTAGGTTGCAAACTCTTCAAAAAACTGTATCCTACTCTAGTCAATCTTCAGCAGCTATAGCTGTGACTGATGTTTAGGTAGACACAGGATGCAAACACCAATAATATGTCAGTTGAAGCATTTATACAATCCTAATTGAGCTCTGAGATTACAAACCACAGCATCGGTTACTTCCAACTGCTACTTCTATTCACTTTCCAAACTTCTCGTTTCATTTCACTGATGTAAATTAATGCAGCTTCTCAGTTCCATTAATTAGTAACAACACTGAGGAGTAAAAAGTTCAAATGAAAAAACTTTATCTCTGTTCTTGATATGAAAGTTGCAGAAGTGAATCTACATTAAAATTTGTCTGTATGTCTGTAATCCTTTTTGAATTGTAAGAAACAAAGCCATTTATCAGTATTTATTAAAATATTTTAAAAGGTCACATCTATACACGTACTTTAGATATAATAATTTGCAGGGTAGCAGTATGATTTATCTGCTGCTCTCCCAGATGAGTCAATGCCAACAGAAATTGCATCATTCTGCCTGTCCTCTCATGCATTAAACACTGCATTGCTACACTCTAAAATACACTGGGCTTGATATTGTTATTCCTAGCACAATATCATACTAAGTTCCCTTTCATTAACCTTCCACTAAGCAGGCTGTTATCAATAGTAATTTCATAGTACAGGTTTGCAATACCTAAGAAAATGCTGGAGGGATGCTCAGCAGGCTGGTGTAACACTGTTTGTTTTCAACAGTTCTGGTTTGCTAACTGAATATGTATCATTAGCTAGACTGCATCAGAGTACACTGCTAAAGTCCTTCAGGATACATCACAAATCCACAGGTGGATTCAGACTTTACAACTTGTTTTCTGTGCTAAAAGTTTGCACTAAACCAAACACAGTCATACCTCAGCAGACATTACCATCAGGTGCACTTTGTCAAAATGTGGTCTCGGTTGATTCATTCAAGGGCTGTGATGTTGTGTTGGGCCCTCTCAGAGCACAATACAAGAGACTTGCACAAAACCCTCTTTCTCTCATCAACCTGCACAGAAAGTAAACTCCAAACTGCTCAGCCCAAGCAGAGTACAGATATGAATGTTCCCAGGCTGAATTAGAAGATACCGGATAAAAATCACTCACTGGCAGAGCTGCATAAACAGGAATCACTGAACAAGCTTTATTTTGTACGATACAATTCCTACCTATAAAATACTATTTTAGGTTCCCAAATAACTTGGCTCTTGTCAAGTACACAGCTGGAGTTCTTCATTATAATCAAGAAATAATTAAGAAACATAAAGCCAAATTCTGTTAAACTGTTCTTTGAATTCCACTTCTAGCTATCTTCTATATAAACTTGTGTAGTAATAAAGCATCACAGACTGTTTCCCCTAAGTATGTCTACAGTACTCTCCTAAGATAAATAAAACCATCACATTTACCAACAAACTACAGAATTTGGTATCAGACCTGGGCATTACTGTCATCATTTTAAGCTCTAAGTCTTAAATCTTGCCATGTATGGCAAAATATTACTATACGACACCATTACCAGCACAGTGGATTTAAAAGTAAAATGTCAAAAATACAGCACAACTTAGCTTTATTAAATATATTTTTTGTTGTTGCTTTTTTTTTCTTTTTTTTTTTTCTTTTTTTTCCCCCTATTTTAGATCAACCTCATGGAATTAGATAGCTGATTTCATTCTTGTTTCTGAGCAGTATAACTCATCCTTTTCATAACTTAACTGATCTCATGCATCAAATGAAAACACTGAAAGTAACTTTTAATCATATGTACTGGAGAGAATCATTTTCCTCTGGACTTTTCCACAACTTAAAGCAGCAAAGAAAGATACTATTCTTTTTCTCATGTAAAATACCACTTTAAAATCCTAAAGTTAATCTTAAATTGACCTGACAATCACCTCTACTGTTTGGAGGAATTTAACAGAACAGAAATTGCTGAAGATTACCAGGGTTCAAAATCTGAGTTGGCATAAACAAAGTTTTTGGAAATAAGTTGCTAAATTAACCTAACTAGATATTTAAGATGTCTTACTAGTATTGGCCTTGATATGTTAAAATTTATACTTCTTTCTGGCACTGGAAGATAAAAAAGTTTTTCTGCCACATCTAGAAAACTGTAGAACCAGGCTTTCCTTCTAACACAGTGGGAATTTTGTTATTTTTATTCATGGAAAAAGCATCAAGCCCTAACACACCAGCATGCAGAGGGAAAGCAACCTGATTAGAATGCCATACTATTATCGGATTAAGCAACAATGATCCCTTGCAATACAAAATTCAGACCCAAATTAGCTCCTTAGCAGATCTGAGCTCTCTACGCAACTTTTAATTCAGGTTCAAATCCAAGTTTTGTTACACTGACTCAGGGAGATAAGAAAGGCAGACTCAGCTGACCAAACTGCAGGCATTTGCAGTAGGACTTGAGACAAGTTTGTCACCTAAAGCACAAAAAGATCCACTCAGAAACATTCCGCTTCATAATATTTTCTCCTAATCTTTCTTAAATGTATTCTCTAGTAAAGGAACTGTAGTAGGGTTATCTGTAATCAAAATGTAGCAACTCAGTAGAATTATCTACACTCAGATTTTAACAAATGTCAAATAATCCTCAAATCTTCTTTGATAAAAAAAAAAATGGTTTTGATCTTTGTCTAAGCTAGAAGAAGGAAAAAAAGTGTCTGTACTTCATAAAAGAATATCAAGAATGCTCATACAAACTAACTTTCAGAAGTTATAATATGCTGCTCTAACATCATAAAAATTGGGAAAAGGAAAGAATGGATAAAGTTCCGTGTTTGCCATTAAAGTAAGGGAGAAAAATATTAATGCTCATTTCTTCAGAGCTCATTAATCTCTAATGAAGCAGTCAACATACTAACATGCTACCCTGCGGGTGGCAAAATGCAATATAGAGCTGCAAAAAGTTCATGTTACTTTAATCTCTGATTTTAGTGTAGACTGTGAGAGCATAGTGCACCAGCTCAGCAAAGCTGCCTGTTGACTAAATCTCCACCCTGACCAGCATGATTCAGCAGAGGACATAGAACAAAAAGTCAGGATTCTTAACACAGCAGAAATTCAGAAAAGATCTTGACTAAAACACACATCAAATTTAATGGATGAGAACTACATGCAAAAGTGATGAAGATGAAACACAAAATGCACTGTAAATATGAAGTCTACAACCAATACAGAAAATGAAAGACTAAGTTTTAGGAGCCAAAGACTGCTGCAAGTCCACAATAAGGAATCAGGTAACTGGTGCCAACAGGATGGGGGTAATAGCTGATGATAACACTTAACTGAGAGAAAAAGAATACTACACGAACAAAGCAGCTTTTGTGGGAGTACTGAACTCATGAAGAATTCTAATTGCTGGAGAATCTGTGAACAGATAATTATTTCAGCAAGAGTTACACCAGGTTATAGTATGCACTTAGCAAACTGAATCAGAGTTACAATGCAACATTGTGACTTCTGGTGGAAACAAGAATATGCACCACAGTCTTTTTGCCTAGTCAAGTCAATTTTATCTATCTACTCCAGGAGTCATTATTCTGCTCTTCACTATGAATTACATGATCTAACACTTTGTCCTATCTGGTTTAATGCAGCTCATTAGCAGTAGATTCAGATTCAAAGGGTATCTAACTCAATCATGGTGAAAGATAACTATATTCTGTAGAATGAAACTTACATTTATCTGCATTCTATAGTAATTCTGAGACATGCTAATGTATAACACACTTTTTTGTTTGTTTGTTTCTGTTGTCCATGAAGTCAAATCATTTAGATTATAGCAAAAGTATTTAAATACACAAGATTAAATTCAGACCTGATATAAGTATGTATAGTTACAGACTTCAGTGACACTGGGTCTGCTTAGTATCACTGGGAAATTTGTTCTCAGTTCCTACAAAATGTTCTTCCTGTTGCGCATCAAGAATTTGGCAACAATTTCTTTTCCAGACTAGTCTCCTCCAGTTACTGGAAAGTGTTCTCTACAGTCAGAAGAAGAATACAATATCTTAACAAGAAAAGTAAGATTTCCTTCTCAGAATTGTTCAGTTTCTTCAACATCACTGGGTGAAGAGAAATATCTGAGAGAGAAGGTTGCAACCTAGACCTCATGAACACCATTTTTTCCTTTTCATTGCATGCAATCCCTGAACTTTATTGGTCCCACAGTGGTTTATCACCAGCTTTCACGGGTGTCTCAGTATTTTCTTCTCACAAATCAACCTCACTGAAATACTTAACAGAATTGCAGGGCATGCTCTCTGTAATTTCCTATTCAGCTGAAGAAAATTATCACTTATACTGATAGATTTATTGAAGGATCAAATGTAGTAGCTACCACTCTTCCAGCTGAAGTTGCATGAAGTAATGCTAGCAATTCTGAAGGTACCGACTGTTAACTGGTAAAGTGTGATAGTCATAACTGTTAGCAATGTGAAACAAAATCTCTATTTTCTAAATTAACCATACAAGCCACAACACGACCATGATTTTATTATAAAATTTTATCTCACACTTCTGAGATGGGAGAGGATATGAAAGTATCTTAATTAATTCAAGAACTGAAGTTAAGTTACAAAAACCAAGTATTGAAAGTTAGACATTTTGTCTTCTGTGCATCTGAATGGATCAATAAGTAAATCAAGTTGTCCTTGGGGGAAAAAAAAAAAAAAAAAAAGTGTTTACTGTACATAAGCTATATATATATATAATATATATATATAAACTGTATGTTTGCAGAAATGCTGCTTCTCCTCCAAACAGTTTTATTTAATGATATAAATGATATATAAAAATATATGATATATAAAAATATCATGTTTTCAAATTAAGTTAGAGTAAATCCCTGAATTTTAAAAGAAATTCTTTAATCTAAACTCTGTTATAGAAAATCCAAAACTGTAAAGTCCCTACTCCAATTTCTCATCCCTTCTCCACTTTAGCATAAGAGTATGCTGAATCATTAGCACTGCAGTACACATTTCTGGCACTTGAAATAGTAATGTCATTTGCCAGCAGCAAAAGTCAGTTTTCCCAAAGTGGGGAAAAAAGACCACTGACACAATGAACTAGAATCAAGGCCTTGCTGTACACAGCATTATATAGCCTTGTTCTTTTCTCTTTTCCATATAGCAAATAAGGAACTGCTAGTGTCAGAGTGAAGAATAAGAACAAGGAGCTCTGCAGGCTTCTGGGAAGCTCAGCCCAATTATTCTCATTCCCTAAAAACTCTTCTAACAGTTACCATTGTTATTTCTTCTTATTTTGTATGGACTTGTCAGGTTTTGAATATCCAGCTGTTTGAAAGAATAACGTTCAGTTATCATTATTCACTGATATGATTTCCTAGAACATTTCCTGAGTAATAATGGCAAGACTACTCCAAGAAAAAGAGAGTTGCTGAAGTTTTGGGATGCCACCTGCTGATATGTCAGAGTTCTTCTGCAACCAACGAAAAATTTAGAGGTCACATAGAAAAGCTGCTTCTAGTATTATTATCATTCTCTTTTACAACCTTTTGTGTGCTGATATATATAGTTTATGAGTGAGCTGTTCTTCCAAAAAACTCATCAGATATCCTATATTTTGGAGCAAGAACATTATTCCTTGCTGTGGCTGGAAAAGTGAATGGAAAATAGCTGGGGAAATGGGTGTGCACACATAAATCTGTGGATGCTCTTGGTTGTACACTAGAGGTTTACAGAAGAAATTCCATCTTTCTGAGAGGATTTCTACCACAAACACCTCCCTAGAGATTTAATTCCATGCCACCCCCACAGCAACTACTCCAATGCACATTAGCAAATCAATTTATAGCAAAAGCATTAGTTTTAATTAGTAGATCGCACGTTTCTTGCTATTATCCCCCAAATATATTTCTGAATAACCTGTGATTTTTTTTTTCTTTTCTGATAAATTCAACATTTTAAAAAATTTTGTGCA
Organism: Gallus gallus; assembly: GCF_016699485.2. Taxonomy (NCBI): domain Eukaryota; kingdom Metazoa; phylum Chordata; class Aves; order Galliformes; family Phasianidae; genus Gallus; species Gallus gallus. Next base: position 41,725,446 of record NC_052532.1, read on the forward strand.
TACAGGCTTTTGCAATATACAGCAGACCAAAGAGTTGACAGATTGTTCGGACTATACGGTCCTCATCTGCACTACTACTTTTTTACTCGCTCACCTGTAAGAAAAAAAAAGAAAACTGTAAGAATGACAAGACACTAGAGATCAACAGGAATCAGCTTAGCCCACAACAGCAGTTTCAACATGCTTTAGCAGTTCTACTTCTTCAATTTCTGAATTGGTAGAACACTCAAATAGCAATTAAATGGCTTGGTTTTTCATCCATAGATCAAAACCAATGGAATTCTTTCTTCTTGAATCTGAAGTGCCTAACTGAGCCCAAATGAAATTTCTGATATGCAGCAAATGCAGACTCATGCTGTAATTCTAATGTTGTCTTAATAAGGTCTCTGTGTAAATCACAATCTTATCCAATAAAAAAAATAATCTACCTAAATATTGGGTAAAGTTTCCTTTTTAATAAGATATTGATAATGTATACCTGGGAAACACAATGCTAAACAGGAAAAAAAAATGGGAATATTGTCATCATTTTCAATTAAATGGAGAAAGCAGAAAAACAGATGGATAATATATCCAGTGCATACGAACATTACATCAGATAACTCAATGAAATTTTTATTTTCTTCATTTATACTCTTCTCTGGAGTGGAGAGCAGAGATTTGGATCTCCAACCTATAGCATGTAATAGTGCCATAATTACAGTGCTTTACTATTTTAAAATGATTAAGCTTCTCTTAGAAATCAATACTACGGCAGCAAGCTTGATACGCAGCAATATCACACAGACAAAATAAAATGGCTGATAAGGATGAGGTCTTGACTACAGTATCTTTAAAAAATAAAACAAACTGCAAATTACTGAAATGGAGTAAATTCCATTGCAACTTCTCAACTGACAGCGCAGGCATTGCATTTACTTCCACAACAAAAGCAAAGCACTGCAATGAAATCCCAGTTTACCCTAATGCAAATGTGGGCATGGGAAATCAAAAGGTTTAATAAGAAAAGAGATGATATTTTAAAACTTGGAAGAGACGTGCGGGAATCGATCTGTCACCATGTGGATATTGCAGAGGTCTGCAGTCATTACAAGCCCCAAAAGAAAATACACCCCAGACGCATGGAGGTTGAGAAAAGGTCCTCATTACCATACCCACCCAAACATGGCTGACACCGGGGCGCGCCGGTCCTGCGCCTGCCGTGCTGCTCCGGCCACCGTGGCCGAGGGATGCGGGATGCGGACAGCTCTGGGAGGTTCCGCGCCGTTCTCTGCGGGCGACGCCCGATGCTCAGCGACAACAGCGCTGCGCAGCCAGGCCCAAGCCCTCCTCCGCCCAGCTCCTGCAGCGTAAGAGGCTGCGGAGGGGACAAGAAGGTGATGGGTGCAACTGGCACATCTCTGTCCCGCATCTGCCGGAGCCCGGCGGCAGCCACTCGCAGAACGCAGCGGACCCCGCCGTGCAGCCGGCCCTCGCCCTGCTTCTGCTACTGAAACTCGCGCGGAAGGTGGTGTACGTCACATGCGGGAGATGAATGAATGAATGAATTTTTTGTTACTTGTGGTAAGAAAAGAACGTATATCCCCCCCCAGAGTAAAGAAAAAAAAAAGAAAGAAAAAGAAAAGAAAGAAAAAAAATGAAAGAAAGAAAGAAAAAGAGCACCGTACATCCATGCAACCCACCGCTGAGTTCAAAACACATGCGCGGCTTCCAGCAGGAGCTCGCTATTGTCTCCCGAGGGGCTGGCTCACTGCTCGCGGGACCGCAGGAAAGCGGGCATCGAGCGCAGGGCACCCCGCTCCGCTCCCCGCCCGGCGGCACAGACTCAGAACGGGCGCGACCGACACTCCCGCCGCCCTCCGCCACACCGGCCGCGGGCGCGGCTCCGCGGGGCCCCTCCGCCTTACCTCCTCCGCCCGCTGGCAGTGGGAAGGAGCCGAGGGCCCACGCGAGGCGGCGAGCGGGATTATGAGAGCGTGGGGCTCAACGGCGAACAGGCGGCCACGGCGCGCACGTGTGTCCAGCCCTGGCTGCGGCGGCGGCGTTTAAAGACAGACATAAAAGCGGCGGGGGGAGAGGAAGGGGGAGGGCGGCGGCGGCGGGCCGGGGGAGCCGCACCTCCTGACGCAGGGAGGAGCCCCCTCCACCGCCTGCAGCAGCATCTCCTGAGCCGGAGGAGGGCAGAAGCGGCGGTGGGAAGGGGCGGAGGAGAAAAGAGACACCCCCCACCTACCCACCCGCTTGCCGGCGCCGCTGGGGCCTTATTGCAGCCCCGGGTTCATGTGCTTCATGCATGGGCTGCGAGGGGCCTTCGAGCAAGGGTAGAGGGGCACGGGCCGGGAGGGGAGCCTGAGCTGGATGTGCAGAAGAGTGAGGGGTGCAGATCTGAGGAAAGAGCCGGCAGTCAGGGAAAGAACGGTGGGTCTATCTCCGGGCTGGAGGCCGGGATGTGCACTGCAGAAGGGATGGGGGACAGCGTGAGGAGCGCTGATAGCACCAACCAGCGCTGGTGGTGCAGAAGCCTTAGCTTTCGTCACGGCCGCAAACCTTATAGGGGTGAAATTGGGATGTTCCTCTTTAATCACCCCATAAGCTTCTTATCACTAAGTCTGTCCACTGGCCTTGTACTATTTTGCTTGTTTGCAAGCCTTTTTCTCTAAAAACGTTCATTAGTTCTGGTTAGGAGGAGGGCAGATAATAAGGGCTGGAAAGGAAGCTGCTCAGAGGCACACAGCTGGCCTAGGAAGGCAGGTTTGCTTTGCTGAAGATGGGCTCAATGGAATGGAGAATGAACCTTCTTAGTGTCCAGTGTGAATTAGTGCAACACTAATTGCAACAATTTAACGCATGCTGAAACTGAATAGAACTTCCTTACACTTCCTGAATCAAGGAGAGATTTTTCTTCAGTGTTACAGTCTCCCTAGCTGACTTGAATGGTTAACTGAGAAAGGTGTGACACAAACTTCTGTTCATACTTTTACTTCATTATCAGAAGCAGTTAGCCATTGTGTGGTATATTCCTCATTGTTAGAGCATTTTAATAAGAATTTCCAGAAGCAGTGTTTCAGTTAGGTGCAGAAACAGTCCTGTAAACCGTATATTGTGTATTTTATATATATTTACAATATGTTTGATTGAATATAAGAAATAAGTTTGTTTGTTTGTTTTTCCCCCTTAAGAGTGATGAGACACTGGAACAGGTTGCCCCTAGAGCCAGTGGATGCCCCATCCATAGAGAGTTCAAGGTCAGGCTTAATGGGGCTCTTAGCAACCTGATCCAGCTGTAGGTATCCATATTCATTGCAGGGGAGTTGGACCAGATGACCTTTAAGGGTCCCTTCCAACTCAAACCTTTCTATGATCAGATACTGTTTGGAACTCAGTAATAAAGAACTTATCTTAAAGATGTTCTAAATGTGAACCAAACTTCTTTATACTAAGCACAAATAAGCAGAAGAATTTACATTTTCTACTGTGACATAATAAGAATTAGGCTTTTTTTTTTTGTCTTTTTTTTTTTTTTTTTGGTAGATTAACTGATGTTATCATATGACCACATAGCTTATTGACACAGGAAAAGGTCATTCCTGGATCCTTTTGAATTCTGCGTACAGTTAATGATGAACTCAGATCTGTAATCATATTGTCAATTATCTGATGACTAATTTTACTGTGAGAAAGGCTTCATTCAATTTCTAATGTCCATCAAACAGATCATCAGTTACTTACCTTTTCTTTCAGCAATTGCAATTCTGCTAATAACATTTTAATAAGCGAATATAAAGTAACAGAAGGGTAATCGTTCAGCAGTATTTTAATCTTCAGACTTTCTGCAATCCAACAATGTACATTCTGAATAGATGGGCTGGGGCACTTTTACTGAAGCTCTTGTAAATAGAATATTCTTACTGCAGATCTTGCCATTGCCTTTGTCATCTTCTTATTAAGTTTACTGAAACTTAAAACAACCATCTTCAAATCTCACACTGACTTAATCTTGAAAGAGAGGGTATTTCCAGCTTCGAAATTAGAAGTGAATGTGTATAAGTGACAAAAATATGATGCAAAAGTAGCTTGCCATTTTTTTTCTGCCATGTTTTTAGGCACTAAAAGCTATTGATAGACAAAAATATTATGATTAACCCTTACAATGTTGAGATACATTGTAGGCTAATCTATTGTTCTATAAGCCAATTGATTACACATATAGAGAGAATGCATCATTTGCTGTTCAGGCTTGATGCATCTGCTCTGTCTGTGCTAGTGACTCAGGAGATCTGAGGACAGAAACAGTCTGAGTGGAAAGCAAGAAAGGCCAGCATGAGAAATGTCCTACAGTAAAACTGCATTTTGTTGGATGTAAGCATGTAAAAAAAAAAAAAAAAAAAAAAACCAAAAAAAAAAAAAAAACCTTACTCATTTAAAAATCATATTTTTATACATCTCCTAACCATTGAATAACTGCAGTTTTAATTAATAACATACTGAGTTCTTTAAAAATCTCTTCTGCCCTGAAGTATTTGTATTCATTACTGTGATAGTATGTCATTCTGTAAAAGGTAAAAGTAAAAAAATAATATTCTTCTAGCTAAGATGAAGTAGACTTGCACATACCAAAATAAGAATGAATATGAGTGAGTGTACAGCAGTAAATTTGAATTGAAACAGTGATAGCTGACTGTCATTACTGGTTAAATCATGCCTAAATTTCATTCATGGTCCAGGGCATGAACTTCCAGGATATAATGGTTTAGTGGTTTGAACCTGCTCAGACTTCTCTGTAAAATCTGTTGCATGATGCTTCAATTAAAAATGTCACTTTTTGTTAAATGAGTCTTTTGTATATAGATATATTTGATAATCTCACTGCATGTAAATGATGCTTTTTTCATGTGGAAACTAAATATGAAATCAGATAACACAGCATCTCACACCTTTTGATGCTGTCAATATTCTTAATGTTCTCTCTATCTCTGTGTTAGTATTGAAATTTAGCTTCATCTATTTCAGTCAGAATATTGTATATTGTAAGCTGATACACATAAGTAATTATCCACTATGCCAATCTGCGCCAGTTGTACCATGATGGCTTAAGTCTCTGGGAGACTGCTTTACACCAATGCTTTATATTTACAGATTTTAAACTATGATATGAAGCACAGTAGGAATGCAGATGCTACACACAGAAATTTAGGTATGCTGTCAATAGCTATCCTAATGTTTTGTACTTATCAACTTAATTGTTCTGAGGATCATGTTCCACCCGCGTTATGCTTCTTTCAAGCTTTGATAGAAATCAAACAAGAAAATACACTTAGCTTTGTTGGTATAGTTTTTAAATGCCTTTTGTCAATGCCAATGTCAGTTCTAGACAGCACTGTTTGTTAATAACTTGTCAGTAACTCTCAACTGGCTGGTGTATTGCAACACCAGTTTGGGACAACTGAATAACTTCTCAGCCTATTAAAACAGGTCCAACAGATGGTGAGCACATTTCTGAATACATTAATGGGAAGTGCTGTAAAGGAGAAAAGATTCTTGGATTTATTGCTTCATTTGACTTATCTTTCTTAAAATGAGAGAACATGATGGAGGAACATCCTAAAATTTAAATCTGATCTGAAGTCTGTTTCACACATATGCAACATGGGCAGCTGGATTTGGTGGTGACTTCAGCGTCCAAGCAACCCAGTCCTGCTGCCTACCTCATTTTAGTGGGGAATAGCATTAGAAATGAAGTCCTAGAAGTTGTGAGCTCTCATACAAACCTGTCTGGATTAAATGTGCCCTTCTTTCCCCTGTTGGAGAAATGAAATGTCACAGATACTTCCCAACATGAAACAATACCATCATGTTAAATAATAAAACAGAACACTGGGAAGATGTGCAAATCACAGATGCTCATAACACCCAAGATTCATTGCAGGTAAAAAATACACAATCCCAACTAAGAAGACTCATATAAAATCGTATTTTAACAGTTATATCTAACAAAGTTGATTATGGTACTTGTGAAAATGTGGAAAATGAAGATGTAATTCCAGTAATTGGGCTATTCTCTATACCTCTGATGATGTAAAAAGATAGATATCATTATATCTAAGTTGATGGTAGCAATGTGAAAAGCTAGCAACCACTTAGCCACATCTGTTTTTGAAGGTATAACAACAGACATAATAACTATAAGAATTTATGTCATAGTATACAAATGAAATTTCAAGACAACAAACTTAGAAATTATGGGGTTGAGTTGGCTGAAAGTTAGGTTAAGTAGTTAATAAATCACTAGCAAATGCACAGCAAGTAAAAAAAATAAAATAGGTTGTGCTAAACATTAGGCATGGTAGCAAAACACAGAAATAGATCCTGAACAAAAATAAAACGTGAACTTCTTTTTAATATATATGTGGGTCTTTCTAAAAGTAATGCCTCTTATTTATTTCCATGGAAACTACAACAGGTACAAAGAGCACAATAACACTATTTGATAGATAAAATTCTCAGCCACAGAACACTATTGTCCAACAGTCTCCACCATTAGCTAGGCATTTTCACCAGAGTTGAAGAGCTTGCATTCCATGCTCATAGAAATCTGTACCAGCAGAGATGACCAACTGTCACTGTCATCACTGCTGAAATGCATCACTCATTGGCTCACTGTGTTGACATCCATTTTTTCATCTCCATAAACATTCAGTAAACTTCCACTAATGCCTATGGGTGCCATTTTTTCCACATGGGGGAATTCAGCGACACACCTTTGCTTCATACACATTTCCATGTCAGACACCATTTTGTCAGACTACCCTTCTGCTGCCATCTGTCACACAGTAACAAAATTCAATGTGATATTGCTGGGGAGGCTCAAACTCTATTGCACTTCCACCATCATCTGCCTCAGACATTGTGGGCCAACATAATAAAATAGGAGGCATCAGAAGGATTACAAGAAGTTTCACAGTGAAAGTGTTTCACATAACTTGCTGATTTTCACTGATTTTGTGATAATGAACATGTTGAAGAACGAACGTTCACTGAACAATGCAGAACAACTGACAAGTCCTTATGGGTTCTTATTGCAGAATCATGCTAACTGTTTTTGGTCATCTATGAGAAGGAATACTGCTGAGTTTCGAAGGAAAACGTTTCCTTATGCCTTTGGACATGAATTATCTCTTTGGGCAGAGTGAGCACAAATCTGCTTACTGCCAGCCTGCATTCGTGTTTGGGTGACATTTAGGAAGGAACTTCACTCCTTATTCTGAGGAGAGGCTAAATGCATTGCAAGGCTTGGGTGTATATAGAGATTAAATACCCAGTTCCAGGAACGCTACAAGCTAAAAGTTTGACTAGTTTTGTGTATCCATTTTTTTCTATTTTTATTTGCTTAACTTAAAGATATAGGTATAATTAATGGAACTATATGATGACTATCATTTCTTAAGCAGAAAATAAGTACTCCATTTCATTCACAGAAGTCAGAAGTAGCACTCAAAGTATCATTCAGCTAAATAGAAAGCATTCTGTAAATTGCAAGCATTGCCATAGACATGCATTTTGGTTTTGAAAATAGTACTGAAAATTCTGCTTTCTAAGGAATGACTCCATGTGTTAGATTCATTTGTATGACATACTGAGAATCTCAGAAACTATATTCTCTCTATATCCACCTGTGTATGTTTCCTATAAAATCATAAAATCATACCAATAAAATCATACAATGGAAAACACCTTCTGATTCTCAAAACTCACTGAGACCAGAAGAAAAAGTGTGAAACTGGTCAAAATTTTGTGAGTTCAAAGACATTTCCTCCCATGAGATATGATATTCAAGGTGTCATATTTTCCAGAAGACTGTTGAGTATGTATTTGTAAAAGTGATACTTTGATCACAAGTAGATAAGTACTATTATTTCAATTACTATAATTCAGAATAACATGCAAATAACTGAACATATAAATACATTCACATAAAACAGATAGGAGAGTATAATGATGTTCCGTTCATGAATATATGATAACTCTTGAATGAAGTGATAAAATGGCAGAATATTTTCTGTTTTTTTTATTTTATTACACAATAATCCTTTAAAGAAAGTTTTTTTTTTTTTTTTTGCTTGTAGAACCATACTATATTCCATATTTTGAATATTATACTTTAGACTGAGTTCTGAATATTATTTTTGCTCAACACAGTGAAAAAGTACCTGATACTCGGGACTGTTCCTTACAGTTAAGCTAGGTAGACTGCTTTAAAGATATACTTTCACTGTGCTTTACTGTATTTTTTTTTCATTTTAAAATGAGGTGAACCAGAATGAAATCCTAGCCTCATAAAAATGTATTCTAAAATCTAGGACAGCATGGGCTAAACCCATATTAATTTGGACACTGCTTAAAGAAAAGTGTGATTAAAAACAATCTACAAAGTGTCTGTGGCTCTGTGCTGTGTGTCTGAGTGAGACTTCAAGATAAATCAGTTTGAAAATGAATTTTAACAATATGACCTCACATTACAAGCTGCTGGGCTGAGAAATTCCAATGTATTTCTTCATGTTAGTATTGGCAAGGCCAAACATAAGGCATCACTCATCTCTGCAATCCTACCAGTCATTACTGCCCACAGAATCTGTCATTCTCTACTTGCAACAGAACAACTGAGGAGTGAATAGGAAATCCATGTTAGATTTTCTTCATGTCTTACTCATGCCATTTCATATTTACTTATTTATGGCCAAGGATGGAAACTACTCATCCCTAAATTTATCATGTTCAGTCTTTAAACTACTCAGATTTCACCATCACATCTTGCTGACAATTGATCCAGAACTTCTCTCTTGTGATGACTGGAGGCCGTCTTTGAACATCCAGTCACAGCCTATTCATTGTCATTTGTTCTTGTGCCAAAATTTCTTAAACAGTTTTCTGTCTCTGCATTTCATGTAAAATAATGTATATATGGAGAGCAATGCTATCACTTTCTCCCTTTCTGGCTATGGTTTCTGGTATGAAACTGAGATCTTTTAAAGGAATGATAGATATTATGAAACAACATTCATGCATTATGTGCACACATTAGTCATGCACAGTGAAGAGATAGTATCTTGGGTCTTAAAAGCAGCAGGCATATGATGGCTTACTACAGTGTTGTAAAGTGTTCTTCATGAGCAAATTTATTCCATCTCTGTTAAAAGCTATCTGCTGCACAACACAACACGGATGTACTGTATGTTGTTCCTAGTTATACACAGGACCAGGACAAAGGTCCACCTGAACCTAGGATCTGTATCCACTAGGGGTAGATCAAAGAGGTTAAAAAACAGATGTAAGTACTATGCATGTATGATTTCCATATTATAACAAATATGTAATGTATTTCAGACAATATTTCCTGTAGTTAAAGGAAAATACTTGTTTATCAAAGAAAGATGTGAAGATAATTTGTGGAAATTATCATTAGTAAGCTTATATGAAACTTCCTGCTTTTAATTTCTTTCTTTTCACAGTCTTCAAAATTTGAAGATAAATCTGCATACGACTAAAGTCAAATGAATGGCTTCTGTTTATCCTACTATATGCAGACATATTTGCAAACCTTGAGTTAAATATATTTGTTTATTTTAGTTGCTAAGAAAAATCTTAAAGCTCTTCACTACCTGAGCTGTGTTTAAAATCATGTATACTACTTTTGGTAGCCTGGGATAGAAATGTAGCTTTTTCTTCCCTCTGCTTCTTCCAGGTACACAGTAATTGAAGAGTTACTGTTGAGTTTTGCTCCATTTTAATTATGCTCATTTGCAAAGCTCTCTTTGAATCAAGAATTTCACCATCCATTTTTTGAAGACTTAAGCAAGCTTGAGCATATGGAATTTTTGCATTTTATTTAAACAGATTCTGTACTGCCTGATAGTAAAAGTCCACAAGTTTTCCTAGAATTTTCCCTAATTCACCATTGGCTCCTCTAAAACCAGGAATGATAGTCACAGAATTACTTAACCATTCTATTTACTATTGTGAACCAGGTAATGATCACTCAACCTGATTTTCTCTAACTCTTCCTGATGTTGTTTCCTTTATGACTTTACTATTCCCCAGAACAAGGTAATATAGCATCAATTTTTTTTGCTACTTTAATTATTTTTAATTATTTTTAATTAAAGAAATGCCCTGCTCAGGAAATATTGTTATCACTAGTAATATCTCCTCCCCAAACTAGCTGCAGTTTCAATCTCTATGAAATAGGCTTCTGTAATATTTATTTTGTCAGTAATATTAATTTCTTCATATCAGTATCCAATTTTTAGGGTTATTAGACATTATTATTAAACAAAACTCTCCACTGCCCTCTAAAAATTTCTGGATTCTTCCTTAGATGTGGTTTTAACCAAAAATATATTTTACTTATGCTCTCTTTTCATTTAATTAAGGATTTCAGCAGCATCTTCCAGAATACTGCATATCATCTTTAACTTTGTCTCTGCTTTATATCTTACACTTGCATTTCTAAGTCCCCCATTTTACTTTCAAAGATCTTTGCATCAATTTAAAGATGTTATTTTCTCTGATGTTCAGCCAGTTTCCTAGCTGATTTAGGTAATTTTCCTCTAACTGACTTAAGTTTCTGACTTCTGCTCTGGCCACTGTTCAACTGTCATCACTGTTCATATTTTCTTTCTCCTACAATACTATTATTTATTTTCTATATCCTTTGACACTCCATTTATTAAATTTTCTCTTCTTTACTAACTATAAGCAGAATAATTATCTGAGACTCTTCCACCCCTGTTCTCTGTGGAATCAGCTTTGTTCTTGGATATCTGGGCTTACTTGCAGACTTAAAATTGACTCCATCTGTTGGGAAGAGCTTTTTCCCTTTAAATACCTCCCATCAGTTGGCATCTCCTTTAAATCTGTTCAACCTCATAATCTAGATATGGGTTTCCAAAAATCTGCACCTGCAAGGTTTATAACTCCAAGTACCAATTTAAATACTAAAAGCAAGGCTAGCTGGAATCTGCTAGAACTCCACTAGTGATCACATTTCTGCTCTAAGAACTGCTGGGCTGGCAGAACTCTTGAGTTCATTGACTTTCTACTTCCATAAGTATTTCCCAGATCTGCTATTTATCCATGTTTTTCAGGAAGTTGTTTGGACAGACGTGAGGAAGAGACAGTGATATTTCCCCGTTCTAATCCTTTTCAGTCTACAGTTGATATCTTAAATCTTTGTTGTGTCTGAATCTACTTGATGGGCATGCCTCCTTATATGTCTTCATCTGTAATTTCTAACCACAAAGACCTGTCTCTTGATGTAGTGATTCTTTCCCATCTGGTCTATTCCTATCTACTAATCATTCTGTCTTGTAGACATTCTTATGTTTCTTGAATCATCCTGTCTTTCCATCTGCTTCCTGACTGTCTCTCCTCTTCCTTAGATTTTACTACTGAGATGAGCTTCCTTCCTGTAAAAATATATAAGGGATAAATATATATTTACAGGTTTATATTATGATTGTTTCTATCAGTTCTGTAACTATATTTTTAATATTTTGAACTTGTCTTTCAGAATGCCTGTAAATCAAATAACGTTAATGACACTGTCTGTGCTGAAAATCCCACAAATAAAATACTGATTTATGTTATAGGAATTAATAGTTTTGAGAAAAATAATGTCAACATCAGTACATTTACTCAAAAATGAATTGTATGCATTTACTAAATCCATATTAAAAGAATTTATGAAGAGCATGGATTAAAAAATGATGAGATAAGAATGGCATCTTTTACTGTCATGTAATGTTTTATGTAAAAATGTAGATTAAAAAATAACAGGCTATAGAAAGTTTGGCTGTGTAAACTATTCTGGATTCTATATATTATTTTGCTTTATATTTATTTTATTTATGAATATTGTATCATGATTACAATGATTCAAAGTAGTCATAAAACTTGCTTATATTATTTTTTGGGAATGTTTATAAATACGAGAAATCAGCAATTAATATTTTCTTGAAAATACAGTTAAAACTGACTTTATGTACTTTACGTAAAACAAAATGTGCAACACCATCGTTAATATTACAGAGTGTGTTATTTATTGAGCCCTCTAATAAATAACTGATTTCAGTTATTTACTCTAATAAATAACTGATATCAGTTTCCTGATAACTGCTATACAAATGATGTATCAAAGTACTCATAGAACTTCAGTGAGGTTTTTCTGTGAAATGGACTTTGAAGAGCACAGTTTAAGAACAACGTTTCAAAATAAGAGATATTCATCTACACAAGGCTTTTGACTCAAAAGTTGTAATGCAGTTTATAAGCAGTGATATGCAAGCTTTTAGTCTGAGTTATTGTTTGTTTTCCTAGAGCTGTTGATTTATCCTGAATGCTACAGTAAAACTGAGAGAAGTGTGGACTGTAGAAACAAAATTACTAAATAATGAGTAGATTGTGATTTTAGTTCTCTGTAAATATCCTTTCCTTATGATCTTGCCCATCTTACAGGGTTCTAGATTATGACAGTAGAGACTGATCATGTGCTTAGTGAAGTCAGTGGCAACATTTCCATGGTAAATAACAATTAGAATCTCCCCACCCTTGGCAATGAGTCTATGAGCACATATGAACAAAAGCTCCAAATTACTGCAGGTATAAACTAGCAGGAACTAGCTCCCGAAAGTAGAAGTAGGCAGGAATGTGTATTGCAGGAATGTGTGCCTTGGGGCAGGCAGTTGTGATACTTAGAAGTCCTGTAGCTTTATGTATCAGACTTGTTTTCAGCAACTAGTACCTCCAAACTCCAAGGAAGTAACGCAAACGCAATCACATTTCTAGCTGCAGGACTGAGCATTTGTTACAGGCTGGGAGAGTTTGGAAAGCATGATATATTTGTTCAGATGAGGTATACAAATTAACAAACAGAATGCTTATTTACAAGTATATGTTTTGTTCACAAAAATAGCATTTACAAAGTAATTAATTTATTGTGTATACCTACAAAGGGATAATTAATGCAGGATTCACATGAAAGCACCAGTTACAAAGCTGATTTTCCTGGTTTCTTATCTTTAAAATGCAGTAGTCTTACCTGGACATGACAAATAGGGACCATAAGCCTTTGCAAAGCAAGACTTGTCTACTTCATAGTGCTGATACCATTGTTGAAAAAGATGGATTTTGTTATAAAGAAATGAAAATGTATCAGTGACTTCCTAAGGGATCCCAATGAGAAAATATGCAAGTAATATTAGCATTCTTTTACCTGTAAATACAAACAAATTACGCACAATCAAATATTAGTCTTTAATTAAGGGAAATATTTATTCAGATTGGGGTCAGATGATTACAGCCATGTTTATCAAATAGAATTGAACTGCTACTAAATTAGTCTGAATATTTTTGTAACGGTTTTATAGGGGATTACGTATTTGTGGAAGCTTTTTACAAATTTTATCAAAAGCTGGAATAAGGTGAAGAGAGAATAGAACTTCTTGCTATAAAAATAAGCTAATTAAAATGCCAGGAGGTAGGGTTTCTGCTGAGTTATGGTAACAACTTGAGTTTTGTGCCATTTTGGCAGACATGTACATGTACAACAACTAGAGTACTGACTGGAATAGCGTAAATGATAGGTACAGTGAAGCAGCATCATCCAGGTCTCAGCATTTAACAAGAGAGACAAGAGTGTACTATTTTGAAGGAAGAAATTTAGAAAGTGCAACTCTTAAAACATAGGTGCACATATATGCTCTTGTATAAATGCAATGTCTCATGTTTCAGTTTTTACTCATCAGTAGAAATTAAGTGCTCACTTGGGCATTTTTGCAAACAGTGAATCTACCAGTTTCTGTAATTTAATTATTTCCTTTGTCTCTAGCTACTTCCATAATGATAATATTACTTCAAATAATAAGGTTAGAACCATTTAATAAAATGTTAATAAAATTAAAAAAATAAATTGTTAACACATTTTCAAGACAAATCTTCAAAAATCATAGATAATTTGAACTTTTATCATTATTTTAACCTAATTACTTTCTGTACCAGTAGATCTCAGCCTTGTATTTAAAAGTACATGTTATCTGTCTTATTAGTTCAATACGTGACTTCCTTAGTTCATACAGTTAGGCAGGCCTTTTCAATTTAAAGCTAAAATGTGGGCAGAGAAAAAAAAAAATAGGGCTTCGACCATTTTGGATTTAGTTTACTTAGAAAGTCAATGTAGAAAATAAATATGTTCTTATTTTCTCTTTACAGTACTTGAGAAGATTCTATGTTTAGTTTCTTTAGAATTTTCTCTTATATCTAAACTAGAATGCTGTAATCTTTTCTGTCATCTGCTTTGATGTGAGAAATAGAAGGACTGCAAACTATAGAATTCCTGCAAGCAGAATCTATTAGAGGCTTAGTACTATTGCCTAAATGAATTTAGATGCACTGTTATAAAACACAGTTTGTAACCTAAGAAAAAAAGATAGAGCTCTTACTAGCAGACACCAGCAAAGAATTATACCTTTATGTGCAGAGTGCCTAACATGAAAAAATTAGCTCTAGCTTTTTAACACAGATTAGCAAGTAAAGGGAAAATATAAAAAGAAACATGATATATGTAAATTCATAATATGAGGTCTGGGAAAATTCTGAGAGTCTATACAAGATAAAGCTCTATCATTCTAGAAAAGAGTGTAATATATTTGAAAATTATAAGCTAAATGCAATTCAATTAAGGGACTAGCACATATTTCTTTCTGATAACACTAATAAAATTATTTATTTTTAGTGGAAACTAGTATACATTCTATGCATGTAAAAATGAATAAATATATATATACACTTGTATGCATACATTCATGTATGTGTGAATATATATATATACATGCATACAGCCACCTATAAATAGATTATGCATCAGTGAGAAAGAGTTGGACAGACAGATGCGTATCCTTCTGTCAGATCCACCAACTCTCACAACTCTTTGAATGGCATAGCTGTGAGGAATAAGGCTGGCTGTTTAAACAACATGCAGCTAAATACAATATGGATTTACCGCAGGAATCACTAGGTGATATTTCATGACTAGGAGAGAGGTAACTAATGGTCACTAGAGAGGATGGTGTCCAATTTAGAGCTCAGCATTTTCCTTTGGAAAGTATTCATAACTACAGTGTCTCCTAATGAAGGTATCAGAATAAAGTGCTATTTGGTTCATTTTGCATGGTAGAAATACTGTATGTTATCAGTCTCTGTGTAAGACTTACATGACTTAAAAATAGGTCACAGTATTGTGATAGTAAAACAATATTAGGAAAATCTACTTAACTTATAGATTTGCTTGCTTTTATTTATCTGGCTTA
The DNA here is from genome assembly GCF_016699485.2 of Gallus gallus. Taxonomy (NCBI): domain Eukaryota; kingdom Metazoa; phylum Chordata; class Aves; order Galliformes; family Phasianidae; genus Gallus; species Gallus gallus. The sequence continues at coordinate 41,740,805 of NC_052532.1, forward strand.
ATTAAGCAGCCAGTGTTAGTTTCTAGGGTATATGTTAGAACACATTATGTCTGTTGTATGTAACCAGAAAGAATGATATCTTGCCAGCTTCACAGTTGTGAGCCATAAATGTTGTTTTCTGGCTACACAAAACTCAAATTTAAAATATTGTAATAACTTCCAAGAATGCAGAAATTATTTACTTTGTGCATTTTGTTAGGCAATGATCCTCACTATTTATTATTTTAATATTCATTTATTTCTTTTCTTGTGTATTAGAAGAAAGCTGTAGGAGATGAAGATCTATGCAAAATGAAATCTGAAATAAAATTGTCTGAAACAAGCTGCAAAGTTATACATTACCCTGGCATGTTGTGGTATATAGATGAGAATCTTTTCCCTTAGGATATAAGGCTATTCTCCTGACAATAGCTTTTTGCTCCTGGTTATGATTTCCAAAAGCAAAGAAGTTACTTCAAAGCATGATTTTTATCAATTGCAAATGGAACAGTGCTTCTAAATTATGGAGATACTTTAAAATTGCTTTCCTTTCACTTCAGTAGAAGTACGCTCAGATTCTCCAGTATATGAACACAGACTACTTTATATCTTTGAACCGTTTCTACATGAGAAAATACATGCTTTTTTTATACGACATATAACCTTGCTTTATTATTTGAGAAACAAAGTATTCTTAGATGTTATATCAATTTAGGGTGATATTATAGAGAGTATTCCATAGAGGAAGGCATACTTGTTGTGCCATCTGAAATAAGACGTGATGACAATAAAATAAAAGTATTACTCATCTACATATTTAAATGACTGAGCATTCATTGTTTTAAAGGGCACAAATTTTTGATCACAGAAACTTCTATACTTGTTTTTGTTGTTGTTGTTGTTTGTTTTCTTTTTGTTTGGTTTTTTTTTGTTCATTTTTTTTTTAATTATAAAGATCAATTACAATGAAATATTCATCATTTGGGATGTAGGGAGTAGGACAAATTCCATATATCAACTTCAGCAAAATGTATTTTCTAATATATAATTAATTCTTTGTTTTCTTCTTTCTTATCTGCAAGATGAGTGTCGAGTTATGAAGTAGAAAAACTACTAATATCTATGCTGAGAAATGGACCACAAGGAGCTACAACTCTGCAATACAGAGCAAGGCAATCCTGGAGGAACAGACATGGCAAAGAAGGTTGTGTCCCTTTCTATTCCATATTTATTCTCCAGTGAACCAGAGCCCAGCTGTCTTCTTTTTTTGGGGAGTATATATGTGCCATGAGATTGGATATATCATCCTTCAGAAATTAGATAATCAGAAAGGAGGCCCAGAACTTTATTTTCAGATATCAGGTTCAAGATCCTGAGCCTGTGCTCTAGAAATGTACACTCATTCAATAGTGCCAAAGAGTAAAAGGTCCCCTTCCTAGGGTCAAGGTAGTAAGTTGTAGAATCATAGAATCATAAAATGGCCTGAGATGAAAAGGACCATAATGGTCATCTAGTTTCAACCCCCCTGCTATATGCAGGTTCACCAACCACTAAACCAAGCTGCCCAGAGCTACATCCAGCTTGGCTTTGAATGCTTCCAGGGACGTAGTCATCCTCATCTAAGTCTGCTTACCATTGGCTTGTAAGAATTGTTGGGTGATAGTAAAGGGCAGACAAATTTGGAAGTGGTTTCATTATAGCACAGGTAAGTAAAAAATTCTTGTGTTTCCTTAAAGTTCACATATTTGACACCCCATTACCAGGCTGATGTTTATTCAGGATCTTCCATTCCTTAGCCTCCTCTTCCAAAAGCAGTCAGGTACTTCTAGATATGGCTGCAAGTCCACACAATTTTGCACTTCTTTTTATTGCTAAAAATCATAAGCCAAGATATTTGTGAGTGTTATAATATACTGATTTCAAATGTACGTATTTCCTAATGACAAGAATACCTGTCAGCAAAAGAGATACACTTTTTAAAAATAGTTTAAAAAATCTAGCTATTTGATTTTTTTTTTCCAGAAAAAATATGTTTCTTCAAATGATGCCAATCCACAAACAGAAAAATGAAATCCATCAATTTCTAAGTGTATTTTACAGCTGTGGAAGATTACACTTCACAAGCAAATATGAATTGTTTTGCATCACATCTAATTGAGCATGAAAATAAAATAAAAAAAAAATGAATCAGAAAATCTTTATTAGCTAAAATACAGTCAAAATTTAAGTCAGAGTATGTATATTCTTTCCCTTGAAAACACAATGACATCTAAATACACGCAGAGGAAGGGAAGAGCTCTTATCTAATTGCTATGTGTGCAGATAACCAGAAGAAATGAAAGCAATTGAATCGATTACCAGACAGTTGTTGCTAGAATAGAAGAGGCAAAATACAAGATATTTTCATATATGAATAAAGATGAAGAAAAGGAGTGTCTCTTAAAGAAAGAAGACAATAAGATAAAAGGAGTAATGTGAACCACTTTTTTATCTGAACTTTCAGCTGAAACATGTATTTCATTAAAACTACAATTTATTAAAATACTTTACAAGTTCAACAGTTTTAACCTTTTGTGAAATATCTCAAAGTGCATCAAAATTAATATCTTATTGAGCTTCGGGTATTTTTTTTTTTTCTGCTGTAACAGCTCCTTAGGAGTACTTCATTATGTTCAAAGTTCAGGGCAACATCACATGCTACTCTGCATGTCTTAGCCTGTCTGAAAGAGGTTTTTGTCTTTACTTTTTTTCCCCTCCCATCTGATTTACTTCAGCCATTTGCTTCCTTTTGCCATAACAGAAGGTTTGTTTACTCTTGGCTGATGCTGTGCATTTTACCAGCAAGAATGAACTGGTTTCTGACACAGCTCCATTAGTACTAACAGAAAGCCACATGGATGCTTGCTCCTTCTATTTCACTCTTTTTCATGCTTTTTTCTCTGCTGATTGCACAACATACTTTTTGATAGACATAATATACAACCTCTTTTCTAAGTTGATCTGTTAAATCTAATAAAAGTTCAATTCAAAATGGTTACTAACAGCATTTTCTGCTAACTGAAATATGTGCTAAGAAAAAATGCCCCAAAACATCACTTGGATTTGCAGTTTTCAAGGGGCTTAAAGAAAGGGAGAGATCTGAGAACTAGAAAAAAATACCATGTCATGTGGAAGTTTTGACAATGTGGTTTAACAGTAGAGGAATTCTGCTTTTTAACTTTCTCATCTGAGAATCATATCAGGACACTAAAGATGCTCAGTAACTGTACAGTTACTACATGCACTCAAAGATAGTGTACTAAAAAGCTTTCCATTAGTAACAGAAATTTGGGATCAATAAATGAATTCTTTAGAGATCTGCTTCAAAATATTTCAAGTGCTGCGGACCAATTGGAAGCAAATGATGAATGTGCTGTCCTTTTTGTTGTTGGTATTTCTGGTAACTAGTACAATTTTATGAGTTGTTATGTCTTTGTCAGAGCGAGGAGGATATAACATGTAAAAGTGCAGATAAAGTAAATCTTAAGTAGAGAATTTATAACCTAAATACTTACCTTTTACTTATACAAGCATGCATCCCTGGATCAGACAAGAAGCATAGTCTTATTCCTTGTGACCTTAATATGCTTTTGCATATTGCAGCATGAGTCATGGCAGCACAGTGGTCTACATGAACATCAGCATGCCCACAGTTGTCCGCTGCATGATATCTGCAGGTAATCATACCATGAACGAGTGAAGAAATTGCTATGATACACCTGCCTCAAGCAGTGAGTCTCCTGTTGTTATCTCTTCCTCTGTTTACAAACAGATTTGTATACATACACTTGTATACTCCTTTTCTTATTCTGAGTGATTATCATACTAGGATATAGCCAACGATAATCTGAAATCAAACAGTGTTATACGGCCTAGTGTATGCTACTTCTAACCCATTTATAACATACCAGTACTCACCCAGACAGAGTAGATTTGCTTAGCCGTGAAGGGAAACACTGTTCAAAGAACAATTAAGAAACAACATATGTTTTTTTTTTTCCTAGATTTCCTTCATGTATTTTCTTTACAAGTTTCCACTCAACTTTAATTAAGTTTTGCCTTGATCTTCTGAGCCTGGAACACTGGATATTTTTTTTTCTCATAGTACAAGTAATCAGCAGATCATAGAATGAAAGGATTATGACAACATTGTAGTAGCTAAAAAGTCTTTGAATTTGTTATCCTTTTATGAGTTTCACATGCATGTGAAATATCAAATTAATAAAGACTTATTCCATCTATGGATAGTGTTAGAGGAGTCTTAAGTGAACTCATTTAACTCATGTTCAGTTTAAGAGCTCTTCAAGCTAACAAGGTCTGCAAAATGACTAAAGCCCAGAAAACCTGACCAGCTTCAATAGTTAAAATTAGTACAAACGATAGATTTTTGGTAGGGGTTAACGTATATCTGATTATATTTAAGATGAATAACATTCAAGAAAAAGAAAAAAGAAAAAAAAAAAGAAAATTGAACTGAACTGAACTGAATTGCAATGTATATAATTCATTTATGTATCTCTGATATGAGTACTGTAATTCCTAGCTGTTTTGGTTTTTTTTTTCAGTGTAGAATTAGAAAGTCTAGTCTATTGCTCATTATACACTTCTATGTGGGAGATCTAATGGGAACAGCTGAAGTAATCAGACAGTGAAAAGTAGAAGTGGTTATGGCTCTGACAAACCAAAGAGAAGGCAAAGTAATACAGGGCACTTTCTGATATATTAAACAGGTAAAAAAATCTCTCTTTTCTGCTATATAATTGCCTGTAAGACTCTTCAAAGAAAATGCACATAATCATGAAATATATTGTTAAGCAGTTCTACAGGGTTTTATATTTCTGGGTCACAACCACATTCAGAAATACTGATTTCATTGCTCCTAGAATGAAAGCATGGGTTACCAACAATCTTAAGTCAATTCAATGTGTACAGGAGAATGGTAGCCAAAGGATTCAGTGTCCAAAGCATAATTTATACTATGTATCTCTGCTGAAAACATGTATAAAGGAATATTTTTCTGTGCATGATCAGAAACTCAAACTCATTTCATAGTTTTTGTATCAAAACTTTGTACTGCAGATGGCTTTTCCATATAATTTCTGGAACATTTAATGTTCCAGTAGCATCCTGTTACTAAAACAAAGAAACATGAGTAGATACTGATCATGACAAAAAATAGAAAGCCAGACTATAACAGATAGTTACACGAAGGGGTGCAGAAATCAGTGCTATTTTCAGAGAACAGTCTGACACATTCCAAATCTATTTTTCCTTTTTGTAACTAAGATTTATTCTGTATGCTCAAATAACTGCAGTAAGAAAGGCAGAAAAAAATAGTCAATAATGTGATAATGTTTTATCTGATCAACTAGATAGAGAATTCATAATCTTGCTGGCAGCTTAAAGAGGACTTTTTTTTTTTGATAAAGATTATTTTTTGAATTGTTAAAACTATTTTATAGTTGAATTTGACTGAACATTCCGTTATCACCATTTATTATTTTTCCCCTGTGATGTTCAGTAATTATGTCATTGCTATTTCTGTTTAACAGTGAAAGTCATCATCCTCTTCCTTTACTCTTTCCATCTCATTCACCTTCTTTCTCTGACTGTCAAAACCTGCTCTGATCTGAACATTAGAGTAAGCTTAGAATAAAGAATATTTTGAGTAAGGGAAGAGTATTGTTTTCCTCACTGCCACACAATGACAGGTTTATTTATTCTCCTCAGTTTGCATTTCACTACTTAAGGTATGTTGTTTTTTGTTTGTTTGTTTGTTTGTTTTCCCACTGTTTTCAGACTGTGTTTGATATTCACCTTCTAATTAATATTTACAGGCACATTAGATTGAGAGAAAAATAATCCACTGCCTATATCCATCAACATAAAAAAGAAGCCCTGCTGACACTTCCCTTTTTACAAGATAATTTCCACTCCAAATGACAAGAGCTAGCAACATCACTAGCCACATTATTTTGATAAGAAAATCCCAAGCAAATATTAGGATTTAAGCAACCAATTGTTTGTAATGCAGACTTCATCATAGCCTGTAGCACGTGAATGTTCTCTTTAGTCAGTCATGCACTCTACTATGTGCTGTTTCAGTTGGTGTGGAGACCCTGCACAGCTGGGAAGCTACCAACATAACTCCAAACACCCTTGCCTTCATGAAGGATGCTATTGTTCAGGTACATCAGGTTAGCAGATCACAGGAGTGCCAAAACCATTTGTATGTAGAGCAGAAGAAAGGCTGCACATTAGATGGGAGAACATTTGTGTGACTCTTGAGCCTGACGTTTGAGAGGCTTGAAGTGTGGACCAGAAAAAATGTTCATTCATGAAAGTAGTTGATTCCTTCATTAGATCCTGAATCGGAATAATCTCAAATGCGGCTACAAAAGACATTCTTATCTAGGGATCTGGAAAGCCCTGTTGGGAAGCAGGTTTATAAAGTCTGTCATGAAAGAGGTATTTTTATCATGTTGGATTTAGCATAATTTTAAGATTTCACAGCAATGTTCAGAAATATCTTAATGTAATTATAATGTAATTTTGATGACATGGTATTACAGAAATATTTTAAATTTTAACACTGATGGAATCTATGGAGTAAATATCCACATAGTTATCTATCTGAAATTTGCCTGACGCACAATAGATTCCTCTGCTTTTTGACATCTTTAAAAATGAAAACGTTAGAGGAAAATATGTGTAGGTAAGAATAGACTTTCATCTGTCTACTGTTTAAAGAAGCTAATGGCTACTTTTTTAATATAAGTAGTCTTGCTAATACCTAATTTTTAAAAGACCCCAGAAAAATCAGCATTTTGTCTACTACTGCAAATCAGTTTTCCAACACAAAGGAATTGAGCTTCAAGCTTCAATTCTCAACTCAGCATTTCCTTTTTTTTTTTTTTTAAATACTCCTGCTGTTTTTGTCAGTAATTTGCAAATAATATTTACACAGATGATCTGGGGAAGTACTTCAACTCAGATAGTTTTCCTCCTTTCCATCTGCAGGAAAAATATACATGATGCCAGCATCAGATAACTCTACCAATTGCATCCTAACATACTGACAATAGCTCAAATTCTTACTTTTTACATCTGAGAAAGAAAAATTGTGAAGTGATGCCTGTTTTGCTAAAGATGCTTATAAGAAAAAAGGGAATAGTTATGTTTATTCCATCTGTATAATTTATTTACCCACCCTTATAACAGCTTAGTCTGTTCTTCTAGCTCCTACTATCTGGCTCCATTTTCACCTGTTGAGCTCCTGAGTTAAAAGCATCTTCTGGATTCGTAATCAAAAAATCATCTGAGGAAGGTCAGTCTTCATTTCTGCTTCTTAGTTCATAGCCATTGCTCCAAAGGGTAAATGACACCATCCATACATTTGCTGAGTAATCCTGCTATCTTTTTATTAAAGTACTTCTTCATTCACAGATCCCTCTTGAGCAGGTTGCAAAGGTCATGTGTATGAGAATGATGATGAAAGCACGGTGGTAAAGCAGTATACTATTACACAAAATAACACAAGGGCACAGACTGTTGGACTTTTTATAAAATAACAGCAGACGTTTATTTTAACTGCACAGACATAACATTTTTCCCCTTAGCCATATTAAATTAATATTGTGAGTGTATAACATCAAATAATAGAAATTAATAAGACGTTCTGCACAAAAATGAAGAAAAGGCACTTTCTTTCAAATGCACAGTCAAGCCAAGAGAGAAGATGAGTTATTTTACTGACAGTCTCATGCAGATTCTTGTCCTTATAAAACATTTTTATTATTACTAAGTCAAGGGAGAAACAAAGGTTTCTCTGTTCATTCTTAGAACATTTTGCAGTAACAGTGCACATGAGCAAGATTATGTTCCTTCATCAAAGCAAGTGCAAGGTACAACCTTTACAATATTTAAAATGCAAGAGTGCATATTTGGCCAGTTTTATGTGTTTCTTAAAGTTTTGGGTTTCTCTGTAAGACATATTTCATACAACATTTCACATAATCCCAGTAAAAGATTCATATTCTTTTCTGTATTTTTCAGTAGGCTCATACAGCTTGATCCAGAGATTCTTAGATTTCTCCAGAAGGACCTAAATGCTTTCAAAATCAAAATTTGGTATGGCTTAAATGAGATTAGAAATTCAATTCTTAAAATAGATGTACAGCTTTAAAAGACAGGAAACTGAAATTACAGAAGAAAATAAAGGCAGTAAGGTTTCTACATACTCTCCTTCATCCAGCCATGTTCCTGAAGGCTGGTTCTTCATGTTGATTAGTTCCTGAAGGTCATTCTGGTCACTGAAATCAAACACTTTCTGAGGAACACAGCCTCTGCTCTGGTCCTTGGAAGCCCTTTCTGGTAGGATAGATCTGTCTGTTTCTCACTTCTCTCTGCAGTCTCTTTAGTCTAAGTATGAGAGAAAGCAGCTCTCACTGTTGTTTTTTCCCCTATGCAGCTCCCAAAGGGAGCAAGCCACCTCAGGATACCTACCTGATCTTATCTTGTACTGTACAACAAAGCCCACTCACAGCCAAGAAGGAATATCCAATACTTTGCCTAAAAGTGGGTCAAGAATCTCCCTTTACTTCTTTTGCAGGCAGATGACAGTATTCTCTGTCTGCACTCCAAACAGTCAGATTGTGAGCCGCATCCCCAGCTATTGCTCTTCTGTGTCGGGGCAAGCTTACGTCTGACTATCTTAGTCAAATGATGCTCATTCATGTCCATTTGCAAAAGATAATGAAGATATAATCAATAATAAACACTGGGCATGTCAGCAGATGAACTCAGGGCTAATTAAAGCTTGCTCAAATTGAATTTGTACACGTGTATTAGGACAGCCTCTAGTCACTACTGCTATTATATGTATTTACCACTCTTTTTTTTCTTTTCTTTTTTTTCTTTTTTTTCTTTTCCTTTCTTTTCTTTTCTTTTCTTTTCTTTTCTTTTCTTTTCTTTTCTTTTCTTTTCTTTTCTTTTCTTTTCTTTTCTTTTCTTTTCTTTTCTTTTCTTTTCTTTTCTTTTCTTTCTTTTCTTTTCTTTTCTTTTCTTTTCTTTTCTTTTCTTTTCTTTTCTTTTCTTTTCTTTTCTTTTCTTTTCTTTTCTTTTCTTTTCTTTTCTTTTCTTGTTGTTAGCATGTTACTGCTCTATTTAGTAAAATGTTATGTCAAAAAAAAAAAGTCTTTCTATGAGGCATTGGTGGAAATGAGTATGAATAAATACAACTCTTGAGGAGTTTTGGCCCTCCGATTACTTCCAAAATAATAAAAATGCAGAAAGTATCAAAGTGGTTATTTGCTGTCCTACCTTGTCCATGAAATTGGTAGTTCTAGTAAAAGGCAAGCAAAAGAAACCAAGTGCATCTCAGTCCTTCACCCTTTCTGAGCATAATCACACTGAAGTAAAGAGATGTAAGGGATTGGATTCCTCTGTAAGATGCTGTATATTAAAGTTTCATTTCAGGAAATGTACACCAAGTTATAGGGATGTGGTTTTTTTGTTTAGCTTTTCCAAGGGAGAAAAAAATCTTGTACTAAAAGATAAGACCCAGCAAAGTTAAATATAAATAATTTTGCTAATATATTTTGCAAAGTACATATATATATATCACACTATTTTACCAACCTTTTAATATACTTCCATAATAATTTCCTTGGTGAAAGCCAACTATTTATTTCCACTGTATCATTCATAATATTTTTTTTTACCGTGAAGAACTCACCACTCATAAGCTCAAATATCAATTTAAGATATTCACTTATGAATCTTTATTACCATAAGTTAAAGCAAAATTTTCTAATGTACAGAGAAGTGTTGTTCTAAAATATGTTTTCTGAGGACATTTCAGAGGGCTTCCCAGTTCAAAAAAGACAAGGATCTCCTAGGAGTCCAGTGGAGGGCCACAGAGATGATAAAGGGCCTGGAGCACCTCCTGCGTGACGAAAAGCTGAGTAACCAGGGTCTGTACAGCCTGGGGAAAAGAAGATTGAGGGCAGATCTGATTAGTGTCTATAAATATATAAAGGGAGATGAGAGACAAATGGATGAGACTAGGTTCTTCTTGGTGGATCATAGCGATAAGGCAAGGAGCAACGGCCTAAAACTAAAACATAGGAAGTTCCATACTAACATGTGGAAGAACTGCTTTTCAGTAAGAGTGATGGAGCACTGGAACAGATTGACCAGAGAGGTTGTGGTCTCTCCTTCTATGGAGATATTCAATACCTGTCTGGGTGCCTACCTGTGTGACCTATTGTAGGGTATCTGCTTTATCAGGGGGTTTGGACTCAATGACCTCTTGAAGTCCCTTCTAACAGCTGTGATTTTTTTATTTATGTGTCCTTTAACTTCATAAACTGTATTTTAACTGGCTTTATTCATCAAATAGATTCTTAATCGAATTTTTGCTTCTGTTTATTGATTTATTTTTTCTGCTATAAGTGCTTTGTCACCTGTTTAATTTGACCAGTTGACTTTTCAAAAATATAATCTGGGAGCTCCACACTGGTGTATGGAGGTGAGAACTACTGACAGATAGAGTAATATCTGAGGCAACTGCTGTTTTCAGTGAGACAGTGCTGCCCATAGCCAGTTGGACTATGACCGTATTGCTATAGCTGAACTTTTTCACATCCCTCAGCTCGATTTCAGCTCCTCCACCCTACAAACCTTTCAATCCCTGGTAATTTTAATTAGGATTAAAACAATGTATGCTTGTTAACTACTTAGCAATAAATTTAGATAGTGGGAATACAAAAACCAATTTAAAACATCTTAAATAGAGTTTGATATTTAAGCATGCAGTTAAATAAATTCTCATTTTTGACTTAAATAAGTTTCTATTATGTCCTTATTTCTTTATTAGATTTCATTGTATTATTAAATATATTTTTATTTCATTGGTAAAATGAAAAGTAAGCATATGTAAGTACCCATATATTTATTTTAAAGATGTGCATTGTTTTCTAAGGCAAAGATTGTGGAATTTTGTGATATTATTTTTTTATAATACTTTAATAGATATTATTTTTTTACAACATTTTAATGGTGTCTTTACTCCTGCTAGCAATCACAATCCTTTTTAAATGATGCAGCATCGTTGCATACAATAAATAATGTTCCCTTCACCACAGTGTATTCCACAGCCAATATCAGTGATACCTTATTGTGAAGGAAAGATATTAGCTGCAACCAGGAGCAATATCTCAAACTTTTGCTGGTTTATAGCTGATAAAATATTAATTCTTATGGCTGTCACACAGAATTGCAGTTGCTGAGCTACCACACTTACCAGACATTATCACATCCTAAATATTTTATAAAAAATGATGTAACAAAACAGTACTATTATATATTGTTGTGTTTTGATGGGGTTTTTTTTTTGTTTGTTTTAATCGTCATGCATCTACATGTCAATACTGCCCTCTGATAGCAGCATATTTGTTTCTCTTTATGAAGCCAAGAAGTTCCACACTGGAACATGTGTAACCCACAGCATATTGACAATTAACCCTAAACCATAGGGTCCAGATGTCAAGGGGGCAGATTTCACTAAGCTGCTCAGGCAGCATCTTTTGAGTTGCTACAGAAGAGAGTCTAACTTCCTAAGTGAACCTGAAATGGGTGGTGGTTTACCTTAATATTATAGGCTGGGAATTGCTTTGGTTCGTTATTCCAAAAGCATCTAAGAATCCCCAGCAGCTGGCTGGGAACTGACAGAGTAGGGAGGGTCAGGTAGCATGGATTGCAAAGAGGCTAAACCAAAAACCTTTCCTACAGGAAAAAAGACCAAAGGCTGGGAGCAGGATTGGGACCACAGCACTGCTCTGGGGAGGTATATGTTTGCTGGTTCCTTTCACTCCTAGCTTGAAGTCAGCTTTTGAGTGCTGTCTGAGGGAGGGTGTCTCGCTCCAATTTATAGGAGGGAGAGGAGGTTCTTTGAAATATGTATGCCCGGCGTGAGATTAAGAAACAGCGGTTCAAATGTTGGTCCGACCAGTTTATTACAAATGTTAATAAGGGAGATGGGGAAAGGAGAGGACGGACGCTATTAAGGATTGGGGTGATGGGGAAGGGAAGGCGAGCGATAGAAATGATAGAAAGAGGCAAGAATTGCGTAAAGCGGGGATAGTCACCACCAGGATCCGGCAGCAGGGACGTCCCGTTGCACGACGTTCCGACGGTCCGAGGCCGAAGGGCAGGAGCAGCGAGGCCGGTCTGGGGCAGCGAGAGGATGCAGGTCAGGGAGGAAGCAGCAGGTCTCAGGTAGCAGGCCCAGGGAAGTCCGTCGGCAAACGGTCCGTAGAGGAGGATCGGAAGGCAGGAAGCTCGTGCCGTGGTGAGAGATCAGTCTCCACGTAGAGATCCGTCTCCACGTTGCGGTGAGAGATCAGTTGGCAGAGAGAACCCCTCAAGTCTGTCGTGGTGAGAGATAAGCCTCTCCCGTTGCCGTGGTTGTGGTGAAGGATCAGCTTCCACCGTTGTGGTTATTGGACCCTCTTTTATCCTCCATTTTCTGCTGCCTACGTGACATTCCTGGGGGCTTGAGCAAGAGTCCTGTGCATACCTCCTGAGATGGCCATTTTCCTTGAGATAAGTCCACACAAAAAGACCGTTTCCCGGCCATTAGCGGCAGCTTATCTCTCTCTCGATGCCCCTGGCCTTGTCCATCTGTGCTCCTTAAAGGATTTCACAATCCTTAGCCAGGACCTGTCCATCAGTGTCCTCAAGACAAAAGATTCCTCTGCCTTTGCCCAGGACTTGCCTGGACTTGTTCCTCAGCAAACTTTGAGTCAATGATATAAAAGAATAGTCTCTTACAGAGGGTACTGAAATAGATGGTTCTTTTGCTCTTCTTAAGATTCTGTTACATACCCTCTAGCATCACCAGCAGCCACAGTTTAGGAATATTCAAAATACTTATATCAAAGGAAGAGAACAGTGTGGCTAGCATCTGGATAATGACTCATATTGAAAGTCCAAGTTTATTACTAACATCAGGCTACCACGGTGAAACTAATTCCAAGTTCTCAGATGATCTCTCTGCCGTCATGGAATGCTTTGTGCTCTGTCTTGTGTGGTGTAGAAGTACCTTTCTTGCAGAACACTTGCCTATGTAGTTACAGTATTTGTGTGTTTACTCTGCTTCTTTCTGCTTCTTTTACTTTATTAACTTGTTTTTATTATTATTGTAGGAGTCTCTGCATTTCAGATTTGGGGATTTTCTTTCTCCAATTAAACTGCAGCCACAAGGCTTGGACACTGAAACAATACATCTATTCTCACTAAGTACTGTAGGCATAGGGTTATCACTGAACTTCATTTTTACAAACCGAAGCTGTAACAAGTGAGTACCTTATCATAGAATCATAGAGTCATAGAATCACCAAAGTTGGAAAAGACCCACAGGATCATCCAGTCGAACCATCCACCCATCACCAATAGTTCTCACTAAACCATGTCCCTCAACACAACGTACAAACATTCCTTGAACACCTCCAGGGTCGGTGACTCCACCACTTCCGTGCGCAGCCCATTCCAGTGCCTGACCACTCTTTCAGAGGAGTAGTATTTCCTAACGTCCAGCCTGAACCTCCCCTGGCACAGCTTGAAGCCATTCCCTCTAGTCCTATCACTAGTTACATGAGAGAAGATGCCAACACCTAGCTCACTACAACCTCCCTTCAGGTAGTTATAGAGAGCAGTAAGGTCTCCCCTGAGCTTCCTCTTCTCCAGACTGAACAATCCCAGCTCCTTCAGCCACTCCTCATAAGGCCTGGGCTCCAGACCCCTCACCAGCTTTGTGACCTGAAGACCTTGATGTTTTAGTTATAGCCCATCTCATTGTTATTCTAATTCTGACAGAAGCATAGTTTTCATGTTGCCCTGCTCATTCTGTTTCTTTAAGGTTACATACACAATCTCTTCTAACTCAGATCTATTTCACCACGTTGTCATTTCTTCATGCTAACCAGAGATTTTCATACTCTCATTAACTGAATTAGTTATTGAATAGAGACATCTTTTTAATGTATTCTTTCTCTTTACTCAAGCCTGTAACCTGTGTATGACAGAGACAGGTTTCTGTTCAGTGAACTGCACAGATACTGCACACAGCGCTCTCTGCAAATATATTGAAATGCAACTGGATCTTTGAAGAATCTTTAGCCTCATTTTTGGTAATGAAATACTCTCCAGATTCACACAGCGTTTTGATGGTTTGATTTATTTTTTTTTAATGATTCTTGTGACAGCCCTGCTTTCTAAAAGCTTCCAATCTGATACATGTGCCTTATTTTTCCACATTTATTCCCAGAATAACTATAGAGATCACTATGTTGCAGATAGCTGGATATATCCTTTTAAAGAATATCCTTTCTTATTTTGCAATAAACTTGTCCCCAAATGGTTTTTTGTTTGTTTGTTTTTGTTTGTTTGTTTGTTTGTTTTGTAGAGGTGTACCTGAAATCCGATATTTCTGAAATCTGTAAGAGCGCTAATTCTGGCAGTTAGCTTTCTTTTCTAGTTCACTTTTTGATCAGTCAATAAGCATTCAGAAGACAGTATGTCTTTGGATGTCTACATATGATACCAAGTGCATGTAACTTTGATCTTAATCTGAACTAACTGAGAAGGAAATTGTCTGTAGGTTTATACCATTTGTCCAGTATACTCCACAAAAAGCTTTTAGACAGAAGTAGCGGCTAGTAGACATAAAATTTCATTTTGGAATACATAATTTGACTTATAATGACTACTGAAACTAAGGTGTCTTAAAGCTATCTTTTTAAAAACAAAGAAACAAATATTTTTATTGAATCAAAAGTGGTTCTGATCTGTGGAAAAATATCAACAGATGCAAATCCAGTTTTTATATTATAATTCAAGTTTTTATATTGACATGGTGACATTTTTCCAAGGAAATGTTATAAGCATTTTATTTTTGTCCAAGAGCAATAATGCATGAACAAGTATGTAATTAGCTGGGTAAACAAGCGAAAAACTTTGCATACTTTTCAATATTTTTTAAATTAGATTTTAGGTTTTCAAAATACCATTAGTTTGTGTTTGCATTATAAACATTTTTAACAATCACAGCTGAACTCCAAGATCTCTTTAACTAGTCTCTGTCAAAATAAAGAAAGGACATGGGCATGGGAAAAGTTCCAGGCATAAGTAACATATATTTTGACTAGATAAAATATAAATAAATTACAGTTTTTCCTACCTGTTTTACATACAAAAGTCTAAGATTTATAGAAAATTATGTAATTAACTAATAATTTCAGGGAAAAAATGAAAGAAATACTTTAAAATTTATTAACTTATTTGGTTGGGTAATTGTTCATGATTTTCAAGCATTTGCTGTTCTTATTTCACAATGAAAATCAATGTGTATATAGAAGAGTATATGAGTGTTGGTGGAAATCTTTGTATGATATACAGATAAGTTATATATGTTTACAATCTATACAATGCTCACATATATCTTTAACATATTTAGCTTAACATTAGCATAAGTAATGTTATGTATTAATCTGAATTTTTTTTTTGGTTTCCACATGAACACATTTAAGAAGTGACTTGTTTCCTTCACCTTTCTGACTTTAGAAAAACCTCACTCTAGCATAGATTTCAGGATCATGTTCCATAATAAAACTAAACAACTCCTTTTGTGAATCCTTCTGCTAAAGTAACATATGAACTACTGAAAAGTAGAGATTTTAAGCCTGAAAACAGATAACAATGTAGCTTGAGGACAACTGTGACACCAAAAAGAATATACCACTGATGGGATTCTTCACAGCTGAATTTAGTTGTCTGTAGCATGGATACTGACAGCTCAATTGTTCCTTAGTCATCAGGGATAGAAACAATCAATTTTGCCGTGCAAATCCCTTGTCCTCAGGAGGAGGTGAACATTCTGAGATGCCTCAGTTTCTCTCCATTGATTATAAGGGCAGTATGTGTGACTCAAGATGTGTTGTGTACATCAGGTGAGATGATTCTCATACTTGGTGGGAAATACATAAAACATTATATTGAAAATAACAAGGAAAAAAGTAACTGAGAACATGAAATTTATATCTACAGGAAAAAAACCCTGTAATTTCTTCATTAAAAATATGACCATAAAGTGCATTTTTAAAGAATGAATTAAATGCATAGGCTAAATCAAAATATGACTAGGATCTTTTTCTGGTCATTTTAACTGTTCCAGCACCATCCGTTGGACTTTAACTTCTTCTTTATCTGTTAAATAAATAAATAAATAAATAAGCTTATCTGTTCCTCATCCTGCTTCCGTACTTGCAGATTTTACTAGCCTATAAGTTCATGCAATTGGTTTGCTTGTGGTATGTATATAAAACATTTGCTGCAGCTCTTCAGAGACGGAGGTTCTTATGTACCAAGACAGCATTTGTTTCTAATATAGGAGTGTCTTAGCCTGACTAAGACTCATGAAGTCTTAATGCCAAACAGTTCTACTCATAAGATTTTAATTACCTTACTCTCTTACATACATGCTAACTATTGTCAGTATTCATATGTAGATGTAATTTGAAACACCATCTTACATAAAAGTGTGTATGAGTATTTTGAATTAGTGCAGAATAAATACTGTCATCACTCATCCGTGAAATGTTTATTCCTTTGTTATGTCTCCATGACTCATGCCAAATTGTATATAACCCTTCAATGAGTCCTGTTGCAGCCCCTCTGGCAACTTGTAGAGAAAAAGCAATTTGAAGATAAATAAAATATTTTGAAATATCTACAGTTCCAATTTTCTTGCAACTCGTACCAAAATGAATGTCATTTTCAAGCTATGTAGTGGAATGGCTTGGCAAGAAACAGGGAAGAATTACCTCTTACTTAGCTCTTCTAATACAACTTCACATGTTTCAGGAGTTTTGTTCATTTGTGTATATATGTCACTAAGCACATACCATTTTAAAAACCAGACTATTCTGATTTTCCTCCTCATTTTTAAGGATCACATGTCTTTTTTCTCTGCAAAGTAAGTTGGAATTAATTCATATGCACTTTAGTTTGGTTTGCACTGAAGAATCCAGAAAATCTGATTAGTTTTACATGACACTGTTTAAACAAAAATTCATGGGACCTCATCCAAATTTTTCTTGCAGGAGTTCTTAGAAAGGTCAGTAAACTTTTCTTGCAGGTGGACAAGATTTGTAATGAACTTCTGTCACACATTACTCTAGTCAGTAAACCTGGCAGTACATAGAACACCACAGAAAATCTAAAGACATTGCATTAACTTTAAGTTTGAAAAAGATATGCTCATGGATGTTGTTTTTGTGTTTTGGCTTTTTGTTTTAATTTTCTATTTGTTGTTCGTAGTTCTTTTCAATGTTGCTACTTATATCCTGAAGCATATCTGAAAGGAAATTATATCTACAAGTCAGTTATATAAGCAGGCACAGTTGGCTAAGTTGCACAGCAGAGGTACCTGTTTTGCATCAAAATGAGTATCTATCGAGTTTCCCTCTCCTCTCCTCTCCTCTCCTCTCCTCTCCTCTCCTCTCCTCTCCTCTCCTCTCCTCTCCTCTCCTCTCCTCTCCTCTCCTCTCCTCTCCTCTCCTCTCCTCTCCTCTCCTCTCCTCTCCTCTCCTCTCCTCTCCTCTCCTCTCCTCTCCTCTCCTCTCCCTTCCCCTCTTATTCTTTCATATTTTGATGTATAAATATAAACCCAAATCAGAGGAAATTATTATTATTGCTCACTCATGTATGTAAAAGAATCATTCCACACTTCAGTGAAAAAAAATGGCACAAAGTAATACTCCAAAAAATCCACTCTGCAGATTAGTGGGGAAGAGAAACACACAGCATAACATGCTAGAGGCAAGCTATAACATGAAGTTCAGCAATGTTAAAATTTAATATAACCTGCCTGAATTCTTCATAATTTTGAACCTGTTTAATTGTTTAATTACTGCCTTTACAGAAAGAACAGTTTATTTGTTTGTTTGTTTGTTTGTTTTTGTACTGGTACTGTATTATAGATTGGCAATGTACATATAACTGTGGCAGCTTTCTCTGAGTTTTTAACTTTTTCCATTTAGTGAATGCCCTAAGTACCATGTAATATTCACTTGTCATTCACTTTATATTGCAAATGTCTAGTAAGTGACTTCTACAGATCATTCACACATATCTGTGGACTACTGTGTAGAAAGGAAAATTGGGATTAATTACAATACACTATTGGTACATGAAGCTACTTGTTCAGGAAAGCCTGCCTGCCAAAATAATTAAATTCTTCTTCTGTCATGCATTCCTAATTGAATATAATTTTCAGTATCTTGTCTACAGCTCTTGACAAGTTGCAGCCATGCTTGTAGTTATAATGTAGAAAATATACAACTTTTAAACTTCCTCAGCATTTTGGTAGTAATTTCATTTCAGTCTTTGATTCTTTGAGATCAGTGTGTCAAGAAGTTGGTCTTTTTTTTTTTTTTTTTGAGTACCTTAAGAAATCTTTCAGATAAAGCACTCATCATAAATGAGATATGAAAATAAAATAAAATAAAATAAAATAAAATAAAATAAAATAAAATAAAATAAAATGTTAGTTGTTATAACTCCTTTAATACATATTAAGGTATAACTCTAACCAAAATAACTCTAACCTCAAATTCATAAATCACTGCGTTCTGATGCTTTATGCAGGTACAGAATGATAAATGTAAGAATATACCTAGAGAGCTCTCAGTTAGGTTTCTTCAGTTAAGCACTATTTTGAAGCCTAACCTTGTGTTGAACTCATAGCCTCAGCAACTTATAATTTATATGCCCTAGATGAGGAAATATAAACCTTGTGAAGTATGTTGGATGCAGAAACCTTGCTAAACTTCTTTTTACTCTAAAGAAACCACTGTTAGACCGTTGTTAGTAATAGGAACCCTTAACCATTTGGAATTTCATATATATAGACCTGTACTGAGGAGTGAAGCATGGTGAAAGGCATATGATAACTACATCCATCTTGGAGCTCAGCAGGCAAGAATTTAAAACGTTTACTTGAAGAGTGAGAAACCTAGCTTGTAGGCCCTACACAACTTAAAAGTGCATCAAATGACATCTTCCACCTGGCAGATGATTGTTCTAATCACTAGATCATGAGGCGTTTTCAGTACGAACATTCTAGAGCACTTCTAAACTTGATGCACTGTACTGCTGGGAATTGTTGGGTCATGCCCTCAAAGTGAAAAACAAGAGTAAGTTCCTCAGTTCTGAATTCTGGTCCTATTTCCCAGATCTTTCAGTTATCACCTGTACAATAAAAATAAATGAGGAGATACCTCTAATTTGGTTAACAGTTGTTTAGTCACTGCTGAGCTAACTGAATGAAATTTTAGCACATACTGAGAATCTCCTGAATAGCAGAATGAACACCTAGCACACTCTGAGCTCAGCTGCAGCAGCATGATGGCTTCAGGTAGCTAGTTTCATCATGAGACGTCATCTCTGTTGTTTTATTCAAGTTCAGATGACAAATACCTCATCTGATGTTCCAGCTGTGTAAAATTTGGCTCTTCTGGCACTGACGTTTCTTCACATCTTAAGCACTGAGAAAAGGATCATGTATCTGTGTCTTTTCAGTATAACAGCTAAGAGAATGTTGGGCACTTCACAACAGCAGAATTCAGTTATTGGCTAATCCTCATTCTCTCAGACCCCATTTGATGCAATTTTAAAATATCTTTCAGTCTGTGTTTGCAGTAGAAATTACTGAGTTTTTATTTCAGAAACATCTTCCCATGGTGGTTTAATCTCTTCTGACTACGATTTTGATTCAGTAAATGCACAATGTCATTTAGAAGATTCCTATTTTTAAGCATTAGAAATGTATTTTAAAGATTACACACAAAAGTGACTGAATCTTTAAATAGCATGCTGAAATTGAACATGTATTACATGATATGCTGTAAATTGTGCCACAAAATATATTTACAGTAACTCTTTTTTGCAGGACAACAACAATTCAATTCTACCTCTTTCCATCATTTGGGATCATAAGATGAATATAAAATGTTTTTTTTCTTTTCTGTGTGTCATGTGCTGGATATATCTGTCATACAGGTCTCTCCTCCTATTTCTTCTTTCATTTCCCCTGCAACACACTGTGTTAATCATTCTCAGACAGTGTATCTACGAAAAAAAAAAAAATCATTTTTGGCAGATATTTTGAAGCATTCTTCTACGGTCTTCTTAATACTTCTTCATTTGCAATGTGGATACTCACATGATGTTCCACATTCCTCTGAGAGAACACAATTAAAACTCTCTGATTTGTTCTTTCATGCCCTTTTGCAGCATTTATCTTTTACAGTTATACAGGAAGACTGAACATATGTAATCTCTTGAGATTTTAGTAATGTACACATTTGAGAATGAGTACTATAAAAATCACTGTCTGCAGAAGCTATTTGGAAGATACAGAGCTAACATCCTTCAAGTGGTATCTTAGTGTTTAATCTTTGGTGATGTGACTATTTGTATTTAATGGAAAATGAACTTAACTTTAAAATGTAATTTAAAGTAAAATTAATCTATTTTTATATTCTTCCTAATGTGATATCCAGTGACATGGCTCAAGGAGGGCAACCCAACAAGAAGGGCACAATTGCTTAGCCTTGGAAAAGTTATTTGGGATGCATCCTGGGGAAAAAAACAAAAACAAACAAAAAAAACAAAACAAAAAAAAAACCAGAGCTTTCATAGCTTTCATACTGTACATGGGAGATAGTCTTCCGTTTCACCAGTTGCAATCTGAGAAAACATGAAGAAGTACTGTAAGCAGTAAAATGGAACTTCTGAGAAACACATACAGATACTCTCTTTTTAGTTTTTGTAATCAAAAGACAAATCTTCTAGAATATTTTAAACTGTCTCTTTTAACAAGTGATTCTCAGTGAAAATGAAATCCAATTGCATTATAAGATTTATTCCTAATACTTAGCTAATATAAACTATTTCTGTCAGGTCTCCTTGTACAGCCTGAGCAGCTCAGACTTAAACACAGAAAAATCCCTTCTGGAGACTAATTTTTAATCTGCTGTGGTGTATGCATATGCATCTGTCAAAGGATATTTGTCACTTGATAAGCGGTTTTCAACTACAAATTAAGAGTCAGGTTTTCTGTTCTGCTTGGAAAGCTAAAGATGTATTTATTTGTCAACAGTATTTTGCTGGAAAAAATGTAAACTATGAAGTCAAAAATCAATGAAGGCATTAAAAAGAACATTTAAATGGAAGATGATTAAAACTCAACTGATTACTACATTACAACTTCAGCAGCAGTAGCAGATCCTCTAAACAATAAAATAGCAATTTATGAAAATAAATTGTCTCAAGGATTCTCAAGAATGTGAACAAAATAGAATTTCACCACTTCAAAAAAGGGCATGGAGGTTGCTTATGCCACAGCGAGGAGAGGTATAAGGAAATGTGGCAGGACAGGAATAGGGGCAGGCATGGGTATTCTGCCCTTGGAAGCATGGGACAATCATTGAATAAGATGACTACAGGCAAACCCTCTTTTTTGCTCCAGTGCATTTCCTCAGCGAAATCCTATCCCATCTCCTCATTTGCTCAGCGAATATTATAGTGAAAATAAAGATGGCTTTGGTGGGAAAGGAAGGGAAGGGAAGGGAAGGGAAGGGAAGGGAAGGGAAGGGAAGGGAAGGGAAGGGAAGGGAAGGGAAGGGAAGGGAAGGGAAGGGAAGGGAAGGGAAGGGAAGGGAAGGGAAGGGAAGGGAAGGGAAGGGAAGGGAAGGGAAGGGAAGGGAAGGGAAGGGAAGGGAAGGGAAGGGAAGGGAAGGGAACTGTTGAATGCTAAATGTTACGTGAGAAAATAATTTAGGAAATCCACATTAAGAATTATCCCAGGGAAACAGAATATCCTGTAGTCCTGTCCTACTCCCACCGAATTCAAACAACTAAATTCCCACTGACTTCACTGGAAACAGAACCAAAGCCTATTTTATGAAAGAGTAAACATGTTGTAAGTCATGATTCATTTTCAAATTTAACTTCAAAAAATAGTTTTGCTATTTCAGTTTTTAGGGTTGTATAGACACAGAAAATAATAAGAGATTATTGAAAAAATGTGGACATCTATACTCTCATGCTCATGAGAAAACAAATGTAGAAATGTTGTAACTAGCTATTGAAAGATACACAGAAAATCACAGTTACCTCTTAGTATAGGCAAAGGACAACAAAAAGTTATTCTTCTCTCAGCAACATAATCACTTGATATTTGAAACAAAGAATGCCTTCGGAGAATTTTCTAGACATAGTGAAAGGTCATCTGGACTTCGTACAGTGTGAAAGACTAAAGTGTGAAGGATTCATTCACTCATTCATTCATTCAGTTATTTGTACTATATTCTTCGGATATTTTTCCACTTTCTTCTCTTAATGCAACTAGATTTTGGCCTTCCGTGTAAATTATGCTGGTTTCCATAAAAACCACTAAGTTGACTGATACCTGTAGTTTTCAGAAGCAGTTGAAGGAAAGACCTGTTCTTTTCCAAAACTCAACTGTCAAGTGAATCTACAAAAAAATTTTTCAGGGGAAGTGTATGGACTAACTGCGTACAAGCAAAATCTGGTCAAATCTTGTGTTTACAAGGGACTTAAATTGTAATCTAGAATTTAAATTCTTAGAGTTCAAATGAGTTAGATTAAGGAAAGGAAAAAAATAAAAATACTTCTTTCATCTCCCAGCTATAGGATTTTTTTGAGAATGTCTTTGTTATTCCTGTTAAAACTTTTATAGACAAGCCTCTTTTTTTTTTTCTTTTTCCTTTTCTTTTTTTTTTTTTTTTCTCTAAGTAGAAGTAGCAAAAATAATGTGGTATAATAATCTGATCAGTGCTTGACAGCAAGCTTGAACTCCATGAGCCTTTCATACAGAGATTAATAATTTTGACTCTTTCCTTTGATCTGGATTCTTGCTTTTGGCAATTGGCCAGTTGCCAAGTGGACCTTGACAGCACTTCATGTCCACTCTGCACTCATATGCTCAGGTTCCTCTGAAACTGTGCCGTAATTAAATCTAAGTCTGTCAACAATTGTAAGAGATTATTTTATCCCATGGGGTGGGATGAAATATTTCTGGCTTCTGACCACAGACTGAAATTTGAAACCTAAAGGCCTTACCTTTCTCTTGCTTGGTCATAAACCTATATTAACCCTAAAATAAGACAGAACATAGCAGATATTATTCAAAATGAATGCAATATCAATAAATAAAGGGAATATACAAGCAAGTTAGGGTCAAACCTGAATCCTGATAGAGAAAAATCAAGACTTTACATACTTCAGAAGTGAGCTCATTCTAATTAAAATACATTCTGTGAGCTTTTTATTTTATTGCAGAGATTTGAGATTTTTTTTTAACTAACATCTAATATAATTACTCCCCTTATTTTTACTATAATTTGAGCAAGAAATTTTAATTCTTTTCTGTAACTTTTGCTCCATTAAGTGGCCACCTGAAGTTCAGCGTGTTATGAATATCCGTTCTGATCCTCCTGAAAGAATGCAATATTGCCAGCTTATTCTCTCTCTCTCTCTCTCTTTTTTCTTGTACACAATTTTCTACAAGCTTACAAGAACAGAAAGTTGCTTAGGAAGTAACAAGGATTATTTTTACAGCTGATAGAGTTGAATGTTATTTTTAATTTCTCAGGCTGCATACATAATTTACATTGTGAGGGACACTGATCATAAGATCCCAGGAAGTAAGAAATACACATTCATGTCCCTGTTTCAAAAAGTTAAACTTGGGACTCCATTTTCTTAATTAAGGATCTTTATTACAAAGCTATGTGCTGTAGATTATGAGTATTTCATCAATATTTCTCAGACAGATCTAGCAAAACTCTAAGTACACCAACACTGAGTTTATTTGCTTGTTTGATCGGTGCTATGTGTTTCTTTTACTTTTCCCTAAATCTGGTGTTAGGGCTTAATTCTGTCTCTTGAAATTTTTTAACATTTTTCCAAATTTGACTTGAAGTGAAAGTCCTCTTCACATATTCCTGTTGGATAAATATACATATACTGTAGAATTCAACTATATAAATTAGAAAAGATACGACATTTTTAAAACATGTGAAGTGAGATGACTGTAACATTTCATTGTTGAAGTCCTCTAGTCCTCCTGCTGTTGGCATACTATTCTTGTAACCATATAGAGACTCATCACCATACTGACACTTCAACTCAGACATCTGCAAAGCAGACGTTAATAATCTTGAGTATAAAGGCTATCTTGCAATAATTGCTAGCTGTGATGAATCGTGATGATCAGTTCCGCTGATTTGATAAGCAGCGTTTCTTGAAAAGCAGTTTCAGTTTCAGAAGATACCTATGTTTCCTAAAATCATAGTAAAATTTAGAACCATTAATCGCAGAAGAGGAAGTTCTATTAATCCCTGCATTGTTCTGAAAGATTCTGGAATTTATGTTCGGTGTCTTGATCAAAATGTCATAAACCTAGCTACCAGCAGTTCCTACCGTTCTAAGAATGGGTAGACACAATTCCTTTTGGCCTCAGTATGGAGAACCAGACCTCCTGGGACACTCATACCAGAAGTTACCTGATGGGAACCATTTGAGGTTTCCAGGAGAAGATGGCACTGTATTTACTGAAAGTTTGTGAACCTGAAGGAATTTTGAATAAAACATTTCAAATGAATTGGCATTAACAAATGAAAAATGACTTTCTTAGAAAACACTTTACTGATGAAAACAGTAAATATTTATTTATTGAAATAACTGATTGCTTGTTTTTACTTAGGTATCTATGCCTTGTTATGAAAAGTACAGATATTAATCTGAGAAGTACATTTTTTAGTGACATTCTCAGTAATTTTCATGGTAGTGATAGTTCAGTTTAGAACTGAGTCTTGCACTTCTGCCAAAGTACATCATGCTCGACCTGCAATGCCCTTGCTATTCCAGTCCTAAACCTCCCCTGAACAAACTCTGACAGTCATGCAAACTATGGCAGTGTGGATCTGTATCCAGATAACAGGGTTAAATAACATCAATAAATTCATTTCCACTTGTTACTTGAAGCAATTCTTCAGAAGAGATAGCTTAGAGAAGTAGCCCTGTGCTCCCTAACCTAAATAACTTGTTGATTGTAATTCTGAAGTGATTACTGCAGAATTATAATTTGGTGGTAAAACTGAATCTGAGATACTGTCACAGTGCAAATGAATAGATTAAAACTAGTACAATACCCTTTGATTAGCCCCTTCTGTGTAACGGAAGTCAGGCAGTTGCTAAACAACTCTGTTGCAGTAGAAAGGAATAAATTATTTTATTTTTGACTGGCACTACCACAGTTCTTGTGAGATCATGTGATCTTTAAATCAGCTCCAGCAATTCAAGGAGGGGCCATCTGAACCCACTGTATATTGCAGCATGCCATGTGATGAACACGGACCAGCTCTTGCCCTCCATGCTGTTGCACATAGCAACAGGAAGACATGTGATGGCTCTTATGTGCTACAGCAAGTACTCGCATTTAAGTGAGAGGGTTGGAAATATTGATTCAGACAGCTGGAGTTTCCTAGTGCATTATGGTGATAATGTGGACTGATAATTCTGGTGGAAAAACAAGACAGATACAACAAACAAACAAACAAACAAACAAAACAAAACAAACAAACAAAAAACAGTGACCAGAAGAGCTAATTAATTTTCTAAGATAAATAAATTTTCTAATAAATAAACAAATAAAATAACCAAACACAGTAGGTTGTTTTGGTTTCATTTTTAATATATATTTACTATGTCATGATGTAAGAAAAAAAAAAAAGAATTGCTAACAGAGGAATTCTCCTATATTCAGTAATAAAAATAAAGAATGAAGTAGAATTTAAGAACATTTGACAGGAAAAAGTATGCTTTATTCCTTTTCCAGAGTTCTTTTTACCCTAAGATTTGAAATAGTAATGAAGAAAATTGAAGAACAAAGTGTCGAAATAGTCCTCATAGGCTTCAAGTCAGATATATACTTGGATAATGAATTATATACATATATATATATTTATATATTAAAATATATTAAATTTGAATTAGTCTACTATCTAATGGTGTACTGGTGCAGTTTGGAAGAATGCTGTACTCCTGGTACATCTTACAAACACCAAAATATGAATTTCATTTTTCATTAATCTTAACTCCAGTAGATATCTAACAGCATTTAGATGTTCAGCAAGTTAAAATCTCCAAGCAGGATATTGCTGTCAGAAAAGTGGTACACAATGCTTTTGGATGAGGTCTCATTTGCAATGTAATAACTCAGTATAGCCCAACAAGATGGAAATTGTTCAATGTTGATGTTTCAGTGTTTTTTTTGTTTGTTTTGTTTTGTTTTTTTTTAATATTTTATTAAGTAACATTTTGGGTAACCAATGCTTCCAGTTTTGGTTCAAAACACTTTTTAGGTGCTTGAATAACTGAAAAATAATTTTGAAATTTCACTTCATAAAAAATCTTTTATTTTTCCTAAACAGAAAACAAATAAAATTTGCTAATGTCTACAGAAGTTTACATCCCATTTTGCTCATAATCTTATATTTACAGCAAAAAAAATAAAATAAAATAAAAAAATACACTCACTAGGTTATAAAACAGGGTAATATTTTATATGACCTTTTTCTCCTATACTTTCTGAATATGTATGTGTTTGTCAAAGATATCTAAACCCTACGACTATGCAGTTGATAACAGCACTTGTTAGTGAGTAAAAAATATATTATAAGAATTTACTGTAGTCTGTGTTCAAGCAACAGCAACAAAAATCACTCAGAATATGGTCTGTTGGATAAGGTATTTAAAGTGAAATTCTCCAAAGCATTCAAGCAACTTGGGAATTTTAGGATTTTTTTTTTTTTTAATTCCTCTGAACTCTACTGCAAATACTAATGGCTTAAATACCATTAGTAGAAATAATTTTCTGAGGAAATATTCTTTCTTTTTTTCTGACAGAATTGTCATGCAAATCATAGAAACTTATACCATATGACCATCACATTGCACAGTGATTCAACTCTAATTCAGTCCGCAGCACAATCTTTCTTGAAGGATGTAACGTGGACTTTGGCAGATCTAAGATGACTAAAACAAAAAATCCCCTTATACACCCACTAAACAGTGTCTAACCCTGGAGGCTGTTAATATCAGTTGAACTTAAAGTTCTCTAACCTCTTAAAATTTTGTTTCAGATCCTGCCCAGGGCTTCCCCAGCCCTGGTAGCTTGATGTTTATCTCCTGACTGTGCCTGATGAAGATCCAGAAATGAGGCATTTCTCTGCCAGGCTGCTTCAGGGTCTGACACAGGCTGACAGGACCTCACAAAGATGTTGTGGCTGCTTTCTTTCAAATTCCATCTCGGGGGGGAGGAGGTAGTAGCAGTAGCCTCAGATATTCAAGAATTCAAGCAGGAAACAGGCAATCTGGATCAAGTTCTCTCCTTAGCCTGAGGGATGCAAACACACACTGCCAACCTCCAAGAGAGTCATGTAAGAACAATGCTGTAGGTTATTTGAGGGAACAGAAATAAAGAACGTATGTGAAGGGGTGCTCTTTGTATATTCTTCCTGCATTTTACTTCTGCAGGGAAAAAGTAGAAGTCAGATTGGTTTAAGGTTTTTAGCTGGGCATTCACCTGGGTATGGAGAGCGTGGAAGATCTGTTTCCTTTAAAACAAACACTTTTCATGTCTAATCATCAGTGTAGGGCACCAAGCTCCTCTTCCACTTAAATTCCAATGCTGGAATGCACCGGGTAGGAAAAAATGGGATCTAAAAATGCACGATAATTACTGTTCATTGAATGTGTGGCCTTGTTGTCACATAATGAAGAGAACTGAAGTGTAAAAGACGACAAACATCCATCACTCCTTCCTTCTCTCCCTCCTTCCTCCCCTCTCTAGCCCTCTTAGAAGAGGAAGCCTATTAAAATTGTTGAAGGATATGTCTGCAATACTTCAGATACACTTACCTGGATCTTTTAAAAATAAAGTCACAGATTCATAGACTAGAATCATAGACTGCCTTGGGTTGGAAGGGACCACAAAGACCATCCAGTTCCAAAGCCCTAGTTGCTGTGGGCAGGCTTGCTGACCACTAGGTAAGGGTGCCCAGGATTCCACACAGCATGTCTCATCCTGAAAACTTTGATCAAGCTCTTCATTCACTAACTGCACTCAAATTCTCCTTAGTGTGCTGCACAGACCAGTCCTTTCCCAGTGTCTTGTCCTTTCTGGATCCTGTACTGAAATATAATTCTTCTCTTTCTCTTCATAGGAATTCTAATTGACTCACTCAAAACTTAGTTTCTAAATATAAAAACTGTATAAAAATGAGATGCTTTATTAAATCTAATTCATTACATACACAAATTTAAGAAATGGGAAGAACCTGGCTTAGTACTTAAAACATGCAAAATAATTAATTAGAAACAAGCCATGCATTATTTTATACCTAAGCTAAATATTTTTGATGTGAAAAGCTCTCCATTACATTCTGAATTAGATAACTTCCTCATTAGGCTTGCTTTCTTTGTGCCATCATTACTGGAAATCACTTGTAAGAGAAATCTGGATGCTGCATATTCAGCTTGTTATGTACAAATGATTAGTTACACTGAAAGTGAGATGCCATTTTGAAATGGGATGGTTATAGCTTTATTCCTTCACATCCACTCAATCAAAGTAACATTATGATGCTTATTTCTGTGAATGTTTGAATATTTTGTATCAAGATTATTCTCTTGATTGTTAGAAGATCAGAGATTTCAGAGAAGTAAAGAAGGAGTCTGAAGGAGTGACTTTATTTAAAATACTGTCACCATTCTTAGTAGCTACATAATTGGGAAAGTCATCAAAGGAAGAAAAAAAACCATATGATTGAAAGAAGTGCAATAGTTTTTAAAAGTTCTGAATACTTCAGCAATGGGAAGATGAATTCAAAACAGTAGACAGCAAAACTTACACGTACATAGGTATATGAATGAGCATACTGGTTTATGTGTAAATATATATGTACATATTCCATATAGAGCAATATAGTGAAAGAATGGTAACAAATACACTTGCGTTTCTCAGTACATTCACATGACAAGCAGTTTCCATTTTTTTTTTTCACCTACTTCTTGTTTCTGGATCTTCATATCCTTAAATAAATTCTGAACAATTATTAATGTTTTATATACACAACACTTTGATGAACCCCCAGTTTTATTTTGAGTCTTGATTTACCTTGTGCAAGTGTCATAGTATATCTTTGGACTGATGTTTCACAGAAAAATAACATTTAATTCAAATTAAAGGTAACCAAATGCATTTGAAGAGTCTACTGCTTGTCAGAATTATATTGTTAAGGCATCTGTTGTTTAGCCAGTTTTATTGGAATACCTGCAGTTGAAATAACTTACGAAAGAAGAACCTTAACATTCCCTGACATGCATTCTGAATTTAGTTCTTATAGCTTAGGAATTTAAAACTGCAGAGGATATTGGCAAAACAATATAACTGTGATTTGTATTTATGTAGGCAAAGTGCAAACTAGTAGATTTCAAGACTATAATCACAATAGTCATTTTTTAGGATTAAATCATGCCAAATGTTTAGAGGAACTTCAGAACAGAAGTTACAGTAAAGTATGAGTTGATAAAAGAGAAAGAAAGAAAGAAAGAACAACCAGAATCCTGATTTCACCTCAGCATTTCTACTTCTCCATGGAAACAAGACTAGGTACCAAATATCTGATTTTTCTTTTTCCAGTTCATCAAATTGTTTCCAAATGGGAATAATGTTAGAAATGGTCAAAACTGGAAAACAAAATATTGTTTTCTTTGACATGTTCTGTTAAAATTTCAGAGGCCTCTTAAATTCTCTAAGGTTTCTTGGAGATGCAACAGAGTTAACAGTCTTAGAAAATGCAATTAAAGAAGTTTTAAACCAATCTAGTATTTTCATAATCTTAGGTTGAGACAGTTTGACAGGATGTACTGTGCAGATCAGTAATGGGTGAAATCTCTGTACAGCTATATACTGTAGTCTCATACTAGTAGTCATTTATCCACTCTTAACACAGTGTCTGTAAAAGAACACAAGTCCTCATGAGAAAGATTTATGAACATCTCTAATGGTCCCTGCCAACAAAGAACAGGCCCTTTCAGTACTCCAAGTTTAATCATCTATTCAGGATGGAAAATAAGTTGGAAGGATGGAGAAAAATTTTTCATGTATCTTAATGAAACTTTTTTTATTATAGATGTTCTTTGAAGCATTTTTTATGCTGACTTTATGTCCAGACACTTCTTTTGGTATTAATAGTCCATCACTTCTAAGTAGTAAGAAATGCTACCCACGTTTAGTCTGCCTGTTTTCCAATTTTGATATTGTATACATGCTGCTCAGCAGTGATAGAGAAAGGGAGGAAAGAACAGCACTTTTTGATTTGTTCACAGTTAATATGTGATGTCCCTGTACTTGTGCTTAATATTTTATTTGAATTAAAAATTATGGGGACTGTTTTCTTATGTATTTGTGCATGGGTGTTGGATTCTTTGGTATCTAATTAGGCGTGAGAACTTCTAATCTCAAAGGAACTTTCCTCTGTGCAAGATGCTTATTCTCAATGACTATTTCTACAGACATAATAATTTTGAGGCCTCTGTCTCTCTTTCATATTTGATATCTACCAATGGATTCAGTGCAGGTATGTCCTGCATACACCCACAAGAACACACATGAATTATAGCTGTATAGGACTTTTTTTTCTTGATGAAATTGAAATCCGGTTCTCTTATTGGGTCAAGTGTCAATAATCAAAAGAAATGTCCTTCTTTATTTTATTTTATTTTATTTTATTTTATTTTATTTTATTTTATTTTCATTGTCAAGATATATTCTACTATACAGAAGATAACTTTTTAAAAATGCACTTTACTCCTAAATGTCAGAAATCAAACTCAAGCATTCAGAAAGGTGTTATGTCTGATTAGAAATGTGTACAACATAAGAAGGTGATTTATTTAACTTTATGGATAACCTGGAGAGTTCACCTAGTGAGAATCACTTTTCACCATCCAAGAGCTGAAAATTGTATTTGAAATGAATATCTCTGATTAAATTTGTCATTTCGAAGACTCCTGTTGACTAAGTCCAGTTTGCTTAAGTAGTGACCTCATTTCATCCAAGAACATCGACGCACTTACTTTTAGTTCTGTGCTCTGCTCTACTCTACTTTTACAGGATACATTTACAGGATAAATCTCAAACACTTGTCCCAGACACAACCATTAAGCTCTGGAAGTACCTTGAGAGTTTTCTCTACCATTTCTGCAACTCATGCTGAAATAGCAGGCAGTGTAGTACCTGAAAATTTCTACTTTCTTCTTGGTATCTATTTCAATTCCTGCTGTTTCAATCACCTGCTGTTCTGCTACTGCCCTGTGATCACTGGCCATCTGGACTTCAGAGTGCCAAACCTACTATTTTATGCATTGATATCATTCTGATACATATTGTCCCAGATATGTTTTAAGATAAAGCAGCAGTCAGACAGAGAGCTTGGCTGCACACATCTAATTCTGTCAGTGTAAACAACACCAACTACAAAACTAGAGAAAACTACATTTGCTTTCAGCTTCTAAATTATGACCATTTTGAGTGGAAAAAAGAATGGCTTTTTTACTTTTGAATATATTTAGATGCTCCCTTGCAAAGTGCTTTGCATACTTCCAGTTAAGAGTGTTTCATAAGATTAGGAAAAAAGAAAATCTGTTTTGTTTTGTTTTAATCTTTAATGTGTTTCTTCTTGGAGTAAATGGCTGGGTTACTACCAGGGATTTCTTTTAGTTGTGGAGGCTTTTTCTATCCATAGAGATGACTACTTGCATTTAACATAGAAGCTGGTAGTTAGAAACATTTTTCATAAAATATAAAAAAGTTCATATTTAAGAAACTATTTGAAAATCACATTACACATACACTTAAAATTCATAGACACCCACACATAAACTGTGCTGGAATGATGATGTTTATATTCAAAGTAACACAACTAACTGGTCAAGTCCCTTCATCCTGCTTAGGAATTAGTACAAATTACATTGGACATTGTTGATGAACCCAGACATTTTCTAGGGTCATAGCTGTTAAAAATTCAGATAATGTGTTGCAAATTGCAATCCTATTAAAAGAGTAAGAACAAATCTTGGGGAAAAAAATGGAGGACTTGTAAAGAGACTGCTTTGTAGAAAGTGACTGTTACATTTATGCAGGTTTAAGACTTAAGAAGTCCTAATTGGTTAATAATCTGAGCTTCAATGTCTCATGACATAAATACAGACTATGTAAAATTTTAAATGACCTTCCCAGTGAAGGTATTAGAGAATGAAGTCCTCTCACAAAGCCAAGATTAATAAAGTTATAATTCTACACTGAGGAACTATGGCTAAAATTGATTGAAAATCCATTAATCTAATAGAAAATTAAATGTTCCTTTAGAAAACAAACAAATATAACAAGGCTAATACACAAGAACACACAAGATAATAGTGTGCAAAAAAAAAAAAAAAAAAAAAAAACCAACCAACCAAACAAACAGAAAAAAAAAGCCAAAACCAAACATAGGGACACTCATCTGTTTCATTCAGTGATTTGTACATCTGATGAAGATAACCAGTTAGCAACATCTGAGAACATACTGTCAAAATTCCTTTCCTGATACACTGCTCTTCTTCAGAGCTACTTCTTGCCTTAGTAAAGTGCTAAGGGATTTCAGTGCAAGAGCATATCATAGCATGAAGCTAATGGCTCATGAAGTGCTCTAAGGAAAAAACATGAAGAGAGAAATTTATTATCTTCGTAGGGAATGTACTTAGCATAGCATGAGAAAAACTCAGATTTGAGGAGGTTTCTATTCACAACACTGGAACAAGTTAAGAGTGGTTCAGAAAGGATAGAAATGACAAATAGCTCTTTGGAGATAAGGGAAAAATGAAGGAGCCTGGGAAACTGTATGAGTGCACTCCCCTCATCCAAAGCAGTGCCAACGTGTGCCTGCACTACAGACACAACAAAAAAAGATCATGTCTACCCCACAACTTGAATATTTGATAGCTTATGTTTCCTGAATGTTTAAGAAGCTGGATGTTTAAGAATACCCTCTTTCTTCCTCACTGTGGTATTTTGTTTTTGTAACCTTTTTTTGCCTAGGAAATTGCCTAGGCAAAGCCATTAATATGATATTAGTGGCTTACTGCAGAAAACTATCACAAACTTTTTCTTAGAGCAACACTTACAACATTGAATGTTGTTGCTTTTCCACAGTTCTTTTTATTTCTCATCTATACTGCACTTTCTGTCTTTGGAGTGTTCTTTTGCAAAGATATGGGGTATAGACCTGAAATGTATCCTTTGGCTACTGATATCATCCCCTGGGTATAATTACCATATTTCATTTCTTTGGAATTCAATCCCTAATTTTACTTTTCAAGAACTAAAAATGGTGAATCACCTCCAACCATATAACATACTTGTGCAATATAACTTATCTTGAAGAAGTGAGAAAATGATATGCATTACAACTTAACTTAAACATTAATATTTCGGACCACAATTTTTTCTCTC
The DNA here is from genome assembly GCF_016699485.2 of Gallus gallus. Taxonomy (NCBI): domain Eukaryota; kingdom Metazoa; phylum Chordata; class Aves; order Galliformes; family Phasianidae; genus Gallus; species Gallus gallus. The sequence continues at coordinate 41,774,532 of NC_052532.1, forward strand.
TCTCTTTGGAGGTTAGTACTTGATATTCAACCCATGTAGTGCATCATGCAACCTTTAGGCTAAGGGCTGTACCTTCCTCCCTCCCTGTGTTTTTGTACCATTCAGATTCGGTAGAGTTAGACAAAAATCATTTTATGGATAGCAAGGCACTTGAAAATATTTATAATTGGATACAATAGTAATCCTTGCAGGAGAATAACCTTATTTACATAATACTTTTTATGCATGTGCATATAAAAAGACAGATACACTCAAGAAATCTGTACCTCTTTTAGTGGAAAAGATTTTTTTTTGAGAGAAAAGAAGAATATAATGAGTTAATTCAAAATAATTTCATAGTCTTTTTGATAGCGCTGTTTTAAGAAAGCTTTCATTAGAAATGCCTAAACTTTGTCACTATATTTTTTTCTAGTATTTATCAATTAAAGAAGAGTTCTCAGAATAAATAATGATGTTATCCCGAATATTTTTTCCTGTAAGTATGGGAAGGGTTACAATGAAGAAAAAAAAAAAAAAACCATAACAAAAAAACCCACCGTACATGCAAATTCTACCATGGGTTTTTAAGTGCATGAGAAATTAATGAGATTCAACATGGTCAAGTACAAGGTTCTATGCTTGGGTCAGGGCAATCCCAGGTATGTGTACAGACTAGGATTGAAAGCAGACCTGTGGAGAAAGAAATGGGGGTTCTTGTGGATGAAAAGTTGCACATGAGTGTGCTTGCAGCCTGGAAGGCTAACAGTATCCTGGACTGCATCTAAAGAGAGGTGGCCAGCAGGGTAAGGGAGGTGATTGTCCCCCTCTACTCCACCCTTGTGACACCCCATCTAGAATACTGTGTCCAGGCCTGGGGCACTCTGTACAAGAGGGATGCAGAGATCTTGGTGTGGGTCCAGGGGGCCATAAAGAGAGCTGGAGCACTTCTCCTAAGAGAAAAGGTTGAGGGAGCTGGGCTTGTTCAGACTGAAAAAGAGAAGGCTCTGGGAAGACCTCATTGACACCTTCCAATACTTAAAGAGAGCTCACAAACAGAAGGGAGACCAACTTTTAACACAGTATGATAGTGATAGGACAAAGACAACTGGCTTTAAACTAAAAAAGGGGAGACTTGGATTAGATATTAGGAGGAAATTTTTTTCTCAGAGGATGGTGAGGCACTGGAACGGTTTGCCCAGAGAAGCTGTGGATGCACCATCTCTGGAGGCGTTCAAGACCCTGGTCAGCCTGACCCAGTGGATGTCAATCTTGCCCACAGGAGGGGGGTTGGAACTAGGTGATCTTTAAGGTCTCTTCCAACCCAAGCCATTCTATGATTCATTCTGTGACTCTATGAATATTTAATCTATCCTGTTGTGCTGCTGAAAGTAATTACCCAAGTAATTGGAGTACCAGATAATATAGCATATATCTTCATCTCCTTTGCTCTGTGTTGAAGTAAAGATGTGATTCTTTGTTTGCTGCTCCAGCTGAAGTGGATGGAACAGCCTCTGAAGGAAAGCAAGAAGTGTGTGGTCCTAGATTCCCTGTCCTATTCTTGCTAGAAGACAGGCATTTGTGGACATTGCTGTATTCCTACACTTCAAGTGACTCAGCATGAAGGTGTTGTTTTCTGATGCTGCAGCCACAGGAAAAAGAGTTCATGCACAGGACAGGATTAAGTACCTGGGAGCTGTCTTGTAGCAAACTGCAGAGAGCAAAGACATTATATCTGAACTTGTAGAATTTCCTCATAGCTTGATAAACATGCCTTTCTACTTTTTTGAGAGATTGAAATGTACTGTAGTGATTATGAATTTCCCCTTTTTCTTGACATTTTAGCTTGTCTAGGAGCCTGCTGCTCTGTCCTCACCATGTTGTCAATTCCTATTACCTTACTCCAACCATCATATTTGTTATTTTTTAAGTTCTTGCTCCAAAATTATATGATTAGATGAGAACTTGAGTATTGATTATGACAGTGCATTGCTTTAATCCAAACATATGTGGAAAAGAGAATCATATAATCACAGAATGTCTTGGGCTGAAAAGGACATTAAAGATCATCTAGCTTCAACCCACCTGCTATGGGCAGGATCACCAACCACTAGACCAGGCTGCCCAGTGCAACAGCCTGGCCTTGAGTGCCTCTAGGGATGGATCATCCTCAACCTCCTTGGGCAACCTGTCCCAGTGCTTCACCACCCTCTGTGTGAAAAACTCCTTCCTAATATCTAACCTAAATCTTGCCTGTCTTAGCTTAAAAAAAGATCTTCAACATGTAACCTTTGTTTAGCCTAGAAGCTCTGAAATCATAAATAAAAAATACATGTAAACTATTTTTTTCCCTTGTCTAATTTTATTAGGTTCTTTTTTAATCCTGAGAGTTTCATGTCAGACACAGGATATTTTCAGACTTTACACGTGATTGTCATGTGCTTGGAGCCAGTAAAATCAAGCTCCCTTGCAACCCACCCTCTTCCTGATCAGCTGCATCAGAAGAAGCAGGTATACTACAACCATTGTCTCTGGGACTGCCTTGCAGGGTTATCATGAGGTTAATGCTTTCATGATTCCAATTGTGTACAGATCTCCTAAGATGAAAACTACCCCCAAAGGCTAAGCACGGACAGGGAAAACAGTTTAGTGGGAGAACCTGCTTCAAAGTGTTGAACTTTAGTGCTTCCTTGTCTTTACAGAAACAGCTCCTGCCCCAAAAGATACAAATCTAGTTCTGACTACACTCTGTAAGTGAATAATAGCTTTTCCTCAGACACATTCTACAGACAAACAAAATTGGGATGAAACTACATTTTGTTTCAAAACTGATAGATGAACCTAAATACAGAAGTCCAATCAGTGTCAGGAAAGGTTAAATCATTGCTTTTTTTTTTTTTCTTTCTTCTTTCTTTGCTGAAAAACAAACAAACAAACAAAAAAAGCAACAAAACAAAGAGAGACAAAGAAACACAGCATGAAGATATCTCAGTAGCCCTGATTTAGCATTACTTTTCAGGAAAATAAACTGCCTGAATACAATTGATAGCTGACCAGTATTTCATCAGTGTCCTTTCCTTGCTTACCCTCTTGTCAGCCTCTGCAGCAAAGAACAGTGAACTTTCTCATTATTGTGCTTTAAGGTTTTCCTTAGGAGTGGGAGATATTATAAGCTGTAGATCAGCTTCACAGGAAATTTATAGCATGGCAAAAGCATCATTTCTATAAAGAGATCAACTGTCTTGAGAACATTCACTGGCTGGAGAGAAAATAAATCCAAGAGATTATCTTTAATTGAATGAATTAATATGACACATTCTGAGCACAGAAAAAAAAAAACCCAAAAAACTTCTAATGCTAGCTAGACCTGAATAACCTTGAATATGCTAAAACTTTTTTTTTTCCCATTATAGATTATAAATATGTTATTTGACATAAGTTTGTGCTTCATTCTCACATACCTGAGAAGGAATGATGTGATTAAAGCAAAGTACTAGGAATTAAAAGATGTGTTGTGAAAGCTGAAGCATGCTGAAGTTAAAGAAACATTTACTGTTGGCTTCTATGTTTAAGTTTTCATTCTAAAATATATGAGCTCTGCTAGACCATCCTATTATTATGACGGGCAAATGGTATATTTTCCCACTCAGAAAAAATATAAATATACACCTAACTTTATACATATAAGGATTCTATGTAAGATTTCTATCTCATTTATCCTTTAAGATAACAAGAAGATAGTTGCCTATGTCTTTCTTTCAAAAATGGAGAACAGGTTGTTCCTTCCTCCTAAAAAGCAGCTGTAGATGTTTATAATTCAGTAGTTAAAGCACTCATACTCATTTGCCTGAGAGCTGTGTTATAACCTGCCAGTACTCCAGCTGCATCTACGGTCCTACCCACCCCTCATTAAGTTTTCTAACAGAGTATGTGAGTGGGCAAACTTCACCTCTGACTTTGGAAGAGCAATTCTCTGAATGAAAACAGTGCCAGATTCAGTGGACCACAAACACTGAAAGCCTGACTGTCTCATCCAGTGACTGGGACACTCCCAGAAGTGGGAAAACCTAGTCTGATCTTTAACCTCACAACTTGCCTCTTTATTTCACACTAAACAGTTTTTGGAGAAGGTTTGCCCAAAGATGAGTAGCTAACCCAAAGAGGCTTGTTAACTCCTGCTTTTAGGCTGTATGGACCGTGATATCATAGAATCATACAATGTCTTCTGTTGGAAGAGACCTCAAAGATCATCAAGTTCCAACCCCTCTGCCATGGGCAGGTTGCCAACCACTAGATCAGGTACTAGATCAGGTTGCCCAGGGCCCCATCCAGCCTGTCCTTGAACACCTCCAGGGACAGGGCATCCACAACCCCCCTGGGCAGCCTGTTCCAGCACCTCATCACTCTCTCAGTGAAAATTTTCCCCCTGACATCTAAACTAAATCTCCACTTCTTTAGTTTAGAACCATTCCCCCTTGTACTATCACTATCTACCCATGTAAAAAGTTGATTTATCTTCTGTTTATAATCTCCCTTTAAATACTAGAAAGCCACAATGAGGTCCCAAGATTGAACAAGCCCAGCTCCCTCCGACTGTCTTTGAAGGAGAGGTGCTCCAGCCTTCTACAAGGCCATCTGCTGGACCCTCTCCAAAAGCTCCACATCTTTCCTGCGTTGAGGACCTCGAGTCCCAGACCTGAATGCAATACTCCATATGAGGGCTCATGAGGGCAGAGTAGAGAGGGACAATCACATCCTTCAGACTCCTGGACAATAAAGATTATGTCCATAGTATAAGATAGATTTAATGCCATAACAGAAAAATGTTCTTTTCTCTTCACAGATAACCTGTTATTAGAGTGCTGTTCTGAAGCTGAGAGCCATGGACTTTATTCCCCTACACAGAAATATTTGAGGCCCTAAGGCAGTTCAAACTGGATGTTAAATTCTCAGCTAGTTCTTACATTTGTCATTAAGCCTACCTATTTACTTCCAGCTATCACCACATCTTATTCCAGAAGTGCTCATTACCTCTGTGTACTGAGTCACGTGGGAAACTTCTGTTCTCCTTGCTCTTAACAGAATCAACAGAATCACAGAATGGTGGAGGTTGAAAAGACCTATTGATATGATTTGGTCCAACCTCCAGCTTAAGCTGGATCCCCTAGTGCATGTTGCCCACGACCATGTCCATTCAGCTTTTGAAGATCTCCAAGAAGGACACTCCACAACCTCTCTGGCCAGTGCTCAGACATCATCAAATAAAAAATGCTTCTTGATGTTCAGATGCAAACTCTTGTGTTTGTACTATTGCCTCAAGTCCTGACACCGGGCATCACTAGAAAGAGCTTGGCTCTCACTGAAAGGAAATTAAAAATTAGCTGTTTAAAGAGTTGAAAATTCTTCAGGTGAATATTAGATAATCCATTTTATTTTTTCCTTTTCCTTGTTTGAATTCTGTCACTCCTGGCCTGCATCTTCTTATCTCCTGAGATTACTAATTACCTTCTCTTTCTGGATGCCAAAAATGATAATGTCATGATAAAAGAGCGATAGCAATGTGGAAGAAGGACAAAATCACTTGCTTGGCACCAAATAACTTCATAACTTTTCTCTGTCCTGTTATGCAGAATTCCACTCCCTGGTCCTGTCTTTACAGCATCCAGTTTGCAAGCACACACAAATCTTCCACATGTTAGGTGAGTGTACAGCTACACTTGCAACTTTGTTTGGCCAGAGTCCCAGGGAGCCCTGAGGGCGATGGCTGAACTGTGCCACTCAAAGGACAAGACTTAGCTAGTGAACTGTGATCTGTCTTAGATACAAGCAACAATCTGTGCTTTGGTTTTCTGAGCTAACAAGATAGAGTTAAAAAATTTATATTTTTAAAAAATAAGCAAGAAAAATCTTACAATTTTTTAGACCCACAGCTTTGATTTTCCAAAGTGTCTGTTCTTGTTCCATTCTCTTTCTGACTTCAGCTTTAGTTAAACTCAGATCCTTTTTTAAAGTTTGTATTACCATGTTATTTGTTAACCTGAGGGCACTCAGCTGATTCCTGGTTATTGCTTGATATCTTCAATAACAAGACTCTTCTTGTACTTACATGTGTCGTAATTGTCAAATATTAAATGCTATGCATAACCATTGTGAAACTATGTGTCTCATGACACGTCTGTCAGTGGGCACATTAAAGTAAGTTTTTTCAGCCGTTTGGCATTTTGGCTTTTTTTTTCCTCAAGTAAATTGCATTTCCTAGTATAAATTCTTTTTAACTAAAATTATGTAAATGATAATTAAGCCTCATTAAGCTTCTACAAGTACAGATATGAAGAGGTTTTACAACATCATTGATAAAAGGAAAGAAAATGAACTGAGAATACAAGATGCATGCTGTCATTCTTTCCTTGAAAAACACGAATACAATCAGCTACTAAAACTATGATCTCCCTCCTTGAAATTCAAAAGTTAATCTGATCTTTGTTTTGAACTCCAAAATCAATTGGAAATAAATATAGTGGAGGAATTTAGAAAGCCGTTTATGGAGAACTTGCTGATGGTAGATTTTTTCACAATTTTGTTTTCAGTTTTCTCAAGATTTTTCAAGTATTTACTGTATGATACAGTACAATTTCTGAATTTTGACTTACTTCAATTCCATTCTAACTATGAAGGCTTACTGACACCAAAAGCAGAACGCTACCCTCACTTAAATGGGCTGTAATTCCCCTCTCAGTAACTTATGACCTTACCTTTCCTATTTTTAAGTAAGCATAATTTTTCAGATTTAACTCCCATAAAATAAGGAAATTTTGGTGGACAAAGAAAAACAGTGTCCCAGAGCTACATTAAGAACTCCAGATGAAATGTGAGATATTGTGTAAGAAAGCCCTCCACATTTCTGTTGACAATATTTTTTTAAAAAAGCTACAGAAAAAAAGACAACTTAGGTTTGTTGTCATTGTTTATAAAATGCACAAAGGCAAACAAAAAATAGAAGGAAAGAAAAAACTGATATGAAAAACAATTCTTTTGTAATAGACTTTCATTCTGGTATAATTTACCAGATTTATTTATTCTGTGTTCCTGTTGCCTAAAGCCAGTAGTTCAGTGGGTAGACCCTATTGAGCCTTTCCTAGCTAGCTCATTTGGGCCACATGGTAAACCACTTTTTCTCTCCTTCCCCATGCTGTAAGATCTCCAGAGGTGACAGTTGTGTCACCTGACTTTCAGCATCAACTAAATTAGGACAACAGCTGAGAGATGAAAAAGAGAGTGCATTGGATACCTTTCCAGCCATCTCCCCAGACTCCTTTCATGAGGAGACGACTGGGTCCAAGACCAGAGAATCCAGAAGAAAGCAATGCCTTTGCATATTTGATTTCAAACGTGTTTTAAAAAACATTGGGGTTTTATTTTAGAATCTCTTTAACTCACTGGGAGAAATGCAGTTTAGTATCCCAGATTTCAGCAATTGTCAGGATTTAAAAATGTTCAGTATATATCCAGAAGTATCTGATAATTCATCAGTTCCAATGGAGCTGACCTCCTCATCCTACTGCTTGAAGTTCTTTCTATAGCTGCTGATGCAAGAAATTCATTGGGAGCTGCTGTTAGTCAGCTGCCCCTAAGGCTTGTTTACAATTATTGAAGACAGTTACAAGATATGTTAAATTATTATATGATGTTATTTCAACAGGTTAAAACTCATTAGAAACCACATAAAAACTTTTCATTAATACCATTAAATAACCTACCACCTTATTTTTGTGTCATAGGCAATTTTCTCTGATGTTACAAACACACCCTCTCATGTACAGTACTGATCTACAATGATGGCCAAGTGGATTAAGCATAGATTCAAAATCATTAGATGTAGGTTCTAATTCCTTTGAATGCCATTAAGGTGTAAGTTGGGGAGTAACTTCTTAGTAGCAATGAACTAAATCTCTTTTGCTTCTTCAATCTGTTCAAACCTGTTTGTGCTTACTGCCAGCTGCAGAGACTCTTGCATAACTTGCAACAATGGCCTGAGTCTCTGCATGTAATCTTACAGAAATCATTTACACTTTCTGAACAGGAGGTTGTAGTCAGCAAGGAGTTCAGGGAAACTTTTCTTATTATATCTGTTTACAATTTGTCTACAAGGTTGGTCTTAGTAAATGACTATTGAGCACTTAGCTGAAGTGAACTTTCATTGCAAATCAAAGAAATACCCTGCTGAGTCAGTTGCTGACTGATGACTTTTCTCACATTTCAAATCTTTATTTCATATAGTTATCATAAGTGTATCCTTCCATTCTGCAGGAAGTAAAACTTCTGGGACTACATAAATACAGTTATTCTATGAAATAGCATGCCTAATTGCATTTAAATGTCAAGAGACCAAAAGAAAATTACAAGGTGTAAAAATTAAAAATTGCTGCCTCAATTTCTTAAATTCTAGATTTTAAAAGGAAGCAGGCAAGCAATAAAACTAACAGAATAAAACAGAACAAAACAGTTATGCCATGACCTATATAAAGAACTTAAAACTGCAAAACTATGACACAAAACAATAACACACCTTGAATTTGGGAATATTTGTCCTGATCTTGCACACCAAAGTGAGTGAGGAAGGGAAAGAGTATGTAGGCATTTATAGCCTTCCATTAGCTACGCAAGACTCAAATTTGAGATTGCAGCATTAATCATGTTCTAACAGTAAAATTTCAATAGGATTACAGTTCGCAAGTCTCCTAGTTACATTTGGAGTGTTTGCTCCTCTTCCAATTTGAATTAGATCAGTAGGTAGTGATGAGAAATGCTAATGATTTCTGCCTCCTAACTGACAGAGTTGAGCTGCAGGCACATTTCCTTTGTGAAGCGAGAACAGGAATAGAACAGAAAAGTAACTACCAGTGTGATGGTTATGCTGAAATCATGGCAATGGAGCGACCTTATAGCAGCCGTCTAGTACCTTAAGGGGACCTACAGGAAAACTAGGGAGAGATTTTTTTATAAGGGCATGTAGCAACAGGAGGAGGGGAAACGGCTTTAAGCTGGAAGAGGGTAGATTTAGATGTATAGATGATAGGAAGAAATTCTTTACTGTGAGGGTGGTGAGGCACTGGAACAGGTTGCAAGAGAGAGTGTGGATGACCATTCCCTGGAGGCAATCAAGGCTGGGCTGGATGGGGCTGTGAGCAGCCTGGTCTAGAGGAAGGTGTCCTTGCCTATAGCATGGGGGTTGGAACCAGATGATCTTAAAGGTCCCTTCCAACCCAAGCCATTCTATGATTCTATGTATTTTGCTGTCTGTGAAACAAAAACAAAACCAATCAACCAAACAAACAAACCAAAACTGTTCATGAATTATGAAAAAAATCATGAAAATATGAAAGATGGGTTCAAAGATTTTCTGATTTGAACCTGGGCATTATTAATGGAGTCATCCTAACATGGGTAGTTGCCACATAAAATATTTCCTATGTGTCAGTGTTTATACATTCAAAGGAGTTCTTATGACTCATGTTGTTTAGAAACAGATCTGTAAGACTAATTTGTTGTGATAATATTAAAAATTTGTACTTCTGACAGCTTAGCTGACCTGGTTGTCCAGCTTTTGAGGTGAACTTGTCAAGTTTATTCATAATTTCTATGAAACATGACATCAGAAGCCTGACTTAAACTATAAAAAAGAAGAGATTCAGATTTAGCCTACAAACTCCCTCGCTCTTGTGTGTATGAGATATCAGAATTCATAACAACAATTATGCATCATTTGATACATTGTAGAGTAACACTTTTTTGCCTTGTTGAGTCAGTATTTCCTCTTGGTTAATGTCAGAGGGCTAAATTCAGTAAGAAATAATCCACAACCAGAAGTGAATTAATTTAAAATTCAGATGATTATGTTCATCAGAATCCTGTATCGGTGTGGGGATATTGCTATCAATATCTCCTTAATTGCAAAAGTTCTTTTAAGGGACCTTTGCATAAAAACGCAGACAGTTTAAAATAGTAGTGATTCCAACCAGGGAACATAAATGTATTCCACTTTGCAAACACCTGGTGCTACATAGTTCAGAAAAATTTTATTTTCAGCATTTTTATAAAATCCTTGCTTTCTCAGGTCAGATACTAATGAAAATGTCTACAGATACTGAAGTATTAAAAAAATTGGTTAAAAAAAAAGTAACATAAACAGAAATGCTATCTACAGTTGTGTCTTTCTAGTCTGGATTTACTATTGATGACATAAGTTTTATATAAATCTGTGGATGAAGTTGTCCAGCCATTGTCTGGTTTTAAGCAGCTTCAAGAAAAGAATGGAACACCTTTCTCACAGATGGAGAACAGAAGCACTGATTGTTGCTAATAGGAGCAGACATAGACTGTTGATGGCTGGGTTTTAAGTAGTTTCACCTGAGTTTTATAAATGAGTCTATTATGATTCTAGCATGTGAATTTTGACTTTTACTCATCAGGAACCAGACTCAAGTAACCTTTCTAGTGACAATGGAGTTATTTATTAGAGTAGCGCCCAGTGACTCCCTACAAAGATCACCAAATAAGCCCTATGTACTTAAAAGGCATAAAAATCAATACAAATTAAATAAGACAAATTAAAAAATAAAGTGTTCTTATTCCACTTCACAGAAGGAGATTTGAAACAGTAAGAGATGAAAATATTTGCATACAATGACTGCATATGTCAGTGGCAGAGAAAAAGAAAGGAATCAAGAATTTCTGAGTCTGAGACTATTCTCCTATGTAGAGCTTCATAACAGATTTAAACAATTTATATCTAAATCAAGATATAAGTAACAATAGTCTCAAGTAATTGTTTTATTTTATCTTAAGGTTATCCTTTCTAATTATGTTTCTAACAAGCTTCATAATATCTTACCTATATACAACACATTCTATCTATTACATGATATATCATGTACAAAATATGATACAAAGCAGTTCTCAGTACATTTATATCATATAAAAAATAAGATACAAAGCAGTTCTCCACACATTCTGACATGTAAGCATATGTTTACCTATTGATATGATGACAGCAAAGAAAATGCATAACTTCAATTCTTTACACACTCCTCTCTTCTCCAGAAAAGATGGGTAAAGCATTGTGATTCAGGCTCTACTCTTGATCACACTATTATTCATTACAAAGAACTTCACAGAACCTGGTGGAGTCTAGCCCATGTGAATTGCCCTTTCTCTTAAACAATTTCTCTCTGACTTTTACAGTTAGACACATTACAATGAAATGTGTGCAGTGCAAAGGAGCCAATTACAACATTATTTGAAAGTTACATTCACTATGAGCTTAAAATAAATTTGAGGTGGAAGAACTGAAAAGACTGAATACATATGCAGAAATGTTTTAGGGGACTACTTTCCTTTTGTGTTTGTACAGCCTTACCAACATCGTAAACACATTCACTCTTAGATTTTTCATTTATAGTTATTACCTTTTCAAAACATAATAAATCTGTGTGGAAAAAAATTACATCCTGGAGGACGTAAGCTGGTGCTTAAATCAAGAATGACTGTGATCGTTAGCAATGACATGACACAGCACTTAGGAAAGAGCATACCAGTGACTGTGCTATTTGCTATTTGTACTGTCTCTCTCTGTTTAGTTTATTTTTTTTAAATATAACTACTTTCTTACATATGGGCCAGATTCTCACATATGACTGGAGGTACTAGAGTTACACTGAGAGTCTGAAAAATATTGGTGTTCACAGGTATTTTTCAGAGATAATGAGGAAGAATCCTTCCTAATAAGGGGAAATATTGGTAGCATTTTGAGATATTTATTTACAGTCATACTCTAACACAACGAGTGATGATCATGGCATGCAGAGCTATAGGGCAGCAGATTTAAGAAGTGCCTAACAGTTCAAAAGTTCAGCTGCATTTCTTATAAAAATGAGACCTGATTGCACAGCCATGCTGTAGTGAGATGTCTGTGTGAGTACGCGTGGCTACAAGGTTGTGTGCAGGGACCGCACATAACATCTTGCCTGAGTGTCTGTCATTCCTTCCCCATATTTTTGCATGTGTTGGATATTCTCTACCAGGTTTGCCAGACAAAGGTTTGAAACATTTGAGTCTTCAGGTTTCTACTGTAGTAAAGAAAATATATGACTAAGAACAGGAGATACAAGGAAAGGATTGTTACATAAACTTACCCTTGATTAGAAATGTAAGTAAAGCATGTTACGGGAAAGAAATGGTCAGAATTCCCTAAGTATGAGAAAAGGTTCACCTGGGGCTCTGCTTACAAGTAGCAAAATGCATGCAAGATTAGGTGTACTTCTTGTTGCCTTTGCTCTCTGTAGTGAATGTGGAGTTATTACTTTACTCCATTCTTTCTTCCATAAATAATGGAAGTCTGTGTGTAAATTATCTAAGGTAGCAAGAGTTTCACAGAAGCCTTAAAAGTGTGTCTAACCCTCTTCAGCATATGAAATGTTCAAAATGAGACAAAAAACCTAAAACCTTCATTAAATAACTAGTAATTGATTAATTCAGTTAATTTATAAATAGGAGCCTGGTGGATGTGATATCAGAACATGAACTAGAGATACTGGATGATGAATACTGGAGATGAAAGTAGTGAAGGGTGTAGCAGCCATGTTCATCCAATATTTCAGCACTGAATCTTGAATCAGACTCAAAAAGCATTGAGAAGTGCTTCATTTACATTCTGCAGCAGTATTTTGTTTCATAGAATCATAGCTATTAAATGAAACAGTGATTTGCCAAACTGCAGCAGACTTTCAAGAACAACAATTAGTATTTTACACAGCACTTCAAAAATATGTATGTTGCTATCTACATTCAAACTGGAATGATGTTCAAGATCATACAGTCAGTAAATTCATGGTGTTTGCAAGTAATATAGTATCTAAAAATCATATGCTGTACTAGACGTTAACACTGCAGGTTGATGTTTTCATCCTGTATTAAATTATGTCTGATAGACAGTAAACCTTCAGCTTCCTCTACACTGGAAAAGAGTGAAATTACAGGCACAGGTATCAAGAAAAAGTTAACCATCTCCATTTGTTTTATACACTGGAGAGATTATGGGTTGTACCACCCAGGCATTTTGGACATTATGGCGTTCTTTATCCTATGTCCAATAAATTGGGGAGAAGTGGGAATTGTTTTATGAACCCTGCTCTTCCCATAGTCTTTGTAAATGTCTGATATTAAAAGTCTGATCCTTCAAAGTCATCATGCCCTTTGCCCTCCTCCTGAGTGGACCTTTAAGTTCATCTACAGTTCCAGATTACTGAGTGCATAGGAGTGGAACTGAATTTAGGTAGAAATATATGTTCGGTATGATAATACTACTATAATTTTTAAAGACAAAGAGGCATGTGTTACAAATGATCTCTCGTGCAGTTATAAGTTTCATTCACTGAACTTGAATGTACAGTTCAGTATGTGCCCTTCTGCATGTTGTAATAATGAGTTGTGTTGTGGCTGCAAAACATACAGAAAATTGAATGTTTAGCAGCTGGGAACCCTTACTAACATAATTTCAAAATAGCTGCAGCTAGACCAGATTCTGAGAGATGCAGTATTACCAGCTCCAGCCAAATCCAGTGCTCAAAAAATATGTGATTTGTTCAATCTTCACAAGCTTTTTTAAAAAATACAGTCTGTGCCTCCCTCCCACACTCAGTCTTTTTTTAAGCCTGTGTATCTTGCTGTAAACTTTTATTTTCTGGCAGGATGAGTAGAAGTGAACCTTTAATTCTCAGAATATAATCTAGAACTTAAAGAAATAAACTACCTCACGTTTCACAAACCATAAGAATAAGCAGTGCTCGAAGACTTTGAAAAGCTTCAATCAAACTAAAGCCAGTATGTAAAATGTGTTTACATAAAGGAAAACACCATAAGCTAACTGTACAGCTATTTTCCAGTAGTTTGAGATTTTGAAACTGTCAGTGCATGTGAAAAATGTTGTTTATTTACAGATAGGAGTATTTTAAATGACCACTTAATGAGCCCCAAACTCCAGCAATTCATAGGATATTTTTTTTCCTGTGTTGAAATGCTTTACTCAGTTGATCAGAAATAAAACACTGATCCTTTGTCTTTAAAAAGAAAGATATAAGACAATAAGAATAGTTTATATTGGGGGGGGGAAGGGGGAAACAAAAACATGAACATAAATTGTTTCCAAAGAAAATCCATGCTGGTAATCTAGCCAGGATTTTTTTTTTTTTTTTTTTTTTTTACGAATTATTAAATATACAGATCATTGTGATGACCTTACTGTCATCAGAGATAAATTCCATAAGTTCAGTGATCAAAGCATGATGCAGGACTGTCTTTACGTACATTTGGCAGGTAAATGAGGCTTAAGAGCGTTCTTTAAAAAAGATATGTTCAAAGAGTTAGAGACTGCCTCACTACAAAAACACAGATCTTGACACCTTCTTAAAGTTACATTTTCAAGCTCGGTGTTCCTTTTTTATTTGTTTGCTAATGGATAATAGTGCCCTAACAGCTAGTATTCAATGATAAAGTAGTTTTCAAGCTTTCCATCTCAGCCAAATTTTTGATCTATCATGCTCTTTTGAGCTTATATCTTCAAAGCCTTCTAAGCCATACCCTAAGTTATCACATCTGTTCTAGACCAAATTGGTATTTAAAATATCTGGACATGTTCTCCATAACTTTTGTACTGGAGTAGCATTATCTGCAGGGCTACAGAAGATCCCAATTCAGTACACAGACACGACATTCACTGAAGAACTGACATTGGCTTAAATTAGCTTTGGATAAGTACCAATCAGAAATTAGAGTTGTCCTTTGAGAACTGCATATTCTGTTCCCTTGGGAGCTGAGCAATAAGTGGAAACAAGATCACTATAATTTTTATTTCTTTCACAATAGGAACACAAATCAACCAGTTGGCATTCACACCACGGTTTTCTAGGACTGTCTAGCCACGTAGACACATCATTCGTGCCTCCTTACCTTGTCCAGAAATATTTTGGGAGCCTGACTTCAATTACCACATGCTTTCAAAGCACCTACTTCAGTGGTACCGGGCATCTAGCTTGTAACTCTGCCTCTATAAGAATTCAAGTTTAAACCAAGCAATAGAGTCACCGAAAGTCTCCATAAGACCCCCAGAGAATCCCCCCAAAATTAGTCACTTTTTGTCTATGACTAACACTATGACTAAATTTGGTACAATACTGGCAGTGATTCCAGCCCCATATATTGTATAGTGTTCCAACAACTGGAGCATCCATTATACAGGTTGGAAAAAACAAGTTTTCAGTTTTGTTCTCTTCCAGAAGCTGAGCCCACAGATCTCAAGACAGCACCCTAGTCCTGAGGTCACAAGGTGCTGTGAGTGAAAGCAGTCAGTGTGCCGGACCAGCCACTGAAGCTGAAACATTGTTCATCCAGGCACATAATGCGGTGGGGTGAATGCAGATAAAGTAAGAGGGAGATTCATTTTTGCATAGAAGTTAGAGAACTTTACGTAAAAACTAAAATTTGAAGCCCTGAAGCGTATATGTATTTCATTCTTGACTAGCATTGGCCAATAACTACATAAACAATACTGAACTAGTAATGATATAAACAGGCTGTTCTTTTTTTCACTTTTTTTTTTTTTTAACTTAGTTTTATTTTTAAACCTGACAGGGCTCTTTGAATTAGTTTCCAACAAAGCTGAATGTGTACAAGTGCCAATGCTTAGGCAGAACACGAAGACGAGAACAGTCTCTTTAGCAGCAGGGTGCTTTTAAGCGACATGAAAGACTGTAACCACAGCCTGCATTTCCTTTCTTTACTCACTCGTATTTGGAATTTATGCAGTTATTATTTCCCTCTGCACTCTCACATCATACATCCCTTTAGGGACATCTCCTAGTTTTGTCCATACATCTTCTAAATTAGCTAAACTGCAATCACTCATTACTTTTCTGAGCTTTAATACAGTGACAGCTACAGTGAATTTCTTGCTGTGGCACAGACCACTGAAGCCCACTGTCTCTGAACACCCTTTTCTCTGAAAGTATAGTGTTATGTGGCTCAATATGTTCTGAAGTGTGGCATACATATAAGGCTTGTACATCATAACTTTCTATGAATCTTGTGTTTATTTTTGTACGTCTTATATAATACTTTAGCTCTCTGTGTCCTCTAGTGTCTACCAGCAGCACTGCACAAACTAGCAGATTAAACACATCTCCATTTTCTTATCTCAAAAATGAAGTTAAAAAACCCTTTTTATACAGTAGATTTTATCCTCTGTTCTTTCCAAGACTTCTTAGTAAATTCTGTACTAATAATGATGTTTCTATAATTACTCCTGTTATCACCAGCAGCATGTATGGCAGTATGGCCAGTCTTCTATATTACTTTCATACATAAGTATATTATCTATTTACCCATATGCTTGATTCAGCAACATTTTATGGTGAATGTTCATAAGAGGTCTTGATGAGTTCTTTACTATGAATGTGGTAAGGTGCTGGAACAGGCTGCCCAGAGGGGCTGCAGATGCCCCATCCCTGGAGGTGTTCAAGGCCAGGTTGGATGGGACCCTGGGAAGCCTGGTATAGTATTAAATGGGGAGGTTGGTGGCCCTGCCTGTGGCAGGGGGCTTGGAGATTCATCCTCCTTGAGGTCCCTTCCAACCCGGGCCATTCTGTGATATGTATTGTTTAAGAAACACACACTGAAGCACATTCTCCTCTCACTTGGGCATGCCAAGTTGTCACTGAGGACAATAGGAGCTGCTTCTATTCATGCTTCAATAATATTTGCATTAGGACAACAGTTACAGAATTTGGATTGTAGCTTATGGTGGAAAGACAATATGAGATCACATAATTAACAACTATTCTGTAACAAAGGTACATCAGAAACAATTTTAGATTTCATAGCTGACACTGTTTTCTGAATTCTTGACTATATAATATTGAAATGGAATCAATTAATTAAGTCTAAATCATTTCAAGTTGTAGAAACTATAAACAAGTGAAACCAGGCTTACACTCAAACCAGAAAAATACAAGTATATGAAATCCTTCTAGAGGATGTCATAATAAAATACTTATCTAGAAAAGGCAGGATGAATATACTCTATGGGAGTACCTTATGTTCCACATATTCATCCAGTCTTTGCTTGGCTGCATTTACCCAGATAATCCTGTTCTTTGCATCTTTTTAAAAGGAGAGGTTGGGAGGAGGTTTGCACAAGTAAATTTTTTAAGTGTAATCAACCAGTGAAGTAAGAATAGGTGTTTACTTGATTGGAATATAATTTACTGCACTAGTGAAGGAACATCCCAAGTTAACTGAATACGAGTACTTGTATATCTGCAGAAGTCACTACACACTTGCTAAAGTATTCTTTATTTCTGAAAATGTAGTTCTTGGAGGGAAGGCTGCATCTCCCTGCCAACTTGATTGATATCTTGGGAAGAATGCACAGAGCTTTACTAATCAAAATTTTACAGTTAAAGATTAGAGGGCATACTAACACAGGTGAAGTTTTATTAACCATATATAGTAAAAGGTATAGTACTTAACACTTTAAAACAGTTTTGTAGCATATCTGTAAGTATGATCAAAAATCGAACACATTAAAGCCCAAATGCTAATATACTGGTGATTAAAACACATACAGTGCAACGTGAACTTTTGATTACTGTCACAGGAATGGAACAGATCTTGCACAACAGCAACACCCAGAGGAATTCATCATTCATTTGGCCAAATACTATTCCTTCTGATGTTAATAAGTAGCTTCATGGTTAATGTGATCACAAATACCTGAGAAAGGACAAGCAAAAAACAACACAGAAAACATTGACACTTGCTCATAATTGAGTCAATCTGATTGCTGATATATGAATGACAGTGCAGAAGGGTATTAAGGGAGAATGAGTGGGAAATCTTCCCGAAGACACAGGCTGCTCAGGCTTAGACTCACTACATGACCTCGAGCAAGTCACTTAGGTCCATACTGCAGAAGAATCTTGAAACCTATTTCAAGTGACAGTAACTTAGTTAAGAGCTTCAATGCCCTGTGAATCTTGGTGGTGTCCTTTTGAATGGGTGTAACAGTTCTTTCCTACCTGACAGGAAAGTGCTGCAAGCTATACTACATTGAAGATCATGACATACTCATATCCTATGCTAATGAGAGTTATGTAGTCCATAGAGTGTTTTTACTACCTACTTTTGAGGGATGGTATTACATATAGAAGAGACAAATTAGGTATAATTTTAGTTCTTTTGGTAAAAATAAACTAAACCCATGTTCAGCTTCATGATTTAGATACTACCAAAACTTCCTTCCACCTACTTGATAGTATCAAGCCTTCAGGGTGTCAGTGAAATGAACGAATTTTTGTTGTCATTATTCTCTTTTATCCAATAAAGTTTTCTCATATGTACATGAGGAAAGGGTTTTTATGATTATGTGTTGTTTGTTTTAGCACATTCATAGACTAGGTTCTGTGCAAATACAGAACAAAGGAGGCCTTTTGCTCCACAGAATTTACATTTTCGTAATGGTTTCCTGACCTTGTAAAGCAGTTAATTTTCACAAATCAGGTCAAATATTTCCTTCAACAAACCTTGGACACCAACATCTGTGATGATGCTTGACTATATGGTGGGCAGTTAATAAACAGGGCTAGATTTTTTCTCTGATGAAAATTAATGGAAAGCTTTATAAAATTTCTGAGAGCATGCCGAAGTGAAATGGCACTGATTTTTACCCCCAGCAGAATGTCAAAATTTCTGTAATTTTTGTACTTAGAAGTGATCTTACCTGTGTAATTAGCAGGCTGATACTAATTCCATTTAAGATCAAAACATTATTTTCAAACCACGTATCTAAATATTCTTCACAACCCTAAAAAAGTATAGATGAATATATTTCAAGAAAAATCATTTTGACGATTCAATTGACATTGCGTATTTATAACATGCTGTTAGAATATATGGAATACAACTTTCTGCATTTTAAGATGGGATATTTACTCACCAGAAATGAAATAGTGATGTGTACTGCACATGATCTAAACCAAGATTGTAAATCTGATATTTTTGTACGGAAATGTACCAGAGTCTGTAACATAATCAAAACGATACTGCCTTTTGTATAATGAGAGATCACTTTACCAGTAAAGGAAAGAATATTTTCAAGTTTTCAGTGATTCTCACATGTTATGCATCCTGATGTTTATTTTTCAGATTACAATCTATGCTTATTGTATTGCTGATTTTAAGAATTTTATAATTATTATAAAGCTTAAAATAGCTATAAATATAATAAAACATATAATTTCTATACTTTGAAGTGATCATTTAATGACAAGGAACAGATTAAAATTCCAAACTAAAAAAAGGAAGAGAATACCAGATGTCATTTGACAACATCTTTGCTATTTACAGTCTTGAATTGCCTACTGAATTATTATTTGCTTTAGGCAGTCCTCTTAATACTGGATAGTTTTCAGAAGAAAATATTATGTAACTTTTTGCTTCAGATATCTTTTATCAGGTGACAAGTTGGTCCCTTTGTATTAAGATGTATTAAGATATGGAGATGTTAACATGAACTACCCTTGAGCAAATCATCTTACATTCCAATTCCTTGCTCTTATTCTATGCTGAAGATGCTTTGGAAATTAATAACTTAAACAGGTGAAATAATTGCTGTCATTCTATAAACAAGAAATAGTAATTACAAGCAGAAGAGGTACTATATACTTTTCATATACTGACACTTCCCATTATCATTACTGATTTGCACAGCATAGGTTATTGAATGCCAAGATGTTTACTACATCATAAATCATTATTAAATATCCCTGTGATGTTGATTCTCTGATATTTGCACTCCTGTTTCCAAGTATTTGTCTACAAGACTGACACCTAAAGAGTAAAAAACAAGGCTTCAGGGCGACAAGTGACAAACTAATGATTATTATTAATATTTTCATATTTGCAAGGCAAGTCTTGATGGAAAACATGCTTTGAATATCTTCTCCAAAGTCCACTTAGTAGCAAAATTTATATTTTGCAAGGTATTTTTTTTAATTTCTTACCATACTGTATGTTGAATTCCTTGGGATATCACAAAACCATTTCTTCAGATTAGATTTTGTGCATGAACATGGGATCTGAGCACGGTTTTCCATGTTTTTATTCTTTTCCCACTGTGTGAAGTTATATCTTCCACAGCATTCCATCTAAAATAAAAGTGCTATAACTTGTAACTCCAATACTTAAAAAGTCTGTATTGCAGAG
Organism: Gallus gallus; assembly: GCF_016699485.2. NCBI lineage: Eukaryota > Metazoa > Chordata > Aves > Galliformes > Phasianidae > Gallus > Gallus gallus. Next base: position 41,794,821 of record NC_052532.1, read on the forward strand.
GAATTTTACGTCATCCAATGTCAGTGATTTGATTTAGACAATTAAATTAGACAGTTTCCCTCTATATTCATAAAAGAAGAGTTTCTGCAGAGGATAGTTCAACCTTGTGTACCTATAATTTAGAAGGACATGCAATGAATATTTGGAGGCTTAAAAGGGACTTGCTTTTTATAGGTTTGGAAGGAACATTCTTTTAAGTTTGAAATAATTCTAGAATAAAAGCAAATAGAAAAAATATTGTGAATATTAAAATTTAACTATTATCATTAACCTTTACAAACACTGCAATTTATGATGCTAATGACTAATTCAGTACAGAAATTGTGTGTAAGCAGTTAGTTAGGATGTGCTCAACATGAATTTAAACAAAGGAAAATATTATGCTTTTCCCTAATGAATGCAGTAAATGCAGACACATTTTATAAAACATTAAAAAAATACACAAACACTGCTTTCCTCCAACCTAGGAACTTAAAAAAAAGAGATTTTGAAAAGGTTTTTTTCCTTTGCCAATTCTAGAGTCATATCTGCAAAACTTCTTTTTCTTAACAAGAGTTCTTTAATCTTTAGAATATCTCCCTGTTTCAACCTGTGTTTTCATGGAATTGATCTTGCCATTTAAGAAATTCCAGAAATTTTTCATTCTGAATTATGATAAAATTTCAAAAATGTCTGTGCTTTCACTGTTGATTTTGTTTGTTTGTTGAGGAATTGTCATATTTTGTCTTAGAGATTGTTAAACAAAAATATCTAATTTTAGCATTTTCAAAAGTTAGTCCAGAATATGTTGCTCATGGCTCAGTAAGAAACTTTGGTAATAACTTCCAAAATAATTGATCTCATATAAATCTTTAAATGACGTCTCTAAAAAGGAAACAGATTATATATTTGCAGAGCACAAAAATGATTAACAATTAAATTGAAACTTTAAGCATTATTTCTGAGAAAGGCTTGCTGCAGTATTTATTCACTTCAGAGTAGGAGCTCTGATTTGACCTGATATCCTTGCTACTTGCCAATTGTTCATGTTAGCACTCAGACATATGCAGACCAAGTGTCTTATGATATCACACACTGTTGAATACATTAGGGAACTCATATTTTCTTCAGCTGCAGTAACAGGAACAGCATCCATTCCGAAATACATCAACAAGTGTGCCAAATAGCTAATCTCAACCATGCCCCTGTAAATTAAGGAATCTGCACACACACACACACACCTGCACCCCAGTAGATATTAGTAGCAGAACCTGAAAAGGTAATCATTTATTAAAGGAGTTGTTTTGTTCTTAAGTTCTGATTTGTGTTTCCCTTACATTCTGCTGCACAGAATTCAGAATATTCCACACAGGTTCCTTTTCAGCCAGACTTTTATTCCCATATTCAGAAATAACTTCATCAATTCTGTTGTTCCACTGATGGTAGACCTGTCAATAAATGTTTATAGCATTTGGTACATGCATACATAGATAATAGTGGGAATGTATTATATAATCCTTGACCTTTTATTGATATTCAGATTTTGACAAGGGTCACTTGCAAGCAATCAGTTGGCTAAATAAGATCTAAGCCATGTCATGGCTATTGGACTCATAGTAAAGCTGAAAGCAGGAGACCAAAGCACAGATGTAGCATAGGCAGGCAGAAGTTCTAATCCTACCTGTTATTTCTGTAAGCACAGCACCTTACAATAATAATAATAAACAAACAAACAAAAAACAACAAATGTGATGCAAACATGCATAAACACCACACTCTTTGGCTAGGATATGTATTGCTTTGGGCTAGAATTGTTAGCAGTTCATGTTGAACCTAGATCAGGGATCTTTGCACAACTTGTTAAAATACACCTTCAACAGCAATTGAAGCAAACAAGCTGATCACAGGCTATAGCAGGGAATGCATGCGTATGAGAACTCCTAGCCCACTGAAAGTTTTGATTAAAAAACAAAGCAAAAGAAAACAACAAAAACAAGCCGCCTTCAACTTAATTCAGTTGCTACTGCTGTTCGAATAATGAAGTTCAAAAGCTTGCAGTGAATGATGAATTACTATAATTTACTATACTTCTGCTGTACTTTAATTAAGGTTGAGATCAAGTGAAATTACAAGTGAAATTTAACTGCCGTCTTTCAACCAATTTTTTCAGAACAAATAATCAACGCCAGAATGCATCATTCAGTTCAAATCTTGCAATATATAAAACCACAGTATAAAACAGGGAGTACTCTATCATTATAAATTAACATTTATTGAATAAATCTTGATGATACAAATTGACTTTGATGGAGTAAAACTAATTTCTTTGTGATGTGCTGAACAGCCGCAGGTTTTGAAGAACCTTATAATGTTTATGAGACAAGTGTCATGGGAGTTTTCTCAAACAACAGATTTTGGAATTGCAGAATAAGGAAGAAGCAGGAACTGTATGAATTTGGTACAGACTGCCTTCCACACAGTAATTCGAGGGGTGCTCAAGCTACTGGAATTGCTATTTGTAGAAAAATGAATGACTAAATAAAGTCTTAAGGCAATACAGTTACTAGCAATAACAATCATGTTTGTGTTTATTGTTATCTCTTTTTTTTTTTTTTTTAAAGCAAGGATATTCCATGCAATTGATCTCTACTTGGATCTAAAATACAGGCTCAAATAATAAAACTGGTAATTCATTAGTATACATTAAATGCCATGATACAAATGACTTCTACTATCAATGGCACAGTAGATTGCTATTATTACCCACAAGCAAAGACTGTCATCTAATGTTTTCTTCTATGTCTGCTGAAGTGCAGGAAAAGGGGACTTTTCAGGTCATCTTTCAAAACAATAAAAAGAATAATAAAAATTAGCTGTCCCTGTGTCACTGTTGATTCTACACGCCTGAACAGGAAGGCTATGTTTTGCTGAAATTCAGAAGGAGATAAATTGGAAATTTCTCTTAACAATCATTTAATCATGCTGAAGTCTTCAAATTCAAATCCTCTGTTGTGCCTGGTCAATATATAGAATACTGAAGTCCAAACAAATAGTGATACATTTGCAGTGAGAAGTATTAGATTTTTTTTTTTTAATTAACTGCAAGAAAGTATTTTGTGATTACCAGCAGTCCCATGTAATAATTTATTTACTTACCACTTCTTTCTTCAGAAATATCAGTGCTGATATGGCAATCTGGGTGAAAAACACCAGGACTTGAAAACACACATACTGAAAAAAAAAATTACAGATTATTTATAAACATAATATTGAATAAGCAAGTGTCTTAGTTTCAGCTTAGCTTTCTTCAGTATTTGATATGATGCTGTGTTTTTGTTCTAGTAGAAATGCAGTGTTGATAAAACATTTGTATGTGTTTATAGTTGATGTTTACAGTTGATGCTAAGCAGTGTTGTACAGAGGCAAGGCTATTCTCCGTGAAAGGACCACGGAGCTGGGTGGGAACAGAATTAGGGCAGCTGACTTGAACTAGCCAAAGGGATATCCACATGACATCATGCAGGAGTTTTAAAGGGAGTGGGAGTTCATCTCACTCTCTTATGGTCCTCGGGGGCTAGCAGGAGCATTCATTAGGGAGCGGTGAGCAATTGCTTGTGTAACACTTGTTATATACATTTATATATACATATATATATATGTCATAATTATTATCCTTTCCTTCTCTCTACCGTAATAAATAGTTTTACCTAGTTTTATTTTTTTATTCTCTCCCCCATCCCATTGGGAAGGGGGAAGTGAGCAAACAACTGTTTGGTGTTTAGTCACCTGCTGGGTTAAACCATAACACCAAGCAATACAATAAATTATTCCTGAAGCTCCTATATGACCCTTCATGACTATAATTTATATTTTTTGTAATAAGAAATATTCTTTTCCTGGAGGCCCTAAGAAAATAATATCATAGTCACTTTAAACATTAGACAGCATTTGTGACTAAGAATCAGGCTTCAAGCAAAGCACAACTCATTGTTCAAGGCTAATGAGAAAGCCACAACCTTCAGGGAAGTGTAAAATAAAAGCTGACCACAAGCAGCTGTGCTCCATTGAAGAAAACTTGTTTCATTATTTCCTCTTTCAGTTCTTACTGTGAGACCTGGAAGTCTCACACCTAGGTAAGAACTCCTTTGACTAGATGATGCAGAAAGAAAAAAACACAGATAGTTCATGAATTTTGTTCATTTACACTGAGACAAATTTTTCATCCACATTGCCTAATTTTCATACAACTTCATGAAAGCTAGAAATGAGACATTTCTTTATCATCATCTAATAAGCTGTCAAGCAAACGCTAAATAAGTAGAGTAACAGCTAGAAAGAAGTAGAAAGAAGATTCCTGGACTCCTCACATCTCTCTGCCTATTGATACATTTCTATGGAAGTCTTCAGTTTTGTTCAGATTTCATTAGAGCTAGGACTTTATCTAACAAGATCTTTCTATTAGCCTGCTATTTAAATACAACATCAAGTTCTATTTAAGATCACTCTGGTTTCACCCAAATTTTCAAGTAGTTTGATAAAAGTTGGAGTCTGATTTACACTTACTGTAACTAGTAGACATCTGATTTCCTTAACAGTTCCAAGGAATCCCACAACTGATGTAAAAATAATAAGAGATCCAACTCCAAGTAACATAAAAGAAACACGGGCCACCAGTTGGTTCTCGCCTGAAGAAACTGTAATACAGTGTGTTACTTCTTTTTATTCCACTTCCAGTTATAAAACTTAATCAAGGGAAAAAAGAATATCAAAAACAAATCAAACCACTAAACCCTTCCAATGCCATTATTAAGAGGATGAAAATAGTAGAAAGATAAAAGGACATTCTTACTGCAATCCGTCATGGAAGCCAAAAGATGTATTTCACAAATTCAGATGATGGCAACATATGAGACATGAGCAGAACATACTCAGCTAAACAATGTGAACAATTGTTTGTTCACCAAAACTTAGTAATGCATGTGCAAATCCTGTGTGGACATGAATAGACTTCTTCCAAATGCAAATTCAGTGCTGTTCTCCCTCTTTATGACTAGCAACAGTCCTCTTTCGCTTTTAATTATTTTTGCATAGACAGAATCTAGCAGGGGGTTGTCATTATTTCCATCTCAAATGCTCTATCTCAGAAGTTCCTTACTGGATGTGTGAACTGGTGCTCCTCAGCAGAGCTGAGAAAAACTATTCCTTATGAGCATAGGGGTTGTCATGTGACTCAAACAAAGCACAAGTTCCAACTGGTGTTTATTCTGCTCAAATACCCACTTAAATGATCTATAATCTTGCCAAATGTGGGCCAAATATGTTCTGATAAATTATATTTTAAAATATCAATAGATCTGGTTTATATTTCAATAATTCTTCTACAGGCCATACGCCATGTTAAATAAATACACTGTACAAATTGTAATCATAAATAAATTTTACATGTACTGATATATGCTGTATTTTATGCTCTTTTGAAAATCGTATTGATGGAAAACATACCCCCCAAAAAATAACCTATGCATTTCAATTCAACACTGCCACCTTGTGAAAAAGTAGCTGCTTTTGCTCATTTACCTTACAAACATTTGAATTAAACAAGTGAAAATCTATATATACTCACATAACACACCAAATAAATTGTTTCTGTCAAATAAAAGCCACAAACCAAATGTCAAAACCATAACACCCAGTGCCTGGAAAAGAGAACAAGGATTATCGTTTTCACTTAGACTAGTTTTAATAATTAATTTTAAGTTGATAAATAGGAAAGAAAGAAAACTTTTTTTTTTTTTTACCAAGAAAATTCCATTGAAGACAGTTAAGGTTATTCTCCATGTTACTAATTTATCTCTTATTTTCATTCTTCTGTTCTCTGTTTTGAATTGCAGCTGAAAATATAATATTATATTCAGTCAATATGAAACAAATATAACTAAGCCTATCAATATTTAGGTGATTTATTTCTTTCAGATCAAATTTAGACAGTCACCTGATGTTGAACAAAAGCCGGAAGCAACAGCAGATGCATGAACAAGGTGGCTGGTTTCAATTGCCACTAACATTATATTTTACACATTCATATATATACACACACATATAAATATATGTATGTATATATATGTATATATATGTGTGTGTATGTATACTTTAACATTTTTTTCTCTTAACTGCTGAAGACATTTGGAGGCAGCATGTATGTAGGAATACTTAGATTGCAGAGATGGCAAGAATTACATAGTCTGTCATACCTTTGTCCCTAATCTGCTAAAAACATTTTGTTTACAAATTGTTAATGACGCTAGCTGAAATGGAGGAGAATCATAGCAAAAATACAAGCTCCCTCCATGTACGCAACTTAATTCAAGTGTTTTTTGTTGTTGTTGTTGTTGGGTTTTTTTTGAAACAGTAAATAAAGATTAGTGATTTCAGTGAGATCCAGCACGCATCTCTAACAAAACCGTGAGAGCTGTCAAATGGTGCTAACAACTCTCATGTCCTGAATCCACAGTATGCTTTTCACTTTTGAAGTTAATCTCCCAGTCATTCCCACTTAGTACTTGTCTTTGTGAGGCTTTCTGTTGTTGTAGAATTTAATAGGATGCGAAGAGCTTAAGTCATTTCAAAGTAAACTAAACCAAGAGATGCACTCTGTCAATAATAGTATATGGGCTCTCAGTCGAAGGACAAGCCTAGATGCTAACCACAGCAACTACCCTTGAACAGATGCGGTGTGCATTAGGACCCGAGAACCAACTGCATCACTCTACCAATTAGATTAGTATGCTATAGCACTTGCAAACAGACAAGAACTTAATTAAGTGACATAAGCATTGATGTTTTGAGCATGCTTTAACATATTTCAGCAGGTAAGTAACATATTTCAGCAGGAAAGTGTCTTAAAACTATAAAGTATCTGATGTGGGGCTTTGTTTTTATGTATCAGCATTACTATTATCATTATTAGGTACCCTATGGGTCTATCAAGATTCTTCCATTGAGTGAAACTCATATGTTTGCCCCCCACTCGTTCCCTTTCACCTGTCTTGTATCTTCTGTAAACATACTCCAGCATTCCGGTCTGCCTGGATTGGTGATATAAGCTGAAGAGAGGCCAAGAGCAGGGTTAGAAGATGGTGGCTTCTGCAAGAGCAGCCTATTGCCATTGTCCCATATCTTTCCCTTGTAAGGCAGACAAGCACACAAACATGTACAAACTCATGCACATAGCCAGCATGTGCATACTATTCAGAAAGTATTTTTAAATCCGAAGGAGTGTATTTAAAAGCAATTGTATGTTGTTCTCATCTTTTGTCAGAATTACTACAGATTAATTACATCCTCCACCATTCGTAAAATAGAAGAAAATGGTAAAGATGAAGCATTTATGATCAAAACCTATCTTGCATTAATAAGAACTTATTTTACATACAAAATGCATGTTACGTATGTATCAAATTTACTGATGAAAAGATTCAGCTAACACCAGTTTTTTATTTCTTGATAATATTCTTGTTATCTCAATTATAAAAATTTAATTGCTGAATTACAGAATGAAGAAAGCTACACCCTGCTCAAACTAGCTCTAAAATGGACTTGGGTCTATAATGCATCATGTAAACTTAAAAACTCTTGTCAGATAAATTAGATAAATGTTTTTGCACTTTCCCTGGAGAAGATCCTCTGCTTTTAAGAGCAATTAAATTTCATCAGAATTTTCAAAGCTGGAATGTACTAAAACATTGATTTTGTGCATTGTTTTCATTTAAAAGAAAAAAAAAAGCCTTAAATGGTTGCAAGTTTCACTTAAACTCTGGCATCCAAAATGTTTCTGTTGTAATCATAGAATGGTTTAAGTTGGAAGGGACCCTTAAGATCATCTAGTTCTAACCCCCCTGATATAGGCAGGGACACCTCCCTCTAGACCAGGTTGCTCTAATAATTATATAGTTGAAATACTATATTTTGAAGCATTTTAACAGTGATTCAATTTCTCTTTAATCACTTATCTGGAAAATATTGCTTCTACAAAACGATATTCATTTTTCATTTAATGGCTACAAAAGAATAATTAGCAGCTCCAAATACTTCTGCCTTACCTGAGAGAATACAAGCTTATAACGATATGTTTCTTCCTTGTGTGCATCTTAACGACACGTTTACACTTCTGTTGACCACTCCTTACTTCTTGGTTACAGAAGGCATGTGGACAGACACTTCTTTTTTACTGGCAAAGCTGTTTGCCAAACGCAGGACACAGTGTCTTGTGATTTTATCACCATGACGACAGTTTATTTCACATTAAAATAAAAAAATAAAAAAATGAGCACCAAGCCCGCATTCAGCTCAGTGCTTGAACATGTTTTCTTAACGCAACCATACTGAGATGTTTACTGGTTCCGTGATCCCGTGAAAAGTTAGATTCTGGATTTCAAATGGACACATGTTCATAGTATTAAGATTTGAGTATCTTAGTGATTGGTAACATCTCCAAGAAAACGCTTAGCAGCTGCCCTTGAGTCCAGTATCTCAGGTTTAACCAGCAGTCTATTTTAAAGATTCTGGGAGACAAAACAAAACAACAGCAACAACAAGAGCAACCCTTCTGCGCTCCTGTGAATGGCAGACCCTCCCCAGTACCCACAAAGAGACTCATTTTGCATGTAAACCCTGCCTGTCTCCGCCTGCCTGCCTGCTCTCCCTGTCCTGCTATAAGTATCCCTGCAGTCGGGCCTTCGGGGATAAAAGTGCTGCCGGTAAACCGTCTGCACCCTCCCTGCCCCCCTAATTACTTCCGCTTGACTGAATGACGCGAACTCCTTCCATATGCTAGGACAGGCCATTTTCCAGCCCTTCTCATTACCCTTCCAATGGGCACCACCCCCCAGCCCCGGGAGCGAATCGTCAACTCCTGGCGCACCCTCCTGCCCGCCGCCTGAGCGTCCCGTTGCCACGGTGACGCGCTCAGTGCGTGGTGGAGGTGGAGGCTGTCCCTCCGTTCCTGCCGAGGGACTGCCCGACAACGGTTGGTGGCTGTGGGTTTCAAGGCGAAGGGGCTCTCCTTCCTCCACTGCAGCTAGTAGGAGAGGTGAGTAGCTGCTCGGAGCTGGTTACCCAGAGGGGGCCGGCTGCAGCTCCCAGCACGCAGAGTACGGCTGAGGAGAGATGCTCTTCCGCGGTGCCCTCTAGAAGTGGGTTTTATCGAAGTGTCCCATGCCCTGCTTCGGGAGGAGAGCCGAGAGGGAACGAGGGTGCTCTCCCTGCGAAGAAGCGGCTGTGTGCTGCTTCCCCTGTCCCCGGAATGGGGATAGGGGTGAGGAGAGGGTTAAACCTTTTTCTTACCTGTTGCTTGCTTCTTCTGTTGTCTGAAGTGTTTAGAGCAAGCTTCTGCTCTTCCTTCTGAAATTTAAAGTCAGTTGTTCGGTATTTATATTTGAATAAGCTGACACTAAATGAGGACACTCTTTATTTTGGCTGATGTGGTAGTGATAGTGATTTTCTTTGTGTAGCTTTGAAAGCAGATACGACACTATGGAAAGTAGAATGTCAGAAGATACTGAAGGAATTGAAAAAGAAATAGAAAGTGAATTAAGTAGAATCAGTGTTTCTTCCTTTGAAGCAGATGGACCTGACACAGAGGTACCAGAGGAATCTGTGAGTGACACCGAGTCAGTAAGTGTTCAGAGGGCTCACGCTGCTTTTTACTTGTGCTTAAAAGTTGTACAGGATCTGTAAGATATTCAAGTAGATGATCTACTATCCATAGGATAATAGTGTAGTTGGTCATGAGGCCATTAGTCATATAACTTTGATAGAAATAATGCTTGACCAAGACATCAGTGGTGATTGTTTATGTGCTCACATGTTAAAATGCCAGCAGTATTTACAACAATTTGCACATCTACAGAAGGCACCCCGTTTTCCCTAATCTTTGAGGAGATGGTATTTTGAGTAGGAAATGTCTACATGGAAGAGAAAGTTGAAACATCAGATGTGCGTACATACCTTAAATGTTTATACCAGCAAAATTAAAATTAATTTTGCTTCTGAGGAGTTGTAGCATCCTTATGGAAAAGATTCCATACACTGTATGTTTTAGTTAATTTTTGTCTCAACTCTTCTCTTAATTTCTTTTTCTGTGATAGTTATAAAGGAAATATTAATTGAAACATGTTTCTGAAGTTTTCAGTAGATAAGCTACTAAAATGTATTCTAATTAGAATTTAATTAAAGTGTAAGAATGAGAATTATTAATTGTTCAGTGGATGATAAGACAGTGGGAACAGTGAGAATTCCCGGCACCAAAACAGTGAATAATTTTGGTAGCAACTGCTACTAAATTTTCATTGGTGTTTTATAGATGAATCCTAACTGAATCAGTATTCTTGCATATTAGGTATTTATCTTTAGCTGTAGCAGTGAGATGAAAAAGAAGAATTTACATGAACTGTCATATTTTTCTAGATTTCAGATGATCTGCCAGAATCAGTTCTATCCTATTTAAATTTCATTAAGAACAGAAATCAAGATGCCGAAAAGGTTATACTGCAAGACTTAGACGATGAAGAAACTACAAGTAAGCAGGGATCACAGTTAACATATTTACGCAACTCATATTGCGACTAACAATCATCAATAAAACAATGCAAACTTTTAAGTACAGCAAGCAGTAAAACATATTGCATCAGTTTCTGAAAGCACACTGAGTCTCTAAGAATAAAATTATGTAATGCTGTATTCTCAGATTAAGTTTTGTGGTTGAATGCTTTATTTTTTAGTGACGTAAAGAAGTATAGTAGGTAGGTAGTATATAGCAGAACTGGGTACTGCTAGTGGATTTTCTCTCTGTGTACTAAATTATATATTTCTTTCTTCTTTAGGTAATATTCATGAAGTAGTTCCTTGCTATGCTTTAGATAACTTGGCAGAATTGTCTTCTGAGTGTAATGAAGATCCGGAACAATTTAAAAAAAGGGTATTCACTATTTAAATGATGTATATAGTGAACAAAATTCTATTTGGTATAGTAAATAATTTACACTTGTTTAGATAGCTTCCTAATGAGACATATAGATAAATTCAGTTTTATTTCTGTTAGGCTATCCATATGGTATTAAATTGCATTTTTTGATTCTGGTCTTTGGAAATGGGACTCAATTGCAATGCACTACATTTATAAGTTAAAATTTGGATTCAGTTCTCTTTATCAATCCTTGAGATGTTGAACACAACAATTAACAAAAACAAAACTGAATAATCATTTCATATTTATTCCCAGAATAATATCTCAGTAGTATTGTAACAGTTCTGACACTTTTCTCTAATCATACTCTTTTGATTAGAATGGTTATTAGAATGATGATTAGAAGGATGTTAACGCCTGTAGCTCTCAAGGAGAAATCAAGTGTTATGAACCGCAGTTCTTTTATATTTTAATGAGATTTGAGAGAATAATTTGCTGAAAAATTTATAAAAACACAAACCTGTATTGAATTTAATCACTTCTTGTCACCTGTTTTTTTATTAGTGAGCACTTCTGCAAACATGAATTTTTATTCTCTGAAGACCAGTGTTTAAAATAGCAAAATTACTTTTTGTAAATTTAGATTTATTACCTAATTTAATCTGTATCCCAAGCATGTGATGAAGAGGCAGTAAATAAGCAGGAATAGATTACTTCTTGACACTGAAAAAAAATGAATGAAATACAGCAAATCTTGATGTCTATAGCATTGTTTTCAAATAGACTGCTTAAAAATGTACAAATGACTAGTTCTTTGACTATCTCCATAACAGTTTGGATGCATAAGTATAGTGCTTCCATAGAAAGTAGCACAAAAACAACCCCCAAATACAAAGAGTTTATTTTTCCAAGTTAAAAATGCAAAATACTCTTAAGTAAATAAATAACACAGAAATACTGTGTTTTTTTTAAGGGGAATTTATGGTAATATTTCTTATTGTAGAAAACATCTTTTGACTGACCCATTTGCATTTTTCAGTGTTCTAAGGATAGCGGTCAGCAGTGAGTTTCATACTCTTGTAAGATGAAAAACGTTATGCTTGTTCTGGGAGATTTTTATAATATTCTGCTTTTTATTTTTGTTTCTTGTTTCTTAATGACAATCTAAACTATATTAGCTACTATTTGAAATTGAAAATGAAGACTTGAAAGTTCCTACAACTCCTAGTTGTAATAGTCAGTCCAGCAGTGAAGTAGTCACTGATGACCTCTTTCTTACAGGTAAGAAAGTGCATTATTCATTTGCTTGTGTTGATCTTTAGCATCATTTTACTACTTCCTACTGTTTTCCACTTTGTAAAAAAATACACTACAACATGCAATAGCCTTCATGGACTGCTTGTGGTTTATCTAATTTTAGAATCACAGAACTATCACTGTCTTTCATGTCTCAATAGAAATTTATTTCAGAAAATATTACCCTAGAATGACTTAAGTAATTATAAGAAGAAGAAGAAAAAAAAAAACAACCCACAAGAGGAAGCCAGATTGGAATCACTAATATGCTTATTCTTTAGCCACAGCTTGCTTTATTTTTTACAGTCACATTAGTTTGGATTGTGTCCATTTGCCTCAGCCTTTGCATGTTTTTGAGTGGAACACATCAGATATAAAAACTTCTGCTAGCAGCCAGAGAAGGCATTTATCCTGAACACCAAGTGTAATCCTGGCACACACACTGGTAGAATAGATATGGCTGTGGCAGTGTCAGAGGTTGTAATAATAAGTGTTCAAAGTAGTTCATTAGGTACAGTATAAATTCTCATTGCTCATTGTAGCTCTGATTTCCTTGGGGATATATATTGCTGGCTATTATCAGCTCAGGATCCTTTAGGTTGTATTTGCTTGTCAATGCATTAAGACCATCAAGTCCTCCAAAGCTTATTATTAAATAAAGGTTTGCTTGCTTGCTTGATTACAAATTTGTAGCTGATATTGAAATGAACATGAGCCTTACTTATCATGAAGTAGAAGAAAAATGTAGACAAGAATTTCAACAGTGGGAAAAACGACAAAGTGAGATTGAAGATGACAAGAGGAAAAAGTGGAAAGCTGAGAGAGAAGCACAGGAAAAGCAGAATGAAGAAGAACATGCCAGAAGGGTGCAGCATCTGGAGAAATTTGAGGCTGAAAGAATGGAGTTAGAGCTTCTGCACAAGGTGATTAATGATACTTAAATAATGGTTTTGCCACCTAGATTAATTGAATTCAACATCTAATGTGAAAAAGAGAGTGCTGTTCCAGATTGTATGATCATCCTAAACTCTACCTACCCTTTCTGACACTAAACGGACACATAAGTCATATTTAAGTACTATCTGTTGAGATACCTTTTTTATGGCGTTGATTGACAGTGAACCTATGTTAAATGGTAAGTTATTCTTTTGACTTTGCCTGTACAAAATTTGTACAATACCACACCAGCCATAGTACTGGAAATCAGAGTTGTACTAAATTACTCACAAACAAAAAGTGGCCACTGTGTGTTAATAGAAGGTACTTTGGATCACCCACTCCAGATACACATTTAGATAAAAAATCATAGGTAAAGTAATTCGAGCCAAAATCATTTCATTCATAAATGCTCATGTTGGGCTTCATCTGGGTAGAAGTTACAGTACTCCCTTTTATTGTCTGTGTCTAGGAGACTGTCTCAGGATTCATTTACTGAGCTCCATCATGATGGAATATGGCTTTACACTTTGGTTGCATTATAGGAGAATCTAGTCATGTTTTACCATTGTGTAGAGTCCATACCAAAGGAAAAAATTTGGTAATTCTCCACAAAAGAGAATGAGAAAATTAAATAATTTAATCTTCAGTCATTGTATTTGTGAGGGCAAGATACTTTCTTATTTAGCCTAAATATTTCTGTAGTAGGAGACATGTTAATACTTCATATTCAGATAACTGATTTGTTAAGAGCTGAGCATCTTGGCTGCAGCAAGGTAATTCAAGTCACCAAAATTAAGAAAGGACTTAGTAAGTGAAAAGACTCTTGATCTCTAAAAGTCAATGAAGTGTCTGAGATAGCTCTGTTTTCAGCAGGCCACAGAATTGTTTTTTCTCTTCTCTTTGATTTCCTGAATCATTTTTAGATGGAGAATGGCTTTCTTTCTCTAGACAAAATGGATTGTGTCATGTTCCTCCTGTGATAATTTGGTAACTCTATAACTAGCACACTTTACAGAGGTGAAAGATGTAGAGTAACCTTCTCCATTAGAGAAGAATTGAGACTTCCATGTTTCTGAACATGCATGAAAAGCAATGTTTATGTACCTGGCTCTAGGGTGAAAGAAGAGCTGGCTTGTTTATACTGGCTCCTCACGTACTACTGTATATTTAATTTGGCTGATACTGATTTATCTTGCTTCCACCAGGAGTCAGGTGGTTCTGGATCAGCCTCTGGTTTTTATGTAGTTATTCTCTGTTAATTGTCAATCAGATGTAATTCCAGACACAGACTTTTGTTTTTTCTTCCCCTGGCAAACAATTTCAGTTAAAAACTTTCCTTCAACTTCACTGAACAAAATTCCTGTTTGAAAGATTTTAGGATTATCAGTAACATACCAGCACAGAGTTGATGTTTATGCTACTTTCAGAACTTTTATTTCTGTTATGTTGCTGCTATAATGTACCTCTTCTTTGAATAGTGTTTTCATATGCATAGCTTTCATTTTCAATAGTACAGAATTTGAAGTAGTACAGTAGTGCAGAGGAGAGTGGCAGTTGTTTGGACCAAATACTGAGATGGTAACTCTCTGAAGGTACACATCTTAAAGTACTAGACCAAATCTGCATTAATTTGAATGCCAAATTGTTTATTTTAATATTTGTACAGCTGAGTTTCTCATTTGAATGCAGGCATTCATCCACCAAAGTGGGTAATTTTAAAGTCAAGATGGAGGAGTTGAAGGAGGTTATTTTGTACAATAGGTTTTGTACAATAATCATTTAAGTTGATTTATTTTGCAGAAACAACAAGCTTTGATGGAAGATGAGTTACAGAAGGAAAAGAAAGCTTGGAGAGACAAAATGATGCAACACGAGGTAAAGTTGTACAGTGACCTTTTCTCAAAAGACTATGAGGTTACTGTCATATTAGAGAATATATGTTATTCTATAACAGCTAATACACCAATTGCTGTCTATTAATAGTAAACTTGTGCCAACACCTGCCCTGTTTTAAAAGTGGTTGAAGTCTATCATAATTGTTATTTTGGCCTAGGAATTAATCATGAAGTTACAGCTTCAAATGGAACAGGAGAAAAGGGCATTTGAAGAGCAGGAAGCAAAAGAATGTAAACACCTGACAGAACAACGGAATACAGCAGCTGTGAAAATCCAAGCTAGATTTAGAGCCTATTTAGTCCATAAAGAGTATGCTCCCATCTTAAAACAATGGAAAGATGAAATAAAAAAGAAAAAGAAAATACAAGAAGAAATTGAGAGAGAAATGAAAGTAAGAGAGGAAAAAATGAGGAGGCGAATGGAAGAAAGGATGCAAAATAAAAAAGAGGAGAAAAAGAGGCAAGAAGAGCTAGAAAGACAGAAGTATTTGGAACAGGTAGGGAGACGTAAGGAATATGAAAAAAAGAAAGCAAGCCTGAGACTTGAAAGAGAAAAACAGCTGAAAATAAGAGAAGAACAGAGAAAACTAAGAGAAAAAATAGATAAAGCTATGATAACTGAAAATGGAGAAAGTAACAAAGAAAACATAAAAGAGAATAAATTGACAGAAAATAAGGATGTTATAAGAGATGAGAAAAAGGAACTAAATAAGCAAGTAGAGGAACAAGAAGAGCAGACTGATATAATGGGTGAAACAAACAGTGGGATGATTTCAACGGAAAGAAAATTGACACCAACACTGACTGTGTTAGTCTCTGAGAAGGAGGACTCTTCACGAGTGAATAATGAAAACATATGTATTAATTTGATAACATATGTAGAAGAAAATTACTCACAAACAAAAGAACTTAATAAAGAAGCTTCAATTATCCACACTTTGAAGGATGAATCTGTTGATTTTGGAGCAAATTACAGGGTAGAAAGTAAGTCAAATGATACATGCAGCAGTCAATCAAATGCCCAGTCAAATGCAGATGACCAAGATCAATTTTCTCAGTCTGAAACAATAGAGAAAACTGTATTTCCAATGGAAGATGCTAATGAGGAAGTTATAAAGAACTGGGACACAGTTCAAGAGGTGTCTAAGTGTTCCAATAGTTTAATTCTTCCCAATGATATTGAAAAAAAGAGGACAAATTGGATGACCACATGTGAATCTTGGTCTAAAGTATATGAAGAAAACCAAAGAAAAATACCAAATATTAAAAAACGGTCAAGGAAAACTTCAGTTAGCAAGATGCCTCCATTAAGTATACAGAAGATAATTCATAGTGGTCCTTGGAGTACTCTGCAGCAGGTAACTGTATAGATTTAGAATAAAATTGGAAGCTAAACCATCACTGTTTTTTGTTTGTTTGTTTGTTTGTTTTTTGGTGGTTTTTTTGGTTGTTTTTTTTTTGTTTGGTTTTTTACTTCATTGATTGTGTTTTTTGTTGCTATTATGGTGTTTGTTTGTTTTTAAAAAAAGCAGAATGCTATTTTGGAAAAGAAGTGCTATTTTGGAGGAGAAAATTATCATTGGGGAGCATGTAGATTTCAGTGGGAATTGTTCCTATGCACAAGTGGCAAATAAGGCCAATGAAAATGATGTTTGAATTCCTGTTGATGATCATTTTGGAGCAGAGTGATGTGTCTTCAGATATAGTATCATAAGATTATAGAATGCAGGAGATCTTAGCTTCTTTTTTCAGCTAAAATAAAATGGCTTTGCTTTTGTATATAGCTCTGCATTTAAGCTCCTTCCGCATCTGTCTTCAGAATTTTGAGAAAGACTAGTCTTTTCCAGAATCAAGGCATAATTGATGGTCAACTTATAGATGGTGTTTTGCCATAAAGAATACATTGGTTCCCAGCAGTTATGGAGTATCACTGTATGCTTTCTCTGTGCTCTCATCTTCATATCCACTCTGAGGTGACATACTGGACTACATACTCCTTCAGTATGAACTATTTCCATCTGTTCACGTGCACTCGTGGTAGCATGATGAGAATTAATTGATGCTATTAATATATTTTCTTAGTTTTAATTTTCCATTAAAATTCAGTATCATTAGTACAACATCAGTTTTATTTATTTAAAAGTGAATATTAAAATCAAACTGTCTTTTTATGTTTTTTTCCCATTTAATAGATCAGACCTATCAATGTGAAAGGATTAATGTACTTGTTGTTTGCATTCTCAAAAGTGTCAATAAAATGTAGTTTTGTAACCAGAAAGTAACCAGAATATGGTATTCTATAATAAATGTTCAATATAGTAACAGTTAATCTTGTTTATCACATTAATTATCATGCAGATCACAACACTTACACTTGAAGATTTGCCAGCTTGTAGCCTCTCGACACTGTCACAGTGTTCAAATCTACAAGTTTTGACTCTGAGACGCTGTGGATTAGTTGCACTGGAAGGACTAAGTAGCTGCAAAGACCTGAAGTATATCAACGTGGAGGTACTAAGCATATTTGATTCTTTATCATAACTGGGTGAAAGCTGTCAGTGTTGCTGTTCAGGTGGCTGTGCAATTGCATCCAAATTAGTATAGAGTCATAGAAAGATAGAATCATCTAGATTGGAAAACATTTTTGAGAGGGTCAGAGCTTGTGGTTTGCTCTTACTGCCACCCTGGACAGGATGTACATTTTAGTGCTTTGAAAAAAGCATAGGAATATCAATAAAGTACTCCCCAAAATAAACTGAGTTACAGAAGCAGATTTGCATTGTACATAGCAATTTGCATTTCACTAAAACAGCATCCCACCAATGAATCAAACTACACTAAGAAAAGTGATAGCATCAACCTAATATTATATACTAATATAGTAATTAGTATTGCTATGACTTGATTGATAAGGTGTTCATTACCTCAGACTATCTGAGGTCTCGAATAAATAGGTAGGTACTGTTCACTATAGCAGGTGTTTAGCTTAGGCAGGAGTAGGTCCTTTGAAATGCAACCCCTGGATTTTTAAACTGAAAATTACTCACATAAATGCTCTAGGAATTATATGCCATGTTACACTAGAGACATGATCTCTGGGTACTTGTTACTGCACGTTATCCAACATTTATTTAACTTTAATTTAACTTTTAATTAACTTTAATTTAACTTTTAATGATGATAGAAAACATTTTTCTGCATGGTGCATCTTAGTTCTGAAATTTAGTTTACATGAAACAACTTCAATTTTCTTTCATGTTGTTTAAATACATTTATAAGAAAGTGTGCCCTCATTATTCACAGTAGACTTGTGAGTAAGCAACATCTGTTCTTTCCAATATATTTTTTTCTTTACTTTTCTCAGTTGCCTTATCTATTCAGAATGTAGTTTCTGTGATTCATTGATTTTTGGTACATTGATTTATGAAAGCACAGTAGTAATATGAGAGCATAAAATGCATGTCTAAGCTGACAGTCTTTCTAAGGCTGGTATTTATATGCAAAAAATTCTAGATCAAATAATGTTGTGTACAGAACTGTTTCATTTTTTTCTTGTTGTTTTCATTTAATTTCATTTTTATTTTATTATGAAATTTTATACTCAAAATAGTATGTAGGATTGTCTCACTATTTTGATGAAGGAGACTTTTAGAATATTCACTTTTACTTATGCTTTACTCATACCTTAGTAATATACACTGATAATAATACTTTGACTATGCTGGCTGATTAAGCTGTTGTCTTCCATGCAGTCTTAATGAAGAAACAGCCTCTTTTGTGAGGAGTCAGTGTTGTGGCTTCCAAAGGAAGCGTTAGTGCATCTTTGCCTGCAGCTGAAGCTAGCACCTAAATCTTGGTAGGAATAGGAATGAGTCTTTTTGGCTTAATCTGTTGGTTGCAAAGGCAAGGAATTTAATTTTTGTTTTGTTTTGTTTTCTCGAGTATCTGCTGGCGGAAAAGTGAAAACAAACAGCAAGGGCAGCTATGGATTTTTCAGTTCAGTCTCCCACGCTTTGAGAAGCTAGTAAAGTGTATTTGGAAAATACCCCTGTGTCCTCAGATTCTCTTTACACTTTTTGTTTCAGCTTTTGGGTGTTTTCAGAGTCAGAATGCAGTGTGAGATACATCTTTGTTCTATACCAGTTGAACACAGAAATGCAGGTTCTGATTCATTAACTTATTTTCTTAATGGAAAAAAATAGAGATGCCCTTACCCCTAGCTAGAAGTTTAAGGTAAAAATGGTGATAATCTACTATATTTTTACATTTAATTCTGCTGATTCACTGTGGATGCAATTTAACATTCCTGTTTTCTTTGTTACAGGAAAACAACATTCAGGTAATTGACTGTGAAAATCTGGAAAATCTCTGTATTCTGATTCTGAATAAGAACCACCTTTCATCAATTTCTGGCTTGGATGGTTGCATAAATCTCCAGAATCTTGAACTTTCCTACAATAGAATCACTCGGATTGGTAAGAAAATTAATGAAATGTTATTTCAGTTTGAATAACTGAATGCTTGTGCTGCGTATATGCAAGGTTATATTTCCCTTAGATTCAGAGCCAGCCAACAGCTAAGCCAAGGCAAATGAAGAAATGGATTTAGGACACACCTGTATTTTAAATTGTACTCAACTTCACATTTATTTGTAGCATGTCTTAGCTACAGTATTTCTATGTATAAATCATTACCTGAGCATGCTAACCACACTAACACCAGACCACAACCTTTCCTTCTGCTAGCATGCTGCCCATTCTGGTTCCAAACTATTGTTCTATACTTAATTCCCTCTCTTGCTCTTCGTTGCTGCTGATTGCCCCAAAGCTGGAAAAAAAAAAAAAAAAAAAAAAGAGTTTAACGTGCAGTCATGCAACCCTTTTAGGCACATCTAGTATGCCAACACCTGTTATAACAAATTGCATTTGTAAATAATATTTGTTAGGTCTGGCAGATTATGGACCACTTAGCATGCAGACAACCCACAGACAACAGATGCATCTGTACTTAAAAACTTGGGACCAAGAGATACCTGTTGGCCAGCCAGGAATTTTTCATGTAGTGAACAAGAACTTGCTTCTCTCTCTGTTGCACTGCCTCTCTGCCTGTGAAGTGCCTAAGAGGCTTCTGGCAAGCCATAAAAAAATTGTATCGTAAGCCTTGTGCTATATAGATTTTGTATAGAGTATTAGTAATTGGGATCTAGAGCTTCTTCGACTGACAGAAAATCAGAAAGAGTAGCACTGTCATCCTTGCTGTACTTAAGTGGAGAAGCTAGGTTTCTTTTTTGTTTTAGAATCATATATGGAGGGAAGACCATTAGCGGTCCCTCAAAAGCAGCATTAATAGTTGAGAAAAGCTAGTAGAAAATTGCCAGAATGTTACAAGAAAAGAAGCTCTCCAGGAAGAAAGGAACAAATATTCCCCAGGTAAGTATTATAGTAGGTTGAACAGACCTAGATTTAACAGCTTCCCTATGGCTCTAATGTCTTGGGTTTTGGTACATGATATGCTGTGGTATTTGTAAAGGCCATGTCTCGCTCCAATTTATAGGAGGGAGAGGAGGTTCTTTGAAATATGTATGCCCGGCGTGAGATTAAGAAACAGCGGTTCAAATGTTGGTCCGACCAGTTTATTACAAATGTTAATAAGGGAGATGGGGAAAGGGGAGGACGGACACTATTAAGGATTGGGGTAATGGGGAAGGGAAGGCGAGCGATAGAAAAGATAGAAAGAGGCAAGAATTGCGTAAAGCGGGGATAGTCACCACCAGGATCCGGCAGCAGTCCCGTTTGCACGACGTTCCGACGGTCCGAGGCCGAAGGGCAGGAGCAGCGAGGCCGGTCTGGGGCAGCGAGAGGATGCAGGCCAGGGAGGAAGCAGCAGGTCTCAGGTAGCAGGCCCAGGGAAGTCCGTCAGCAAACGGTCCGTAGAGGAGGATCGGAAGGCAGGAAGCTCGTGTCGTGGTGAGAGATCAGTCTCCACGTAGAGATCCGTCTACACGTTGCGGTGAGAGATCAGTTGGCAGAGAACCCCTCAAGTCTGTCGTGGTGAGAGATAAGCCTCTCCCGTTGCCGTGGTTGTGGTGAAGGATCAGCTTCCACCGTTGTGGTTATTGGACCCTCTTTTATCCTCCATTTTCTGCTGCCTACGTGACATTCCTGGGGGCTTGAGCAAGAGTCCTGTGCATACCTCCTGAGATGGCCATTTTCCTTGAGATAAGTCCACACAAAAAGACCGTTTCCCGGCCATTAGCGGCAGCTTATCTCTCTCTCGATGCCCCTGGCCTTGTCCATCTGTGCTCCTTAAAGGATTTCACAATCCTTAGCCAGGACCTGTCCATCAGTGTCCTCAAGACAAAAGATTTCTCTGCCTTTGCCCAGGACTTGCCTGGACTTGTTCCTCAGCAAACTTTGAGTCAATGATATAAAAGAATAGTCTCTTACAGGCCACTAAAATAGAAATCACTATATCACTTGAGGGTTACAATACTAGCATTAATTAATCTTCAGAAATTTGTCCATTAAAGTAATACATTCTTATTATCAAGAAGAAATTCCATGTGGCAAAGTTTTGTGTATAAATTGCAAAATATTTGAGAGATGACTAAAAAGGCAAATTTCTAGCTGTATTCTTTGTCTGTGCTGAATCTGAAAGCAGTATTTGGAAAGACATCTGAATAGGGAGTAAAAAAAAAATTAGGGAGATTTTGATGTTTTATTTCATTTGCCTTGATTTATACTATTAATTCTTTTTGAAGTGTGTGTAGTGGAGACCTAGCTGTACAGCTGGAAAACAACTTAAAACGATTTTTAAGCTGCTGAATGAAACAATCACTTGAGAGATTTTTATTAAAAATAAAAACAGCCATCAAACACACAGTTGTGACAGTATGAAGATACGTAGTGAAATTCTGTAATAGCAAGTGTATTGCAAATAGAAATAGGAAATCTAAAAAAAAAAGATGTTGATACATTCAAACAGTCTATAAATTTAGGGTTCATACTGATATTTATTGTGGGTTTTTTTTCTACTATATGAAAAATTGAAATCATCGTATTTATGAAGAATTTATATTACTTACAAATAAAGATACTGAAGTATCAACGTTTACTATAAAATCATATCAGTATCCTAATGGGAAATGATGAAAAAAAGAGTTATAAAATGCTTTGTCTTTGTGATCGTTCTTTCAGGCGTACCTCATTTGGTAGAAATGTCTGAAAGATTACTTTAAGAACGAACTTTAGGATTGGAGCAACTGTGTGGAACTGTATCTTTGTATGGAACATGTACAGTAAAATCCTGTTGTACTTCCTGTTTTGTTCAATGTGATGTTACATTTACTAAGTTTCTGATGAATTTGACTGAGTAAACATTCACTGAAATTGGTTTGGAATCAGTCTTTCACAGCTGCAATACAATGCAGTGTGCTCTGTTAATCCATCTTTAAAAAAGGGCATATGGTGTTGCTTTTTGTTTTTGTTGGTTGCTACACTTATTTATAATACTTGTGTTTTAGTAACTCGTTGGACACATCAGGCATGCTCATTTTTTCTCTTCTTCTTTCCTCTTGTTAAAATATAGCATCAGTAGGATGAAAAATGAGAGTTACCAGAAAACCCTTAAAATAACAATAAAAGTATGAGAAATACATCTGTTATGCTTTTTCACTTAAGGATGTATGCTCACAAACTAGGTCATTGAATCAGTAGTATATTAAAGTTCAGTGCTTATGTATTTGGAGGATGATTTACACAAGAAGTTAGAGAAAAAATAATGTTCTGACTTGATTCAAAAAGTATGCTTTCTTATGTTGTCTATATTGTCTGAGTATGCTGGCTAAAATCCCGGCAATGCTAAGAATAAAAGTGCACAACTAGCTACTCTTAAATGTTTCTTTGGACTTCTGTTTTTAAGAAAGCACATCAAGGATTTTTATCAAACACCTTTCAGTTTTATTTATTTTTGTTTGTGTGCATGTTTTTCATCTTTGTGTTCACAGCCACTTTTTAGTCCTCCTGCATCATTCGTCTTTGTCATGCTTAGAAGTTACTTCAGAACTGCCTTGATAGCTAAGCCAGAGACCCTAGTTAATTGATTGGAGCTCTGCTTAGCCAACTGATGTGTTACTTAATTGAGAGTTCTCTACAATTTTTTCTGAAACCATGTGCTTTTTTTTAATAGAATGGCTTTTCCCATTGCTCTTGTTGGTTGCATCATGTGAAAAACAGACAGTATCTTCTGGAAATGTGCACTAGATTTTCATGCTTATTTTTAATTTTGTATGTGTACAGAAGAAATATTAAAATACCAGGTGTTTGTATTATATGATTCTCTCTTTTGTATTTTTCTCTTGGACTGTATTTGATAGTTCAGAATATATTGTGGTCCCACTTGTTCTGTAGTGTTGATGTGTCTGTTCTGAGTGATGTTCTGTCTGTCTAAGACAGGTGATGAGAAGGAAATGTGAAGAAAAACCACACAATTTGTGCAGTACGCAAAATAGGAAATTTCCAGATCTTGTATTAACTCCTTGCTTTTTCTTACTCTATGTGTAATCTTTGTTCCATTCTGTGCTAATTCAGTGCTTTTAAATTTACCAATACTGCTATGCTATGAAAGTTTAAATACTCCTCTTGGAGGAAGTCTTGAAGACATTAATTTTAATGCTCTCCGAAAGGAAATTGTTTTGAGGCCACTAGATGGTGCTGATTCCCTTTTTATTCTTACTTGAACATGGAAAAAAGAAAATATAGAGCTGGATCTTGAAGTATTATACTATGATAGTATGTCATGGGTATGCTTTAATTTCTTTTAGAATAATTAAAAATCTGTATATTTATTATCTGAAACACTGTTTTTAAGTTATAACACATAACATCTGATATTTTATGTACAGGATGTTGTCTCTTTAATATTCAGTGTGTTATGTGATTGCATTATGTTGACTGAATGCTTCCTATTTTTAAAATTACTGTGATTTGACGGCCTGTTGTTTTTAACTGCACTGCTAGCCTTGGTATTTAATCTTTCACTTCTTTTTTGTCCTTATTTTTTCCTTTCCATATTCTAAATAATTGATAGTGCAAGATGGTCTTCAGTCTCATAATCTAGTTTATTCCCTGAAGTTTATTCACTTCTGCAAAGCTTGTGCAGCTTGCTTATGGAAACTTCGGGTAAGGTTAAAATGAGACAAAGTATTACGTCAAACCTGTGAAGATTACTTGAAAGAAAAGTACATTCAGAACTATGTTGTTGTGTGTTGTAATAACTAATGACAGTTATTAATTGCTCAAGCATAGTAAGTGCAGTTTATCAGTTAAAAAAATGTTCTTTTCCAAGGGGTTTGTAAACTGGTCTATTACTTAGTTAATAGGATCAGAAATTTATGAACTACATACATCGTATTTTTGATAGAGTCAAATGCAGATAATTTTTTAAAACTTGTATACAACTAAGCCTAATCATTACTATATATAACATGAGTATATTGAAACCTCTTTTCTTGGTAAGTAGAAACTAGCTTTTTCTATTTTAGCATGGCTTAATTCAGGTTATATCTTTTAATTTTCAGGTGGTTTGGAATCACTGAAAAACCTTCAGCAATTAACTGTGGATCATAATCAGTTAATTAGCACAAAAGGTCTTTGTGAAGTACCTACTCTCATACATCTGGACTGTTCTTTCAATCATCTCACACAAGTTGAAGGCATTGAGAGTTGTGGACTACTTCAAATTCTGAAGTTACACAGCAATAACCTTCAGGAGGTAAAATCCTTGAATTAAGTGATTGTTTATTGTATCTACATCTTCCTTAATAGTAATGTCATTCAGTCTGTTGATCATGTGTGCACTGTTTGCCAGGGATATTAGTTGTTTGTTGGTTGTTTTTGTTTTCCTTATAGAGATTTTTCAAAGACAAAAATTGCCATCAGTGGTAACTGAGTATTTTTTTGCTCCTTGGAAAATTGGACACTCAATAATTGTATTTTATATCCCTCAGTAATTATACTTCCTTCATTGGTTTGACACATGTAGTCTTCAGTTTGTATCATGCAATAATGATTGTTTAAAATGTCACAAAATACTATTGTCATTCCTGATGTCATACCAGTTTAGGTTACTTTCAGGAATGACTGAATAGAAAGGTAGTTTGCTAAGTAGACAATTAATCATCTTTACTGCTAATGATTCTCTTACACAAGTGGGAGCAAAAAACTATTATCAATAAGCAGCAGAAATGAAATATTAAGAGTAAGGCTCTTGACTCCCTTTTTGGGAATTTTTTCTTGACTCTTCAAACTATGTGGAGAACATTGAAAAATATTTACCACCTGATTTGTAGCAATTGTTTGACAACTAGTGAGTACATAATATGAAATTGATATGAATAATATGAAATTGATTTAATAATGATTGATGAAAAGCATGTGGTAAAAATTCTGCTGTTGTTTCTCTAACTTATATTGTTTTTAAATAATATTCTCTTCTCTACTTAGTTTCCAAGGCTGGAAAATCATGTTCTGCTGAGAGAACTATATTTGGATGACAATAGCATTTCTTCTGTGAGAATGCTTTCTTTATATTGGTTGCCACTACTGCAGATTCTTTTGTTGTCTCACAATAGGTAAAAAAGAAAGATTCTTTCATTACTGTAGTAGAAACAGAGCAATTTACTAACATAACACTTACCTAATAAGTATAATTCTCAGTATGCTTAAAATATCACCATCTTTTTCAGATATTCTTGGAATGCATGTTGTTGACAAGTTATGGCACTGGCTACCTTTAATTATGAAAATTCATAACAGCAATAAACATGAAAAGTATTTTTTGTATTAGATGTTATATTACAATAATTTTTTAGCATTGCAACTTTATAAAAGCCATAGTTCCTTTTTTTTTTCTTTTGCAATTGTTTCTAGAGTATGTCTGTCAAACTTTATATTTCTCAGCTAGTTTATTCAAAACAGACTTTAAATGCTATTTTGAATATAACTACTAGAGCTAAAATGTATAAGTTTGAATGTTCATTAGGCTGTTTTTTTATTTCATATACATGATGTATGAATGTTCCTAAAACCAAGTTTTAGTACTGCATGCCTTCTTTCATTCTTCAGTGTAAGGGTTCAGTTTGAAGGCATAGATTATTAAAGAAGGATCCAAACAAGCATCATAAAACTAGATGATGCTCTGAAGTATTACATAACTGTCTTTCTTTTCCATTTTATGGGCTAATCTGTATATCTGTGGAATTAGAATGACCAGATTCTCAGGAGTGTTAAAAAAAAAAAAAAAAGAAAAAAAGAATAATTGTAAAAAATGTATTTTCTTCTTGTGATATGTTTACTCTGACTAGGATTTGTCTCACCTAAACACATAGAACATACTGTTACACACAATATACAGAATATGTTCTCTGAATTAATGGGGTTTTTTGGGGGGTTGATTTTTTACATTTAGTTATGGCTATGTCTGTAATGAAAAATTTTCAAAACCGCATGAAGACAAAATCTTAAGAACCAGGTTTTGTTGGTCTGACTGTGTAGATCTACCTTATGTCACATGATCTTACACTTTTATTTACTATCCATTGCACTACTTTGTTTGTCCAGTGGCCACACTGTCTGATCTACTAAAGTTCTTCTGCTGATCTGAGAGAAAGCACATATTTATGGATGAGCAAACTGCAAATTAGCAAAACAAAACAAAGCACCAATTCTCTTTATTTTCTTAATGTATCTATACTTTATATCAAATCTTTGAGACAAACAAGGCAAGATAAATGCACATTAAAGGCCTCCAGATTCCTGGCGTTTCGGTAGCCTGAACTTTTACACCCGCTTTATGTATGCTTATAAGCAGCTCCATATGTGTGTGGTATAGCATTAGTGACACAATGTTCAGTATAGCAACAGTGAATATAATGGAGTAATCTGTTGAAAGAAAAGCTGTTTCTTTACTTTCATCCTGCAACTAGTACTATTTTGTGATTTTTTTAATTATCTTTTTTTTTTTTTTTTTTTTTTTTAAGAATGCATTGAGTGCCATTTTATTTTTACTGGTTGCAGGAAGCCTGTTTAGTTGTAATACTGCAAATCTGTATTTTTTTAAAAAATGAAGTACTGCAAAAAGAAAATATTTACACTAATTTACAGATCTTTTTGTTGTTGTTGTTATTTATTTCTGAGATGTTTTGTATCATAAACCCAAAATTGCTAAAGATAGAACTACAAAAATATGTTGTTTTTTTTTAAACCTACAGTGTAGCAACAAGGAATTAACCGTGTTGACTACATGTTAGTGTTAATTCTGTGTTGAACTACATGTTCATCAAATATAAAACTGCCACCAATTTTTCCACAAAATGAGTATTTTGCTGTGTCTTTTGAACAAGGAGCATGTAGTTGGTTGATACACAGTTGACCGAAGTCAGTGGTGAATACCTACTTGGCTTTGTTACGCAGCACTGTGTCTATGAAGATATGCACTTTCTTTTAGAGCAGCTGGAAAGCACAAACATTCAGTTAGTTTTAAAAATGAACATTTTCTTTTTTCTTATACTGTATAATACTGATAAAGATTTAGGTATGCATGAAAAAAAATACATGCACAGTAAGATTTCATGTGATATTTCTATTTACAGGTAATGTCATTTAATTCTGTAGCTTATTGGTTAATTTATTTTTCAATTAAAAAAAGTTCTACAAAGTGACACTTAATCAATCTGCTCTTCAATTAGTCTTCACATTTTTTGTGCAGCATCACAATAGACAAATATATCCCTCTTAATTTGTTTTAGTATGCCCAAATTCCTTTTGCTTTCTGTTGTTTTCATTATGATAACTTAAGTGTGATATATAAAGAATTAATATTAAAGTAATGCAGTCAGCTGCAATATTACTGTGCCATCTGGGAAACTGATTTGACAAGGATTAAATTCTTTCTGAACTTGTTGCTCATGCGTTATTGGAACTAAATACATACTACTTAATAGATTTTTTAAAATAGAAACGCTAAAAGAAAAGACAGATTAATTATTTCTTCATGCATATTGTTTTCCCTTCTTAAATATACATAGTATGTGTTTTTTCACCTATTTTCTCGCTGTCATTGTAAGGCATTCTGTTTTAAGAATTTAACAAATTTTCCAGAGTCAGCGTAATGTGTGAAAGTGTCATAGAATATTGAATCCAGTCAATCCTGAAGAAGTTATACTTACTTACAGTGTTGTGTCCTGTACTTCCCCACTCTCTTCTTCTTCTTAATCTAGACTTTTTTTAAAATCATTTTCAGTAATTTTTTGCTGATCATATGTTTATCTCTAAGTCTGTAGCACCATGTGCAATACTGATGAAGGGTACTTCTTACTAGGCTATTCATGGAAAGAAAAAGTAAATAACTGACAGATTAACTACCTTGTAGTTAATTATTAATTTAAGATATGATGAATATTGATAATTAAAGTGTTCTTACGCTTAAACTGTGGAAAAGAAATAAACATTACATAAATATCTGGATTAACATACTTTTTTTTTTTTTAATTATCTTTCCCTTCTTATGAATATCAGTGACTTTTTTTTTTTTTTTTTTTTTTTTTTGACTATGGAAAAGCTGACTGAGGGCAAGATTTGGACCATCCTAGAGTTACTGCTATCTGTGTTAAGAAAAGCAGTTTTCATTTTCTGTTGCATACTTGCTACTATTCTAATCTCTTAAATCCTTTTTTCTGACAGGTTTTTTGTTTTGTTTTGTTTGTTGTTGTTGTTTTGTTTTGTTTTGTGGCTATCTATGTCCTGTCCTGCTACAACCCTAAATGGGAGCAGAAAGATGGAAACTATCGCTTGCTTTTTTTTCAAATATATTTTACTTTTGTGTCTTCTTTGTAATTTATATCTCTCATATGCCCTGGGCTAATGTGACAAGGTCAAGTAGTATTAAGTTTTCGATAATGTCCTTTGTCTTTCTGGTTTGAATTTTCTTAGGGGAAAAAAAATTAACAAAGAATGTCAGTGAAAGGAAAGCTAGAGAATGACAGGAAAATGTTTTAACTCTCATAATGCCAACAGCAGGCAAGGATAGTCTGGCAGTCAAATAGAATTCCTCATTCACCACACCGTACACTTAGAGAGTTCCACGAGCCCAACTCACCAAAAATAAAATATTGAAGTATCATTTGTAGAAAGAAGAGTATTGTAAAAGTAGTGTTTCAGTTGCTCATATCAAGTTTGACATTTATTTTCCTAGATTCCTAGATATTCTTGAATATGTGAATGTACAAGTGTAATCTGTGTCATGGATTTTCAGTCTTTCAGCCTTACTATAATTATATCTGATATAAGTATTAAACACTGTGTATATATTGTGTAATTGACTGATCATGAGATCCTAAAATGCTGATATTTCCTGTACTGAGTACAAAGCTTCTTAAGAGGCTTAATGATTTTTTTAATTAATGCCTCTTCATATTTTATTTGGTTCTGTGGAAAACCAGTAGGGAGGTGATAGAACTAAACAGAATTAGAACGAGGCCAACTTTAAAATATGGTTTGAGAAACGAATTGAAGTGTAATGACACATGCTCAATTGGTTTTATTTCTGTTTCTCTGAATTTACTATTAATATATTGTCATATATAAATACGTTTATGCCAATGAGGATGAGGAAGTTTTGTTTTGCTTTGTTTGCATATATAGTAATTATCAAAAAGAATAAGAAATCCGCAACCAGTGCTTTGTCAAGAATTTAACCAGAATTAAGTCCAGCACTGTATTTTTGTTCTAATGCCTGTACCAGAAAACAAGATATAGTCACACATTTCATAGAATCATAGAATCGCTAAGGTTGGAAACGACCCACAGGATCATCCAGTCCAACCATTCACCCATTACCAATGGTTCTCACTAAACCATGTCCCTCAACACAACATCCAAACGCTCTTTGAACACCTCCAGGGTCAATGACGCCACCACCTCTCTGGGCAGCCCATTCCAGTGCCTGACCACCCTTTCAGAGAAGTAGTATTTCCTAATGTCCAGCCTGAACCTTCCCTGGTGCAGCTTGAAGCCATTCCCTCTAGTCCTATCACTAGTCACCCGAGAGAAGAGGCTGACCTCCAGTTCACTACAACCTCCCATCAGGTAGTTATAGAGAGCAATAAGGTCTCCCCTGAGGCTCCTCTTCTCTAGACTGAACAATCCCAGCTCCTTCAGCCGCTCCTCATAAGGCCTGTGCTCCAGACCCCTCACCAGCTTTGTTGCCCTTCTCTGGACAAGCTCCAGGGCCTCGATGTTTTCCTTACAGCGAGGGGCCCAAAACTGGGCACAGTACTCGAGGTGCGGCCTCACCAGTGCTGAGTACAGGGGGACAATTACTTCCCTGTTCCTGCTGGCCACACTATTTCTGATACAAGCCAGGATGCCATTGGCCTTCTTGGCCACCTGGGCACACTGCTGGCTCATGTTCAGTCTAGCATCAATCAACACCCCCAGGTCCATTTCCTCTATACAGTCTTCCAGCCACTCTGCCCCAAGCCTGTAGCGTTGCCTGGGGTTATTGTGGCCAAAGTGCAGGACCTGGCATTTGGTCTTGTTGAATCTCATCCCATTTCAGCAACAAGCATTTTTGGCACTGAACAATTGTAAATTTATATAGTAAGTAGGTTACAGATTTTGATTGGGCATGTTTCTGACCATAGGAATTGTGATTTAGATAATAGGTAAATAATATTGCTATGAAAAAATACTGCTTCCCATGAAGATTAACCATTATAAAATGACCACACCCAGTGCCATTTGCAACACCATTCTTCTACTATCATCCTTGTAGGAACTGAATAAGTTGCCTAAAAGTATGTTTTTAAAAAATATAGTTGATTTTGTGTGTGTTTATGCATAAACATTCAAGTTTTAGTTGAAGATTTTTAACGTCCCGATTTTTATTTTTTCCTTCCCCATATGTATTTAACATAAATCAAAAGTAACTTTTTAAATCTGAAATGTAATATTTGGAAACAGCCTTGCAAGCTGACTGAACAGTTTAACATTTATTCTTATTTACAAACTTCATTGGTGTAATTAAACAAGCCTTTAATAATATTTATTGATAACAATATTAATAGTTATGGTAATACCCAGTCCAAGATCCTTTGTACAGATGAACATCAGCTTAGTTTCCTTGTTTATTCTTCAGCACTACAAATAGGAATTTTGTCATGGTCTTGGTACTGCTTTGTTGTGCAAGACAAGCTCCAAAGCAAGAAGTACATTTTTGTAGCTGTCTGTGCAACTGGCTCTTTATTGACACTGTCTTACGGAAATACTGAAAGAGAGGGAGTGCTAAGAAGAAAGAGCAAACTTGACCATTTAGGAAATACAACTTTGAAAAAAATTACATTAGTTTTTGGATCTAAGAAGTGATGAGTGAAAAAGAGAAACAAACTGATGATAAATGAAGGAAATGGGCTGGGGAAAAGTAGATTTTATTTCCTCTCCCAGGTTTGGGTCTTCTGTGTTATTCTAGCTTTCATGCTTAAAGAAAAGCTAATTGAACTTTTCAAATTTTACAAGTCTTCAGATCCTTGGAACTATTAAAAAAAAAAAATAGATTGAATTATTTACTGGATGAAAAAAAAAATAGTAGCAATTAAGTAGCAAAACTTGACCTGCTGTGAAGGCAAAGAAGTGCTTTTGAGTTAAAGGAGGAATTTTGGTCATTAATTCTAGCACCTTGGATAGCTGAATGAGTTAGTTTTAATAAATGTAAAATATTCTGGTGCATGTGTATTTATTAATTCTTTAATTGAAAACAAAATTCTCTTTTCTTCTTAGCTTAACTGAGCTTGTACCTTTAAATTCATTTGTATCTTTGGAAAAGCTGGATATCAAAAATAACTGCTTATCAGGTGAGTTCGTAGAATCATAGAATGATTTGTGTTGAAAGGGACCTTTAAGATCATCTAGTTCCAGCCCCCCTGCTATAGACAAAGACACTTCCCTCTAGACCAGGTTGCTCAGAGGCCCATCCAGCCTGGTCTTGAATGCCTCCGGGGAGTGGGCATCCACAGTTTCTCTTGCAACCTGTTCCAGTGTCTCACAGTAAAGAATTTCCTCCTAATATTTTGTCTAAATCTACTACCTTCCAGTTTAAAGCTGTTTTTCTCATCCTGTTCCTTCTTGCCTTTTTAAAAAATCCTTCCCCAGCTTTCTTGTAGCTCACCTTCAGGTACTAGAAGGTTGCTATAAGGTCCCCCTGAGCCTTCTCTTCTCCAGGCTGAAAAGCCCCAACTCTCCCAGCCTGTCCCCGTGGGGGAGGTGTTCCAGCACTCTGATATTCTTCTTAGCCCTCCTCTGGACCTACTCCAACATTGCTGTGTAGAAAACATTAAGAGTTGTATAAAAAACATTTTAAAAAGCCATACAAACAAGAAGTTATAAATTACATTATAAATTAGTTGAATATTGATTATTCTAAGTATATATAGTTCAAATATTATTTATGAGACATACAGAAAATATTTATATATTTTTCAAACGTAGATGTTCTAGGTATTGCTAATAATTGTACTGTATCGGTAACAAGATTGTTTGCAATGCATCTTAGTTTTGGTGTTGTTTGTGATTTTCACTAGAAACAGTGCTGTTCCACATTCAAATTTATATCTTATTTTCTTTCCTACTTGATCACAGACCTTAAAAGTGTCATTGCATGCTTAAGTGGATGCATTAATCTAAGGGAGTTGTCACTCACTGGAAATCCTCTTCTCCAAGAAAGGAACTGGAGGTAAAAAAAAATAAATGAATCTACTAAATTTAAAATAAGAAAAAAGAAACAGTACAAAACTGTTAATAAATGCTTTTAGTCAAAATATATTAAGTTTGACTCTCCAAATAAATGTTCAGATTACTCTTCACTTAGTTTTATGCACCATGAATGTACTTCTAGTGTAATCTTTCTAAACCTCTGACAACATTCACAATGTATAGCGTAAGTACTTATTTATATGTATATATATATATGCACTGACACTTTTATGTTAGTGTAAATATAATTTTGATTAAAAGGCTTAATGATTTTTCATGTGGAAAAAAATGTTAGGGCAGTGTTTGCCTCTTAGAGATGTTTGTTTGGGCTGGACTTTTGTGAATGTAAATATGCATCTTTTCATCAGTCTCCTTAGAAACAGAAAGACCCACATAAATATGTGGCCAAGAGAATACTGAGATGTCATATGGCATGATATCTTGGAGAAATACATATTATTTCAACTATTAATCATTCTACACTGGTAATTAATTTAAAAGGAGGCTAGTAGTTAGTTAACCTTTCTCTGATTAGTGATCAGATAATCTTCTGGAACTCTGGAAAAATATGCCAACTGTGGGACTAATAATGGTAAGTCCCATTCTGTAGTAGAAAGGAGATTATAGAACCTAGTGTAAGTAGCAAAGGCATTAAGACTGTATCTTCAGTTGCAAACTGATATTATTCTCCTAAAACTGTTTGCTGTCATCTACTTGCTTATTTTTTCATGAGTTCAAATAGCTTTTAAGACAATATCATTTTTGATAGATGGAGGTTTGATTTATAAATATATATATTTTCATATATTTCTATATATGAAAATATATATATTTAGTAGAAGTCTCCTGGTTTGTTGATAATTTTGTTATATGAAATCCAATATGTAAGCCAATCCATGAACACTTAAAAGATTCTGAGAGAACAATTCGGTTCAAGTACAGCAGCAGTCAATGTACAGTGTGCTCTCTTCTCTAGAATTACTGCTTTGTAGAACACAGGCCATTGGGAGCAGAAAGATAAGTTGGAAATGCAATTTTAGACTTTAGGTGGTGTTTCAGGTGTATGTTGTAGAAGTAGAGTGTAAACTCTTACTGTGATTCCATTAAATGTACAATGAAGTTTTTTAATCAGTCATCCCAGCTAAGGAAGTCAAGTATCTACCTAGACAAGTTGAACTTTCTTTTCAGATGCAATAAGAAGAGACTGATGTTTTGATGAAGGAAAGTACTATCAAAGTCTGTAATTCAAAAATTATTATTTTTTAAACCAAAGGTGATCAGATCCTTTTTTAAAAAAGTTGTCAGCTTAGAACAATTTCTTCTCAAATGACAGAAGTATGCTCCTAGTAGTACTACATATATTTGATCTCTACTTAGTATATAAGATCACTTCCACAAACATTTACTTCACTGTTTATGTAGGTAATATTTTTTTATAATTAAAACTAGTTCTCCTGTAATTGCAGGACCGTTAAACATGAGAGTTTACACTGCAGCATTACATAAGAATGTGTTTAAATTGTATACGTATTTGATACTTTAGATTGCCTAAGTATAATATCAGTGTTTAGGGTATTTGTTGGCTGTACAAATAACTTCCTGTGGGTTTTTGGTTGTTAGGTTTGTTGGGGTTTTTTTCCCTTTAATGAACAGACTTATTTATATTTCCATGGTTCATGCAGGTAATTTTGTGAATAAAGTTCAGTGACTGTGACAGTATATTATATTCTCATCTGCATTGCTTTAGTTCCTACTTTTTGAGAGAATTAACTGTTATTTTCCTTGTAATCTTGAGGGGAATAGCTTTCTGAATTCCCATTAAACTATATGAACAGACACTTTGGCTTACTTGACCCAATACACCTTTTGTGATTAAACAAGAGATTCATTTGTCTCAAGGATTTAAAGTACGAGATATGGCAAAATATTGATTTGCTGAATACAGCATTGACTGTAACTTCAAGCAGTATGTTCCATTGAACTTTACATAACCTCTTGATACCAACAAAGGAATTAGTTGTAAAATTTTCCAATCAGATTATTACTTTCATGTCCAGTCAGTGATAACACCAACAAAATTGAAGTAGTAAGAAATCACTTTTTAAAAATTAAACCCTTGGATCAGTCTGAGCACTCCTATGGGAATGTGTTTCAATGCTGTGATGATTAATAGAGACTCTTAAGTGACAGAATATTCACCAGGAAGTTTTCACTAAGTGAAATATTGGCTCAGCCCTTCTCCAAGAAAAGCCCAGCTGGAAAAACTAGCACTGAGATCCCATAGCTCTAAGAGACAATACTTCCAGCATCAATCACCTTTGATATGGCACTTTTAAAAAGTTTCACTATTCAGAATCTGCTTTGGTAATTTTTCCCTGTATGTTCAAGGATTGTCTGTCTAAAGTTATCATTTTATTTCAAATCTATTTCTGGCAGTATTGTTCCTAAGTTAAGAAATACTGGAAAAGGAAAGTTTCGTATTTGCAAAAACCTAATAATCTATTCTACTGAACCACATTTTGGAGTTTTCTAACTCACTCATAGAAACTTCTACTAATTTTAAATGTAGTGTATACTATCTGAGCTAATTAATAGTCCTTCACCTTCACAGAGAATAGTCAGGGAGTTCTAACATTTTGAAAGCAGTATTATCTCTTTTTATAGCAAAGAAACATATAGCCTACAGTAGATAATTTTTCCTGTGTATCAATAACCTAATGAAAATATTGGGTGTTGATGCATTGCTTTAAATACTTTTGCAATATTAAAATTTTAAAGAAACTTAAACTAGTATAAGAAACATGTAAAATAAAATCACAGAATATAGTAACCTAAAAGTGAGAGAAATGGTAAGTAGCAGATATTATTTTCTTTCTTACATAAGTGGCCCCTACTGTCATAAAAGGAAAATGTTATCTCTTTTGTCATCCCTTTCACGGACCCAAGTTCAAAGGTGCATTTTTTCCTGTCGATCACACTGACCATCATATTGCTTTATGTAAATTATTATGCAAATGATTATGGTATTAAGATTGGCAATATTTTATATTCAATGCAATTTTTAAATCTAAGCCTCTAAATCAGTAAAAATCAGTACTATACAGTCGTATGACACAGTTTGCTATGTTGCCTACTAATCACATACCTTGCAGGTGCTTACACACAGGAGTGTCAGATTTTCCTGTTGATCAGGCAGGTGAAGTACTAGACATAATGAACATATTTCTGACCTTCCTATGTTCAGTATTTCAGCAGTGTATACCAACAATGTATTGCTAAGAAAGTGATTCTTTGTATCAGTTCCAAGGTTTATTAATGATAATTTTCTTAGTTAATATATTTATATATGAAATAAGAGTACATACAAATTATTTTATAACTATCATAATGTTCTGCCTTGTTATATGTTTTTATCACTAAGGTGGAATTTTTAACTTCTTTTAAAATGAAAAAAAATGACTTTTTCTTTTTTAAGGCCTTCCCTATGTAAGATCCTTTCTAGGTTACAGTTTCTTGATGGTGAAAACGTACATTATAATACTTTACCCACAACTGAAAGAATCGAAGCATCAGAATCAAGAACTTTTCTGGAACTTTGTCAAGTTCAAATTGAAGAAAATGTTTTACTAAAAAAAAAGGTTGTCGAAGAGGGGTATGTATTTATTTGAATATAAATTGCTTGAAGAAATATGTTTTAATGTTCTCAGTATAGTTCTCTATGTTCTTCTTATGAATTTTACTTAACATTTTATGTTAATTTATGTTAAGAAAGAGATTAAGATCACTGACTTCAATGCAAGGAATATTTCAGACATTAATATATCTGTTGGTCTTGACTTCTGTTGTTTTAAGTATGAGAGAACAGATTATTCAACTCAAAAGATTCTTGAGGTAATAGCAGTTGGATGAGTTCTTACACACAACATAGTGCAGTAGAAGGTTAATATGGTATCTTAAATCATGGAAGTGATATAATCATATTAGCATGACTTTCAGCTTCAGCTTAACCAAACCTAGTTTGGATATAAGTGCTTTGATTTTTTTTTTTTCCTACATTTTAGACTGTTCTTATTCTAAATGATTGGAAAGCTGAAAAAGTTTCATTCTGCTTTC
Source organism: Gallus gallus (assembly GCF_016699485.2). Lineage (NCBI taxonomy): Eukaryota > Metazoa > Chordata > Aves > Galliformes > Phasianidae > Gallus > Gallus gallus. The sequence continues at coordinate 41,831,810 of NC_052532.1, forward strand.
TCTTAAGGAGATGAGTCATATGTATTTGTTCATAGTTCTTGATTTTTATCAAGCTTGCTACTTCTTTATTACCACAATTAGTTGTCCTAAATGTCCTTGTCATTTATACCTCTTATCTTTTCATTGCTTTGCAATATACAGATATCACAAACCACTCATATTTTCGCATTTGTGTATATTGTCCATTTTCTTCTTTCTTAGATCTTTTACATTGTCTATCAGATTTTACAATATCCTTGTACTTCTTTTAATATCTGAGTTCTCTGATGATGTTTGGAGATAAAATTTCCTTGATCATGCCAGGTACTGAACATTCACCCAGAACAGGTGGAGCTTGTGACATTTGACAATACTTTAGTCTAAATTTCTGCTTGCGTAATTTGTTAGGCCAGGAAAATTACCCACAATTTTTCAGCATCTAGCTATTACATACTGTGTCTTGCTAATATTTAGAGGGATTTTATTTTGATTTATTGTTGGATGTTTTTAAAGTGCAGTAAAATCTTCATTGTTCACAGAACTGAAATTTCTTTGAAAAGATACTCATAGCAAGAATTAGATTAAAATTAGTTTGGGAGAAATTATGAAGTTTTCTTTGACAGATGAACTGTTTAGATGGCTCTTGGTACTCATATATTTCTCCTTGAAACCCCTCAAGAACACTTCTCTACTGTAATTTTTTGTTTCTGGTTTGTAAGTAGGAAACTGACACTTCTTAGTCCATTTATCATTTGAAATGGTACTCCTTGAAAGGAAAACAAGAGAGGCAAAAAAAAAAAAAAAAACAACCATAAAGTGTTTATCTTCCTTCATTGTAGAGAAAAATTTCTTATATTCAGCATTCATACCTGTTTCATTGATAACCTTTGCAGAAAAAAAAAACCTGCCATGCTATAATTAGAATAAGAATGTGATTTAACTGGAGTAGAATCTCTTACTTCTACATATGTTTTTGCAAGATTATAAAATGTGTGAAGGAAAGGTAATATTCACAAAACTGAATTGTTTATTTAACCTAGGTCTGCAAGAATGGACAGCTTAGCAGGTAAAAAATTGTTGGATAGTAGGAATGAGACTATCTATTATTGTGGTTAATGGTTCATGCTAATCTCTTGAGACTGAGACTTATCCTTCAAACACCTTAATTAATAACCTGCAGCAGAAGATGGAGTGCACACTTACCATGCTCCCAGATGACCCCAAATCTGGGGGAAATGGTTTATATGCCTGAGTACAGAGCTGCCATACAGATGGACCTAGACATGTTGGAGATGCAGACAAACAGGAATCTTGTGAATTCAGCAAGAACAAGTACAAAGTTCTTTACCTAAGGGATGACTCCTGCCATGAATAAAGGTTCAGACTGGCTTACTGGGCGTATCACTGCTGAAAGACACCTTTTGAGTATGGATGAATAAGAAACTGAATACGAGTCAGCCATGTGCCCTATTACCAAAGAAGTTTAACAACATCCTGGGCTGCAGCTGCAGGAAGATGGCCAGTAGGTTGTGAGAAATGGGTATCCTCATTTTTTTAGCCCTTGCATCTAGAATACTGTGTCCAGTATTTTGGATCATCAATAAATATGTAGGTCTCTCTGAAAATACTGCCTGCTATTTATTTTCTTGGAAACTACAACAGATACAAAGAGCACAATAGCACTATTTGATAGAGCAAATACTCAGATCCAAAACACTACTTTGCAATGTAGTTGCACCCTTAGGTATGCATTTTTGCCAGAGATGAACAAGAGCCTGCATGCCACTCTTGTAAAAATCTGCACCAGCAGAAGTGACCCACTGTCTCACAGTTTCTGTTATAGTGTCCTTGCTAGAAAAATATTGCCCATGCAATTCTTTCATTGGTCTGAACAGGTGAAGTCAGACTACATGGGTGTGATAGTTCAGCTAAGGTTGTCATTGTTCTCCACAGTCTTCAGACTGATATGGGGCCTGGTGTTATTGTGCTGCAAGAAAAAGTTTGTTTTCTTCTCTGGACTGACTATGGAAGTTTAGATCTTCAGCTTAGTCCACGCTGTGATGTAGCAGCCAGAGTTGATGGGTGGTCCGGGTTCCAGGAAGTCCGGAAGGATCACCCCTTTCCTGTCCCAAAAGGCAGTGTGCATCACTTAACCTGGTGAGAGCTGTGACTTGAACTTCTTCTTCGATGAGGAATTTATTTGTCACCACTCCATGGACTTTTGTTTTGACTCCAGATCATAGCTGTGACACCATATCTCATCAGCAGTAATTATGCAATCCTGGAAACTGTCACTGTCAACCTCGCATTGATTCAGATTTGCATTTGGTTTTATTTCTGTTTTTGTGTGAGTGTTTCTGGAACCCTCATGGTGCAAACTTTGTGATATTCCAACATTGCTACCATCTTTCCATATTGAAGCCAGTATTCAGCTCTGTAAACATAAAACATATTTATGTAATAGAAAATGTCCAGTGCATTGCCAGTGAGATGGTCAAGCGTTTTGAGCACAGGCCTGAGAAGACAGAACCAGGTTCTTTGCACAGTGGGAGTGATTGACTAAGGCTGTGTGACAGACTATATCTGAGAAGTTCAGACTGATTTGATGGGTTGAAACTAGCCAGTAACCAAGAATCCACAAGCTGCTTGTTCACTCCTCCCCCTCCACCACAAGTAGATAGGGGATAATCAAAAGAGCAGAAGTGACAAAACTCCATGAATTGAGATAGAAATAGCTTAATAAGAGAAGGAAAGGGGAGCATGAATGGGGAATACAACAAAAAGAAAGGAACCAAGGGATGAAAAAATCATTGAGTATCTCCACTAGCAGATCAGTGCAGAGCCATTTTTTTAGTAACAGCTATTTTAGAGAGGCTAACCCCCCCCCCCCCCCAGATTTATTGCTGAGCCTGATATCACATAGGATGGAATATCATTTTGGTCAGTTCAGGTGGACTATCCTCAGTGTTTCCCCTTTCATCTTTTGCATACCTCCAGCCTAACCACTGAGAGTGACAGAATGAAAAACAAAGAAAGCCTTCATTCTGTGCAAACATTGTTCAGCAACAGCTAGAATATTGGCGTGCTATCAACAGTTTTCATCATGAATATAAACCACTGTACTATATAAGCTGCTATAAATAGAATTAATTCTATCCCAGCCCGATCCCGTATAACTGAACATAAGTAAAAAGTTTTCATCATTAGGATAGTGATGCACTGCAACATGTTGCCCAGAGAGGTTGTGAAATATCCATTCTTGAAGGCTTTCAGGAGGTGATTGGAAAAAACTCCAAGTGGCCTGGTGTGATCTCAGAGCTAATCTTGCTTTGGGGCAGGAGTTTGGAATAGAGACCTCCTGAAGTTTCTTCCAATGAGAATTTTTCTATGATTCTCTGTAATTTTAATGGAAAGAACTTGCAGACTTTTGAGAAGAGTAAGAGTAGGAACAAGAGATGATAAATGTCTGTTCTTTCCTGAGTGTCTTTTTTTTTTCATCTTGTATTTTTTTGCTGTTGTTGTTGAGTTTTGATTTTCTTTGAAGTTTGCAACTTTGAAGTTTTACAACTTTGAAGTTGCTGAGATATTTGAAGAACGTCTTATCATATTTAGTCTTAAAATGAATTTCTTGTACATTAAAACCCTCTATGTTCTGTTTTTTTTACTAAAAATTTATGTTCTGGATGACCTGAAAAACAGTGAAAACTGGAGTTTGTGAAAGAAGCTCTAAACAACTTGCTTATGTATAAGCCTTAATGGTGTAGCTGCTATATGTACACACTGGAATACTTTCCCTAAACTAACTGAATTAATATGACATTTCTAAAGAGCAGGCCAAAAATTGAGCAAAATTCTCTCTGTTTCACATCTTGCTAAGTTATGAGCCCCTGTAGGTGCGACCTCTAGTATGTAAGCTGCCAAATCTAATCACTGCTCACTTCCCTAATCCATGTTTCACAAACTACTACTGCCTAGTTCAACTGTCTGTGTTGTTTCTGCCTGCAAGTTCACCACTCTTACCATGCTTAAAATCGCTTTTATTTTTAAACTAAATTTCTCTAATAAATGTTTTACATCCCATAACTTTTATATGTTTTGTAGTGAGTAATGGTATCAAAAACTAATATGAAGACTGCATTAAAAGTAATGTCTCCTATTTTATCACGTTGGCCCACATCAGAGGCAGGTGTTGGTGGTATGGCAGTAGAGGTTGAACCTTCCCACCAAAATTCCATTACATTTTGTTGCTGTGTGACAGATGACAGCAGAGGGGCAGTGTGACAAAATGGCATCTTAACATGGAAGTGCATATGAAGCAAAGGTGTGTCATTTAATTCCTTCATGTGGAAAAAAATGGCATCCATTGACGTTCATTGATGCTTGCTGAGAGTTTGTGGAGACCAGACAGTGGATATGAACACAGTGAGGTGCCGAGTGGTACATTTTGAACAATGGCAACAGTGATGTGAAAGACAAGCCACATTCTGGACAGCTATGCACAGCAGTCACACCACAAAATGAAGACCATCTTGATCAGCTCACTCATGTGAATCAGCTAATGATGGGGACTGTGCTGAAAAACAGTGTTTTGCAGTTAAGAATCGCCGCTATCAAATAGTGTTATTGTATTCTTTGTATCTGTTGCAGTTTCCATGGAATTAAGTAGGCAGCATCAATGCTTGCCTCAGAGCAACTTACATAAATCACTTTGGCTGCATTAATTTGTTTCCAGTAATCAGATATGCAGATGTCTGGCTGGTGGAACTTTTTAAATACTGTTTGTATAATATAATGAAAAGTACAAGAATTTCTTAAGCAGGGTTGCAGAACAGAATATATATATCACAACCTCCTTCATGTGTTTGTATGATAACTTTATAACCTGCAGCTGAGCATCAAAAATAATGCTAGACAATATTACAAAAAAAAAGCTCACTTAAAGTTGGAGTGTACTATTTGAACGTGCTGTATATCAAAATGTGCACGTTCCTCTTACAAATAGGAAAGAATAACAATTTGTATTTGAAAAAAAAAGTTAACTTCTCAACTAATTAACTTATAAAAATCACAGTAGAGCTGCAATGTTAAAAATATGACATTAAGCTAGCACACAGTTAGGAGTAGAATTGTATCTATGTTTTAGTTGCAGTGGCCAGGAGAAAACTGCCATTGCTGTGCACATCTGGGTTTTTTGTTACCTGTCTTTTTTGCCTCTGTGAGATTTTTTATGCTGAATTTTAAGTCATTGCATGGGTCAGTACTCTTCCTAGGTGTGAATGGAAGCTTCCCCCTCCCCAGACTGCATGTTAAACTGAGAAGAGTTTGGTCTAATTTTATGAAGACATTGGTGAATACTCTTGGTGGACTAATGTTAAGATAGGAACTGTGATAGTCATTAGTAAATGAATGATTTGAATTTCCCCATGGTTAACAATCTGTTTCTAGTGCTTTTATCTTTTCTTGAAGTCCCTGAAAGAACCCTCACACGTATCTTTTGTTAAGAAATCTTTCTGTTCCTAGCATTTGTTTGTGAAAGTAGCATCTTGGTACTCTAGGTACTAGCAAGGCTGCTATCCCTGCACAGTCAAACCTTGTGATTGAAGATTGATCTTGTCCTCTTCTGGTTTGTTCTCTCTTTCTCCTTCCACAGAACTAGTGAATCCTTTGTGACTATGTTAAAATTTACATGGAGCATAACATGCTTTCAGTTGTTCAGGTCAAATCAAGTGGTGGGCGGCCATTAAACTTAAGAGAATGTGCTCGTCAAAGCCAAAAGCCATAAAACTTTTGCTGTAGTGAGGCTGCTGTATTCAACATTATATGACATACTAGCAGCCAGACAGTATGAATTCCAGTGTGTCCATCAGGATAATCACAGTTCTTGTTTTGTCTAGATGCCAACTTAGAACCTTGCTTATCATAGAATCATAGAATGTTATAACTTAACGAAGTTATGTAAGTTATATCTTAACGAAGGAGCAGTTCCAAACAAGTTAGTATAAATAGAGCCCTTTACCTATAACACCAAAAAAGGTCTTAAAGCCAATCAATGGATTTACATTAATGGAAAAGGAGATCTTTAGGTATCAAAAGTCTTAATGCTTACATATTTCTTTCTCTTCTCTCTTCTGTAATGTTTCTTTGTTTGTTTGTTTGTTTTGTTTTATTTTGTTCTCAATAAGAAGGTAAATTAGTCCTGCATGTTTTCTGTGATTGCTGCTTCCTTTTTGTGGTTTGAGTAAGTGATTTTTAGGTCCAAGTCACTGGTATGCAGTCATTGAGGCACTGAGAAAGCAGCAGCTTTGACAGGGTGGACATATCCCAAGCCTGTACTATTTTGTTTCCTCTCCACAGCTGCCTAAAATCCCTGTTGGCCTAAGGGAGACACTGACCTGACTGCCACCTAACGCACAAACCCCGTTTTAATAGCTGTTGTCTGTTCTTTTGACCTTCACTTTTGCAAGAGAATCCCAAACACAGTTATGATTAGCTAGCAACTCCCCAAAAAGCTGCTTCTGTTCAAAAAAGTAACATAAGATCTCTGGTGACCACATAATTATTTTCCACCTAAATTTTTAGTTGCCTTCAGTCTTTTCTGCTGTTTCTACTTTTCACACGCATAGCCAGTGAAAAAGTAAAACAGCTGCTCAAGATGCCACTGGAACTGACAAAGAAGAAGATGCATAAGCATCCTACTCCTTTCCACTGTTCTGTTTTTTTTTCTTTGCTTGCCTGTTTGTTAAGAATGAAGAATACTTAGAATAATAGTTTTAAGAGTATGCTTTTCATACAAAAGCTTATTTTGCCCAGTATGCAAAAGCCTGTTCTTTTCCCCAAAGTTTTAATCCTAAGCCTCAGCAAAAATAAACAAGCAATCAAACAAACAGAAGAATGTAAAACCGAAGATAGAAAAAAAAAAAAAAAAGAAAAAAAGAGGATGGGAAGGAATCTGGTTAGTTTTCCCCTGTCTTCTCATTGTGTTTTGTCAAACTTCGGGAAGGCTTTCTACTAAATTCATCTTCTTAAATACTTTACCAGTATTTCTTGATGAAGAAATTACTTTTCTTCCTGTGTAGGAGGAGGCAGTTAGAACTTGTCAGATCCTCAAGCAAATACATATGTTGATTTAAATCTTTTTAGGAATTGCTACCATATTTGTTAAATTAACAGGAAAAAGTAATGTGTAATGGGCAGTCAAATGTAGAGCTGATGCATAATGAGTTGTATAATTAGATTGTGTGAATTTGGCTTCAGATTTAGCTATTCATATTTTGGAAGACAGCACTTAACTTGTACTAGCAGAGAAAGTGTGTCTGTTTTCCTCTAATAAGATCTGATTCTAAGTATTAACAATTAAACTTCACTAGAGGAAGTGGTTATTAAGGTAACAAGTCTTTCCAAAATAAAGTGTTATAAAAGCTTTGCCTTTCAAGAGTGATAAACAGGAAATTCTGTTACTCAAACTGTTATGTTAGAACTTACTTTTTCTAGACCCCAGAGAGAACTGATTTTATTTCAACTTTTTATCTCGCATTGCTGACCTAGAATTGACTTTTTGCTCCTCTGAAAATAGCTCCAGATTACAGATCTCTGCATCTATCTCTGCTATCAAAGGAAAATGTTTTGCTGGTTCCAAAAGTACCTGCTACCTATTATAATAGATAAACACTGTCTAAATACAGACAACCTTCTGTATCTGTAACAATTAGTTCATATTTGCTCTTACTTGCCCTAGTCCTAGATGGTGTGGCACAACTAATCAGAGCCAGACTTCATGGGTTCATGTTCCTGGACTCTTTCTAACAATCAGATGGGAAGTCAGATGCTTTGTATGATTCTTTTACTCAGTTTTATTGCTATACCAGGCTAGTACTCACAGATTAGTGTAAAACCCCAAGTTAAAAGTGAGCAAAGATAAGCAGGAACTCCACTAGTATTTAACCAGGAAAAAAAAAATGCAGAGAAATGTAATTTTTCATGAACTTCAGTCTAGCACCATCCCATATATTACAAAAGTATTCACATTTAAAAGTTTCTGTTTTCCTATATTCTCTCTAGTATTGTGGTTTTTGGTTGGAATCTAAGTTTTACTTTTCTTGATGCAGTTCTAATCAAATTTTAAAAATACTGTTATTTTCATATTAGCTGTCATAGGTTCTAAATAAAAAATGGATTACGAAGACTGTTAGAGATTTTGTAACAAGATTGCATCAAGTCATCTAACATTTTTGGCTTTGTATGACTCTAACCACACAGAAAAAGAACAGTTAAATATATGCCATAGTGCCTATTTCTGAATAATACGGAAACCATTAAAAATGTTACAAAAACATAAAGTAAAATAAGCAGTCAAATATAAATTAGTATATTTTAAATATTGCTAAAAAAATGTATTTAAGGATTGTAAATATTGAAACTGATTTTCAGAGTAATTACTGTTCACCGTAAGTGTATGGAAACATATAGGGATACTTCAGAATATAGTGTAGTTTATAAAGAGAACATATTTTTAAAATTGTTCATAGTCTGAAATATATGTAATAACATTTTTATCTTTCTTCAGAATTGCCGCTTCCATGGATGCTGTGCAGAGACAATGCTGGTATTTTAATCAGTTGATGAAACTTAGCATTAAACATCGATGTGCGCATGAGTATGGTGAACTAAGCACTACTGACAGAGATAGACCAGAAGCACTGCAAAATCATTTAAAGCAAGCATCCACTGGCTGCCTACAAGAAAATAACCTCTTTATCATGGGTGTGACAGAAAATAAACAGGTCTTGTTGGATCCTTCTGAAAGATGGATTACTACTGGCCGTTTTCAGTCCACATTCTTTAACTCCTCCATATCTGTGCACCAAAAGGAAAATAAAGAAGATCACAGAATGAAGCAGAAGACCACTGAATCTTGTATTAATTGCAATGGGGAGAGCAATAGCAACAAGAACATATCTGCTCAGCTCACATTGCAACAGTCAGTTGTAGAAAGTAATATGGGAAGAGATTCTGAGAATAATACAGAAAGGTAAGACAGATTTTGGTTTGCTTTCAAATAGATTATATGGATAGGTAATAAGAGTGAGGATTTCCTGTTTAAAACATATGCATTGAACAGATAGTATGAAAGTAATATTTTGAAGTTGATTAGAAAATAAAGAATTATTTTAAGATGATACATGCTGGATCTCCATCTTAACAATTGCATATGGTATTTTTTCAGGTAATATATTAGAGTATAGACAAATATGCACTTAATTTTAAAACACTGTCTAATAAGAGAATTTTAAAACTTTATCTTGATCTCCTAACTTTTCCTTCTTTTTTGCAATGCATTTATGACACCAACCCATAAATACACAAGTAACATTAGAGGTGAAAATACTAGGTTGTTTGTTGGAATTTTTGGGGAATTTAAACTACAAACTAGTGTAAAAGTTTTCTACGGTATTGTTCACTAAATATTCAAGGTTAATCTACATAGAGTTTACAGTCAATATCATTTAGAAGGCAAGATATAAAAGTTGCTTTAATCTACCATCCGACTCCCTTGACCTTAGGCCAGTCTCCTGCTGTTGTGATGACTGAGGACCTAACAGTCTGCCCTGCCCTTGGTACTCCTCCAACATGCCTCAAACCACTTCTTACAAGTAGAGGCAGAGGTGAAGGGCCGGTTCAACTTGTTCGGTGCCCCCAAATATTCTCTTGTATAAAACAAATTGGTTTATTACCTCCTGGGAGTGTATTTGCTACTAATGTATGGTTCTGGTTGTACAGTCAGAGAAAACAAAAGCTGAAGCTTTTTCCCTAAGGACCCAAAAATTCAGTTATGAATTCATATTAATTTGTTTTCAAAAATACACATTGATAGATAAACTTAATAAACATCTTTTAAGAAGAAATACTTGAGTACTTTGTGCACTGCTTTCTTCTGGATTAATGTCTGAAGAATGCTGTGAATTTTGCTGAAGCATCTTTTTTGCTAAAAATACTTCATTATTTAAATAAATGCACTATACAAATAAAGAAGATATGTAAATACTGGGAGAAATTTAGATATATTTTCTTAAACCCACTTGTGAACTGTAATGTGAATTTTGTGGAGGATTCCAAGATAGTAACATGCTAATGCAGAACTGCATTAAACTTTTTCTCCGTCAAAAAATTGACTACATATTTAGAAAGCTCAGACACTGAACAAGTGTAAGTAGCCTCTAATCAGTTTTTTAAGCAATAGCCAACTTTGAAAATGTACACATATAATTTGTGGCCAGTAGTTTAACTGTAGGCAAAAAGTAGGCAAAAGATTAAAAGGCACTTTGTCAGTTTTTTGTTTCTGCTCCATTTTATATCGTGCAGTTTTCAGTATTCAACTTAGCCACCTCTAATACTTTTCAATATGGAAGATAAATGCATCCCTTCCACCCTTCCCCACCCCGACAGATTACGTAGTTATTAGTGAACTATTTCTGCTCCTAATCTTTGCTTTGAGGAGACTCTTCCTCTCCAGTGAATGTAGAGTGTAATTAATGTGAATGGAAGTCTTTCCAAAGCTATATGGAGTGAATATGCTCCTGTGTTTCTGAACATTTATAGTACATCTAGGTTGTAATTTATAGTTTAATGTCAGAGTCTTCTAATACATAGTGCAGCTCTTTCAATGATTTTATGGTTGGGCAGCTATGATAACCCAGGTTTGCTGGTGAGGTTATGTCATTCATGAAGGTACTTATTTTCATAACTAGATTACGTATGGCAGCATCAGTGATCCAGTCTCATTGGAGGAAGTACCGTAGCAGGAGGAAGACTGACTGCACCAAAACAAGGAATGATCATTTTGGAGAGGCTTCAAGACAGAAACATGAAGCTGCCACAGTAATCCAGGTTTGTTTCCAGCATTCTCTTTGCCAGTTTTCAGATTTAGTAAGGAAAATATCTTACTAATTTCGTGTATTTTATATCTCATTTCTTTTTAGTTCTAGTATTATGTTTATGACATGTTGTGCCCACGCTCTTTCTGGTGTGTAAGTCTATGCTATTAAACTGGCAAATGCTGCATAAGTGATAGAATGTGTGTCATATCTATACAACTAAGCATTCATCTCATCTCTCCCATTCTACTTATTCATGCCTTACATTATTTCTTCATCTCTCAAAGTAAAGGATTCCCTCATTCATACTGCCATTGGCAGCTCACCATGGCTTAAGCTGTTCTATGCTAGATACTGGGCTAGAAGTCTACTATGTGCATGAATTCAAGTCCATGCCTTGGCTCTGTTTAGTTTTCTAAAAGGAATCTATATGCCATGTTGCTAGGGTCCATGGATTTTTCTTCAATCTTAGGCAAATTTTCACGCTATTGCTCAATTTGTTTCTTTAGTATAGTATGTAGTTAGTATACTAAGAGTTATCTGCATAAATTTATTTTATCCATTTTTTTTTTTTTGTTCCAAACCTGATGATTTTCAAAGTTAATGTGAAGGTAAATAGACTTTTCTGTAGGTCTTTCATATCCATCCTTATATTCACTCATTCCTTAGTGAGTTCAGTCCACTTAGTCTCTTCACACTACACTGTACTTACCTTTTTCTCTCTCTGAACCTTTATTCTATTCAGTCATTTTTTAAAGGAGTAACTAAAACTGCATTCCAGAGATAAATATATCAGGAATTTATACAGTAAGGAGGTTTATTGTCACATTTCTTTAAAACTGCTATAATATAATCTGTCTTTTTGATCTCAACTGAGTGCTGATCTGCATTCATAGATCTGTGTTAACTGTCTTACAGTTTATCCTTCTGTACATACTATTAAGAATGTTGTTTTTTCTTGACTGCATTTGTAAAAACTAATGTGTTTGTTGAATGAAATATATTTTTTTCTTGATCTCTCAGTAATGCTCTATCTGGGTGTTTATGAAGATCTATAGAAAAAAAAAACACCAGTGAAATGATAAGAAAGCAGATATTAAATAAATATAATATATTTAATCATTTTTATAACAATGAGGAACTGTGTGTCTTAAACCAGCAATATTTTTAGCAATTTATGCAGTTAGACAATCGCTTAAGAAAAATGAACAAGCTAAATGCTAGACCAGATATAAGATTTATCCTTCATGTTTTAGTGCCTTCCTTGCAAAGCTGTTAAATGCTGACAACACTTCATTTTTCAAGAGAGAGGGTTTTTTTTTTGTTTGTTTGTTTGTTTGTTTGCATAGTATTTTAAATGTTTAGGGCATCTTCGATTCTAATTATGTCAAACAGTGATTTGGGAAAGAGTTGCTGTCTTGAAATTAGTTTTGCTATTTCATCTACTTCATTGTGATCTCTGAAGAATTTTCCTGGATCTGATTCTGTAGGTTGACATTTGCTCATAATATCTTGCTACTTTTTCTACCATCTAATTCCTAAAGTACTTCTTTGTTGTAATATTGCTGCTGGTATTTTTTTATTTTTAAGTAAAGATCTTAGACAGTTAAGAGAGAGTAACTGACCTAGGTCAATTGCATGAGAAATCTCCAAGAATAGCTACTTGTAAACTAAAAGATATTTAGTACAAGTGTATTTTTATTCTCAGTGATTTGGAAGTTAACACGCAGCTTTTTCTTATGTAGTCTTTCCATTCGGTTTATAATAGTCCCTCAAGGAATTGTCAAATAATTAATTAGTTGACCCAGGTTTGTAGTTGAGGGAGTTGCAGGATTCCTTTCTGCTTACTTGTGGAGAGCCTCTTGAGTACTCTAAGCTTTAGACATATGCTGGCATTTAATTTGTCTTGTAGTTTTAAATGTCACATAAAGTTCAAAAAACAGATCATTGAGCTATTAAACCAGGACCCAAGATGTTTTATCTTCCTAATGGGATAACATAGAGAATCTGGATTTGGGTTTGATCTATGACTTTGTATAACATGCTTTAAATTTTTTGTTTAGGCATCTTGGAAGGGCTTTCTTTTGCGAAGGAAACTGACCAGTGCGCTTGCAGCTGTTAAAAGTGATGAAGTAGATGATAACTATGAAGAAATAAATGTGGATGATTTCGTATCTCATGAAGTAAGCATATCTATTAGCATAAAAATTTCATGTCAAGTATAAAGCATACTTATTCTAAAACAATCGTGTAAGTGTTGAAAATAAAAGAAATTGAAAGGTCTATCAGGGCTAGAATTAACATGTTCAATGTCCAGAAATAAAGAAGTGTTTGATATATATAACTCATTTAAATGTATTTGTCATGGATTGATTGCTTCCTGCTCTTTGAGATGTTCTGGTAGTTATTCTGCTATTAATGTCACACCCACCACAGAACCCCATATATTTCTATAGTTAAAGAGCAAATAAATGAGACAAAGGAAACAACTATTTTTCTTTAAAAATCTTCAGGTTTTTAGTATCCTAGTAACTGATTATAATGTGTATAAAAATATACATTTTTTCATTTTCAAGAGAGACTGACAACAATAATACAGCTGAAAATATAGAAAATATATTGATTCAGTGTTACAGGAATCCAATAAAAGGAAACACCTCTCCAGTAACAGAGGTGAAGCAGGCTTAGTAGCTCTACATTTATCCCATAGATAAAGTGCTAAAGATAGTAAACAAAGATACAGATAAATCAGGAAAAAAATACACTTCTTCTGTCAGAAGATAAATAAATAAATCCAGAAATGTTTACTAGTATAGATTTTGTTTTGTTTTTGTTGTTTTTTGCAAATTATATAGAGTTAATAATGTCCTTTAAGTTTCATAATGTTGAAATTGGGCCAGAAGTTTTGCTTTCAAGAAACAAAAGCAACAAAAGAAAAAAAGAATAAAAGGTGGACAATCGGACTGGATGATCTTGGAGGTCTTTTCCAACTTTAGTGATTCTATGATTCTGTGATTCTGTGAAAAAGAAGTCCCAAATTATGGAATATCTCTATCAAAACTCTATCAATAGTTAAATTAATTAAAAAATTTCCACAGGATCAACATTGTCATTGAGTAAGCAACAAAAATTTTGTGTCTCAATAGACATATTATACATTGGTTCTAGACTCAGTATGCATGATAAGGCAGATGCTAATTGCCTGTTCACATATTTATTTGTCTGAAGCACTGTTCTCTCACATGCTTATGTGGTCCACAGAAAACTAAATATATTGTTAAATGGACAGTTCATCAGTCTTTGATCATGTGAGTATCATCCATTTTATATCCTATCCCTTCACCCTGTTAGAAAGTAGTCAGACTTTATTCTGAATAATTTCTGGTGACTTGATGACTGGGGCAATTTTTTTCTTCCCTCTTTCAGCATCTATTTTAAGATTTTCAGAGTTGCTATATTAGAACATGCAAAAAGTTTGAGAAAGTAGTATCAAGAATCATTTGGTAGACAGGAAATGTGTGTGAGATTTGACTTAAATTTTAGGTTAGTTTTTTTAATTATTTATTTTAAAATATATATAACAAAAGAACAGTCTCATTAACGGACATTCTCTGATTCCCGCCTTCTTTCTAGAGTAATAAAAAACAGAAAGTGGAAGGATTTGCTTTTTTTCACAATAAGGAATTATGTGTTCATGTGTAGAAAAGAAGGAAAATGCCCTGTTTTGAATTATTCAGCCTGTAGTCCAGAATCTCATATACTTTAAGTTGGTTGAGCCAGGCTTGTTTCACTCTCCTGCCCAAATAATCTTGTTTAGTTTGTTTGTTTTTGCTTAACTGAAAATTACGTGAGCAATTTTGTTCCATCTGACTATTAGTAAGATAATCACATCTGGACAGGTGCTCCTGAGGCCCAGGAGAAAAGGAAGGAGTGGAGGAGACAGGAAAATAAAGTCCAGGTCATTTCAGTGAATCTTGCACTGTATCACTTTCTGTATCACTTTTTTTTCTTTACATCTTTTTCTTTCTTTTTTTTTTTTTTCCCAAAATTGCGAAACTAACATTTTAATTTGTGCATTAGACTCAAAGGCTGAACTGGAGATTAATGCCAAATAAATTACCCAGTCGCTTAGCTTGTTGTGATGAAAAATATAATAAAACCTATTTTCTTCTGAGTTGTGTATGTGGTAAATTTAAAATGTTTAAGCCTAGAAAGGATATCAGTGATTAAACATTTCAGAGTTCAAGATTGACTGTAAATGGAATTCAGAAATTTCTCATTCCCTGTGACGTTTGTCATATTTTTTCCTCTATCTGTTTGTTTCAAGCATACTGTGTTCACTAGATTGTATGAAATATGTAGTAGTCTTACGACTGACCTACTGAAAAGTTTGCGTGAAATAGTGATGAATGATACAGTTGTATCATGTTATTAATTGTCTGCAATATAAAGAAATCGCATGGACTTTTTACTTTAGCTGAAACAAGAAGCCTGGAGAAGTTCTTGCTTCTATATCCCTCCTTTCTGGCCTCAGTGTTTTTATAGCAAAGTGCTGAAGCAGAGCCAAATAATGACACATTATATTAGTGGCTATCTGTTGGGCCTCAAAAAAGTTCATAGGGAGGAGTACATATTGCTGGGCTAAGAGATCCCATATGCTAGAGTGTGAAGGAAGAACAAAAAAATATCTGGATGCCATTTTGTACTGCAGATTTTACTGCTGGTTAGAGTGAATGTAGTGAGAGAATAACCTTTCCTTATTACAACCTAATACAAAAATGCTAAATCATGTTTACTAAACAATAGTTCATTGTTTTGTGGTATGATCATTATTTTTATATCCATATTATGTAAGATTTCAGTTACAGTGATTTCATTCTGTATTATCTAGCAATTTACGAAGTCACTAGTGTTCAAGCTTCTACTTAAATAAGTTGCATTCATTATGGTGCAGTAAGTCACTCATTAGGTACCAGTCTTCATTAAATAACTTTTTAATATCTCAATTGTAAACTCAGTGCATCTAGTGCTTTGTGGAAGTTGAAGTTCTAAAACAGCATGGGGAAAACTGTAGTCTTTACCAAAGATCTATTTTATCCATTTATGAATGTTGAGCAGTGATATATTATTAGTACAAATCTCTGGCTCTGTATCATGTGAAAAATTGATTGCATGTTATTGAACTGGAGGAAAGATCTTTATCTTGCTCACAATAACATGAATAGTAATCATTTCACCCTTACAATTACTGCTAACTTCTTGTATTCATCTCTGCTCCAATAAATTGCCAAAGGCATTCAGAGACAATTGATGGCATTACTGTTTTATGTCTGTTTTTTGTGCCGTGTCAAACAGGCTATCCCAGATGAGATGAAAGATCTGGCCAGCAGATGTCTCTGAAAGTATGAGGCTGGTATTTGGTGATATTTTCATGTCTTTCATGTGAACTTTAGTGAATTCCAGCCAATATACTCCAGAAGGTTGATCTTAAGACAACCTTTCGTCAGCAGTCCATCTATGTAGCAAATGTTGAGCTCTACAAGACAGAGCTCTTTATCTCTGATGGATGATATGACAATATATTTGCTTGACACAGCTCTTACTTTCTGTACCATGCAACTATAAGCATTATTGTTTACATTATGAAAATATGGCGTGAGTCAAATGCAAAATGTCACTGTCAGTAAGTTGAACTAATTGACTATAATCACTTTTTAAGACAATTATCTTCTGAGAACTGTGGTCATTGAGCAAACTACTATTGTCCTACAGTAGGTCAACATACAGACAAATATCTTACTTTCATCAAGTACCAATATTGATGGTTATATGGCACAGAGAATACTGTATTTTTGCAAAACTAGGTTTGAGTTTTGCTTAAGTTAAGGATATCTAGTCGTACTTTTTCAAAAAGAAAATAATGTTTTTAAGTTGCAACCACATTAAAAAGAAAATTCATCACAACTTCCTTCATCAAAATGAATAAATCCACTGCTCTGAGACAAAGTGTTCTGCTTCTGATCTTGCTTGCATAGAATTTTACAATTTTTAAACCACGCTGTTTGATAGCTTTTAAAGTTCTTGACTAGTTTTCTTCACATTTCTTACACAGCCACAGTCAGCCATGCAAACTGTTTTTTGTTTGTTTATTTGTTTGTTTTTCCCCTCCAGAGCAGCTGGGTAGCAACTACCCATGTTCCCAGAGTATATAGGAGCATGTGTAGGCAGTGACTTGTTAGTGCATTACAATTTCTTGTTCAGGCTGTCTGACTGCCTGGAGATCATCTAAACAACCCAGTCACTTGAGTTTGAGATGAGCTGATGTGAATTTCTATAATTTCTCAGGTAAATAATAACAAATTCTAGTCTATGAAATCAACCTCTGAAGTACACTGAAATATCCATGAATATTACATTTATGATTTAGAACTTAGCCAAGCTCTGATTTGTCCTTGAGAGATCATCATTGTTGTTTTTTGTTTTTGTTTTGTTTTGTTTCCTTTTTGTTTTTAAAGTGTAGGAGGAATAAAAGCTAGAGCATATTTTAACTCTTGAAAAGTAAACAGCATGTAGAATAATTTTTTTTCTTAATATCTCCCACCTTTTGCAGACTTACCACTTGTCCACACTAGACATATGCAGTGTTTTGTTTCTGTTTGGGATAATACTGGATGATGTGGTTTGTCCCAGGTTGTGAGCTTGTAACAGTGATTCTTGTTTTCTAGCTTTTGCCGGGAAAGAAGTATCCTATAGGTTAGAGGGTCCCCATAACTTGGCTGTGTCTTGACGCTTAAGGAATTACAGGAGCATGCCTGTAAATGTTAAATCAGAATAAAACTTTTGTATGTTTTATGCTGCAAAGAACACAATCCCTTTTTTAAATGGAATTTGTTATGAAGTTACAATGTAAATGGAAAAGCAAAAGAGTCCATGATAAAAATTTCCTCAGATTCATCCTTTGCTTTGAAAAAAGAAAAAGGCTCATATTGGGAGCTCAGTCTTTTAAATGAATACACATGCATAATATCTTCATATGATTAATAAATGGCATGTTAGTCTGTGGTCAGATATACAGGTTGTCTTTTCTACCTTTTTTTTAGCAATTATTCTTATCTAAAATGCTGAAATCTTGTTTTCTTGTTATCTAGTAGGTAGATATCCTAGCCCTAGATGTAGGTTTTTGCAGAGTCAATATCTGATCAACACAAACACAGGCACTAGAAGTTGTGATCTTCACAGCTTATGCAGAATGTACTCTGATTGCTTTCTGGCTTTGCATCATGTGATCTCAGTTCTATAATGCCACTGAAACACTTTTTATAAACATAGTATAACGTGGAAAAGTATAATGATATAATTAATTATGCTTCTCAGTCTTATTTCTCTAAAAATGGTTAAGTGTCACAATTGAATAAACAGGCTAAAACCAGGAAAAAATGTAGAAAAGTGAAAAAAGTCCTCAGTTCTGTGTAGTTTTAGACTCATTACTCAGTCCATTTTGGACTCATTAGGAAAGCGTTCATAGGCCAAATACATAGCTGGACAACCACATCAGCCAGTTCCTTCAGAGCCCCGGAGTGCATGTCATCTGGCCCGATAGGCTTGTACACATTCAGCCTCTTGAGGTGGTCTCAGACTTGCTCTGCTCTTAACATCTGAAGGGATTTTACACCCTTGACCCCTGCTTGGAAGTTCTGGGGCATGAGAGGTGTGAGAAGCCTGACTGGCCTTGAAGAGATATTGGCCAAGGCAAATATCTCTTTAAGTACCTCAGCCTTCCCTATGTTTGAGGAGGCCAGTTTTACCTTTTCAGGGAAGAGTGCGTTTGAGGTCTTAGAGTTGTTTCAGGGGTAGACTAAAGGAGACAAGATTAGATGTTCATTGAGGCTGGAGGGAATCTCAAAAGATTTTTGAAGTATCCATTTCTGATGCTTACTTGAACCACTTGTCTAACTTCTGAAGCTGAGGTTACCGTTTACCTATCTGTACTTTGTATTCCTGTATTTAATAAATAAATAAATAAAAAGATGTAGGACCCAGAGCTTCCTTTGAAAACTGTCAGGCTTTAAGCAGAAATGCTTTTCTGAAAAAAAAATGCGGGTCATGTAGGTAATGAAAGAGTTTGATAAACTACAGTGGGTTTCAGATTTGTGGAGAGTTAAGTATGTATGTGCTCAATCTATGTTTTTTGTGAAAGAAGAATTTTTGGGTCCCAGAAATTTTCATTATTCACTTATTTTGTTTGTTGCCGAAATTATTTCTTTAGTCATATATATTTAAAGAAATCACATCTGTACATATATTAAATGTAAGAATTTGAGAGAACAATCAATTTTCTGACTTTATTAATCATTTTGGAAAAAATTACCTTTGGAGAAGATATTCCCTAATAATATATTCTGAAATGTTTTTTTTCAAAGAGTATTGTCACTTATTTGAGTAAATCCTAATACATAATTCTTAGTTGGGCAACGACGCCACTAAACTGTTCTAAATTTCCTGCAAGAATGTACTCTATTAAACAGTTTTCTGAAATCTTAAAAAGCTGTTAGGATCAATTCATTATTGTGATGTTTCTTAGGGATATGTATGATATGTGCTACTTTTTTGGCTTACAACATTGGTTTTAGCAACCATGAGAATGAAAGCATGCCCAGCATTCCTTTCCTACATAGAGGCAGATTTGAAAAAGAAGCATTGCCAGAGGTTAGACTAGAGGTTAAAATAACCTTTATCAGAGTGCTACTTTATTTTATCTTCACCATATAACATACGTGAAAATGCATGAAAGACAACCACAGAGTAAAAGGCTATTTTTCCTATTGCTCACAGTTCAGAGATTTGTTCTCTATTAAGTGTGTCCTATGTGTCCTGCTAAAAAAAAAAAAAAAATCTATACAATTTTTTTTTTGTTACAGAGTCAGTCAGATATTTACACACAGTTTTGGAATGGTAGAAGTTTAGCTGCATTTGTGGCATATTGGAAATTGAAAAATAGTTTTACAAATGATTCAGTAGAGGATGATCTTTGATAATCTCTTAGCTTTGGAAATTTTTTTAGAAAGTCATGCTCTGAACTGACAATCAACTTCTGAATGTTGAACTAAGCTTTACTTATGAACTCAAGTGTCTTAGAAAAAATAGCCCATAGAGTAATCTGGTTCCTAAATAGACTGGATGAAAGAAAAGGCCAGGTTCAAAAAATATTTAGGTCTTCAGGCAGTTTTTGATCACAGTCTGCCAACAATTTTAAATAAGCATAGAAAACTCATTTGGTCCTTCTGTAGCTGCTATAAAAGCTAAAAAATCATTATTTCCTAGCAAGTTTTCAAAAGTCTATTATATTTTAGAGAATACATTTTTAGCAAGGAATATTTAGGCTTTGGCAGAAATGAAGTCCAGTGAAAATTAAGTGAAATATTTTGTCCTGGAATAGCATTGGGTTTGAGTGAAGTGCATCAAAAAATATGTTTACCAGGAATCAAAAGAGAAAATTAACAGCCTTCTGCCGGGTGAAAGACAGTCCAGATGGCTTGCTCTCGTATGCACTTTTTCTACTGTGAATATCCACAGGGCTAACGTTCAGCATATGATGCCTTCTTCCTCATCACTCACTCTTGCTGCCCCAAATCACCAAGCATTCATTTAACTTACAGGATGTCTAATACTAGGAAAAGTATTTCTTCATGTGGTGTGCACTGCTCAAAAATTTCATAATCTTTTTTGAAATAGTCATAGAATGCTGTTCGAACTTCTACCTTGGATTAAAGTAGCATTCCATTTGTCTTTTTGTTTCAACAATTTGATTTATTAGCACTATTCAAATATATTCATCAACAAAGTAGAAAGCAAAGACATTTCCACTATGAAGAACTTTATGCTCGTATTATGTAAAGAAAACCAGTGGAAAGATTCATTCTGAGTTTTTAATGTATTTATTAACTCTTGTTGCATATTGTCTTGTTCTTCAAAACCATTTGGAATGTAGAGAAGGCTGATAATTTGCAAAATCTGGTTGGAATAAGGTCATTCTTTACAAATGATGTTAAAAACTGAGAATAATATAAATGGCCTGCCTCATCAAGGGAAGCAAAAATCCAGAGAAACAAATTAGGCAAAACCAGGCAGGTGAATTTTTTTTAAATGGAAAGAATTCTATGTGATATCAATGTGAAATAGTAATGTGGAAACATTTTTGAAGATAAAACTGTTTTCTTTATCCCTCCCAATCTCAATATTTATTGTCATTTCCAGGGACCAGTCATGACTCAGTTCAGGGTGAGTTTTGTGTATTAATCTCCTATTTTTTGCAAAAATATTCCACTGAGTACATTTTCAATTTTATCTTAACATACCGTATGAATAAAATCCCAAGATAAATGTCAACAGGACAATTACTCTGGCTAAACTATTACTGTCCTGAAAGTAGAGAGTGAGACAATGAGGAAATGAAAGTAAAGAGGTATAAAGAGTAAATTCTCCCTAATTCTAAAAAATAGTTTCACAGCTTTGTCATACCATTATTAATCTTGTGATTCTGAGGCTTACCACGTTTGGAAACACGGGGTAGTTTCAGCCCCTGCATTAACCTTACAAACTACTACTTTGACTTCAGAAATACACATGGATGTAGCAGAAAATACCTGTTTACATAGAGCATGCAATCAAACAATATCATTTTATTTGGTTTGTAATTCCTTTCAAGCTACATTTTTTTCTGTTTATCTATCTCAGTAGAAATCAATCTAATTTTTAGCCTTACTTTTTGGCAAATGTGTTACGAACTTTGCATTAGTTATAATTTAGGTCAGTGTTTATGGGAAAGATATGGACAGAAGTTTCTTGAACTTACTGCTATCTCTCTGGGCATAAACACAGAGAAAGATAATACATTTAAAAATCAATTATGTGTTTATTTTTGTTGGCTAAAACAGATGACAGTGTGGTATATTTTTATAATATCTTACATACTTATACTAGTGCCAAAGATGCTTCATACCAGTGAATATAATCTTAGTGATAAATCAGTTTGGTTTTTGTTTTGTTTTGTTTTGTTTTGGTCTTGCTTACTTCTACAGTTGCATCTTGTTTTTCTATTTTCATTGATATTTCTGGAGCTTGCTGGAGTTCAAGAAGCATGTGGATAACCATCTCAGACACGTGGTCTGATTTTTAGGTTGTCCTGTGTGGAACCAGAAGTTGGACTTGATGATCCTTATGGGTCCCTTCCAACTCAGAATATTCTATGATTCTATGATCTTTTGCAGACCTTGAGTTTACTTACAACTGGATTGCATGCCCATGCTTAAAAAATAAATTTGAAACTCTTATCTGAAAAGCTAGAAGTATGACTTAATGCAATGGAAGAGTAAATTCAAAGAAGGCAAGGTGGAAGGAAGGTCTGATTTCACTGAGACATTTTGGTCAGATTCTCTCCCTTTTTCATAGTTATACATTTCAATCAACCTAATCACAAACTGCAGGCACCTGCAAAACTTTAATATGTAATACTTTTGTCTCTGCAGTGATATGAACAGAGATATGATACAGTTTTCTGTATGTGAATTAAACCAATGTCAGAACTTCAAATGGTAGCTTTTGGGACTAGGTTTTATTACAGTCTTCTCGAAAAAAAATTAAGCGCGGCATTTTTTGTAATGATTTTTTTTTTTTAATCAACTACTCAGTGTTTATCAACATGAGAATAACAATTGAGAAGAGAGATGTTAGTAGTTTGCAGGCAAGTATAACAGATAATTTCTTAGCATGTACAACCACCTGAAAGAGAAACTGAGGTAAGAAGGATAGTGTATATTTTAATCATGAAATGAAAAAATAAGGAGAAGATTGGTAAAGAGACATCAGCAATTTTTTATGAGAGCATGGAATTAGTCTGGATTTTGTAAATAAAACAATAAAAATCCAAACATACTGTAATCAAAGAACAGAGAATTCCAGAACCAAGGAATCAAATATGCAAGAATGAATCATTTTTAATGCTTGAAAATAAAAATTAAATTAAAAAAAAAAAAAGTAAAATCTAAATTGACAAATTGAAAATGTATCCAGTGAACCTAGGTCAGAATGGAAAAAGACTTGTTGTCATGGAGTTATCTAGATAGATCTGTGCCCATGACAGGGGGGCAGTAGGCTCGTGGGCTTGCCCTGGCTTCCCGAGAAAAAAAAACGGAGCAGCGGCAACGATCTAAGAAGGAGAACTTATTTTACTGACTATGATGTTGGAATGAAGATGACACAATATAATACAATCTAATTGGAAGTAAGGATAATAAATCAAATGAAATGAGAGAGAGCGAAAGAGCGAGAGAGAGAGAGAGAGAGAGAGAGAAAGAGAGAGTTTCCAAAACCAAAAGCCCTACTTGATGAAGGCGCATGGCTTGGAAGCACACCCACTCCTCTCCCTGGCAGCAAGCGAAAGTGAAAAAAAGACTGCGCGCAACCAGATGACATATCTTCCGTGATGTATCTTCCTTCTCTGACTGTGAGGTCCTCTGGGATACGTAGTTCTTCTCTTTTGTGGAATACCAGTGGCAAAGTTACAAAACCATGACACTTGTTCACCAGTATTCACTTACCTTATAAATAAGAACTTTGCTTTTAGAATCCCCAAATTATATGACCACTGCCTGAATTAAATATTTCAAAATAACTGAAATATCATCCTTTTTTCTCATAGAATTTCAAGAGGCTTGAAAGGCCTTATTATTCACCAGAGTTTACTTTTTTTAACCCCAGATTTCAGTGAACACTATTCACGAGTTCCATTCAACTCAGGAAAAGTAAGTTTGGCAGGATCAGGCACCTGTATCTAGGGATAAAGTACCTGGTTGCTCAAAAATGAGCAATTGACTTCCCATAATATTTAGGCCTTCAAGTGTCTTATGTCTGTATTTTTTCAGAGTTTGACAGTCATTTTTAATAGATCATGTTTATTAATAATGTTGAGATTAAATTACAAGAATTTGAGATATAGGAGATGCATTTTAAGAACAATAACAAGAAAAAAATTAAAAATCTGATTTGTTTTAAATCAAGGAGTACAACATAAAATCTTCAAGGGTGTTTTGAGTGTGATTGCTCTGCAGGTAGCATTTCTGATATAGGACTTGAAAACACTTGAAACAGTACACAAGACAATTGAAAAAAGACTTTGTAAAAGTTATCAAAACTAAACTGATTTTATCAGTTCACTATTTGACATTACTCATTTGTACAGGCTGCAATAGGGAATGAATGGCTAACTCCAGATTCCACCCATTTCCCTTCAAAAACACTCCTGATCTCAAACCAGCTGCACTGGACAAAGGTAACATCACAAAACATCTTACTCTTCAGTCTTTATTCATTTCTTAGGGATATGGTCTTCAGTCTTTATTCATTCATAAGGATATGCTATTCTGGGTTGATTAATATGACAATCTATTGACATAAAAAAGACACAACCACTTTTAGAAGTCTCAGACTTCCACCTCATCCCCAAATGTGATTTTTCTTTCAAATTTTTTTTCATTTGTTTAATTCTTTCTTTATTTTGGATTTATTTCAATACTTTATTTCACAGTAGCAGGAAAAAAAATGATCTTCATCTGTACATTTGGCAGTAGTTTAAAAATTGCTAGTTGACATAGTACTTTAAAAATACTAAGATCTACATTGTATGACAACAGCTGAATGTTTTCAGAACAGCTAAAGGTCATTGAGCTGTAATGTCTGCTAGTTACTTGATAAACTTTGAAGTTTTGACTTTTTGTTTTCTTAGGGCTCTTTTTCCTTGTTCAAGCATAGTATTACTAACGTTTTATTTCCTACAATTAAAATAAAGAAGTCTTATAAATGTATAATTCATTATATTTCATGACTTTAACTGAAGTCACCTTTTTGCCCTGTTTATTTAGCTGAAGGTAAAGTTTCTAATGATCATTGCACTACTAATAATCCCTTCTGTTGCAGTAATAGATTGCAAACTCTTTCAGGTTTACCTTCACATTCTGGAGTCCTAGATGTGTGTAGTCACAGTCATGCTCAGAGTTCAGTTCACATGGATAACTTCTGTTTTTTGAAAAATTGTTTTCATGACTTGTGACAAATTTGCAGGAGTTACCAACTGCATTTTTTTAATTTTTCTTACTGAGAAGTATGCTGGGCCTTCAGATACCAGTAAACATTCAGACAATTTGCAATTGCCGCCACAAGCACCTTGGCAGTGTCTTGACAGACCACACTCAACAGAAAATACCCGCTATCATAGAAGGTAAGTAAAATAATTGAAGGTGAGGGAAGGGTCCAGGAAAGGGGAGGATGCTGTTTCTTTGTTTTCTTATCCTATTCTGTTTAGTTGATTTTGATTTTACAGACATCATAAGGAGGGGAAATTGAGACTGTTTTCTGATGCTTTTTTAAAAAAGATATTACCTTAAAAACTAGTTATCTTAAGTGTAGTTAAAATTTTTTAATTAATTAAGCATATATGGATATACACATACATTTTATGTATATGTTTGACTATAATTCATTAAAAATAATTTCACATAATATGTAGATGTTGAAATAGATATTTCTAAGACTAGATAAAGATTAAAAGAGATTTCTTATGCAGCTGTATTCTTTTGGAGAGAAAGGGCTGAAATATGTTTTGATTAATTGAAATGTAAACATTTTGAATTAATGGCAGACTTTTATTAGTCTCTGAGATAAAGCTTTCCTGGAGTATTAAAATGGATTTGTTTTGTATTATTTCCAAGCTTCCAAAGGCACAAACATACAGAATAACAAAAGCTGCAAAAGAGTCACACAACCTTTTTTTATGTATGAACCTTCAAATATTACCCCTATAATTTGTTCTCAGTTCAGAGAAAGGAACAATGTCGCAGAACTCTGACTTAAAAGAAAAAAAGAAATTTTCATCCAGGTCCGATAAAGAAGAGAAAATTTCAGAAGAATGGTATGTTAAACTTCTGTATCTTGTGCTTTTTTTTTTAATTTTTTTTTAATTTTTAATTTTTAATATATATTTTTATTATTATTATTATTTTGCTATTTCCTACGTGTAAGAGGTCTAGTGGGAAATAAAGGCAGTATATTTGGCTGTTATATGTTGCTTATTTTATGTTCCACCTTTCAGGAATCTGTTTCCTACCAAAACACAAGTTATTTTAGTTTCTTTTAATAGCATCTGAGCTATTGGTCAACTTAATACATTATAATTTTAAGATAAGCATTGAAGGAGTCTGTATAATTCGTAATATTTCTTACTATGCATAAGAAGTACTAAAAACTTATACTCTTTTTGAAAAGTGCATTATAAAATGCTGTGCAGATGATCAAACGTAATATATATGTGAAGTGTTTAGTATCTTATTTCCTTCCCATAGGGGTTTTAAAGATATTTCTACTGCACAGCTAATGCTGAAGAGGGCCCATAAAATGAAGCCCAGACAGTACAGTAATAAAAGCACTGGTAAGTAAGTCAACACATAAATAATGATTGTAGTAATTAGATGTTTCTGTTCTTTAAATCTCAAAATAGAACATCTCTTTTAAAAAGGTTGTTTGCACACCATTAAACATTAATTTGAATGAAGGTGAATGTGGTTTAGTGAAGACAGGTCACACTTTAAATGTCCATAAAGACATCATTTTATTTCAGGGAAAAATTACTCAGTTTTTTAAAATAAATTCTAGTAAAAATAAGTATTTTACAGCTGTATTAAACAGACTTTGTCTTTTTTCTCATGAATCTCTTTTCTAGTTCTGGAAATTGTAGTTCTTATATTTTTCTTTTGATAGAATAAAGTTAAAATTATTTACTTAGGTTAATTTTGGATTTATTTCCTATGATTAAAATGTTGTCCAAAAATCTTGGGCAAAAAAACCAGCAATTGTGCAGCCAGATATAATTGATATACTGTTGGAAATATTTCTGCTTATCACAGGTGCATAAAATTCTTTAGAAATTCTAATTAAAAATCTGAACAGAGCAGGCATTACTGCACCTTGCTGTGCTTAAAAACTGTCTATAATTTGTAACAGTTCTAGTTTCCTGAAGATGCATTAGCACAGCAGTACAGAATTTCTTGCTTAACTTTGAATTTCTTTGGTTATGTGGATTTTATATTAGCCTCTGAAAATGAACTTTTTTTCTTTTTTTCTTTTTTTCTTTTAAGATATCTGGAAGCCTTGTCTAGCTTTCAGGTGGTCTCTACTACACTACTGTATTACTTCTTGTTTATCCTTTTCCTCACCGAAGGAAAACTCTCTTACCAGTGACTGACAGCATGAGATGGTAATTCTGACTACCATAAGGGTATTAAAAAATCACAAAAGCTAGCTGGAGTGGACCCTGACTCCTAGGACTAAAGAAAAATGATTAAGATATTTCATAGGAGTCAGTATTTTTACTTTGAGTTTAGAATTTAATACAACAGAGCAATACAAAACAAGCAAATAAAAGAACTAAGACCAACAACCACAAAAACGTAAAACCCAGAACCCCAAAACAGATGATCCCACTATACAATATAATCTGTTGAATTAACAACAGTCAAAATAAAAACCTGGAAAACTATATTATTTCTTATTAAACGTTAAGTAAATGGCCATTAATCTATATTTTTCTAGTAGCAGAAATAAAAAGCTACTGGTGTTGTTGTAGTCCTTGTAGTACTATAATCTGGGAATTCAAGCCGTGGATGAGAATCCCATGGTTCCAATTGCTATTCAATTATGGAACAAAATGTGGACTTTCTTACAAATGAATTTACAAATTGAATTTTGTCATAGATTCTCATCTGTCACAATGCTATTTTATCATCTCTTTAAAGATTGTACAGATACATGCTAATGTTTTTCTATGTTTTATGGCAAGCTTTGAATTTTTTCAGTTTCACACATTATCGTGACGTTGTTTAGTAAATGTGGCAGATCAGGCAGTAACTATTCTTTTCAAATTGTTTCTATAATATTTCTTAGATTTGTCCAACTAATCTTCTGTATTTGGAATCTGCCAGGCAGTGTGTATTAAATTATGTCCTTGGTTTCTAGATTGCCAGCACAGATTATTGTCTAATAAGCCACATTTAAATGAGTATGCAAGAATCCAGGAAGTTGTTTATATGATTTTGAACTATTGTACTCTTTAACAGTTCTCTGTGTGAAATTTAAAACATTTGATTGCTTGTCATCAAAGCATACATACAGTTCATTTCCCCATCTCTCTCAGAGACTGAAAAGCACTGGTATTATAAGCTAATCTTTGTAATATTGCCTACATTTGAGACTAGATAAAGAAAAAGGTTCATTTTTAATAACAAAAGAGCTGTAGGCAATGGATGAGGTGATCCAGGTAGGTACAAATTCAGTAGTCTGGCATTGAGTTAAATCCCTAAAGATTATTTTGCAAAGACTCAGAGATAAATCTTCTGATAGAAATTCCCTAGTAAAACAATTTCCATCATTTCCCTCTGTTCTCAGTTCATGTATTGCTGATGTCTTTGTGCACAAGTAAATATTGAAAAAAAAAAAAAAAACTAGAATAATTCTAACAACTTCATATGACTTCACTTGAAAGTCCTAGAAAGTATAGATTAATTTTGCACTGGTTGGATTTTTCAGAATTGAATGGTAGGCTAGATTAAGGGAAAATGGCATTTAAAAAACGTATTGGAGCAACTTCAGTAGACCCTCATAGGAAAATAGTATGCTATTGTAGAAATTGCTTTGTTACTTGAAAATAATTCGGGAATGCTCAATTTCATTCTGTCTTAAGATATTTTAGTCAATTTTGACAGTTAGTATTTGGTTGTTCGTTGAAGGACTACGCTGTCTTTCATTTTATTGCAACTAGCTATGTAATTTAGAAGTCCTTTTGTCAACTTTGTATCTTATCAACAGTGTCTCCAAACATTTTGTACTCCTTAATCCATATGTTGTACTCATATGGCCATCCATATTACATGTATGGAAATATTTATACTTCAGTTACAATACTTTTATAACTTCTGTCATTTAAAAGTTCAGACAGAACTTTTAAAATATAGCATATTTTAATACTTTTTTTTTCAAAATCTTACTTTGATCTATTGTCCCAAACATTCACTACTCTGAAGAGCACAAACTTACTACTACAAATTTATTTTTCATTTGAGATGAATGCCAAAACAGATGTAATTAGTCCTTATGTGCAAAATGAATATATCTGCAAAGCTAGTAATCCAGTTATAAATGATTTTAATATTTTCACCTTAAAATGAATAGAGCTTAACCTTATTTACTGTACTTCTTCAGTCGTTTCATTGAGTGTACCTGATGTGGTTAGTAAAAGTGGGGTAAAATGACTTCAAATCTGGCAGTCCCTGAATTAATGGTGGAGCTTTAAACATCACACAAGATGAGAAACATCCTAGACAACTGGAGATAACAAAAAAGTCTAAGGTGTCACTGATTCTGCCTTGGGAAGTAGACATGGATTAAATTACCTTCATCAGTATTTTCCGCTATGCTGAAGTTAGTCTGCTTTGCTGCTTTGTGAGAAGTTAGGACCATCAGAACATGCAATTAAACAAAAACTGCTGCACTATGGACTGACAAATATCATTTTTTTAAATATGTTTTGTCAATGCATTATCTGTTACACTGTCCATAACCCAGTAGAGGTCTTATGCAGAGTTAGAAGGTACAGCTGCCCTGAGTCTGCATCTTTGTTATTTTGTGTGAAGGGAACAATTCTCTGAGGAAGAAAGGGGGTCTCTTAGGATTTCTTTGTTACATTACTTTGTAAATGGAATGACTATTGCAAATAGGAAGATCTGTTCAAAGCCAACTTTCTATGTAGCTGCCAAATTCTGTAATAAATTACTTTACTTGCCTGACTTCACAGAGCATCATGATACTTTTCTTTTTTTTTTTTTCCATAAATAGGGAAATGACAACAACAACAACAGGTTATTTACTTGGCTGCAGTATTATGGTTTGTGCCATATATATCTATATATCTCCATGGCTCTTGTAACCTCTCAATAAATATGGATGATCTGCTGCAAGGTCATCCAAGTAATAGGTTCAAAATGAAGCATCAGACGTAGTTACTTTTGTAAATTTATTCTTTCTGAATGCTCTTTCAGTCTTTCCATCTCCTTTGTTATTCTGCCCTCTGTCTTCTGCCAGTCTCATGTACTCACTTTTGCTATGCTTGCATTGGTTGTGAACATTTAAATCCCTTCCATGCCATGTCTAATTTCTTGCTTAGTTCTATTGCTAAACTGTTCCCTCTTTGTTATTAATTTCTTTGCCATCACCTCTTTAGACAAACCTCTTCTGCCAAATTGTTTCTCAGTTGTTGCAGGCTGCTTATGCTGTGATCTTTAAGCTGCTTGAAACATTTTATTTGGCTTTTCCCTTGACTTCCTGTTTCTCATATCTTCATGCTCAGTGTCGTACCTACAGAACCTTACACGCTTTTTCTCCTCATTATGTATCTGCTTTTCTTCTCTTTCCTTTTATTTAATTTTTTTAAGTGTTGAAACTGGCTAATTTATTCTGCCCTGAATAGAATTCTCACATTCCTGCGAGCCCACAGTTTCCTTTAAACTCCTACTGTCTTCTGATGTTAAGGAAACAATTCTTCCTTCTAATAAGAAATCCTTGAAAATTACCTTCCTTGATATGTGATTTTGCACTAGTTCAGCATGTGTTAATTAACCATTAAAGTTTTTAAAATTTAGGAACGTGTTTATGTAGATTTATGTACAGAACTGTACTCATCTTTGCTTCTTTGCAGTTTTCTAATTGAAAGGTTTGAAGCCAATCAAGATTTTATACTGTAATATTTGGAAATGCCTACAGACTTCTCATGTCGTCTTTAATTCTGTAAGGAATAGACATGAAAGATGGTTAGCTTATTGTCTGCATGTTTAGCCTCAAAAAATAAACTGATAAACTGCCCCTTGTTAACATTCTTTAGGTTTAAATAACTTAATTTAGAACACTGAATACTTACAAACCAAAGCTTTTAGAAATAGTACTTGTCATATATTCTGTTAATGTTTCTGATTGAGTTTCAAGCTTTAAAAACAGGTTTTTGAGATATTTTGTAGAAATTTAGAATTTATTTTTAATTTTGAGATAAGCTAGCTAAGCAGTGATCAATGGTGTTTAAAATCTGGAAGGATAGTGAGCTTGATTCTCAGTTACACATGTATTTATGTAGCTTCTTTTTAGAAAATATAACCTTCTGTGAATATAAATAGATGCTTAAAGGTCTTTTCAATTATTAAGTGTCCAAAAGGTGAAAAACTGCTTGAAGGAATGAATGAGCCAAGACTGACCTTTGATTTTAACTTGTTCTTGTCGTCTAGACCCAGCTGTGCGCCTGGCGTTGTTCAAAAAAAATGAAAATAAACATCTCTGTGTGAAACCACCAAAGATACAGTCTGTAAATGCTGGTTACTTTGAAGGTATGAGCAAGAATTTCACTTTGTCCGTATGCATATAAGCATGTATGTCTCCTAATGTCTTTTAAACAAGCCTACTTGAAATACAACAATATGAAGAAATTGAAGAAGGCAGGAGTTTAAGGTCCTTATCTGTTCCTCAGTGTTTCAAGTTACAGAAGTGAAGAATTTCAATTTCAATTCATTTGAGGGAGTGTGCTCCTAGACATTAATTCATAATGAATTGGCGCACTTATTTTTTTATTATTATTACTAATTTACTTTCAAGGACATAAAAGCATGCCACAGAGGTATAAAATTAAATACCACTTCAAATTTTTCATTTCATAGTTGTCTTTTCTCAAGCTAGCCATTAATTCCTGGTGATTGATAACAGTTTCTAAAAGCAGTTACTTTCACAAATATTCTCTAAAAATCCAGTGTTTGGCAGAAGACAAAAAAAAAAAAAAAAAAAAAAACTTGAACATGCAAATGTGTGTGTTTTAACAAGAAAAAATGATTTGCTTTCCAAAGATCCATAAATACTAATTTAGTTCATTAACTGTTGAGATTACCGATAAAGCTCTCCTTGGTTTCAATACAGGTGAAAATACTAAAATTTAAAATACCCTGCTGTTGAGAATATGAGCATCTCTAGAGCCTTTTTTTTTTCTATTTTCATTCCTTGTGCAACTCAATTCTGTATTCAGAAAAGTGTCACCTTTGCCATTTTATCATTTTTTATGACATAACCGTACAATACTTTACTTATTCCCAATTCCATAAGGCAAAAGAAAAAGAAGATAATTCACATTTACTGATTTGTAAAGAAGTTAAACCTGAGACAGGTATGCAACTGAGCTGGGTATACCTTAAATGAATTCTGTCAATGAACTTAGTGATACAAAGGGCCAAATTTGCCTCAAATTCATGAGTACATGCTCAGACATACATTTCCATATCTGGAAACAATTCTTGTGAAATTCTGAAGAGGAAAAATGTGTATGCATCTCTGTTTTCCTTGGTTTTCCTTGCATTCAAGCATGAATTTACATAAAATATGGAGTGTGTAAATGTGAGGCCTGATTTACCATTTCATAGACTAAGTCAGAATCACAGAAGGGCTTGGGTTGGAAGGATGCTTAGAGATTTGCTTCAGCTCCTCTGCCATGAGCAGGGTTGCCACCTACTAGATACGGCTGACCAATTTCCACTGTATTTCATCTGCTTCAGTGGCATATGTTTATATGCTACCATTTGTTGAAGTCATCATATGCTGACTATGGACATGCAAACTGCCTCCGTGTCCCTTCAACCAGTATTTATATTTAACTGTTCAAAGCCATACCAAAGTGAGGAACTTGATCCCAGGCTAAGAACCTGTCCTTAGCCTAGTTTTCCTGCCACTGGTTTGTCTGTTCCTGCCCAAGGCAAGTGCTGTACTGGCAAACTTGAACTTTGTCTTTCATTTCAAGGATGATTATACTCCTTTGGACAGATAATAAGCATAACTTTTTTTCATCAACTTTACATGAGATGCTTACATGCTATCTGGTGAGCTTCAAGAAGACAAGCTGTTCTGTTTGACCAAAATATGAAATTGTCCTTTTACCTGAGGCATCGCTATTACAGATAGCATGGTCAGAAAACACTAGGTTATTAATCTGAATTTAAAGTGCAGTAAAGGGCATTAACTGTCATACCTCTCAGTCAGAATTCAGATCTTCTAAAGTTAAAATTTGGATAACATC
Organism: Gallus gallus; assembly: GCF_016699485.2. Taxonomy (NCBI): domain Eukaryota; kingdom Metazoa; phylum Chordata; class Aves; order Galliformes; family Phasianidae; genus Gallus; species Gallus gallus. The sequence continues at coordinate 41,864,858 of NC_052532.1, forward strand.
TTACATGTCATCTACTTCAAACCAAAGCACCTGCATGATGACTTCAGAGTTATGTCACCAGTCATTTCTGCCCTCACACACAGAAAAAAAATGTTTCCTATTTCACCTCTCTACTTTTTAACCATTTATTCCTCTTTTGCCTGGAATAAATGTCTTTGCGCCTGTTCTGCAGTGCAAGTTATTTCTGTAACAAGAAGTTGGAATTCATTCTTTATCCATAAAACCTGTGGACACCATGTTCTAAATCAAGAGAGAATACAGTCCAATTCATTTTGCGGTGGAAATAAACTTCCTGGATGTAACTATTTAATGCCTTACACCTTCACAGACTGTTAGTCAATGCTGTGGCAGAGAATGTGAACTCCAGTCAGTCTCCTGCATAAATTAGTAAATCTATCTCAAAGAAAAGGAAAAAATTGTATTTTATACATTCCCACTTTATTTCTTTAAAGTGGGAAATGAGGGAAGAAACTTTAACATCAATAGTAAGTACACATATGTTATACGTTAAATAACAGAATCACTACTTTTGAAAGGAGATGCCCTCGGATGTGAAACAATTAGACCAGTTTTGGATTTTCAAACTGGAAAACATCATGGTAATGAATATTTAGGAGGTAATCTAGTTAAAGTGTAGAATGAATGTCTTTTGTCTTCATTGTGTCTTTAGTTTGTGTTTAACAATACAAATAGAAAAAAAACATTTAAAAATAAGAGCTATAAAATAAAGGGTGGAAGCAAATAAGCTTAATATCTCTCACATTAGACATCTTTATGTCTTAATCAAACAGTAGATATCATGTTCATTTTTACGTATAGTTTGTCTTGAGTATGTAAGTAAGTAAAATGTGAGCTGTAAATAAAATCATTGTTTTATTTGTACAGATACGATTTTCCACTGTTTATTATTTCAGAGATTATTGAATGGTATACAGTTACTAGACAATGGAAATATAGCCAGGCTCCACAAGGCTTATTTGTTTGGAGTGTTATAAAAGGAATGATTTTTGTAAAGGTCATCATGTTTCCAAACAGGAGGAAGTGATAGGGAAAATAAATGTTGATATCCGATTTTTAAAACTTGTGGAAGTCTTTGATCCTATGAGACAATTAATGCATTTCTAATTTTACATATGCATTGTAGGAAAATAATGAGATTGAGAAGATATGTGTGAAAATATATCTTTTAAAATTTTAGTAACATCTTACATTTTTGTTAATATGAGTCATTATCTTTTGTTCAGCAATGTTCTAATAATCTCCAAAGAGAACCTGTACACAAGATAGTCATAAAAAAATTCCTTTGTATTATATGCTTCATTAACACATTAGGAAGTATTACTCCTACAAACAAGAGCATACCATTTAAAAATACAAGCAACGTATGAAGGCATGGGAATGCAATTAAATGTGTGTTTTTTGTATATATATAGGTGTGTGTGTATGCATATACATACATGTGTGCAAGCACATACATACATGTGGGCATACACACATTTATGCATATGCTCTGACTATAAATTGATATGAGTTAAACAGTACAGTCTTTATGCTTTCCCATTTGTTCTGTAAAGAAGGTAAATTATGAACAATTACCCTTTAAAGTCATTTGTAGTATCGTTGTGCATTTTATAATATGAGTGCTGTCTGTCAATCTGTTCTAGTTTCTTTAAAAATAGTTTAATGCTTGCAGTCACATAGGTTCGTTAAAACTTAAATAAGTAGTATTTTTGAGCTGTGGTCATATATTGTGACATTAGCTTTTAGGCCACAGAGCATGCTAGTGTTCTCTACTGCTTCTCTTAAGAGACTGGTTTGATCAAAAACTCTGACTTGTTATCTGGAAAGCCTCACTTCTTTTGTTTAGGTGGACATTTCCCGGAATTATGTGTATTCCACTGCTTCTTCTGATGTCATTGGGTTATGCTTCCAGATGAGTTGTTGAGTTTTATTTAGCACAAGCTAGCTGATAAAGCATGCTTGGTATGTTTTGTAGACAGCGATATTTCAAAGGTTACAAAATCTTGAAAAAGTTATAAGGAACACAGACAAAAAAAGTCCATCATTTCCTATTTTGTAGCAAAGTATGTTTTTAGGAAGTTTTATTGCTGCTTCTCTTGTTATCTGAAGGTTGTTTCAGTCATTAATGTAGTGTAAAATAGTCTAAATGATTTTGGACAATGTAAACCAGAAATTGAAGGAAGAATCTGTCTTTGACTCCTCTTTTCTTGGGCAGTTCCAATTAGTCTTGACTGAATGTGTAACAGAGCAGCTCTACTAGCTGTGGATCGATAATTACAGGGTGTGTAATTCCATTTGTACAGAGGAAGGATGTCTACTTTTACCAGCTAACAGTGTGACTGCTTTGTCCTGATGCAGTAGTACAAAACTACAGAAGGAAGCCCCTTGCCTAGCACATTGCTTTGCCACAGTCTTTGGAAACTGTACGTCTTTTGGAGTCCTCTTTAATCTGGGTACCTCAACTGTTTTGTTGGATTATCCAAATAGTTTCTGTTAAATCAGTTGAATGAGAACCTGGATTCCAATCTGTAGAGCAAGTTGGAAGAACGCAGATCACATGAGAGTCCAGTCAAGTTATCTAAGTGTTTATTATTTGGATATGATTCATCTAAATGATAGCTGTGTTTCTCAGAAATTCATATACTATATTCTCATTAATTTAGTAGGTTAAGTAATTTATGAACACGTATGATATATTTATTTTTAGTCATATACATATCTGTCAGTGATACATGTACTATACAATTCAAATAAGTGGAAGGAATATAACTTGGCTTCACCCTGGAATGCATATGATGACCGTTGCCAGGAAGTTTAGTTATGTTAAAAAGGCATTGGAATGTGCTATCAGGATACTGCAACTTGGGAACTTGTACTTCCAATTGGTAGTACTATACTTCCTTTCATTTCATGCTCATTGGTTACTAATCAGTAAAAAGTAAAAAATATGTATAACATTAAAACATATTTCACCAATGTGATTTTGATAATGAACTTCGACAGGTTGTTTTTTATTATGGAAATATTTATCCATTTCCATTCAAATCGCAAGTAGAAATAACACTTCGTACTTGAACGAGAATAAGACATAAAATGGTGTTGTGGTTATGTCTTATTATTGAAAGCTAAATATCAGGAATCCATTTAATATTTTCTAGTTTTCATCTTTCTGATTCTTCACAATTATGAAACTCGTTATTCCAAGTGAAAATACATAGCAGAGCATTCTTATAGTTTGTTATTATTTGTGCTAATTGGAAAATAGAACTTGAGATTTTGGAAAGTGGTAATTCTAAGATTGCCTTTGACTTAATTATGTGGGCTTATTAAAATATTTCAACATAATAATAAACCAAATTTCTTAGATATTGTATATTAACAGCATTGAAGACAAAAATGTATGTAATTGAATAAAATTTACACTGCTTCAGATCAATGGTGCTTTTAAATATCTGTGTGTGAGTTAAGAGAAAGCACTGTGAGAGTAGAATGCTAATTTTAAACTTTAAATATAATTAAATAACTAGAGTTAAGTAGAGTAAGTTTAAGTTACTAGTTATTTAAGGGCAATTAAAAGTACACTGAACTGTAGCTAATAGCTTTTTGTTAGCTGTTTTCATCTTTTATAAATTAGCTATTTTCATTGAAAAAAATAAATAAAGTAGCATCAGCTCCCAGGAAGCTGTTTGTAAATTTTATGCTGTTTGTAAACATTCATTTCTAAACTAAAACATCTTTAATATATCTGTGCTGTGAAAGGGATTAATAACCTCTTTCTAAATCTGATGTTCCTTCAGTCCTACCATCTGAATTGCCATGTTTACAATAAGATACACATAGTACATATCTTCTGGCCTTCAAATTTGTATGCCAGATTAGGGAAGCAGTTTCTTAAACCATGTGGCACGGGCAAAACTGACAGAATTAAACATTTCTAAAGAATTTAAGGTCTGTGTGATGAAATGTGGTGAAAATGTGTTACAGAAACAAGTAGTGTGGAAAAGAATCTATCTTTTAAAATCAGAATTCTCTGGCTTTGTTTCTTATTATTTAGCGTGAGCTCACACAACAGAACTCTCACATTGAAATATTTTCTCATTTTAAGGAATTAATGGCTCTCCACCAGCCCTCTAACATGTAAAATGAGTAGGTTACTTGTGTCCAGTACATCCAAAAAGAGCCAGGATAAAATAAACATGAGGAGTTGGATATCTTGGAAAAAATCTGTCATGGGTTTGGGTTAATCATCTCCAGAAGAAATTCAACTTGATGCCTGAAACGTAAGACTTCTTGGAGAAAGCAGTAAAGCCTGAGGCAGTGTTGATCTGAAGGAGTGCTCTCCATGGGTCAGAGCTGCTCTGCTGGCAGAGTGCAAACCTAGTTCACAACAGCGGTACACTGAAAAGTTGTAAAGGACTGCAGGGGCCTTACAGTGCACGCACTCAAGCTTCAGTTACATAGTTTCAGTGGTCCAGTTTCTTACTATAAAACAAAACTAAAAAATAAAATCTGGGCCTAATTTTCCAGCCTCCTGTCTATCAATAATAATGTAGGTTTTTTTTCCACTATTCATGGAATGAAGCAATTCTGAAATTACAGTGTAGGTTTAAAAATGAATGCATAAAATGTCATTTATGTACATTCATGCAGTAAAGTTCAGCATGTGAATACTTATAAATTATATAAACATATGATATTGTTATTAATATTTTTACTTCCAACATTCAATGAAATTAAAAAAAAAAAAAAAAGAGAGGTAATAAGGTTTTATCTTTGCCTGAAGATCTTCAATAGAAAACTTTGGCTACAGATACTTAATATTATAAACTCTCACTGTGTTTCTAGTCTTCAGGGTTCCACTGTTCTAATGTTATGGGTTTCCAATTTTGACCACATATTTCACCTGTTTGTGTGTTATCTCTTTGTTCCCATTTCTACCGTTTTGTAGACTTGTGATTTATGGTGGTATATATTCTCTGACCTAGAGATATTATTTGTTCCAACAAATTTATTTAGATTTTTATACTATACATAAGCTCTGTCACCTTTGCTTTCCCATCATAGTAGTTTACCAACCTTTAACTAAAAGGAGCTTCACATTAAGGGGGAAGAAAATGTACTACTGATATTTTGCTAATGACTACCCAGTGATGAGTTCAGAAGGAATGAAATTTCACTCAAAATGTCATCAGAGGTTGATAACTAGTTTATGTCATTGTTGAATAAGGTAGCTCAATAGTTTGGATAGTTTTATTTTTATCGTCCGAGTTTTTTGCACTCCTTTTTTTCTGTTTTCCTTGAACTATGTGTGCAAAATCTAGATAGTATAGCTATCTGCTCAGCCAGCATCAACATAAATAAGTTGACTCCATATTCAGATCCACAGCATTTTATTCTACATAAGGCAATCATTTTGGATGAAAAGACCCCTGAGCGCTGAAGCATTTCAAATCCTTTTCCATTTGACCATTCAATGACCTGATAACTATTTCCTGTCCCTAAGTAAGGTTGTGACCCAGGTCTTAGAGTGCAAAAGACAGATAATTTTAGAAACAAGTTAAATCCAAATGGATTTGGTTGGAGGGGGTAAGGAAGAGAAAATTTGGCTAAATTCCTCTAAAATAAAGTGCCAAAACATTTGGATTTAGTAAGCCTAGTTGAAAGCAATTATTGAATTTATTGCCATTTGTTTGGATGTCTGGAGACTGTGATCAATATTGAAATTGTTTGTTTGTTTTGCTTTTACTCTAAAATATCCAAATGCTAGTTATTCTTTTTACACTGAAAAAAAAAAAATTGCTAATGAAGATGTCATTAAAAGTGCATTTTCAGGTATATCCCAAGCATTTTCTGGAGTAAATATTTCAAGCATTAAATTTATCTTGGTAGTCGAATTATATTTTTAATGTAAGCCACAAAAAGTGTATGCTCTGTGTCCGTAGAAATATCACAACTGTTGCATCACACAAAAGTTCATCTTGCAAAAGTAGTTCCATTTTGTGTGGAGCTATGAACAAAAAAATATAATGTCTACTTAGAATCAGTTATAGGTACAAATTTTGTTTCAGTTGCACAGCATGTTGATATGTTTATTAGTAGTGTCTCTGCAAACTTTTCTAAAGTGTACTTAGAAAGGCCTTTATTCCAGAATATTTCATCGATTTGAGAATATATTTTTTCAATTTTCTTATGCAGAAATTCTTATTCTATAGCAATGCTAAGGAGAACTGGTAGTATTTGTAAGGTCAGAGATCTGCGGTATTCCAATAAGGCTACTTTTCATATGACAATGCATTTAATATTGACACACATCTTAATCTTTTCCTTTTTTTTTTTTTTTTTTTTTTTTTTTTTTTATAACTAACGATGTTGTGAATCAGACAGATAATTTATTCTGGTAATACACATTTTTCAAGCAAAACATTAAAATTACTTTACAATTGAAACCCAGTTATTAAAGAAAATATGCCATTCAAGGCTAATTCTAAGAGCAAATTCCTACACCTATAGATTACATGCCCCATGTAGTCTATAAAAATAGACAGTATGTATGTTAGATGATTTTTCAAGGAATCATAGGAGCGCTTATAAGTAATTCAAATATTGTATTTCACAACTATCATTAAATAAGGAGAATATGACTTACCTTACCTTAAGTTTTGTAAATGTTTTCTAAGAGCAAATTGGGTATCAAGCTTACTAAAATTGACTGTGGAAAGTCATTTCCCTAAAGCACTTTCATGCTTTTTATTTTTTCATGTGAAGCAAGCTCAGTTAGTTTTCAAATTATGAAAATAACAGAGATCACTTTGCTAAAGATAGAACTTAATTTTTAAAAATTTGAAAGTTAAATTTGCTCAGAATTTGCTTTGGTATCTGATGGTGTATATTTTGTAATTGAGAAATTAGTAGGGAATATAAAAAGAAAAGAAGCTACGTGCTACTAAGGCATAAAGTTCTGATTTAACCTACCAATGACCTGGCTTTGTTTGTTCAGATGACAGTTCTAAAAGTGTGCAGAGAATATTCCCTTTTAATACAGTTATTTGCCGCAAGCCCTGACCTCACTGCCTGTCAGGGAGCAGGTCTGAATTGGCCCTTTCTCTGATATCGTGACATAGCTTCTGTTGCCTCGATTGTGACCTCTGATTGCATGATACCCCTGAGAGTTCAATTTAATAAGCGTGACTCCTGACTCTTAGCCAGGTCTGCCTTCTTAGGTTTTGTCAGACTCTGTAGACCAGAGTACAAGCATATGCTAAAACATTGCATAGGCTGTCATCATACTGTGTGAGTTGTGTGCACTGTATTCAACGTTCTCTTTCAAAGATATTTCATTTATTGCAAATGGAAATATTTATAAAAAATGACTTGGAATAAATTTTAATAATTTAAGCATCGTTATAACTGCTCAGTATTTTTATATTTATTCCTTTGCAAATAGTTACTACTATTTCAGTTTTGCTAAGCATGCATGTTATGTATGTCATGCTAATTTCTTTCTTTGAAATGTGTTTTATTTCCCCTATGAAAGCATTATGTTTCTATGACTTCCAATCAGTAATGCGTTTGTTCATTATAGAAGTATTTGAGGTGAATTCCCTTTTTTTTTATTGCGTAATTAATACGTTGCACAATGAGACAGTACTGACAAGCACCCTGAGAACAAGTCAGGTGAAAACTGAAGAATCTGATTGGAATTTGGAAGAAGGTAAGTAAAATGAAAACTTCCTAAGTATCATTGAAAATTACTACTTTTTTTGACTATTTTGCTACCTCATTGTATTCTTTTCTCCTGTTTTCCTCCTCTTCTAACCAGAATCATGAAGGAGACTGTTCAGAGACCTGGCTACCTTGAGGATGATGATGCTGTTGAGACATGCTTCAGTTTTAGTATACCTTGATGCATTCGCTGAAGCAGACTGTGGAGAAGTTCAAAGATTTGAAAGAAAGTTTCAAGAACTGTGTTACAAGTGGCAGAAGTTTATCTGTTTACTAATGTATATTTTTGTATTCTCATTCCTATTTCATGTATCTTTTTCTACTCTTTATATCAGTATCTCTAATGTACCCTTTCTAATGTACTGTATTTACGTTTACAGACAAGAGAAGCAGAAAAATCTTGCTGCAGCAAACGAATATTTGCTCACTTTTATGGTTACATTAAGGGAATTTCTGTAAATACTTTTTTATATTTCTCCACTTCAAATGTTTTAAAGAACTCTATTTACCTTTCTACTCAGATTCCTTTCTTTTACAATTGGTCATGTATGAAGAATGGAAACTATATTAGAATCTTTCTTACAAAATATGTTATCCAATATAAGGCATTATCTTTTTACATTCAAACTTCCTATGAAATGCTTTTCATTCTTCATAACAGTGAGCATTACAAATGCTACCTATTTTGGTCAGGTAAATCTTTTTTTAATTGTTTCATTTTGCTTTGTATTTTGTTTTGCTTTGATTCATGTATCTTTTGTAAGAATTCTTGTGTGAGTTAATATAATCATCTTGTTTAGTTCACAAAATTGTGAAACCTTTGATTATCTGTTCCCTTATTCTGTAGTAAATTTTATACAGTAAACTACTGAAGTTCTTTAGTATCAAGTGTAAGTTCACTCACCTAATTGGACTTCATGAACTTTCACTCTTTTTTGGAGCCTGTGCTAATTTTCAGATACTTAGGTAAGTGGCTGCAAGTAAGCAAAATTGAACAACTGACAAAACAAATAAAATAAACTTTCAGGTTTATTAGTTATGGTTGTCTTAACAGCTTTATCAATTATAAACACGAGGGAAATTTAGCCATTCAGGATCACTGTGCTATTTAACTTATTTATATGTCAGTCAGGTGGAGTTTGGTGAGCAATACAACTTAGAAATTTAGAAAGAAAGAGTCTAATTTAGACACCTACTTTATGAGTGAAATATTACTAATCAAGCTTAGGGATAATGAAATTATGTTCAGTAGTAAGACTGGCGTGGTTGCTTGTTTGTTTTCTCATTAGAAATAATTTAAATAAAGGTCAAAACAAAAGTCACTAATGGAACAGAAAAGGAATAAATTCCTTTTTCTTCATTCAGTGAGGTGAATCATTCAAGCCTCCCTGCATAAATATAAAATGATGCCATGGTAACAATAACTGATTCAAAATCAATATAATCAAGTTAAATTCCCATAGAGCCAAATACTCTTGAGTGTGTGTTATTTAACTAAAATTATATATACTATGTTTAAGTTGTTGCACTCTCCATGTGTTTACAAGCTGAAAATTTCAATCCGCTTAGTAAAGAACTCTGTAAAACTGGTAAACTCTTTGAGCCACATCAATTAAGAATTAACCTGGGGCAAGTTTCCAGCAAATCACAGTTGGTTTTTTGTTTGTTTGTTTGTTTTTAATTTTTTTCCCCTCTACCTGTCCTTTTTTACGAATTAAATTCCCTTTTATGAATAAATCCATGAAACAGTGGAATTTCAGATTGTTTATTTTCTTCCATGATGTATCAGACAATTAAATATAACTTATTAAGAACTGGTATTTGATGTCTCTATTTATTTTTTTTCCTTTTAAGTCCCTTGTATTTATGGTTGTTTTTAAGATGAAGATAAATATATAAGAATTTTACCCACTTGGGATTTGCCTCTCTTTAGATGTAGAGTCTATTTGAGACTTTTTTTCCATTCAATTCAATAAGCATTAAATCAAGCCTTGTTTATACAATGTTTGACATAACGGCAGACCTGATCTTCAGTGGTACCTCTGGGTTTTGCTAAAAAGTAAATTAAACAGCAGCCTTGGACTTAATCTGTGTAGATTTTTTGTATGTATTTGAGAATGTAAAGTTGTTCTACTGTTATGCATTACTGCACTGACAAAACTATGAATTGTTGTCATGGTACCTTCATCAAATGCCAAGAGGTATTTCCATTCAGCATCAGAATGTAAGCCAGAAGTAGTTTCACCCACATGGAATAAAATAGCTTTAAACTGCAAATGATATGTGTACATAGTAAATAGAGTAGATGACCAATTTAGAAGTATTCATAATTGAACTACACATTCACATTGATACAAGAATTTCATTCAGTTTTATTTTTAATTTTATCCTGCATTGATAAGTATCAATCACGTATGATACTTGTGAATATCACAAGTGTCAAGGAATGTAAGTTCTTAAAAATAAGTAAATATATTATTCAGATAACTATCTAGAGGATGTATTTATTATCAAGGATAAAAATAATTAAGATATTTTAAAATGTACATTCCCATGCTGTGATACAACATTACACATTTTAATTTCCTGCTCATGAAAAGTTATGAGATAATATGGAATAAGTCAGCTTTACTAACTTCATATTGCTCCTGATTAATGGTGTTTGTTTATTTATTTATTTATTTATTCTTGACAGAGATGCCTTCTTGAGACATAGCAGTCTCAAATTTTTTGTTGTTGTTGTTGTTTGGACTTTTCTGTCCCTGTCTTCTACTTTTAAGTCCTTCAGTATAAACAAGACCTACCTTAATGGTTATCACACTCAATAAAATTTACTCTTTCTTAATATTTTTTTGCATATTTCATAGTGAGCAACATAGTAGTTACAACCTTCTGCAGTCTTGCAATATGTTGTGGAATTTTATTTATTTTTTTTTTAAAGAATTTCTGTGGAAGATCTGATGTCTTATTTCATTTCAGTTGGTTTATTGGATGTGAAGAAAGATATATATCTTACTTGGCCTCAATGCAAAGTGATAATTTTTTGTCACTTAGTAATGCTGTCTCATTAATGAGTAACTAAGCATGTTCTTGATGCTTCTTGATTGCATATGCTAATCTTAAGACCTTGGAATGTATAAAATGATGTCTATCAAAAGATCAACCAAAGAAAGTTATAGAATTATTCATTTTCTCTTGAGCAATATGAACTCCGTTTTCATTTTTCATAGGGAGCTTCCATCCTTAGGGGGTTTAATAATTACCGTAGAATATGAGAAGAGCAGGAGATGGAGTCTGTACTAGGTAGATTTTGGGAATGATAAAGAATGTGAGTGTAGGCAGTAAGGATAAACATAATAGGCTCAATCTGATTCCTTTACTCCTTACTCCTTACTTTACTCCTTACTCCTTTTTTCCTAGATAGCTAAGCATGGAAACATTGGACATACCATTTTATAGTATTTTTTTACTTTGTAATTTTTTAAATTCTTTTAGGGCCTCAATCTAAAGATTTTTGAGTATCTCATAGCTGTATTCTCAATTTACTCTTTTGGCAGCCCTGTTGATGTAATTTGCTTACGCTGAGTTGCTGAAGTGGTTAGTACTTAGCCTACAGAATACCCTGTTCTCCACACAGGAATAATGTGAAAGGGCAACATAGTGCTCTAAGGCTTAGTGTATACTTCCTGTAAAAGACTTGTAAAAACCTGAGTGCATCTTGAAGATTGCTGCTTGCAGAAGGCAGCAGTTTGCATCAGGGATTTGCCTCGTTATGTATATATGGCTAGGATATCACCCCAGTAGTTTTCGTTAGAGCTGTGTTATATTCTTAAGCAAGAACCAGCTTAATTTGGCAAACATGATGCTATTAATATATAAAACAAATTTGTCCATGGGTGAGAGATTGCCACCAGTAAACCACTGCACTACTTTATTTTTAATTTCTTCTTCTATCAGTAGCTTTTAATTGACCCAAGTAAGCTATTCTAATATTGTTATAGTAATTATTACAGTCTTCAACTATTTAATCTCAGTCTTTTTCCTAATGAGATCTTCAAGTCCTTTCACAAGTCACTTCCCGAATCAGTTCAGAACAGTCATAAATTAGAAAAAATAAAATAAAATCAGTAATTGCATATGTGAGAGCTTCTGGTACATGCCTCAGATTAAATATTTCTTTAGGCTTATAGATAAGATCAGAAAGATGGTGCAGGTCTAAAGGAATGGCATGAAATGAAATTGATATTGTTAACAATGAAATTACAGAAGACAAATGAGAAATTGCGTTTAACATAAATGATTGAGTGGGCAAAGTACTGACTGCCCATAAAATCATGCAAGTTGGATAGACTGGAAGGAACAGTTTAAAGCTATCTTAAAGTCAGTTCCAAGAAAATGAAGCTTATGAAAAAAAAAACAACAACAACAACAAAAAAAAACGAAGGGAAATATACTGTGTCCACAGAAAGAATAAAAGATCTAAGCAATTTTATATATAATAAAATTTTGTAGTTTGTGATATTTCTGTTTTATCAGACAGCTGTGGTGAAAGATATTAAATAACCAGTAAATACTGAATGAAGAATTAATTGGCAATATTGCAATATAAATAGAGAGAATTTGCTTTCAGTGAAGTGTCTTAAAAGTGTATAATTGAATGTAAAGTAAGACCTGAATTTGTTTCAAGATGGGGCACTGAACAAATCAAGAGTAACCTGTTAATTATGTATCAGTACTGATTGCTGTTCACCTGTAGTGGTGCTACAGAGACGGACAGGCAGTGAAATAGAGAAGAATATTTGTGAAGACCCAAGTATAAAATTTTGTTTTCCTTGAATTCAGAAAGCTGAAATTTGTACAATTTCAGTGGTTTAGGAGACTCGGTGAAAAGATTCAGCTTTTGCATAATCTAATAATAAGAGTTCGGAAAGATAATACAGATGGGAGAGTCTGAAATATGTTAGCTATTGACACAGAACAAACTAAGTAGGTGAAGTTTTATTAGTGATGTGAATCACCCTGAAATAGAGCATCATGTAGAAGATAAAAAGTAGGGAAGAAAATAGGGAGAAGAGGGGCAGCCAAAAAAAAAAAAAAAAAAAGTAAAACAAAACTATGGTCTTAAGACATTTTACTCATGACTAAGAGTGGTAAATACTTGAATCCTAGGAAGGAAGAATGAATTTGAGGTTTAGGTCAAGAACAGTTGAACGATGAAAAGGAGATAATTGCAATAGCAGATGAAGAATTTAGAGAGAAGAATGTTCACAGAAGGAAGGGTGATATAGTAGACCTTATTTTTTTATTGAAAATAATCCAAAATATCTGGTAAAAAAAAAAAAAGAGAAAAATAGCAAAAATTTTAGGAATAAAAACACTGAGAAATAATTGTATTTTTTTCCTTTCTTTGTTTTTATAATTTTTGAAGGACATACTCCTGTGGATTGATCAGCATTCTTGTATTCAAGACTTCTTGTGATGTAATTGATTACACATTTGAAAGCATCAAAAAATTTTGGAGACCATCACTTGATGTGGTGTTCTTTTAAAAAATATGTTTCATCTTCTATTCATCTGTGCACTCAAATGCTGCTATAAAAATTCCTCTATATTTCATTCATTCTGACCCCGGATATTCAAATTGCTTTATTCAAAGTTATTCAAATGAAAAAGTAAAACTAACCAGTCTTTCTGTGTCACAATCAAGTTTATATATTTTTAAGGTAGAAATGTGTTTCACTATCTGAAAATTCTGAATTGTAGATGAAGAAAGATATTATAATTTTAAGTGAAGAAAATTTTGCATCAGTTATTGACATTTCGTACTACCAACTGTCTGGAAATCTTAGGAATATTGGTAATGTATACACTGAATACCTGTGAATAGGCTAAAGACTACTCCAAATATCATTCATTTTCAAAAAACCAATATCATAGGCATGTAGCGATTGCTAGAATCTAGTAATTTCTGACAAAGGAGACTTCCAACAAATGTGTCTGTATGGGATAAGAAATTCTCATTTCTCCTATGCTTCAGCATAAGTTTTGTTATTTGGTCTTTTAATTATTTTCTGGTTTGTTAACAGATTTTTCAGGTTTTTTGCCTTGATATCAATGTTATCACTAACGTTCTTACTTTCTGTTCTGAAGCTACTATACAGATTGTAACAGAAGTAGTGTCCTTTTTGGTTGACTTTAAGTATGGAGAAAATGAAAAAAAGTTAGATTTTAGGTTTAGTATTTTTAGATTTTTTTAGTAGTGTTTATTATAACATAACTTTATGGAAGGCATGAAATATTATAAAAATCCTTGGGAAGTGGGGGGTTATATATAATTTTAATTTTTATTCAGACTAATCTTTTTATAGATTTGATAAACTTCCACACAAACTCATACACATACACTTTCAGGATATATATTGCTGAATGGTAATCTGTACCAGAATACTGACAGATAAGAAAAATGTCAGTGTCTTAATAGCACTGACATGAATTTTATACCCAGCTCAGCTACTTAATTCCCTTATTAAGAGAACTATTTCCAGATTACATATTGAGGAAATTAACTCTGGTCACAGATTTTTTATATTAAGGGAGGAAAACTTAGAATGCTGAATAAATTCTGAGCCCTTCTATCACATTGTAGATCTTAGTTTTCTTAGTCTGTAACTTTATTTGTATAGTACTCAGTATAGTTACTCTTCATACTCTGTATGAAGTGAGTTTTGAAGTGAATTAAATAACTCTCTAAAGTCAAAATTTAACCATATATGTTTGAATACAGTGCAGACTTCACACAGTTCTGTTTCAATAAATGTTTATCGCATTAAAGCTAGAACTTCTATCTTCCCATCATCAACAAAAATAGATTTGAACAAATTGCATTGAGTCAAGTTCCTCAGCACCATTTGCATAAAATTTGTCAAAGAGTTCAGTTGCTAACAAGGTTTCAGAGCAGTCAGACTTTGTGCTTTCTGGGCATAAAATCTAAAAATGAGAATGCAAATCTGAAAGATTCCTCTGAATGTAGATATTGTGTAATCATCTTTCTTCTTTTGTATACTGGCTTTCTCTTAACACGTGCCTGCAGTGGGGAAGTTGAGTACGAGGGACTTCTAAGGCTGTGGAAAACATGCATTTGGATTACTCCTTAGCTTGATTTGAGTCTCAGGCTTCTACATCCTAAGCTATAATTTTAGGATATGTTTCAGCCTCCTTTTTAAAGCTGATTGCTGCAGCACAAGGTGCCTCAATCTTGTAGAAAGACCTGGGAGAAGAAATTATCTAGAACTTTGGGCACTTCACCAGAAGTAGCTCATGGATTCTTAGGCCTTCTCCTATAACTAACGAGATATAGTCTAATGTTAAATATATAAAAAGCACCTGTATTTTAAACTGGACAAGAGCTATGCTGTCTCAGAGCACACTTGGCAAACAAAAAATATGACAGACTGAAATTTACATTTTTGTGGATCCTAAAATTAAGGTTTTTATGGGTTAGCATGTTGATTTGAAGACCTAGAAAACAACCTGTTCTTTTCCCATAATGTTCAGTTCTGTTGACATTGCAGTTGCCCGGATTCTCCTGAGTAAGTGCTCTCTACTCAGATGCTCAAATTCTTCAGAAAAATGGCAGAAAGTGCCCCTGATTCAGGCCTGAGTTTGTAGAATGAGTATAGATTATTAATTGGTAAAACCTAAAAATCATTACTGTACTAATGCCAACTATAAGTCTATTCCAATGGTAAATTATTACCGTGTGTGTTGTAAAAAATATCCAAAGGATTGAAAGCTTAGAAATGATAATCTAATGAGTGTACTTTAAATACTTCTGAGATGAATTTGTTTTTTGACAGAGTTTTGCCTTCTTTGATGTGCTCCTTTTTTTCTTTGATATTCTAAGAGTTGTCTGGTTTTAACAATTAAAGATTATAGATCTGATCCATTTCAAAGTTGCAGAATGCTTACAGCTCTTATGAACTTCTGTGGAATTTATGAATGTTAGTACTTCTACAAAATCAGGTCCAGGTTTTAAAAAACCCAGAGCCCTAATTTAAGAAAGCTATCAGGCAAATGCATGTTAATGATAATGATACATGAGATACTCAAACACATGGTGTTCATAAGTGGAATAGGAAAGTGATAATGCTGTGTTTTAATTCATAGCATAGTATTTTCATAAGAATTATATAGAGAGACATTTATATTTGAATGTGACTGGGTGCATTCCATTTTAAAATATAGAATAATGTTGTCTGCACTTTTTGGCACTTTTATTTTGATCACTTTCTCATTTCAGTAATATTTCAATTATTCTAGTATGAATGTATATGATACGACTTTAGTAAATAAAACTGTTTCAAACACAAGTCAGAAATTCAAACTGAAACTAAGGTGTATTATTAACAATCGTTTTGGAAAAAGAAAAAAAACTTGCTAATTCAAAAATAAACTTTTTATAAGTTTTGTCATAGCTTATTGTATGTACATTGTCTTTTAACTATCACTAACTCTCAGACTCAGGCATGAATTTGTAATATTGGTTTTAAATCCCTATATAGATTTCCCTTGTGAAGGAGGAGAAGGATACAAGGGCTTTCACAAATGCATTGTTAATACTGGTTATTTTACTAGGAAGAAGTAATTCTCCTGAAAAAGATAGGTAATACTGAGCCAAACTTTTCTGTAAATACAGATAAGAAGGAACCTAGAGTTGATTACTGTTTAAGCTTATTATTCCTCACTGGAGAATGTGTGCCAATTTAACAGGAGACTCTATCTCCAAGACTGCTCTTATGAAGTCACGTAAAATGTTTTTTATTCCTGTTAGAAATCAGATTTTTTTTTTCATCTGAAGAGATATAAGGCTATCAGTGTAGGTGCAAACTTGGAATGTACAAATGTTCAAAGTGTAAAGGTCAGAAAGCTGGACTCCAGAACTAGGAACACAGAAAATGAATGTGATGAACTTGGGAAAGAAGAAGTGGCTTTTGCTTTATTCGCAAAAGATGAAGTCTGTTATCAGAACTTTCTTGTATTTTAATATTTCGAAGTGACACTGCTTGATCTTTTTAGAAAGACGCCATATCTTCATTTTAGTGGATTCAGTGACACTCCATACAAGATTTTGATTTTTGTCTTCCTGAGAATGTATGCAATAGCAAGGACATACATTCTTTATAACAACTAAGGGTAATTTTTTTCACCTAATTACTAGGCTGTCAATCACTATCATTTGACACAAGACCTTTATGACTTCATATTATGGGTAAGGCAGTTCAACAGGTTCAGCCTCAGGAGTGGATTGGTTTGAATAAACATTTCCTTTACTGATATAAATGGAGAACATGACCAAAAGACAATTTTATTTCAAACTGTGATATAAGAAGTTACAATACTTTGACAATATTTCCTTAGAGCTAAAAGATGAAAACAGTGGCCCCACTGCAGTGCTGGATAAAATGGAATTGAGAAACTACAATTTTCTGCTCATGCAGTGAAAAATATAATTTTTATTGCAGGAAAAGGATAAAAAGTACTACAGATAATGTAGCAACCCTCTCACAATGGTGTACTTGTGAATACTCTGTAATTGAAGTTTATATTGTCAAAACATGAATGCCATTTACAGCTTAAAATAAAGAGTATGAGAAAACCATTCACCTCAGAGGCAGTACTGATCTCCCTCTGCAGGTTCTTCCAACTCTGTCACCCTCTCCCTCTTCATTATGCTTCAAAACATATCTGGCATCTACCACAATGTTCCCAAAAATGGAAGGGTCATAAAAATTTTTGTTGTAATGTTGTTATATTATTCTCTTTCTTGTGTCAAAGCATATGTATTAATAAGGAATGCAGTTTGCTTTGAAATCCAATATCAGAAGATTTCATTAAAATATCACTGAAAGATCAGACACAAAGGTTTGTCATGTCTCCAGTCTTAAATTTAATTGTGAGATTTAACCTTATGAATTGGTAAAATAGAATTGTAAATATAAATTGATGTGTATTTTTAAACATAAAAATAACACATTAAGCAGTGTTCAGAGATGCTTTGACAAGCAATTTATCTGCAATGTATTTTTCTATATCCCTTTCAGAGTAAAGGAGAATTTTATTTCCCAATGAAAACAAATTTATTCAGAAGCTCTCTATTTAATCCTAAGGGAGAAAATCATTTAAGTCAAGACTAATTTTAAAATATTTATTACATATATATATATTAAAAAAAAAAAAAATCTAGTTGAATTCTGCAGTAAAATTTAACGCGCCTTTTTTCTTTGGTAAAGTGCAGTATGCTCATGGCTTTTCTGGAGAATCCATTACAAGTTCATATTTAAAAATAATAGTGAAAGACAAGAGTATCTTTTTTCCTCCCTAGGTGAAAAAGAAGAATTTTCTCAGCTGGATACTAGTTTAGATGAGAAACTACAGAGGAGAAAAGATTTTACATACCAATGGCTTTATACACAGCATTCGGATTATGAAACATCAAGTTCAAAAAATATGAAGGGGTGAGATCATTGCCTTTAAATTAAACTTTTTATAATTGTAAATTTATTTTGTAAAGTGGAACCTAAGTTAATAGTAATGAAACAAACGTGACTATGTATGTATTAGCAGGCCCTGCACTATATTTCTGGGTTCCAAACGTGGTACTTTTTAGACATATTTTAGTCATTGAGTAGATACTTCTTTCACAGTGATGATGAAGTTATACACAGATCCTTATGATAAACTATAATTGCAGGTTTACTTCAGCAATGCAGTCGGTCTTTTATTGTAAGTAGTATAGGAAGGAGAACTTCATATACCATGCAACTTTAATTGTATCTATTATGTTTTTATGTAATTAGATCAACTGTAACATTACCTATATTGACTGATTCAATTAAGGAAGTAAAACATCTGCTTTTTAACCAAATACTATGTATTAATATTTTGTCATCAAACATAAGCCTTCTTTTAGATATTCATGCTGTATATTAATAACATGTTATAAACATACTCTGTCCTTAATTTCTGTTATTAAACATGTATAATATCAATACAGTTAAAGAAAAGGTTATTTTTTTTCCCTAAACTATCAGTAAGACATAGTAAGTATATGCTAAATAAAATATAAGCCATTGATATCTCAGTGAAGTCATTAATGGACACACTGCCAGTCATGTCTAATAGAACTAAACAAGATTGTCAGTAGGAAAGCATTTTAACTTCATTTTCATTTAAAAAGTTATTTGATTTTTAATGAAATTGACTACATGTTTTATATGGAAAAATATTCCACATTTCTGAACTGTTCAAGAGTCAAGGAAATACGTGCAGCAGATATTCTTCAGAAAATGTCAGTCATGTTCCATAGTAGAGAGAGTCCAAGAACTTGTTTAAGATATCTGTCATGAAAACACTGGAGCAGAACATATAATGATGTTTGAAATAAGATGTAGAATGTTATAAAGACTTTTTTTTTTTTTGATTGGTTTGTTGTTAATGTTATTGTTTTACCTCTGCAAGTGTGTGCTGTACACTAATCTTTGTACTGTCATTTTTAATATTATGGTACCTTTTCTGCATGTAGCAAAACTTCAGTGGAACATCACTGATGGTTCACTGATGGTATTTAGAATAGCTGATACATTTGTATCAGCTGAAAAACTGAAAACTATTTTATTCTTATAGAACATGAAAACTGATCTAGCTATCATTTTTGTCAGTGCATGTACGTACAGTCATATGTTGTTTTTATTGACATCTACATTTTGAAATTAATATTTTATAACTGAATAAGCAGGAAATTCTTAATTTTAATACTAGGCACAATTAACTATAATATTAGTTTCTGTGATATTTCAACATTCATTTTAACCTTGAAATTATTTTAAATGCCATCACTACTAATTTGCTAGATCTGATCAGGAATGTTTCTGTGAAAAGATTCTACATAGGTGTTTTAATGAACCCATTACAGTGATATTTATTTAAATATCCATTCTACATTTTTCCTAGCTGTTGTTTTTTGCCTGAGTTGAATCATGTCAGCTGCAACAGTGGACAAGTACAACCTGTGGTAAGAACTTGTTTCCATATGGAATTTTGCTGAATTCAGCTAGGCCTTTGATGGCATTTTCAAATGCGTATTTGGTATAAAAACAAACAGGAGTTTTTTGTTTTTTGTTTTTTTTTTATTGAGTATAATTCTTTAACGTTGTCTCTGTTTCACAATCGAGTTAACCATTGATGGAGACCAGAGGAAAAGCTTCAGGCATGAAAACATGTATGTGTACATAGAATTCTGGTTTCTGGTGAGGCACTGGAACAAGCTGTCTAGAGAAGTAATGGATGCCCCATCTCCTGAGGTGTTAGAGACCAGGTTGGATGAGACCCAGAGCAGCCTGACCTAGTGGGTGGCAACTCTGTCCACGGATCTTTAAGGTCCCTTCCAACTAAGCTATTCTGTGATTCTTTGATTCTATGATTTAAAGCTTCTAAATCAACCTTCAGAATGCTTAAAAAAAATAAATATAGTTCAGTACCAATTATTGACTGAAAACATTAATTTTTGTCAATCAGTTCTTAAATTCTCTAAGTCACATATCTAAATCAGTCTAATATCACAGCACTGTATGATTTACTAATAGAAAATTAGAGTTGTATATTAATATAGTGACATTATTAAAAACGGTGTGAAAAGAGATTTATTTCTACCATTTCTTTACTATTTTTTTTTTCATAAAATGGCCTCTTTGTGATCAACTCTTTTCTTTGCAGCATTTTAAAAAATTTCTGTATTTCTGAAATGGGTAATTCTGTAGGCTGGCAGGAGAGGAAATACAAATGATTTAACAATCTGTAGATCTACTAGATGGAAAAACTTAGTGTCAGAAATATCCAGAATTTATTTTGATAGTAAGCAGAGCAATTTATACTGTATGACTTATTCCCAAGTTGGCAGTATTCTTTTTAACATAATTATGGGGAGATTAAAAAGAGAGAGAGAGAGAGAGAGAGAGAAACTTTCAAATAATGTAGAATTTTGCTTTATAAGGAATTTTAATCGTAATTTTAGTTTTTATGTAGCTGTACTTTCATTTGAATGTGATGATTCCAAGTATCTATTGATATGTTTCGTGTGCCCATCTCTATCTGAGGAACTGTGAAAATCTGGGCTTTGTAGTATTTAGGTAGTGCTTACAACTTTTATTTTAATTGATACTGAGTATGAGAACACATTTCTTGTGTATAAAATATGACAATGTTTATAAATTATGATTGATTATAAAGAATATGTTTAAAAAGTATGACAACGTTTTTGTTTATGTGTTTCTTTATACTGCTAGTATTGAGCTGCTGTTCATATAGAACTGTACTGAGCTATTTCCAAATTGATTCACTGTTAAATTTACAAGAACTATGTCATATTCACATACATAGGTCACTCCAAAAATAATGCCTCCTATTTTTTCATGGAAATTACAGCAGATACAAAGAGCACAATAACACTTGATAAAATTCGATAGAGCAAGTTCTCAGCCACAAAACATTATTTTTCAACTTAATCACCAACATTACTTATGCATTTTCACCAGAAGTAAAAAAGAGCCTGCATGCCATACTTTTAAAAATCTGCACCAGCAGAAGTGACCCACTGGTTCACAGCTGCTGTGGTAGTATTGTTACTGCAATGCACCACCCACGACCTCACTGTTTGGTCTCCATAAACATTCAGTAAGCACCAATGAATGTCAATGATTGCTATGTTTTCCACATGCTTCATATGCCATCTGTCACATGGCAATAAACTATAACAGAACATTGGTGAGAAGTTTCAGCTTCCACCGCCATACCACCACCATCTGCCTCTGACATCATGGGCCAAAGTAATAAAATGGGAGGTATTACTTTCAGAGCAGACCTCATGTAAAATGGAAGATGTTACATAAAAGAGTTTCCACTAGTTACATTATGTTTGGTACGCTGCTAAGATTACGTACCTCATTCTATATTTGGGGTAATCTTGGCCTTTTCCAACATCTGCGGTCCAGTTTCAGCACCTTTGCAATGCTGTGTTTTAGAAATGCTTCCATAAACTCTTCTAAAATTCATGGTTGAAAAAATGCAATTCTTAGGTTCTTTTGAAAGTTCAGTGGCTTAAATCATGATCTGGATGACTTGTGACGGGTATTAGGTGCAGCAGCACTAATAATTATTTTATAGGTAAAGTCTAAAACAGTAATTACTCTAATTTGAAGAAATGTTAATCTAATAATGTTATCTAAATTACACATTAGATAATTATCAGTAAACATATGTGCATATAGGTAGACTGTTTATTGTTTGCAGTAAACATTTCTGTCCACAAAAGTCCACAACAATATTATGTGGTGTACCCACATAACAGGAAACATTATGGGATTGTCACATCCTGAGCCATATTACCCAGCTGTTCCACATGAATAAAATGTTGAGAAGAATGCAACAGGTCAAAAAATAGAAAAAGAACTAAAATGTATATCTAATATAGAAAACAGCATTATATAGGCATTGAGATAATCATACAATTTGTTCACTTAGATGTCCATAGAATTTTGCTTTAAAAATGTATTTACATTTTGTTAACCTTTAAAAGTTCACCTTGATAATTTTGCATAATACGACCATGTAAGTGTGTAGGAAGCCATACTGACTCACACTTTATACTGGGCACTTTAAATTAAACAAAGTTTTCCTGTATTAGAGTAGAATAGACTTTTCCAGTAATTTTTGTTACATATTTAAGTTACCTATGTGGTTAAACTATTGTTCAACATCTCAAAATTATTAAGATATAGCTTGAATTTAAACAGTACTTTTTACCTCGGAAGATTAAAGAATATCTAAATAATTTAACACAGCAATAGTGAAATATTCAGATGGAGAACTGTTCTAAAGGCAAATATTCCTCCTGACAAAGATTAATTTCCAACTAACTGGAAAATTTTCTGAAGAGTTAAATGTGGTGACCAGTACAGACTGAAGTCCAATACAGTATTTTGTAAAAAAGTATCTTAAATTTCTTCTAAATTTTGGCTTTAAGCTACAGAAGTAAATGGCAAGGTTTTAATTATCTTCAGAGGACTTTTAATGAAACTCTTTACAAACCTGAAATTAAGTTTGCTTCAGAGATTAATCCAACTTTAAGAATTACTTTGACTGTACTTGCATAAAAACACTTGTCTTTATTTTAAAGAATGTAGCACATATTTTGCATGAGAGACAGCCCTATTAAAATCTCACATATGACCCTGAATAATGTTGTCTACAAGATGATGACTCCTCAGCTTTTATGGTGGTGTAAACTGGATAATAATTCCATGGAAAATTAGTTGCTTAGAATACTGTGGTCGTTGGAGTCTTTGGAAACAGAGACATGAGAAAATTTCTGCTGTGGGTTGAAACAAGTTAGGTGGAAATAAGAATGATCAGTTGCATTGTTTGGAATCTGAGAATCACGTTAATTGCATTATTTCAATTTAAGAGGAAGTAAAAGCTTTCTAAAGATTTTGCACACACGGAGTTTACAAATTTATGAGGACTGTAAATAGGAAGGCCAAAAATACAGAGATTTGCCAGGATTCTTTTGAAAGATTCTTAGTATTGTTCTTGAAAATAAAATAGTGATGTTAACAACAATAATGCAGCCTACTACCTGCACAAAATAAAACTTTATAAAGTCATGATCATTAAACATATGACAGACATCAGTAAGCAAGGAATAAACTTTCTGTGGCATCAAGGATATGCAGTCACTAAGGAAGAACAGAAAATATCTGTATTTTTGGAGGTGCTGGTTTGAAAATTGCGTGAAGTTTTTAAATGAATTTTACATTAAACAGTGCCTGGATAAAGACAAAGAAATAAAACAGGTCTCTATTTAATCTGTGTTCTCTATGTTAGACTGGACTACAAACCTTGTCTGCATTGGAGAAATGCTTCTTTTCGTACAGTGGGCTGGTTTGAACAGGAAGTCTGGAGATTGTCTCCTCCAGAATAACCTAAGTTTACAGTTGTAGCATTTTTCCTCAGAGCAAGGAACTGCAGGACTCAGCCGTCTGAGGAAGAAACTGAGACACTGTCTCACAAGGCCTGATTCAGCAGTCTGGAAGATGCTAGTATATTGTGCAAACATTTGGTAACATTACCACCAGCACTTTCTTTCTGAAAGGATTCTGAAAGGATTTGGGTCTTTTCAGCCTAGATAGAGAGAGGACTTAATTTGTATCCTGGGCTCCACTTCTGACATGCTAGAAACTAGGAAATTTAAATGTACCTCTATAGTCAGTAATTCCAGCCAACTAGGTCTGCGCTGGGGATTTTGTAGCTCAGTCTTCTCCAGTGTCTGATTTTTCCTTGTCAATGCTGCTGGCCCTCAATATCTAGTTATGAGTATTGTTAGCTAACTGCTTTTGATGTTGAATAGTTTTTCATTTCAAGGAAAGATAGTTATTACTGAATAAATATAAATTAATTTCTTGGGAAAAAAAAAAAAAAAAAAAAGCAATTATCTACCATTTTCAGTGTGTGGTATCTTCCAGGTCAGTATTTTTAAACTTTATCCTACACGTTGCCATAACAAGGATCTCTGGCTAAGCTGAAAGATTTTCATTTCTGTTTTGCCATACTAAGGTGCAGGTAGCATGCCTCATTTCAGAAAGCAGAAGTTTATAATTAATAAAACACTCTTACCTAAAGTATAATTTAAATGCTGACTGATGGATATGATTAAGTAGCAAAAAACTACAAGATTAGATTACTTACTGGGTCTTTGATTGACTGAAGCGATACATGTCCTGGATAAAACATAAATATTGCAGAAAATAATCCAATATGACATCCCTGACATTCAGCTATAACTTAAATTATAGACTGGTCAGTAAATGATCTTAAGCTGTTTAAGGTTTCATCAACCATCTGCAAGATTGATTTTCTTCAAAATTACTGTACTAAAATGTTTTCTTTTGTTGCTGCACTGACTCAGATCACAAACCACAATTTTAAAATCGGCTCTTATTTACAAAAATGCTTTGACATAGTACATTTGTTCAGCCTAGGCAACAATAAAGGATTGTGGTATCATTTTGAAGAAAGTTGTTTGACAGAGCCTGTTTGTTTATTTGGGGTAATGTGAGCTGCATTCAGAAAGTTACATTTTGTTTCATGATTGTGTACGTTCTCTCCCACTGCTTCCAGGCAAGCCCTGTAAGCAGAGAAGACACAGAGTTAGACCTTGTTTCCTTGGCCAGTGGAAGTGCTTTGACTGTGAACAGAGAAAAAAATAAGCAGCCACACAGGCACTCAGCAAGATCTTCAAGTAAGTTATAGATTTTTTCATTAACAGTTTTAAATATCACTTTAAAATGCTTTGGAGGAACTGAGCATGCTAATTATCTTTCTGTTACTTTCTTACCTGAAATCTTCTCATATATTTTCTACAGTTCTGTTTAAAAACTGCATCACTGGTATCAATGGACTTTCTTCTTGTAATTTTAACCCACAGACAGTCACCTGTGACGTATGCTAGGTCTACTGATGACCAAGTTGTTATTATTTTTTCTTTATAATACAGAGCAGAAAAATATTTTATCCTAAAAGTAATATTTTTCTATATTCTCCTTTTCTTTTCTTTTTTTTCTTTTTTTTTTTTTTCCCCAAAATGGAAAATACAGCTTCCGCTTATTAGACACCACAACACCTATACTAATCAAGGCACAGATTTCTTTCATGTTGATTACCAACTGTGCTGTAATATATGCATCTTACAGAACTTACTATAGATCAATGATAGAGAATCCCTTTATTTTTAATCACTCTTCAATACTGTACAAATTACCAGTAGAATCAGAATTTGAAAGTAAAAGAAAAAATTGTAAAATGCTAGCATTTTCAGATTCATGTTTTATTTTGTATAATGCTACAGAAGAAAATATCTAATGTGAAATACTATGTTTTGTCATTTGTGTACAATGTGACATTTCAAAATAAATAAAATTTCAAAGTCCCAAAAATTTATGTTATAGAAAATATAAGCAGTATTAAATAACTGTAGCAAAATCATTGACATTTCTAGAACTATCTAAGTAATGAACTTCCTTGATATGTTTTGTCATAGTATAAATCAGATTGCTTCATAAATTATATATAATTACAAATTATCATTATTATTATCTTTTTTATTATTATTTAAGCTGACTTTTCACTTTAAAGGAAAATTAAAATAAAATTCAAGAAAAACGTGAAATATTTTCTATTTTTCTTATATTCTTTGAAAAGGATTTGGATTAAAGATCTGTTTACGTTGTATTAGTCCACCAAAGGCAAAAAAGTAACAGTACAATTTGTCTGTGCTTATTCCCTAGATTTACATTCCCAAAATTAGATTTGATATAAATTAGCATCCTAGGCTCAATTAAGTGCAGCTACTGAGAAAGAATAAAATTCTTTGTCTGCCTACCATCTTAGAAGAGCTCTAATTGAATCCTGAATTTTCCTCTTTCTCTACATTGGCTAATGGTGAAGCACCACCATTTAAATTAGATGAGATTCCTTACTACGATAACCTTGAATTTAGTGGCTGAGCTGTAAATGTCAGTGGTAAAATTATCATAATATTCATATGGTCAGAATTGAATGTTCGCTTTTCTGGAATAATTGAATTAAGTATTATGTGCTGCATTCATATTAACATATAACTGCTGTCTAGATTGTAACCTACACTATATTGCCATCTAGAAAAAAAGTAAGAATCAACACAAAACTGCCATGTAAAATTTCTATTAGGAGCTTTGGTAGAATAAAGAAAAAAATGCCATTCCCTTTGAAAAGAAGAGACTCATAGAGAAGCAGGGAAAAACAATCCAACTGGCACAGTCATAAGCGTGAGAGGGAGAGAGAGAGTTTACTGTGTCTGGTAATATATGTATATTTTCACAAAAAACGGAGATACCTTAGCATGTTTATTTTCTTCTCTATGTTCATTCTCCTTTCCATAGTCAAGGAACTAAGGGAAAAAGAGCCCAGATCATATTTTTTTCTATATATGTTTCTGCATGTATGTCTATATAATTTTTCTCATCATGGATTTGAGAAAACTAAACAGTGATGATACATTACATTGAAATGCATATTATTTATTGAACCAGACAATACTTTTATCTTTATACAATTCATCTGCTGTGAATAAACGTTAATGATATTAGCTCAACTTGCGAAAGACTATTGCTCTTCAGTAATTTACAATTAATTATTAGCTCTGTAGTAACTTTCATCTGAATACACTAGATGTTTGCCTATCTTTTTTACATGAGAAACATATTCATTATAATGTATTTTCTTGTTAGTTCTCCTTTGTCTTAATTTGTCATTCTGAAATATTTAATTACGATGCCTGGAAAATGTTCTAGTGATTTATTAAATGTATCCCTTTTCAATTAGCACCGAATTAATATTATCAAAGAGATTTTAAAAAATCCTATGACCATGGAGGTGCTTCCATTCAAATTAATTGTTAAATCAAGTCCTCACACGGTTTTCTTTTTCAGGAGAATTTGACCTCAATGATCTGGCAAGTCTTAATCAATAAAATAGCCCTAAATTTATCTTACAACAACCATGATGCTGGTTGGTGTTCAGAGTTCTTTTTAATTTTTGTAGAAAGTCTTCAGAATTAGATGCCACATGGGAGAGAGGTGTTCATATATATCAGAGATGTTAGGGATATTATGCATATTTCGTACATATAATTTGTAATTCAGTATCTGCTTCAATAAATTGTTCAGATCCTTCAGGTTCTAAAGGAAGGTGTAAAAATGCAAAGTTATTTTTACGTACATTTACTCAAATAAAAAAAGAAGCTCAAATATGTGTAGTACTGAAAAAAATGTGTTTTAAATAACACAGCAACATGACTGATCATGTTTTTATACTTGCATGTTTTAATTTGGAGTTTTTGGAAAACTACTCAACTTCAATTTACTTTTTGTAGACTTTTGTGGGGGTGGGTTCACATCATTTCTGAAGTTAGACCTGGTCAAGAATTTTAACATCGTTACATCCAAAATTAATAGGTGTTTCTGAAAGACTTGGATGGAATAAATTAATTCTTAACTATCCTTATTCTGTTCCTTAGCACAAAAATAATTTAAGAGTTAAATAATTTTGTGGACATAGTGTATCTCAGTTTAAGAAAAGCATCTATGTATAGCGTACGCTTCTGTGTATTTACTTTTATGTGTTAAATTTCTATTATTAAAAAGAATGGGATAAAAAAGGTAAATTTAAATAAATAAATAAATAAATGAAAGAGTAGAAAGATAACCTCAAGAAAGAGTAAAAAGTGTCCAGTGAGGCTGTCTATTTGAGGACCCTGCCTGGTCCTCAGTTCTAGAAATTATAGTTATTTCTTTCTGCTCACTGATAATTAATTTTTCTTTTCCATTTCTTGAGGTTTTAGGAGATGTTGTTTTGTTTTGTTTTCTTTCGTTTTTTATTTTTGTCCATGCTAGTCTCTCCACTGATCTTGACCTCCGTGAAACCTTGTGCCAGTGAGTTACAAAAGGCAGTATGTTAAGATGACCTTTTGATGACTGCATTTTCTACCTTTCAATTTTACATAAACTCACCTTGCTTTTGTAAAAGCAAAAAGAAAAGCAGAAAAGAAAGACTTTCCTGATGTGTACCTTCTCAGTAATACACACACATGAGCTGTAATGGTTAGTGGCTTACAGAGTTATGCAAGAATCAAGAGTTAGTCCTACACTTGTCAGTAGTTTTCTTAACTCCATTAATATTGTCATGAATTTCTGGTTATAAAATTTGTTAGTGAATACTTTCCTGAACACTGGTAATGCAGTTAACACTAAGTTATAAAATAGACATAGAAATTAAGTAATTAATTTTTGATAACTAGCTAAATAGTAATTTTTATACTAATAAACAGTTTTTGAGTGGGTTCTGATAATCATCAGTTCTATTCTGTCAGCCCATTCTATGTCAATACAACCAATGTTGCAGATTTAGCCTCCTGTATATCTGCATAGTCTACCTATTATCACTATTTTCTTTACTCTAAAATAATCTTAATTTTCTTTTCCATCTTGTCTTGTGAGATTCAATCTTTTGACTGGAATTTAAAGAATAACTAGAATTTCAAAGCAGACTGTGATGGGGGCTTCTAATTGTTATTTAAAATACTATCTGGTATTCTTAATTCTTCTCCCCTCTGAATTTTAGTCTTTTTGACTTCAGTAAAACAATGCTTTTCAGGAAACAAAACAAAACCACGAGAAGAAGAAGAAACAAAATTTGGGACCCAATTTTGTCATTCTTTAATCACCCCTGACTCTAAAAATGACCTTTAAGTACAGGGTCCACTGCAAAACATTTATCATTTCTCAGATAAATTCTAACTCTACCTCTTTCTTAGCCTGTGAAATTAGATTAATGAAATTTATTGATAATGTTCTTAGAGTGGAAAGATCAACTCAGTGAAAAACAAAAATAGACAAACTCCTCTGGTATATTTTATTTGACATTCCTTTTTACATATTCCAATTCTTATTCTTCCTTTTGAAAGAACCCTCACCCTGATTTTTTTATTGCCTTCCTTTCTTTTGATGAACCAGAATCCGTGAGAAAGTGTTCAGCTTTGTCTCAGGCTGTGCATGATACAGCTTTACTTCTTAAAAAAATTCTGCTTTCCTACTCTTTACCTATTATTGTCTGTATATCCCAGTTCCAGAAATTCTCTTTCATTTAGGATTTGTAAACTCTGTCTGCAGTAAACAAGCCATTTTTAAGTTTTCTCTTCATTCCTTTATTCATGTTTTACTGAACACCATCAGATGGCTCTTTTTTTTTTTCTTTGATTCTTAGTCTCCATTGGAAGTTAGAAGTTTGTAATAGAAGTTACAGAAACTAAGAAAAAATTTTAGAATCATGGGATCAAATATAGAGATACTTATTTAGCAGTCCTTTCAATTTTTTGCCATTTACCTACTTAGAATTCTTTGAAGATAGCAGTGAAGCTTTTGCTTTCTCCTTAGAAATATGTAAAAATGCTGTAAACATATGAAGATATTTATAGTACTAATTACTTTTCCGCAGTAAAATTCTGCACTCAATTTACCATAAACCACAACTGCTATCACTATACAAGGAATAAAGCCATCTCTTCTGTAAGCCACATCTGGTAGTATGATCACATAAATGTTAGGATATCCAGTACAAGATAATGAGAAAATTCAATATTCTGAATATTTTTCTGCTCAGAAAATGAATAAATAAAATGAATGAAAAAGGGTTGCACAGTCCTGAAGTAGTTAAAATTTACTAGGTTTTGTTTCCTATTGTTTTGAACATAGTTTCAATATAATGGAAATTAAAAAAAAAGAAAAAAGAAAATCCATACAGTGACACTGACATCCATGTAATTTAGATACTCACTTGAAACCTTGGAACTATTAGACCTACCGCAAGGATTTCTGCCATGTCATGTAGGAGTAAATAATAGCAGTCTTAGGTTCTCTTTGATGTGAATGATTTGTCATATAGCTTCAAAAGTATTTCTCAAATCAGTGCACAAGAAGACTTACTATTCTATAAGATTGTTGCAGTAGATGGCAGCATTTTTTTTCTAGTTTTTTTTCTCCAATACAATCTTTATTTTCTTTTCTTATTCTCTTTTTCATTGCTAACTTTACTTTTACTCTCTAACTCTTCCTTCAAATATGAACAGTTCTTATTTCTGCCTTGTTCTAGCATAAGCTTTCTTTCTGATCCATTCTTAGGCTTTCTTTTCCATCAGTGAGTTAAGTCTGTTTCAACAGATCCTTGTCTGATTACTTTTTTTCCCCTCTCCCTAATCCCTGTAGTACCTAGCTTGACAATATTTCTAGGATTCAGTATCTCCTAGTTTAAATCTTCTCCAAGTTTATTCGGCATGTCTTAGTGTACTATTTAGGCACACCAGACTCTTTATCTACTTATTCTCTACATCTTTTATTATCACTAACTATATATTTTCACTACTTTTGATAAATTAAGGGAGTTAGGGCCAATCTAGTGCCTCTAGTGTCTTCTTTATTCTTTCTTAATCCCCCCTTGCCAGTTCACAGTGCCTTTCTTCCACATAGTTTATCTCTTCTCTCAATGTCAGTCTATTTCTTCTGCCAGCTATGTCAGGGTATTGTCTTAGTGCACTTCCAAACTAGCCTTGATCTCATTTTTCTCTCAGGTTTTAACCGCAACTCTCTGCTCATTCTTTCAGTTTTCTTCCTATAAGAGCTTCTTATCCTCATCTTCATAGTTATTGTACCTAGAATCTGAGGGCATATAATAGGGAGCATATAACTAGTAGGCTGTTTAGTTCCCTGACCTAGCATGACTTTCAACATTATTTTTAGGAATAGTTTTGATTTGCTTCATGTAACATCACAGTAAAGCATGTTTTCCTCATTGACTGATGTTTTAGGGAAGATAGCCAAAAAAATCAAGAACGTTGCCTCCAATCACTTAGAAACTTCAATACTTGATCAAATTTGGACAGATTGTAAAAGTGAAACTCTGCTAGTTGGCACAAGTCATTTCTACAAAGGACAACATAAATATCTCACATATTTTTTCCTTAGAAGTGACTAGCCTTTCAGAATGTTTCAGCCGAAGGCAGTTTCTCTGTCCACAATTTTTGTCCTAAATTATCAAAATTTGGAAATAGGTAAGGAGCTGGAGTACAAAGGAAATACTGAGCTTTAATAGCCAGTGGTACTAAAAGTCCTGTTTATGTGAAGGCCGCTCTGAAAGTAATGCCTCCTATTTTATTATCTTGGCCTGTGACATCAGAGATAGATGTTGGTGGATGGCAGTAAAGGTTAAACCTTCATCGAAATTCCATTAAATTTTGTTGCTGTGTGACAGATGACAGCAGCAGGGTGGTCTGTCAAAATGGCAACTGACATGGAAATGCTTATGAAGCAAAGGTATGTCATTGAAATGCTCCTGGTGAAAGAAATGGCACCCATTGGTGTTCATCGACACTTGCTGAATGTTTATGGAGACTGAACAGTGGATCTGAGTGCAGTGAGGTGTTGGTTTTGATTTCAGCAGTGCTGGCAGCGACAGTGGGTCACCTCCAGTGGTGCAGACTGTTGCAAGTGCAGCACATAGGCTCCTGTTCATTGCTGGCAAAGATGCATAGCTAGTGGTGGTGACTATGCTGAGAAACAGCATTCTGTAGCTATGAATTTGCTCTGTCAAATAGTGTTATTGAACTCTGTATCTTTTGTGATTTCCATGGAAATAAACAGGAAGCATTACTTCTTGAGCAACTTGTGTAGTTAGGCGTATGTTGTATTTTGCAGGAACATGTTTGGATTATTATAGTTTTTATGTTATTTTGTTTCCATGTGTAGATTAATAAATGATTGTAACTTATGTCAATATTTTTGTAAATATTTTCTGAAGGAATTCCTTTTTGTGTCTGAGTTTCACGTTAAGAGTTTAGATTATTCAAATATGTAATTTCCATTATGATCTGGTTAGAATAACATCAATGTATGATTTAACAAAAAAAATGTTTAAATTCATTATTTCTATAAAATACTCCAGTCCTACAATTAGTCTCCAGTCCTACAAACTTGAAGTCAGAGACACTAGAAACAAAATTATTAAGTTTTTCTTCACCTCTCCCCCCACATCCTCCTCCAAAACAGATGACGTTTTATATTCGAATCTTCACAAGGAAGGGCAATGCATCTTTACATATTATGTGGTATTTCACATAAGATGATCTTGAGCCTTCTCGATACTATTCAAATATAAGTGTGAAATATAAAAACATTATGTAAATTTAAAATGCAATAAATACATGCTCCTTTTTGTTTTAAGGTTAGTAAGGCAACTAAAGAAAATAATTAAAAGGGGGAACAAATATTTTGTGATTTGACTTCAATATAGCCATAAATAACAATATTAAAAAAGTTACTCTTCTGAGATTTTAGCATTCACGTTTTTCATAGACGTGCTGAACCTTCTTTCCAGAGCTCAAATTGATGTGAATGCTTTGCTGCTAAAGATTCGTTCTGGTCACTTTCATTAAGATGTTGAATTTTTCTTCCATGCATTCTTATGCTGTATTTGCTCTTAAGTAATACAATATGGTAAGAACTTTGAAATTATCTCTCCAGACACACAATGTTAGGTGGATCAATATATACCCTATGACGTCTACTATGCATCATAAAATTTCTATCATAACCTGTTTAACCAAGCTTTTCTTCTTGGACACCAAGAATTTTATTCAAAGCATTTTACATATTGCATTACTTATCAAAACAGAGGATATGCAAACCTTGACATTTGTCAAAAGACCCAGGCTTTAACCAAAAAAGACCAGAACAAATCAATAGCAGAAAACAGATTAAACAACAGAAAAGTGACTGCTTAGAAATAGAAGCATGTTAACCAAGCCCATGACAAGCTTTCAGCACGTAGTCAAAGGAAATGGTTATTTGATATATACAGGCATCTGAATGTATCTCAGAATATACTAGACTCCTACAGTTGAAAGTTACAATTTATTGAAAGTATAGTAAATTACTGTTACATCCTCAATCTCCTGAAGCCTATTTTGGCATAGGAGAAATTAAATTGCTTTTTTTGGCTGTGATTTTGTTCCCATATGAGGGGGTATTAGAATAACTATCTATCATGTTAAATTATGCTTAATACACTTACCTGGTCCTATTTAACTCTTGTAACCCTAAATGGTAAGTACTGTTGCCATTGTTGTTACTATATAATTATAATTATAATAATAGTTATTATTATTATTATGGATGTCAAAGGTACTGATATTTTACATACTAAAACCAGTGTATTACTTCTAGTTTCCATTTAGTGAAGATATTTATGGGCTTGAAAGGATGTGAAACTTTCCATTGCCTTTTATTTAGTCCTGTTACAAATACACTCATGGAAGATAACATGGAAAAAATATTATTGTCATCATTAAAATTATTTATAAATCAGAAACATGAATGTGCATACTTGTGCACAGTCGAAAGCTATGCCTTACAGATTGCTATACAGAAAAATAAAACTGTACATTTTATTTTTCCAATAAAAAAATTATGATAATATTAATTTTATTCATTCATTTATGCCAATACCTGAAGCACTTGTTTGCAAGAAACACATTGTAGCCTAGGGAAAATCTGAGGTATTGTAAATATAACTTTTCTGTAAAAGCTGTCCATCTGTACTGGTATTAGTAACACTGCAAGAGAGAGTTAAAAGCTCTCTGGGAAAAAAAAAAAAATATAGTACTGAGATGTAAAGTAAAACTTTCAAATAGAGCACATTCTGAAAAAACATGTGAAGTATCTCACTATTTTTAGATATTTTAATAGTGCCTGAATATCTGACCTTGCAGCATTTTAGATATAAATGTGGTATAACAAAATGTTTTCATTTGCAATTGTTTTTTAGTGAATCCTTTCTTTAGTCCTCCATACGCTGAACCAAGCATCCTCCCCACTTTTTGTTATTTTCTCACTTTTTCTTAAAATAAAAAAAAATCTCAAAAATCAATATAATTGAAAAAATTCCCCTGAGCGGGTATAAATATATTTATTTCCAAGGAAATAAATAAAAAAGCCCAACAAGTACAAATAAACACAACAAATATAAATACATTAAAAATTATAATAAGATTTCAGTTATCTGTTAATTTTAATATGGCTTTTAAAAATACATTACAAAAAAAGAAAACAAGGCTATATTTGTGAGAAACATTTGTAGATGCAATCTCTTAATTCAAAATGTTGTCATTGTCTCTTACCTTCATTCTCTCAATCTAGACAAAGTTCTAACCGTCTGATGTGGACTGGTCTTTATCAAATATTTCTGAAGGAAAAAATTGCCTGTTTTAATAATGTAGAATTAGAAGTCCTTTTGTCAACATTGACGGTAATTGAGCTAAGTTAATTTTAATTTACACAAGATGTTTTTATTTCTCACAAGACTCTACCTACATGCTTGCTTTAAACTTGCATACAGATGTTGCTCTTAGGTTTGCCACAAGAGTGTCTCTGCCTGGATTCTTGATGAAACTGCTAAGGACATCAATTAAAAAATAAGCATATAACCTTAGGGTCACATGTATGATAAATCAATTAAGTCCTATGTTTGCAGTGTGTTCCATTTGTGTATTTTCAGTGTTCTTTCTTCCATTAAACTCTAGGAGAAGGAAATGCAAGAAAATTATTTCTCATAGTTGGCTAATACCTTCAGCATAAATGAACTGTTTCTTTGCCTTACAACTTTCAATCATAATTAATATCTAAGTCACAAGCAGTTCTTTGAATATAGTGTCTGAGAATTAACTATAACATGAATAGGAGTAAGCAAACTTTGTTGTGCTTCTACATCAGTCTCTGATGTACTGAGAATTCTTCTGTAGAGTACTGTCTGTTGGTTCCCTATGCCAGTTCTGTTTTTCATCACTCCAGCTAGACCAATAACTAGAACTGCGATGCTGATAATAATACCCATCTCTTAATATTATTGAGCTCATATCACAAATATGTTCTCAGAAGTGAAGCATGATTGTATCCACTTCAGAGACAGGAAGGTGGAACATAGAAAGGGAGCGAATGAGGGAACTGGGGCTGTTTAGTCTGTAGAAAAGGATGCTGAGGGGAGACCTTGTTGCTTTCTATAACTACCTATAAGGAGCTTGCAGTGAGGAAAGTGATAGTCTCTTTTCTCAGGTGATAAGTGATAGAATGCAAGGTAATGGCCTGACATTACACCAGGGGAGGCTTAGATTGAATCTCAGGAAGAATGTCTTCTCAGAAGGGGTGGTTAGGCTCTGAAACAGGCTTCCTGTGGTTGAGTCCTATTCTCCACATAGATGTGGTGCCTATGGAAATAATTTAGCAGTAGACTTGTATTGTTAAGTGAATGGAAGAACTTGGTGATCTAAAAGGTCTTTTACAACCTAAATGATTCCATAGTTCTATAATTTGCAGGGTGTGTACTTTTCCATCCTATTTTCAAGGAATATTTTCATTCTAAATTAGTTGATCATTCCCTATAATTATTTTATTTTATTTGGCTGAAAGTGCTAAGAACCATGTGAAGGGTGGAAAGGATACAGAGTAGTCTATGCTTTGATAAACATTGTCTAGATCACTACTGTAGGTAATGTGTAAAGCAGACCTTAGGAAGTCTAACCAGCGCTTCAGGCTGCATAAAGGAAAAGAAAGCCATGACAACCAGACTTTGAGATATCCTGTGGTTTGTTAAATCTGGATTCAAGGAAGCAGAGAATATTTGAGATTTTGAAAAAATACCTTCAGGCTGAGAAGTTATCTTGCCCTATTACTGAGACCACAAGTTCGACAAATTCTGAGCTATGATTCTTACATAGAAAGTTGTTTTGTCAGATTACATGCACTCAAAATTAATAAGATGTCACATTATACTTACCAAATATTTTACAATACCCTCTAAGCAATGTATCAATCAGTTACAATTAAAAATAATAATAAAAAAGATTGTAAACTATTGACCCTGTAGTTTAGACAAGCATAATTCATGCTGTGACAGATACAGCTGTCTTTATGCCAAAATAAAAGCATATATTACAAACTTGTAAAGACTTTTCACAAGTATCTTGTAGCAAACTACAGCAAGTCTTTAGGGATTTTTTAATAGAATAATAATATACCTTTCACAGTAATGTTAAGGCTATGTATCACTTCCAAAGAATTGGCTACAATATTAAGTGGAAAGCCAAGAGATCTACATTTACAAATTTCTGAAGTCCATCATGAAAATAATACTTAGCAGTATAGATAGGTTCATAAACAATGAGGCAGTTAGTCCAGAAATAATCCAGGTTAGGCAAACAGAATGTGGTCAACTTCCTGTTTTGCTACATTGGACTCTATCACTTTTAAACTAATTTTCGAATTTATTATTGTTGGGTTTGTTCTGACATTTCTGTTTATTCAATTTTCAGAATGAAATAATAAAAATATTTGTTTCATCAAAATACATAAGTAACTGGTATGTCTAATTTATCTTTATCATTGATATAATCTTAAAGATGAGTGCATAGGAGAATTGATCTTGATCATATACTTGCCCCAAGTATTTTTCCAGTCTAAACATGAAATAGATACTTCCTTTTATTTTCCTTTTTCTTTTTTTCTTTTTTTTTTTTTTTTTTTTTTTGAGGCTTTTTCTGGTGGGGGGGAGAGGGAGGAGGCATTGAACAAAGGTTATATTGTACAATCTTTTTGTTGTTTGAAAACTTTTCCAACTTCAGGAAAAAAAAATCTTTAAGCAAGAGGCACAGTCTTTTTAATAGTATTATTTTATTATTATTATTATCAGGTTTCCTTAAGCAGTTAATTTACTAATTTTAGGATCTCAGCTTTAAATTAATGTATTATGATTCCCAATCAAAAGAATTAATAGAATGTATACTGTTTGATTAAACACCTAGATACTTTGTTTTTTAATGAAAGCCTTTCTGCACTAGAGGTATCTGCTACTATTTGAGGTGCTAAATAAAAGCTAAGGAAATGAGGAATGCTGCAAAGGCATGACTCTAGCATTTTAATCCTTTTGCAAATAGATTTAGGGCCTACTTGAGTATATCTGAAGAAAAAAATGAACTTACTACATTTATAGAGAGAGTAAACAAGCCCACTAAAAATATGGTAATTTGTGTGGTAATTTTAGTGTTTGCTTTCAAGTCTTTGAGTTTGCTTGTTTGTTTTTCAAAAACTACTGTATTGTGATAAATACCTGTGTGACTTTTAAATCAGGAAGGAATACATAATTATAAAAAGTGTGCTATCAAATTGGACATATCAATATATTAAAAGTAATGTGATACAGTGACATTTATGTTTATTTGTTTGTTTGTTTTAATTTCATACATCTGTTTGTTTCTTAGAAAAGAATGTATCTACTCCAGAAAAATCACATTTCGGTCCATCCTGTAGAGAACGGATATCATTTCGAGACCATCCATTGCAGTTCAGTGGAGGATGGGGAACAGGCAAAAAGAGGCAAAAGGTTAAAAATATTAGCTGAATATTGGAGATTATTTAACTAAATGAGACAATCAAATTTTTGGTTACCAAAACATATGGAGAACTGTTTTCTTTTAAGACTGTGAATATATATACGTATATATTTTCGTTTATAAGCAGTTTCAGTTAACTACATATGACTTATTTTATTATACATGGTTACAGTGGTTTGGGTTTTTTTCTGGTCAAATTGTTTTGTAGCTGTCAGTAGATTATCTTAGTTTGTCTTTTCAATTGCTTGTATGTTTATGTGGTGTAGGGTGCAGAATCGATTAGCTTTAGAAGAATTGCTGTTCAACGAATAAGTTTAGGCTTGCTTATAAAAACTGGTTGGGATGTGGAGATGTATCAATATTTCATGCTCATATGATGTATGCCGTATATCAAAGCTGTAAATTCTCATTTTCTCACAAATAAAGTACATGCTTGTAAACCATATTTTAGATTGTAACATCCGATGTCATTCTTTAAAAAGTCTGTTTAAAATGTTTTACTGTGGCAGCAAAAACTCACAGCATATTAGAAATGTGCAAATAGTGGGAAGGTTTATCCTTTTTTTTTTTTTTTTTTAATAACAATATGAGAAATCCTCTTGAGTTTCACCGTAAAATACTGTAATAATATGATAAAACAACATATTAAAATTTCATAATTTCAAATATTTCTAACGTTTCCCTGGATTATTAAATAAGTACGTAAATAAATAAATACATTTACTAACCTCTTGTTTTGTGCTGGGCTAGTGTAACACTACATCTACAAGATACTGTTAACCCAACTATTTTTTCATGCAGCCAGAGTTTTTCATACCCATGTAAAAAAAATTGATATCTATAGAAGGAAACAAAATATATTATATTTAAACTATTCATACTACTGCAAGGTAGAAACCCTGAAGTGGATATATAACTCATTACTTCTAGTGAATTCTTTTCCCATTGACAAACTAGACAGAAGAGGTTCTTTGGTTTCAAAGCCTAACATTATTTTAATGTTTTCCATTCTGGGGGTTGAAATTGCTAATTGGATCTTGAGGAGTCTGCTGTTGGATTTCCTCATCTGTTTTTGTCTAGTACTGTAAAGCCTCAATCCCTTACAGAGTTAGAGAGGTGGAGATGGTAATGGGGCTTGAAAATTCAGTCA
Source organism: Gallus gallus (assembly GCF_016699485.2). Classification (NCBI taxonomy): domain Eukaryota; kingdom Metazoa; phylum Chordata; class Aves; order Galliformes; family Phasianidae; genus Gallus; species Gallus gallus. The sequence continues at coordinate 41,903,887 of NC_052532.1, forward strand.
GTAAGGCAGATAAATTCATATACTGTGTCTGTTTTTAAAATGTATTAAATTTCATATGGCATTATTTTGGGAGGTTCTTTTATACGCTAACATGCATATGTGACTGTGGATTGGAAGTAGTTATCTCCATTTTTGTGAATGCTTATATAGTTGGCAGGAAGTATTGATCTATCTGGGGGTAGGAAGGCCCTACAGGGAGAACTGAATAGGCTGGATCACTGGTCTGAGTCCAGTGGGATGAAGTTTAGTGTGGCCAAGTGCTTAGTCCTGCATTTTGGCCACAACAACCCCAAACAACTCTACAGGCTTGAGGAAAAGTGGCTGGAAGACTGTGTAAAGGAAATGGACCCAGAGGTATTGGTTGATGCTTGGCTGAACATGAGCCAGCAATGTGCCCAGGTGGCCAAGAAGGCCAATGGCATCCTGGCTTGTATCAGAAACAGTGCTACCAGCAGGAGCAGGGAAGTGATCATCCCTCTATACTCAGCACTAGTAAGACCGCACCTTGAGTATTGAATTGTGTTCATTTATTGGCCCCTCACTACAAGGAAGACATTGAGGAGCATGTTCAGAGAAGGGTAACAAAGCTGGTGAGAGTTCTGGAGCACAAACCTTACGAGGAGCAGCTGAGAAAGCTGGGATTGTTCAGTCCGGAGAAGAGGAGACTCAGGGAAGACCTTATCAGTCTCTACAACTGTCTGAAAGGAGGTTATGGTGAGGTGGAGGTTGACCTCTTCTTCCATGTATCTAGCAATAGCACAAGAGGGAATGGCCTCAGGTTGTGCCAGGGGAGATTCAGGTTGTATGCTAGGAAAAATGTCTGGTGCTGGAATAGACTGCCTAAGGAGGTGAGGGAGTCACTGACCTTGTTGGTATTCAAGAAACGTTTAGATGTTGTACTGAGGGACATGGCTTAGTGGGAAATACTGGTGATATGTGGACAGCTTGACTGGATGATCTTGGAAGTCTTTTCCAATCTGAGTGATTCTATGATCTTCACATTCAGTAATAGCTGATACAGTGGATAACCACCAGTTTGCAGTTAATATCTTCCAATAACCTTGCTCGTTTAAATCAATTTGAGTTCATAGACTCGTAGAATATCTTGAGCTGAAAGGGACCCATCAAGACCATTGAGTCCAACTCCTGATTCTACATGAGACAATATAAGAATTAAACCTTATTTCTGAGAGCACCGTCCAAATGCTTCTTGAACTCTGTCAGTCTTGGTGCCCTGACAACTTCCCTGTTCCAGTGGCAAGTTCCTCATTTTCATTAATGAAGTTTTTCTTGATGTCCAATCTAAGCTTTCCATAATGCATCTTTAAGCCATTTCCTTGCATCCTATCACTGGTCATCTGAGACAAGATCAGTACTTTCCACTCCCCTTCATGACCAGGTCACCTCCCAGTCTCCTCTAAGCTGAACGAATCATGAATCAGGGGCTCCTCATTAGTCATACCCTCTAGTCTTTTGTTGCCCTCCATCTTAAAATTCTATCAACGTGCTGTTTTTAATATCACTTTACTACTGAAAGGTCAGTGGGATATCAGTTTTGAAGGAAAGACTTCATTACTTTGAAATGTTTGCCATTTTATGTGCTAGTGTGGTAAGCAAATTGACTGCTGTAACAGGTGCTAACTGGAGATCAAAATGCAAAATCAAACAATTCATAGTTCAGCATTCTTGTGGATTGTTCCATCTATTTATCTAGTCTGTGCATAATATACTGCATATTACTGCAACTGTAAATAAAGGATATTTTTAATTCACATTTCATAAATGTTAGATACTACAATAAAAAACTGCTTTGTACAAGTCATCTTACATGATCTCTTTCACTTTCCTGGTGTTTCCGAGTGAGAAATACCTCTACACCTAAGCTGTTTTGTCAACAATTTTTAAGTCATTTTATTTTGGTTATTTATTGTTATTATTACTGGGTTTTTTATTATTATTTTGTGAAGAAAAAGTAGTAGCTTTATAACATAAAATTTACTAAATTATAAACTGGAGACACAAGATTTGCTGACGTTGCTCGTGTACATGAGGAACAATTTCAGTTTAAGCTAGCAGTAAAGTGTTTATTGTTCCCAGGACTAAGGTGAGGCACCTCTAAATCTGAGTGAATATCTGCTGCTCTTAGTCACACTTTACTGCATGAAGAGTCAGAGGTAACATGAATGCTACATCTTGTGGCATATTTCTGACATGTCTATTTCAGTCTCTATCCTGCACATCAGAAAGCTGTTTTATGCTTTCCTTTTGTCTTCCTATCTTCCTCGGGTTTTCTCTCGTTGCTTTTTTTTTTTTTTTTTTTTTTTTTTTTTTTTTTTTTTTTTTTTTTTTTTTTCCCCCCCCCCCCGCTATCCCCTCTCTGTTGAAATACAGCAATTCCCATTTAGGACTAGAAGGTATTCTTGATGTGTCATTCTGTGTTTGAGTAGAAGGCTGGAAATGAAGCTGGGGGCAAATCCCAGTGATAGCTCAGCAAAATGTGAACCACAAATTCCTGTAACTACATGTTTCTTTATGTGCTACTGCATTTGTGATGCCCCAGACCTCTACATAGTTCACTAGTATAATCTCCTCTGAACTTTTTCTTTCCCTACAGATCCTTTAGCATGAAAGGGGGGGGGGATATTTTATGTCAAAAGCACTTTAAAAAATATCTTCCTTGACTTTATGAAGCTCAGACTTTGGAAATGTAGAAAAGAATTCATTCAAATCAAGAACTGAGAGAACCAAAGAGTGTTTAATCGTTTCATCTCTAATGGGTATAATTCACCACATCAAATCGAAAAGTATTTTGTAAGCCCTCCTCAGTACTTATCACTGTAGTGGGTTTCCCTATGTGATTTACGTTTACTTCTGTATGTGAGTTCTGACCAAGAGCATATATTCTTCAAATACTTAAGTGGTTGAAGGGTGCAACGTAAAAAAAAAAAAAAAAAAAAAAAAAAAAAGTGTTCCCAAAACACATAGTCTCAATCAGAATGAGGTGTTAATGGCACTCAGAGATGGCCCGCATCTGAATGAGAAAACAGCATGATGAAATGTTTCTCAGTGAATAACAGGATGTTTTTCTCGCTCACATCTTCAGAGACTTTTTTAAAATAGCCATCCTTACTCAAATGACTGTTGGTCAAATTCATTTCTGGTTTTCAGAGATCTTTAAAAAGCAGGGACCCAGTATGCCTATAGGATAGCCATTGCTTTGGTGCAGGATGAGTTGGTGTTAAATTTTGACTTAGTAAATCATCATAATTAAGTGCTAATAATCTATGCATTCGATCGTGCATTCATTAAATGATGGTCTTCTTATAGAATGCTTACATCATTCCAAAAACATGCCACAGGTGCCAGCCAATCCTCACCTCAGACACATGGTGCAAAACGGTGACTTGATTTCCCACCACAATTATACTCATGGGAAGGAATTTGTAGAATTAATATCATTATTTTAGTGTCAGAAAGATAAAAGAAATTTATTTTCCTGTAGGCACAGCCTTTCCCTAATATACACTTAAGTTAATCCTGTTAGCATGAATGAAAGCTAAGCTAATATTCTGGCACACTGTGACACCTTAATATGCTATTCTGTATGAGAAAAGCACGCTTGAAAAGTAGTTATTACTGAATGGCTCCAAAAAGTCATAAAAGAGACTTGGGAGCCTGATTTCATGTCTGAGATCAATACTGTTTGTACTTAACATTAATAGCTGGGAGGGGATGGGGGGAGGGAAATGGCAAAGGAAAAAAAAGTTCTCTTGTTTGGGTTTATTTCTTTTTACAGACATAAGTGAAAAAAATATTATTTTATTTATTTATTTTATTTTATTTTATTTTATTTTATTTGGGATTTGTAGAAAATAATACCCCATCATAGGAGCTTTGAAGCTTTTGCTGTTAGTTGTTAGGAAGAAGACAAATTACCATCACTCCTGATTTCATTGCTGTATGAGATATTAGGGTAAGCAAATCTTGGTCCATGTTTTTATCTCTATCCCTTCTAAGAGCTTGTATGAGATGTGTGAAAGTGAGGTGCCTGTTCATGTGTGTATCTGTGGTTAAGAAGGAACAGGGGACCACTTTCTTCTTACAGAGAGGCAGAAAAATGTGCATAGGAAAGAAACACAGTTAAGGCCTTCAAGTAACAGTATAGTCTAAATGAATTGTTTAAAGTAGCTAGTGGGTAGTAGCTTTAGGATAGTATGGTCAGGTTGCGGTTGGACTCGATGATCTTTAAGGTTTTTTCCAACTTGAACAATTCTATGAATCTATGTTTCCAGTGTTCTCAAGGGTTCTCTTGTTCTCAAGGTAGATGATGGACAGAAAGGTGCTGACAACACCTTGAATCCATCCTCAAGATGCTTTCAGAGTGCCAAGCTGAGCTGAAAGTTGATAGGTTTATGAAGTTTCATCGTGGCCAGTGGGCAAAGGGTGGGTTTTGGAAGAGGTTTTAAAGAAATATTGTGTAATTGCCTCAGACTGATCATCTTTTTGAGGACTGGAAGTTGAAATGAATGACAGTATGAACTATATTGCTATTTGGAGATTAGATGGACAAACTGATTGCTCTTGAGCACTAATGAACTCTGTCCATTATTGTGATGACATCGATGATGATGCTGTGGATTAACATGTACCTACCTGCCAAAGACTAGGATTTGTTCCTCTCCTGGTCTTCACTTGAATAACTGATAGACATGTTTTGAGTAGGAAACTTTTCTTAGTTTCTTAATTCTTTATTTGCTATTTATGTAGCTTGTTATTTTTATAAGCCAAATACTAAAGAAGGCCAAATACCCAGGTAGATATGAAACAACCTCTGTCTGAAACGCAATTGCTATCTCTTTAATAAAAGATACAACCAAAAGTATTTATATAGGTTACTACCAATGATGATTCGACAAAGTTAAGATATGATCAGAAATGTTTGTTACTGGCTGAAGGTCAGATTTTCTTTATTCGTAATTCATACATTTGGTAAATTACTCTTAGACAAATAAATCAGAGGTTAGGGGGGGTTAGTTTATTGTTATTATTTAGTTATTTATCTGCGACATTACTTCAGACTTGAACACAAATGAGCACTTCCAATTAGCCAAGCCAGAGGCAATATGCCCGACCTTCTTATCCTGAGGTGTCTGTACAAAACCAGGAGAGATTGCTATAGCTATTTAAGTAAATTTCTAATAAAGAATAAACTCTTCCATTTCAAGTCAGCGCAAATTTGCTGCTCTTGTGAGACACGTTCGGAAAAGCATGACGTTTAAAATAATAATAGTAATCTTTACTTTCCTGCTAAATTCCTGTCATTAAGTGAGTGCTGTCCATTCAAAACCACATGTTTTCTGCCACCATTACCATGTGTAAGGGATTCGAGGGGTTATTCATTGCAAGAACCTAAGTAAGCCGTAAATTTGACTCTGATTTGGCCAATACGTTGTCATCCGAGCGATTTAACTCAGTTCTCCAGCTGTTCTCTTTTGAACAGCCATCGTTCACATCTCTTCGTGTGAGAAAAGAAGGCGTGCCACAGAAAGCATGAGTATTTTTAAGGCGACGGGAAAGGCGAATACTTAGACCATGCAGTCTCAGCTAAACGGTATTTGCTGGTGATTTTTTCCTTCTATCACCGTTTATTCTTAATTTGCAGCTCCTGTGACAATCACCTTTATACGACCGAGTGCCTATTGCTGCTGGTTGCAGTGTCGGTCCCCCGAAGCCTTAGCGCTGTGCACCAGCCCCAGAGAGAGCACAGAGGAATCTGTGTTTGTGCACTGACTTCCTTCAATAAATTCTTTTTCCATTTTACTAGCAGCGGGTTCAATCTTTGTTGCGAGCTCGGTCCCATTGATTTCTGTGCGACTTTTGCTTGAATAAAAGCCATTAGCGGAGAGCTGCCTTTTCAGCGGGCTCTGCATGCTCGTGTCCTTTTCGTTCGCTTTTAACTGCAGGTAGCACCTCGAGGGCCGCTGAGTGCTTGGGCCGAGCGCCGGGGCGAGTGGCCATGCCGGTGCGGGAGGATGCGCTGCCCGCGGGGCGCTCCGAGGCACTGGGCTTCATCCTTGCGGGTAGCCGAGGCTCTGCTAGCAGGAGAAGTGAGGCACCGCGCTCACGCCGCCTCATCACTTGATGAGCACCCCCCTGAGCCCGTTGCTCCTTGCTACTCCCTGGAAACAAGCACCGCACAGACGTGGAAAAGTTCTCTGGCGGTGACATATCCCAGGTACAGGTTTTGTCAGGAAAAGTGAAATACACCGCAGCAATTTGTAATACAGCGGATTAATTTTGATTGCTCGGGTAGAAACAAAAAGAAGACTGTCTCTAAGCATAGACTGGGGGCCGACCTTATTTGCCAATACCAATATTTATGTGGAAAACTTAAAATATGTTGTTTTTCCAAGAGCTGGAGTTATAAGAGGGGAGGAGGGGGAGGCCCGTGGATGAAATATTAGCAGCATATCGGTTAACCACTAAGTCCTTTTTTGTATTCATCTGGACGTTCTGGTGAGAAGGGCGGAGGGCTGAAGGCTCGGGGATAGATGCTCCTTAATGCAAACGAACGTTCCCAAAGATACTGGCGGCTCTCAGCAAAGGACAAAATAAGGCTGAGACTGTACAGAGCCCACTGCTGAAAGACGGGAACAAAATTGCTCTGCGGCTTTCAGCATCGCTGAATTACACGTTCTTTAATCGGATCTAGCACACATCGCATTGAAAAAAATATAAAATAGCAACGGTTCTTTCAAGCGAACTAGTCTTAAAAACCAGCAGTCCCTGTCAAAGTAGCTCAATGCATCCGTTTGTTGGTGCCTCTGACCCGAACAGGGATCTATTTCTTAACCCCTGTCCCTTCTGTCTCACACCTTCCTTCAGCTTCGTGCTTGGAAACCAGAATGTCGACCCATATTTCATGCCCTAAAAGAAATCAATTCATCTGGGATGACAGGGAGCCCCCACGCACTCTCCAGGCCCCTCGATACAGTCGGAGCCTCGGGGTCTCTGCGGCAATCTGGCCCGTATATTTTCGGAACTGTCCCAGTATTAATCAAGCTGCCAGCGGGGATCCAGTAGGGAACACCGCGCTGCTCGCGGGGGAGCACTCTGCTTCTGCTTTGCTCGTTTGCAAAGGTGCGGCAGTGCTCAGTGCTCCGCTGTCGGAGCTGAGCGGGTGCGCTGAGGGAGATCGAGAGGGGCTGTAGGAGGGGAAAAAAAAAAAAAAAAATAGAAACAGAAAGAAAAATATCAGCAGTAGGTCCCTAGATGTCTCCTACACTTAAAAATTGCAATGAGTTCATTTGGCGGAAGCAAGCAAACGGAATAAATCACATAGAAAATCAGTTCCCAGGAGGAAGAGGATGCTAAAAGCAGGAATTTTCTGCTTTAACGTACTTCTGAGTTTCTTTTACACGTATGAATTTTGCTCCTAAGTCGCGTGTGTCTTTGATGCGAAGAACGCAGTTTGTATTTCACACCGCGCGCAGGGGGGCGGGCGTAGGGACGGGCTCCGGGGTCTTGGGGGGCATCGCCAGTGCTGCAGCACGGACTGCAGCCGTCAGCACTGCCCCGCGAAGGCGGTGTGAAAGCCGCCTCCCCCGGCCCCGTCCGGGCTGAGGGCAGGAAGAGACCGCGGCTCTTTTCCGTGGCCCCAAGCGAGAAGCGGGGTGCTCCCCTTACTTAGAGCGTTGATCAGGAGTCGGATCCGAGGAGTAACTTTAGGAGTTCTCAACCTCCTGCTTAATGCCAAGCTGCTGTGAGTCCCACGGCCCAATGTTCAAATCCTTTCTAACCTTGATCAAGGGCTGTAACGGCAGCCACACAAACAGAGATAAAACTCCTGTCGGATTTGTTTTCATAGCACATATGTAAGTAGACTTCATTATAATTTGAACTAGATCAAGATAAGAGATTGATCTGCGTTTATAGAGCATCTCTGCTGAGATTTCCTATGGCGCTGAGATTAAACACACGCACACAACTTTATCTCGTTCCATTTTGTGTTGAAAGAAATGTTAGATGGCTTAAGGAGAGTCACTACGTATTGCAAGAAATGTCTCCGACAGCAACCCCTCTTTGTTAATGTGGGGAGCGGGACGGGGGAATCTTCCCGTGCACCAGTTGAGTCCGTTTCACCTGAAAGCTTCAGTTTCATCTGTGCAGGTGTGTTACAGGAACACCCCGAGACACGTTGGGTGTACAGGAACACCCCGAGGGATTGTCAAAGCTCCAAACTGCAAGAACTGTGGAAGGTCCGCTGTTACTGCGTTTGGGCTGGGTTGTAAGCAATACCTGGGAGAGTCTGAACCTCGAGCCTGGGAAATGCTCCGTGCTCGGGCCCGGTGGAACGAGGAGCAGCCCTGCGCTATCCCTGCGCTGTCCCCACGCACTGCCGAGCATGAGAGGTCCCCCTCTGCTCACGCAACATCGGCATCGAATTGCCCGACGAACGAGGAACACATTTGCTCCTGCACTCTCAGTGATGTGTGAAGCTTCAGGTCCCAGGCTTTGGGTAAAGTCCCTCCAAACGAAGTCAATGAAACACTTCCCCTCCGAGCGGAAAAACTGTAAAACCACCCTCCTGGACAAGAACAGAGTTTTGTTTCCTTAGGAGTACAAAAAGAGCCCTTTAGAAAGAAAGTTCGTTAAACGGGACCTGGATGTGGCCCTTTTTTGCAGCTTGGCTGCCGAGGTACGAAGGACAATCTTTGCTTTTAAACATCGGAATGGCGATGTTCATATCAAAACAACAACAACAACAACAACAACAACAAAACAAAACAAACAAACAAAAAAAAAACAACAAAAAAAACCAGCCCAACAACTCTCCAAACCCAACTTGTATCAGTATGCACTGAAATATATTGAGCCTTTTTTGCTCGCAGTAATAAATTATACTTCGTGTGGTTCCTTCTCACAAACAGGATGTCTGGAGAACTCGGACTCAGCCGAGGTTGTGAATCTGTGACTTGCGGTTGCCGCAGCCCCCAGAGGATACTCGGGAGATTCGGGAAAAGCCCCGGGGGGAACTTTTGCGCCTTCCCTCGGCCCCGTGGGGAGGAGCAGACACTGCCAGGACCGAACGATGGACACGGGGATTCGCATTTCTCGGTGGATTTTGCTTTAGCCTTGCCCGAACTAGTCTAATACGAAAAAAAAACGGGAGGGGGATGGGGGGGTGAGGGAGGAGTGAAAATTAATAAATAAATAAATAGATAGATAGATAGATAGATAAATAAATAAATAAATAAGACTCTTTGCGTGACTTTGCCTTGGCAAAGGGGCGGCTGCTGCTGGAAACCTCGCACCATCCGGGCACCTGTCTTCATTTCCCTTCCTATTTCACGGACCCTCTTCCCCCTGCAGCTGTTGGCATTTTCGGTCCCATTCGACGAAATCACCTCTCTCCTTTTCCCCTGCCCCGCGCGGAATAGCTCTCACGAAACACCTTTGCGGCCTCTCCTTCCCACTTTTCTGCATAACCGGAGGGTTTGTGTGTGGAGGGAAGCGAATGGTAACCCCACATTCGTTTAGCTCACTCTCAGGCAATGTTCATTTCTTCCAATTTCCCCATAGACACTTCGTGTTTTAACTGTCCTGGGCGGAAGAGAACAAAATAGATTCAAAACTAAAATATGTATTTTCTATGTCCAGACACCCATAGCTAAATAACAGTGCTAGAAATAGGGGAGGGGGGGGAGCTTCGTGCGCCGTGTTGATGCCGTCGCTTTTTCACTTTATTTAAACACATGAGGAACTGGAGGGGACCCGTGGCGGAGATCCACGCAACGAGTGTCAGCGCTGTCCCGGCCGAGTGCGGCAAGCAGTGCCAGAGGCGGCCCCAGCGCGGAGCCGGGGCTGAGCGTCCTGCGCGGGGAGATGGGTCTCGTCCCGTCCCCGCGCTCACATTTCTTTCCCGAACGCGTTCTTTTTTTCCAGCAGCGAGACGCCTGCAGTCGGTGCGATTTATGCGGGATCCTAATTCTTCCGTTAGGGTCAGTAAGTACTGAGCTCAGGAAGGGCAGAGGAATGCGAGGGCGGAGGAGGCGACAGCCGCGCTCCCCGCGGGGAGCCCCGGGGTGCCGAGCGGTAACACCCCCGCCGTGCGCCCCCCCCCCTCCCCCCCGGCTCACCCCAGGGGACGGAGTGCCTCCAGGAGCCCCGAGCACGGCGGGGGCGAGCTCCTTCACACCACCTCTGGCCACGAAACGTCTCTCCATCACACCTCACACCCTTTCACAGAAGGTTTAGGAGATATTCCATCTCTGGAAACACAGCGGCACATCTGCGCGCAGCCCTTAATAACCGGGCCGCCTGCCGGAGGGGAGAGCTCCCTGAAGAAAGATGCTTTTCAAAGCTGTCTCTCTTCAGCGCAAGATTTAAAAAAGGAATAAATAAATAAATAAATAAAATAAAATTCTTTGCCGCCTTCTCCCCCAGGACCCGTCCAAACTCTTTTAAAATGGTTTTGGTTTGCTGAAGTCAGCTTTCTGCTCGCAAGCTTTTAAGGAGAACGAATGCCACGCGCGGAGCCAGTGCTCTCCTCGACTGCATCCCTCTTTCTCTTTGAAGTCAGCTGGGGTGCGCAGAGGTAAACGAGAGCAGAATTTGGGCCCCGGAGCTAACCACGCTGAGAAGCGGCCCCGTGGTTTGTTTATTTACTTATTTGTATGTTTGTTTGTTTGTTTGTTTGTGCCAGGAGTGGTGGGGGCTGTTATACCTCGCGTAGCTCCCTGTCTTCAGCCTTCGGAGCGGCGACGGTGCGGACATCTCTGTGTGAACCACGGCGCTGAGCGGGCAGACGGACCGAGGAGGGAGCGGAGCCGTACCCGGGGTGAAGACGCTGCGGGAGGGCTCTGCTCTCAGTCCAGCGGTGGGGGCTGCGCGGAAGGCGCGGCAGTGGCTCCGAGTCCGGGTCTGCCCCCCCTCGCTGAGAGCGCTGCCGTCGGTGCACGGCCGCTCCGGGCCGCAGGGAGAGAGCGAGCGAGCGGCGTCGCCGTCGAGGCGGCTCTCGGGACGCGCATGTCCCCCGGGAGGGCATCCGCACTACTACGGTCTCACTGCAAAAAGTCCCGCTGCTGTGCTGCTGCCGCTGGGAGCTGGGGTTTTACGGTTTTACGGGCACATGAGATGCTCCTTGTCCTCGACACCCCTAGGGTTTACTAGCTGCCTTTAAAGAGGGACGTTTATTGGGATAAAAGTGGATTGCAGGCTGCAAGAGCGCTGCATGTGTCTTTCATTTAAAAGACACCGAGAGCTCCGGTTTTTGTTTTTTTTTGGTTTCTTTCTTTTTTTTCTTCTTCTTCTCTTTCTTTTTCCCTCCCCCAAGGCATTTAGTGCTTTTAAGGCACAGTTATAAACAAGCTGCCGGAACGTCGGCACACGGAGATGCGGGCGGTGGGGCCTGGCGGGGGGGGGGGTAGCTGGGAGAGCATCTGCTTCCTCGGGTTTGCAGCAGGCTTTGCTCCTAAAGATGCAAGGCGGAAAATGTCGCTTCTTCAAGAAAATCCAGAGAGCAGAAGGGGACCCCGGCACTGGTCCTTCTCCTCGCCGGGACCCCTTCGCACGAATCAGCTCCCCATCCACTTCTCCACGAGAACTCATGCACAGGAGGCCAAAGCAGACCCCAGCCCCAAACACACGCATCAGCCCCGACTCCCCCCAGGTGGGGGTGTCAGAGGCAGTGCTGGGAGTGGGGTGGGCGGAGTGCGGGGTGCAGCTGTCTGCGGTACAGCTCAGCAGCTGGCGGGGAGGGCACGGTGTGCCCATGTGGGTGCGAGTGGGGCTATGCAAGTGGGGTGATGCAGGTAGCTGTATGCTGCGTCGGCGGGGAGATAGCTCATTCAGGTCTGCCATTAAAAATAAAGAAATAAATAAATACATACATATATATTTTTTCCTGGAAAATATCTACCTAGATATCTGCTGAAGGAAGAGCGGAGCTGCTTGCCTGGAAGTGTACTGGACCTGAAGTGGCCTTCTTATCACCTCTGTCTGGGTTCACAGGAAAGGTCTCAGTAGCCCTGGCTGACCATCACCACACCTACATCTCCGCTGCTCAATGAAGCTGCTCTTCCCCCCCCACCGTGGGGGAAGGGTTCTCCAAACTCATTTCTAAAACAGCCTCATTGAGACAGATGCGTTCTGGCCCACGATGTTGCAGCACTGATCTGAACAAATCACAGACCTGATTTGTGTTACTCGTATGAGTAGGGAGTGAACTTCCTTCCTCAGGGAGCAGGGAGCAGTGTGGGTCTTGCCTAACAATTTTGTGCATTGGGGGTCTTGTCAAACAGTTACCAGTTGCCTAGCTCTGTCTCATCTACGCCTTAAATCCTGCCTATTGCCAGTGGACCAAGGAATGAAACACTTTGCTCATACTTTGTGTGACAACCTCTGCTTGTTCAATATTCACAGGAATGCACATGTGCAAGATCATTTCTTCTTTTTACTTCCTTAGGTTCTGCTTTGCCATTCTCTGTTTAACCAGCTCACACTAACACACAGAAGTGGACTGCAAGTCTGCTGCATAGAAGCCAATTTCCCTTTCAGGACAGCTTCTGAGCAACTTTTACTTTTCTGTTTCTCTGCTTCCCATTCCCACTGCACGAACAACATTTATTTCTCTCTTCAGTTTTAGGACAGAACTGCTGAGCTACTTAGGGAAGAAAGAGCATTGGTTCTTCACTGCTGCTTGAAAGAGTGGGACTGCAGCTACTGAGCTTCATTTGGATTGATTACAGGAGATCCTTTACTCAAGGGTATGTGCCCCTGCAATCCCCGAGCTGCGCCTCTTGGGGAGCTGGAAAAGAGGGAGGGAAGCGAGAGATCCCTCCCTTTTCAGGATCCCCAGAGAAATGAGAATGGGTCGCAGAAGGGAAATGTCTAGCGACCCTCCCTCTCTCCCTCCCTTCCGTCTCCCCTCACCCTCCCCGCACATGTGTGTGTGTGTGTGTGTCTGTCTGTCTGTCCGTCTGTCTGAAATACATCTGTCTGTCGAAAATGGGCCTGGAACTCCCTCCTGTGTTGGGATTAGGTCTTGGGGGACCTGGGGTGGAGTTATGGCACTCGCCGATTTTCATATTCATTAGAAATGGGAGGTTGCGTAAGGAGCCCCGCTGAGCTTCAAGATATAAAGCAACTTCAGGTTCCCCCTCTCAAGACAAGACAAATCAAAGGCTTGGAGGGAAAGCAGCTCCCTGAGCTCCGTGTGCCTCTCCCTCCCTCCTTCCCTCCCATCCACTCCCCCTTCCCTGCTCACAGTCCGGCCTCTGTCTAGGGGAAGAGGCTCTCCGACAGCCTTAGATGATTATGGATTTTCTGAGTGAGAAGTTTGCCCTGAAGAGCCAGCCGAGCAAGAACAGTGACTTTTACATGGGAGCAGGAGGCACTTTGGAGCACGTTATGGAAACTTTGGACAATGAGTCCTTTTATAGCAAAACGTCAGGCAGCAAATGTGTGCAGGCCTTCAACCCTCTGCAAAGGGCTGAGCATCATGTGAGGCTGGACAGGACATCACCCTGCCAAGACAACAACGGTAAGGTGACAGTCCAGCTGCATTCTGCTCCTTCTCACCGGGTCGGCCTCTGCTCCTGCCCGGGAGAGTGGGGGCAGCCGCGCAGCCTTTGGGTGCTGGCATGTGAGATGCAGCCTGCTAAATAACAATTATAACAACACTATCTGTAACATCAGTAAGAATAATGATGATAACAGCGATGCAAAAAAATGGGAAAAGGCGACTGCTGGCTTGGAAGCACCCTTCGCCTTTCTGCTGCCCTCTCCGCCGGCACCGAACAAAGTTGCTGGGCTTTACCCCCTCCACTGGACACGCAGCTCGGTCAGGGGAACAGGCGGCGAGGAGGGAGGAAGGAGCCGGGCAGGGCTGCCGGGGAAGGGCCGCGGCGGAGCGGCGGGGCCTGGTGGTGCGGGAGAGCTCGGCTGCGGCCCCGGCGGAGGCTACAGAGAGCCCGGGGGCGCTGCCGCCTGTCCGCCCCGCTCCGCTCCGCTCCGCGCCTGGCTCGGCTCGGGGTTCCCATTCCACCTCTCTAGGAGGGACGGCCCCGAGGCTGCAGGAGCGGAACCCGGCGGATCAGAGAGGCACCTCCGCGGGTTGGAAACGGAAGGTCACTTGGTCGTGTTCTGCTCTTTAAATAACTCTCAGAGATTATAGTATTTATCGTTATTATCGTTATTATTTTTACTAAGCCACTGAATAATGTGCAGTCGACAAGGCGTGTGATTCTTTGTACGAACTGAAAACGATTTAGGATTTAGGTAACTCACACGTTGCTATTACGTATTAGTGCTTTTTTGTGCCTTTTTGTTTTGTTTTGTTTTGTTTTGTTTTGTTTTCTCCTAGCTGATCAGCAAAGGAAAACGTGCTGTGTTTTATTTATAAACAACCCAGAATTTTGCCCTTTATTGCCCCCGGATGGAATTCATTTTTCGGGGGAAAAAAAAAAAAAAAATTAAAAGCCTGTCCTAAAGCAGCATCGGAAATATGGTTAAAATCAGTTGCCTTAATGAGACTAACCATATCCCACGATTTCTGGCTTCATGTAGGGTTATTTATTTATTTCTTCGGAGAACATCCTTTTTGTATGAAACAGTCCACAAGAAATCATGACAGAGTTCTGCAAGTGCAACTTAGAAAACCTGTGGAAAATTGATTTACACATTTAAATCTTTCTTAATTAGCTCATTTAATGAGTGCCTTAGGGGCGCTGGGAGCATTTCCTATCTATGTATGTACTGATGGTAAGTATCTCAAAATTCCATTTGGAATCGCTCCGGACTGAAAGAAAACAAATTACTGAGAAGGTGAGAAAACACCAAAGCAGGCTCCTTATCCTATGTGACATGACAGCCGTGTAAGTTCTAATTTCAACACTTTTAAACGTTTTTTTTTTTTTTTTGCCCGTTTCTGAGAGCAAAATAAAGTTCTTTCGAATCCTGTAACACATCACATGTCTTTGTTCTGATGTGAGATGTGTAAAAATAGAAAAATAGAAAATGCTTCGATTTCTTGTTAAGATGCTACACAGAAGTTTTGTCTGTACCACTCAGATTTTACCTAAAGATGAATTGTTCCAGCAATCCTTATACAAAGTATTTGAAACAATCTCTTTTAACATGTTAACATTTTGCAGAAACTCTCTACATTTTCTAACCATAACAAACTTAATTGGAAACAATTCCACTTTACAAATCCAAGAGAAAGTATGTGGAATCTATTGAGTTTGTAAAGAGAAGTTGATTTTCAGTTTCATTTGCTTCTTGATTTGTCAGTTTGCAGCTATTTCCTTTACACTAAAATTATTCTGTATTTTATATAAATAGATAGATGTTTGTCTATCTGCTTCCAAGTCCAAAGGGATGTTTGCCAATAGCTTTATACCATCTATAGGAAAAATTGCTTTGCACTAAGATTTCTTATCTGTGCAACTGAAGCTGATTTCATGGACTATAACCTACTTTAGTGGCAGCATAAAAACACTCAAGTACTCTCCGCACACTGAAATATTTTAGATGACATTTTCAAATACAATGCTCGGTTTAAATATTGTGATTTAATACACTTATTCTATTTTTGATTAACATTGCAGATTCCTTTCCCACCATCTCACACAGAAATAGACATACACAGAATCTGGTTCCCTATGAAACAGTTTTGTATGTACCCTTCACTCTAAAGCCCCTCATTTATCAGTTATTTCCCTCCCCTGCTTTGTGTACAGTGAACTATGGGATTACTAAAGTGGAAGGACAGCCTCTTCACACAGAGCTCAACAGGCCCTTGGACAACTGCAACAATCTGAGGATGTCTCCGGTGAAGGGGATGCAGGAGAAGGGGGAACTGGATGAACTGGGTGATAAGTGTGACAGCAATGTCTCCAGCAGTAAGAAGAGGAGACACAGAACAACTTTCACCAGTTTGCAGCTGGAGGAACTGGAGAAAGTCTTCCAGAAAACTCATTACCCTGATGTCTACGTGAGGGAGCAGCTAGCTCTGAGGACAGAGCTCACCGAGGCCAGAGTCCAGGTAGGATCCAAACTTAAGGATTTCCTTGACAATTTGTGCATTGCAAGAACCAAGAAATGACACTTGGGGATTGTGCAAAAGCCCACAAAACTAACATAAATTGATCACTCTGTTTTATTTCTTTCTAATATAAGGTGTGGTGCTTTAGTGCTAAAATATGCTGTTATTATTATATATTTTTAAATAGTTTCTGTTGCTGTTTTAGCAACTTGCTTGACAGAGCAATATCAATATGAAAGCGCTTTTGATATCGGGTAGTCGTGCTTTAATGTCAGAATTCCAGACACCAAAGGCATGAAGTGTTAATGTGTAAAGATCCCATTAAAGAAGTATGTTTTAAGTAGTTCAAACTATTAATGATACAGAACTTGACCGTAGAGGATTCTGCATGTGTTACGGCATGAAAAACACAAATCTAAAGAGCACTCAAATTGCTTGTTTATACCCAAAGAGTAAGCAATGGAATTGCTCATATTTATAAACGTCTGTGTGTGTGAGTTTGTATGTGAGTATGCATGATGAATACGTATCACAAGGACATAATACTCTCATCTCTGTTGCATGCTTCAAATTAGGAAAATTGGGAAGTACATTTGCTTGTTTTTAAACTTGCGTATCCAATGGATAATGTTATTCTAATTTTTAGAACAAAAATGTATTTTTGGCAACTTAGTACAGTATCTGAATATTTTAACTGCATATGAAATTGATTCATTCAGTATGTGCATGTACAGAAATCCAAAGAATATTTGTGACTTTGGATGTATAATGGTGAGAAAAGAAGCTAAATGTCCAGGAAATACATCCCTTTCCCCATTAAGAGATCTTCCTTTAGAAAAGCATGTGAATTGCATTTTGCAAGTTTACACAATTTTTAGAGATCTTTCCTGTTCAGGTAATACTCATCATCTCAATTTAGGGAATAGCAGTCCTGTAGATTCTTGCAGACTGGGATTGATTTTTTTTCAATTTAATGGCTTGAATATGATAACAACTTCACAACTTGTAATGAAACACATACTCTCGCATACATATAGAGAAATAGACGTCAACACACATGCATACAACTGAAATTAAACCAGGATCACTTTCAGAAATGAACTCTGCTAATTAATTTTATAAAGAAGTGCTCTTTTCATTTCTGCTCAACCAGATGGCATCCTCACTGTTGTCATCTGAAAGAAGTCTAAAATCATCTGTCAGTTACACCAATATGATATCAGTGATTTTAGTAGAACTCAGTTCGGTGATTTTTAACTCTTCAGATTCTGTGCAATCTCTCCCCTCCAAATCTGGGACAGTATTCCAAGTATGACTTGTATTCATTAGGATTTACTCGTGATTAAAAAAAAAAAAAAAAAAAAGTTGCTATGATACAGTGTTAGATGCTGTTCTTACAATTGCATAATTCTGGAATCATGAGAATTACTCCAAGAATAAATTAACAGACAGAACAGGGAGGGGAGAATGGAACAAAATTTGTCAATTCATTTTTTCTCTCTCAGTGTTCTTTAAGACTTTGAATCTTCGTATGGTAAAAGTATTAGAAATAAGAGAGTAAATATGAAAACCTGTGTGTCTGCACCAGACTTTCACAGACTATCTATTTCCTTTATAAACTTTTTCCCCTTAACAGATAAGTGATCTTCACATTTCTTATATGCTAAATATGAAAGGAAATGGTGATCATTTTTATTCAGAGTAGCAACAGTATTCCATCACAAGATTAAGCAATTTAAAATGCCTTACATCATTAGAGGCAAGCATCTGGTAATTCGAGGATAACAAGCAGCAGATTTTTACATTGCTTTGTGGAGGCAAATGGTTACTTTATCTCTGCCAAGAGTCAGTTTCTAGTAAAGCGATGTAAACAGAAACATTTTTGGGGATTGTCAAAGGAAAAAAATGTGCGCTTTTTTTCCTCCTTTAGCAACTATAAATTCAAGCAAATTGTTTGATTTAGTTTAGCAGAATGATCAGCTGGATACCTTGCCCACATTTCCCTTCACCGCCATTTCATCAAGATTCAGTTTAATATTTGTTGCGCATACACGCAGAGGGAGCCAACCTGAATTTAATTTATCTAAGTTGTTCTCTTTCCTGCTGCATGTCAGTGAAGTAATTGGCACCCATTTTAAGGAGATTGTCAAGGTCTTTTTTCAATGAAAGAGCCTCATTACTAAATTCCCT
The DNA here is from genome assembly GCF_016699485.2 of Gallus gallus. NCBI lineage: Eukaryota > Metazoa > Chordata > Aves > Galliformes > Phasianidae > Gallus > Gallus gallus. The sequence goes on from NC_052532.1 coordinate 41,922,125, forward strand.
TAGTGTGTTCTTGGTGCCTCCTGTGGAGACAGAAGAATTCTTTTTTCCTTTACTTTTCTTTTTGCTGAGCCTCAGGCATAATAAATAATACAGATTTACCAGGAAAGCTCTTAAGAATATACACTCAGCTGTTACTTGCATGGGCCTTACTTTGATTGCTGACTGCATGTTAAAAGACTGCACATATTAAATTTCCAACAAATTCTTGAGAATGAAAATTATGCTCTATTTGCATCAAAGGAAAGTTGAGTTCTCCAGAGACTGAAGTAAAAAAAAATAATAATAAAAAAAAAAATTACAAAACATCGTACCATCAAGGACCAGAAACCAACTCTCAAAATGGGATTCACAGTCACTGTTTATAAAAGTATTAATGTACGTATCTATTCAAATGGGTTCACCATTCATCTAGGAAGAAGGCTAGCCAATGTCATTGTTTCCATTAAAAGAACCTACAGCATTCTGTTAATAGCATAATTTCTTAAAAAGAGTCAAAATTAATTTGCTGAGTAACTAAGACTTAGATCATTTTAATTTTATAAAGGGAAAGTTACTTTCCTTAGCAGTCTCTTTAATTAAACAAGATGAGTCTTATCAGCCCAAAGCAAACTGTCTTAAAGGTGAAAAATTTGAATGTTAACTAACAGTGAAAGCATATATATAATAGATTTTGAGATAACACATGACACTCAAAACATCATACAACTGTTCAAAGGTTAAGTATAAAGGGGGCAGCCTTAAGCTGATAAGTAGGCATTGTTTCACAACTAAATTATTTTGTAATCTAAGTGTCATTTTTTTTTTTCTTCTATTGTCAGAAACATAGATACTTCCTAACATAAGTATGAAAATATAATATAAACTATGGTCTGATGATTTTTTTATTATCTTCCATTACTGACAGCTATGATCTTTCCTTATAGAAACTGGGATGGATAGTCTTGATGCTAGCTTTTCCCGTCTTTTCATTAATTCAATTAATGAAGACTGTATATACCTCCAAGAGACAGAGCATGGGTTGACATATCAAGTGAACAGTCACTTGAAATCAAGATAAAGTCTCTTTACAATGTGGCTTGCTGCTACTTGGAGATGTTTGTTCTACTAAAGAACTGACTGTCAAAATTAACACTGCCTGACCAGCTGATCATTCCTCTATGATTTTTTTTTTTTGAGGCAGTAGAAAGGAAGCGATATATACTTTTTAAATATCCAGAAATAACTACACTTGTAATTTAGTATATATCTTGACTATTTTTCTTCTTTACCGTAGGTTTGGTTCCAGAATAGAAGAGCAAAATGGAGGAAAAGAGAACGCTATGGGCAGATCCAGCAAGCTAAGAGCCATTTTGCTGCCACTTATGATATATCTGTTCTTCCAAGGACTGACAGCTATCCTCAGGTATGCTGAAGACCAAATGGTACTTTGGTTCTCCACTTGTCATAGGCATGTATCTTCATGGAAGAAGCATGAAGACTTTCAAGTGTTTATCTTTTTTTTTCTTTAGACAAGTTGCCAAGAGCTGCCATTGTGAACAACAGTTCCAACATCTAGAATGAGTAAATAACTCCTAAAATTCACGTACTTTTAAATGAATGATCTTGGAAGCTGCATTTTCCCATAAGTTATGCACTAAAAAAAATTGGCAATATGTTTGTAGAGCTGATTAGATTCTGCACATAAATTTATGTGGGGTTTTGAATAACCTCTAGGTCCATACACACATTCTAGATAAATTACGGACTTGTTGAGGTTGAGAGGAATGATGTCATCAGGGCTAGAATTTCAATTCTGGGGTTTTTATATTTTCAGGTATAACTGTCTTAAAAACTCTGCTCATGTATGCTTTGTTATGATGAACCATAAAATATATGATCATTAGGCATCTTCATTCTGATGCATTAAACATGCATAATTTCTTTATGGACCTCAGTAGCCAGTTGAATGCAATAAGGCTTCTGCTATCATGAAACATTTTTATGGCCATGAATGATGAGAACTGAATCCATACAGCTTCAAGATGGAGACAGGAAGAAAATAAAGCTCGCTTGAGCAATAGTAGTTTGTTTCATTTCTTCATCCTTTTTCTTTTCTTGCCTTGCCTCACTCTATGTCATTGTTTTCCTGCTTTTTTGTTTCATAACACTGAATACTTTTGCACTGAAGCCATTACTTGTCATGTCTTTTGCTTCCCACTGTTTTTAAAAAGAAAAGTCTCCAAACAAAGTGTCCCTCTGGTAAAGTCCTTTCATACTGGTGTCTTGATGCCCTTCCAGTTCATCAGGTAACAGAATCTCTGCTAAACTTAAAAATATACTCATATTCAAAACCATTATTGGCTATGTCTACATAAGTTTGCTTCGGTCATGATCTGCCTTTGCTGAATCAGATTAGTTTAGGACTAAAGACCTCAGGTTCAAGTGTCATCCATCTCACTTCAACTGCTTTACCTTTCAGAAGGCTGTTACTAAGTTCATTGTTAGGGACAGATCTAGCTTGTGTTCCAGAAGCTCAGAATATAGACACCACCATTTCAAACTGTCGGGTACCCATCATTCTGTGCATTAACATTTTATAATGTAACAGTGTAGTATTCCAAATTACATCAGAAACCATTGCATGATACTTAGGACTGTTCAGCCTGGAGAAGATGAGGCTTGGAGTAGATCTTATAGATGCCTTTAAGAATTTGAAGGGAGGATGAAAATAAGATGGAGCTTTTCAGTGGTGCCCAGTGCCAGGACAAGAGGTAATGAGCACAAATTGGAACACAGAAGGTTCCCTCTGAAAATCAGGAAACACTTTCATGCTGTGTGGGTGACAGAGCACTGGTACATACTGCCCAGAGATGCTGTGGAGTCTCCCCCTTGGAGATCTTCAAAAGCTGCCTGGACATGGTCCAAAGCAATCTGCTTTGTGCGTTCCTCCTTGGGCAGGGGTTGGACCAGGTGACCTTCACCCTTCCCACCTCGACCATTCTTGTGATTTTGTGGTTGATACTGTGATTCTGAGATACACTGTGTGTTAAAGTAGGAGGACTCAATACTTGTCTGAAGACTACCTGAGTCTCAGGTAAGTGAGTGCAGAAAAAAACCCCAAATAATCAATGACTTGAACCACACCTAGGCAGATGCACAGGCACTCATAGATCTCAAGGTGTTCAAGTATGTTTTGAGGGACTTTCTGGCTACTCTTCACAATAGGTAAACTGTGACACAATGAATAGTACTTAAGCTTTGAGCTTTCTATCCCTGACTCATTTTTCTAGACTGAATCGGTTCTATATAGACTAATCTAGTACTTCAAGGGGGACATCATTTACAAATTTTCACAACAGTCAAAAGTTTTTTTAGCATGAACTAATGGAATAACTAAGTCATTTGCAAGTACTTAAAATTGTTGTCCTAATAATAATTTTTTAAAAAAGAAACACTTTTGAATTATAGGAAACAACCACTAAAAAAATCTAAACCCTATGAAAAGTCAATTTTGTATTTTCATGTTGTAAAAAGATGAGAATAAGAAATGGATATAAAGGAAATTATCACATAACAGACAATGTAAGTTTACATTCTTTCTAGCCTTGTGGTGATTCTTCAGTTTCATATTCTTAAATCCTCATGATCAGTAAAACCATACACGTATCATGTATACAGTGCTTATTTCCAGTGAGAACACTTTCAAAAATGAAAATCCATATTAAAAACACAATGACCACTAACATCCTTACATTTAAATCTTTAGAACTAGATGTTCATTTATAAGTACCTCATTCACAGAAAAAAGATGTTTGATATATGATTTGCCTTTAAACTCATTAATCTATTTTACAGTTCAGGGAAAAAGAGAGATTTAAAATTGTGATCTGCGTGTTTGGTTCTAGTATTGTATCATAGAATCATAGAATGGTTTGGATAGGAAGGGACCTTAAAGACCATTCAGTTTCAATCCCCTTGCCATGGGCAAGGTTGCCACCCACTAGATCAGGTTGCTCAGTGCCCCATCCAACCTAGCCTTGAATGGGATGGGGCATTGTCAGTGGTTTACAGGCTAGCTTGTCGCAGTTCCATGACTAGCGGGGTGGAGGGATTTCACAAAATCTTTGCCTCCAGAAAAGGGAAACAGGGGACCCCAAAATAATTAAAAACAGCAACAACGATCTGAGGAGAAAAAAACTAATATATTAAATACGGTATCGGAATGCAAGATAACACACTATAGTACAACATAACTAGAACTGAAGCAAATAAATCAAATATAATGAGAGAAAGAGTATCTGAAAGCTGTAGGCCTTACAGTAGCGCTGAGATGATGCGTGCAGTCAGGACGAGAGCTGAGGGAAGAAAGAGAGAACACCACGTGACTTTGCCAGAGGTAATATCTCCTCTCTGATAGCAAAGCCCCCTGGGGAAAGTAGTTCTTCTTCTCTTCTGGACAGGTGCCCAGAACTGGAGCATTAACACTTTAACTTCCAGTGCACTACATGATGTTATGATGTGGAATACCAGTAACTGAAAACCATAAAACCATGACAGGCATCCTCAGTTTCTCTGGGCAGCCTGTGCCAGTGCCTCACCAAAGATTTTCTTCCAAGCATCTATTCTAAATTTGCCCTCTTTTAAAGCTATTCCTCCTTGCCCTATCACTATTAGAATATGTAAGTCGTTCCTCCTCCTGCTTATGACTTCCTCAGGTACTGGAAGGCTGCAACAAGGTCTCCCTGAGCCTTCTTTTCTCTAAGCCTATCTCCCTCATCTTTTCTTCATAAGAGAGATGTTCCAAGCCCTTTGGTCATCTTCATGGCTATCTTCTGGACCCACTCCAACAGCTGTGTCTTTCTTGTGCTGGGGACCCCAGATCTGGATGCAGTACTCCAGATGGAGCCTTACAAAAGCAGAGTAGAGGAGGACAATAACCTCCCTCTCCCTGTTGGCCAGGGCAGCTAGCTGTTTGAGGCGGCTCAGGATACAGTTAGCCTTTGAGGCTGCAAGAGCACACTACTGTCTCATGCTCAGCTTTTTGTCCATCAGGACCTTCGAGGTTTTCTCCACAGGGCTGCTCTCAATGAGCTCTTCTCCAAGTCCGTACTCATATTTGAGATTGCCCTGACCCAAGTGCAGCACCTTGCACTTGGCCTTATTGAATTAGGTTCATGTGGGCCCACTTTTAAAGCCTGTCCTGGTCCCTCTGGATGGCATCCCTTCCTTCTATTGCATCAACAGCACCACTCAGCTTGATCATCATCATTATACACTGATTTTCTAGGAAATTCCTTTAATTCAGTACTTGGAGAAATCTTGTATGTGTAAAAACTAATGCAAGAAATTAAATCAAATTTTTGTTGTTGTTGATATTTTGTTTTCTTTGTGTACAAGAACTCTTACTGTGAAACTGACATCACCAAAGATTAGACAGGTTTTGCTATGCTTTTAGATAACTATATTTTCCTGGATGGTGGAACACAAATCATTTCAGCTTGACTACAAAGCTGTTACATGGAGGAAAACAACCTCTTTTGCTGGTGAAAAATACAGAGAATTTTTGAAAATGTATAAAATCAACTTGGGATATTTACTGATGTGTGGCAGAAGAAACAGGAACAAATGTGAATTTCTGGAGTGCATTATATGAATTTGAAGTCTGAAGATTTTTGCTTTGAGTCCTGTATATTCCCAAGATGGACTTACCACTTGCATTCCATCAGAAATATTACCCTATATTACAGGCAACAGAGAGTGTGGAGATCCCTGCTTAATCTCTTCGCTAATTATCTTAATCGCATACAAATTAAGAACATGATGCTGCTATGCATTGTGTGACTATATAAACCTGAAAGGCTTTCCTATGAGGAAAAAAGCTTTTCAATTTATTTCAGAGGTTAGTGTCTCAGAATTGTCTATAATCCAATTTAATTTTGTTATTAAATTAAAAATCTTTATCTCTGAAATAGTAACAAACTTTTTTTTTTCTAGATAATTTTTTTACTTTGCTAATTCAATTGACCTTGAATTATTTTTCTAGTCTGTGGAATTTAGCTGCTGGTTTTTTTTGTGCAAAACTTGTTGCTTAGTTGGCTGTCAAGAAGTTAAATATTTCCTAACCTGTCCAAATTCTGCACACATACATCATCTCTAAGAGGCAACATCGTAATAAATGGGGAACGAGTGCAGTATCACTCTGCAAATTCATTGGCTTCATTAACAAGAGATACTTGGTTCAGTGGTTCAGTCAGCTAAATACACTGTCTAGTGCTATTTAAAATGTCTTGGGATATCTGTGACACTATTATGGTGCTGAAAAACAAGGCTTATGAGAAGCACACACCATTCAGAGGAAGCAGTTAGTGGTGAGATAACTCTAGACAGCCATGCTTAGGAAATTTAATCAAAAGGACTTTTATGACAGAGACGGTTCCTTTTAAAGTTGATAAAAATCTGGTCAGTGAAATTGTCTCTTCCTAAAGTAGAAAGAAAATAAGTAAGATGATCTCTAAAAGTGAGTTTTTCTCTCTGTTGCCTAGCTCAATTGTAGACATTTAATAAATAGTTGAATTGAATTGTATTATTGAAAAGCAGATATTTTCCACTCCATCTAGTCTATTTCCACACTGCACATCTTTTCCTCTTGCTAGTTCCATGAGTCCAGTTCAGTACTCGTTATTCTTCTAAGCTGTTCTGAAATGTTATTTCCTGCCACACTGTTATACTTTTCTTCCTACTATAATGTGCAAAATTTGCTTGTTTGTCATTTTTACTTGAAAATGCAGGCAAGATTTGGACAGGACTTATATTACTTTCATGTAAAATCCAGCGTGGTGCAGGTGGGAATCCTAGGAGAAGGCAAAAGTATTTTTAAGATATGAGAGCTGAAGAGATACAGGAAAGAGGATATAGAAAGAGGGAGAATATTGAAATCTCAAAAATAGAAGAGAAGACGCTAAAATTTATATTCCACCATGAGACTGATAAATCAGTTAAATATGTTGAAGGGCATGGCATCACATGATTTGTTTAGGCAATAGAAGAGCATAGAAGTGGTATCAGTATACATGTGTTATGTGCTAAGCCCTTGGATCACCATTACAGTTCTGCTCTAACCTTAGTATATATGGTTAATTCTCATTAGCAATAATCAAAATTACATGCTCCAATTAAATTTTTCATATGGCAAGTATTATACACCACATGTTATATGACTTAAAAATTCTTTTAACTGTAGTAGACGTACAAATGACAGTTAATCACAATAGTTCATTAAAGCTATGGGTACGCTGATTAAGTAGGAGTAGATGTGGTAGACATATCTGAGTTAGCTTCAAAGAAACTTTATCACATACTCATGCTATCTAGCTGTGACAGCGTGGAACTCAGGCTGGGCCACCATTTGGGTAGTATGTTGCTTGCCACAAATGTGCTGACTGTCACATTGCTGTGGTTGATCTTCCAACAAGAGTAACACTTCTCATCTTTTTGGGTGGTGTCTGTTCCACACAGTGCAGTTTGCTCATTAATTTTTTACTTTATTCTTGATTCTAAAATATCCCAGTTTGTGGTGAGACTTCTTGGAGTCTCAAAATTTTCTTACATTATTTTTTTTTCTGTAAACATGTATTATTATAGCTCAGTGAACAGCTTCTGGGGGTTAATTACAAGACAAATCCATTTTTCTGAGGTAGGAAATTAATTTTAATCATATTTTTCAAGCATGATGTATTGTCTTTAACTGTATCATAGATGTGAAATGTAATTAATTCTGGATTCTTAAATAATCTAGATAAGAATAAAATTATTCTTATCTGGCCTTGAGACTGCAGGGGGAGAAGTTATGGTTTATCTACAAAACTCGATGTCTTTTTCAAGTCCAGCACTATTTTGCATCTTGGAAAACTGACTAATCATGGAATAAAATGAATTTTATATCAAAATTTTATTTAGTTCACAATATGTAAGATCTACATGTGGGCTGAATAGGCCTATCTTGTATTTTAGAACTGTAACACTAAGTCTCTGGCTTCCAAGTGCCAACTTACATTTTATGTACATATTTGAAAATGATGTGTTGCAGCTGTCATATGTGCCTGTACCCAACAGAGTGCAGCTGATCTTCACAAGCTCACCAGAACCAATGTCTGCTCTAGTACAGAAAGAATAACAGACTACACCAAGAAGTATTCTGTCTAGATTTCAAGGAAAAATACAATGAGAATGGTAAAACTTTGCAACTAGTTGACCACAGTTGTTGTTGAAATTCAATAGCTGGAGTTATTCAAATCTTGACTCAACAGGGCTTGAGTAACCTGATCTAAATTCAAACTTAGCAGCAGTCAGGTATTTGGAGAAATAATCCTAGAGGTCATTTTCTGCTTAATTTTTTCTATGAATCAATGATTTTGCAAACTTAGCAAGCACAGGCATCTCTAACCATACTTTTGATGTTCCAAACAAATTGTGGTGGTAAGTGAAAGGTGGCCAAATTACTTGTGCTGACGAGGAACAGCCTGCAGGTTATACATTGTAAGCTAGTAGTTTTGAGCAGTTCAACAGCAATTGTATTTTAATCTTTTTTATCTGCTTAAAGCAGCCACTTGTGCAAGACCAGGTTTCACATTTTCTGGAAGTGCAAGGATTGTTGCTTCACATGAAGAAAGGAGTGACATTGTTTGGTGTTTAGTCCTTCAAAAATTGTATGTTTTTTATAGTTAGGATAGTCCTTAAGTGCTCAGTTAGTGTCACTGTTGTCCCCCTTGCAATGTAAAGGAATGTTGTAAAAATAAAGAGAATTTGTCTAACTACTTCAAGAATAACATTAATAACTACAAATTATATTTATTATAATAGAATAACATAATATATATATTGCATAATACAATAAGTTCATATCTAAATATCTTAAAGGTGATTCACTTTTTTATTTTATTTTATTTTATTTTTTCATGTGGAGAACTAAAACACATATCCCGAAGATATACAGAAGATGCATGTGCTTGTATTTGTGTGTCTCTGGTCTGGATAGGCAGCTGGCTGCAATAGCATGGGAAAAAACAAAACAAAACAAAAAAAAACTTTAAAATGCAATATATTTGGTGATGTGAGTACCAAAGCTGCGTAAAAGATAGCAAACCTCAGAAAATTTGAAAAAATGTGTTTATGCAATTTCTCCAGGTCTTATACAAGAATACTGAAGCTCTAGGATTCTGGTATTTTTACTGAAAAAAAAGCAAAGACACCAAGAAGGATGACCTATTACCTCAGCTTATTTTCTTCTACAGTGTCAAGCACAAGGTCATAGGCTTAGGAAGTAACATCATAATCACGTTAACAAACATAACTCTCCAGTTATATTCTTGTCACAGCTATGCAATTCTACATTTTTTTCCCCTATTGGGACGGTGTGTGTGCGTGTGTGTGTGTATAAAATATACAGTAGGTAAATATATTGAAGGGCTCTGGTAATTTCATGGTAACCACAAGAGCAAAGCTCAAGCTATTTGTGATGTTAACAGAAACCAGAGATGTACTGCATGTATAGGCTCATTCACAGTCTCTGAATTGCCTTTTATATAGTTCGTGGATCACACAAGAGCTTAAGAGGAAAAATATTTTCTTTAAATTCATGTACATAATGTCCCCTTTCCTTCCAACATACCAGAAGAAGGCCTGATGATTTTGACTTATTGTAAAACATTACTGTATTTATTTTTAATACAAGAATATCTTATGCACCTCGATTTCCCTGTAAGTAATTTATGTTGTAAATCCTTGCTGAGAAATTAACATCTAATAACAAAAGGGAAGTCATTCAACAAACTGAAATGAGCAGAAATTTGATATGACTAAAATATACTTCTGAAAGACATAGCTGTCTCTTGAAAGAAGATGTAAAGCTTTTCTAGCATCTTAAAGCAATTATGAAGTTCAGTTAACTAATTTGAATTCCTTCCTCTAATGAAGAAACCTAAGGTGACACTTAGAAAATTTTGGCAATGTATAGTTTATTTGTGTACTTCTTTAACAAAACATTGATATTTCTAGGATTTGTGGCTGAATACTTTTCTCATTTACACCTGTGCAATCACACTGAAGTTAAATTGAAAGAGATTTGTCTAGGATAAAAATATCAGAAAAACAAATGGCGCTAAACATAGTTTGCTGAAAACCAAACTAATAGGAAAATAGAAGGAAAGAGTGATTTTTTGGTACCTTCACACCACATAGGTTATTGGGAACTTGCAAATTGAGCCACTGAACCTTTTGAAGTCTCCTCATCATGACCATATTAAAGGCAAATTCATATGTGCTCCTATTTGAACATATATATATATATATATTTGAAAACTATTCCCGTAATTACATCTGTGCAGTCAGACCAACTGCAGCATTTAGTATGGGGTTTCTTAAAAAGAAATCTGTGTAGGTCAGATAAATGAGACTTTGTTCCACGCACTGGAGAAGATGAGCTTCCTCAGAATTAGCTCCCATATTAGAAACTACATGGATGCTTTGGTCTATCTCTAGGCAAATTCATCCTGTTGAGAATGTTTTGAGATTAACCATTTGGCTTGGAAACACCATCAAAAAGAACAGTGTTATGTTTGCATCTGCGTGAAATATCATTTTTTACCTGGATTTTTTTAAACTGTCTCGACTGTTTTTCAAATCAGTAGAAACATAACAGCAAAACCAACTGGTGTGAAACAGCATGGATATGGGAACAGGAAACTTGTTGTCAAGGAATAAAGGGAAAGAATCTTAATTTATCATTGCTGCTGCAATTAATGCACATGTAGTCATGAAAAACAAACAAACAACATTTAAAAGATTTTACTGTTCCTGTACAAAAGAAAGGCAAGACTTCTGTAGAGATGGCAGAGTTTCTGGCTTTCTCAGTTCATGATAGAATGTGTTCAGTTTGTACTTTCAAGAAAAGGAAAAGATATTCTCTGGATCTTATTGGCTGTCAACTGCTATCTTCTTTACTACTCTTCTTTATATGCTCATCATGTGCCACGTGGCTCCAAAATCCCTCCTTCAAAACAAGTTTGCAAGCAATAATAAGCAGCAAGTCTTGAATGACTTTTCAGTTGCCATACACTTAAAAATCATACTTACCAACTCTTTCAGGGTCCTTTATTTCCTTATTGTCAGAATCAAAATTCTCAGATTCTGCAAAGGATCTGAATAATCTTCCAGGCAGAAGGATACTCAGTAATCCCTGAATCCTGAGCCATAAGAGAGACACTGATGTCTTCAGGAATATTTGGTGTGATTGAATGCAACAAACTTTCTTAACCAAGGCAATGGTTTAAACAGGTCTTGATAAGATATGTACTTTAATCCCCCAAATAAAACACTTGTTCTGTGAGGACTAAATTTTTTTTTTTTTTTTTTTTTTTTCTGATTATAAGTGAAAACAGACTCAGGGTAATAAGGAAGCTGAAAATCATGTCAAACTGTGGAGGGTCTCTCATGAGCTGATGTTTGAGAGAAATTTAAAAACTGCTGAAAGTAGGAGGTGAGGATGAGAATTACTTTGTCCAGCACTGAGCAGAGGAAGCTGAGGGAAGGCCTCATGGTGGCCTATAGCTCCTCTGTGACAGAGACAGGACCTGAGGCAATGGCATGGAACTGCATCAGGGAAGGATCAGGTTGGATGTTAGGAAAAAGCCCTTCACTGGAGGGTAGTGGGCATGGAACAGGATCCCCAGGGCAGTGGTCACAGCCCCAAACTGCTGGAGTTCTAGGAGCGTTTGTACAATGCTCTGAGACATAGGGTTTGGTTTTGGGTGGTTCTGTGTGGAGCCAGGGGTTGAACTTGATGATCCTTGTGGATCCATCCAACTTGAGATATTCTGTGATTCTATGAAGAGCTCTGAAACTCTCACTAGAGTCTCTTTCCTCCTGTAGATCGCAGGAAGTCCACAGGAAGGAGGAAAAATCCTTGATCAGCTCCCTCAGGCACCTTATTCACTTCATTACCTCTCAGCAGATCACCTAAGATATGTGGGAGAAGATGCTTGAGGTGTGCCCAAATAGTTGTGTGTATGTGTCTGTGCGGAAAGGTAATCTGCATTCATGTGAGGGGGTATGTTAATGTGCATATGCCTGTATGTGTAAACAGGGAGACTGGAAAGACCAAGAGTTTGGGAACCAAGAATTTGCTACCATGCCTTTTCCCCACTTTTCTGTAGGAAACCAAGATAGAGAAGTTACTGGTTCTTTTCTACTGTCAGAATTACCAGAGTCCAGATTAGTTTGTCAGCTCCTGTGGCCTCTGCTAATACAACTGTTCAAAATATTAATTATAAAGTAAGACTGTAATTATCTAATTCTTTCTATCTGCACTATATCTCAACTAGATGAGTTCAGCGAACCACAATTTATCTTTTAACTTGTTGGTGATTTGGGGGATATGTGCTATTGCAAAGTATTAGGATAATGGGAAAGAGAACACTTAGAGTTAGAAGAATTTTTCTGCCTCTCTCTGTGACTCATTATTCTTTACTTCCAAATCTGATCTCAAATCTGATAGTAAAAAAAAATCAGCTACAAGCATAACTTGCATTTATTAAAGCCCAAATTCCTTTGTCTATGTATCTGCAACATGAAAACAAAATTAAGTGTGAAGGCAGAATTCACTTTATAGTGCTAACCAAGGAGTAATTGCAATTACTCCAACATAAAGCAGAGAACAAATATTTGGGCACAACCTCCATGCATCAGAGCAATGATATACTGAATAGACAATGGGTTTTTAGAATGAAGACAAATTTAGCAAAGTTAAACAACAACAACAACAGCAATAAACTTTAAAGGATACAGCTCTTGACTAGGAACTTCTGTACTGTGAATGACACAAATGCCTTGTATCGTGACATATTCTGGTGTACCACAGAATATATATATTTTTTTAATCAACATTCAGGAAGGACATATAAGTAAAAGTGGAAAATAAATAAAAAGCTATATAAGAGAGCAGTGAGTGGAAGTAAAAAATGACTAAGGAAGTCACAGTATGCCAGAAAGCATATCCAGACAGTTGTGACAGAGAAATCCAGACTGCAGAGAGTTTAAAAAGATAGGACAGCTGCTGAGTATGAAGTTTATTTGATTAAAGCAAAGTGAATAGAGGATGGATGTAAGAATGCAAGGTCTGATAATGATGTGCTAGACCTCGAAAATCTTTCTGCATGTTACTCTAGTGATAAATATGTGAAAAAAATACCTATGTATAGTGTCTATTCATAGACGACAGAAGAAGTTCTGAAGTTCAGAATGAAGTTTTAAGTGCCTGCCAAGTATAGAAAACATTACACATCAAAGCTTAAATATATTGTTACTCCAGATCTTCAGCAGACATCACTGGTAACCACAAAGTTTGTCTCCTAGTCTGTCATGCAATGTTTTCCAGGGACGTACAACACAGTTTGTTTAGGCTGCAAGCTGAAAAAGAAACTCCCTCAAGTGTAATTTCATATTAGAAAAAAACAAGCACAAAAATAATTTTTTATCTTAAAACTATCTTTGATAGAACTCCAGGAAAAACTTTTGGATGTAATATCAAACATGTCTGCATTTTATGGATTCATTTGTAGGCTTCTCAGGATTTAATTTGGTAAATACTTCGGAGGAAAACCTAGTTATGAATGTATTAAGTGAAATCAAGTAGTGCAGAAAACAAAAGATGAAATATCTATAATTTAATCTTATTCATTTTTATATATTCCAGATTCAGAACAATCTGTGGGCGGGGAACACCGCTAGTGGTTCTGTGGTTACTTCCTGCATGATACCACGAGATACTTCCTCCTGTATGACACCTTATTCCCATTCACCCCGGACAGATTCTGGCTACACAGGCTTTTCAAACCACCAGAATCAGTTCAGCCATGTGCCTCTCAATAATTTTTTCACTGACTCTTTACTTTCTGGGGCAACCAATGGACATGCTTTTGAAACCAAGCCGGAATTTGAAAGGAGATCTTCCAGCATTGCAGTTCTACGGATGAAAGCCAAAGAGCATGCTGCCAATATTTCCTGGGCTATGTAATATAGCTGTACCCTTTCTTCATATCTTTTTTTTTAAATAGTAAACTGAAAGCATTTTTATTTTCCATATTTAAAGGACACAACAATAAGCTGCCGTGTGTGGAATGCTAGAAATCACAATATACGTGATGTCTGCTTACAAAAATGCAAAATCATATTTAACAATAAAACTTAAGAATAAACCATATAGATTTACCATGCATCAAGTTCAACAAACCCTCTTTGTTTTAGTTTTTATATAGAAACATGTTTTGTTGTACAACTTGATGAAATATGATTATAGAACTTGCAAAAAAGAATAAACCAATTAAGCAAATATGTCTATGCCATTGGTTTTTAGCAATTCTGTATACAAAATTAATACTTTTCAAATTAATACTTCATAATGGAAGAACTCTGTAAAGGAAAATTCATTTCTTGTATTAGAACCATGATGTAAATCTCTAAGCACACCATGCAGAGAAGGAAATACATGATCACTATGTTGTAGGTGGAATTTGTAGACCTAAGTTTCTCAATACTGTGCTGTGGCTCTGAGCCAGCTTGCTGCTTTTCTAAATGCATGTAGAGCTCACTGGAGTTGTAGCAGTGCATAACTAACATAATGAGAAGGTAGTCCTTCATTTTATGAACTCAAGTGTATTCCTATTACAGATTATGAGATTTTTAATAAAGATATCACTAAAAGCAGAATCAGTTTTTAACAGAGTTTCAAAGAAGTGCACAAATTGTGTAAATCAACTAGTTTAAATGAAATATTTAAGGTTTCAGATAGAATATCTTGAAACTTACAAACCAGCAACAGCAAAATCCTACTTCCGCTCCAGTCTTATTGTTTTTTGCTATGCTGTGGTCAAATTGAAAAGGAAAAAATCCAATAAGTCTTTCCAATTTCAGTCTGTGGCTGACCTCAAGATGCTATAAGAGTACATTTTATTTAGTTTTACAAACAGTTTGTTGATATTCTGCTTATTTATTTATTTTTTTCAAAGTGTAAGACTTTTTCTCCCTTTAAAGTCCATTGGAAAAATCTTTTTGACTGCAGTGACAGAAGGATTTGGCTCTCAGCTCCCAGCCTATCACAAAGGAATTAAAATGTCAGCAGACTTTCTGACATTTCTGGTGGAAAAAAAAATAGAGAAGAAAAATACTTTACATCTGGAGAACTGCTATCTACTTTGATTTACTTCTCCTCCCTTTCCCCTGTCACATTCCAGGCTCCTTCAGATGAGTGAAATGTCAGCCTCTTTGAAAGCAACAGTTAGTCTCTCAGGTTCATAAAGGCAAACTAAATTAATTGAAATAAAGAAGGACTCACACAGCTGTGATTAAACAGGATACATGTCTCTGAGTACCCCCTGCTCCTTACTTTTCTCTCTGGACATTAGTTAGAAAAGGAGCATAGTGAGGGGAGAAGGGAAGATCAGGGGAGCACATTTTATCACAGCAACTGCAAAACTATCAATACTCATAAAAAAAAAAAAAAAAAACCACCCTCAGAAACTCACAGCTTGCCTCTGTGAGGCTAAACTTGAAAACAAAAACAGGAGATGGGTCTATTCTGTAGTACTTCAGTGGAAAAATTAGACTTAAATTTGAAACCATTAAGATCAGTTGGAAATGGGTATTTTACAGTAAATTCTTAGAAAAACTATCGAAAGAGACATACATATGCTTGAATTCATGGTTTCCTGATTCTATTCTTCTTCTGAAAATGAACTTCAACTTTCGCCTGAGTAACTGTGAAAGAGTATTCTGGCTAGAACTTATCATTTCCTTTTGTATGGTCTGCTTAGACAGAAGTAAAATGAGCCTTATGATTTAAATAAAAAATAATTTTATTAGTACAGGTAAAGATACTAGTTTTATATAGACACTTGCGCCAGATGCACAACTAGTGGAAATGCAAGTGTTTCCTTTATTTTTTCTTCTTCAGTTTCCTCATAATCCTTTTTAAAGTACAATATATAGAACACATCAAACAAATTTGCAGATAATCTTTATAAGGTTATCATTACTGGACCAAGAAGCAAAAGCTGGAAAAATTAGCCATTGTTTTTCTTGTTGTCTGTCTTTTAGTTTATTTATTTTGAAAGCAGAATTTGTAATTATTTTATTGTGAAGTCCAGTAAGTTCATTTTTACAGGGCATTTTATGTCAAGAATAAAATTAAACAAATTCTAGGAATTTATTACAGTGACAGACTGCTTGGGGAAAATAAACATCATTTTTCAAAACATTACAACATTTTTAGATGCTTGAAGCCTCCAAAATTAAAGGGGAAAATAAAAGACTGTCATCTTCCTACTGATTTTAATTAAATGAAAGGGATACAGTTCTAATTAAATTTTCTTCCTCAGTTTTAGCATTGGAAATTATTTGTTACATTTTGCTAGCATACCTTTATGCATTCGGCAAACAGGTATTAAACCCTTCATTAAACCCGAGGTGTGATAAGTTGCAGACCTGCATTAAGCTTGTCATGCTCTTGCATCAGCCTTGTCTCAAAGAATGAATGATATTCTGTCAGCTGCAGTATTTCATTTAGCTAATGAAAAAGTATCTTCATGTTAGATGTCAAGTACTACAACAGGGTCACATTCTGCTACTTTTATTTAGTACTGCTTTACTCCATGTGTAGATGCATTGATGTGAGTGAGACTACTCACAGACCAAATTGTGAATCACTTGTAAAAGTTTATTCACAATGGCCCTATTCATGCAAAGAGTTGCTCACCACAACATGAGTAATCGGTTCATAATCAGACCCAGCTTAAGGTACTATTCAGCTCTGGTAAGGATGGCAGAATCTGGCCCACACTGGCTTAAGGCCAGACTCAGACTTTTTAACCAAGATGAGTAGCTCCTTATTCCATAAGCAGTGCAAGTAAAGCCAAAGGGTCTATTTGTAGCGTTCTCTTTTCATTAAAAAAATCTTGAAAAGAAGTATTTCTGTGTATACAAATAATTAGAATAAATTTCTATTCAAGTAAATGATCTCATTTCTTACTGGACTATACTACTACATTTGTCAGGACTTGTGTTCTAGTTTTTTGATTGTATCCACTTAATGATTTCTCAGCACCAGCAACTAATCTTTTCACTGTTTCTTCAACATGTGGCAGATGCACTAAAAACAAAAGGAGGTGATTTACATAGTCTTCCTGCCAAGTTCTTTAACTAATGCTTGAGACATGTGATCATCATGCAATGCTGGGCAGTAAATTTCTAGGACTTCTTTGCAAAGAGTCCCTGTTCTGTTAAAAGAGAAAGTGAAATATTGTTGTAATTATTGCTGTGAAGAATTTGTGATGACAAAGTGCAGAGCTGTTTTTCCTTCTCCTATGATTGATTCATTAACAATTTGAAAATGTTAAGCCTGTGTTTCAAGTCAAATTTTCGAACAGATGTAAATTCATTCATGAAAATTAAAAGTGCTTTCTAAGATTTGTACAGACTCATGTGAATGATGGACAACACTGCATTTAGCAACTAAAGACCATCCACTTACCATAAAGGTGGTCAGAAGAGTTTGACACAACTGATGATTTCTACCTACAGTTTAATTGGCAGTGTTACACACCACAGAAATGTATCAATGAAGGCAACTTTTGTTGCTGAGAAAGAGCTGAAATGAACTGTATTTCTTACTTCACTTCTTTAATGTCATAATATTTTACGCTGTCAAGTGTTGAAAAATTCCAGTTCAATATGTTAAAAGCATTTTGTTTTGACTGTAAACTTTACAGTAAGGCCGTGAAATATACCATTTAACAAATACCAACAAAATGCAGTATTGTACATTTAATACTGAGATATTTTAAAATGAAGTAAATACTTATGGTTGCAAAGAATAAAATATTACAGTGTTTTTAAAATAATACAGATGAACTAATGGTTTCTCAATAAATTTCCAGATATTTGCTGATCTGATGAGAGATAAAACTGATCTTAGAATACGTAAACTGCTAAAATTCAGAATGTTTCCAGGGGAAAACTGTTGTTTTTGGCAAAGGACTGTCTTGTTTTCTTTTTCCTCTAGCACTTTCACAGCTAAGTAACAAGTGGTCCACCCATCTAGTCTTCAGAATACACTCTTATTATCCCTCTACAATGATCATTTAGGTTTGTCTGGTATGTGAAAGATAGTGAGAAGTTACCCAAAGCTTATGCCAATAGCTACTTCTTTATCCCACTTATTTAATATCACTTCTGAGCAGCCGAAAGAAGCTGAAATACTTATCTGGTTAAACTTGGTTTACAGCTGCTTTGTATTGCCAGTGCAACACAAAACAGCTGTGGTACACTGGTGAATTATCACTTGAAATATTGGCAGCATAAGCAAGCTTACTAAGTAAATATCCAGAATGTAAAGCTGCAGTAGTTTGAAGGAACTTATTTTAGATTTAAATTGTGTAAAATAAGCAGCAGACTGGGCAAGTACTGAATGTGAGGCGTATGTATGAGAGAGGCAGTGTATAGCGAGTATGGGGGTATGATGACTGGAATGACAGAAGAATCTTCTGGGGGGAGGGAGACTCAGGGTCTCAGGGTTCAAATACAATCCACTCTAGGTGTTATTGATTTTTCAAAATAGGAAAAAAACCCACAGTGGAGCTTTCAAAATCCATTGTCTTCTATAGGAATAGGTTAGTTTTGAGTCCTCACATGAAACAGATCAAAACTTCCACTTAGCTCATGTTGCTCACCTTCATAATGACAAATATTCCCATAGTAATAAGAATAGATGAAGAAATCCATTAGTGCATAGGCAAGTATATTGATCAAAGACAAGGATGGCAAATAAATACCATTAACAAGACTTCACTTTATAGCATCAGGACAGTATTTATACTTTCTGAATGGCTAACAAGATGACGTTACATGAGTGCTTTTCCTTGCTCATTTTCTAACTACCGTGACACTTCATATTCCAACAGCTGTCAAATGTTTCTTCTCTCAGAAGCTGGGGAGAACAGTGATGATCTCTGCATCCTTTAAGTAATAAAAATAATAGAAGTAGACTTAATCCTGCCTGCCTTATACTTCTGTGAGAATATCCATATGTGAACAAACTGCATGTTTGTCCCACAGTCCTTACAGCAGTGCAAAGTCTTCTGCTGTAATCCAGCAGTTGCGAAGGATTTGACTCTTGTCCCCCAAATTTCTCTGTGAATGAGCAATTTATTGGTATGGAGAGGGATTACAAAGAGGTCTAAATCCCTTTCTTGTTTAAAACACAGGAAAATCCATTCTGACAATAATTAATAAACTACTTGTAGGTGAAGCAAGGTCCTAACTAACACTTTCATGTTTTTGCCCTTTTGAGAAAGAATTCAGTTAAAATGAAAGCTTTGTTAAGCAGTGTCCTAACAAAACAAAACAAAACAGAACAAGCAAACAAAAAATACAAGTATCTGAATCAGTATGACTATATTTACTCGTGTGTATTTAGTCAAATGAATTTGATTTAATCGTAAAAAATGGAAAACAGATGAGAGCTTGAACTGTGAAAAGGACAATATAAAACATGTTCCTTGCTTATTTCTTTCAAAGTGATATTAAGGGAACAATTCAGCTTCTAGAGTACTAAAAATATTTTTCATTAATCTTTATAAACATTAACATATAATGGAATATGGAAAAAAATTCAGCTGTCTCTTGAACACATAAGATAAATAAAATACTGAATCATTTTGGGAGCCTTTTCGAAAAAAAGTGGTTTGGATTAGAGATCTGAATTAGTAAGTACTATTTAATAAATCCTTAAGTAGTATACACAATGAGAAAGGTGGAAAATTCACTCATTGTTTAGGAGTTCAGTGAATATTTGAAGCCAGAAAATTCAGTGTGGGTAACGAGAGCTGAAATTTCCTTTACTCAAAAATCTCCCTACAGTCAAATCCTAATCGAAGTCAAGTCCCTTTCCAGGGACTTGATTTGGGGCCAGAATATGATTCCTAATAAGTACTTAATATATTTACAGTGTTAAATCAAATTGTTCTGGAACAACATCAGTTAGTTTATCTGAGTGGTTTTTTGTTAGGTAGTCCATTCTGCTATTTTTAAAACACTGAACTTTAATAAATCATTGTTTTATATCTAATTGATTACAGTAATAATCACACACTTTTTTTTTTTTTTTTTTTTTTTTTAAGAATCAGAGAGATGAGGATGGACTGGTTAGTTTTTGTTTTTTAGGGAAGTCTGTTCTAAAGGGGACTGTTCTAATTTGAAAACAATTCCACAAATATGCTAAACTGGCAGTCCAGAGGCAGAGTATTAACTCTTATATAAGCTAATTCGTCTAATTCTCCTCAGGAATTTAAGCAAATAATGTAACTGAGATAAACAGAGAATCACTTAAACGTGCACATTTATCTACACTTCCTACTTATGCTGCTAAATGCTTAAAACAACACTAGATCATAAATTTGCCTTTTCATTCTCATTCTTTTGGCAGCGTTTCCTACATGCTGCACTTTTAAGAGTGCAGCTTGGTCTCCTCTCAAATAAATAAGAGCCATGGAAAGAAAAAACTGCAGCTACAAAGTAGTTCTAACCCATTAAATGCAGATGGCCCACAGGGGGTTTAATCATAAGAGAGAGAACACACATCATGCTGAAATATAGAGCTGTTTTCTATCACTTGTTACCATTTGAATGTCTATCCCAGGAAAGTGAATTCAATATATCTTCCTGGCCATCAGTTGCCCTCTGAATACTCCTTCTCTCTCTGATGTAGCTAGATTTCCCTTTAGAACGTATAGAGATGAATGAGCTCTTACCACACGTAGAAGTGAAAGAAAACATTTCTTTCTGCACCAGAACAGATGAGATTCATCATTAAGAGAATGGATTTGACCTTGTCAAGTGGACCAAAGCAATATATAAACAAACTCCTACAGGGGAGGCTACTTTTGGCCAAGTACTATATTAGCAGTGTTTTACTTATGCCTGCTGCTACCTTACAGTAACTTCACAAACATGCTGACTTCCTGAAATATAGGGTGCTGAGAGATATCACAGATGTACCTAGAAACATTGGGATAGCACAGGGTTACTCCCCTCCCTAGAAGCTGTATAGAAATTTATCCATCCACCATGTTATCTTGTTCTTGCTTAAAGTTGCTGATCAGTTGTTCACTACTCAATTGAGTAATTTAAAAGAGTTTATTTATCAGAATATTACTGGGATAACAAATACAAGCTTGGTGTGTTTGTTTTGTTTCCAGGCTTAAAAAAGGAGAGTCAATGGCTTTCTACAAAATTCAAGTGAATCCATACTCTCATTTGTACTTCTTTTTTTTTTTTTTTTTTTTTTTTCCCTTCAGTAGGATTTTTAAATTTCAGATAGAAATTTTAACTCTCCTTCTTCCAAACCTGAGTCACATATTAAGTGGGAACAGCATTTCAATGGGTACAAAAGTACAATGGTCCATATTATGTCCTGCCCAACAGCAATAAGCAAGGCAGAAAAGAAAGGGCATGAAGTGGCTCAAAGACAGCCCTTTTGTGTAGGAAGAGAAGACTGTGCCAATCCCAGGGGGTGGCTGTGTGGTAAAGTGGAGGAAAGTCCCACTCAGTGCATAAGCTACATATCATTGATAAGAAAGATTTAGCTATGACTTCTTAGACATACCTACAATAACTTTAGTAATGTCAGCAGAGCCAGATAATGTAGTAATCTTCCTCAGCCTTCAAAAAGGGAATCATGGAAAATTTATAGAAAGTGATTAACTAACATACTCACTGTCCCCTTAGACCCACTCTTCCTATGGGATTTATCTTCTGCATTAAAAAAAAAAAAGTTACTACTTACCTCAAAGTTTACAGTGATATATATCCATGTACAGTAATAATGCATATTTGTATTTTTATTGAAACAGTATTAAAAGACAAATTGATGACTGAGAGAAATAGCTCTTTGTTCTGATAATTACAAGCTCTAGTAGACTTTATGAAAAGTGCTTCAGGCCATTAAATTTCTCAGATCTTTCAGAAAGTATGGAGACTCCATCATTTATGAGTCTTACGCGGATAGCCAATATTTTGATACATATTTTTGTGAGAGAGAAATCTGTTCTGTCCAAGGCTTAACTACTTCATCTTAGATGCTCTTTAATGTTAAAAAAGCACAAGACAACGGTCTCAACCATGTTTCATTGCCAGGAGATAAAAATACTGACCCTCTTGAGGTCAGAACAATGAAAAGAATTTCCCAAGTCCTTAGGAGCCACTACACTGCATATATTCATAGTTGCATAGCAGATTTATGCCTTACTCATCAATGGGTCAAGTTCTCAAGGTCTTCTGATATTAGGCTGAGAAAAAAATCCCCCGTCTACTGCTTACAGTTATTATTCTCAGTTATTATTCTTTATTAATGTGCTCTCCCTTTCAGCGTGTGCTATGTGTTTCTGAGTCATATACAGAGATGAGAGACCCACTGACATTATTAATTTCCTTAGTATTATAATCACACTTCAAGTCTGATTTCAAAAAGGAAGAATGGAGTAAAGATCTTGGGCCTTGGATCCACTATACTTACAACGAAAATATATGAGATATAAAAATAGGAACAGAACACAGTAAAGAAGTGATTATAACTGTGTAACAGAATTATCTCAAAAACATTTTTTATAAGTATGCATCTGCTTACTCTCTTTAAGATGAATATCAGAGTTCACTGGGAAGTTTATTACCCTGGGAAGAAATGTATTTATTTTTGTAAAGAAGAAAATATGCTTTATTATTTGCCTTAAGTGAAGCAAAACCAAATCTGTCTCTCTCTCCACTTTTACACCATGCAACAAATATTAAAGATGAGTGATATTTAATGAAAATTATTGTCTTGTTTCTCAAAATTTCTCTTAGAGCACTAATTCATCCTGAAATCAACCCTCATGTTCTTAATCTGCCTGAAAATTCATTAGGGCATTTGTAGAGAAGATATGTTCCTCTAATCAGTTTGGTCCTGTCAGTATCTGGCACAATCACATTACTTCAGTTTTACTCATTCTCTTCTGAGCTGTAATCTAAGATGAAAAGTGCTATTTTCTATTTATCCTGTGTTCCTGTATTTAACTGGAGACCTTCAAAAGTGTTCAGAGGCAAGAATTCTAAAAACTGCAATAGCTTGCTACATAAGACATTTTATTTATATCAACTTCTCCACCTCCATTCCTCTTTGGCATCCAAAGTGCATATATAAAATGTTGCTGTTACTTTCCAGTTTGAGATTAAGGTCCTTTGTTTTTATATAAAATAGCTCAGTTAAATCTCCAGTTTGTCAAAGCAAAATCAAATTTTGTATAACTCTTCAAGATTTTACATGTTTCTGTCTTTCTTTTGTTAATTTGCAGGCCGGCTGTAACCCATTGTCGTTGCTTCAAGACTATTTGTAAAGCTGTGTGGCAGTGTTTATGCTTTCTATTATGGAACCCTGATAGACTTTTAGAGTCCTCCTGTGAAATGATTTGATTGATCCAAAATTAGTTCTTTTGAATTGTCTTCTCTGTTTTGTAGGATGTTACATATTTCTACAAAAATGATCTCGTATCATTCATTTTCCCAAATGTTCAGGCTGGGACACCTAAAAGCAAGACCTGTCCATAATTATATACACAATGCTTGGCACAAATAACTTTATAAAATAATTATTGTACGTCACCAAACATAGACTTCTCAGTTTCTTAATTTTTAGTTTTCATTCCCAACAATTTTTTTTTGCTTCTGTATTGTTATCTTCCATTTATTCAGCTACTTGATACTCATAAACTAATCCTCTTAGTCATTATACAGACTTTATTTTATTTCTTAACTGCATCTTTCTCTTCATTAGTCCAGCATCTTTTGCTTGGAATCTTAATAAAGGTTCTTATGTATGGGCCAACATATTTTTCTGCATAAGTGTGCGCAATCATCATTTCTGCTGATGCTGTTTCATATGTGTTTCAAACTCAAAGACTTCCTCCATTCAGTGTTTACTACATAGGTGCAGTTTGTTTTTATCAGTATCATACACTGACTGTAAATATACCAGTGGTGGGAAATTCATGGTAAAATTGAATTAATCAGAAGTTAAGTGTTTTTCCATGAGAATTCTGGAGGAGAGGGAAGCAATGAACATCTCTCTGGATATGACTACTCATTTGCTGCCCTTCTGCAAATTTCAAGGTGAGTGAAGGAACAGTACTTGATTCTTTCTCACTACTGTAGTATTTCATGAGGAGATACTTCAAATGTAGCTTTGTTTTTCTCTGACTGACCAACACATGAAAAAATTTCTTATATTGAATGTGGGGAAGTAATTAGTGGAAAAAGAAGAACATGCATGAACTACATGCTGTCAGGGGAGATATTTGTTTTTTTTTTTTTCAAATACATTATTCGTACTGAACAAATGAACTTTTTATATGTCACAGAATACAAAGGATTTCCTGCTAGTTTAATAGCCATGATCTATCATCTCCCTTTTTGTCTTTTTGGAATTTTAAGTAAAGGTCCTAGCCATCACATTTCTCTTGCCTCATCTTGCTTGAAGATACATTAAGCTGTATTGTTCTTCCACCTTTTAAAGAGATACAGGTAAGGCTTTTCAAGGTAGAATTAGAAATCTATATTTATATTTGGCCCACTTTTGTGCCTTCTTCCCTAAGAATTCTTCCAATAAGTTTTCCTTTGCCCAGATGATAGGAGGTGAGAAGTAGCTTTTCAGCTCTTGGTCTAAGACTTAACTAACATCTGGGGCAGAGGAACCTTCCTTTAACACTGAAAGCATCATTAGAACACATGACAGAGCTATCACTCAGCTCAAGGTTATCAAAGGGAATTTTATGACATGAAATATTTGAAGGTGTGAATCTAGTTTCTGTTTCCATTAATAATTAATTAAGGAATCTAGTGAATATTTCTGGAACAGAATGGGAACTTTTACTGATGATAATCTACTTATTGATAGAAGCCACACTCACTCATGTCTTTTCTGTTTTATTATCCTGGTAAAATGATTTCTAAAATTCTGGCTTCAACAGATGGAAACAGAAGGACATTTCTCCTCAAAATACCTAAAGTCTTGTTGCAAGGATAGCACTGAGATTAAAAATGATGACTGGAATTTTTTGGGAAGATGAAGGTGCTGAGCCTGGTTGCATAAAATGTAGATCCCAGTAAAAATCCCACTTGTGTGATGTTTTGATATAATAAAATAATTAAAATCCACATTTTGGAAATAAGTTTGCAAATCCTGAAATGCTTAGATGTGAGCTTTGTTTTGTGTTGCTGTAATCTAGGAAGAAAGGTTGTAAGGACAAGGTCAGAACAGAATTCTCCTGATACTGAGTTCTTTAAAGCCGAGGGCACAGGTACCTCTCACGTTAGGCTTTATCTTAACTGGTTTATTGAAGCTGTAACCTTTATATTTAGGCAAATACAATGAGAGGTAAATGCCTAATTCTTCCACAGTTCCTACATGGATCTATCTATCTAACACTCTTCTTTCTTCTGTCTCTCTTAAGTGATGTCTCTCTTCATGTTCATGACTTGCAGAGCAGAAATGACTTTGAGTCTCAAAAAGTCTATGTCTTCCATATGTGCATTACGTAGGTTTTAATATTTATGTCCATATTTATGAAACACTGTTATTATGATTAAGGATATCCAGGATACATTTTTTCATTTTAATGCTCAAAGACAACATTCTCTGCAGAAAGTTTTGTTCCAAATATTAAAATGTAGAAATTGAAATTACATGCCTTTCTTTTTTTTTTTTTCTTTTTAAGATAGGTAAAAACTGTTCAGTGAAAAAAAAGCAGTTAAAAGGCATAAGAATGCATAATTTCTACAAAGTGGGGTTTGTATTCATTTTCTGAGTTTGAAAAAAAATCTTTTTTTTCAGATTTAGAAAAGGTTACAGATAAATTATATAGGCAATTACATATGCTAGGTGGAAATAATGACTGGTAGGTATTTGTACTTGCTCAGATGAAAATACTGTATCTTTTATGCATTTTATGAACAGAAACAAATATTAACAATCAACAATTTAATGTCCTTGCATCAGTTCTGAAACTCTATAGTATCAGCCACTGGGTTTTATTTCCTTTCCTTGTGACAACTGTCCATGTACCCTGGGGCTGCATAGCTCCCCTTTGAGACCTGGCCACAGTTGCCCTATTCCAGACAGCTGGTTCCAGCTGGCTACAGGGCAGGCTAGGTCTAGCATCTGAGTTGATTGTGAAACACTTTTATATTGTTTCCTAATGCAGTTCTCCAGTCCTAGTCTGAAAAAGTGCTCACTGATTCCATAAGGGGTTTACTCTATTGCAGTGATGGCTCTTTGATTTGATGGAACCATATGTGAAGATTGAGATGGAAAGTAAGGAAGGAGATGAGGAAACATATTTTAAAAAAAAGGTATGCACAGGTCTGCACAGATATAATATATCTCTCAAAAATTTGGGGGGATAGGTAGTTACAGTGTGTACAAGTCTTTATATTCAGTGATGAGAAAGTTCTCTATCCCCTCTCCTTTAAGAGGAGGGAAACCCCTCTGAGGAGGTCATCTGTGATGTTCATTATCTCTGAAATGTGACTATTTTATAAATCAGGTTCAAACAATGTGGAGTACACAAATGTATGCAAACCTCTGAGGGCAAGTATGTGGAAAGGTTCCTCCCTCTTCCTATTTCCTTCTCCCTCCCCACAAGCAAGGCTTGCAGATGTTTTCTTCTGCTCTTTATTCTTTTGTTCCTGTTTGGCTATGACCCTTACTCCCAACTGATTTTTTTTGTCAAACTTTGTTTTTTCCTGAGCCTTTGATCCTGTGCTTTGACTCCTGCAGTAATGAACATGACACTGTTACTTTGCTAGATTCATTTTACAGTTGCTTACCTCTCAAAGTTCCCATGAGCAATCATATACACATATTTTGTCAACGTCTTTCAGAAACTGAGGGGCTTTCACAAAAACTGTCACCCAGGCCTAAGGACAGGTGACAATATAAGCTTGTATATGGAGGTTAAGTATGTAGGATTACATTTGAGTATCTGTACAATCTTCTTTTGTTTTTGTTTTGTTTTGTTTTGTTTTTAGTTTTCCAGCTGTCAAAGGTTAAAAAAGATGCTAAGTTATAGAACCAAGTTTAGAAGACACCGAGCAAACTAGAGGCTAAGGGTCCAGTATTAAGTCAGGACCAAACAGTAGATCGTGTTCAGAAAGAAATATTGTCTTTAAAAAAAAAAAAAAAAAAAAAAGTGAATTTGTGAAAAATTATAGGTCTGAAGTTTTCTATCCCCTAGTTTCTGTGCTCAGACACTGACGTTTTTCTTTCTCCCAGTTTCTGTGCCCCCCAGACATTTCATTTCATTTTTCATTGAGAAAATTTGGAGAAAGGAAAACAGAACAGAAAGGAAAGGAAAACAGAAAACGTTGTAGTTGTTGCAAATGAGCATCAGGCACAGCATATTGTGAAGATGTCACAAATGTTCAATTTAGATTAACAGTTACAGGACTAGAAAGGTTTTATCCCATGAAAGTCTGATTCAGATACGTGTACAGAGTGGCATACATGCATAACAATAAAAGGACAGCTTGAGAGAAACAAGCATGGCTTTTCATACACCTCCTTTCAACTGCTCCACTGATTTACTAGAATCTTAAAGTTGGTGTCTCTCCTTTGAAGTAAGGTGACTCTCTAGTCAACACAAAGCTGATCAAGGAGGCTGTTTCTCCTTTGCAACAACAGTGGAGGAAGTTATTTAAGGTTACTATTGTCAGCTGCACACAGACCTTCAGACTACTTTAATTTATGCCATAGGCAGGCAGGCCTCAAGCTGTGCTCAGATGATCAGAAGCAGCAGTAATAACTTGGAAACAATATTTTTTTCTTATTTGTTAGCTACTTATTTGCTAACTACTATTTGCTAACTACTACTCAGGTAGAACAGAGGGAATCAAATGCAACTGTTGTAAACTTATTGGGTGAAATGAGCAATCTATGAGAAGGGAGATAAGTGAGAAGATAATGGCTTGGACTGTAAATCATGGACCATAGATTTATTTTCCTACTTTCTTTCTTCTTAAATTAGATTTTTTTAAAAAACAAAAATATATTTACAAAATATTACACAGGGTCAGAAGAAGTAAGTCTGGATAGGAGATAAATGTTAAGGAAAAAAAAAGGAGGTGAAAAAGACAGAATAATTGAGTTCATGATTCTTTCCATTTTTAAAAAATATCTTCTGAGTTAAGAAGAAAACTTAAGAAGAAAACTTAAGAAAGAATCCAAACAAACAAAACCTGGAAGCAATATCAAAATGAAAACTAAAATGCTCCATTGGATCAGGTCTGTATGAAGAAAAATTGCTTTGGCAGCCAGTAACCAAAATTACTTAAGCTTATTCTGCCTGAGACTTGCAGTTGACTAAGTTGCCTGCAATCAGTGGAAATGCTGGTGAGATCTCTTCTTTCCAGAGTTCACACTGTTTGCACCTCAGTACTTGTTTCTGACCATTATGATGACAAGGGACATCTCCAGCTAGCAGTGCGAGGAAAGGCATCTAGTGCTTCATATTCTAATGATTATCTTGTAATTTTGTGTTTGTGTCAACAAGTAACATGCAACAGAAAGTAAAGTCTTGGCTGTTGCAGGTCTGCTGGCAGAAAACATTAAAATATTAACAATATAAATATAAATTCCAGGCTGCTGGTAGATTGGCTGAAATGTGGTAATCCTAGGTAGGTTTTATGGAAAGTTTTTGTTAGGTAATCAGTTCAAGAGACATATGTACTTAATTCATGAAGTTGAACAACCTTCGTACTGTAGGACAAAAATACATGTTTCTATTACATTTTAAGACCTAGAGCGGCCAAAATAGGGATCGAGTTCTGAACTTCTCCATGTTCAGAAATATTCTGAGACTTTGTAGAGAAACTCACATGAAGTAAGTAGGAATAAAAGCAATTAAGCAATTAATATTTGTAAGTGAACTTAAACAAAATGCACGCATATTTTGGTCTAGGATTACTTTTTTTTTCTATAGAATTATTATTATTATTTAATGATCATATATACTAATGCCAGATTATAAGTAGCTCCTGGATTTATATCGTCTATTGCACCTTTAAAAATAATAATAGAGAATCTTAAATACAAAACTTTGGAATAGAGTATCTTTGCATTTTTCAGTAGTTAATGGGTACACTATCACAAGATGTATATAAAAACAGCAAAAGTTAAATCCTGATACAAAAGAAATCATAGCAGAAGCTCCTCCAGATTCTAATCTTTTTTTTCCCCTGTCTTGCCGACACTGTCCTAAAGTGTTTTCACTGTTTCCCATTGTCCAGATGCAAAAGGCTTTGTGTTTCTCATGTATTAAGGATGCTTTGCTCTGCAGGTCACAAACTCCGTTAGGTATTGTTGGTTGCAGACTTATAGCTCAAATAGCTTTGTAGTAGACTCGTCTTTTATGGGTGGGCTTTCCCTGGACACTATGAAATATATACTCCCTCTTTTCTTTTTGAATGGAACTTTTTTTCAAAACCCAGTAATTTTGATTGAAGATCTCCAAAACATGGATTGTACATCACTGCTGAACTTGATTACATGTAAGCCTCTTGCCATGCCCCAGTGAGACTCTTTGAAAAGTTCTTCAGGATATGGACATTAATTTGTTGCTCAGCAGTTAAAAAGCTAATGAACAGTATTAGAACTGTTAGAGTCTAGAAGTGGCACCTTGCTGTGAGGAACAATGTAGTCCAAATTTCACACATTTCTCTTTTCATAGGTAGCTCTGCACTCACTATGATTCTTAGTTTCTTTCTGCATGATCAGTTTTCTTCAAGCTTTTCCACACTGCTGAGTGTCTCCTCTCAGACATCTTAAGAGAACTGAGAATACTGGTCTAGGACTTAAGCTTTTACCTCAGTGCTAGGCAGATTGGGTCAGAGTTGTACATTTGTTGTTGAGAATATATTTTATAAGGACATGGGTACCTGTTAATGTTACATTGTGATGTGTCATTCACACTAACAGTGTGAAGAAGTTCCTTCTGCATGCAGGCTCTTCCTCTCATAACACTCCCTTATTTAGTCTGAAGTAAAATCAAAACGGAGTAAATGTTACGACATAATTACAACTAGTTTAGGTGAACATGGCATAAATTTTAATTTTTATTTTTTTATAATTTTTATTATATAGATATAACTTTTTCTTCAGAGATGTCCTGTGTATCAGCAGGCATACTTATTGTACTTATATTATATATACCCTGCATTGAAGTTGGAGTGCTTGTATGTAAAAATCCAAGCTTCTTCACTTGAGCTATAATAGACATGAATTATTTGGGAGAGAAAAAACAATCCTGTAATGCTTGTTCATCTCTAATTTACACTTATCTGCCTGAATGTTGAAAAACAATTTTTGTATTCTTGTATTATAAATTGTGATCCATGATTTTTCTTTCTGGAAAGAGCTCTTGAAACTCAGTAAGCAAGTTTAAAGTTCAAGAATTACAGACAATCTAAATTCTAAATGGTGTGCTTATGAAATTGTCACCTTTGAGAGCAGAGGTGAAGCAAAATGCATCCATTCCTGGTCCTAACTGGAAATCCCATGCCTAGAAAAAGATGTTGGAATTTACTCTTCCTTAACTTCTGTCTGATACACCCATTACACTTTCCACTGGTTATTTGATAGTAAATTGTTTGTGTAGTGCTATATAATATTATACATTTTCATGTTTACCACTGATTTTTTTTAGTTACAGTATTGTTAACAAATATCTAAAATTAATGTTGAAAATTTATATATTTTAATTATGTAATCTTAGAAACAAGCAGGCTATCTAGCTACTGTGGCTTTTTTGTTTTTTTTTTTTTTTTTTTTTTTTTTCCCTCAGAACTGATGTAAAGTTATGTTATAAAGGGTAAAATTCTGGCTTTTTTGTGGTGTGAGGCACTCAGGATTAGATGCAATGTTCATTTAGGGCTGCTACAAGGCTCATTTTTATATCTGATATCTTAAAGTTACAGAATTATCCTCTATTTTCTCCCAGTGTTAGTTAAAATTCAGTATCTCCTGTAAACACACACTTAAACTTCATAAAGCTGAAGGGATGTTTCTGTAAACTGCTGTTTCAGATATAAACTAAATCTATACCTCTTAATCAGTATAATGCAAGGTGTGTTGAAGGTAAAGCAATCATAAATATCATTATGGGTGGAGTTGGCTGGCCTAGTCAAGTAGCAGATATAAGCACCTCTAACTTGAGTTGGTCAAAGTTCAAGGAAGCAGAGCAATGCCTGAAGTTGATATTTATGCTGTTATTACAAAACTAGCACTTAACCAGAGAAATATTCTTACATATGAAAGAAAAAGACTATTTTTTGGCAGAATAAAGTGAAGCAGAATAGAGAGGAGCTGGAGCCAAGGAAAATTCCTTACACCAAGGAAGACACTTGAGAAAGAGCTATAGTGAGTATCAACTGGTATTACTGCAGTGTATGAATCTCTGGTTCCACTACTGCATATGCAGACATGAGTGTTTCTGTTCTTTGTCATATGCTGGAACATTGGAAAGACAACTACATTCACATCAGGAATGTGCTGGTGGTGACACACTATGATGTTCCAGGTTTGTCTAAGCCACTTCATGAAAGGCAAATGGCTGTGCCACTCTCAGGCTGCATTTTGAATACTTGCTGTATCTGAGCAAGTGATGGATGAGCTGTGTGCAAGAAATGGCGTAAACACCTCTTAAAAACCCACAGCTGCACTTACATCAGTCCTAAAAGGCAAACCAAGGGGGAAAAAAACACTGAAAACTGAAGAAAGAAGAAAAATGAGGCCATTTATATTTACAAAGGAAGTACTTAATTTTAAAGTACATATAGAATGCTATGCTAAAGCACAAGTTAGTTGGAGTGCTCTTTCTGTTTTGTAATATTTCTGAAGTCTTTCCATGTCTCTTTCTGATTTTGACATCGCTCCTGTTGTGAATGTACTTCTTATTTAGATTTCCATGGAACTGTGAAACAGATAAGGATTCTTTTCCAGTTGCCTTTCCTTGCAGTGGGGTAAGGAGAAGGGAGGGAGAAAAGTTGTTCTATAAGTTCTAAAGCTTTTACACTTGAAGAGCTCCATCTTGCAAGTGGTAATGCACAAAAAAAAAAAAAAAAAAAGAAAAAAAAAAGAAAAAAAAAAGATGTAACAGTTTATGATAGTATCAGAATCTCACATATCATGCTTTGTTTATCTGATGCCCATAAAATGTAATTGTTTCAAATACATTTGTAATTGCAGCCACCACTAGTTCACACATTCTCTTTCACTAGCTGGAAGTAAAAATGTTTTTAATAGAAGACAAATAGCAACTGGAACAATTTGCTTAGAGATGTGATCAATTTTGAATGTACTCCTAAAAGCTACTGTAACACAGCAAGAAGTTATGTGTTAAGAATAAGTTAGTAGATGAGGTTCCATTCTCAGTCTTTTTGTGATTGTCCTAATCAGTATAGGTTACACCTGACCTTAAGATAGGCACATTTGATTACCAATTAAGAAATAAAAGGAAAAAAAAAAGATATTTCTAATGTGTTATTCATTAATAGTTTTTTTTTTATGTGTAAATGTCTAGAAACATAACCTTCAAAGCTATAAGAAATTCATTGATATTTTAAAATTTTCTCAATTTCTGCCTGTGATTGAGTTGGTTCAATGAATGAAAATACATGTATTTTTATATATTTCTAATTGCCTGAGATACCTGGCCAGTCAAAAACCCATAAATCCCCAGGCAATTTGCCTCACTGAATTCTTAATGTTTTGGTCCTTTGGTGAAGATTAGAATGTAGTAAAATGCTGTACAGCAGCTGCCCTTTTGCTTCCCAGGAACTCAGAAACTTAGAATAGTCTCAGGAAAAAAAGATATTGTCTTCTTTAAAACAATAAATATAGCTATTCAATTAGTTCATTTTGTGGAAATTTTGTTAACTTAGTTTAGATTCACTGCCTTTTAACCCACTTGATTTTGTAACAAGAATTTGGGCACACCCATCCACCCACACTCAAATATACATATCCCACGCAAAGAAGGAAACTTTCATTTCATATATGCAGAAATATCCATCCTGGTAGTAGCAGAAGGGAAATCAAAGGACGAAATGAGATCCCAGGAGCTCATTCTAAATGTAATGCCAAGTTTACAATAAACAGAGTAATTGCATTGTTTACAGGATTTATTTTGTTACTATCCTTGTGATTACTTGAATTGTAAATAAATGTGCTCCTTGCCACAAATTTATTTTGTTTTCCAGAAAGCAGGACAGATTTCCTTCCTTTCCCTGCAATTAGAATAATGGCCATTATATGTTTGTTTTTAGGTTTCTATAGCCAATATAAGCCAGACAGCCAGGCAGCTGTTGATCTTGCAGGATTATCATGAAACAAGCTCACTTAGCTTTAGATTGTAATTTGTCATTCAAGACAAAATCCTGACTGTGTTTTTAAAACAATTGCATTTTAAAAATTGCAATTACAAAGTATATACAGGATATGAAAAATGATGTGCTCTTCCATGGGAAGTGGCACTAGTTCATGGTGATCACGTCTGAGTACTATCAAGATAAAACTCATGCTTATATCAACCATGAATTCATTAAATACAAAAGACCAAAATGTGCTGACAAGGGAACAAATTTCCTTTTGAAACCTCAGGTTTCTCTGACACAGCCAAATTGGTTTTGTACCACTTCTTTTCTAAAAGCTGGAGGCAGGATTAAAGCCATATAACAATTGTAGGAACCTTCCAGGGCTTAGGTAGCTTTTGAATATCAGCAACGATTGTAATTTTTCTAAGAGTCTTATTCAAGTTTGAACTGAAATATATATAAATGTACTGTTAATATAAATGAACATATATTCTTCTTAATGAACTGATGATATTTTCATTTTGTTTTGTTTTTGTCAGTTTTTCACTCAGTAGTTTCTCAGGTGATATTTATCATGGCTTCATACTACAACATCTGCAGTTCCTATGCAAGTACTGTAAAATCATCTCAGTTCAGAACTGTACCTTAGTGTGGAATGAAACAGAGAGAGAAAAGGAAAGGAAGAAAGAAGAGAAGAAAGAAGGAAAAAAAGAAAAGGAAATAAAGGGAAGGAAATAGGGGAAAAAAAAGAAAAAAGAAAGAAAGAAGGAAGGAAAGGGAAAGAAAGGCAGAAAGACAGCTGCATCCTACTCATCTCTTTCCTTCTGCTTTAATAGAATGATTACAAAGAAATATTCCCATCTTTTATCAGGCCGACTACACTTTCAATTTCCCAATGCATTTAGTAATTGTTGTGGTCTGAAGAAGCATAAGGACTTTTAAAGCACAGAACTGGGACAAGAGCCTTGGCTGAGGTGTATATATATAGATCTTAATACTGTCTTGTCCTGTAGCCTAGGTTTCACTTAAAAATTAGAAATATTTTTTCATGTAATTAGTTTCCTATTGAAAAACTGAGGTAAGTATTGGCAGAACTGGCAAACTTCATCTGATTTCAGTAATAATAGAAAATAAACCTGAAGAATAATTGAGAAGACTTTTTTTTCTTTTATTTATTTTAAAATAAGCATTTAAATATCTTGGTTAGGAAATATTCTTAGGTTGAGCCAAAAAAATATATATTTTCTATATTTGTATTCCTTTACTCAACAAGAACGTAAATTTTTGCTCGAATATATTCTGAAATTATTTTTATTTTTTTAAACATAAATCTCATCATAAAATGAAAATGGGTGAACGCAAAGGGAGAAATACTTCAAAAATAACAGCTGAAATTAGGTGTTCATTATATCAAGCACTTTGTTTGTAATGATTGATCTCTGTTCAGCATAGAAAACATGAACACTGCTTTGATTTTGCTTCTCCTATATATCCATCAATCCACGTATCTCAAGCATCTATGAGTAACTGTCATCACTTTCCTCTGAAAAACTTTTACAAATAAAACATTTGGTATTTTGTTGTTTGCTAATGGGTAAATCCTTTGGTATTATGCTCATATACAACATGAGACATCATTAGCAGAGGAAAGGAGACACCAATAAAATCAATTGGAGATTAAACTCATTTACAAATGTTCTGTCCCCACTGAGTATAGTGTTAAATATGTGTGCCTACTTCGTTCAATAGTACAGCTATTGATGGAGTCCCAAAACCCTAGTTAAGTTTTTATAAGGCTTTTCACCAGAGAACATAATTACTATTCCCACATACCCACATTCAATTTTCAGGGATTACTCTAAGTGTGAATTCTCAGGTATTTCTTCCAGCTGTCTCCTGTCAACCCGTAATCCCATATGCTGAGCTCCGTCCCTGCAGGGTAGGCACTTGATCCTAGGTCAAAGGTCCTTTAGCTCTTGACTAATGCACCTCATTAGAAGAGGAAAGCAGAATGTCTTCAAAAATTCAAATGTCATGAGGAGTAACAGAACTATATATTTTTAATCATGTTAAATAGGTTTGTTTTGTTGTAGACACCAGAGGAAAAAAAAAAGTTGAGGTCTTTTCCTTTATAACCAGTGGAAGTACTAACTGTGTAGTTTAATTGTGCATCCAAGAGTAAAGCAGGGGCATGGACCTAAATAGAGAGGAATTAAAATTCTGAATATTATAATTGTGCATTATTAATATATATATATATTTTTGGTATTATGGTAGAAAATGGGCTACAAATTAATAGCTATTATTATGCAGCCATTTGAACTAAAACAACTGTATTAGTTAAGTCAGTGACAGGGTTCTTTAGTACTTTGTTTAAATGTCATGTAGTGGTTTTATCCTATGCTGAAAAAGTAATCACCTTATAAAACATCAACTTTTGGTTGAACACTTACACTAGAATTTAAGGACAACTGAATCCCTAAGCTATGGTATTTTCTACAAAGGCATTTTATTTGTTCATTCTAAAAAAATCTCTATGCTTTATAAATTGAACATAGTTACATTCTGAAAATACAGTATTTTGAACACTTTTTCTTTAAACTGACATCAGCAAGTCTAGCTATTTGTCATCCTCTATAAAGAAGCTTTACAAAGTAATTACATAAGTTAATGTTTGTCAGATCTGAACTGTAATAATTTAATTGTTGAGTCTCATTTATTGCTGTTAATCAGTTTACACACTGGCATCCAACTAGCTTAAAAGAAAGGTCAACTAAAGTTGCAGAACACTTATTTAAGCAAACAAACTGTTTATCTACTCACTGAATGGAGACATAGAAAATGAAATCTTGGTGGTACTAAAGCCACTCTCCTACTGATCTCAAAGTGGTTTGAACTATCCCTAAAATCTGTTCCACGAGGCTTCTGCTTGACAAGCATTCTGGGACCATATGTCAGATATTCTAGACATTTTCTGCAATATGGGTAAGCTTTAAACATGTTGCACTATCATTAGAGGGAACAAAAGCACAGAGATAGATGTGATGTTGTGTTCTAAGTTTTTATATAATTGCCAAGAGTATTATTACGATAATATTTTATGTCAGAATAATTCTATCATATTTTCTATATATCATATCAGCTAATGAAACTACAAAACAGAAATATAAGGCACTTTTATTAGATAAACTGATACATTTGGGAAATGTTGGACACTTCAGGCACACAATTCTTTTTTTATCTTGAGACTGTGATAGTTACAACAGTAGTACCTCTAGGTCTTATTTAGTGTCTCTCATTCTGAATACAATATGAATCCTTGCATGGAGATTTTCTAGTCTTTTTAATATCAATTATTAATGATTAAATATTGAAGATGTTTGCAGCACTCTGAGTTTGCTACAATTATGTATAATAAATATCATATTATTTTAAATTTTGACTTAAATTGCCACACAAATTGATAATTATTCCAGTTGGAAACAGATGAATTATGCAGTGAGATATCTTTGATTCTGTTCTGTTTATTAATGTGAGAGGTATTAATTACAGCTTTCTTTAAAAATATGAAAGACGTCTCATCAGGTGGTTTGCCTACACATATCAGGTATTTCAGCCAGCATTCCAATCCATGAGGATGACTTTCCAAGCCAAACATCAGTTGTTTAAGGAAAGCAATTCTTCCCTCTGTCTTTATTTTCGAGCATATAGCTATGATTTTCTACCTGAGTTCACAACTCAGCTCATAAACAGTTTGTACACTATTTTTCTGCTGAACATTTGTCTCAGATTGTTCACTTCTCTGAGCAGCCTTCCGCTTGTGTTTTTGTTTCATCAACCATTATATATGAAAAACAATGAAACTAAACAACTCAAGGAGGCTCAATCATCCTGTATCAATAACACAGTTTAATTTGTTCTGTAGTAGTGAGAACTGGGTTACTGGACAACCTCATGTTTGTCTCACCAGTACTTATTATTTCAATGTGTCATTTACTACAGCTGTAAACTTTAGTCTTCTGGTTTGTAAAAGTTGTATTAAACCCATCCTGCTCACTGAAAAAAAAAAAAAAAAAAGCAGTTGGATTGGAGGTAGTTCTCACTACCAATATTCTTTTGTACGTTTACGTTGCTGGCTGTTACAATCCTCTTTATAGCAGACTAAAAAAGCCTTGCCATCCCTCAACCCTTTGTTTACCGTCCTATCTATTCTAGCCTTGTATTTGATTTTACATACCAGTCTACACAAAACACTTGAAATTGCTGGAAGAGGATCTTCTCTCAGAGTGCTTCAACACTGGCTTTTAGTTAAAGCTAGAGGTGCAACATACTGTGATAATTCAGTTACATGTAATTAACAGGTCTATTTGCAAATAACCAACAAAAGTTCTTGCTTCATCTGGACTTAGTCTCATTATGTCTTCTGTAGTACCTGATGACAACAGGAATTTTACTCTTCATTTCACTAGGATTGTGAAAGTGATATACCTATTCCAAAACAGGCACTTGAGAATTTGACAGGTAACCATGTAGGAAAAAAGGTAAATTGCTTCAGAACTGAGCATGTTTTCCTGTGTCTCTCATAACACCGGGAGATTAAATGTATTTACGATGAGCAAGTGTTTCCTTTGTCTTTTCATCAAGAAACACCAGACACTGTATAGCAATGATATTCTGGTCTACTCAGATTGCTTACAAAGGAAGAAGACAGTATCTTCCTACGCAGGCTACAGGTGCAAAAGCAAAGACTTAATTTGGCAGAAGTAGAATTAGAAACATATCTGGATTTATAGAATACTTTCTCTCCTTCAAAGGTGTTGAAAGGCACATATCTCTACTCCATTTCCATTGTTGTAGTGAGAAAAGGCTTCCAGAGACAGTTGTTTAGAAGCTATAATATCAATGTTAATGTGAATGCCATGTATTTCATATTGCTACTGCCCTGCATCTGCAGGCTGTTCTTCCTTATGAACAATATGTATGCTTTTGATTTAGGAACTAATAACATTTTAAGCCCTAACATTAAAAGGAAAAGAAAAAAAAAGCAAGAAGTGGGGAAATGATTGAATTACATAGAACATATTTTTCTTTTAAAATGCAGTAAAAGATTCAACAGTTCAAATTGCTCAGGGGTGATCACATTTCTTTCAAAAGGTGCTCTGTATCTTGGGGGCAGTGTATGTATCAAATCCTGCTGATAGTTCAGCAGATGCTTTTTTATTGAAAGTCACAGAAAAGCGTTGCAATAAAACCTGCATTAACAGCCAGAGCTCAAACTGAGGCTGCCTCTTGATTTATGCACTCTGCTTTGGTTTTGATCTTTTAATGAATGTGACTTGCCATATTACATATTCTCCTGCAATTTTCTCCCTTACCAATCTCATTACTATACTCTCATTGCTGATCTGATCATTCAGTTTCTTATGACTCAGGAAAAAGCAAATCAACTATCAGCAGTCAACTATGTGTTTTTTGTACTTTTTTTGTAGCTAAGTCTCCAATGCAAAATACAGTCAAATGAGTGAAAAGGTTAAGCTGTTCTCAAGGGAGTAACATGCTTTTTCAGGGTGTATCATTTTAGGTTATTCCTTGTGCATCTAATTGTTCATGTGCCCTTCATCTCTATCTAAGCTGGTCACAGCAAAGAAAATAAATTAAACCGTACTTTCTCTATTGTTCATAACAGTCAAACTTGATGTTTGTCTAGATTTTAAGGAATAAAATTATTTAGGTCCAGAGATGGCAACATGTGGAGAGCTCTTCAAGTACCATATACAGCTCTTGTTAAATTTGAGACGGTATAAGATTTTACCTTATACTTGACTCATGAAAATAACTTGAGAGGAAGAATCATTTTTCAAATGTTATTAATAGATAAAAAGTAATCCAATGATAAATGCTTCCAGACTGCAACTACTGTGTGTATCTAGGCTAGACATATATATCTCAGTGTTTTGTTTTTTTAAGTCTGACTAATTGTCTTTGTCTTTAATGAGTCTCGCTTAAAAGTCTGCTTTATGTTTCTCAAATACTTAATCATTGCTTTGCTTCATCTATAAATTGATAGAGTTTAAACATGCACATATGTACCAAAGTGACATTACCCAAGGAAATGCTGGGCAGAAATCTAATTATTTGCCATCATTCAGATAAAATATTTTCTCCCCACTAACAAAAGCTGTCTTTTCTTGCTGCAAATAAGGAAGGAAAGGGTTGTGGAAATGGAAATTGTTTCAGTGTACATAAAATACACATAAAAGAGGACCACAGGAGAAAATATCCCTACTCATGATCCCATCCTGGCCTGGATTATACCAATAAGACTTATTACCTGCTCATGCATGTAAACATTACACACATGTTAAAGAGTAGGAGAATGGTGTCTCCTGGATGGAAGTTCTTACTGTGTAATGAAACACCTATGTGTATGATGTTATGTCAGTAGAACAGCATGTAGCTTCAGTACATACAAAAGCAATTATGGAAGTAATACTGGAATCTGACTTACCTTTTTCAGTTGGTTTCGGAATTTCAAGCTCCCTAATAGCTTTAACCTAAGTCAGAATGATAACACTTTCCCTCTTCTCATCATCTCGCAATAAAACTTTCCATTCCTTTAATGGACCAGGAAGCCCTTCAAATGTGATATTGGTATTTATGTTAGAAACATTTCCATTAGCCAAGAATTTGAAGTTTGCCTTTGATTTAATTAATTATTTCAAAAGAAACTGCAGATAGTTTAGGATATTTCAAATAATAGTCATTTGGTTTCTGGTTATTTGTTGACTTTTTGTGTATGTTGCATCTTGAAACTATGGTAAATCACAAGTCCAGATTTCAGTGAAACCAAAAAACACAGATTCAGATGATGTAGCTACAAAGAGTGTGTGACAGCTCTAGCTTATCTGTATTGGCCACTGATAACCTGCACCATCTGTCTTGCCTCTGACATGTTAGCTGGACAAGGAGAGATGGAGCAGCCTCTAAAAACAGGAGTCATTATGAGAAGAAGCAGCAGCCCAGAAGAAATCAGGTATTTCTTGAAAAGTTCAAAAGATCTTTTTTTTTTTTTTTTCTCTCTCTCACAGCAAGCATGGTATTTTGTTAGTAATTTAGCGAATGACTCAAGTCATTCTACCCTTAATTAGTAGACTATTGCTTAGGACTCTTGGAACCAACTTAGCTGGCCAAATAACTTTCTTCCCCCATTTCTGTAGCTTGAAACTTGAAACCTGGTTGGCTCTGACACAATTGCACTGCTTAAACACGTTGTACCTATCCTCCTGCTGTATCATCAGGATAAGTGATCTTACAAGTAGTAAAAGCTTTCTCTCTTTGTTTCCTTGTAAACAGCCTTGAAAATGTCAAATAATAGTCTGATTTTGTTCTGTACATTATTCATTGTATTGTACTGCATACAAACTATACGTTCATATGTATTCAGTCAGTTAAGAAGGATTAGTTTATGTATGTATGCAGAAGAGGTACTTATTTTTGTACACTTTGTGATCTATATTTTATACAAGTTTTGCACATGGCAACCCTCCCTTCCTAGGGAAATATTAGCTTCTCTGACACGAAGACTTGTGAAAATGTAACCTCTAATGCAATAAGAGAGCTGAAAAATAAGCCCAAACTCATTGTTTTATTGGAAATATTCATACGAGTAGTTCATGTCATGCTTGTGAGCTGTGCAGAATGTTTCTAGCTACTGACTAGATGAAGTGGGTATTTGAAACAGCAGAGTAACTGTCTCAGCACTTCAGAGCTTAGTATAAAAACCCAGAGGGTGCAGGAGGTAGGAGGGAAAGTATATGAAGAAGGAGAAATGCTAATGGAAAACTGAATATGATATACATGCCCACTACTGACCACTCATTCATAACATTAGGTGTTTTTAAGTGGTTCTCCATTTCGGTTAGTCAACAAAATCAATGCATGTGTAAAAGGAGCGCAGCCTTCCCTTTTGTGGGTAAAACTCCTTTACGAATGTCTTTTACCTCTTCCCTTATATAATTTCACTTTTTTTTTCCTTTCTTCCTCAAGTGATACTGATCTGAAATATAATTGTTGGGAGCTTGTGAGCTGAGTTAAATATTCCAACTGTGCCATTTTGACTTAGCTTCTTTAGCTCCTCCTGAGAACAGGGTTTGATGCTCCGGGGTAGTGGCTTCTGTTTCTTCAGATGTATTCAATTTTGTTTCTTATCCCTCTAGTTTGAAAACTAACACTGGCACAGTAGATGGAAGTGTTCTGGAAAACAACAGTAATCTTCTGAAAGCCATAATTATAGCCTTACAATATCACTTGCTGTGGCAAATACCAGACACCGCTGCTATGATATATCAATGATGATGCCATTTTCTTTATCAGAATCATGGGAATTTGTAAGCTACATAGTACTGATCCCAGAAAAGGTCCCTGTTCTAGCATCTCCCAAAAGTCCGTGAATGTCCAGAGGGTCCCCAAAAGCTAAATGTAAAAGATTCAAGAAGACAAGCAAAATGGTCCTTCTGGTTCCAATGTAGCATTTTTCCTGCCTTAGTCAGTCATCTTTGTCACTTTTATCTGTGGTCTCACAAAGACCTCAGTAAGGTAATAATAATGGTGCAAGTGTTGGCTAGCAGCTTCTACTGCCCTATTTTGTTTCATCTTTTTCTTAATATGAACTCTGTTTCCTTAAGGACTGTCTACTCATGAACATTAAACGTTTGTGATCACACAATGCCCTCCTGCAAAATGTGTGTCTAAAATTAAATTACAAATGATGTTCAGAAAGGTTAACCTTATCCTAACATGCCAAATTCCCCTAGAATCCCTCTACAGTCAAAGCAAAAAGGAAATGTCTCCTTTAATGCAGTATTTCTCAGTCTGCTCTCTGGAAACCAGTAGTGGTCTGGAAGACATCTGATGGTAGTTCATGAAAATGTTGAAAGCATTTAACCTTCTCATGCAGAAAACACCTCCAAACTATATGCAGAAATTCCTACACATGAACACAAGCAAACAATCAATCTGAGGGTATTTAAAAGTAATAAGAAAACCTTGAAAGGGCATTTGGTTGTAAAGGAAAAATATTATGCCAACACTTTGTAACGGCGTACTTAGTGCTTTTTTATTTTTTTTTAAGATTTGATAGACCAAATCAGCTAGAAGAAATAAAGGAACTAAAGCTTAATTGTGAGTCTTTCTCTTTCAAGTGAATACACAAAGGTATGAACGTATGAATGAGACAAATTTACCTGGCATAAAACTTAGTTGAAATAGCAAAATAGGAAAATTAATATTTATGAGATTGTACATCCAGGGCAATAAACTTGTTCATTACTTGATGGCTTTGGATAGTCATGATTATATTATATATTTAAAAAAAGATGATTTAAAGAAAGAGTTTTTTGGAAGAAATCAAGAATTTAATCTCAGACAAAATGGCTGGAATCTACTTTTTTCAATAAATCTAGTCATGTTAGTTTTCAGTACAAAGGATTAATATCAGAATCATAGGGCAAAAAGACCTATGCCACATCACATAAAGTATTATGAAAGGTGGACTGTAAAAAATCTAATCTAATAAGAGAACTTTTTCATTTGTTATTTTGTCAGAAAATTTTGCTAATTATAACAGCTATATAGTTATTTGTATCAAGTGAACCTCAGTCACATGTGGAAGGTACCATAAGGATTTCTGTCTAACAGATGGGCTTCTCATGCTTTTAATTCCATTTGGAAATTTTAGCTTTATTGTGTATGAAACAAAGATCAAGAAATTTGTATGAAGGTCTTTCTGTCCAATCCAGGTCTATAGTGTTCTACACCAGGAAGCAAAACTGATACTGTGTGCAGTAAAGGGGTTATGCAAAAAACAAAAAACAAAAAACATTGTGTCTTTCAATCTGTCCCTTTGGGTGTTCAGCATAACATTTTCTAATTTTAGAGTTACTTTTTATTTATTTATTTATTTATTTATTTATGTGCTCCTGTTATTACTCTAGATCCACTTATGATAAATTATAACAATCAATCTTCTGATTATAAATCATATCCTAGTTAAGAGTTTTGTTTCCAAACACACTGTGGCTAGCTTCTGATTCCATTCTCAAAGTTGCTCTTCAAGACATTTGTTTCTTTTAATTTAAACTATGTCATCCTGTTTCATGAAGTATATTTCACACATATATGAATACATTTCCTACCATAAGCACTCTGAATATTCATTGTTCCAGGAAAAAAATAGAAGACAAAATTCTTTCTGAGTAAAATAACTGACTTTTTCAGCATTCTAGATTTAGTTAAAGACATGTAAAGGGCTTAAATTATATATTAAATATCAATTCCAAGGCAAGAAACAGTCAGCTTTTTTTTTTTTTTTTTCTTTCCCATGATAGTTATAAGGAACTGAGCTGTCTGAGCAGAACATTAAGCTGAAAATAAATATTAATAATGTGGTATATAAATGCTTAGATGCCTGATTGTCCAGATCAGTCATATTTTGGAGTCCACTGTGACTGTCTACTAAACACCAAGTCCAGAAAAGGCATTCCAGGGGAAATAAGGAATAAGTGAGGGCAGCTGCTTCACATCTGGCTCTTGCCCCACTATGGAATCTGGCTATTGCTGAGAACTGCAGCAGGACTGCAGCAGGACCAAGGAACTGCAAATGCTTTTCCACTTCATGTGTATAACTGCAGAAAAATTGATCCAAAATGCAGACATTTGAATTCTTGTTATGTTCTTGAGTTGTTTAAACTTATGATTTGCGATGACATTTCTAATCAGAA
Organism: Gallus gallus; assembly: GCF_016699485.2. Lineage (NCBI taxonomy): Eukaryota > Metazoa > Chordata > Aves > Galliformes > Phasianidae > Gallus > Gallus gallus. Next base: position 41,966,383 of record NC_052532.1, read on the forward strand.
AGTTCATCACATTCCTGTATGTATCCAAAACTAGATAATCTTGGAGGTGATAAAAAAGTAGCTTTGTAGTGTATCCCATTCTGAAATGGGATTACAGAAAAGATTATGGGAAGCAAAATGTTGAAACCAGAGAATTGTATTTCAGAGATCTGACCCGAGCTCAATAATTTCTTAGTGTGATTTCCTTATATGATTAATCATATTTACAAGCTGAACAATAATTTGAACTTGTGTTCAAGTTGTGAAAGAAAAGTCAAACATAGCTTCAGATGGCATCTATGCATAATTTACAAATTTAAAATTTTGAAAAAACATCAGATGCATATGAGTGGATAATTTTTAGTATATATATAATTGAAGTTCTGTAATTTTTTTGTTTTCATGAATATTTGTAAAATAATTTGGAGGACTTGAACAAATATTTTTTGGAACCTACTGAAGCTGGCAGGAGAATGAAAATGTCATCTGGCAGATTAGCTTTTGAGACTGTTCTAAGAACAATTCCAGTACTTCTGTGTTCTCTGTGAACAAAATAAAGGAGGTAAGTTTTGTTTTTGTTCAGTTAAAATATTTTGTTTGAATGTGTACTCTGTGTTTCATCACAATGTGAAGATCATTCAGAAAAAAAAAAAAAAAAATCACCTTCCTGAGATAATAGCATAGGAAATTTTGACAAAAATAAAAATATATATATATTTTGATTTTGATCTACATTTTCTGCAGAACTAATGCAATTCTGTGAACAATTTTATTTCCAAAGATGCAACTTTATGTAAGAATGCCACGTTTTAAAAATAAACACTGAACGTACGTGTTTCCAGTATGAAATAGTCCTTTTCCTCAAAGATACAACAATTTTTAATTGCAGAATAATCTTCATCTTGACCACAAGTTGCCACGTAATGAAGAATTTCTCAATTCTTCTAAATGCTTCTAAACACACTGAACACAATTACTACAAAAGTGGACCAGTGTGGAAAAACGGTTCATTTTCATTTAAATTAGACTGAGACATTATAGATGCACTGCATGGTACAATGCAGTGCTGCATAGAAATACATGAGTTAGTTCTCAGTGAGAAACAGGGAGATGAATAAACAATGCTTTGAAAAATTCCTGACTGGTTCTATAACAAAGTCATACAGTTCACTTATCATAATACTATTTTAGTACCTCCTTTCAAATGAAGATTAATAGCAGCATGCTGTATTTGTTCCTAAATATAAAGATTTTCTCTTAAAATCTTACCTTCAGTGCCACCATTTTCCTCATCTCTTATGAAAATATCTATCTTTATCAGTTTTTAGATGTAATCCAGAGCAATATCTCTCTTGTAGACTATGCACATTTTTCACAAATACGTTAACACTCCTTGAGGAGAATACTGCTTACTTTCGATAAATACGCCTTATGAAGGATCAGACCGTTCTTTGTGAACACTTAGGAAGGACAACAGTGAGTGTGCTACTTATGAAATATTTCATTATGCAGTATGTGGTCCCCATTATATAAATAATTCTTTCCTTCTCATCTACTCCTCTGTGGGAATATTGAACAAATAATTAACAGAAAAAAAAAAGAGTAGGAAGAAATGAGTATAAATAGCTTGAAAGATGATTCATAAGTTGAGTTACGCTAGTTGCGTTTCCTACTGAGACATCAAAGTGCATTTGGAAATAGGAAATACATGCTCCTTTCCAAGATTTTGTGTTTTGGCTCTCTTTAGGATGCTGATAATTATGAACTTCAAATTCATGGAAAATATCCCTAAAAGATTTGTTTTACTGTTTATTTTCACAGTGCAAGACACCACTTATAGTCATTCTCTCTTTTTTTAAAGAGTTATCTCTTTGCTCTTTCTTATGGCAGTTTAATGAGAGACATTACTGAATTCATAGTTAGAATAAATACATGTTTATCTCAGTGAAGTAGAGCTTTTCTGTTTGATGCCTTCAGCAAGCTTGCCAGACACAAGGAAAAACATAACAAGACAAAAACATGCAAACAAACAAAAAACGTCATGAGTGGCAAAGCACTGATAAAAATGATATAATTTTGGTTATTTCTCTTTCAGAATTGTTATATGTCAGAATCATTGGTTTGTAATTAGATTACAGTATCTTCAGGCCCTAATTCAGTGTACTGTATTTTTAAGAAACTCTTGCTATAGTATGTTTAATAGTAGCTAGACTCATAAAAAATGAGGGTGACAAATTCACGTTAGGTGCCTAAGTCAAAATTTCTGTTACTAGTGTAGATGTTTTGTTATCCTTCAAGATCTAACTTGGATGTGTATCTGTGGTTGGATGTTTGCAGAATTTCACTAGGCTTTCTAAGACAGAGGCAGTGATGCACACGTCACTACACCAGGACTCATGACATGAACATTCTACCAATTGCGTGTCCTGTTGGGGCTACTCTAGCAGCCTTATCTAATAAGAAAATCATTCTTATCAAATCTGGACTGACTAAAGCTAAAACTGAGAGAGCTGCATTCTCCTCCCATCTTCTTTGTTGATGATAGTGTCTTCATCAAACAGTCAAATGACAATTTCATTGTGTCCTGGATGTTGAACTGAAACTAGGATTTTCTCACTTGCTAATGACGGAAAGAAACAGACTCATCCCTACACTTTATTTCCTTTCACCTAATGAAACCATTTTTTTTTTTTTAAGTGCCATTTGTAATCTATTTTAAATAGCTTTAATAGTACTGTAACATTTTCCATGAAAGCAGAACCTTTCTATCCTCTCAAGTTAATGCTGGAATTCAAGCCTTCTGGAGAAGGTTTTCGTCACTGAGTTAAAAGAGAATCAAATTGTTTTGCAGGAAAAGTAATAATAATGCTCAATATAAGCAAAATAAAAAAGAGAGAATGAGTTCTTATTTGATCTTCACATTGCCGCAAAGACAGTGCGAAACAACATATCATGCATACAAGTTCTGAGTAAATTTATGTAAAATACCCATGCAGCTTCCTAAAAGAATGGAAAGCTGAAAAAAGTTGAAAACTGACCTTCATGTATAAATTAGTCATAATTTTATTATCTTTATCTGAGGAAAACTTCAATATCAGAAGCTTATGACGAATCATCAACAATAATAATCCACTTTTTTTTTTCAACTCCTCTCTATGCTGCTTTCACACTCATAGAATGAACCTCTTTTACATTTTCTGTGGTTGTCTGGAAAAATATCAACTGAAATATTCAGAGGTTTAGCCATTGCTTCTGTTCTTTACCAAGACATCTCAAAAAATTTGGGAATTTCCAAGACAAGGTTGGAGAAGAACATTAGTAGTCACACATCTGAGTTGTAGCACATCCATGGGTGTTCATGGTCTAACACTGTAGTTCAACATCAAGTTCTTTGTATGTTTGCTGTATAGTGTGGAGTTCTCCAGCATCCAAATGTTGCTGAATATGTAATGATTTCAAAATAGTTTAAATGAGAGCACTTCAAAAGTAGAGAAACTCACTTGCTAAGTCAGGGTAAAAGAGTGCATGAGACAAGAGGGAATGACTTCATACCAAAATGAAATATGAAACAGTCTATGTTTTTCTCCAGAATATTAAGTATAGAAAAATGCACAATCTTGGCTTTTAGGAATCTTTTCTCTTATTTATAGGGCTACTGGCTATTTTGATATTTCAGTCATACTTACTGGCTTCCACATAAAATTATAAGTGACATTTCTGAGAAACGTTATAAGCCATGGCTTCTCTTAAGAAAACTTAGCTGGCTAAGCTGTGCAATTCTTAGTTGCTGAGAATCTCAATTGGCAACAGTATTATTTTAAAGACTGAAGAATTTCTTTTATCAGGAATTGTCTTGGTTAGTTATTTTCTTAATTATTAACTTAGGACACGTGGCATCAAGACTGATTTTAAACATGTACACATACTCACACATATAACATTCTATCCTCTCATAGCTGAAAATCATGAGTTTGAAAATAATTGTGTATATCTTAATATACTTTCTGTTCACCATGTTTTGGGATATATTTGATTATTTTTGCTACTGACAGTGTTTAAAAGGTGGTTTCTTAAAATGAGCAGCCTGAATAAGGCATAATCAGACCACAAGTAATAGATTGTTTTGTCCTAACTTAGTATATATTTTACTTGCTTGTTTTACATATAGTCAGTAGGACACATTTAGAGATGCCATGCACTGTTCATAGTTGGATGGATTGCTGTGGAGAGAATATGAGCCCAGTTCTGGCATAAAACCCTTCTGAGTATTTGCTGACTGCAGTACTAAATAAAACAATAAAACAATGGCAGTAACAAGGAAATTAGGAACTGATTAGCAACACAGAGTTATTAAAGCCTGCTATGGGATCTTGATATGTTCTCTTACTGTATTTCATAAAGACATCAGATCTTTTTTTGTCAGAGATGCTCATTTTTATTTTTTAGATTTTCCACTAATTATGGTTTATTTTGGTTATACTACATTCTATTATTAAAACAAGATATATTATAAAAACATTACGATTTTCTAAAACTGTTTTCTTAACTTGGAATTAATTTTCTTATTTAGCTCATGTAAAATCTTTATTGTAACACTGTAGTTGTATGGCAATTCATGTGCTTGCCTGGAGAGGTCACTTTTTGTATGGCAGACCTGAACATCAGAAGCCAAACACTCTCACTTTTCCTGAGCGCTCTGTATCAGTCTCATATTCACATTCAAAAGCCAGTGAGATATCAGAAATACTTGAGAATAAATACAGTGCTGATCTCCAGATATATTCCAATGGTCACTCCAATTTCTCCTCCTCTTTCTGTGTGCTCCACAATTCTCTTGTTTCTTCACAAACTGGTGAATACGCTGAACATGTGTTTCACTCCTAGACTCAGTCATCCTAGTGTTTCATACTTTGAATGAAAAACTTTCCAGACAAGAAATGGAAATGTGTTGAAGATTAGCAGATATCTAGCAGACATTAACAGAAGACCCAGTGCTATTCCTTCTGGAGTGAGTGGGGAAAGGGGAGTCAAATGAGGCATGTTATCAGGTAAAATAAATAGTTTACTGTTTTGAAATCACAGTCCCTTTATCTGACAGGGAATTTTGTCAAGAAATGACATTAAGAGCAGTAAGAATTTAAATAAGATTGACTACTAGCCTGCCAGAGGGGCTGATCCAGTAGCGTGTAGATGGTCCGATTTGATTTAAAAAAGCCACCACCACCACCATCACAAAGGCCATAATCTCTTTTCTTTCCCTTCCCTTCCCTTCCCTTCCCTTCCCTTCCCTTCCCTTCCCTTCCCTTCCCTTCCCTTCCCTTCCCTTCCCTTCCCTTCCCTTCCCTTCCCTTCCCTTCCCTTCCCTTCCCTTCCCTTCCCTTCCCTTCCCTTCCCTTCCCTTCCCTTCCCTTCCCTTCCCTTCCCTTCCCTTCCCTTCCCTTCCCTTCCCTTCCCTTCCCTTCCCTTCCCTTCCCTTCCCTTCCCTTCCCTTCCCTTCCCTTCCCTTCCCTTCCCTTCCCTTCCCTTCCCTTCCCTTCCCTTCCCTTCCCTTCCCTTGCCTTGCCTTTGCCTTGCCTTGTCTTTGCCTTGCCTTGCCTTACCTTTTTTTTTTTTTTTTTTTTTTTTCCTTTTTTGCAATGTCGAATGGCTGCCAAAATCATCAAAGAAAATACATGTGCCAAATACAGTGGATCAGCAAAAGTTTTAGATGGAAAGAAGCCAAAATGTATTTTCAAGAAAAACAGTGGAGCTGCAGGTTTGGGATGAAATCATAAAGATCAGTCCTTCTGGCAGGCTAGTAGTCAATCTTATTTAAATTCCTCCTGCTCTTAACGTCAGTTCTTGACAGAATTCCCTGTCAGATAGAGACTGTGATTTCAAAACAGAGTAAACTATTTATTTTACCTGATAACATGCCTTGTTTGACTCTCCTTCCCCCACCCACTCCAGAAGGAGCAGCACAGAACTTTATGGAGAGACAAGTTGGAGTATTTGGCAGTCCTTCAAAACAGACATAAAGTTTGAACAGAAAATGTATGTAGGGAAAAGACATGGTTATGCCCTCTGATTACAGAATTACTGTATTTCATTTTATTTTATTTGGTTTCTATTGCCTCTGGGAAAGTATTTTCCGTCCATGAAAAACTAATTTCTGGTGTTCTTCATGCACATAATTGTGTTTTCCCACAGCATTTAAAGAATGACAGTCACTTTGCAGCTTACTGTACATTTTACCTTACATTTTTCCGCTCCTCAAATAATCAACCTAGGACATTTGTGGCTTGTTGCAGTCTTGACAGTAAGTGCATGAAGGGCAGAACATGCAGACTGTGTATCCCAAATAAGAAATGTAGATGGAATGCAGCAGAAGGGGTCAGGTCCACAGTTAGATGACACACCTGGAGTGTGGCTACCAATGGGACCAAGAAGGGACAAACATGGAAAGAGAAGAGGAAGTGTTACCCTCTACATTAAGAAAAGAACAGAGTGTGAATAATCATCCCTGAAGACTGGCCTTAAGTAAGTCAGCTTGCAGTTCCTCCATGTTATTCACTCTTATATTTGACTTCTATTGCCCTGCTGACACTGTAGTTCCTTTGGCATGCTTTCTATTTGTCCACCCAGGGCAGGAGCAATCAAGGATAGGGAAGGCAAATGCCTTGTACCATCTTAGTTTTTCAAAGCAATCAATTGGGTACACACATGGAGTTCACTGTGGATACACCAGTGCTGATGCCAACATTCTGATAGCCAGCATTTTTTGATATAGATGTATCTGTACTCAGACTCAAAGACAGAACGAAGAAAAGGCTTCATAGAATGTTTGAGTTCATAGAAATAAAATATGTAAATACCCTTGAAAATTGAGAGAAATTGTGGTTTCTGGAAAGCTAAATTGGAATAATCTTATGTGTTAAAGGACTGTAAGTTACTAAAAGCATTTGCTTGTGGGTGGATATGCGATTCCTTGAGTGTTATTTTTTAAGATGTTTTCAAAAGAAAGTGGGGTAGAGATTCAGTCAACAGCAACAGGATTAACATTAGATTTCCAGTCTTACAACTTCAAATACCATGTAAGTATAATTTAAACCAAGAAACAAAGGATGAATAACTTTAAAATCATAATTAGTTCATAACTGCCACTTAAAATAGTTGAGAATGCAGTGAGAGTGCATTTATGGATAATCTGAAAATTGTATTGGTCATTTGACTAACTACTTTGCTCTGTTTTCAAAGGCAAATCACATACGTAAGTGTATGGGAAAATTTCAAGACTATAGAGCCCATGATGTTGCTATTATCATAAAATATCTGGATTTTTTACAAGCAGAAACCAGGATTTATTAAAAAAAAAAAAAATAGTATTCCATGAGCTGTTATTTGTGGTATTGAAGGCACAGCAGTTGGGTTAAAGATGTTTCTAATAAGGACCTGTCTCCAGCTTGCTGGAGGATGTTCAGGCTGTCTCCCACTGGGAGCTTGTACATGGACCTAAAATCCCTCTGGGGAAAATTACACCTTTGCCTGAAGCTAATTAGAATTCATGTTTTCTTAGTGAATGAAGAGAAGTGATAGCCACTCACTCCCTAATTGCAGTTAAGCTTAATGGACAGCCTTTACTCAAAGTATCCATCCAGCAAATATTTTGATGTTTTCCTCCATTTCAGGTTTACCACTGAGTACTCAGCAGGTGTTCTCTTTTCAGAAAGGAAGTGCTAATGCCTCAAATCCACCCTCTTATTCTGGTTAGTATGCACTTAATTGATAATTCACCTCTGGGAAAACAAAGAAAATAAATTCAGGGTAATGATCCTTCAGATCGAGCAACATGGTTAAGTGTATTAACTCAGTCAAGATCAATACACTGACACCTACAATAATAAGAGGATAAATTACAAGATTCCTTAGAAATACCATTGCACATTACAAGTACTCTCCAACAGACATGAAAAAGAAACTAATAATGGTTGCAGTGACTTTCCTCATGCTCAAAGGGTACTCAGTTTAAAAAATAAAAAGAAAAATATTTTATAGAAGTCTGAGTGAGGAACCAAATATTAATGCCAGAGGACTGAGCTGAGATAAATGCTATTGTTATTGTAGCTTGCTCCACTGAAATATTGCACATCTCTTTCAACACCGAGTTGAGGGTGTTGCATTCTCAGTACTCTGAAATGTTCTCTATCTGTAGGTGCCCATATTTCAAGCCCTGGAATAGATTTGGGCTAATTGCATTTCTCTCTTACCTTCAGAAGAGTGAAGATTTATACTGTTTCAGGTATATCCTGTAGGACAAGATGCTGCTCATCTTGGATGTGATTGTTCTTCTCTACTGTTATAAAAGTCTGAATGAAAAATTCAGTGTTATAGAGTTAAATATCCAGATTTCAAAATACACTTCACTGTAGTTACTGCAGCCCTTAGAATTTACACCAGCTAAGAAAATGTTTCAGGATGATGTACAGCACAACTCAGATCCTCAAAGATTAGTGGTGCCCATGAGAAATAAACACCTTAATACTTCTGTAAAGTACAAAGCTATTACTCGGAAACCTTTTCTTTTGCACTTAGTAGCATATTATCTTACAATAGATTTCAGCAGTTTCTAATTCACTGTATTCCAGAACATAGAACCAGCTGGAAAATAAAAAGCATGAAATTATATTTATTAGCTATTCTGAATTGCTTCTTTATAAAATAAATTTACAGTTTTTCTAAAGACAGATGTTCATCACTGCATTACTAAATGATTCTGCTCCCGGAAAGGATTTACTGATTTAGCAGTTCAAGGTTAAAGAAATCATCAAGTAGTAGTCAGGCATTTACAGAAAAAAAAATAATGGACTAAGGTTGACCTTTTCACTGTGTGTTAAAAAAACAACTGTGTCACAGATAAATTCAATAAACATACACAAAAGCTGCTTAGAATCTTCCTTCTATTTTTTTTTAATGTGAAAAAGAATAGAACAGTTAACCTCAAAAGAAGATAAAGATATCTGATACTTCAAAAACATTCATTCTCTTTACTTTCTCTCACTCTAAATGAAGTCTGGTATTAAATCTTTTGAATATATATATATATATAATTATTTCTTGGCAAGATTATGGAATATTGAAATACACTGGTAATAATTAGAATCTCAGTTACTTTTAGCTTTTGAGAAGTGGACAAGGAAAAATGAAGATATTCTGGATTCTGTGATGTATTTCCTCTATTCTACAATCCCTCATTTAAAAAAAAGATATTGTGAAACAAAACTTGTGAAAAAAAAACACTCCTCATTTCAGTGTTTCAGTTAGAGAGACATCACATCCTCCCAGGTGAGGTAGTTTTTGTTTGTTTGTTTGCTTTTGAGGGTTTTGGGTTTCTTTGTTTTCCTTTTTACTTTTGTTTTGTATTAAACTGATGCCACTGTTTACACTCAATAAAAAGAGCTCTCACATATGAGTTAGCACAACTTCATTATCAAGACCTGCTGTAATATTACCTTATGGCATTTTAAGCCATAAGAACTTCAGTTATTTAAGCCATCTAAGCAATTGTAATATATTTGTTCAATATTCATGAGTAGTACTTGACAATATGACCAAAAAAAAAAAAAAAAAAAAAGTGGTGGCAGCAGATCTCCCATTTTTACACTGACGGTTGATTTTGATGTTCCTTAGCCATGAATGAAAGAGTGATTCACTGTACACTTTAAAGTGTCATAAACTTACTGATAGTGGAAGGAGAATTTCCATCTTCTTCCCACACCCTCTCTTGTAGTGTAGATAAGGAATATATCAGAATTGGGAATGGATCTTATTTAAAAGAACAGAAACTAGTTTCAACACAAAACACTTTCCCAGATTGGCTTTCCAAGTTCAGTGGAGCAGGGAGCAGAGGAAAGAGGAACAGGTTATGTGAGCTGTTAGTAGTAAAGACTTTAAAAAAAAAAAAAAAAAAAAAAAAGTACAATCAGAGGTGCCCCATAGCTTTTAAAATATTTATCAAGTACAAAAAATGAATTCAAAATGTAAATCTTTTAACTTAATGAGAAAATGAATATATTGCAGTGCTCCCTAGTAGAGAAAGCCAGTATTCTTTCCCAGACATTTGAAATAAGTGAGCAATGCTATTGAAGCTCATATTTTGTTGCTCTGATCTATACTAGAGCTAGCTTATTTTATCCCACTGTCCTTCTTTATTTCAAGTATTTTACCACTGATTAATTCTTTTAGAGAAATATCATAAAATATATTTTCTTTTTTGTTTGTGATATGAATTGATTAGAAATAGTTTTATTTTTATTAGATACAAATTAATTCTTTTTATACTGCATTTTGGATGAAAAATCTACCTGTCATTACTTTCAGCATATGATTTTTCAGATGATGTTCTGTCAGAAGCAACATTTGAGCCCAAAATAAAAGTTCGTGTAATGATAAAACAAGGAAAAGATGCAATTTAGCTAACAAAGAGAAAATTCCTGCCACTCCTAACTCTTCGTTTATGGTTTTGTTTATGCTGAATCATGCATAATAGACAAAAAATATGAGATGCAAAGGAATGGCCTTCTGAGAGCTACCTTTTTGCTTCAGTCATAGGTGAACAAAGAATGAATGGGTGCAGAAGATAAATCATTACCTCGCATAACTTATATATCTGTACACTGCTCCAGATAGAGGAAATGAGTACAGATTACATTCTTTTTATGTGGGAAATCAAGAAATTATATTATGCCCTTCTGAAGTTAAGAGACTCAGATTGTGTGCTAACTTAAAAATACAGGGTTCTAAATGACACAGTAAGCTAGTTAAGGAAGAATGTAGGAAAGGGTGTTTACTTACTTATATTTTATCTTTTTCTGAAGAACTGTTCTGCACAATTTTTTGATGTACCTATGAATCCATATAATTTAAGAACTTCTTGAATGTTGAAACCCCTTTCAAGAATTTCTTGTTCCTTTTTCAGCTGTCCCAATTAGCCCAGTTCCTTGATACATCTATGAACAGTCTGAGCTCTCCAGAAAGACAGCATTCAGAGACAGACTTATTTTTCATTGAAAAAAAAAAAAAAAAATACTGTTTCTGATGTTGAATCTGAATTACATCTAAAGATCTCATCATTGTGTAATAGATGTAACATTATGATATGGTTTCAGTAGAAAGGGAAAAACAGATCCAAAAAAATGTATATGTTTTAGTTATAAATAAGCTGCTATATGGATAACATAGCATGATGAACTGGTTTTATTTTGTATTTCATCCAACTTCTTGTTAGGAATGACTTGACTAGTTTATTCATAGCAGGTTATTAGTGGTTTCTTCCAAATACAGCTTTGTATATCTTATAGACATGGCAACAAATCTATTACAGTAATTGATTTATTATACCTTCTGAGCATATCATTATACAAACTGACTCAACAAAAGATCATAAAGTGCATAGATTATTTTAACACTTGAAGACAATGCTAAGAACTGGATTTTCAGTGAGGAGAATTACAGTTAAAATTTTCAAATTTTGATTCCCACTATTGTTTTTAATAGTTACTATGTATTTTTTTAATAGTTTCTTAGAATAAACACAAAACAAATATAAAACCCTTATCTAAATGTTTATGACTTTTGATGACCGCCGTAGAAGATCTTTGCCATGTTTAGAAAAGTTGCTGTAAATGTAGATAAGCATGTTCGGCCAAACTGTAATCTGTGACTACATATACTGAATCATAAATACACTCAATTTCTTTTCTATTGACTCTTTGGAGGAAGTAGAATCTTCACACTTAACCTCCATACTTCTGGTCTGCAGTCCTGGCTTGTATCAGTGAATAAATATTGCTCTTTAGACTGAAAAGAATATTTTCCATTCTCTGCAAATTTATTGTAGCAATGCTAAATAATAATACTGAAGTCATATAGCTGGAAATGCCATTTAACACTAGGATGGAATAAATTAAGAAAGAAAATGTTTACAGTAAATAAGTGGCTACATAAAATTGTACATGGTAGGTTCTTGCCTGGTATGAACAGTGACAGAAAATACATTTTTCACATAGATCAATAAGCACACTGTACAGAAGTCACACAGTATTTATCAGCATACATACATATGTAACGCTAATTCATGAATATATTTAAGCCAAGTCATTAATATAGATTTTCAAGCTTTTGCTTCTAGCAGGTAGTAGCTGTCCTTTTGAAATTCATTCCTACCTATAAATAATGATTAAAATATTTTTTGTCATGTATATATAGGAAACATTCTTGAGCTGGCTCAAGATAGTATTATGGATGGTCAGCAGACACCTTACACACTGGAATGCAAGGTTTTCATTTTCACCTTCCCCTTGAAGAGACTTGAGTAGGATGTTCTAGTCTAAATGATCTGTCTCTGCGATGCACTTTTCTGCTGTGAGAACACATAGACAGATCAGGTTGTCTGCGAAGGCCACTGGAGAATAAACTGAGAGAAGGTGTATGCAGTATTAGTGTCTGTGAATATTGAAAGGTGCTAGGTAGAAATTGTTGAAGTGTCAACTTCTGGATGATGGGGACGGAGAATATCATTCATGCAAATACCTCTGAAGCCTTTGCTTACCTCCTGCTCAAAACTGTAGTGAATCTTCCACCTTTCCGTTAACTACTCCTCACTCCCTCTCACTAGCAGTAAGTCTCACTGTAAATTCGGTTCTGCAGGCTATTTACAGCACTGAGAAACTTTTTATTGTATCTGTCCTAGTGCAAGTGAAATCTTGGTTGTCTTGAAATCAATTGTCAATCTTCCACAACCTTCACAGAAGCTGGATTTCCTCCAAAGAAAGCAGTGAGTCCTCCCTTTCTATGTGATCACATAAACTGCAACTCTAGGCAAGATACAGTCTTTCTTGCTTCTCATCCACATTTAAGTATACAATAAATACTTCATTTTTAATTAGTGGTTTACATTCATATTGAGAACATAGTCCCAACATAATTGTATTTTAAGCACATTTAAACTTAAGCCAGAATGAAGCCATTTCTCATACATTTTGCTGAACACAGAAAAATATCTTTAAACACAATATTGTGGTTATTTCTTCTGTTGGATCCAACTTGGCATGTGCTGAGTTGGAGAGGGCCAAATTTCAACTGTACCATTGCATTTCTCTCCTTTTAGAGCAACATAATTTTCCCAAAGTCTTAATGCACAAATGAACTAAGACTATGTTTCAGGATAAAAATATATTTAACATTAAAAGTAATTATATTTGGCAGAATTTGGCTTGATATGAAAATCTGGACAGTTGGACAAGTGACTAATATTTAAAGGAATTTGTAGTTCGACTTATCTTCTGCCATTCTTCTAAAACCCCTACAGCTCAGACTTGTCTACAAGCGGAAGTATTTGGGAAGGAAGTAAGAATGTGAATATTGCAAAAGTGTGATTGTTTTAAGTTTTATTTCTTGTATGAACCCATATTTTTGTTTCTAGGTGTAGTTTAACTGAATCTATCTCAAAGGGATCATAAGAAAATCTATGAAAGAACATCATCTTTTGTGAAACTACTATTGTGAAATAGATATTCTAGGCTATTTTGCTTTGCATAAAAGACAGTCTCAGTTTTCTATGTATTAGAATAAAAAATGGTTTTATTTCATATTTCCTTTACTGATTGAACTTTCTGTGTAAAGTTGTAGGATGTTATCTGTGTGAATCTACAGCACTGAAATGTTCAAGGCTTCAGGAACGTTTGAGACTAGGAAATCTGTGTGTCTTTTATCCTCTGAATATGATTAATGATGCTTTGTGTTTTGCAAGACATTATTAAAAACAGAAGCCTATGACTTCATTGTCTCTGACAATGACTTTGAACATGGGGTCAGTTATTCCACTTTTACATTTCTTTGCAAGATTAAAAGAAAGTAAAAACAATTGCACTGGGAGGAGGGGGAAACTTTACACAGATGTGACAAAGCAGGATACACACACGTTTTCAATATGCTTCTTCCAGTGAAAATTCACTTCATTCGTATGATACTGCTGGTAAGCGAATGCTTGTGACAGGCAAATCTAGCCATCAGGAAAACATACTGGATTCAGGATTATCTCAAGTACCACATGCTAGAATTGTTGAAAACGTTAAGCAAAGAGCTCAGAGTTTGATTGGGGAAATTACAAGTAACAGATGCAATTTCTTATTTGCATTCCTGGATAGTGATTGACAAGAAAGTTGTCATTGTGTAGAACTGAAACAAAATATGCAATATCAAGGATGTGTATGAAAACACTGTTGACCTATTAAATATAAGTACTTCTTGTTTTCACATAAAACACTCTACTTTCACAAGTAGAATATTATTTATATTTATATGCTTTATAGGCAGCATTGTTTAAAGTGCTGGAAATCCTAGATCTTCCTTCAATATCTAAACAGGAAATTATTTGCTCTTTTTGAGCTATTCTACTCAGCTGTGATGCATTATTTTATTGAGTTTCTGCAACATAAGGGTTATTTTTTTACTGATATCTTCACCTTTTGTGAATTTCAACAGGATTCCCATTGTACAAAAAAGCCCAAAGGGGAAAACTTAAGTCCCCACAGAAATTAATGGGAAAATTCAAAATGCTTTCAGCAAAGCTAAGGTTTGCTAAGTAAGCTGGAAATGTTTGTAATAAAATAACCATCACTTTGCCCATTGACAGAGGAAATATTATCTAACACTAGCAGTTTTCTGCTATCAGAATGCTAGAAAATCATGCTACTTCATTAGCCAAATAGGTTTTTCATTGTTTTCAGTTAACTTCATTGCAAAAATTGGTCCATCCAATGAACTTTGTCTGTAACAGGCTAGAATAAATAGAGACGCAGTTACAAATTAATCTTGTCAAGGTCCTTTTTTTCCGAATGCTTTTTCTCTGGTATGTTATTATTTCATTGGCCTTAACTATATGGTGTTACTATCCAGCACCACTGTAGTCCCAAGCTGCACCATCAGGGTCTAGCGATCAGAGCTCACTAGGACCATAGCAACACAGACACCAATATGGGGATGCTGCAAAAAGGTGTTTATTCACTAATACACACAGCTTATATACCTTACTTGAGCTATTGTGCCCTGTCCTGATTCATCCGTACCGGATCTTAGCCCCTTACCACAATTCCTTATTTGGCTCCTATTATCTCCTCATTCCTTTGCCTTCTTATCTTGTTTACTTTGTTAGCAAGGACAGCCTGTCTGAGCACAACAGCACCCTTTCTTTCACTATGCTTAGGGAGAGGCCTATCCCGTACAGCACGTGTCCCCGTCAAGCGCCTTGTACAACAGTATGGTCAATAGGAAGTGGAAGAATCAGTTAATGTAGCATTTTGAGGGTCTTCATTTTGGCTATTCTTTGCCTTAACCAGAAGACTTTCCTAAAATGCCTTTGATACAAACCTAAAATGTTTCCTGTAATCTGATCTGCTTTTTCAGTTTCTTTTCATCAAAAGATTTTAAAAAGGTATTGATGTCTACCTCCTTTCATAGCTGAAAGATCAGATATTAATTATTGTTACACAGTTCACTGAAGTTTAAACAAGGTGACCTACAGAGTTAAATCTTAAAAAGGAAGAAAACAGCACAGAATAGCAAGAATCTTTTTGTTTCCCTGAAATTAAATAACATAGATTTGATTGCTTTTTGCAACAAGATTTTCACTTTCTGGACTCTTGGATTGCGATTCAGTGAAAATATGGAAATGTCAAGAATTTTTGGCTTGTTTGATACAAGGATAAGAGCCAAAAGCTAAAACAAAACAAAACAAAACCAACCAACCAACCAAACAAACAAAAAAACCCAACCAAACAAATAACAAAAAACAATTAAAAATAAGTAATTTTCAGCATTTTGTCATCTGCCCTCTGCATGCATCCTTTTCTGGCATCAGGTGGCCTGTCAGAACTTGTTAGATTGGCACTAGCTCCCTGAGATTGTCACATGTTAAATTCCTAGTTACTCGCCAATGACTAACAAGCAGGTTTTATTATAAGATTTTTTGTTATTAAGAGTATTCTTAGACTCATTTTGCATGAGCAAATATCTGACAAGATATATATAAATGATATATCAATGTCTCTATTGCAGTCTTCAGGTACTGGATTACAGATCCAGGGTACATGGAAATCCAAATATATCAAGGCCCTCAACAGCTCAAGTCAGAGACTAGAGGGTAGCTGGGATCTCTTGAGATGAAACTACCGGTTCTTCTTAATTACCAGGTGAGTTTCATCTTCATGCCTCAAAAGGTAGGAAGCTTAAGAAGATGCTACATATGGCTCTTTACATAGTTACTATATATGTCTGCCTGAGGAAACCTGCACAGATGATAGAAACACATAAGAGAAGGCAGGTGAGAAAATAAAGAATTAGGACAGTTTTGAAGATTCCTTAAGTTTGCTCAGGAATTTGTCAATGCAGAAATATTTTAAATTATGACATATACATCCTTCTTTTTTCATTGACTTTACAGGAAATTCAGTTCATTGAAAATTTAAGATCAATTTCTGCACTATATATGCAAGTATTTCTGATCAAGGGTACCTACCAGACTCTGGACATCCCAACAACTCAGACTCAGCCCTGCTTTGTTGTACTGTTGCAGTAAGAATAGACACAATAAATACTACTACATTTTTAAAACAGATGAAAATACATCTGGAGAAAAATTAAACAAACAAACAAAAAAATCCTCAAGAATACTTTATCTGAAATATATATGTTTTCTGAATCACCTATAAGTGTGTGAACAAAGAACAAACATGGGTAGGGCTGGTATTTAGCAAATAAAAATAAAAATAAAAAATAAAGGCAGCTCTTTAGTGTTGCTTTACTGTTAGTTTTGCTTTTGTTTGTGAAAATAACCTTGCCATTATAAAAAATGATTTTATTATCTAGTCTGAAATATTTGGCATCATGTGTCATGCTGTCATGTTTTTTATGCATAGCTATGTTTTTTATGCACTCAAGCACATATATATGCATGTAAAATATATAAAACTCGTGTACATGTACATAAAAATTGCTTTCTTGAAAGTAAAACAGATCTGTGCCATAGTTATCCACTGACAGATTCTGTACTTAGCAGTAGTATAAATCTGAAGGAGTCCATTACTCCACACAGTAATGGAGCTCATCAAGTTTTAGTTTAACCAAGAGCAGCCTCTTGTCCATTCTTCCTGGTTTCTCTTTATAATCAGTTTCAGAGAATTATTGTTCTAATGTTACATACACCTCACTGGTTACCAGGCCACATCCTGACCTTAAATTTGTATGAAAAATTAAGTGGAAGGCAGATGATTGAGCTATGGTTTCTTTCAGTTTCATATCATTGCCCTTGCATCTGGCTGGGGGGAAGAAAAGCAGTTGCCTGATACCTTAATGTCACTTTTAAGTTCTACACTGAAAAAGCATTGAGCAGGGTTTACTCAGAATCATTTTTCAGGCAATTCTTCTTCCTGGAAATGTGATGATGTGAAGACAGACAGAACTGAGGGAAGAAACAGTCCAAAAGCCATCTCCCTCACTCTATTATTACGAATCAGTCCTGTTATAGAAGAAAAACTACACATACTCAGCATGCTTCAAAGAAGGAAAATGAGGTGACAAAGCCATAAAGTTAAATTAAACAGCTCTGATCTACACACCAATTTCGTGTCTGCATATTTTTCCTTTTAATTAAAAAGTAGTTTGAAACTGTACTTACAATATGTGATACTGAGTTAATAATATACTAAATCAGATTTTAGCTAAGTGTCATATCTACATAAAAGAACTTCATTACTTGAGTGTGGTTGATCAAGTTAATTGAATTGGGAATTTGGATTGTAATAGCTAAGGTAAAACTAACTTCTAAAAACATATACTTTGAAGTGAAGTTTGTACTGCATTGCGAATACCATGTTGTACTGAGTTTGTACCAAATTTCATTTTAGGATTTAAAGCCCTTTCACATTTCAGCTAATCACAACTACATTTTTAGGTTAAGAACTTAATCATACTAGCCTGCATATGTTTCAGAATTAGACAGCAGGTGAGCTTAAAAATGAAACCTCTGATTCTCAGATCATATTTTTCCTTCTCTTTTATAACAGGTAAATCTTACACTCCAGAAGTAAATGCAGCAAAGTCATTTGATAACATATTTGCTCTGTGCCCTCACTGATGATCTATTACATGAATCATGTGTTAGCTGCAAAAATGTGAACAACTAATAGGGGACAAAATATCCAGTGCTTGCATTGCTGATAAATTAAAAAGAGCTGTTCTATTCATAGAGGAACATGTCAGGACACTACTTACTTCAGCTCATAGTCACTTTCAAGGACTGATAGAATTGTTCTAAGACCATTTGAACAAAATTACCAGCAGAGCAAAAGTACAGCAAAGTGGTAGGTATGTAGGAAGTTGTCAATTGATTTGGAAATACAATTTACCTGGAAACTACTCAGAAAAAAAGAACAGTTTTCCATTCCAGGAAAGTTATTACTGTTGGTGTCTCTGAATTCAGGGATAGCTCCTGTTATTCTTTCCTTAGTCACTAACTATAGAATCATAGAATGGCCTGGGTTGAAAAGGACCACAATGATCATCTAGTTCCAACCCCCCTGCTATGTGCAGGGTCACCAACCACTAGACCAGGCTGCCCAAAGCCACATCCAGCCTGGCCTTGAATACCTCCAGGGATGAGGCACGCACAGACTCCTTGGGCAACCTGTTCTAGTGTGTCACCACCCTCTGTGTGAAAAACTTCCTCCTAATATCTAACCTAAACCTCCCCTGTCTCAGTTTAAGACCATTCCCCCTTGTCCTATCACTATCCATCCTTGTAAACAATCGTTCCTCTTTCTGTTTATATGCTCCTTTCAAGTACTGGAAGGCTGCAGTGAGGTCTCCCCAGACCTTCTCTTCTCCAAGCTAAACAATCCCAGTTCCCTCAACCTTTCCTCATAGGAGAGGTGCTCTGATCATCTTAGTGGCCCTCCTCTGGATCCACTCCAAGAGCTCCATGTCCTTCCTGAAGTGGGGCCCTAGGCCTGGAGGCAGTACTCCAGGTGGGGCCTCACAAGAGCTAGAGTTATAGACTAATGAGAAAAAAGGAAGGCAGAATTATTTCCTTCATACAAAGCAAAGAATTTGCTCATAAATATTGTTACCTCCTAGAAGACAATATGCTTGTGGCTGTGGACACTTCGGTGATGGCTAAGAGTAATTTCTACCAACCTTTAGGCACTACTAGAAATTTTAAACTCCCCAGTAGTTATAAGATTAAAATCAGAACTTCTAGGATAGGTTCCTTTCTGGCATGTTTTGATTCTATCTGTACTTTGTGATTGAATGAATTTGGCCTAGATGTTCCCGTATTCCTCCACTGATTTACATGCCTAACATAGATCCAAATATTAGAATTAAATAAATTATGTTTCTAAAGATATTACTTGACATGGGAGAAAGTAGATAATGTCAGTAGCTCTCTTGATATTTTTGAAGTTGACACTGCTGCCCAAATTACAGAAAAATTTGGAAAATCTGAAGAAAAAATGCTTTTGCAAGCCTTATTCATGGTTTTCTACCATACTAATGAATTAACTTCAATAGGGTCATCTTAATCTTCACTGAGTGAAAGTGCAATCAGGTAAACTGCTTCTTCTTCAATATCTTTATTGATGACCTGGATGAGGGCATTGAATGCACCCTCAGTAAGTTTGCAGATGACACCAAGCTGGCTGGAAGCGTCGATCTGCCTGAGAGTAGCGAGGCCCTACAGAGGGATCTGGATAGGCTGGATAGTTGGGCTGAAGCCAATCGGATGAGGTTCAACAAGACCAAATGTCAGGTCCTGAACTTTGGCCACAATAACCTTAGGCAACGCTACAGGTTTGGACAGAGTGGCTGGAAGACTGTGGAGAGGAAATGGATCTGGGTGTGTTGATCGATGCTAGACTGAACATGAGCCAGCAGTGTGCCCAGGTGGCCAAGAGGGCCAATGGCATCCTGGCTTGTATCAGAAATAGTGTGGCCAGCAGGAACAGGGAAGTAATTATCCCCCTGTACTCAGCACTGGTGAGGCCACACCTCGAGTACTGTGTCCTGTTTTGGGGCCCTCACTGTAAGAAAAACATTGAGGCCCTGGAGCATGTTCAGAGAAGGGCAACAAAGCTGGTGAGGGGTCTGGAGCATAGGCCTTATGAGGAGCGGCTGGGAGAGCTGGGATTGTTCAGTCTAGAGAAGAGAAGGCTCAGGGGAGACCTTATTGCTCTCTATAACTACCTGATGGGAGGTTGTAGTGAGCTGGGGGTCATCCTCTTCTCTTGTGTGACTAGTGATAGGACTAGAGGGAACAGCTTCAAGCTGCTCCTGGGAAGATTCAGGCTGAACATTAGGAAATACTACTTCTCTGAAAGGGTGGTCAGGCACTGGAATGGGCTGCCCAGAGAGGTGGTGGAGTCACCGACCCTGGAGGTGTTGAAGGAACGTTGGACGTTGTGTTGAGGGACATGGTTTAGTGAGAACTATTGGTGATGGGTGAATGGTTGGACTGGGTGATCCTGTGGGTCTTTTCCAAACTTAGCAATTCTATGATTCCATGATTCTGAATATTATCCATCTTCTACTGACTCTTTGGACAAAAGATAACTATGTTAAGAGTTCAGCACTCTTTTCTACTCAACTATGACACAAGAGTTCACAACAAACTTTTTTGATCTTTTCTATCTCAGTCCCTCAAGCAGAGTAAGACACACATACACAACAGATAATTACTTAGTTCCCAAAAATAAGTTGAGGTGTATCTGTAAAGATACAGCATCATTTGCATCTTCTCAATACACTGAACATGCAAGGAAATATTATATTTATTTATTTTAAATGAGTAAAGATCACCTAAAATTAGTATGATGCCACAGCCAAATTCAGATTGAGGGTGAGGTCAAGTGAACCTATATATAGCAGAAGCTATAACCTGACCCAAACTAACTTTATGTTTTACGATCTCAGGCTGTGCTCTCGGTTTATTGTGTGAGACTGTGTCAAAAGTCTCTCTCCAGACTTCTTCTGGAAAAAAAATTAACTATATTTTCATCGGTATTATGTACTTCATTGATTTCCAAAACTGTGCTGATCTTCAGATTTTCTCACATGTGGATGACATCTTACTGATCTGACAGAAAACAGTGTAAATGATGTGCTGTATGGATTCATGGGCCAGAAGACCACTGAGATGGACCTTAGAGTTCACACCATGAATTCCAGTTGTTTTTTTTTTTTTTTTTTTCTCTAGGACAATAAAAAATTTGTCTGATAGTGTACTTTCTCCATTAACACACTGACTACTTAAGTGAAAACACTGAAGAAGCTGAACTTCTTGTTTCAGTAACAATCCACATTCCTTTCCAATCTATGGTGTTACTGAAATCTGAAGAACAGAAAAATAGATAAAAACTGTTTTGGATTAAAACAAAATTTGTTGTTTTTTATAGTTTGGGTGTGAAAAGGCATACATAATCAATACGTTCCAGAGTAGTGGTAAGTTATTAATGCCATTCAGATGCAGGAAAAAATGGGAATATTAATCACCACTAGGCAACAGATCTTATACAATTTTTAACATTATGGTTTTGGTTTCTGAGTATTCTTGCTAATGAGCGATTCAAATTAATTTCAGCTGATGCCAGGAAAATAGAATGTTCGGCATTGTTAGGTAATACACATGTGTGGAATACCATTACTGTTTTATTAGACTATGAAATTACAGCTCACTCTCATGGAATAATTAAAAAAAAAATACTATGAGAAGGGGTTTTATGTAATTCCTAACTATAAACAGTAAATATATTTTTTAATGTAAGCAGTAATAGTCCTCCTGAATGTGTACCATATATAGCACTTCATTTTGAAATACGGAATAGTCTACTCAAACTCAAAACCATATGTAGTGGCTAATGCCCTATGGAATTTGCAAGCAAACTTTTAGTACTTATCAGCATTATATATCATAGTATAATATATACTATATTTTAGTACTTATCAGCAGCAGTAGATGACAAGATTTACAGTATTAAAATCTAATGAAATCCCCCTGAAAAGTGTCTCAAGTTATACTTAAGATTTATTTAAATTTTTTATTATTATTATTTTGCAGTTATTTGGTGTAATGAAAGTTATTTGGTCTAATGTGAAGAGAGATTTGGCTTTAATAATTTCTGGTAATCTATTTATTCTCTACTGGGAGTCGTAGTATTAGTTCATTAAAAAAATTAAAAAATTACATTTAGCTGGGGAAAGAAATCTATAGAAACACAACTTAAAGAGGATTTTATTATCCTCAGTAAATTCAATTTCCTATATTATAAAGAAACCTTAGTAAGCTTCTAGTTATTATGAATTAGGAAGATATGTATTTCCTTTAGACTAACAGAATAAATGAAGTCCTTTATAAACTTATTTTTACATTCATAACATAAAAGTCTCTAAGATTACACTAGTATTTCTACTGTTTTACTGATAACATTGAAAAACTGAATAAATCCTTCAATGTAAATAAAATTTAATAAATCCATGTACTTGGAGAACAATCATTTATATTACAAATGTCAACTTCATTAATTAGTTTTATTACACTTAGAGATAGGACAAAGCATGTTACTGTTGTTGGACTTTTATGTTAATGCAGAAATCTGAAACTTTATAATCATAGAATCATAGAATGGCCTGGGTTGAAAAGGACCACAATGATCATCTAGTTTCAACCCCCCTGCTATGTGCAGGGTCACCAACCACTAGACCAGGCTGCCCAGAGCCACATCCAGCCTGGCCTTGAATACCTCCAGGGATGGGGCATGCACAACCTCCTTGGGCAACCTGTTCCAGTGTGTCACCACCCTCTGTGTGAAAAACTTCCTCCTAATATCTAACCTAAACCTCCTTCATCTCAGTTTAAGACCATTCTCTCTTGTCCTGTCACTATCCATCTGTTTGAAACACTTTGACTTACAGTTGTCATTCAGTTAGACTTCGGCTTGATTTTGTTTGTGAACTTAAAGTAACCAATAGTTCCAAACTTTCCTCAAAAAACAAACAAACAAAAAACCCAATACATACAGTAATCCAATAATCTTTTTAAGAGATCTGAAACACTGAGAGTTAGAACACCAAATAATTCATAAAATGATTAACATTAAATAGCAAAAGTATTTTTGTCTTAGTTTCATCTGGGACAGAATCGTTTTCTTCAGAATATCTGGTATGATGTTATGTTTTGGTTCTAGGAGAAAAAACAGTTTTGATAACACACTGATGAATACAGTTGCTGCTAAGCAGTGTTGTACATAGCCAAGGGCATTTACAGTGAGGAGTCCAAGGAACTGAGAGGGAACAGAATTAGGACACTTGACTTAAATTTTCCAAAGGGATATTCCATATCATATGACGTCATGTGGAAGAAGTTTTGGAGGGGGTAAGATTTCATCTCACTCTTCCGTTGCTCATGGGGCTAGCTGGGCATTGGCTGGGGGGTGGTGAGCAATTGCTTGCGCATCACTTGTTATATACATTCATATGTGTATATAAATATATATGTGTATATATATATAATTATGCGTCATAATTATTATCCTTTTCCTTCTTTCTGTCTAAGTAAGTAGCTTGACCTCAACCCATGTGTTCTACTTATTTATTTTTCCTGATTCTCTCCCTCATCCCACTGGGAAGGGAGAGAGTGAACAAATTAATGTGTGGTGCTCAGACACCTGCCTAGTTAAACTACAATAATGTTTTAAATCACGATGGAAAATAGATGTAAGAACACCCAATAAACTCACAGCTTACAATATGTAGCAAAAAGGGAGCCATGGACATTTGGGGTCCATTTAAAAAAAAAGTAATTTATAACCTGGATAGTTTTCCTGTTTTCCGTTAACATCCTGCCATTTTACATTAAGACCTTTTTCCAACAGTTGCATCCAGTGACAGAATCTGGGATCCACCCACCTTACTAAGTAGACTACTTTCCTTCTTTTATATTTTCCCCCTTTTTTTTTTTTTTTCCCAACCATAGGTAATAGCGTTCACCTCTCATTCTGTGTTCTTCCAGAGATACCTTTTTCTTCCCAGAGACTCACAAATTAAAGATAAATCAAAACAAAAGTTTTATGTCTGTCACTGTTTGTGCATTAACACTTGGTTAGAAAACATTAAGTGATCTATTCCAACTTAAATTTGAGGTCTAGCTTGGTGGAATGAAATGTATATTTAGATACACTAATTTAAAATGTTATTAAAAAGTATTTCCCACAATAAAGATTAAACCATATACCAGAATAGTCTGAGTGTTCTATTAGGGAAACTCGTGACCTAGATAGTGGTGACTGGCAGGGCTACCCAGTGTGACCGTGTGTCTCTTATTTAGGTTTATCAGATAAGTGGTGAAATGTAACACTGATGGTGTTAGTTTCCTATCTGCATTATTGTTGAATAAACAAAAACTGCATAGGATTGTTTGGGACTTTTCACCCATTTGAATTCTTAATTCATCTTTTCTTGTAATGTTCCTGTTTCTAATTAGCTGCATTTAGGAGAGGATTAGCTCTCTTTTCTCCTTTACCAAGTCAATCATGGCCAGTTTTACACTCAGAGTGAGGCTTTCTACTGCAATTACCTGTAAATTGGGAATTGTATATGAAAACAGTTTTACACATCATGGAATTAAATTTTTACTAGTGTAGATACAATTAAAAAACCTTCTCTCAGTAGTGTGAATAGCTGAATTGATAGAAAATGCCTGCATATGCCAAGGATAAGAATCCTCAGTTTTGATACTCCAAAATTGAGAGGGTTTCTAAATTAGTTGTACCGATTATGCCTGGGATGTATTTCATTTTCTTCATAGCAGCTGGTGTGGCTTTGTGTTCCAAGTTTGTGATCAAAACAGTGGTGATAGCACACCAATGTTTTAACAGTGGCTGACCAGTGTTTGCACAGCATCAAGGCTTTCTCTTTCTCTCTTGCCCCCTCCAGTGAATAGATTGGGTGATGCATAAGAGGTTGGGTGGAGACTACAGGGCACATACCCCAAACTAATGAAACTTAAATTAGTTACTCTTGTTTTCCTCTCTTGGTAGAGAGTAAGAAACATGGATACTGAGGAGAACTGAATCTCCTCAGAGAACTTCCATCTCATCCTTAAACTGCTCCTCTACATATGTAATATTAATAAAATGTCTTTCTGAGCCCTATTATTTAGGAAACAGCTTTTCTTTACTGTTTCCCATTCATGATGTCATTGTTAAAACCTAGTATTTAGTATACTGTTGATCCAAGATATTACTAAATTTATACTTCCATCACTGAAGAATAAACAATTATCTTCCAAACTTCCTCTTATATGAAATTCTTACCTACAGACACTTTATATGAATCCAGTTTACTGAGATAGATATGGTTCTAGACTATTAAAATTCCAATGATACTAAAATTCTGGTGTTAGCAAAATTTTCTCTGTTTTGTTAGCTTTTCAATTTCAGTTGTGCTGCATGAGAAATAATAAGGAAAGTCTTAACTGTAAAAGACATGGAATCTGAGAGAAATATCACCCTCTATGAATTCCTGAAAACCTTCTTTCATGCATATTAATTAGGGTCAATAAAGTATAAAGTATAAACCATCTGATACTACAAAATACAATTACCCAGTAATAATAAAATATCTAGAGAGAATAAAAAGATGAAGTGCTTAGTATCCATTTCTTCTCAAATCAAAAACTTTATGACTTTAAAACAAAATCCTACTATTTACACCCATTTGCATTATTTTCTCTTGAAGTCACATAAATCTGAATACAATTACAGTATGAATCTAGCATGCAGTGCAGAGTGACAGGATTTTAAAGGTACACCTTTTGAGTTGAAATACTTCATGTTACATGGGTAACATGGTGATGGAACTAAAGAAGTAAGAGTACTGCTGCTGACTTGTTGCAGGCAGACCATTGTGTGATCAGGGTTAGCTATCCAAATAACTTACTGATTTCACAGTTAATCTTTGCTGATAGTTTAGGTCACTGATCAGCACTTCCTGGAACTTTGTACATCCCCAAACTGCCATGAGATATGCCCCATTCCTTTAGCAGTATAGGAGCAATAAATTGATGCCTCTATTAAAATATATAGATGCCTTACATTAAAAATCTTAGAGGACCCTGTTCAAAATACATGAATAATCAGTCATGAATGACCCACATGAACATTTCATGACTAACAGATTGTACCTTTACCAACTAGTAATACTTTAACTTTTTGACTCACTTTCAAAAAGTGATATTAAAATAAAGTGATAGGTGATAAGGTGTAAGACTTGTAATATCCTTAAGAGAAGTAGTAACTTAAGCTAGATTCACTTATGAAATTTGTTATCTATTTTGTTTTTATCACCTTATTTGCATGGACATCTAATGTGAATAGTTGTTGTGGATTAATCCTGGCAGGCAGCTAAGCCCCAAACAGCTGCTTGCCCACACCTCTGCAAGCAAGATGGGAATGAGAATCAGAAGGACAAAAGAGAGAAAATCTGTGGATTGAGAGATACAGTTAAACAGGTAGCACAAAAGATTCAGGAATAAAGCAAAACAAAGGATTTATTTGCTACTTCTCACTGCCAGGCAGATATTCAGCCACTTGGAGCGAAGCAGGGCTCATTCTGCATGACAGTTTCTTGGGAAGACAAACATCATCCCTCTGAACATCCCCCCTCTCCTTCCTTCCCTCAGCTTTTATTGGTGAGCATGATGCCATGTATATGTGCCTTTTTTCATCTGGGGTTGGATGCCCTGGCTGTGTCACTCCCAGCTGTTAGGCACCCTCTTGCCCTCCTTGCAGGCATGGCAAAAGACTTTGATACAAGCACTGCTAAACTAAAAAATCAGTGTGTTATCAACTGTCCTGGGCACACATCCAAAACATATCACCATATAAGCTATTATAAAGAAAGCTAACTCTATCTTAGCCAAAACCAGTACGATGGCAAATAGGCATCTCAGGAAATGATCCTCTGGGCAGAAGAAATTAAAAACAAACAAACAAAAAAACACCACCAAAACAAAACAAAACAAAAAACCAAACAAAAAAACTAAATAATCTTCTGAAGACCTGTGAACAGTTCTCCAAAATACTTCAAAACTAAACATTAATCCACATCAGACAGAACCAGAGAGAGGTGACCAGAAGAAGTTAATATGCTCCTCATGTAACATACATTAAAATGCATAATCCAAAGATTGAAGTATTTTGTGCTTCCCTCTATTTAATTATAGGAGTTTGAAAAGAAAAAAAAGACTAATAAAGCATGTCTTCGAAAGAGACGTTGATATCCAGATAGTGAAAGAAACATCTTTCTGAAGATGTGGGATTTTGGGTACCTCACACTGATCATACTCCTCTATCAATTTATATAAATACATTTCAATTTTTCTTTCTTTATATGAATTACCTAAATAAACTGATTGGCAAACTGAATAGATGAGAAACCAGAGGTGCTCAGAAATGTGGATATCTTTCTAAACTGCCTGAGCAAGGCAGAAATATCAGCTAAGATTTGAAAATTGAGAAATAAGCTCACATTGGTAATACTGTCAGCATTTTTGTGGATTAGCCAAACAATAAGAAAGGAGAAATATAAAATGTTGCCTCACAAATTAAAAAAAAAAAAAAAAAAATCTGTAAAACTTCCATAAGAAAATGTAGGTCAAGTAGACTTGATTTCTGGAAATGCTGTTCCGGCTGGAATGAGTGATGATGGCAATATAAGAATATGGTAACTATTTATTTATTTTTTTCCCATTGAAAACTTTAAACTGGTTGCCCCGATTTTGGCATTTATTTTCAACACTTTGTTTTACTTTTCAAACTTTAATTCTCTGATATTTCATGTAATACCTAAAATAGAATTATGAAATATAAGCATACCAAGTAGGTTCATTTCTATATAATTCTGGAGTCACATCTACACTATTGTGTTGTTGTTTTCCATGTGACTCTTTTGATAAGTATCCCACAAGCCCAGGAATTTGAATGTCTGTGAAGTATGAAAACAGGTGGGGGACTATATTACACACCTGTTTGAGACTAAGCTGGTTTGCAGTGAAACTCATTATTTCATGCTTCCCATAAGACATAAGGGTTATAACAAAACTCTTCTGCTTTTATAGTCAAGAAAAGTTGTATGGAATATTGTTCTCAAGGGAATAATCTAGTACCCTGTAAAAGGGCAAGTTAGTAGTAACAGTTTATAGTCCATTTCCTTCTCAAGCTGTCTGTCAACCTCAGTGTATGTCTTTCCACACTGTAGGAACTGTCTTTTAGAATCCTCTCTGCACATCAAATAACAATAATTTAACTGTCAGAAAGCAAAGGGACCCAATGGCAATTTTACAATGCTTTCTGAAAAAGTGCTGTAAAGTGTTAGTCCTGATTTTATTTAGCTTCTGACAAGAAACCAAGATTCATATTAAATAACAAGCTTAGAAGACAGATGTTAAGAATACTTCAGGCATTTAGGAATCACAACATATTTAATATTGCATCATTTTTCTTTGCCATGCACTCATGGAACTAAATTTAATTTAATGACCAGATGATGCTAATCAGTATAACACTGCTAGTGCAAATTTTAATTAATCTCAGAATCTGTGCCTTCTCAGTTTGGAATCAGATGTTGTCTGTAGTGGGTTTGAATCTTATTGGCTCTGGGAGTCAGAGATGTGAAGCAAGAGCAGTTTGTTAAGATTTGCAGAGCTGCTGGTGTTAAGACTGATGAGATGTTGTTCTTCCAGTGAAGTTGCATAAGTTTGCACATTGACTTCAATTAGAAAAAGATTAAGATCAGGCTCCAGATTTCCTTTCACTTTTAATTGTTAATTGCCATATCAAACAAACAGATTGCATACATGGACATGAAGATTAATAGCTCTGAACCCTTTGAAGCACTCAAGATGATTTTTAATGGGTTAAAGGCTCCTCACTTCTGCCTTCTAGCCACTAAATTCTGCAATAAGAAAAAAGGTCCTGATCTCTGGAAATGGTGCCTTGTTAAATTTCCTTAGCAGAAAAGATACTACTGTGTAGCATTACATGTGGTTACTGTTAAGTCACATCCTTGCTGTAAGTTACCATAGTGTAGCTAAGATAATCAGATGTGACAAATGGCAGCGTGGCAAATCGGTCTGGGTAGTTACCCTTGCAGTACAGAGCATACACAAGAAGGGGCTTATACTGCATTGCACCAGCCAATGAGAAGCCATTGACTTTGAGCTGCACTTACAAAAGAAAAAGAAAGATCATAGGCAACTACATAAAATCTGATGGAAAAAAAATGGTAAAGCAAAACATAGGAAACCACGTGAAAGGAATTTCTATTTTGGAAAGAGTTTTTCAAGAAAAAATTAAAAATATTTTGCTAAATTTATTTTCTGACTTCTGTTGTAAAACCAGAAAAAGTGTGGGTTTTACAAAACTGTATGATGACAGACATAAGTCTTAATAGAAAGAGAAGAATAGTAATTGATGTTAATAATGCATTTTATTGAAAATGAATTTCTTAGTAAAAGTGTTCCATTCCAATTTAACAAACACTTTTTCCTATTCTGCACATACATACAAGACAACTTGATAACAGAGCAGACATTATACATGCTTTAGCTTATTTTCTGGAAAGACAATTGGTGACAATCAAATATAAGTGCTACAGAATGGATCCTATTACTATTGTTGAAGATATAGAGGACAGGGTTTTTTTTTTTGTTTGTTTGTTTGTTTTGTTTTTAACTGAAAACCTTACACTTTGCTTTGGATAAAAGACAATCATGGCCTTGGAAAATAAAACACACAGATAAAAATGGACCTTGAAGAGGCATAATACATAGTAGAAGTGCTTTTTAGATGCTTTCTATTCCTTCACTTCATTAATTTTGAATTTTTATTTGGTGAAGTGGTTGCTGAGTACCATCATTTGTTTAACATTTGTTTATGTAAAAGAATCCTCAAAAATAGAAAGCAAATAGCCTTTACTCATGTCTGTGAGCCAGAAGAAGTGGTAGAAATGGAAATAGGTCAACACAAAACATCACTCAGAAGGGTTTTTCTTTATAGCTTTTTCAGAATCACCTGTGATGGTGCATATCTGGTGATAGCATCCAAATTCTTCAGTGACTTTAGTGTCAAAGAACACTTGAAAGGCTACAAAATTTAAGCTCCTAATCTAGGCATTTCTTTTAATTTTACTCTTACATTACATTATACCAGTTAAAAGATATACTACAGACCACGTTAGCTCAGATTGTGGGTCTTTGTTGTTCAATGGAGACTGAAATTTTCACAGACTGTATTCTGATTGTGAATGACTTGTCCCTACCAACAGCACACTTGTATTTTTAACAATATATGCTCTAGGCCTAAGATATCCTCTGGGCTATGCACTTAGGCTGGGCACAGATCAACAGCTCCTGCCAAGGAGTTTAATATCCCTGGCCATTCACTTCCTTCCTTATGCTTCCTGCAAACAGTTTTTGTCATCTTGACCAGTTCTGCCAAGACATGGGCAGCAAAATCTATTTACTAAAGCATTAAAGCTAGCCATGCTGACGGGGGAATTGGAACCAGATTAGGGACACAAACTTTTTAGACAGAGCAGTGAGAGCCAGAACAACATGTCTGACTGTCCCTAATATTTGGAATTGCTACTGTATGTTCCCCTTCACAAGACTCAGACTTTTGCCATCTGAGTACTGGTGTATTAATTCTCATGGTTTTAGAAAGATTTCCAGCATATGGTTATTCTTGCATTTTCTTTCTATAGTTCCTTTCCTCTTCTCTTCTCTTCTCTTCTCTTCTCTTCTCTTCTCTTCTCTTCTCTTCTCTTCTCTTCTCTTCTCTTCTCTTCTCTTCTCTTCTCTTCTCTTCTCTTCTCTTCTCTTCTCTTCTCTTCTCTTCTCTTCTCTTCTCTTCTCTTCTCTTCTCTCCTCTCCTCTCCTCTCCTCTCCTCTCCTCTCCTCTCCTCTCCTCTCCTCTCCTCTCCTCTCCTCTCCTCTCCTCTCCTCTCCTCTCCTCTCCTCTCCTCTCCTCTCCTCTCCTCTCCTCTCGATTTTCTCAGTTGCTGGAATAGGTCTGAACATCAATAGACTCATGGAATGCTTTACCTCACTCCTCTCAGGGACTGCTCTGTGATTACAGGTGGGTTACATTGTCTGGAGCACACATGAGACTTCAGAATGTCGATGAAATATTACGTAAGGAGCACAGCAGAAAAGTCTGAATGTACACTCTCCAAGTACATGGATACTATTTGCTATAGATAGCTCATGATGGACATGAAGGGATTTGGAACAACGTTGCTGGAGATAGCTGAGAAATACATAGCCATTCACAGTCTGAAGAGAGTCTAGGTGGAGGAAACTGCTCTTTTCCAGGCCTTTTTATAAAGCGGCAAATAGGAAGTCAGCTAATCAATTTTTATCTTTATCTAAGTCGTGGTGTTAAATTTATTAAGCATTCTATGAGTACAATTCTCCTGAGTAACTGAATTTGATTTATTAATCAAATAGTATTCTTGTATTAGAATTGACTTAGTTTAAATGAGATAGTCTATTTCAAATTGGGGATAAAGAGCACCAACTATTCTAATTCTTCAATACTCTGCTATTTTTTTTTTATATTCTGAATATTCAATTCTGATAATAATTCAGTACATATTATTTTACAGAGACAGAAAATTTGCTGATAACCAAAAATTTACTGTCAAACAGTTCACCAAAAAATTAAACAGTTATTGCTTTGCATTTTGTTGTATTTTGTTTTTTCTTTCCACAATTAAAATTACAGATAATTTAATCCTGTTTTTTTTTTTCAATCTCAATTAAAAATAGCTTAGAATACTCACTAAATGTCATTGATCAATTTGTACATGCACCCAAATAATACACATAGGGTATACCTATATTAAATCCACTAGATGCTACAATCAAATAAACATAGATAAAAAAGTGAAACTATCAATAGATATTAGTTGTTATCATTTCGTAAAACATACCCATGTAATAGAAGTAAATATATCTAATTTTAGTTATTACATTGAAATGTGTTTTCTGGAGAATTATTTCCAGTCTAAGTAACCATATGGAAGCCGAAAACCATAAAAAAAAAAAAAAAAAAAAAAAAAAAAAAAGATGGCTTATATCACCTGCATAACTTATTTTGTTCTTTGCCTTCAGGCTTTAAAACCCGCTTCCCATATTTTTTCCTTTCTTTAGAAATAATGTACATCAGTTTAATTTATCCCAGGTCCCAACAGAAGGATCAGATGTTAAGCATTTAATACTGTGGTTTCAAATCCAATTTTACAGTGCTCATCATTTTAGAAGTGACAGAATCCGAAGTGAGCATTTATATAAAAGAAAGAAAGAAAGAAAGAGAGAAAGAAAGAGAGAAAGAAAGAAAGAAAGAAAGAAAGAAAGAAAGAAAGAAAGAAAGAAAGAAAGAAAGAAAGAAAGAAAGAAAGAAAGAAAGAAGGAAGGAAAAAGAAACATAACAGCTGAACTTCTCAGTGTGCATGTGCTTCAGTTTTCTTAAGATAGAACTTTTGTATGAAGATGTAACTTAATAACAGTTTCTGAAAATATTGCCTAGGAATAATTTTCAGTGTAAGAACTGTTTTTTAATTCAAAATAAGAAAAGCTTTAAAGTAAAACCTTGCATTTATGAACATATTTTTATGTATGTTCTTCTACTAGTACTACTGAAACTAGTGTACAGGAACACAGAGTGTAGCATAATCACTTTGCTGTTTTATGTGTGCAGTAGCTTGTGTATTGTCCTAATTTCTTCCTCTTCTTTGGATTGGTTTTGTCTAACTTGACATCAAGGTGAATTATACAGTACCATCTCTTATTCTGAGTGTGTCACTAGAACAGTAAAAGATTCAGATAATCTCTTCTGCCTCTGTGATACATACCAGTGAACAATCTCTGCCATTTGAGTCAATCTGTATAGATGTGTTCACTGTCCTACTGATCAAGTCTACTACCCTCAGTGGATTAGTATCTGTATTTTCACTGCATGTATGGTCTTCAGGCCCTACAGCAAAGATCATAAGTACAGTAAAATATAATATTTAGGGCTCATGATATTCTATGATATTTCCAGCAAGTAAGATCTGTTTTTATAAGTTCTTCCCTGCTCCTCAGTGAACAAGTAGCATCCACAGGTTCAATGTTATTAACTTCAAAAGTGGTCTGCTACTCAAAACCAGTGTTGAGTCAACAAACCAAACAGAAGACTGGAGTGAGCAAAGGTATTTTTTTGGCTCAAAACGTAAGTCACAACTGATGGAGAACAGAAGGGTCTCCAACTTTACTTGCAGAGGAAAACAAGACCTGACAGAGGGCTTTCACAGGTGTAATAAATGACTATCGAAAAGGGGCCTGTGATTATCACATATCTCTTTGACAGTAACAGAAAATATAAATGTTATTGTTGGCTACCCTTCTGCTCTCCCAGAAAATCCAGTTCCACTTGGGATACATTCCATCAGGAAAATCTGTATCTGATTATAAAACAAATACAAATTTAACAAGTGAAATAGTGATTGTGGCCTGAAAATCTATGATGCCATATTATTTTTATTTTATTTTTTTACTACACCAACCTGATTGTTGAAGAAAATCATAGAATCATAGAATCACAAGGTTGGAAAGGACCTACAAGATCATCTAGTCCAACTGTCCTCCTATCACCATTACTACCACTAAGCTACCAAACTGTATCTCGTAGCACCTCATCTAGATGCTTCTTGAACACTGCCGGGGATGGTGACTTCACCACCTTCCTGGGCAGGCCATTCCAGTGCTGGACCATGTTTTCCTTATCTAAAGAGATCTATTCTAATCTAAATCTCCTCTTACACAACTTGTCGCCATTTCCTCGGGTCCTATTTGTTGCCTGGGAGAAGAGGCCGACCCCCTCCTCATCCCAACCTCTCTTCAGGATGTTGTAGAGTGTGATGAGGTCTCCCCTGAGACTCCTCTTCTCCAGACTAAACAATCGCAGCTCCCTCAGCTGCTCCTCATAAGACCTGTGCTCCAGACCCCTCACCAGTTTCATTGCCCTTCTCTAGATGTGCTCCAGGGCCTCAATGTCTTTCTTGTATTGAGAGGCACAAAACTGAACACAGTACTCGAGGTGCAGCTTCACCAGTGCTGAGTACAGAGGGATAATTACCTCCCTGCTACTGTTGGCCATGCTGTTTCTAATGCAGGCCAGGATGCCCTTGGCCCTCTTGGCCACCTGGGCACAGTATCGGTTTGTGTTCAGCTGAGAGTCAGCCAACAACCCCAGGTCCCTTTCCTCTTCGCCATTTGGCCCTAAGCCTACAGCACTGCATGGGGTTATTGTGGCCAAAGTGCAGGACCCAGCTCTTGGCCTTGTTGAACCTCATCCCATTCACCTCAGCCCAGTGATCCAGCTTATCACTCTGAAGGGCCTCCCTATCCTTAGGCAGATCAACACTACCTCCCAGCTTGGTGTCATCTGCAAACTTACTGAGGGTACACTCAATCCCCACATCTAAGTCACCAATAAGGATATTAAACAAGATGGGCCCCAATACTGACCCCTGGGGAACACCACTTGTAACGGGTCACCAGCTGGACTTGACTCCATTGACTTCTACCTGCTGGGCACAGCCATCTATCCAGTTCTTTACACAGAGAAGAGCATACCTGTCCAGGCCACGGGCAGCCAGTTTCCTCTGGAATGGTTACAGTATCTTACCAGAGTGTAAATCACTAGTGGTGGTACCAGTGAGGCTACAGGTCTAACAACAAATCAGAATCTTCTTCGTGATCGCAATATAATTAACTGAAATGTCCATCCACTCCTCAGAGTCTGTGACATAAGACTGCATGGGTAACCATTGTACAATATTGGAAAGAAGCCAAAAGTTTAATGTACACAAAAGCAAAATACTTTCTTCATCATGAAGGGGCTCCAGGAGTTCAGGGTTCAGACACACTAATGTGGTAATGTCACAGAGTTTACACTTACACTACTTCTAGTGATGGTCGGAGGATGTTTGGCTGATAGACTGATTCCACAGTAGAGGATGAAGAAACCGTATATAATCCATTTCTGACACAGCAATCCCTTCTAAAAAATTATAAACTAGTATAAAGCCCTCTATTCTTTTTATTTATTTATTTATTTGTTTGTAGTAGCCTATTTCTCTTATGTAGCTTCCCTGCCCTTTTCTTTGGAAGCTATGTGAAATGCCAAAATTTACCCCCTTAAACAAAGCACAGCCAAAAATAGCCAAGACACTTGATACTGAAGCAGCTCTTGTGCTACCCATTTAAGTTATGTATCAAGGCTAAATCTAATCAAGGCCACATTTTATTTATACATTTCATGATTTAAACTCATTTAAACTTTTAGTCAGATTTCATTAGGGGAAACACTACCGTGCACATCATGCAGTAGTAAAGCTAATGTGCTTCAAGAATTTGAAAGGATTTAGAGATCAGAGTGTCTGATTTCCAAATTTCTTTTTCTTTTTCTGCCTGGCTGTTGGAACAGGTCTGTATGCTGCACACAGTTTGTTTCCTAGGACACTAATATAGTCAGCATGCTCAGTAGAAATGTGTAAACACAGACATTCCCTATAATCAGTGCTTTTGGTGTCTTAAGGCAAGACTGTTTTTTTTAGGAAATGCAATTTATGGTCAGGATTAAATTTCTCCTTCTGACTGATAACGTCTTGAGGTTGAATGAGATCATAATTATTGTGTCTTTTTGTCCTCCATCTTAGATCTTCATTCCCTGAGTTAGTGCTTCAGGAACAGGAAACTGAAAGAAATGTATCTGAAATGACTTAGTTTTACCTCTGCAAAAATAGAATGAAAATCTTAGTAATATATAAATAAGTATTTTTAAAATTGTGAACAAGAATAATATTTCTAATTATCATTGTTGTTTCATACTGATCTATTCTGAGATTAAACAAACAAACACATGACAAAGCAGTAATAGAGCCCTAACTATGAGGATTGCTCTGAAAGTAATGTCTCCTATTTTATTATGTTGGCCCCTAACATCAAAGGCAGATGTTGGTGGGACAGTAGAGGATGAACCTTCCCAACAGTACTCCATTACATTTTGTTGCTGTGATACAGATGGCAGCAGAGGAGCAGTGTGACAGAATGACATCTGTCATGGAAATGCCAGTAAAGCAAAGGTGAGGAATTGAATTCCTCCATGAAGAAAAAAATTGCAACCAATGACATTCATCAGTGCTTGCAGAACATTCATGGAGACCAAACAGTGGATATGAGCACAATGAGGCGCAGAGTGGTGTATTTCAGTAGTGGCAACAATGATGTGATAGACATATTCTGAATGGCCATGCACAGCTGTCACACTGAAGAACATCTCAGTCAGCTCGTGTGCTGAGGGGAGACCTTACTGCTCCCTTCCAATATCTGAAAGGTACTTACAGCAAGAGCAGGGTTTTTCTCTTCTCACTCGTGACAGGTGACAGGACGAGGGGAAATGGCTTTAAGCTGCGCCAGGGTAAGTTTAGGTTGGATATCAGGAAAAAACTTCTTTACTGAAAGTGTTGTTAAGCACTAGATTAGGATCCCCAGGGAGGTGGTTGAGTCACCATCCCTGAATGCGTTTAAAAAACATTTTGATGTGGTGCTCAGGGACATGATTTAGCAGAAGGTTGTTAGTTAGGGTAGTATGGTTAGGTTGTGATTGGACTTGATGATCTTTAAGGTCTTTTCCAACCTGAGCAATTCTATATATTGGCATATTAATACCAAGGAACTGTGTATGTTGCTTAATATGCATTGGAAATGATGGTGGCAGTGTTGGAATATCACAAAGTCCGTGACAGGTCCCACCAAAGAACCGTCAGGAACTGCTGAACTAAGGCAAAGCTGAAGATGACAGTTTCCTGGATCACATCATTACCAGCGATCAGATGTGGCGTCACAGCTATGAGCCAAAGTTAAAATAGCAGTGCATGGAGTGGTGTCATGTGACTTCTCCATCAAAGCAAATGTTAGGCAGCCCTCAGCAGGTAAAGTGAGGTACAGCCTCTTTTTGGGATAGGAAATAGGTGATCTTTCTGGATTTTCTGGAAACCAGACAAGTTATCAACTTTGACTGCTACATCATGACACTGACTAGACTGAAGGCTAAAACTTCCATAGTCAGGTCAGAGAAGAAGAAAACCTTTCTCTTGTTAAACAATAATACTAGGCCCCATACCAGTTTGAAGACCATGAAGCACATCACCAGTCTTAGCTGGACTGTCCTATCACACCCACCATATAGTCTGGATTTGGTGCCTCCAGATTTCCATAGGTTTGGGCTGATGCAATATAGATTGCATGGGCAATGTTTTCCCTGCTATGACATTGTCATAGCAGCTGTGAAACAGTGCAGAATTTTATGAGTATGGTATACAGGCTCTTGTTCATTGCTGGTGAAAATGCATAGCTAATGGTAGTGACCGTGTTTAAAAAAATGGTGTTTTGTAGCTGAGAATTTGCTATATTAAATAGTGTTATTGTATTCTCTGTATATGTTGCAGCTTCCACAAAAATAAATAGGAGATATTACTTTTGGAGTGACCTACATAAATTTTATTCTCCTTGTTTGTCAGGTCTCTTCTTGTCTGATACTCCCCTATACTGTCAGCCCAGCTATCTATGAAGCTATAGAATCTCACACTTTGGCTTCTCTTTTGACTCAAATATATATTGAAGACTCACAAGAAAGATTTATTTATCTTCTCTACAAAAGTAAATAAAAAAAATCCCTCTACCTTTACCTTTTATTGTAGTGTGTGGCTTTTTTTTTCTCCTGGTGCAATTTCACCATAGTCCCCAGGAATGGAATTCTTCCATTTTCATACGTGTTCTATCATACAACACTGAAAAGTCAGTACATAGCAAAGCTTTAGTGACCCTGGGCATATTTGAACTTGTGATCTGTAGATGAAAGGCTTCATGTTCAATTCCCAATCCCATGACTCATCCAGTCTCCTAGTATAATTTTGGTTTCGGAAAGAAGTTTTTGAATTACGAGTGTGTAAAAAGCTTTCTGACAGAGTTGCAATTTTAAAACAGAATGGCCTGATTTACAGACATGTTGAACCCTCAGGGTCTTTCTGAATTAAGAGTATGTAACAGTTGGAAAAGCAGACCTTATGTAGCACCTGTCTTCAAAACACTGCAAAAAAGGTAAACATATTGCTGCAGCATCTAGAGATCATGACCTCAGATGCAGATATGGGGCTTGGCTTGAAAAGAACTGGCTTCGATAGCATCATTCCTTCTCTCCTCAGCTTGTGAGGAAACCACTACAAAGGAGCTTTTGAAGATGCTGGGCATGTGGTGTGTCCTGAAGGGCTAACGAGATGAGGAGCTCTGCTTTCTGACAACAGAGTATGAATAGATCCCTGATCTCTGATTGTATCCCTTTGTCAAACTCTAACTTTCTGCCTGCATGTCTTTTGGGCAAAAATATATATTTATATATATAAAAAATCTCTCCTAGCAGTGAATTGCATAGTGAAAATCTACTTTTCTTCAAGCACTTTGTTTTTCTGAGAGAAAGGTGTTTTGTTTTTTTTTTCCACAACAGAATCAGGCAATTAGAGGATGTGTGAGTAAACCTAGAGCTGCACAAAAGGACTAAAGTGTGCCCTGATATGTAGGTTATATCAGTTTCAGTTTCAAGCCAAACACCTCAACAGTACCAACATCATGGAAATCAGCTAATCTTCAGAGTAATCCAACTGTCAATGTGGATAATTTCAGGCAATCATATTCATTTTCAGATATGCCTTATGTTATTTAACATTCTCAGCTTCCATCTACCTCAGCAACATGAATGCAGCTTGTGCAAGCTATATGCTGTGGTTAGCTTAAACCCGCACTCACACACAGCCAACAAAAGCAATTGTTTTTGTAGGTCTTAGATAACCCCTTAGCAATTGAACTCCCTTGAGACTACATAGTCATATCAACCATTATTCCTCACAGAAGAATTTTCGGAATGTGGTAGCTAAGTTAAAAATAATTTTAAAAACAGTATCCAGGAGAGATGTTGCCAAAACAAAGAAATAAGGAGATCAGGAAGGAGGCAAACTATCTTGATTAAGGGACCTTGGATAAGCAGAATCCTTATGAACTTCTCTCTTTTTGCACAATTAGCATCTTAAGTGTCTTTAACACAGATTATAGTACTTGTCTGAAACAGAAAAAGATTTTCTTGCTAAATTAAAACCACTTCTTGCTTGAGCTAGGTAAAATATACTTCATCATAAAATAGTTTAACAAGTAAAGCCATTATAATTAGCATAGAAAGCTACACTGGAAATTCTTTACTGCTGTTACTGGGCCTGTTTGGTGGAAATATATGTGTGATTAAACTTTATTTTAGCCTAAGAAAGCGGTAAATACAAACAGTGAAAAATAGAAACAGAAAATAGAACTATAACAGTTCTAGATTCAAAAAAATTCTGTAGCTTGCTTCAGCTGCAGAGGGATTACATCACTCAGCCAAATTACCAGAGAGGGTGGAAAGAACTATTTTTTGATTCTGTTTTGGTGCAGGAGATTTAAAGTTCTGTAGTTCTTTTTCTCAGTCAGACTAGTGAATGCTAGCATTAAGTTTGCATATTTTCAGGTGGAAGGTCAATATAACTGCTAGTTTACTGTGGTTTTGGACAAGACTATTATTCCCTTAAACAGTCTTTGTAAAAGAAAACAGTTCACTTTTAGTTTGACCTGTGTTCAAATACTGCTAGGAACAAAAATGTGACCTATAAGAAAACCTTGGGATGAAATTGGACCATGTGTTTTTCTTTCTACTAAAATCCCAACTGACAAGAGTTTCCTGTAGTCCTGTATTTTATACTAAACTGTTTACACAGTTGAAATAACCTTGCATCCCAGTAACAATTTTTGAAAGTTCTAGTGCTTGTTTTCTCCACTAGGTGTCACCATAAGGCAAGGACTTTGGATTTGAAAAAGTAAGAAAAATGTTAGAGAAAAGGCTTTGTATTCAGTCCTTGGGGCTGAAGTGGGATAACTGTACTTGGTTACCACTAAAGAAAGCCCAGCCTAGCTCTGAGACAAAGAGAAAGGTAACTACACCATAGTCAGTATGAGAGAAAGTTACAAAAAAATCTCCAAATCAACAAACGAAAAATAAACAGCCAAATAACAAAGCAACACGTCCCCCACCCAGTCAACCAACCAAACCAAACCAAAATAGGCTGTGTCTATGAAATATCTTGTTTCCTTACTAGTATTCATGAAAGATTGAGTGTTTCATTACAAAAATTCATTTGGGAACAAGGCTAGGGAAGCTATTTTGCCTGACTTTTGAGAGAATTTGTCATAGTTTCATCTATCTATGTAATTTTAACCTTCTCTTTTCCATTAAAGTATTTAACTCAAAGCTGTCAGTCATTCACCATGGAGTAGCAATTTAGCGTAATCCCACTTAGAAAATCATAGGCAGAAATCACAGCATTACCCCCTTTACCTGCAACAGTTACTGCCAGATCTGTTTTTCACCTAAATGAACTGTGGCTACATCCATAATGAGGGGAGGAGAAAGGGGGGGAAAACCCTTTCTTTCATTAACTATTCACTACTAGGTTTTAATTTCTCTTATTTCTTCTCTTTCACGTAGTAATATTTGATACCACAGTAAATGATTTAGACAATAATTGGATCTATTCATTAAAATTTTTATTATTATAGCTACTTTTTAACACTTTATCCAGTCTATTTTATCAAAAAACTACTGCAACACCTTGTGAGTGAGAAAAGACTTTCTCTGTATTTGAATTCAGGCCAGATTGCAATTGCAAAAAGCATGGCTAACTTCTGTGGCCTGATTCTTTATTACACAATTTTG
Organism: Gallus gallus; assembly: GCF_016699485.2. Lineage (NCBI taxonomy): Eukaryota > Metazoa > Chordata > Aves > Galliformes > Phasianidae > Gallus > Gallus gallus. The sequence goes on from NC_052532.1 coordinate 42,007,344, forward strand.
GTCAAATTAGGAAACTCAAATATAGAAAAAGTCATGAAAGCACAGATTTGAAGGCATAATGTGAAAGCCAGTCTATCCATCCCACATTATCATGCCACTTGCTGTTTTTGACTGTTCATACATGAAAGTGAGTTAACCTTTTAGGGTTAAAAAACACAGTCTTTTACTGTGGCCACAAAACCAAAATTGATTTGAACATGTTTGAACAAACATAGACTGACTCTAAAGTAGACTGTTCCTTTGTTATTTACCAATATATTGAAATTTAACACTTTCTGTGTACTTTTAGATTTTCTTCAGTTCTACAGTCTTTTTGAGGTTTTATATATATACAAAAATATACCTGAATCTTTAAGAAATCTGTGTGTGTATATACATATATATATGTATTAGGGAATGGCAAGAAGAAGTGCTGGTTTTGAGCATGGGTAAGGTGATGTGGAGAACATTCTGCATTCCTGCTGAGCTCTGTAGCTTTGGATAGACAGTTTTATTTTCATGAGTCAATTGCAGAAATAGATAGTTTGGTCAGCTTAAGAGATGAGGTAATAAACAGTAATTTTTTTGAAAGGATCCCAACGCACTGCATGAACTACAGTGGTAGAAGGCTATCAAACTACTCTTCTAACAGATCTTTCATGATTAGAATAGAGAAAGATCAAGGGAACTTTACAACCTGCTCAAACCTAACTCAAATAATTCCTCTGGAAATATCATTCTGACTTGATTTTTAGATTAAAATATTGTATAAATGCGCTGTCAAGATTATCATCCACAAGACTTTGGGCTTAGAAGACAGATCATTGCTGGATGTTTGTAAGCATTGTAATTTACACAGCCACAAGACCAATGTTTTCAGTTATTTGAAAATACAGTGACCTCAAAAATACCACACAATCCATGCAAATAACAAGGAAATGGGATAGTAATGTAGCACAAATCTCCAAGTAACTCTGGAGGTTATGGGAATTTCCTTTACTACCCATGAAGTCCGAACATATGTAAATTGTTCCAGGAAAGGGAAAAACTGGAGAAAATTTAGGATGAAACAGAAGATCAGAGGATTAAATTGCTAGTACCAGGATATTGGTTCAAAGAATAAAATAGCATTTCTTTTTCTCTCTTAAAAAAAAAAAAAAAAAGTTGATTATTTAGGTATAGTTAGGTACAAGTTAGGTCTGAGTTTCTGTTAGTTTGATTTCAGTGAAAATTTTCTCTCCAGATTAGGAGGATAAAAGTATTCATCAGCCTTTGGTTTTACGAAGACACTAACAGTGCTGTGTGTGCATTATGTGCCAATTACTTAGCATCAATCTGGAGAATATTTACTTTTTTTTCCCTAATCTCCATGTAGGTCTACATCCTATCCCTCAAAACCACTTTCTGAATATGCTATTTTAGATGACTGCATGTTGCAGTTCTATTAATAATTATCAGTGTCAGACAACTAGTTTTGTTCTACAAACACAAAATAGGCTTTTTTTTTTTTTTTTTTTTTTTTTTTTTACTGTTAATAGCTCTTTATCTTTAAAGTAAAAGCAATTTTTATAAAATTATTTGGTGTCTTGGAAACTTCTGCTAGGTCATAAGAAGAGCAAATAAGACCACTAAGCATTTTAAGTATAACACAAAATCCCAGCTACAGCAATTTTTGTTCAGAATTTGATTCACTGCACGTAACATAGATAAATATAAATGCATATGAACAAGGATAGGATGATTTGCTACTAGGTCTGAAACCTCTTAATTTTCATTGTCAAAAGTTAAGACTGAGGCATGCTATTTCCAGGATGCTACCACCAGAAGGCAGCACAACACATCAGAATTATGTGTGTTTTTGGTAGAAATCAGTGGAGCATCTATCAGTAATTTTCTCTGATGATGTGTGCTCAGGAAAATTTGCAGAGTAATAAGACATTTTTTATTAGTGAAGTAAATGGGAAGCTTTTCTATGAAACCATTTTATGGGCAATATCAGGCCTTCTTCCTAGTGCAGAGTTCCGCAAAGTTGTACACTTGTTCTGCAAGGCACCAAATGTTGTAAATCTCATCTGAAAGATGTTCATGAAAAAGATACCACTGGGTTGAGTCAGGCTGATTGATGATTCCTAGCTACTCCTGGCTACATTGTTTTCCCATTGAGAACAATGATGAAAGTCACTGATACTCAAATTTTGGCAACTACTCTTTGTTAAACTCTGTGAGGCTGTAGGTGTTAGTGAAGTAGGAAATATTATACTTGAAAATATATTATTTGAAGATGGAATGCTGAGTACAGAAATTTCCTTTTCGTTCTTTTCAATAGCCCACCATTATAGTTCATGGATATGCTTACTGTTGTTATTGCTTCTAAGGATGACTTTCATCAGATCTGAACCTCTACACTGCTCTCAATACAGCAGCTGTTGCAGAAAGAGGTCATTGCAAGAATATATTGGTGTGAGAGTAGACAAAAGGGGGTACATATGAAATCACACCGTCCTGGGAAGCAGTGATATAGTGATTTCTGTGGAGTTAGCTGCTATTTTACAATAGGATCTAGCCAGAAATCATTTTCAAAAGAGTCAAGAAAGCTAACATTCTTTATGTAAGTACCACTTACTGAAGTATTTTCTAGTAACTACAGCAATCTACCTAGTCATTTTCACTCCTTCAGACATTCTTCAAGAAGGCTGAAAAAATTTCAGGACCATTTACAACATCAGGAGATTTGTATTGTCTAGATAATAATAAGTGATCATTAAGACCATTTGCCTCTCTACTTTCAGCATGAGTGGGTTATATGAAGAAAATACAGCACCCTCAGTAAAGTGGATGTCATGTTATGCATGGACAAGGTAGCTTTGCTCTTCTTTGAAAAAATACATTTCAGAATAGGAGGGAGAAAAAGTTCCTTCATCATCTACTTCGTGAGAAATAACATTCAAGAGCTCGTGGTCAACTGCTTCAGGTAAGAGAGGTCTGCCTACAGCTCACATCTGCCTTCTCACCATAAGGTCACCTGATACTAAGAGATGGCTACCAAATAAGAAATGAAAGTGGCTAAGCAAATCCCCTTTGAAGTTGGAACTTCACTGTTGCTACTAAACTCTGTTGTAACACTAGAGTCACTTTGATTAGTGAATGTTCTGGACCACTGTTGGTGACATGACCCAGTCGCAGGAAGTTTTCCTCTTGATGTTCATACACCACTGAAGAGAGGGATCACCAGCCACAGCTGAGCATGTGCCGGCTGTTACACTGCTACACTTCATTCCTCTCTCTCTTCCTTATTAGCAATGGCTTCCCTGTGGTCGTCCACAGTCATATGTCATACAGTAGCTTCTTTGCTAATGACCACATGCAGTATTTTATTTTTCACCCTCAAAGACTTTGTCTTCTGTTTCATGAAAGCTGTTGTTTCTACCTGGCTTTAAGCATATATGTACTTTATCTTTTTCACTATAATATTTCACTGGTCCCCCAGGATAAGCAGATTGCTGAGATAGTGGATATTTTGAGCAACAATCTCTGCAGAAAGATGGCTGCCATGCTTGGGAGCTAAGAAGCACAAAGATTTTGTCTTCAGTGTAACAGCTGCCCAAATTTAGATGGTGTGGATAGCTGGGAAATTAGTATCAGATGTTTGGGGCCTTAAAACAGAATAGTGTAGATGTGGCCGTCATAGTCCTGCCAAGCTGCATATCTTGCCAGCAAGTTTGATTCATTTTAACCATGTCAAAAATACTTTCAGATAAAATGTAATGAAAGTAGTTGACTATGATACAAAAGGCTCTAAGAGAAGTAATATCTCAAGTATTTGTATCATGCTGCTGGACTGAAAGTAGACTAGCCAGAGAATTTTGTCAGAAAATGAAAACATTGTTTAGGTATAAATTTCATAGTAGTCATTTGCCACATGACTGGAAAGTCATAAAAGCACATTCAATGAGGGGTAACAGAGCACCTTGTTCTGATGTTCACTTGCTCATCTTTGTCTTTAATGTTTTTCATTTACTAAGACTTTTAGTTCCATGGGTGAATGGTCTGCTGAACTGAAACCTATATTTCTGATAATCACAACACACTGCACAAATAAATTCCCTGAAAAACAAAACAATTGTGTGTGCTCCTGCGTTTCTGGCACTGCAGGTATCTCCACACTTTCTCAGCAACTTCAATACTTAGCAAAGCATTCACGTTCACTGGATCACAAGAGCAGGAGGAAAATAACAGTCATGTATGCACATAGCATATATTACGCTCAAAATGCTCGGACAGTTTCTACAGCAAAGTGAAATCTCAGACCTGCACTGACTAAACAGGAGGACCTCTTCTGCTGATTTCTTAACCTTGGCTTACTCTTTGTAACATGTAAATTCCAGATTTAGGCTACTGTTTATTTTTACTTGCTTGTTTTAAATGGACATCTAAATATAGATGCCTAAATGATTTGGTCACCTCTTAAGAGCAAAACATGCTGATCAATTCCAGCTAGCAGCCCTCAGTGGATGACAGGGTTTGGTCACATTGCTGCTGAGCCATGTTCCAGCACGGTGGAATGTAGCACCATCTAGTGAGTTGCAAGTGCCAGACACACTCAAACCGTAGTCTAAAATACATTCATATCAATTAAAAGAATCTAAAATAAATCAAAGTAATGCTTCCTTTCTTCATAGAACAAAAGTTTGCTGATTCTTGTTTTCTCTTCTAGTACAAAGCTCGCAATATCTTGAAGTTATTAAGTGTAACTGTCAGTCAACACTTAGTTAAATTGCAAAAAGACCTCAGCAAACTATTATTATTCATTTAGTTATGCACTATCAAAGTTAAAAGTGCTTATTAGATGAGTAATAAGATCATTATGAAGGGCATCATTTTTTTTTACCTTTTAAAGAGAACAAGAATCGTTTTGGCTCAGAAAAGCCACCAATGCTGTACCTGATCTAGTCTAGTAATTTATTTATATGAATGTAACATAATATTAAGATCATGTGCTGGATGTTCAATATGCTATATCACTTTGATCACTCACTATAGCAACATAAGCTCAAATTTTCTTGTGCAGAGTGCTTTGCTATACTGGAAGCTATCTGCAAGATTGTATCTAATTCCATCTCTGTTCTTGTTTTTCCTCTACTGTTATCTGCGTTGCTCTTATGACATTTCCCTTAATAAGCTCTTTGTATCTTTCTTTCACTCTTGTGTATGTGCCTTTTTCCATGTAACCTTTGTCAATCTTTGAAAACCTATACATGCAAAGCACTTTCTCTTGGCTTACATAACTTCTTAGTACAATATCCCCTTGGGAACCTTCTCAACAAGGAATCAGTTATTTGAAACAAAACAATACCAGTCAGAGACTGCCCAACCACAATTAGCAGAATATTCAGTATTGTCTCACAAAAAGCAGCTAGTACTCTCAAACAGTCCTCTGAATAGGGGGGAAAAAGAGTTAAAGAGAAACTGTACCCTCTGGTTCTGACTCTTGAATATTTCTTTTGTTGAGAAATTGTTTAAGAAAACACTAAATATTTTTTAAAACGCACATCTGGAATGTGCCTTTCTGTCAGCAGTACCATACTTGAAACCTTACAAACAAGAGGTTTAGAGGCAACATTTCATGATATGAAACCAGGAGCTCATGACAAACTTATAACAAGACATAGCATGTACTACTGTCTACAGTACATGACAGGATGTGAATGAAGACTTCCAGGATAATTTGTAAGTTTCTCTCTTAGTAGAAATGATAAAATACAGTAAGATTTATTGCAGGAGGTTTTGATTTAAAAAAATGAACCTGAGGAATCAACATATCTGTACTGAAATCTTCAGTTCCAGAATTGATTTTTTTTTGGGGGGGGTGGGGGGGTAGGGGGAGGAGTAATGTTTCTACCAATAATAGACACGGCTCTTCTCAGGAATCTAACTGTACCTTGTCAGAGTCTCGGTCAGTCTGGGTGCACAGGCAGAGGAAGGAAGGCAGGAATTTGGCAGCAGCCCAGATCTTGACATTCCTGTTTTTATTACCAGCAAACCCCAGAACACTTCTACAGCTTTACAGAAAAGAAACAATTTGGATGCACGTGCATCTGGTTCACACAAACATTATCATCTTTTGCTAGAAAGCGTGATCATGTCTTTTCCTCAAAGCCTGTATGTTGATATAAAGACATTTCTAACTTCTAACATATCTAGTTTCAAACAACACAATTTTGTGCATATTCATCATAGAATAGAATCATAGAATGGCCTGGATTGAAAAGGACCACAATGATCACCGAGTTTCAACTCCCCTGCTGTGGGCAGGGTCACCAACCACTAGACCAGGCTGCCCAGAGCTACATCCAGCCTGGCCTTGAATGCCTTCAGGGATGGGGCATCCACAACCTCCTTGGGCAACCTGTTCCAGTGTGTCACCACCCTCAGTGAAAAACTTCCTCCTAATATCTAACCTAAACCTCCCCTGTCTTAGTTTAAAACTATTCCCCCCTGTCCTATCACTATCATACCATCTTCATCACAATATAACTTATATTTGGATTAAATATGATCATTATATTTCTGCTTCTCCCCCTCCCCCCCCATACATTGTTTTTCACCTGTAAAACATTTTAGCTCTTTGGCATTTCTGAACATCTGGAGACCTTGTTAGACTCCTGGACATATTGGGTTTGCACCAGCTGTGCAGTTAGTTGATGGATGCTCCTGTATTGTTTTCCAGAGTGTTTTAGTCACAGAAATTTGGCCCTAACCAAAAAATCTTTTACACAATACCAAAAATTATTTATCTCATGAGTTAATTACTAATCAAATAAATAAAATGCTAAAAAGAGAGTTTATACATAACTTAGATCAACTTATTTTTGTTGGCACTTTTTTATGTCTTTGAAAGTGGACAAATAAATGTAAAGTTATCAAAGTTTTGTAACAGTAATGGCTTCAATAATAACAGTACAAGGTCATACAATCATAAAATACTCCATGAGACAAAGTGAACTTCTGGGTAAACAAAGAATGATTTGTACTTTGATCCAATTTAGTAGCTCTAATGCTCACAGAATCACATAGAGTGAACTAAAAGTACTGCTGCACTCCTAATGTACTTCCTCTAGGTATCGACTCATTCCCTCTCATATTTTTCTAACATGGCTAGTCACTGATTCAGTGATTCACTGATATCTATTCTCTTATTACAAAGCTTGCATATGACTGTACTTTTTTTTTTTTCAGTTTCTTTCTTTTTTCTTCGTTTTGTTTTGTTTTGTTTTGTTTTTAGATCCTCTGGCCACATTTTATACCTACTTTGTAGTTCTAAGCCCTGTTAGTTTTCAGATGTTCTAGATGTTACTATAAAAATAAAAGAATGGTACAACATCCTGTTGTTAAATCCAGATACAAACGTAACTGTGATGGGAGAAGGCAAGTTAGTAAATAAATGTTAAGTTCTATTTCTAGGTCTAGATCCTGAGATTGAATTCTCCATACTGATGATTGAAATCAATTTACAAACAAAACTGAAGATTATAATTAACAGCAATTTCAGTGTTCTGGACAATTTCTGTGTGGCTTGATTCACTTTTCTGTCAGTATCTCCTGTCCAAGTTGATGATTACAACAAAATAAATTGATTCACTTTGCCCCTGAGGAGATATGTGGATTTACCATTACAAAGTCAACATTTACTAATGTTTTACATGCAACATTAATCCGGTGCTGTGTCTACTTTAGCAATCAATACAACGCAGTAGGTGGGGACCTTTAGTGAGACAACTGATCCTGACACCCACAGGATTTCTGGTGTATTTATTTCAGATTAGTTAGTCTAATCAGGTTATGCTTGTTAACTATTGGAGCACATTATATGCAGTGCTGAAGGATATCTTCTTTAATTTAATATGAAAGATACCCATTAATCACACTGAGGACCCTCCAGGATGAATGCTTAAGGTATAGTGGACAGCAAGACCCAGGAGATCCATTTTAGAAACACGCCAATCTGAATCAGAATGTTAATATCCTTAGAAATATCCTGAGATATTTCAGTTTATTCTTACTTTAAGCATATGAGGAAGATGCAATGATTTCAGAAATGCTTGCAGTGGCAAATACTGATAAACATTGAAATATGCAGTCAGCAGATACATAGAAAAGATGCAGTAAAGTGGATCTAAGGACCATATTTTCAAGAAAACTTTCTGAATCCACTCAAATTTCAACTCCATTCTGTCATAATTGTTGAATTAAAATTTGTAAAGAAGTTTAGATAGTCAGAAAAAGTAGATATCAGCATAATTTATACCTTCAGTTTTGTAGAAGTTCAATTTCTGGTTTTTAGTTTTTGAGGGTGTAAATATCAGTAGAAATGAGTGCTGTTTTTCCTTTTTCCTTTTCAAAGATGTTTTGGTAACCTTCCCTTCAAATCCACAGATATCAACTCTATATTCTACATCACAGCACATAAAACACGGTGCGTTAAAGTATCCATTTCAGAGCAGCATTTTTATCAGAGGATTAGACTCTTTAGGGAAAAGTTAGAAATAATCTTTTTGCTTTGTATCTATTATGTGATTGTCAAAATATATGAGAAAGAATGTTCCACCTGTTATCTTGAAAGCAGACAGCTTTCCCAGTGGTATATCCCAGCAATGAATTGAGGAAATATTATGTTGACAGAGCTTGAGTGAAGAATAAAATGAGCATTGTTCTTCAACATCTCCCATACTCAGCTTTGGCAGCCAAGTAAGCAATCTAATGAGGGTATCTTGTGTAAGTAAATTTACAAGGTGACAACTTTTTATGGATCATTCTCCTGTTATAAAACATATGGCAAGTGAGTATTTTTAGAAGCAAAATTATTATAAGTTTTATTTATACATCTTATGGTCTCTCTGACAAAATAATTTTCATTAACTATTCTCCTTTTGGAGGCTAGTTAAAGACTCTTAACTGTCATTACCACTTTTTGTGAAAGGAGTAGAATGAGAATATTTCCCTCCAAAAATCTAAGAAAATAGCCATTTCAAAAACCTGTCAAATGGAAAAATAACTTCTCCATCTCTCTTTTATTTATTTATTGTTGTCCCTAGGTAAATAACATTCATAATACTTAGTGCTGAACAATTCTAAAAAATCTTGGTTCTGGAAACTGCATTTGGTCCTAGCCAGACAGTAGAAAACATTTTTTAACTGTGGGCCTTGTCATTCTCATGGCAGTCTGTACGGAGTGTGAATGGACTGCTGCATGTTCTGCAACTTAATAAGAGTTATTGTTTTGTTAGTTTTCAAATGCCAAATTTGTGAAAATTAATATAAAAATATTTTCATTCATCTGAGTTCTTCTAATAAAACAGTTTTAAAATACAGTAAATTGAATTTGAAATTGATACACAATTTTCTGTGCTACAAAAGGATGTGAAAGCAGGGAAGTTTGTGGATCCATTTCCTTACTTTTTTTCTAGTCCACTGCAAGGAATAGAAGTTACATAAATTAATGAAAGAAATTCTGGGAGCTTTCACTTTGTTTTGTTGCTAAGGAAACCATTTCCTTGGCATCAGTGCATCCAGCAGGTCTATCTCACTTTCCTCTGAGTTCAAACACAGGCAGTATTGTGGAAATGCACTTGGAAAAAAAAAAAGCAGAGATAAACAAGGAGGAAAAGATCAACAAAAGATGAAAGTTGATACAAGGATATTACCTAATTGAATTGAATTAACTCTTGTTTCTGTGTGAGTCAGCTGGAGAGCTATGCATAGAGGTAAGGATTTAAGGTTCTAGCAGGACTAGAGTTAAGAGCCAAAGAGGAACAGAAGCCTTCATGTGAGAAAGATTCATCTTCCCACGCTAATCTTGCCCCTCGCCAAGAAAAGAAAAAAAAAAAAAAGAGAGAGAGAGAGAAGGAGAGGGAAAGGGGAAAGGTAGAATAATGAATTCTGAACATAAAAACAGAAGACAGAGAGCCTGGGTTTCTGCTCTTCTACCAGTCTTAAAGTTGTGACTTCATTCTAAATAGAGTCCTTTTGTTTCCTGTTCACATCATGTAGTTTACCTCATGCTATGTCAGATGAGTTGTTCATGAAAATATAGCTATCAATTATATTTAATATCATAAATCAACTTTCTTTTGGTATTTCTGCATTTGTAATCTAATTTTTATTTCACTTCTGCACACTGTATCACAAATCCAAGAATGGAATATGGAGAGACAGATGAGTCCACAAACATCTTTCCCTGACTGATTGTACAATGCCTCAGCTGTTTTCTTTTACAGAAATATTCATTGCAAATAACTTAAACTCTGCAAAAATTAAATTAAGTGAGCAACAAGCAGAATACACCAAACACCACACTTGGCAGAAAGCTGAGTGACATATGAAAATGTGTCAGATATGTTGTATTAGTAAAACCAAAAGAGATCTCAAGTGACAAAATGCTTGGCTCTGGGACAGTGTAGTGATACACAGTCTCTTAATCAAACAAACAAACCTGCCAACACAGCTATAAATTTTGCCTTAAATTTAAAGTTTAAAAATGCATTATTTCTCTGGAAAAATGAAGACACTGAAGCTGGTACATTCTACAAGTGAAACAAAAACAGATTCCTGATTACCACACTCTTTTTTGTATTTATGTAAGTAACATATATTTTCCTGTATATTTCAAAGTTATTTTTATGACTATGAGCATGTACCGGTAGACGTTGTCAAGAGGTGGACATGTTCATGTAGGGACTTTTAGGGACTTGTAAGAGTGAGGCTGCTCCACAGTGAAGGTGAACTGAGAGCCAATGGTGCCCCCAGCACAACTGGACAATGATCTCCCAGATCAGGGTGGAGAGGAGCAGACCAAGACAGTGGCAGCAACAACTCTCACTGACAGGCCAGGGCAATCAGATAAAGTCAAGCTAAGCTCAGAAAAGGTCCAAGGTCAACTCAGACAAGAGACACAGAAATCTGACATCAGTTAGCAGCACTGGAACCTACATCTGTGATGCAGCTCAGATCTGCTGGACCAGGAAGCATATGGGGTGGTTAGGTCAGTCTAGAGAGCTGTTTCTTTGGGTTCATACAGGGCCCTGACAGGGACTTGTTCTAGAATTGTTTGGAAAGTTTATATTTACTCTGTTATCATGGATAACACAAAACACATTTACCCCAGTGTAGGCCTGCAAAAAATTTAGTTTGGTTTGTCCTTACTGAGGGGGATACAAACAGACTGTGGAGACTTCTGATCCATAGATGAGTTTAAGAGAAAAAATGAAGTCGTCACTGTGACCTCAGGAGAGGAGAAACAAGAGCAGCATTAAACATCTTCCTACAAACTTACATGCTCAGGAGTGCAGCACCATGTAAGAATGAGGTCCATTTTACTACAAAGTGTATATGGATGAGTATGGCTTTGAAAAAAACTAATAGCCCTTCAAGAACTGTATGTATATATAAAGTTTCCTCAAAGTCTTTCCTTCTTTCTTTTTTTTTTTGGGGGGGGGGGGGGGGGGGGGGGGGAATCTTTCTTTGTATCTTCTCATTCATAACTGGAAATGCCAAAAATGAGCAAATTCATCTCACAATAATCCATGTCATGCAATAAACTGAAAGAATTGGGAAATGTCAGAGAATGAAATAAGTTATTGTTACACGGCTCTGAGACAAGAAGGAACAGCTGGGCTTGCAAGAGTGGTTTCTGATTTCTTTAAGATCAATTATCTTTAGGGAATACACACTACAGATGGATAACTTTGGAGTGTATGATGAGTTTAAGTAAGCAGTTGATTTCTAAATGGATCACATCACCTCAAACACTGAATTGAGTCCATTCATAGTTTGCAAAGCATGAAGAAAATAATTAATATTAGTGATCTGGACTTAGTCTGTCTCTGAGTTCAATAAGATAAATTTTCTCAAACAACTAAATTATTACTTAAAAAAAAAATCAGATAACTTTCTTTGACATATATATATGTATTTTTTCTGTAGGCTGCTAACATGCTTTAATGATTGGTTTAATATGAAAAAGAGTAGGACTTCCATAACATACAGTGAGAATACTATAAAATTAATTTAACCCAGCACTTTTAAACAAAGAGTAAATTGAGATAAGTGGTCTCCAGCATTTCATAAAATTAATCTAATGATTCCAAAGCCCTAATTATGTCAGGACAGTAAGTTTTCCAAGCAAGTGCAGTGGAGGAAAAATCTCAAAGTTTGTTTATAGGATTAACATCTGATGACTGAATAATATTTGTTGAACATCAGAGAGACTGAAACCCTTACAGAACTGCAGAGAAATGATTACTCATCTTTTTTTGGGAGAAGCATTTGTACTTCTATAAAATACTACTTCAATTTACATAAATAAGAAAGTAGTTTGTGTGTTTGTAGCCCGAATAAAAAAATTGCTAAATTTTACTCTTTCATACTAATCTTTGTCTCAGCTCCAAAGGAAAAAGAATATTTTCTGTTTTTCTTCAAACTCTGATATTTATTTTCTAGTACAGAATTTTATTTCTTGAATATATCTTTCTTACTGCTTTAACTAGAATATGTACTATATAAAAATTCAATACTAAGTAAAATTGATAATAAATAATAAAATTAATAATTAAAGGATCTAACAAGAAAAGCAAATGGATTTATGTCATCTTATTAGTAGATTAGTATTCAGATGACACTGAATGTGCATATAAAGTTATATAGTTTGGGCACATACATTTAGGTACCTTCTTAGTTTGCACTTTAGATGATGGTGATCTAATCAGTACAGTCAGTAGAAGCTAGAAAACTATTACAAAACTATTAATGTAACCCAACAACAGGCAGCCGTTTAAATTGGTGCCATCCTTGGAACTATAGGCTAGGCCTCATTTGATGATAATGAGATCTCAAACACCTACCTCATCTTAAAAACCTAGGTAACTACACCAAAATGCCTAAGCAGAAATCCCCAATTTTTGAGTCAAGTAAAGTTAAAAGTGATAATTTTATCTCTCGGAGTCAAAGGGTAGGATTTATTTTTATGCTGTCTTTTGCCTGTATACATTCTGTTCAGCAGCTGAACTTGAAATAGACACAAAATATAATTTTAAAGTTGTGCCTTTTGCCAGATTACACTTATGTCCTTTGTTCTTCTATAATAATTAACCATCTACAGTAACTACCTGAGGAACGTACATTTTCGAAATTAGAACCTATTTCTGCTTTCTTTTACCTGTGGGCATTAACCAGAACAAGCTTACATCAACTTTTTTATTCCAGATTTGTATGAGGGGTTAATAAAACTGTTTTCCCACACCTTGCATAAAACCACATTGAGTTCTAGGACTGCTCAAGGACTTTTGCTTTGCAGCCATAAGGAAAGTGAGCTTTTGTAAGTAAACAAAAGACTGTAACTTGAAAAATATCTGGGAAAAAAAAAATCTCTTAAGATGATTTATTACAGGTTATGAAAAATGAAGAAAAAATATCTAAAAATAAGAAACATCAACTACAAAAAATTCTGATTTATTTCACATTTCTGCAGTTCTATAATAGTTGAGGTAAGTGAAATTTCATTCATTCCATTGCCCTCTGTTTATTAGAAGTCATTCTCCATTTGTGGTGGCTGATGTAGTTAATAGTGCTAGTGTGTCCTTCATCTTTATGTCATAGATATTTATGACAATGTAGAACTTATTTTCAGAAAAGAATTTCTCCAGGAAAATCAAAAATGTGGGATGCAGTCATTTCTTCACCTGTCAGATGAGAATAAAAACAGGCTTATTGAGAAACAGAAGGCTTATTTTTGAAAACATCATATTCTGTTTTTTCCAGCAACAACAACAACAAAAAGCCCTGGTATATCTTTTATGCCATAGGCTCTCAGTAATCAAAGAGAGTTTCTAGAGGAACAGAATAGAGATGCTCCTTCATGGAGAAGGATTTGCTTAGAAGATATTTGTTCTATATTCCAGAGCACTCCACTAAGCTTTGAAAATCCACAGGATTTAGATGAGGGGCTCAGGTAAATTAAAGAGAATGTCTTCAACTGAAAGTAATTTAAAAAATATGAAATTACAAAGAATTTGGTCTTTAATTGCAGGTTCTGTTCAGTTTCTTAAAAATTCACTGGGATGTTCATAAACAGAAATGTGAAATTCTGTAGTTAAAATGTGAAAATATTATCATCACTGACATGTCCATTCCCACACAGTTTTCAATCCAAAAATGTATGACAATTAGTCCTGGAAAATATGTGGCACTTACAAAAATAATAAGAAAGCTTTTTGCTGTGTTCCTTCAATATACATATTCAACATAGTATCCTGTCTAGGCTAAAGTTATTTATTAGAGATGTTTGAGTTTTACAGAGAAAATCACGGAAAAGCTGGGGTAAATAATTTGAAGATGACTCCTGAACTGTTTTCCAGTTTCTGGGGGAATGACAATTTCTTCCTTTTCCTCTTTCCTTTATTTAGAGTAACTGAATAGTGAAGATGAAGAAAGAATATATTTTACAAATAATTCCAAGTAGTGTTCATAAGAAGCTACAAAGTTGTGACTTTTTATCAACTGATAAGTAAAATTAATAGTTGTATGGGAACTGTTGAATTACAGCCTGAACCTCTGATTGACCACCTGTGGCGAGCAATGAGTCAGCCATGGGAGCACAAGTGAAGGCAATTCACCTGTGTGACTGGAAGGGGTGGAGTCAGGCTTCAGCTAGACCCCATTTAAGGGCTGACTGCCACTGGGGAAGGATCTCTCTCTGGAGATTGCTCCTCTTGGAGTCTTTTTTGATGAGCCTAGGACTAGCTAGGATAAGCTTTCCATTCATTCCCAATTATCTCTCTTGAATGCGATAATCTTTCCACCCTAACTTCTCTGTATATTTATTGATTATACATTTATATACTCATTGGTTATGCAATAGTCTATTGCAGGTAATATGTATATATGGAGGAAAAAAAAAACAAAACAAATCACAAAATGGCCTCTAATTAAAAAAAAAAAAAAAAAAAAGATTATTTAAAAACAAATAGAATATTTTTGCAGTTGGATATTGACATGTATTTCTACCAATGTCAAAACTGTCTTTGCTACACCTGCAAATCAGCTTCAGATTGTGACATATTCCAAAACAAATCCTTTAATCACCAAGTTATATTAAATCCCTAGAAACACATCTTTCCTACTGTTCATGCTGCCAGGAGGCAGTAGAAACATTGAATATCCTGAGTTAGAAGAGACCCCCAGTAATCATTAAGCTGCCACACAGGGCAACCTAGGAGTTAAACCATAAGAGAGTTGTCTCCAAAGGCTTCCTGAACAAGGGCAGGCATGGGGCTGTGACCACTAACCAGAGGGATGTCATCATCCTATCAGTGAATAATTTTTTCCTACTGTCTATTCTACGCTTTCCTGATGCATTTTTAAGCCATTCCCTCGCATCCTACCAGTGAGATAGACTGGTGAACTAGTTGTGATGGCAACCAACTGAACAAAATGTATTTCTTTCCACTTGAGTTTCTTCCCTCATTCTGCTTGATGAAAAGCAGAGACATCAGGCTCAGAACAGTGGAGAGAGAAGCCATATGATTACCCAGGGTAATTCATAAAATCACTGTTCCTAAAGATGGACACAAGGCTGGAGGACTTCAGTAAGAGCTATAAAGTGACGTTTTGAAAAGGGAGATTTTTATATTCTTTCTAAAGTAGCCACTGCTGGAGAAGACACAGAACTAGATATGCCATAGGCTTGAAATAGACTTGATATCTATACATAAAACCATAACCCTCATCTCCAAACTCTTAGCTGACTCATCTTAATATTTCATAAATATTAACAAAAAATTATACAGCTAGAGTCTAGTCTTTTTTTTTTTTTTCTAAAAGCATGCATTGCTTATATAAGCATAACTTTGTTAAATCAGTTACCTACATAAAGAGAAAACCGCAGTGCAACTGCGGCTGAAGTAGAATATGACCTAAATCAGCTACTTGTGTTTGTCTGTTTTTCTGTGCACTGTATTGAAGTAGTATATTTCGAGGAATAATTAAGATGTAACAGTTACTGTTCTCTTCTAACATTGAAAAAGTTTGGTAAATTATGCTTCAAGGAGTGTTCACCAGTTACAGCTTTACCACAGAACCTGGGAGATTGAAGAAAAAAGGTGGAAAAAAGAAGAAAACAGCTGCTTTTAGAAATGCAGTAATCACTTGACTGAATTATGAAACAAATGATATGAAGGGAGAACATATTTGAATAGAAATAAGCCCTACAGTGAATTTTACCCATTTCACAACAGGGTGGTCCCAGTGGGATGAAAAATTAGTAATCTAAACTACAGTTTACTATAAAAACTTCTAGAGCTTTAAATAAGCTGCTGTCTTAGCCATCAATTAAATCATAAAACCAGTAAGTAAACTAATTGATGTCTTTGTCAAAGGGGAATTTAATTATAAAACTTTCATCTTGGCAATGCCACTTGAAAGAAAACTAAACTGTGACCAGAAGTGTGTATGCTCTTATCCTTCCCTTAATAATAACACTTCCTGCACTCAAGGGGTATCCTTTTCATAAGGAATTTGCACATTTGACCTTCTGTATGCACTTGAGAAGAAAATGAGCTTATATGATCTTGAGTATAGAAGCCAATTTTTTTTTCCTTTTGTTTATTACCAGCTTACTATGAAGCTTTAAGTAAAATTCTAGATTACTGGATTTCTAACAAGGGACAAAATAAAAATAAATAATAAATATTCTTTGTGGAGCATATAGGCTTAAATTTCTTTTCTGATAATTTACTCTCAATCATAGAAATTTGACATAAATATATAAGGCAATAGGAATGTCATGTCCGTGATACTATCTGTTGTCCTTCTGTACCACATTTTAAATCTTTTGTTCTTTAAAATGTATGTATGTGTGATTTTATTTTATTAAATATTTTATTAAAACACAGACAATATATTGCCATGTGTTACTATGTGTACTAAAAATATATTGGTTGCTAATAATTAAAACTATCTTGTATTAATATTTGTCTTATGCTACATAATTTTGAACTTCTAAATTTTCTTTGCATTTAGTATTTTTAGCTCTATATAAATGAGTAGAGTTGCTAGGAAGGCTAAAGTCCAGACTGGATAGTGCTTGTCTTGAAATAATGCAGGAAAGTCTGGCTATGTCAAAATCCCAGCATTCCCCCACTACTACAGTTCTAAACAGAGATACGTGAATATTTTACACTTCTAGATTAATACCAAAATTGAAAAAAAAAAGAAAAATCAACTAAAACAAGAGCGTACATCAAATCAAATGCACGTCATAGATGAAATTTGCCATATAGATATCCTGTCAAAAAACTTTATCTTAAACTTCAGTGGTACTGGCAGCAGGTTTGTAGAACTTTTGAAGACTGTGGTTATTTAGACCTGAAGAACTGAAATACTTTTGCTATTTCTCCCCGGTGATTTGGAATTCAGTTCTCTTGGAGCTGTATATTTCTGGTAAATAAAAATGTCTAATTCACCAAACATCTTTGATGTGCTGTAGTCTTGAAACAAAATCCTCTAATGGCTTGAGTGACAAAAAGGGGAGATTCCATGCTATGGATGGGGTCAGCATGATTGTGCTGCATGTGGGTTCGTGTCCTGTTCAATTTACACCACCTGGGGTTCCTAGCCTCTTACAGGGCACAAGATTAACCATGCTATTCACTTCTTCTACTCTTATATCTAATAAATAGCATCTTAAACTTTACCTTTTAAGTGCAGGCAGAGAAAGCTCTAGGCTACTAAAAACAGCTTTGGTTTTAGAGAAGTGTTCAGAAGACCTTGCAAATGCCTTGGAGGCCTGAGAAGAAAAGACATGAATAAAAATAATTATCAAGTAGTTCCATACAAAACTGAAAAAGCAAGCTGGGGCTGACGGAACTCCAGCTTGCATCATGACTCTGAATGCAATGAAGACTTTGCAAGGAGTTAGGCAGCTTCTTTGCACTGGGAAACATTCATTCATTATGATCTAAATGCAAGGCACATGAAAGGTAAAGTTTAAAATGCCGTTTACTAGATTTGAGAGTAAAAGAAGAGAATAGCATGATTAATCTTATGCCCAGTTAGAGGCTGGAAACCCCAGCTGGTTTACATTGAACATGACACAAACCAACATGCAGCACACCCATGCTGACCCTGTCCATAGCATAGAATCTCCCCTTTTGGTCACTCAGGCTATTAGAGCACTTTCTTACAAGGAAACAATCCAATTGCTCATACACTCAAAACATGTTCTTATATGAGAACAGCACTGTCATACAAAGGCAAGGCCATTCTAGTGCTGCAGTCACTGGCACCAAGTAGGAGGTACCTGCAGTTTCTCCGTGACAAGAATACAGTTGAGCTTGTCTTGGGGCCACCAGATTTCTGTGGCACAATGCAGGCCTGAATACCACACTGAAGGTACACCATGGTACAGCACAGGCCCATACCATTCAGATCAGCTCCTGCATACTCTGAGTACTCCTGCATGTTCAGGGGTCACTACAGCGGCTCCCATAGCATTCATGGTGCTGTTCTGACTTGACAAATCATCCCAAGTCACCACAGAGCTGTGTTTGAATGATGTTACCTCTGGGCAGAGAGGCTAGTCCTAAAGACTCTTTGAACAACCATGCTCAGATCTTCCTCAGTCTTCCATTACTAAGAGAAATACGAGACAGCCAGGTAGAATTTTAAATGCACTATGCCCCATTTACTTTAAATACAGACTGAAGACTAGAATCTATATGTTTCTTTAACTTGGCAAATGGACACTTCAAAACCAAAAGACATTCCTTCTACTTTTGTCCACAATTATTAATTTGAATAAAATTTAACCTTTCTTGGAACAATTTACAAGTGTTGTATTTCTATAGTAAGTAACTAACAAAAAGGTCAGTTACTGGTATATGATAAAATATATAGTTAAAAAATTCCTCAGAAAGTAGAAGGAAAGTGTATTCAATATTTCTTTTTATTCTTTCTTTCCTCCTCTCTTTTTTTTCCTTCCATCTTACTTTTCATCTCACATTCCATTTGAGATTAAATGAAATATTCATGTTAAGCAGAAAAATTAGTTTTGATTGTTGAATAGAAGAAATAAGTTATCTGAAAAATCAGTTTACACATCTTTATATGTTTCTTAAATGATCAAGATCAAAAATCCATTTATTAAGCATAAATAGGTGTTATATTTTTCCCAAATTACGTAGTCTGAGACTTCGCTTTTCAGGTTAGCTTGGATGAAATATTTAAAATGAGATCTTTCCTGCATATAATTTTACCTGCATAAGATCAGAAATTAAAATATGATTGTTGTTACGTTATACAGATACCATACACTTATACCATAAACCTGCATCTTTTTTTTCTAAACTGGCTGGCTTGCTTAGGAAAATCTGAGGGTAGAGTAAAACCAGTACAGCTTCCCCAACATCCTCATCCTCAAAGCAGTGACTCCCTGAGATTCAAAAGAATGGAGATCACAAAATATCTTTGATATTGCCATGTCTTTGAAGTTTGGGGCAGTGACAGGGTGGCCATTGTATATCAGTGCATAATGTCCTTGACCTGACTTAGACTTCAGATAGACTTCTGTGGTAGAGCTTTCTGAAAATATACACTTTTCAATGTTTTATGTATCATCCATAGTTTTAGATGTTGGAAGTCTGTCATGGAGCATTTTTTATTTCAGATCTGAATACTTTTTCTACAATAAATCACTTATTCAACGAGTCTTGTGATCCAAACTTCCTGTTTCCTCTTTCAGTTGTGTATTTTGTTTGTTTATTAGTTATCCACCACATTTCTGCTTGTGCTTTGTACTAACAACCTTATTCTGGATCCTGATTTACTGAAGATGTACTGATGTTATGAGCATTTCCTTTTCTTTCAATATATTTGATGTACATGGTTAAATATTTCACAGAATTCTATCTTTAACTGCAACATTCCCAGGACAAACCCAATCTTCTAATTTGACTCTAATATGCAACCACATAATTTGTCAGAACAGAATTTACCTCATCTGCTGCTGTGTTTTTTTGTTGTTGTTGTTTCTTCGTTTGTTTCTTAATCTTTATTTATTTATTTAGGCCCTTTCCTTCTTAACTTCCTACTATTTTGTCTTACAAAGGAATTTTGCAAGCATGTATAAGACTTTTTTTTTTTTTTTCATAAAGTACAAAGGTTTTGGCTTTTTAAAATATAATTACAAATGATTTTGTTCAGACAGGTATCTGAAAGGAATAAGAAAGAATAAGTAACGAAATACCATTTCGAATTCTGTAAAAAGCAGGAGCACATTGAATTTATATATCTAGTTTGTAAGCTTATTTTTAGAAGAAAAAGAGATTATTTCCAATCACTTATCATCTTGGTTTATTTTGGAAGTCCTTTGGTTTATCAATATAGGACTTTTTTATAGAAAACTTGCAAATTTGAATCAATTGGATTTTAAAGTGAGAACACTAACTACAATGAATACTGTATGTAAAACATAACTTTTCATAATTCTATCATTATATGAAACTATTTATTTCCACTTTTTTTTTTTTTTTTAATAACACCAAAGTCACTTTAAAAACATAGAACTAGCTTTTTTTTTCATTCACCTGTGGTGATTAAGATTCCTAACTGTTAGATAGGGCTCATCTAACAGATTTTTTTACAAAATCCTTTCACAGTTCATTAAAATTAATTTTCTTATACACTTAACATAAATAAGCAGTTTACAAGAGAGATATTCTTTTGATCATTCTACCAGAATTTTTTTTTGCTAGCTCATGAACCAAGAAAAGAAACTTAGATGTCACTTTAGAGACTACATTACCACATTACAAGTTACTGTAAATTTTCCCAGAAGAGAAAACAACAGATGTTTCCAGAAGTACATTTTTGCAAATACATTAACACATGGTTGCATTCACACAGCACACACTGAATCCATTGCTGTTTCAGTATTTTATTACCAATTCTTTTTTCTTCCATCTAAGCTATGAAAAAAAGTTAACTAAATTTTTAACAGAACATCTAAAAATGAAAGGAGTACTAAATCTATGCAAATGATTTGAGAATAAAGTAAAACAAAAACAATGACAAAACCAAAACAGAGCAACAAACCTTAGAGAGCTTATAAAATATTTGGTTGGTTAATGTATTTACATATATACATTTGTCAATGTATTTACACAGGTGGCCTTACTGTACTGGACAACATGATCATCAGAAGAAAATGTCAATATGAAAAAGATATTAATCTAAATGAGAGGAAACATATGACAGTATCACTGCCTGAGACCTATAAAGAAATGCAATTCAAAAATGTATATATGTATGTATGAACATGTGTTGTGAATGTGGCAACCACAGAAAAGGAAGATGTTGATTCTATACTTCCCGGTGTCTTCAACTTGTAATTGGGTAATTCTCTGCAAGAAAGACAAACACTAATCATTGAATTTGAATGGCTGAAATTATAACATAAGAAAAATATTGTGAAACACACAAGTTTTAAACTTCCCAGTTATCTGGTGTATACATTTTCCTATTTTTCAGTTCAGTCTTTCATTTAGATCTTTAAACCACAAGTTTTAAAACAACTGGGTCACAAAGATGATCAGAGGACTGAAAATCCTCTCCTACAAAGAAAAGTTGAGGGAGAGGGGTTCATTCAGTCCGGAGAAGAGAAGGCTCTGGAGAGAGCTCATTGCAGCCTTTAAGTATTTAAAGGGAGCTTATAAACAAGATTAACTTTCTATATGGTCTGATAGCGGTAGGAAAAAGGAGAATGATTTTATACTAAAACAGGGAAGATTTAGGTTAGATGTTAGGAGGAAGTTCTTTACACAGAAGGTACTGAGGCATTGAACAGGTTGCCCAGAGAAGCTGTGGATGTCGCATCCCTGGAGATGTTCAAGGCCGGGTTGAATGGGACTTTGAACAACCTGATCCCTTCTAACCCAAGTCGTTCCATGGTTCTAGGATTCCTCTGTAAGAAAAGATTCTTGCCACAATTTTTCGTTCATGTGATTCTCAGCTATATGCCAGTAGTCTCTCTATTTACGTAAATATAGTTGTTTATGTAACTAAAACCTAAGACATGCTGTGTATATGTAAATTTATATTTTTAATATGTAAATACATAACTTATATGTCTGAGGAATATTTCTCTTGGTGATTGATGTTAAAGATATAATATTTAAAAAATAGAATCAGCTCCAGAATGCTCCTTTTCAATTCTAATGTGTCTCTAGACATTGGAAACGTATATGCTGTTATCTGACATGATTGTAATTTTATAATTTACACATTAAAAAAGGAATAGCAAACATGGGGGAAAGAAGAATTTATCGCAGAGCTTACATTCTCTAAACTGAACATGATGTTCAAACTCAGCACTGCTTTGTGGAAGGAGATAAGCTGGTTTTCAATAAATGATTTGGTACTTTCCTTTGTGTATGCCCTAGACCTAACACAGGAATTGTGTTAAGTGGCATACAGTAGTGTTTTCTTGTAAACATAACAGAAAACAACAAACCCTGTCTGTAATGTAACCTGTGGTTAATACTATCTCTAAATCTACCAATAATTTTGTTTGGTAGTTACTATAAGATTATTTTCTAAAATTTAAATTATTTACTTGATATTTTGAGTAATATTTTATTACTCTTAGTACTATTTTTTAGGCATTCATGTTGCTTAATCCTTTTGCATTAGTTCTCTTTTCCCAATTCTATTCCTCGTTCCCTTTAGTTTAATGTTGTCTGCAAACATAATTAAAAGTGCAGTCTATCTTTCCCTTGACAATTAATGAATATATTAAATAATACCATTTCTGCTGCAGCTTCCTGTGACACTTCATTGCAGATCTTGGGTCTAATAATTCAGAATGTATATGTAATGCAGGTACGACTGCTCTTCTTCAGGTGCTTTGCCTTTCATATAACTGCTTATATACCCATGCAAATACAATTAATTATACTGATAAAAGTTTTTGTTAACCTATCTTAGGATCTAGCAAAATCTAGAGTAAGTAAAACAAATTATTCTACCATTAGTTAATTTATAAGCAAGCTCTTCAAAATCAGTGACTGGGAAATAATAATCTATGGAATGTCTTTGCTTAATTAATTCCACCTCCTAGGTTTCCTAAGTCTGTGTTCTTTTACAGACTATTTAGAGTCCTCACTGAACTCAAGAGAGCGAGTTCTTTCCCCTAGAGTAGTGAAGTATTCCCAAGCTAAATAGTGTAAGAGGCCTTAGAGAACTGATGATGACTGTTTTGCTCCAACAGATTATTCCATGCAACAGTTCATAACAAGGGCATCTGGAGTTAGAGAATCCTAAAAGTAATAGCAGACAAAATATACCATGATCCATATTCAGATCATTAAGAATGTGCATGTGGAAATATGCTTTCTACAATTGATTTTGCATTATATTTCAGATGTCCTATTCACTCACTACACTTTCATTCTTCCACTAGGTAAAGATACTTTAAGTCTTAGCTGTTTTAATTAAAATATTTGATAAGTTTTTTTTTTTTTTTTTTTTTTTTTTTTTTTTTTTTTTTTTTTTTTTTGGTGCAAGGATGTAATATAGTTTTGGAAAGGTGTCTGAGAGTGACACTAGATGGAGCTCTCTCTTTGAAATACATCAACTGCTGAATTCTACTTTTGTTCCACTTATATCATCCTCCAGTTTTTGATATTTGAGAAAAAAACTTTACAGGGGGAAAGAATATAGAGAAACAAAATCATAAGAAGAAGCAACACAGGCAATATTATCACAGAATTGCAGGGGAACCTGCAATTGGAAGGGACCTCAAGAGATCATGCAGTCCAATCCTTCTGCTAAAGCAGGTTCCCTATCATGATTGAAACTATTATGAAAGAGAGCCCACAGTAATTTCAAGTTAATGTATACATAGGATGACTTTTTTATACACAGAAGGCTTTCTTAACAGTGGTAACTTTTAATCAAAGCAGTATTGAGAATTTACAATCTATAGAAACTTTGGTCAACTTTAAGTAACATGAAATTACGTTGTTTACAGCTAGTTCATAGCTGTAAGTGATGCAGTAGCACTAGATAGTGCTACTTTTCTATTACTCCCCTGCTTACCACAGACACTTCAAAAAGGAATGCTGAAAAATGGTAAAACAATAGATTTTTTATTGTAGTTCATACTATGATTCATTGTAGTCCATACCAATACAGCGTGCATCTGTCCTACAGCTACTGCTCCATGAAAGTTAACAATTTGGCATATATATTCTTTATTAAAGGAATGGTAATAATTTGATTTGCAAGTGATAAAACGGTGTGGAAACACATCATCTAAAGCTAGTTCCAATTAGAACCAAAAGCTATGAGTATTTATGGGAGGAACTTTTTTTGCAGGAGGTTACTAAACTTGGTTAATTCAACATAATTAATAAAGCTTCTTTGTATTAAGGCTCAAAAAGAGTTCTGTGTATTCATAGAGACTTGGAAGGAATGACTTTTAGTGAGTCTCATGTAAAATTTTCCATAGGATTCTTGAGTTTTACAAGATCTTGTCAGAAGCAAAAGAATAGGAATAGGAAAGCTGGATGTGAAACAAAAAGTAAGTATATTTCAATTAACATTCCCACCAATTACACAGATTTTTTTTTTCCTTTTCTGAGGTTTCCAAGAAATGTTTCCACAAGCTCTGCCAGATGTCTTTCTCCAGTGCCGCATCAATGCTCTCTGAGTTCACTGAACAGCAAGATCACTCTTGACAAGTACTAAGAGTGTTAATAGTCCTTTTAAAAAACAAACAGAAGAGAAAAAAAAAATCCTTAGCTAATTTCTTTACATTTTTTCTTTTTAGAAAAAGACACTTCCAAAGCAACAAGTCTGTGGATAGACTGATGCTTTGATTTTCACAAAGAATATTTTTTTCCTTTCTGAAACATTTAAATATGTCTCCTCTACATCTTTCCTGTAGATAGCTATTTTCAAATATGCCCAAATTCCTCATCTCTCAAATTCATTTTGCGTTGCAAAAGCTTTTATTAATTCTATATTTCATTACCTATCTATGTGGTGTTACATGATAGCTCTTAGTCCATGAGAAAAAAAATTTAAATAAATAAAACTGTGTCTTGAAGAGAGCTCTTCTGTGGGAAAGGTGAGGCTCAGCCAGAGAGCTCTGTGAACATATCTCAAAAGTCTATGTAATCCATTTTAGTCTGTTCATATAATATGGAACATTTCTAGGTGAAAAAAAAAACACATAACAAAACAACACATAAATACCTTCTGCACTACCCCCAACTTCTCTGAAGTGAGTAGATTTCAGCAGCAGACTTATGTCAGCAGATTAACAATGGATTTTGCTTTCTTCCATTAACTATGCTGTAAAAATATATATTTTATATTAACTTTAATATCACTGTTTTCTATTGACAGAAAAGAGTTATTACCATAATGGCAATCATAATAATAATGTCAACAACTGATGACATTAGTTTTCTGTTTAATATACATATAACGTATTTATGTGGTCTAAAAAGAACTATTTATAGTTCTGCACTTTAAATAAGCAGAGAGGCTGTGGATTGTAAAATTTATAGTGAAGCTATTCAGAATGCGGTGCTCTAGAAAAATGAGATTTCTTTGTTTCACAGTAAACAAAATATACTAAAATATTTATGAAATATAAAACTCCACAGAGTTTGGTGAAAACAGTATTGAAGAATGCATAGCTTCATTGCTATGGAAATCTCAAAGTTATTTCTAGAATACAATATTGCTTCCTCTGCCATACATGTGGCACAGAGAAAGGCTTTCCATCTTGCTTCAAATGAATTTTTGTTAGCCAAAATTACTTGGAAACATAAGGACAAACTAAGTAAATGTTGAAGTTCATGAATAATGTGCAGGGAGAGGCGATTTTAAAACCTGAGGAATTGATTAAATCTCTAAATTAACTATAATTCAAGCTTAGTGACTCATACGTTTTTTTCTCTTATTAGAATACTCATAAAAAGAAATTATCAAACAACATTGTAACTTAAAACAAGAATAAAAACTGTTCACATCAATGACACAGTGATACTGATAGTTTAATGCGTGCTACTTCTGCATATTTAAACATACTACATTTATTTGCATTAATATTTGCCTCTAAAGATGATTTGAAGTTACAATAGAAATTGATTTTAGGGATTGTTCCACGTGCCTCAGTTTCAATAAGGATCTTGATTTTGGCTTGTACTTGTTAGCAGATTCTTGGAAGGTAGCCTAGTTAAAGTTGAAAGGCAAAAAAGAAAGAGGGAGTAGGGAAAGCTTAGATGTACTGGAAACATACAAATGAAAGCAGTCTTCTGCTTTGCAAATATACTGTATTTTCTGAGAGTGATGAATAGCTCTCTCTGAGGAATAAAACTTTTATAGGAGGGAAAAAAGTGTTTTGGTTTTTTTTTTTTTTTGCTCTGACATTAACATAACTTAACAAGCTTAAAATGCTCGAAGTAGGCTAAGAGGATTAATGTTTGGTTTTAGATGATTAACAGACTACTTGCAGAGAAGTCTTATTCCTGGTACGTGAGAAAAAATAAAAAGAAAGTATAAAATCTTGCATGAAACTGAGTTTCTCCTTGAAGAACTGAATTCATTAACCATTTAAACAGTAAATGATGATTAAAATACAGAACAATTCACTCAAAATACTCATTGATCTGGTTCCATTAGATTTATACCCAAAGATTAAATTGTTTGCAGAGATCAGAGTAGTTATCTCAGTGACTAGCACCAGATAAAAATCTAAGAATACCACTGAATTTTTTTTTGTTTAAATTCAAAAATGACATGAGTGTGCATTTCTTGCTAAATTTCTGCTACAAGTACTGTGAATCAGGCTTCCAGATAAAGTCTGTTCTGAGTATTTGCTGGGGTTTTCATGTAATCAATACAGAATTATGTATGTGTAATGAAAAGTTTTACATGCAAGTGGAGTACAAAACATGAGCACTAAACAGAGTAACATAACCAGCATTATTTTGAATTGGTTTAGAGAGGTACAGCACACATTGAAGGCAGAAACAGAGAGAGCAGCATAAAAATGTGCACAATTTAAAAATATATTTTCTTTACACATTCTATGAATTTCCTCTCCTGAAGTGACTATACCACTCATTTCCTCACAGATTTCTTACAATGCATGCTGTAGCTGTATAAAAGTATTCCCAACGGTGCACTGAAACTTTTCTTTTAGTTTTGTACTTTTCATATTAATTTAAATGAAACAGAATTCTCACTTTTTCTCATCCCACTTCTAACATGAAGCTTTTAGAAATTTCACCATAATTGTTTCAAGATTATCCATAGCTTCATCGTTTTTTTTATATTTTTTTCAGCAACTTTTATAGTCTAGTGTATCAGTGATTCATTTTATTTAAGAAGAGTTAATCTGCTATGTATATCCCAAATAAATATCTACTAGTTTTTTCAAGAATTACATTTTAATTATCATTATTAATATCTATGGTTTTCTGTATCTAGAAATGAAACAAAGCCATACAGAAATTTTAGATATCCACTGTTCCAGCACTATGAAAGTGATGGTTAAAGAAATCTTTATTTTGACTTGTTACCCAACTTTTCTTAAAGCTATTCCACTACAAATTGACAGGCCATATGTGGTCTTTTTATCTCATAACTGAAGATATTACTTTGTTTCTACACACAAATCTGGCTTTACAAATAGAAAAACTTATTGAAACAGATTGAAATGATGAAAATATATGATTGCTGACTGCAGTTAGTCAACCTTTTACTCTGTCCTTAAAGTTACTTGAATGATAGAGCAGGATAAGAGAAGGCAAGAGGCTTCTTCAGTAACTAGCATATTTTCAGATACTGACCTAGACAAGTTCATTTTAGGCTAGTTAAGGGACTTACTGAAAGAAGTTTCAGAGTTGTTATTAGTTATTTCTAAGAACTTATGAACAGTGTGCTAAGTCCCAGAAGAGTAGAAAAAGAAAAGAAAGTGTGAAATGACTGGTCCAGATTTCGGTAGCTCTCCTAGGTAAATGGATGTCATGCAAGAGATTTTTACAATGAGCATTAAAAGAGTCGATGTGATTGGTGTTTGTTGGTGATCACAAAAATAAAAAATAAAATTTGTGGATAGCACGATTTTTTTAGGAAATCTAACCTTGTAGCTGTATAAATGCATAACTTTTTTATTTATCCTCCTGGTTATTGGAGGACAACTACTTCCTTTTTGCAGTATCATGTTTATTTATAAACATGGTATTTAGTGTATCTATCTTTTCCTCCCTCTACACATATAACATATATTCCTTAAGTAATCTAGTCTGGAATAAAGGAATCTAAATTTTTCAAATTATTCTTGTCATATTTTCTTGACCTCTAGTCACTCTCTGATAACCGTATATTAGTTTCTCGCCTCTTGCATGAGCCGTGGCCTTTTTCACTGGGCCACAACTTTCACCAAAACTTTCTGTACTGCTCCATTTGACCAGTTTCCATTGCTGACTAGAAGAAAAGATTTATTTAATATGTCATTCTGATGTCAAGCCAATTTAACCAATCTACCTTTTCCACACACCATAGAATGTCAAAACAGTTCTTGTGCAACTCTTCTCACTATCAGGGACACAGCTGGTAAGTTTAATAAGAGACTCTAGTAACTATGCTTCAAATACTATGTTTCCAGTCATTTCCCATTTTCACAGACTCTTTACAATAAGTCTATATTTTTTTGACAGCTTATGAATATGTAATGTAGGACAGTGTTTAAATCTTTA
Organism: Gallus gallus; assembly: GCF_016699485.2. Taxonomy (NCBI): domain Eukaryota; kingdom Metazoa; phylum Chordata; class Aves; order Galliformes; family Phasianidae; genus Gallus; species Gallus gallus. The sequence continues at coordinate 42,036,146 of NC_052532.1, forward strand.
CAGGGGCAGCAATATATATAGCAGACCATGAGGCTTATTACCTTGTCAAGGAAGGAAATCAGGTGAAGGAAATACTTCTTAAAATCCATGTTGACTGTTTCTTGTCACACAATTACATTCCAGATAATTGCCTGTAGCATTTTCATTTTTTGCTCTTATGTTGGTATAGAAATCGAATTTAGATTTTTAATTCAATAGCTGTTCACTCTCTAACTTTCAAAGGCTGAATAGGATAATTCTAAGTTGTACATAAGTTATACACTGAAATTTGTTGCTTATGTAGAGATAACTGTAAGCTTTTAGGTTGTCTAAATTTAGGTGTTTTTTGCATGCTCCTATATGTCTCCCTTAAGTCTGATGCAACTTGAATTTCACTTCAAAAAGTAACTAAGTGTTGGGAGTGTTTGTAATATTCTTTGCTGGGAAACATTTTACTTTTGAATATTCACTGTGATTGATCCTCCTGTAGAGCCTCCACTCAGAGACTAGGAGAGGATAACATGGCTCTCAAATGCAAGTCTCTTCCCTTTTTTGGTCATCAGTTTCCTCGTGTTGCTCAGGCAAATCCCTTCCACTGTACATGTACTTTTGTATCACCCTCTCCTTCAGAACAGGCTTCATCCAGAGGAGATACTCTCCCTACTCAGAGAACTGCAATGGAAATTGTACCTTGAAGAAAAAGAGTGTATAAAAAGTTGAAAAGCTGCTAGACTGGAAGTTCAAAGATCACCCAGAAAATACAAAATCTTGATTAGAAGTATGTCTTTGTTTGGAGATATTTGAACCTGACCTAACTCCTAGTTGGTAACCTGGATATGCAGTTCTATAGGCAGTCAGATATTCTATGGACTCCGTCCAAAGTGCTAGATGTATCTGATGTTTTGTGTATCTTCTCTCTACGAACAATGGAACAGGAAGATAATTAATGATGGTTGTCTGGATTCTCTATCTGCACATGCAGAGATATTCATGGAGAAAGACTAGCTTGGAGGACACTGATCATGATTTGGGAGCAATGAGACATCTTTCTTTCCTTCAGTAAAAGTCTCTACAATAAATTTACATGTTTATTTATGTGGGATAACTAACAGCTGTGGCATTATACTTAAAAAGGAGTTATCACAGCATTTATATTCTTTGCGAAGTGGAGGGCTAAAATTTTATTAAATTAACTTACTTTATCATGCTTTATCTCACAACCTTATCTTTTATTATAAGAAACCTTTTTTTTTTTCCAGGTATAATCAAATAATAATTAGAAAAATTATCATAATGTACTATTATGTGGAGCCCTGAAATTGAAATTGGCAAATATTTAACCAAATTCAATTAGAGTAAAAAAATATTGATCATCATCAATAAAATCTCAAACTATAATCAAATTAAAATTAACAGAAAGTATTTTCCTTAAGATTTAGGTCACCATTAGTCTAAAATATGAATTAAATTCAGAAATGAAATTTATCTGAGAAAGAATTAGACAATACCATGGACAAGAAAACAGATTTTTAGTCACTCTGCTTATCATTTGAGCTTAAAAAAATATATACGGTCACTTTGGATGACACATAGTCTGACTTAAAATGATTTTTAAATCAATCATTTTGTTTGACTGTTCTTCATACTTTGTTTTTCCAAACTGGAAAAACACTAAAAGCAGGATTCATTCACCAGTTGCTTCAACAGTTTTAAAGCATGGAAGATTATTGCTAGTATTTATTTGCAATGAGAGACAAATTACTGAGGAAAAAATTAATAATGTCGTATTTTGCAATTGCCTTTAAAACTGTATGTAATACAGTCTAGAATCTTGTGAGGAAAATATTCTAAACTACATATACTATAAATACTGCAAGTCATATCACATGAAGGTTAAGAAGTGTCCACTGAAAAGTTCTGCAATTTGCTCAAGCAGAAAGTCTGTACGTGCTCTAAAAAAGACTACATGTATATTGCTGTGTGCTTTCATAAACTGATAAAAATTAAAAATACAGTATTTTGAAATTATATAAAATAAATTCACCTTTTATCAATTATATTCTTAAAGTTATAATGCTTTGTTTCTTATATATTGTAACTCCAAAAAGGACAGTAGTTAGAAACTAGGTCTCAGTTATTAATGTATTGACTTGCAGATTAACATAATGTTGAAATCTACATCTGAACTAGAATTAGGTAGCTTTCTTTCATTCAGTGGGAAAAAAAAATAGGAATTTCTGCAGATTTATACATTTCAACATCTTCAGCAAATCTCTAATAATGGTCAGGTAAAGATTCCCTGAAAGTATCAGTTTCACATCAGTAGCTGTGAGTGTGTCCTTTAATGATTAGTTCACATGCAAACATCTGCACTGATGGTGTCTTCAGTTAAATATGACGGATATCACTCTTGCTTGCTGAAGAACAAAATGATGACTATGAATAAGACATGTAATTTCAATTTCTAAAAAGTATTGTACTCAATTTTGGCATGGCATTCTATATATCCCCAAAATCAGAATACAAAACTCTCCAATAAGTTCTCTTTTTTATTCTCATAGACTTTTTGTTGTTGATGAATGATTGTTTTGTGCTGTTTTATTGTTGTTTGTTTTTTTCCAGTTTTATTACTGCATGCTTGTATAAAAATGGCAATGGACAATGAGAAAGAGAAAAAAGAAAATGTTGACTCCCAGAATCCAATTGATTTTCTAGAACTGAATTCCAGTCTTCCTTACACTCTTTTCAAAGGGTAAAAGTTTTGACTGAAATAGCTGAAATTAATTCTGTCAGATGCTAAAACCCTCTGATAATATACAGTAATGTCAAACAGTACAGATGATAGAAGTCAACGTGAAAGCTCAATTGTTCCTCGCAGTGCACTTCGTTATTTATGAAAATTACTATCTAAGCACGGGAAATAATTATCTTGCTATTTAACCACAATAATTATTTGCATAATTATTTTCTCAGAGAAAATAGATGATTATAGATTTATGAATTGAATCGTAAATCCCCAGAAGGAGGTGTTTAACAAATAGGTTTACCCATGTTTTTCTTTTATTTATTATGGCCATGTAATAATGTAAATCTGCACCAGTTCAGTAGGCTTACATAAACATGCAATTTCATGTAAATGTTTTTGTTTGACATATGTTTTACAAGGGAAGCTAGTTGTCATATCTGAAACTTCACCTGAATTGAGGAATCATCTAAGAAAAGAGGGAGCACCATCTCTCTTTCTGAGTAATTACCTTACCTTAAAGCATTTGGAAGATGGCAGAACATCAAATTTAAAATATTTCATGTATTAGCATGAAGCGGCAGACTTGAAACCCTTATGCCTCCCAAAAGTAGTGTAGCATAGCAACAAATTATTCAGATGAATAAAAAGAGACTGGAGAAATATGTTAAATTTTAACCCTTTTTAAAAGCTACTAATTAGTACCTGTGCTTCAAGGACATTTTCTTTTTAATTTATTACAAATATGTAACAGAATTCAAACACACTCTTAAGTGGCCTGTAACCTACATGGAACTTGAAAGAGCATTATACAATCTTAAAGGAAATGAAGCAGATAAATGTCTCTGTTTCAGTGGGTTTGTATGAGAGCCCACAGGCATTCTGAGAAAAGAATTAGGTAACAAACATAATTTTAGACCTGTGGAAAATTATCTGAAGTAACATTATCTTTAAACTGATTTTTATACCAGAAGATTCAATGAGGTATTTAAATGAATCTTGTTTCTGGAAGACAGTGTGTACTAGGGCCACAAAAATGCTCATTCCAGATCTCAGCATCAAAAAGAACTGTGACATTGTTTACAGTAGCTTTTGATCACATTGCTTTTGTTTATAGTACTGGAGAATTTTAAAATATTATGCTTTTTCTTGTGTTTTGATGAATGAAATAAGGTAATAATGATGGGATCTGTAAAGTATTTTGAGTGAATACCTATTAAACTCCTCAGAGCATTGCTTTGCTGTTGGCTGTGTGAAAAGCTGACATTTATTTTTGGAGACACTTGTGTTACTTGTTGAAGACTCCTCATTTGCAATGGCTAGAGTCCCACTTCTTCTTTGTCTAGATTCTGAAGTACAATCAGAAGATCTGTCTTTAATTTGTAGATCATAAACACCACTGAATGTAACACAAAATTTACAGTTTCTGTACTCCATTAATAGAAACAAATTTTGAAAACACTACTTCCATTAAGTATTCTAGTTTTCCAAAATACCCTCTTAAGCTCTTATTTTAGAGTCTATTGACAACATACGCATACTGTATAAATAATAAGTTAGAAAGACACGTTGTGAAGGTCCTTCAAAGAATTTACAAAGGAAAGAGTGCAAGTGGGCATACTATTTGTTTTCTGTCCCTTGTAGGAATTCCATCCTAGTTTCCACGTAGGTTACGTTCTCTTCAAAAATTACAGCAATTTAATTAAATTTGTACATACATGTAAAATTGTTCTCCTGCCTTATCTGTTACAAGGTGAAACTATTTTACAGAGACAGAAATTTATCAAAAGCTGTTAAGCCTATTAAAAATATTTTTTAAAAAAATTGAAAAACCTTTCTTCTGCTAATTTGGTTCAGTCTCACTCCAGCTTAAATTGTGTATGGAGAAATAATCATAAAAAATAAACACCAAAACTCTCTGTTTGCAAAAGACAGTGATGAATAGTTGAAAATTTTACAGTGCAATTTTTTTTGTTTAATAAATTATTTTTCCTCATGTAAGTCACAAGCACAAATCTCTTGGAGAGAGAAAACAGCAATTTATATGCTGACTCATCCAGAATGGAAGATGCTAATACACAGAAGTTCTATCTTGGGAGGTGAGAGCAGTTTCCCTTAACTGGTATATGAACGAGGTCTGAGTATTTAAGGGAGCCTGAGGGACTTGAAGGAAGGAGTAATCTGTGTGTTTGTTTAGAATAGGGTGTTGTTTTAGTCTTTTGGTTTTCTTAGTGTTCAGAAGGGAATCTGTGGTGATGAGGACAGTTCTGCTTCTGTGAGTTGAATTCTGGTGGTGGGGAGGTGGAATCTTAAATATGCTTTCTTAAAGTTCTCTAGCTTATAGGAAATACATGGATTATTCACTTCATGTGAATATCAGCCAGGCACTGCTGATATTTCTACTAGTTAAATGGAGCCAGATAGAGTAGAACCAAGGCCAACTGACTGGAGCAATGCTGATGTTGAAGTGGGTGATCCTAGGTCTAAGACTCTTTGAGTAATGTGGGTAAGGTATCTTCCTTTCTTACCTTAGTAGTTTTCCATTTTCACTGTAACTAATGGGGTCATCAGTGTAAACATATGTAGGACTGTGTTTCCTATGTGTAAGTATAATCCACAGGCCTATGTAACTAGAAGTCTGGGTGGAATCTTCTGTAAGCTTAAGTGATGAGAAATAATTTCTCTTATAAAGGGGTTAAGCTGTGGTGTTCATATCTAAAAAGCATCAATGAAACACTCAGCATAGAAATTTCCAATTTCCTTACTCATTAGGAGGAAGCTTGCAATCATTCAAAATTCTTAAACATATCTTTAATGCTTTGAGAAAGCTAGTACCCCAACTAGTAGAACTTGAATTTGTTTTGTAGTTTTGGTTAATCACTGAGCTACAGCGATGCTGCTCACTTGAAGTACAGTAATAGAAAGCTCTGTGCTTGGTTTTGAATCTATTTCTAGTTGCTTACTAGCATGTTTTGAGCATGATGCAGTAGTTAAGTAAACAATTGCTATTTCTTAAAAAAAAAAAATGCTGTGAAAAGCCATGGTTGTCATAGAATATTTTCTTATTTATATTATAAATTTGTCTGAAACTTTAAGTAAAAGTTTGATTCTATTTTATGTCTATCCAGCCTTTTACAGGAGAGGAGATAGGGATAGGGAAAGGAGTGTCCTATCATCAAGCTGTATAAAACAACTAATTTCAAGGAAAATGTGTTGCATTTTTAGAACAGTAGCACACAGCATCATTTCTCCTTGTCTTCTCCCTGGAAGCTTCACATCTATGTATAGAATTACTACTTACATGAATAAACACATCAGAAACATCTTTATCAGCTAATGCTGATAGTTTGTAGTTGGTAATGTTAAGGAAGTGACTGTTTGTTACTGCAGGAGTTTGTGGGGTAGAGACCAAGAATATAATAGCAAAAGTAAATTGTAAGCTGGCAAATTGTCCATTCAGACTTCATATCATCTTTCTAGATGTTATTTTTTATGAAAAGGTAACTGGACATCAAACAAGTATGCTTTTAAAGTTAAAATGAATTGACTATTTTAATTTAAAACCACAAATATAATAGAGTATACAGAGTATGCTGGAGAAAAATGCTTTATGTAAATATTTAGTCCATAAAAAACAGCTTCAAAAATAGACGAGGCAGCCATAATTTTTGTATACACTTTCCTTCTCTAAAGTACTACACTTACAATAACTTGCCTGTAGAAGATGCAAAATGAGTTGTGTGACAATCTTATCATACACTTTTAAAAATAGAGTGAAAGAGAAGGATGAAACAATATTCATTATGTAGTGTGAAAGGGAAAAGACTTTGTTTGTATGAGACTTCCTGTGTTGCATTTTGTGCCCATTGCACCTTGTCCTTTCTCTGGACACCAATGAAAAATCCTGGCCCCTCACAATTGGCACCTGTCCTTTAGATACTTATAAGTTTTGATAAGGTTCCCTCTCAGTTTTCCTCAAGCTTAACAGTTTCATCCTCTAAGCTTTTTCTCATAAAGCAGACGCTCCAGGCCCCTGATTGTCCTTGTGGTCCTCTGCTGGACTCCTAGGAGATCTGTCTATTATGAAACTGAAGAGCTCAGACCTGGACAGTATTCCAGTTGTGGCCTCACCAGGACAGAGTAGAGGGGGAGCATCACCTTCTTCGATCTGCTGGCCATTCTCTTTTTAATGGTACCCCAGGATACCAATTGGCCTTCTTGGCCATGATGGCACACTGCTTACTCATGGTCAACCTGTTGTCCACCAGGATGTCCAGGTCATTCTCTTCAGAGATCCTTCCCAACACATCATCCCCTAACCTGCATTGATTCATGCAGTTATTCATCTTGTAGGACCTTGCCTTTGTTGAACCTTATAATGCTATTTTCCACCCAGCTGTCTGGGTCTTGATGAATGGTAGCATAGCCTTTTGTAGTGTTAGCCATTCCTCCCAGCCTTCTACTCTATTGAAGATTCACTACAGCTATCATTATAGCACTTTTCATTAAGGATGAAAAGTCAGATATGTACTGTTGTTTTGCATGAATCACAACCGCTGTATGATTCAAACTCAAGCTTCTCTCAGTCACTGTCATTAAATATGACTTCAGAATTAGTTAATGCAAACTGTGAAGGGTCTTCCTTGAGTGAACTCCACAGGTTGCTAATCATTTAAATAAACAAAAGGAATAAATGAAAAATCTCAACAAAAATATCAGTGTGTGTAATTTGATTTGGTAACTTAATTACTGATGCTGACTGGCACAATATTCCCCTACTTCATGAGAACAACTCAATATGGAAGAAAATTCTCTGATGTTTTCCTAGTCATTGTTAGGTAGTGAATTTTCCCCTGTGTCAGAAGTGTTATCATATAGTATTGGAGCACCACTTAGCACAAACTATAAGAGAAGTATCTGTAGGCAAATCATAAAATTGTATTTGCTTTCTATGATTCCATCTTAACATTATATCACAGGCTCTCTTGACCTTCACCAGTTGCCTGTCTCTAATCAAAGTGATCAGAGTATCCTCTCTTCTCACTGGGTTGGTTCCTGCCCTCACACTTTCAAAATCTAACTAATTTTATCCTTGTGTATCCACCCAAAGTGTTTAACAGTCTCATACTATATCTCACTTTGAGTATGCTTATTTTTGAACAAATTACTCATCTGTTATAATACTCAAAAGTGCCTGGGAGATCTTGCTCAAAGGGAGAATCTGAGTGACCACAGGTGTTGTCTCCTCCTAGTTCATTTAATAGCTCATAATGGGAGAAGAAATGAAATGTTACTAAAAGCAATGGAGTTAGGTCCTCGTTGATAAGGATGAAGAGAGTAAGTCTCGAAAACGTGTAGGCAATAGAAATTCCCTTTGACATCTCTGTAGCTATTTAAAAAGTCCTTCCAACTTCACTTTGGTGAATTGGGAAAGTAAATGAGTGGGATAGAAATCATGGTCTCCCACTGCTCAGAAATTTATATATATTTTTTTTCTACAGCACAGCAAACCCCATTTCCCCTGACTTTTGGTCAATAGAGCTTATGCCTATGGAGAAGTATGTGAATGCCCTGAGTAGGTAGCATTGTTCTGCTGCTGACTAAAAAAAGTCAGAGGAAGCTGTTTTCTTTGGCTCTTTACAGATAGTGATCATTCCAGTTCTATATAGCATGTTAAATCTGGCAAGGTCATACTTTCTAAGGTGTCTGTTGATCTTGACTACGACACACAAAACTACTTGTGATGGTCACACTGGCACTGAGGATAAACTAACAAAAGAGGCCTAGAGGAATTTGGTGACCAATACCCTGAGTGAAGAGGAGAAATAAACAGAACAATTTCTTCAGCTTTTTAACAGTGATAATTCAAGAGATGATAGAAATTTACTAATGTTACTTTTCCCCCCACCTCCCCACGCCCATCTATTTGAAAAGACTTGCTCTCTGGAACAAAGCTGTTACCATTCTCCAACACCTGAAAGCAACACAATTAGAACCCCAAATCTGACACAATTTAATTCCTTGGCTATTATCAGGAAAGAAATCACACCCTCCTTCAATAACTTTTGCAAGTCTGAGCTCCTGCAAGGCAAGCAATCATTTGCAGACTTACTAATTCTGATGTTTTTCTAAGTTTTTCTTCCAGTGTTCTCTTGGTTAGTACTAATAGTACTAGTGAAATATGTAACTACCACTCAGAAATCTGAAATGACAACTGTTCTTGAAAAGCAAAAATATTAATATATATCAAACATCAAAAATCAACTCTCTATCTTTTCTAGAAACTGAACAGGAAGTTTGAAAATGAAATAAACGCACCTCATGACATTATGATACAGAATTTGTTATTGAAGTAAACTTGAGTATGAGTGAAATTTAGAAGGTAATGTTCATTTACCAGACATTTGAATTTGAGACTTGTGACATGCCTTATGAAAAGAATGATATAATCACTAATAGTGGTATGATTCCTTCCTCAGAGACTATATTTGTCAGTGATCAGGTCTCTTGATGCAACTGAAATATAAAGAGAAGAGAGCACAAATGTGTTTGTCAAGCATCAGATCTTGAATGACATGGAATATTTGACCCACGCAAGATGTTAATTTCAGCTTTACAGCAGACTATATTTATTTTCTAATTAGCATCCAATTTTAACTTTACAATACATTGATAAATATCAAGACTGTTTTCCTCCATAATAATTCTTAACGGTGCTTTATATAAATACTATACAGTGCTTTATGTCTATACTATGCATGTCTACATATATATATTAAACTCAAATTTAGTAATTAGGATTCATTCTGCAGGTGTGAAGCCCAATATGGACTTACTGATATTTAAGATTTTATTACAATATTATAAATTTGTCTCATATTTCTTTTATTATTTATTTATTTATTTTGAGGCCTCTTGTGACTGCATCATCTTTTCAACCTTACTGTCTCTATACTAGCAATATAAGTGAGAGAGAAACTATACATTAAGGGAAAGCATGCACACTAATTGAGAGGAAGAACAGAAATGAATTGAGATGGTCCAATATCACTCAATTTTCTGCTGACAAAGTAGATGATAGCATAATAGGACACCAATCTTGGTATGTGGATATCTATAAAATAGGGAGCATTAGTAGCAATAATATAGGAACTACAAAGGAATTATATGTGTATGTACATGATCTACAAGTCACACAGAATAAATCACCCATGGAAGAACAGGGATATTGATTATATTAGTTTCCTTCACATTGTTCACATATTGGTGTCTGTGTTGATGCAACTTCATATCTGATCATCCCTGTTGTGTAAAGTTTATTGAAAAGTACATATTGTAAGTATAAAAAGGCACTATAAGAATTTGTGTTTATCTCATATATAACATTGGCTACAGAGGTTTTAATCTGATTAAGATTTTTTATTTTTATTTTTTTTAATAAGACGGCATACACTGAAGAATACACCATTTGAAGTAAAACATAATATGGGAGAATCTATGACAGAATGTAATAAATTGCTTTAAAGCCAAATTATTCTCATAATTAAAAATTGATATTTTGTTTAATGTTTGAATATATGAGAGCTGTTCTGAAAATAATGTTTCCTATTTTATTATTTTGGCCTATGACATCAGTGGGGGATGTTGGTGGTATAGCAACAGAGGCTGAAGCTTCTGACCAACATTCCATTACATTTTGTTGCTGGGTGACAGATGGCAGCAGAGAGGCAGACTGACAAAATGGCATCTGACATGGAAGTGTATAGGAAGCAAAGACATTTAACTGAATTCCTCCACAAATAAAAAATGACACCCACTGACACTGATGATGAACGTTTATGGATAACGAACAGTGGATGTCATCACTGTGAGGTCGTGGGTAGTGCTTTCAGTAGTGGTGAGAGTGATGTGAAAAACAAGCCAGGTTCCAGAAGACTATGTAGATTTTAACAAGAATGGCATGCAGGCTCTTGCTTGCTGCTGGTGAAAATGCATAGCTAATGGTGATGTTGAAAAAATAGTGCTTTGTTCCTGTGAACTTGCTCTATCCAATGGTGTTATTATGCTCTTTGCATCTTTTGTAGTATCCATGGAAATAAATAGGAGGCATTACTTTTACAGTGATCTGTGTACCTAGCTTCAGTTTCCTGCTGCTAGATACTACAAAGATGGCACAAATTCTAGAAGAGCCTAAGAGAATAGTAAAGAAAAATATAGTTTTGTGAGCTCAATTTCAGGCTTATTAAAGTGACATCATAATATCATTATTTTTTCAGTATCTATTTTATTCTGTAAAACATGAGCTACATACTTAAAATAAATTTATTTGTTTATTAATTTAAATTATACAGAGGCTTCAAGAAAAAAAATCTTCTGTAAAATGTCTTTTAGCTCAATGTAGAAAGTTTTCAGCTAGATCTTAGGGCGAGATTTTACAAAGAAAAAAGAACACTGTCTTTTTACTAGTATCTTAACTCAAGGTTTTATCTCAAATAGAAAATACTGACTAAAAAATAATTTTAAAAAATCCAGAGTCCTAATAATGCTGAAGATTAGGAAAGTTTGAATCACAACATGATGTTGTGACTGAGAATGTTTACCTATTCTGTAGTTAGTTTAGCTTTTATTAAATGTTCCATGTAATACAGTATTTTTAATTATACTTAACCTCTGATTTATCGAGCTGAACAGATCTAGTTGTACTAATGCTGTTATATTTAGATACTGATAATCTGACTTAACTCCAATACTGTTTACTAGATCTAATTTAGGACTTCTATAGCTTTGTGAAGACTTTCAGTTTATATTAGACTTATTTGATATAATAGATATTTTATAATAGTGTTTTTTTTTTGTTTGTTTGTTTGTTTTGAAAAGGAAGGAGTTGTTCAGGTTTGAGGACAGTATTCACGTTATTTTAACCATTGTTTAACAAATCACTACTTTCATTAGTAATAAGAATAGGAAACTTACAGAAAAGTTGTGTATTACATTAGGAAACTAATTCTGACTATTAAGATCTCAGGAAAAAAAGTATTAACTTAGATTCCTCACAGACATTCTGAGTGCTTGTTCAAATCCCAGAACACCGAAGATAATTAGAGTTTTGACAGCAGTTTTAGTGGAGAAGGTTCTTTAGCTGTCACTTCATGATTCACCTCAAAAAAGTATCAGCACTGTATTATTATTATTATTATTTTTAATATTACTGTTAAACAGGAGAGACCACAATAGGGAGAGAGAATAGGGAAAAATCAAACTTCTCTCCTGAGTCCTTGTACTGACAGAATACACGTGAACTCACAATAGCAGAAGTAGACAATACCACCAAAGGCAGTAAAAGTAGAATGATCATCTCCAAATGAGTCAATAAAATAAAGTTTCTGCTAGTCCAATACAGAGAAAACATCAATTTGTAACCAAAATCTAGTGACGGACTGAATCAAACTATAGGAAAAAAACACCAGCAAGGCAACAGAGAACTCAGTGCCATTGAAAGCATCTAATGCTTTCTAAGCTGAACTAATCTGGTATCTCTCATCTGGTAGTAATCAGTCTAAAATGCTTCAGAGGAAAGCATGAAAGGGAGAAACTGGGAGGCTCTAATTAATTATCAGCAGAATAAAAAAATCAAATTAAACAGTGAATAAGTTTCCTTCTCAACCATCTGATGATTTCATTCTAAGACAGTAAATGAGTTCAGGAATTGAATACTTACAAAAGGAAACCAAAAACCAGCCTGCAGATGTAACAGTGAATATTGCTAGTACACTGATGTAAGTGCTGCAGGTCAGGATGTATTGCACACTAAATCTTGTTTTACTTAGAGCTTTTCCTTTCGCTTAAAAAGTAGTGAAGAAGAGAAATCAAGTAACTTTCCAGGGACCAGGTGTGTGACTTTTTTAAAAACAGGAAAAAAAAAGAGCAACAATATATTCCAATGGTTCCACATAGTATAAAACTAACAGCGTGCATGCTCAGGATTGATGTTTAAAACTGAAGGCTGCTAGATATCAGTACAATGAAAATCTGATATCCTATTTCACAGTAATCATGGGCAACATTTTATTTCAGTGATTGTTTTTCCAATCATAAATGTTATGGAAGCTTGATTATGAAGTTAAAATTAATGTGGTTTCAAAATCTGAAAAAAAAACATATCAGTACTCAACAGATATTTACTATTATTACTTGATAACTAAGGAAGTTTCTGCCTGACACAGCTTTTAACTCCTGCTTTTAAACTGTTTTTCAGTACTCAGGATAGAGGTTCAGTTTGAGTCTTACTCTGAAATTTCTTAAATCTACTCTCCTGCTTTCTACAGAAATTCTAAGAAATTACATGAAGTTTCTGCAACCATCAATCTTCAAAAATGAATTGGAAACAAAGTTAAAAAGCTCAAATTTTCTTGTTCTTAGCAGGAAAAAAACACTGAGTTGAAGAGAAATATGATTTGAAATGACCCAGTGAATATTACAGATCATTCATTCAGTTTACTGGTTTTACAAAACTTTATATAACTCTCCTGCCCATCAATCACCTCTTCCCTTTTATTTCTGAAATGTATAAATGAGTATATATAATTATGTCACCGTGATTAAGCATCAAATTTTATTTAAACAGTTCACTCAAATCTTACTTCTTGTTCTGCTTCATGGATAATGAAGCAGTTATTAGCATATCAGGAGAGCATTAATATGGATATGAAATGTTTACAGTAATGTGGTACTATATACACAACATGTATGTCTGAGTTTTCTAAATTCTGTTATAATTACAATAATAAAAAACTTCAAAACATCATAGTTAGATTGAACAGCTTTGTTTCTTCCATGTCCTATTAAGCAGGATTACATTTTCAGATCCTACATGCTTCTCAGATTGGCCTACATCTCGATTCCAAGACTGTACTTTATGATATTTTGATTTCATTCTTTTTTCTTATTATTTAAATAAAATAAAATACTAAAAAATAGACTTGAAGTGATGGGCATTCTGTTGTGAAGAAATATCAGCACCATCTAGTTCCCTGCCAAATACTATTACTTATATTTTTAGTGAAGACAAATAAAGATGTTTATATTTCCAACTTTGTTGCCTAAATTTCAATTTTGATACAGAGGAGAAATGGGTCAAACAGAGTAAGGAAAAGAAAATGGCATCAAAAGACCTGATATCAAAATGCTATAATCATAATAGTTGCACCACAACTACAACAAAGAAATCACATTTAAAGAAAATTATCTCACCACTACTTTTCTAAAATGCTCTTGCAAAGATTTGAAACAATATAAATGTATGCAAACTACAATCTAAAAGAGAGAAAACCTGAGAATAGAAACAAACAAAAAAAAGAAGAAGAAGAAGAAGAAGAAGAAGAAGAAGAAGAAGAAGAAGAAGAAGAAGAGGAAGAAGAAGAAGAAGAACAAAAGCTACTATTTCTGTTGGAGAAATAGAATCATAGACTCATAGAATGACTTGGATGACCTCAAGGGTCATCAAGCTCCAAACCCCTGCCGCAGGCAGAGCCTCCAACTTCCACATTTAATACTAGACCTGGGGCCCTGAGGGCCTCATCCAACCTGGGCTTGAACACCTCCAGGGACGGTGCATTCACAGCATCTCTGGGTAGCCTATTCCAGCACCTTACCACTCCCATAGTAGAAAACTTTGCCCTGACATCCAACCTAATAGGCACATTAAAGGTGCACAGTTTGAATAAAAGCACACCAATAAATATGGATAACATATTTCTTGCCTGTAAATGTTTGCTGTAGCAAGTCAGATAGTTTTCAGACATCAAGGTGAAACATTCTAATAAGATTTTAGCAACATACTTCTGCACTGTAGTCTCACCATTCACAGTGAATATTTTAGGAAACTGACAAAGGGCATAATAGTTAATTGACTTCTTATGAGGACATCAAAACTATAACACTGAGGTGGGTGAGTTTTGAGCATGTCAATTTGTCAATTGTACATGTGTTAAAATCAGTATGAATTACTTTGCAACTTCAGTGCAAGTAAGAATAGGCCCTAACAGACAGATTAAATTTTGAATTTTAAGAAACAAGTTTATATTCTGCTTTTCCAGTTGTAGTAATTCTCTCTCTCTTTTTTTTTCAATATACGTGACTGTAAATAATCTTGATGTAAATTTGTTTGAGCTGCTAGATCAGAGACAAAAATTTTGAGTGAAGGTTAATAGTTTTATTACAAAAACAGCAGCTTTTACTTAAGTGAGATTTCATTTGACAAAATCTTAGTCGTACTGGTCATTCAATCGTTCAACTTGTTCAACAAAATTTAAAAAATACCTATTTTTCAGAGTAGTCTTTATTTCAAATGTTAGTGTACTTGTCCCATTTACCCTTTAGCAATTGTTAGTCACTGGGAAAGAAGTTATATTCTATTAGATAAGTGGCACACTTACTATATAGACAAAAAAAAAAAAAAAAAACACCAAAAAAAAAAAACAAAAAAAAAAAACAAGAGACATTGTCAGAAAAAGACACATATCATATGACACTAAATTTGTTCTCCATAAATCAAAAATCTATTTCATGCTTCTTTTTGGGTGACCTGGAGTTTAAAGAGAGAAAATGACTTCCCAACTCTTAGTGAAGTAAACTCACTGATTATAAACTGAATAAGCTTCATTCCACTCAAAAGGCTGATGAATTATATTTTTCATGAGTTTTTACTTTACTCAAATATAACCAAAAAATCTATGGAAAATTAAGCTTTTATAGACTAAATGCTAATTCAGGGACAGTATATTAACAAGCTTTACCTTTTCCTTGCCATGGAGAAGCTGCAGATCACTCCCACTTGGTGATGGATATTACAACAATAGCATAGCATTGCCTTTATCTAACATTACTGCAAGAAGTTCTCATGAGAGCACTGTTCCTGTTTAACTGTAGACATGTTGAATAGTTGTTTTCTTGTAAGAAAATTGTATAATGACTTGAGTGACCAAAATGGATGGATGGAATCTACACAGCACTCTGCATGTGGGTTTGGAGTCCTGTTGATGTCACATCACTGAGGGATCCCAGTATCATAAGGGACATAAGATTATACATGCTATTCTCTACTTATCACCATAAATCTAATAAATAACATTTTAAATGATACCTAAGTGCCTTTCTAACTGACGTCATAACAAACTAGAACCTCCCAAAGCAAAACATGGGCCTACCTATGGGGATTTTTTCTGACTGTATCAAAATGTGATTGCCTGTAGACTGTCCTTTGTTTTTTTCCTGAAAACATTTTGAAACTCCTGAGTCAAGATAAGTCATTCTGATTCAATCTATGTGAACTATTCAGGTGTTTTTTTTTTGTTTGTTTGTTTGTTTGCTTGTTTGTTTTTGCTATCTAGTGGCTTACAGGCAAAGGATAGCTATTCTTCTACCAGCAGTAAAGATGACCTTCTTCTGTGAACATTTCCACTTCACAGAAGCCAAAGATGAACTTATGATAGATTTAAATTATAAATTAAATTTCTTACTGGCATCGATTATATTCCTTTCACAAAGCACACAGTAAAATGTATATCTGTATATAATACAGATATAGATACAAAGTATACTATATATATATAAATATATACTGAAACTGTGTTTCAGATTCTGTTCAAGAAAATAGCTTATACTGAATGGATAGACTGAACTACAAAGTATGAAATCCTCTCTGTCCTTACCAGAATTATCCTCACAAATGATGGTTCAGGTTTTCTCAGCCAGCATCAAAAATTGTTTTCAGCATCCTTGGTGATATCCTTAAAAACCAACTTGTATGTATGAATGTAAATCTACTGCCAGATGTAGATAACTTGCTACTTTTAAATTTCTAGGGGGTTGAATCACAGGTGTACTCAGTAAAGGTTTTGGAAAATACAGAACATTTGAGCACCTAAGAGATAGTAGGTTCTTTGTTGGAAGCCAAATAAAGAATCCGAACTGGAAAATAAATACAATTTATTCTTGATGGTATTCATCTGCATAAATTAATTCAGAGACTCTAGAATAGAATAGCAAGGGATAGAGCTACACTTCTTCCAAGGAATCATCCTTGAGTTTAGGTTACATGCAGTTTCTCTGTTTTATACAGAACAGGCTTTCTTTAAATGTTTTGTTATTCCCAGAAGGATTTTAAAACTATTCTCTCCCAGCTGAGTGAAAACAGTGTCTCAGCTGTTACATCTGCAGAGAACAACAGATGAGTAACTATGCATCCTGAACATAATGCCTTGCACCCCACTGATTTCAGTCATGTCTTTTCATTTAATGCTTTCTTTCCATATATATAAGCAATAATTTGACTTTTCAGGCTATTTTCCAGATAGCAAGATTTATTTATTTATTTATCCATGAAGATTTCAGTGAATACATAGTGCTATTATTGTTACTACAGCTGATTAACGAGTGAATAATTCTCACTAGGAAAAAATAAAATAAAATAAAATAAAATAAAATAAAATAAAATAAAATAAAATAAAATAAAATAAAAAGAAGCCAACCAAACAAAACCCTTATTTTGCTTTTGATCTCCCCAGATTATAAACACTAGGAAGATAGGACACAAGAAGACAATACAACAAATGTGACTACATCTTCCATTCACAAACCCCACAGAAAATGTTCCTAAATTAGACACACATGCTGAAGTCAGTGGTGTTCAAACCATTCATGAACAGGAAAAAGCTAATTATTTTATCTGAAATGTTAATCCAGCTGCCAATGTAATATAATTTTCAGGTTACTATTTAATTACTGTTGAAAGCAATGAAGAAAATTTGTCTGAAGGATACCATGTGGAAGTCTACAATAGTTTACGATACATACCACCATACATTCCTGTGTTTTCAAAGGTGTTGGAACTAGAAGTTTTAATAAAGCATGTGGCAGACCCTGAATTTAATTCAGCTCCAGTTTGTGAACAGTTAAATAACTTTTATGTAGCTATAGATTCACTTTAACATCTCCATGTTTCAAGATCAGTTATCTAGTTTAGTGTTCAAAGTCCTGCTATATTTGACTTTAAATTTGACTGTAGAAATTTCTGCAGAAGAAAACAGCTATAAATCTGTCATCTAATAAAGTTGCTTTATTTCTTTGAACATGGAAGGAAATACCTGGAAATTTGAGACTTTTAATAAAAAGCATTGATCACAAAAATTGCACACTCCCTCCTGGATGTTTCTACTAATGTGTTTCTTTAGCTGATAATTAAGCAAGACTTTTTAATATTCAGTGATCCCTCTTTCAACACATGTCCAATATTTTACCAGACTTTTGTATAGTGGCTTGAACAGTAGGAGAAGAATTTGCAGATAATAGCATTATATACTTTATCAGTTTGGAGGATACTGTCATTTAAGACCTGTTTTTGGAAGACACACTCAGATATCAATATAAGCAATTTTTCAGAGCATTCTCAGGTTATATAAGGAAAAAAAATAAAAATAAAAATAAAAATGTAGGAAAAACAAGTGCCCTTAGATGACATTTCTAGCAAGGAAGGCATGACAAGAGGCTTTGTCTCCTGTCAGAGGCTTTGTTATATTATCTTTTAACGGAACAGGCAGATTTCTTTCTTAAGGTCTGCCAAAAAAAGAATGTTGTTTACTGTGAACCTCAAAGGATAAGGACACATTCCATCAGAAAAACAAAATTGCAGCTGATGTTACTGACACTCTGAAATGCAGTGCTAGTAAGGCTTTTATTACAACTGCTGAAGAAGCTGTTCTTGTGTAGCCAGAACTGAGTTCTGCAGTTTGTTCTGACTTATTTTGTATAATGCCATGTACATATGGAATGAGTTGTTTATACAAATACAGCACTGTGTGGTTTTATTCACACATTATCTATTAATCACCTTGTCTTATTGCTAATAATATTGTCTTATTATTAATATTCTTGCTTCCTACGCATCCTGGGTCATCTATGCTTATATACCATGGTTTGGCCACCATAGTATTTCTGTCAACAGCCAAAGACAGATCTATTCAAGAGTCATTTTCTGGACTTTGGACTTCTCTCTTTATGTGCTTGAAATTGCCTTTAACTGTTTCACTGAGCTGTTCTTCCTATCAAGTGAACAACTGAAACAGAGTACTTAAAGTAGAAAATTAAACCAATTGGCCTTTTTGCCTCTCTTTGAATATAACACTCACGTTTTTGTAAGAGTACATCAGTAGTCACTTAACTTTTGAATTAATATTTGATATCAATGTTTATTTCCTGTTCCAGTCAATTATCATGTGGGGAAAAAAAAAGGAATTTTTTTTTTCTGGAATTTTATAAAAATAACTGATATCAAGGCAATGCTGTGTTTCTGATTTTTGTGTAAAGATCCATACATGGATAAATAAATATCCTGTAAACAAGTGTACCAAGCAGCTGCATTTCATGCTACATCAGAAATCATTCATTGAAAACTTTCAGTAGAAGTTCATTAAGAGTCTGAATTAAAACATTAAAATTAGACTATTTGGAATTAGAACACCTTAATCACCAATGAAAAGCTATTGTTCTGTCATTTAAAAAAAAAAAAAAAAACAGCTTTGCAATGCATAAAGGCAGATTACATCTTTGAGTGATAGACATGAAAAAATACATATTAAATAGTACAGATGAAATTAGGATCTATTGTAGTTTTATGTGAAGATAAACATTTTTCAGGCTACAAAAAAATCAAACTTAAAAAGAAAAATCTTTTGACAAGAAAAGGTGCTGCTGAAAAGTAGATTCACTTAGATTAGGACATTCACTTAGAGGGAATAAAAGGAAAGAAAAACGAAATAAAAAGAGATAAGTAATTTTCCTGCAAAATATTAAATATTATTTTTAGTCTTTACAGACAATCAAACAAAACCTCTGAATAATATAGATGTTTTTGTGGCATCCTAGCCATTAGTCAGTGACTTCTGCATGCTTTCTAATACTATGGTTAGTCACTGTTCAAAAGTCTTTGTATGAAAGAGATCTGGAAATCAAATAAGGAGAACCATAGTTAATGTTCAGACCTGTTGCTCAACCAGATCAGAAAACAATAAGTAAGATAGCATAAATGCAGTGTCTTGATGTCAAACACCTAGGTCTAAAGCCTTGTCAGCTTCAAAGGCAGTTCAAATATTCCTTATCTATAGGGTATTGAGAAGGGGAGGTCTTGTGTCTTAAGAGCAAAACCTGGAATGCGTTTGCCTTGCATAATCTCACTGATTCCACCAAACCACCAGGGAAATAGGGAATATAGGAATAATTTCATCCTGAATCAATTCCTTTTTCAAACCAATTTTCAAAAGAAATCTTGCACGTTCCTTAAATGAAGATGACAGAAAAGAAAGCTTAGGCAACTCTCTCCTTTCTGAGTGCCTTATCCCCTTTCTGCTCACTTGCTTGCTTCTTAGTGTCTTGTTCCATTAAAGACATTTTTGCAAAGCAGAGACTGAAAGATGAACACTTGAGCTGCTGCCTAAAAGCTACAAATGGTTGTTTCAGAAGTTTCTAGCTAGCTCTTATCCTTACTCAGTGCTACTGGTAGATAGCACAGCATTTGTCCTTGCAAGATGCCTTTGTCACAGAAGACATGAAACAAAAGACTTGCTTTTACTTCAGATCTGGCTATAACATGTCAATATATCATTTTCTTCTCTGTCTTAACTCTTCCAAATTTCATTTGGAGGCATAGTTGGAGTAGAAGGTGGTTCTGTTTTTCTTACAACTCACTCTGTCACAAAAGAATTAAAAAAATGTTCTAGTAAATAATTCATAGACTAATGTTTTCTACCTGAGCTGCTTCAAACCTTTCAACTCTGGTATATATTGATATATAGATTTGAAACTAGAATTAAAAAGAGTTTAGAAGATATCATTATTGGATTCCTTGTCTCTATAAGTACAAAAAGTCCTGAAATTAACTGTTTAAATTGCTCCTTGATCCATGTGTAGGAAATATTTGGTAGAAATAACGAAGTAGAAAATTGTTCATCTTTGATAACTTTGAAGTAATGATGAGTGGAAACTACTAGTCATAAACAATCAGAAAGGAGAATAAGTGAAGATTTGTTTCAGGCAAGAAAGATTACTCCAGCTGCAGTGTGTCCACAGTTGAAAAATAACATTAAGCAAAATCTAGATCTTTTTAGTTTATAATTTAAATCTTACAAAACTTGAATTGGATACTTGGCTACGTTTGCTTTAGTCTTGCCAATATCACCTACAGTAATGTAAAGGCAAAAGCATGGTCAGGTTAGCAAGCATTTCCCTTATCCTAATTTTATTTTCTAATTATTTTGCTAACCGTCTTCTCACCATGACACATGCACTACAGCTTGTCAGCCTTCAAATTACTTTTCAATCTGGAGACTGGCACATTTATGCTACTTAAATAATTATGCACTTTTGACAAGCAGTTTAAAAGTGCATGTCAATCAAACAAGGGGATGCTATCTTTCTGTTACTTCCACTATTGACATATGGCAAGGGAAAAACAAGTGGGGTATTCATCACAAGGCTTCGCTTACTGATATTATTTGCTAAGTAACACAGCCATGGAATATAACTTTCAAAGCACTTCCAATTTTCTTTGTTTCTTTTTTTTTGTTGTTGATGTTTGTTTGTTTGTTTTGGATTTATTGATCAGACAACTGCCATGCTGTTTATTCTACTCAGATTAATTTATACCAGAAGTTCTTTAATGCATTTCCATAGTGTCTGGGAACACAATCATATATTGTGCTTCTGCTGAGAGCACAATTAAAAAAAAACAAAAACAAACAAAAAAACCCTCTCCTATAAAGTTTGATACTGAAAGAAAGATAGGCATGTACAGAGAGATTCTTACCCTCTGCTCTTTGAAATCATCAGTTCAGGTACTTTCAAAGTTGGAAGTTAAATCCACCTACGCTCCACTAACTTGTCCAGACCTATTTTTAATCCACATTTTTGTGTCTATTAAACACACTGATACTATTCCACGTTTAATTGTTTTATAAATAACTTAGGTCATATTGCTGTTTCTTGCAGTAAATCAACAGAAACATAAAATGAAATGATCAGGTTCCTTTTCTGAAACTTTTTCAAATTATTCTCTTCTCAGATCTGATGATTGTGCCATAACTTTTTCTATTATGTACTTTACAAAATAGGAAGTCCTAACCTACTTATAATCTGCTTAGATGGAAATAATTCCTCACCTGTGAATGTAGTGTATATCCTCTCCAGATGGTTCCAATCAGACAAGCTGATATATAAGGCAAACTAGTGGATGCAAGTGATAGAAGTAATAGCGATAAGTGTAGCAATACTGAACAGCAGCTTGCTGTGATTTTCTCCATCTTTTCATGATTTCCCTTCTGTCTCCTATAAGCCTAAAAGCATTTATAATTGTTAGATAAATTTCTGTTTGTAAAGATTAGAATTAAGTTAGCGGTATTTGCTCCTGATAGCTTGAAATCAAATGTTTCAAGGTGTCAAACAAGTTATGAACAAAATCCACTTATAGCAGTAGTTTTGGATTTATGAAATCAAGAAAGTAACAAAATTCACTGTGAAGAGCCAGGTTGGAAA
The DNA here is from genome assembly GCF_016699485.2 of Gallus gallus. Lineage (NCBI taxonomy): Eukaryota > Metazoa > Chordata > Aves > Galliformes > Phasianidae > Gallus > Gallus gallus. The sequence goes on from NC_052532.1 coordinate 42,058,449, forward strand.
TCAGCTATGACTAATAAGAGAAAGGAAATTCAAGATTCAAGATGTATCATTCATATTTTGCTGCCTTTTGAAAAACAAACAAACAAACAAAAAAAACCAACCAACCTACAAACAAACAAACAAAAAAATGAATTCCCCTGATTTAGTATAAGAATGAGCAGGGTTCATGTGAATACAAAAATGAACAAAGATGTTTAAGTAAATTCAAAAAGATCCACATGTAAGCCACATTTTGAATTACAAACAGATGAAAATGTCAAATCTCTAATACATAGAAGATGTGCAATGGTCTTATGAGTCTTCTCTAAAAAATAAATGATTGTGAAAGAAGTCTAAAAAAATCAGTGATATTAACATGCAGTGGACATGAAACCCTCTTATGCCAGGGATACACCCAAACTGATTTAATGAGTTATTTTCATTTCAAGGGCACCTTTCATTTCCTTTATGACTATCCAAAAGTAACTAAGCCTTCTCAGAAGGACAGATGAGGAAAAACAACAACAACAACAAAACAACAAAAAAACCCACAACATTGTATCAGTCCTAAAGAATTCATTTCTGTGTCTTCACAACAGGTGTGGTGACTGGAGATACAAATAGATGACTGGAGATGACAAATTTACGACTACTGTCAAATATATGTATTTTTACACTTACAGAGATTTCAAAAGCCCTTAACTCCTCAGTGCAACTTGATGTAGTCATAACACTGCATTAATTTTATTAGATACTTGAGAGGACAACAGGCTACCAGGTTGAGGAATACAAGAACATATTTTCTTTTCTGTATTTTTCATTCTAGTGCCAAATACATCTAAACCAGAACAGATACTTCACCTAATTAAATACATTTAAAGAAATGTTTTTCTTTATTAAAGGCTTTAGAGCTAAGCACATAATTAGTCTGTACTGTGATTAAGCTGAGAATTATAGATCAATTGGCCTATAGATGAGTGCTAAGAGTTTTTATAAATGTAATATAAAAATATATAAATATAAATATAATAATTATTATAATATAATATAATATATATTATAATAAATATAATAATATAATTATTATTATTATAATATAATATAATATAATGTAATAAATATTATAATAAATATAATAATAATAAATATAATATAAAATATAAAATAAAAATATAAATGTAATTTATACATTTTTACCCATTTGTTTATAGGTTTTGTCTACATCTGGATCCAAATTTTATGTACAGGTACTATGTGGTGGTCTGAGAAACTGAGGTACTTCTTTGTAGACGTCTTCATTTCATCGGATTTAAATTAAATTTGAGTTATCTATCTGTTTGGCTAGAATTTCACTTGACCAAAATGAATATGTAGTAAATGGATTTCCTCTGACATCAGATAACATGCTTAGTTAGATGCCTCAGACCTAAATAATGTTAGCTAAATTTGATGTTTCATGGGTTATGAACAGTTTCAAAATTATTTCCTGATATAACACTAACTGTAGTAAAGGTACACAAGGAAGGAATCTAACACATGATCTTGAAATATCAAAAGGGAGATTAAAATAAAGGTGTAATACAAAACAAAACAAAAAAAAAAAACAAAACTCCAAAACATTTCATATTAAATACATAAAATGGTCTTGGTAGCGTGAGCTAGATTGAAAGGCAGTCTGTCCACCAGAGCGCAAAGTCAAATTCACGCTGTGCTTCCTCTCTAGTCCAACATACCCTGAACTTTGTTTATATGGAGAGATTTCAAAAGAGATTCAAATTGTCTCCTCTCACTTCAGGAAGTGACAGCCTAGTAACTAAGACATAGATTTTGAAGGTGGAAGATGTAGACCACAGTTTTCATAGTCCAACCTATTTGGTGAGTGCACTAAATGATATTCTACTAGGCAACATACAGTACAGAAAACATGGGAAACACTTATCTCTTCTCCATCCATGGTTAAAAACTGACCTAATTTAGGTTAGTGTTAGAAGAGATCGGTCCTGCCATGCTTTATGGCCTCTGGGAGTGTTTTTACTGGATTGCGCTTTTGGGGTGATTCAAGCTTCACTCCACCTAGTTTCTCAATCTAAACTGAGCTCAGACATGATCTAAGTGCTGAACTGTGTAAGTCTGCCAAGTATAGGACAATTCTGGGCACGTGCAGTGACTTAATAGGAACCTGAAGAGATTTAACATCAAACATTGAGGAGCTTACAGAGATTAGGTGTCTCCAGCTCAGGAGGTGAGTCAGGACTTTATAATCACAATTTTCCCTCAGCAGTCAAAACTTATTTTCTTCTAGTACCTAAATCTTGTACTAGAAGTTGCCTTGAATGGCCTCTATATCTAAAATAGAATGAACAAAATCTATCATTATAAAGTAGTAGGATTACTTTTTTCTAGTAGGTACCTGCAGAAACCTCTTTCATTGGAAAAAAGATCTTAGCAGTACATGAAATGCTTATCAGTACAGCAACAACTCATCAGCCACGTTTCTGCACCATTGATCCTCCTGATCTAGGCTTTAGCAATATTTACACCCCATGCAATTGAGTAGATAAACAACAAAAATGAATATGGCACATGACACTGAGAATATGCTTGCTTCATAGTATGAACGGGATTACCAATATTCAACGCCACGTTAACTCACTTCAATGCCATTATTTTCTGAAATAATTGTGACATGCAGTATTGTAGAAGCATGTCAGAAGATGCCTGGAATTAGATGAAATGAGTACTGATCATCATCACTGAATATGTCAAGGGTTTAGCTGAAGAAATTTGAATTTTTAGGATTCTGAATAGTGGTCAGAGAAAATTCTCATAGCAAGTTAGGCCACACTATCTTTAAAGCCTATTTATGAAAATTCAATTTCTAAATCAAGCCATCTGAAACACAATTGAATATAAGTTCATATGATGCAGGAGACATAGACATGATAACCTTTATTGCTACCTGTGGTCACAGACCAAAGAAGAAACGACCAACGAAACAACAATTAAAAAAAAAAAAAAAAAGATATTGTGTTCCTAAATTGCATAATTGTTTTTGAGTATCTCTTCTCTCTTTAAGAAAAATACAGAGTAATTCTCAGTTTTTCAAAGTGCTTGCCAATGCTACTGGCTTCAGTAAGCTTTTCTTACTGAACATAATTACATCTATCCTGAAACCCACATATCTATATAAATGCTTTATTTTGAGGTCATTCATGTTTGGAATGGCATGTCAGACTCTCCGTTGTGAACAATACAAAAGTGAACACTCACTACAAAGCTACTGAAAGAATCCTCACATCTTCCTGAATATTTTTGTACAGACTGTTTCATTAGAGATTAAAAGATGTTGTACAAGAAGAGGAGGTTCCTCAAGCAGTGAATTTAATAGTCAAAAGACTCAGATGAAATAATTGTATAGGTGCTTTTGGGTATATGGGTTTTCTGTTCTTAGACAAAAGATCAGATAGAATCATAAAATGGGTTGGAAGAGACCTCAGGGATCATCAAATTCCAATCCCCCTGCCACAGGCAGGATTGCCAGCTGCTAGGTCAAGTACCAGATCAAATTGCCCAGGGCCCCATCTAAGCTGGTCTTGAAAAATTCCAGGGGCGGGGCATCCACAGCCTTTCCTGGTAGCTTGTGCCAGTGCCTTACCACCCTCTCTGTGAAAAACCTCCTTGTCATCTAAATCTCCCTTCCTTTAGTTTAAAAACATTCCCCCTTGTCTTATCACTATCTACCCATGTAAAAAGTTGATTTTCCTCATGTTTATAAACTCCCTTTAAATACTTAAAGACTGCAATGAGATCTATCCACAGTCTTCTCTTTTCCAGGCTGAACAAGCCCAGCTCCTTCAACCTGTCTTCACAGGAGAGGTGCTCCAGTCCTTGGTTCATCTTTGTGGGCCCCCTCTGTACAAAAGCTCCACATCTTTCCTGTGTTGGTGGCCCCAGACTTGGATGCAGTACTCCAGCTGGGGCCTCACGAGGGCAAACCAGATGAGGACAATCACATCCCTCACCCTGCTGGCCACCCCTCTTGTAATGGAACCCAGGATGCCATTGGCCTTCCAGACTGCAAGCACACGCTGCTGAGTCATGTTAAGCTTTTCATCAACCACAACACTTAAATCTTTCTCAGCAGGGATGCTCTCAAGAAGTTCTCCCAGTTTCTATACATATCTGGGATTACCTTGACCCAAGTACAAAACCTTGCACTTTGCTTTGTTGAATTTCATTATGTTCACAAGGGGCCTATCCTTCAAGCTTATCAGTGTCCCTCTGGATGGCATCCCTTCCTTCTGCTGTATCAAACACACCACTTAGATAGGTAGTACATTGTTTTCAGCACACAAGTTCCTAAACTTTCCTGGATCAACACCATGTTAACAAAATCAGTTGCATCATATTAGCAAGGCATTTCAGATAAAATTCTATTCTTGAGCTATACTCATCTGAATCCCATGGTAATGACGATTCTTGCAACTGACGGTGTAGTATTTTAAAACTTGCTAATTCTTCCTTGACTCTTCTACCACGTTGTTAATTAACTTGGGATCATTCAGATATACATTTTTTCCTTCTTTACTCAATCTGAAGTTTGCTGGGAAGACAAAATGAAGAGCTGAGAAATCAAAAGGATCTGAATGTAGATAAAAGAACATTTTCTTTTTAAAGTGCATTTCTTTTTGTCTTCTTTTTACCACAGGTCTCAAGCTATAGGCTATTGAACTTTCTAGTACAAGTTCCTCCTTGTGCTGGATAATCACGTGCAATTTTTGTTTGATCTTTTCAACATGAAACTTCTCAAGTCAGGCTGCTGAGCCCACTGCCTACCATGCTGCCTAATACTGAATTTCCTTGTACTTACCTGCCAGCCTACATTCATTTTGTCTTCCCTTACATTAAATTGTTTTTGAGACACTTACTGGTTTGTGTTTCTACAAGTTGTTCTGCTAACTATTACCATATTGTTAGTAGAAATCCATAGCTGCATAAAATCATCTATGCAGGTCTCTCTGAAGGTAATGCCTCCAATTTATTTCTATAGAAACTACAACAGATGTAAAGATCACAATAACACTATCGGGTAGAGGAAGATCTCAGCTAAAAAATGCTCTCTTTCAGTGTAGTTACTAGCATTAGCTATCTATTTTCCCCAGCAATGAACAAGAGCCTGCATGCCACACCTGTAAAAACCTGCACCACAGGAGATGACCCACTGTTTCACATCTGCTATGATGATGTCACTGCTAGGCAAATGTTGCCCATGCAGCCCATCTTGCATCTATCCAAATAGAAGTCAGAAGGTGCCCAATCTAGACTATATGGTGGGTGTGGTAGAAGAGTCCAGCCAAAATTGACCATGTTCTCCAAGGTCTTCAAAATAGTGTGGGGCCTGGTGTTACTGTGTTACAAGAGAAAAGTTGTCTTCTCTTCTGAACTGACTTTGGATGTTTGAGCCATCAGCTTAGTCAGTGTAATGATATAGTGGTCAGGGCTGATAGTTTGTCCAGGTTCCAGGAAATCCAGGATCACCTCTTTCCTATCCCAAAAGACAGTACACTTCCCTTTACCTACTAAGGGCTTCATCTTGAACATTTTCTTTGATGGGGAATTTACATACCACCACTCCATGCAGTGCAGTTTTAACTTAGGCTCCTAGTGGTGACACCATGTCTTGCACAGGCATGATGACCTCTTCAGCCCCATACTGGTTCAATAGGTCATGACAACATGCATATGGTGCTCTTTCTGTTCCTGTGCATCACAGGATCCACCTGGTGTACTCTTTGTTATATTCCAACATTGCCACCATCATTTCCAACCTTTGAAACAGTTACTCAATTCCATACACAATTCCCTGGTCTTAATCTGCTGATTTGCATGGTATTTGCATGTATTTCTAATACAAGTCAGGGTGCCATTGGCCTTCTTCGGCACCTGGGCACACTGATGGTTCATGTTCAGCTGGCTATTGGCTAGCAAACCTGGGTCTTTTTCTGTTGGACTTTCTAGCCACTTCCCCAAACTTGTACTGCTGCATTTGGATTCTTGTAACCCAAGTGCAGCACTCAGCACTGAGCCTCATTGAATGTCATATGACTGAACTCTGCCCAACAGTCCAGCCTATCCAGATCTCTGCAGAGCCTTCCTATCCTCAGGCAGATTGACGGTGCCACTCTGCAATCTTATCAAGGGTAACACTCCATTCTCTCATCAATATAATTGATACGGATATTAAACTAAACTAGCTGCAATACTGAGCCCTGGGGAGCACTACTTGAGACTGGCTGCCAGCCTGATTTAACTCCATTCAAAATGACTGAGCTACCCAATCAGTTTTTTTACCCAGGGAACAGTACATCAGTCCAAGCCATGAACAGTCAGTTTCACCAAGAGAAGGCTGTAGGAAACAGCATCAAATGCCTCACTAATGTCCAAGTAAACAATATCCACAACCTTTTTCTTGTCCACTAAGTGAGTCATCTTGTCATAGAAGGAGATTGGGTTATTCAGGCAGGACCTGCCTTTCATAAACCTATGCTCACTGTGTCTGAACATCTGGTTCTCCTGTACGTGCTGTGTTGGTGGTACTCAAGATGATCTGCTTCATGACCTGGAGTGGACGTCTGACATTTTGTAACTGCCTGGATCTTCTTTACCCTTCTTGTAGATTGGAATCACTTTCAACAGCTGCCAGTCAGCTGGGACCTTCTGGTTAATTCCTCAATTGACAAGACAATACAACTGCAGTAAGTGAAACTGCAGACAAAAGAATATCTCTTAAGCCATTATTTTCAGCTAATGAAATTATTAATATAAATAGTCTAACATTTGCTTTATGAATACATACACTAAAAATATGGCTTGGATTTATAAGAGGTCTGAAGGTAAATTAGATGACTCTATTTACTGTAACTTTCACTTTCAGCTGTTGCATATCTGCTTTTTAAAAAGCTCTGACTTTACAACCTGTATGAAGACCTGCAGTCCAAGTATGAGATGCAGACTGAAACTGGTGATGAGGGAAAGTTGGTTTGTTTTGATGAAAAACATTACAAAATTAAAGAGGAGTTTGTTGCAGAAATTTTCTCAGTACCTCTGTCATATGCTTTCTCTCACGGTATTTCAAAACTTTCAATTTTCTCTAAAAGAATGGTGCACTTGCTTCAGGATGTTTGTGACATTTTTATGTTCATAGATAGAAATGTCTATTCACTTCTTATTTATTATGTCTGAAAACTGTTACAATCATGAAGTAACATTTACTTGTGTGCAAAGATGACAATAGAGAATGTCAATTGGCACTGCACATTCTTAATGTTTGCTTATCATTCTAATTCAAAATAACAAAAAAATATAACAAGAAAAGAATGAAATTTTAACATATAACTGTACTAAGGAAATAATTCCTCATTTCCTCTCTTTAGCAAATGCTCCGTGCTCTACAGAACTGGTTAATTAGTTGTAGAAATACATCCTAGTAGAGACATTACATTTACTACTCACTTCACTTTCTCTGCAGCAATATAATATAACCAAAAGGAAAGAAGGCTTAGCTGGGGTTTCCATAAGTATGGCATATATAATAGGTGAATGTTGTTAGACAAAGTGACCTAAGATGTGCTTTATTTAGGGGGAAAAAAGAGAGAACAATAAAATAATAAAAGAAGGAAATATTAAGCAAAAATAAATATTTTAAATACTATTCATTTGAACATTTTTCGTCTCACAGATTCATTCATTCAATACTCTATTTCTTACCTTACTTTTTTTTCCACTTAACCGTATATTTTTTAACTTTAGTCTTTTATTTTTATCCTATACCTCTTAAACTATGTCCTTAGTTACTTATTTGTTATTACATATCAAATAATTTGAGATTTGTAATTCCAAAATATAAAAAGTCTCTTTTGCCCACGTCCCTGGGCATCCCATTCCAGCACCTGACCACTTTCTTAGAGAAGAAATTTTTCCTTATATCCAACTTGAATCTCTCCCAGTGCAACTTGTCGTTCCCTATTGTCCTATCACTAGTTACGTGGGTCAAGAGGCCAATCTCCACCTCTCCACAACCCCCCTACAGGTAACTCCTTTTTCCTGGAGTCTGGAGCCTCCTTTTCTCCAGACTAAACAATCTGAGTTCCCTCAGCTGCTCCTCAGTAGACTTGTGCTCCAGATCCCTCACCAGCTTCGTTGCCCTTCTCTGGACACACACCAGGGCCTCAATGTCTTTCTTGCAGTGAGGGGTCTAAAACTGAACACGGTACTTGGGGTGTTGTCTTACCAAAGCTGAATACAATAGGACTGACTATACTATTTCTGATACAAGCCAGGATGCCATTGGCCTACTTGGCCACCTGGGTACACCGCTCGCTCATGTTTAACTGAGCACTGACAAACACCCCCAAGTCCATTTCTTCTATACAATCTTCCAGCCATTCTGCACCAGGCCTGTAGCATTGCCTGGGGTTTTTGTGGCCACAGTGCATTACCATAAGAACTCTTCAAACCAACTAAGGCTATTTTTTTTTTTTTTTAATATTATTCAATGTCTGTGCAGACAGGATCATCACTTAATATATTTGATTACTACATAGTACATTGTAACTCTTGCAAGTCATATGATTGTAAACCCATCACTCGGCTAACATGAATATAGCAAAACAGCATTTTAAAAGTAAGATAATAAACAGTACTCATCTTCCCTGTTTATACTACAGAACTCAGTACTTATTATTGTTCTGTGCAAAATACTAACAATCATTTCCAGGCTACATAAAAGCAATGTAAATATCAGCAGGTGTATTTAGTGCTATTAACCCAACTGTAAAGAGCTTATTTGCACAGAATGTTCAGGAAGAAACTCTTATTATTTGGCAATGTTACTGGGCTATAATCTGTAAACAAATCCCAAAATCACTAAAAACTAATTGTGCTGAAATGGAAACAAGTGCATGTACACAAGAGCATTTAAAAGCCTGGTAAAACAGTCTGAACAGGAGCAGACATCTTTCTCCTCATCAGTTATAATAAAATCAACAAACTTTCATTTTGCAAAGTGAGTTTCCTTTGATGAAAGCTAAACTACAAAAAGTTACTTTGACACATAAATATATATGCATCTCTGGATAAAACTCAATTTCACAGCAAGATATTTCCTAACCTGAAACATATCTCGAAATGGAGTTAGTGAAGTCAGATTTATTAGATCAGTATCACTCCCATTCTGTATTATTGATTGTCAAACATTTTTCTATCAATAACAAGTGGTATGCAGATAAGATATTTCACTGTCCATATTTATACAGCTGGAGCTGTTGAGTCACTCAGTCTTGTATAATTCCACTGTTGCTGCATAAGAAGATCAGAACAAAACAACAGTGGACACAGATAAAGAACAACTGAGTATTTTTCAAAAACATATTAAGAAAATGTTGTTTGGTTTACTTTGGCTTAGGTTTTCCTGTTTTTCTTTTTTTGTTTTTCTTTCCCTCCAATGAGCAGCAGAGTTATTAGTGGAATAAAATGAAACAACAAAAAAAGAAGAAATATATGACAATGGAATAAGTATTGACTAAATAGATACAAATTACAGAACTTTAGGGGAAATAAAAGAAAAAAAAAAGATTAAGATACTGCTATTGTGGATCTTGAAAATATGCATAGGCAAAATGTATAGGACACCAACCACTGATGTGATAGAAGAAAAAAAAGATTACTTGCTATATGCAACTTCTAATTCTTCTTTCATAATATTTTCACACTTAGTGTTTGAAAATGAAGAAAGTTAAGAAAACCTGATGTTTACCATGAATTATTAAATCCTGAACTTTTTCACTTATATTTAAATGAGGTACTCCTTACTCAAACCTAACTCAAATGCAAAAGCTATAGTAAGTGTGCCTGAATGATGAACTATATTTTATCTTCTGTTAAAATATATTAGACTCAGATAAGAAGTCATAACATCCCTACTAAACTTTAAGGAAATCTTGGGAGTTTGAAAATAATATAAAAGCGGATTAGGTAAAAGACATTTAAAATCAACTTAAATTATAATCGATATGGGTTGAACATTGAGGCTAATCCTTGAGTCAAATCTTCAGTGTTACTGAGCATAAGAAAAAGGAAATCAGAAGGCAAAAAGCTGATACTGGTTAGAAAGGTTCATATCTAACCTCTGGAAACTGGAGAAAACAAACAAACAAACAAACAAAAAAAAAACCAAAAAACAGCTCTAGGGAAGGGAGGACAGAATACTTCAAAATGAAATCTGAATAGAAAAAAAACAAAACAAAACCAATTCCCCCCAAACCAAAACCAACAGTAAAGAATACTCAAGCCCCCACACACCCCATCCTTGTGATCTAAATGCATATTTGTGATCATTAGATTTATTTCATATTTTTCAATAAGTAATAATTAAAATTTCTGTTAGTTCTTTTCTCACGCAGCAGGATAGTTACTGATCTTTATTTTTTTTTTATTTTTTTCTCCTTTTGAAGCTCTTGTTAGCTACAAGTAGAGTATGTGACATCTACAAATAGTGGAAAACCTGGAAAATTTCATAAGATGATCGTTATAAAAATAGCAACTGTTAGTTACCTGATAAATTCAAACACTTTAATTTACTAAACTTAATCATGAATTTTATAAAAACAAGTACCTTTTCAACAATTGAGGCAACAGATTACTGTAGCCTGGATCTTCTGAGTAATTGATTTTGATCCCCAATTCAGATTTTAATTAGAAAGAAAAAAGAAAAAAAAAAAGAGAGAGAGAGAGAGAAAGAAAGCAAAAAAGAAAACTTTTGAGATCTGAAAAATGCATCAGCATTATTAGATCCATTAGAAAAAACTTTTATCTAACAGGACAACAGGTAAATGCAAAGGACACAGAACAGAACTAGTTTTTTTATCAGTAAATATAAAAGGAACAGATCCTTGTCCTTTCTTAGGAGTCAAGTATAGCATTCTGAGGTCAAAGTTATTAAAAAAGATATTGTTAAGATGTAGTATCTTAACCCTCAGTACACTGAGTTCTGCAAAATAGCAGGAGATAATTTTGACATACAATTACCTTCAAGATTTTTTTCAAGTAGTTAAATGTGGTTAGATGATTTTCTATCATTAAAGCACCCGCACTTTTGATTTCAAGATGTATTTGGAAGACAAAACTTCTGCAAAATGATGGAATATTTTGAAATCTCAGTCAAATAATTCCTTGAACTTGGTTTACGAGGAGTTGACACTTAGGCAAACTAGTTTCATCTGTTGTTAAACTTTTTCTCCAGTGTAGTGTGCTTCCTTCCCTATTATCTCTTCACTGATAAGCCATTAATTTCCAATGCCTTATTATATCAGAAATGGGATAAAGAAAAGGCACATTGCCTGAAAATGAACAAGTTGAACCAATTCTGAAACATATAAAGGTAAAGATTTGTGGGTTTGGTTTTTTTTTTGATTGTTTGTTTGTTTTTCATGTTGTTGTTGTTTTCACTGGACAGGAGCTTTTGTATCAGAGCCTTTTGACTGAGTCAGGCTTATATCTACATCCCAGTTCAGAAGCTGAAAATACATACTATAGGTAGGAAAGATATGTATAGAAGAAAATGAGGGATGTTATTCTCTCATTTCCTGTACTTATAGTAAATAAACTGTTCTGACATTTTCTGCTTAAAATTTCAGGAATATTCTTAGCAACATGCAAAACTCTACTTCTAGTCAGTCATATGTAGCATCTGTACTCATTGTGGAAAGATTTGCTTTTCAAGATTCTAAGAATCATGAAAGAATTAATTTCTACTTAGGTGTTTCTTCTAGTTGATTAATCTTTGGCATGTTTGGAATTGTTATTAGTTGTTTGTTTGTTTGTTTGTTTGTTTGTTTGTTTTTTAACCAAATAAATCCTTGGTTAAGCTAGAAAGGATTTCCCTCTAAAAATGTCATGTTGTTTCTGAGTGGTAACTAAGATGAATTCACATTAATTCACTAATCAGGTCTTTGTGGCAACAAAGCAATTAATTTTATTCCTAACCATATTTAAGCTCATAACTACACAAAGAAGTTAGAGATTTTTTCAGTTGCTATGCTGTAAAAAAAAAAAACCCTTTTAATAAAGATGGCACAGCTTTAGGTACATTAGCATACATATTTTGTTTCAGAAAATGTGAATTTCTTGTTTCATAGAAAGAAGAATAGAAGAATCATAGAACAGCTTGGCTTGGAAGGGACCTTGAAGATCATCTAGTTTCAGCCTCTCTGCTATGTGCAGGACCAGGTTGCTCAAAGTCCCATCCAACCTTTAACACTTCCAGGGATGGGAACAATCTCAGCTTCACTGGGCAACCTGTTCCAAAGCTTCATCACCCCTCTGAATAAAGAATTTCCTCCTAATATCTAAACTAAATCTTCCCTCTTTTAATTTAAAATCATTCCCCCTTGTTCTATCTGACCATGCAAAAAGTCACTCTCCCATAAAAAAAAAAAAAAAAAAAAGTAGACTGAATAAACAATCTACATTTCCAGATTTTGTTTATTCTTGAAGTGGAAATAAGGTTTGCAGTGCAGTTGCTCAAAATGAGACTTTTTCTTTCTCTGTGACTTTAAACCAGTGCACAAAGGCATGAGCATAAATAATAATACCAGAAGTCTGTTATTTGTTATTTTCCTCAGGTTGAGTGAAATTTTTATGTTTAACAGAATGCACAGTGACATTGGAAACAAAGGGGCCAATGTGTTACCAAGTTCTCACATTAAGGCAACAAAAGAAACAATAGTACCTGAAAAGAAATTAAGGCTCTGTTTAACTCAAGCACTTAAATAAACAAGCAAAAAAATAACACCAGTAATAATAATAATAATAATAATAATAAAAATAAAAATCAGGTTGGGTTAATTAGTGAAACTTTATAAATATCTGAATAAAAGCTTCTCCTCAGATAGGTATGCAGAATTTAATCTCTAGTGGCCAGAGGCGATGAAATAACTCATTTAGTTTTGGCTTACAATGAGCACAAACTAGGTCAAAGCAATTTCATTTCCTCTGTGAGAGAAAAAAAAAAAATCTTGGATGAAAAATGGAAGAATTATATACCATGTATGCATTCATAAACTTTTGGCCATCTTCTAGATGATAATTTCATAAACAAGGCTGAAAGACATGGTATAGATGAGACAATATTAAGCTTGATGGGAAGCTTATTTGGAAAAGATTAGTGTGATATGTAGTAAAACAATGATTTGTGATGAGGTACTCTATCTGATAATGACTGCAGAGATTTGTCTCAGATCAGTGTCATCATTGCCATTTAACCCACTGTGACAAACAGATTTTCAATGTCAGTACAGAAATTTTTACAGGTAGATCTGATAACAAAACTTGCCAGATTAGAAACACGGTCTGAGCCCCAAAATATTAAATAAAATGAGGAATGAGAATGATGAAATTTCAAGAGAAAAATAACCAATAGGCAGAAATCTAAAAGCAAGGGAAAGAACAAGAAAATGTTCAGAGAAAAATGGGAGAAGTAATACTAAAATCATCTGTACTGGGTCCACTGGTCTCTTTAACTTATCATTCTGGTACCAGCCAATAAGAACTGCTTAGAGAAGATGTTATGAAAGGGAATAAGATGGACTGACCTCCTCCTAGTATTATTCCTGACAGTTTCTATATTAAAACAGTCTTCTACTTTGTAATAGACAGCTTCACAAATGAATATAGTGTTCTCAGCATCAAATATGGTTACAATCTTAAAATGTGTGGCAGAAGTCTCAAGTTAAAAATTTTGCTTTAATACCAAAAAGATATTTTAATAATAAAGAGAGGTCAGGGAATTTTCAAATCACTATCAGGAGATATTTCTGTAACAGTAGGTTAGACAAATATTTATGAGAGATGGTAGCTGATCTTGGAATGAGTCAGAGAATTAACCAAATAAGCTCTTGAGATCTTTTTCAGGTAAACTTTCTATGATTCTATATCTTCTCAGTCATCTTGCAACTATCTTCCAGGTGTTTCTTGTTTCTTTGGCAGAAAAAGTGTATTATGTGTTTCATGAATAAATCATGTGAAATGTTTGGCAGAGGAAGATGAAGTGAGAAGGTCACAGCTCTTCTCAGATGGAAGATGATTCATCAACACAAGAAAAGACATAAACTGAAAACAAAAATGTCTGTTGAGAAAACCAGATGATCTTTAATATTTATACTGGAGATGTTACTTGATTTGGAAAAAGAAATGAGTGAGGCCATAAGGAAAATTAAGTGAGAATTCATGCTTCATATGAAAACACATCACAGTAGCATCTCAGCGCATGAAGAAAAACACTGTTTTCATAAAATGAATGAGTATTTTCTTCTCACACAACTCTATGCTGAATGTATTTTATTATATTCTTCTTTCACCTACTAAATAAAATGATAAAATCTATTCCTTTTGTTGACTACATTGGCATTCCATACTCTTGCAGGCACTAGCAGACACTGTATATCATACGCCATCTTGCCAATTAAAGAATACTTAGCTATTAAGTTTGAAATAAATTTTGTGCTGGATGTTAGCTAAGAACAATTGTTTTCACTATGTTAGAGTTATATCTTAAGCATTACCTAGAACACTAGAAGTGTGAAATAATATTTAAGCTGAAACTACTCAAGGCTTCACCCACTCAGACAACGTGCTTACATTCTTCTCAACCTTCTTGCAATGAAGAAAAAAACAACCAAACAAACAAACAAAAAACCTGTAAGAGATATGTTCTTTTTTTAGGGAAAATTCACCATTGTAATTCTCTGTAAGGGGAAAAAAAAAAAAAAAAAAAAAAAGAAAGAAAGAAAAAAAGGAATAGTAGCTTTTCTTTGGTCTCTTGCTACATTTATACAATATTTTTCTCACTCCCATAATTATGGAAAATCTTATGCCAGAATCAGCAAACTAAGCCCCACCTTGACATTTGTACATCGATGGTAATCAAGGCTAATCAGAGTTGTCCCTGTAGCACATAGCAACATGGCAGTTTTTCTAAACATAATTACACCCTTAGGCCTTAATTCACTCTTTTGGAGGCACTGGGATTTCCACTGACATGTTGAAGTTCAACTAGTAACACCTTCAGTTTGATTTCTACAAAATGAAATTTTCTAACTGAATAAAACTCGTGTCTATTAATCTTGTATATTTTTGCTTTCCTTTCCCTATGATAATCAGTGTTTTGTGTGATCACATCACTCTTGAATTTTTGAACACTTCTTCCAGATATAATTTTTCTCCTCCGTGTCTATGATCTACTTTGTTTTTCCCACAGTCCTTAACTAGTGGATAAGTAATAGAGATTAAACCTGTCAGATGTCTTATGAAAGTAACTTGTTGCATATCAAGAAAGTTTCTGCAAACTAACATTATGTTACAAGAATTTCAGTATAAATCTTACAGTGACATGTATTAGGTACAGGCTGATACTTGTTATTTAAAGAATGACTTCAATCCTTTGTTATTCTTCCTTTTATGGATACAGTTAATATTGCAAAGTATAAGGAAAATAGATAGGAAGTAACATTATGGAACCTCCACAGCAATTCTAAGCATTGTCTACCAAAATTTTCTATCATGTAATTTATTACTTGTTAAATATTGATGCTGAGAAATAGAAAGGTTTGAGTTTTTTTGAGAATGTATATACTTAATTGTAAAAAGTATCTATCTATTTAAATCTATATAATTTTTTTGAGAATGTATCTATTTAATCACTTCACAAAATGCTTTGAAGGAGTTACAACTTATTTTTTTATTATTATTCATAACAAGTTTATATATTTACTTTGATTCACTATAGTGGTTTTGAGCACTACTTATCTTTATTTTATAAATATTTTTTCACTGACATGATTGCAATTTCACCAAGTGACACATCCTCTGTTGGTTTCAGAGAAGTCTAGAAAGGCTCACACTATGCTCTGCACCAAAAGCTCAGACGTCACTTTCCATGGAACTTATGACAAGGTGGTGGAAATTTGTAGCCATATTTTGGCTTTTAAATCAAGGGAAAAGATTGTCATTGCCAAAAAGCAATTCCCTCCGTGATTCTTTTCCTCTGTTATCTGCAGCATTCTGGCTGTTATATGTTTTCACTGTTCATTGTTCTCATTGGCAAAGGAAGTACAGGTCACTCTGCAGTGGCACCTGAACACAGCTGCACAGGCTGTTACTTGTAATGAAGAGCTTGTTATACAATAGTGAAAAATCAAAGTGCACATTTCCTGGCGAGTTGAAAGGTATCACTTTCAACAGAAGGATAACTAATGCAAAGGGGAGAAAGAATCCTTCACATTCATATCTCATTGTAAAAGGAACTATTGCATAAGTTTTGTATGCCCTGAAATGTGTTGAGGTCTGATTAATAAGGAAGCCTACACAATGAGAGGAAAAATGTGTAGTGGATACAAAAAGTATTCTGATCAAATGAAATTCAAGGCCCATCAATAAAGGCTTTAAAGAGACCGTCTTAATGCCTGCAACACATGTGCCTGTCTGTCATTTGGAAGTATGCTTAGGTAAAAGTGAATTACATTGTTCATGCATTTAGTAATATAGTTTTCTATATATCACATAGTAGAGATTACAGTGGACTGAAGACAGTAGTAAGGACCTGAAATTTTCTGTCTAGATAATATGAATTTATTTCCAAGCAGTTGAGTTCTATGCAATAGAGAGGCAGAAAGTTATTTCTGAAAATCTGCAAGTGACTAGTGGTTAAATTATGTGTTCAAATAATTAAGGTGAATTATTTACTCACTTTCTTTTTCTTTCATTTATACTTTACAGATAGAGTGACATAATTCGCTCCTGAGGACTTCTACTGATTCTTCTTAATTGAGCTGTCAAATGTTTGAGGTAATGCACCAAAAAGTATTCTAATGAATATTCAAAGACCAGAATTTTAAGTGAGAGATTACATTTCAGAAAATAAACTGAGTTTTAGGAAGCAATTTAGCAAATTTAGCATATTTAGATAGGTTTAAGTGAAAGGAAGATTTTTTATGTGGTTCTGGCAATTTTACTGTGACATTACTTAAAGCAAACTCAACTTCCTTTTGACTGTCTCATAGAATAAAATACATATTTGTCTGAGGCCCAACATGTATTTTCATAACTATCACTGTTAAAGATATGTGTAATCATGTACTTATTTTCTGTTCCTTTCTAAGTCTTCATTAATATTTAAAGATCATCTCACAGTAACACTTTCTTGACATTTGTTTCAAATCAAGTCTCAGATTCTTACAATGATGTACCATAGACGGAGAGAGTAATTTAACTTTATCATCTTTCAGAGATGATTTCCACTAGGTTCAAACTGGAGATAAAATAGATTTAAGAAGTATCTTGAACAGACAGTAGTAGATCATAGTGTTAATTGGAAGTGATGATGCTATTGTATGTGATAGAAAAACTAATCAAGATTTATTAACCTCAGGTAACAGACCAGTTTGAGAAGGCTCTGGAGAAGTATGATAATCTGATTTTATCATCTCTTGGACAGGAAGACTATCATTCAGAACAAATATCCTCCTCGCAGTTCTCATTTGTGCTTCACATTACATTTGTTGCAGGTTTGCTGAAGTTCTGTAATATGTCAAGCTACACTCCTTCATCTGGACAATGTAATTCTCAAATAAACAAACATCCAATGAACAGTCTTAATCTAACTCTATCATTAGAGAACAAGCACATTAGGCTATTCATATTTATCAAAATTCTCATATCCTCTTGTCACTGTTAATGAAGTATAACATTGCAGTTGCTCATGCATACAGGATTAGTGAAAAGCCATTTGTAAAAACTGTTCCAGAGACAATAAAAAGACTGCCCCTCTCCGAGCCATTTTTCAAAATGTACCCCTGATATAACTGACTTCAGCTGATGAATTCTTGCTCCTTCCATCTGAATAGAAAGATTGTTTTTTTATAATAGTGTAGCCAGCTGCTCTTGATCTTTAAATATTATGAAGAGAATAATAATAATAAAAAAGCTACTGAACTCTATTCTGTTCCCAAACTTTTATATTTCTATTTTTAAGTGTTTTTTTTCCCCTCAATTGCATTAGATAATTTTTGAAAGTATTTAACTTCAAGTAGTTTTTTTTTTTTGCTTTTGCATTTGCAATATGCTTATAGCTACTAGCTAGCCTTCAAGTCTCTCTTTAAAACCACGTATATCTGAATAGTTGTACAGCTCTTACAGCAGAAGATGCAGGAAAAACAGCAGTGAATGGATTGAAGGGTGATAATTTGGTACTAATTACTTCAGTGAAGAGTTGCATAGTGGTATCACAATACATTTCTACATAATAGACATTCTTATCCTCAAGATTTCAGTATCTAAAATTATTTAATTTAGTATTTTCTGTATAATCAAACCTCTTGAGTGATTACCTGAACTGCTGGTTATCAAAAAAGAAATTAACTTTGATACTTCCACAATGCACAGACTGATTTTCATACAGAGAAGACAATCTTTTCAGTGAGATTCTCAAGCTCTATAAATATTTTATATCTACACAAGTAGGGTGAAATAAGTTTTACAGAGATTTTCATTGTTATGGATTGGCTTTCCTGACTAAGTTTAAATCTAAATGTGATTATTATTACTGCTATGATTTCAGTCATCCTTGCAAAGATGTACTACTCTACTGAGCAGGAAGTGTCTTCAGACAGGGTGAGATTGGGCTCGATACATACACTGAGTATCCTATAACTTTATCAACTTTTCCATGAGTTGTTTGCCAATTCTTTAAAATTTGAAATTCTCTTCTGTCTTATCAGATTGACTTGCAAGCTGTGAATATGACTGCTAGGCTCTTATATAGATGTTCTTGGCAGCTCCTAGCAAAGTCACTTCATGTGAATGTTTATCTTCTTGGAAATGATATGCACAAGCTACAAATAACAATATGATTTTTATTTTAACACACGCTCCTGTGGGGATTTTTGCATTTCTTTTTATTCTGTTGTTTACAGTTTCCTCATGGAACCGAAAACATTCTTTATGGACTCAAATTATGCTATGAAAAAGATAGTTATAGCCAAAGGACTAGAATTAGGAAGTAGAAAAAGGAGATGGATTCTCATAACAAAGCTAGTGATCTTTCAAACGTATTTACAAAAGCTCTGGACTGCAATTTAAAGCTGAGGAGCAATAGGTGTTACAGCGCACACATAAACACAAACACACACGTACAAATAGTTAAATTAAATAAAAACTGTACAGAAGAATGGGCAGAAGTTACTGGTCATCAAAAATGAGAAGTGAGAAGCCTGAAGTCACATCAGAGCAGAGCGAGCTTGATAGTATCTATTTCAAACTTTATATTCATCTTTAAGTAATGAGACCTTCATTTGAAATAGATTTTTTGAGATCTAGTTCTCAGAGACCGTTAGATGGCTCAAGGTAGATCAGTAGCAGTATTTTGAACAGTAACAGAGAAACACAAATGCCTATCTTGTACATTGCTTTCTTCAAATGTGGTGCATAGGGATATTTAAATTGTTAGATTTTGTGTTTGTTTGGTGGATTTTTGACACTTGCCACATTAAAAAGATCTTCAGTAGCTAGAAACTGTAAAAGCAAGTCTCAGTATGGCAAGTCCAGGAAAAAAGACCAAATACTACATGCAGTGAGATACACTGAGGGAGAAGTGAAACTAGCAAATTACCTTATCAAGATAAAGATAGAAGGAGCTGCCAAAAACATCCAACAAGTGAAAACAAGACTTGAGGAATTAGCCAGGGATGAAAGATAAGGGGATGGCCACATTTTTTTTTATTAGAATTTTTAAGAAGGGATTTCTTCAGTGTTATGAAAAATATTGTAATTTGTCTAAGTTTAAATTAATCTAATATTTTTTTCTCATATGAAGGACTGTTGAAAAATACAGCAACAAAAAGCAGAATTAAATTAAATTGGTGGCTTTTTATAACAGGCTATTCATCCCATCCTTGTGGTTTGTCTTCAATTTGAAGTTATACAGATTCAATTATAAACTTTTGAATTGTGAGAGGATACTGACTGTCCAAGATGATCAAGATAGTTGAGCACTTCTCCTACAAGAGAGAGAAACAGGTCTGTTCAGCCTACAGAAGAGGAGGCTTGAGGGGGCTCTTATCAGTGTCTATCAGTACCCAAGGAGAGGGAGAGAGGACATAGCCAGGCTCACTTCATCAGTAACCAGTGCCAGGACAAGAGGCAACAGGCATAAACTGGAATACAGGAGGTTCCCTCTGAACATCAGGAAGTACTTCTTTATTGTGTGGATGACAGGGCACTGGCACAGGCTGCCCAGACTTGCTTTGAAGTCTTCTCCATGGAGAACTTCCAAAACCATCTGGACATGGGCCTGCGCACACTGCTCTGGGTGTCCCCGCTGGAGGAGCAGTTGGACCAGAGGACATCCAGAAGGCCCTTCCCACCGCAGGCATTCTGCAATTCTGTGATTCCGTCACCTGTTTATTCTGAGTCTTTCTTAATATACCTCATAGTCTCATCTGTAATTTAAAACCTATGAGTTTGGAAAATGTACATATATATCATATACTTTTTGTTCAGTATTAAAAATAAAATGTAATAGCAACTAATTTTAGAAAAGCATATAAATCAAATTTTAAAGAGATGAAAGCCTAATTAATAACATCACTTTATTGTAAATGAAGTTATGAGAAATTGCTTACACAAATTTAATTACTATGCATTTCAATAAGGTGAATTTACAGCTTCAAAATTATAGCTTCTCTTTCCAGTATTCAAACTGTGGGGATCTCCTTCATAAGCACACATATTTTATACAGAGCTTCTGAATAATAGCATTTGGATCTGGAGCATAAATGTTTAGTAATCTTATTTAAATGTGATTTGAAGGAATTACTTGAAATAATAAAAAATAAATGTGGCTATAAAACAACTGACTATTATGGTAACTAAAATGGCTCACTGATATCTGATTGTGAACCCAAATAATGATCTCATTTGCCTTGATATTAAATAAAAGTGAAATTCTACATCATAAGTCCCTTTCAGCAGCTGAAGGGTTTGATTATAGCCATAATAATTACTATAACCACTCTGCTATACAGTCTGTTTCTGTCTTTACATAAGCCACGAGTTACTTGATCAAATATATCTGAAAAATATTTGGATTAAACTTGAGATTTTAAGAAAAAAAAAGTTTAAATATCCTTTGCAAATAGATTTTGTAGTAGAGCACATAAGTTTGAACATGTAATTCACAGAAAAAAGATAAAAAATAGCTGAAGAAGAACGGTAACACATTCTTATTATCACAAGCTCAAGTATTTGACTATTGAGTTCTTTTGGGGGGGGGAGGGGAGGAAGGAATAAATATTTGGAGCATAAAAAAAGAGCATAAAACCTAATCACTATACTACTTGGTTTCCACACAGTCAAATGCACCATACAGCCAGTGATATTTGTTAATTATCTCATGGTGGTATGCACCGGAAACTTGGAGACTCTCTGACTTCTCTGCCATGGTGTTAATACAATGGGATGGCAACAGGTTCCCTGCAATGCTCTTCAAAAGAGAATATTACAAGGAAAAGTAGTTTCATAGCTATTAAGCAGAATACAGCACAGATCTTTTGTGGTTACCTTTATCCTTTTTGCACTGGGTTTTAGATGCAAGCATTAGTCATTTTTCAGTAAACTTTTGTTGTTGTTTTATTTTTATTTTTTTAAAAAGACATTATTTCCTCGACAGTATATCTCAGTGTATCTCTGTATGGTCCACAGTGCCCAGAAATAACTTTCAGTGGAATTTCATCCAATTTTTCCTTCTAAATCAAAATAATGAAAGATTATTTCTATCAGACTCATAAAATGATGTAAAACTGGAGTATAAAGGCCTACATTTTCCTGTTTGTGTACATACATAAAACTCTAACTACATTAGTTCCCATGTGCACTGTCTACCAAGTGCTTCATTTACTAGTGCAGGTATTCTTTCCGGGATCAGCTATATATGCATCCATCCTCTTCTACTTACTATGGGAAGTAGGCAAACTTCCTTTCCTGATGTTTTCCTCTGAAGCTGTAGCATTAGAAAAGACCAATAGTAATGGCTCTCTCATGAAACTCTGCTGTTTTCTGATCAGACCAGGCTTCAGACTATTCTAACCTATGTCCGTGAGACTCATGAAGCTTTCAGTTATCAATTTGGTGTCTCTAAGCCTGTAAAATGAAAGAACTGTGTGTTTTATAGCTCAGACTTATCCAAACCTGCATGCTTCACAGTTTGTTGATATAACATATTTAAATACTGCTACTTTTTTTTTTCATTCTATCATTTATTAGACAGACAGTAGATATGTCTTTAAAAATTTCCAATACCAAAAGCTGTCTGATTGACTAGAAAGCATTACCCAATAACATGTATTAAGTTTACTTCATGACACTGTGATAATTTAATATCATTCCAGTACTGAAGGTCTGAAGAAAGTTCATCTTGTTTGCAAGAATACTTTTATTTAATTTTATGAACATTCTGCTGATCATTCTAAGGGGTCTTAATTGTTGATTAATTATTTTTGCTGGTGGATTCCAGAGATTTTGTATAACACATCCTAAGTGTTCAGTTTTTGAAATGCATTCAATAATATCTGCAAGTCTACTCCATTTCTTTAGGAGAAGATTATAATTCTCAGAATCGTAAGCCTCCTTTTCTCTACACATATTTTTTTATGTAAGTTCATCTGTGTTCAAAATGAGTTTTCTTATATAACATCAATTCAAATAGTCAACAATAGAAGCACCTATTTTTTCACACCAGAATACTGGCAAAAAAAAAAAAAAAAAAAAAAAAGAAAACAAATAGCTTGCACTGGATGTCACAACTTAGTATGACTCTATTTGCATATGAAAGAACATAGTGAAATTGCCATGTCCATTGTAAGTTCAATTGGTCATATCCCACCTGTCTGCTTCCAGTAAGATATATTACAGAAAGGAAACACCTGTTAGGAATTGCCTCTCCCTTTTTCAGACCTTTGAGATCCCTAGTAATAGACATATGGAAAAGGTTGTATATCTGTTAGGTTCATCTAATTTATCCAGGAGTGACTTTTAAATAGATGACAGATGCATTTGTTTAAAAATAGAAGGAAGAGAAACTGAAGACTTCCATGCACATGATAACCACCTTAAATTTACAGCTTTGGAAATCACAACTATAATATTTAAAAATTAGTGAGCATATACAATGAATAGTTGTGATTTTACAGTCTTTTCTTAAACTGTTAGACTTTCCATTTTTTTTCTTCTTCCAGAAAACACTGGAGTTGTACAGACATGGTAAGCACTTATTCCACATCCTTATAATGTGAGGGTGTATTGTTATAATGTAAATGAAACTTCACACAAACATTAGGTGAGAGGAAATAATCTCAGCTGATAATTGAATTCATACATAAAAGCCAATAGACTCCTTTATTAAACAGAATAACTCACTTCAGTGCTGAAAATCACCTGCAATTATAGTTTTTCTATCTTCTGTGCTATACTGTGCTCTCTTTTGTACGAGATATTTATTTTGGAATTACAAAAGCTTTAGATTAGTCAAGTTCTGAAAAATTCAATTTTTGGACAATCTTAAGAAAAGCTGTGTCCAGCAAATTAGTTTCTATAAGCTTTGATTATATTGGTACCATCATCTATTTTCTTATCTTATTCTCTAAATGTTAATGAAGTACTCAAATGTAACAGCCCAGTGATGGGTTTTTGGGTACCCAATCCTCACTATCATGAACTGAAAACATAATACCCTTAGAAGCTAAAATCAGTAGCACTGCAGTGTCAGTGGAAAACTGCGTACGCTTCTATGTCTTCGAGATGTTGCAGATGTTCAGTAGAACAGAGACTGACTGATTTCAAAGACAAGAAATGTGATGCTGAACTATACCATCACGTATTTATCTGAAATGAGGTGACTGCACTTTGGGGTAGAAACATATCCAAAGTCTGGTGATGATTACTTGATAAATACCTCAGAAAAAGCAAGAATTGAATATGTGGCGAGGAGTAATTATAATGCACTTCCAGGAGAACATAACTAGTCTACTTCAAAAATGTAATTAAGTGTCATCATCATCATTTTTTTTTTTCATGGTTTTTAGCATAAAAAGGCATACTTTACTCAAATGATCTCTTCCAACTAGCAAGTGTCTGAGGCTATTCTTGAAAAATATTTAGTGTACCTAAAAAGATGTTAAAAGCTAAAAGCAACTCACACAGCTGCTTGATACAAGGCACACTTCTGAGAAGGACGCTAAACTGTGAAGTAACTCTAATTGACACTATGTTCATAGTCACAGGAGAATTGCACGTAAAGGAAACATCTCTTAAGTTAAATTCTCATTAGAGTGTGAATAAGGATGAGAAAACAGCTGCGATTCAAAATGATGTTACTTGTCAAGTATATTAAAATTACATTTTCTTTCCTTCACTGACACCAGAAAATTAGAAAATGAAGCAGTTTTCAAAGCATCAAGTATTTCAACTTTGAGTCATTTATATGAAAATCCACAGATTTCTCTCAGGCATGGAGCATGCAATATGTGTAGTACTTAACAGTGAACTCATAAAATATGTTTATTTAAAATTTTTTACTTTATTGTATAGGAAATTTCACTTTTCAAGGAACCACAGCCACTGCCATTTGTCCTTATCAATGAGACATGCAACTGCTCTGGGAAAATACACTAGAATAAGTCGCTATAAGAAATCAAAGGGCCTCATTTGAGCCACCAAGTACTACTTGCTACTGAGTGGGGACAGAAAATGGTTGCCATCAGCATGATTTTTCTTATTTTAATCTGGTATTTGTAAAATTATATTAAATCTTCTTTAGGTGTTAGAAAAAACTGTAAGCACCATAAGCACAGCGAGCACTGAAGTGTGCCAGGTCTGCACGCTATAATGATTTAAAGCTTTTTATTACAGACAACAACTTAGTCAGATTATAATGCAACTCATGAATTTTGTTTGAGACGTGCAACCTGAAATTACGACATTTTATTTCTTAACATTTGAGTGCTGTTCTCTAATACATGAAGTGACTGCACACAATGATTGCAGGTCTGTGCATGTTGGTCTGTCTCTGACGGCATTACCATGCATGAGTTCTGTAGGCAAACAGATCTCCATTACAGGAATAAGCAAAGAAAAATAAAGAGTAAATTTTCTGCAGAAACAAACAAAAAATCGAATGTGGCAGAACATTGTCATTTACTGGGTAGTGCCATGTTTACTGACCTTTAGGAACAAGGCCACTCACTAGTGAATATATTATTTACTGGTTGTTAAATGGATCTAAAAAAAAGTTCTACCTCCCTCTAATGTTAGTTGTCAAAGCACTTGCTAGCAATAGAGAATGAGTACATTGTCTGTAATTACCTCTACTACTACTACCTTTCTGTTACCTAGTGCTACCTTTCTGATCAGCTTCTTAGATTACATAAAATGGTAGAGAACAGAAGCCTAATATGAAAAGCAAAAGCACTTGCTGAGAACTGTTCCAATGAGAAATTCAAGTCAAGGGACCTCAAAATCACAAAATATTAGATTCTTTAGCCACTAAAGTAAATTACAGCCTTCTGCTTCAAAGAAACAACTGCAACTACAACAACAAAACCAACCAACCAAATAAGGACAATACGCGTATCCTCCGACATTCTGTGTTTCTGGTTTTAAATCAAAATTCAGTTGAAAAGTATTCATGCAATGTTTGAACAGTGCATCAAATTAGTACTGAAGGTCGATTTAATCAAATAAAATCTTTACTTCCTATTTCTTGTTCCACTGAAATTTCTGCATTAGAACAGAAAATAAATTTGAAGGACATTCACTAAAAAATGCATTATTACTTAGTATTAAAAAATGCAAAGCCATTTTTGTCCATCATGTCTTTTGTTCACATCAGATGAGCTGGTTTTGATCATTTATTAAGTTGTCAAGAAAAATGACAGTAGCATTGAACTTTCAGTTGGTGAAACTCTTATTCATTCTACATTGCAGTAGTACGTACGGTTTGGTAGAAGACATATGAAGATACTTTTTATTTTTACAAACCCAGTAGGAACCCAAAAAGAATATAAGAATGTTCAAGGACTTCTTAAAGTTGTCATCAACACCTTTATGTCTAATCTTATTATTTTAGAGAAAGCCACTGATATGATGACAGTCATTTGACAGTAGATGTTAAAAATCTACCAAATAAAGACTTTAAAATATGAGAAATAAGCTTTCAAATTATACTATTTCTTTCATTAAGTGAATTTACTCATCTCAATACATCTAGTGATTATTTTTCAACCTTAATGGGCTCAAAGTCCTAATGAAAATGTAGACTGAGACAGTATGAAATACACACGGAAATCAATTTTATAAAGGAATTAAGTAGCATCCATTACATACCATACAAGATCATATGTAAATTCCTGTTGTATAATCTCTGTTCTAGGACAGATGAAAAATCTTTGTCCAAAAACTAGGTTTGAAGCTTAATACTGAAAACCTATGTGAGATACTGACCATGTTTGTGTCCAAACATCTCTGTATCTTCTTGCTCTGAAAGCAATCATCTGATGTTTTCCCTGACACCTCAAAAACATAATGGAGTCAAGTAGAATTTCCGTGTGAATGTAAAGCTAAAAATACTGATTAGCCATAAGAGAATGCCTTTTCTTCTGTTAGGTTTCATTCAGATTCTATTGGTATGTTATGTGTCTAAACACTTTTCATTGCTTAGTGCTGCAGATATCAGTATTTCAGAACTGGATCAAACCCAAGTTTAAATTTGAAAGGAACAGTTAAAATTATTAACACAATTTTAAATCAAAAGCTATTAGAATAAAAAGTAAATATCTGTAAAACACTGAGCCGTGCTTAAATGTAAAATATATATTTCTATTATCAACTAATTGAAAGAAAAATTTAGGTGATTTACCTACAAGTACGTGATCACTCAGAATGGTATGTTTCATTAAATTCCACTGTTCTTCTTCTGAAATACCTCTTTAGCTGTCACTGCTTTAAACAAAGAAATAAAAAAGTAAAAGTAAAAAAGAAAACAAATGGAACTGCTATTATTAACCTAAATCTAACTTTATATAAATAAAGAAAATACATTCTACTTTGCTCAGTGTATTTAAACTACAGTATTACTTAAATAAAATAGCAATGAATCAGAACAAAGTATGTGGTAAATGCTTAAAAGGTTCTCTGGTTCCAAAAGATTATCTCTTTTCTGGTTTACAGTTAAAGTTTTCAATGATATGATATATTGAAAAAGAATAAAAAGAAAATCATGACATTACTTTTGAACCAGCAAATTTTTCTCAGGTAAATGCAGGAACAGAGATATCATTTCTCTGCCTTTTTATGAGAAAAAAGGTTTAAGTTTAAAATAGAGAGATTTTGAGGATATAAACCAAGCAACAAGGATTAAAACACTAATCTGTCACCTTTCTGAAATGAAACAGATGGACAAGATCAGCAGTGGAAGAGCATACTGAAATAACCTTTTATATGTAACATTCAGACAATTTTTCCTTAATCCTTTTAGACATTTATCCCTAAATTGAGTTTGTGTTTTATAATTCTGCATAATTTGCTATACAGCGCTTTATTTAGTACAAATGCTTTCAGTCAGTATGCGTGCAAAAGTGTAATAAATAAACTGAAACTGAATTAGAACAAATGAATCAGAACAGTTTGAGAAGGCAATTTTCTGAGAGGATTTTAGAGGGTTATGGTGATACAAAAAGGTATTAAATTACCCGTAAGAAAATTCAGTGTAGGTCAAATGCACCATCAGTGAATTAAAAATGATCTGATTGTCGAGGTAAGAATGAAAAGAGAGAAAGAAGCTAAAATATCTAAATGAATATCTAAAGGGAAGTGGGAGGCAAATGGTTGAGGCCAGGCTCTTCTTGGTGGGGGACAGGAATAGGAGAAGGTGTAATGATCTAAAATTTGAACATAGGAAGTACCGTACTAATATGTGGAAGAACTTTCCAGTAAGAGTGAAAGAGCACTGGAACAACTTGCCCAGAGATGTTGTGGAGTCTCCTTCTACGGAGATATTCAAGACCCATCTGGATGCCTATCTGTGTGACACACTGTCATGCTTTAAGAGGGTGATTGGACTCTATGGTCCCTTCCAACCCCTGTGATTCTGTGATTCTATGACTCTGTGAAGCTATAATCTGAGTTTTAAAAAAAAAAGCTCCAGCTTCTAGCTCCACTTCTATCACTTTCTATCACTCCAATGGCTTTTTGTTTTTCTAAAGGTAGTCTTAGCTTGAATCTTCACCTCTCAATTAAAACAACAACAACAACCACAACAAAAATCCACAAACAAACCCATGTGCCAAATCAATTAATCCAAAGCATTTTAGTTCCTTCATCATTGCACTGTTGAATTTTCAGTGACAGTATTCATTTCTGGTAAGACCAATAACTCTCAAGTAGGATGAAATATGATTTAAAAATGGACCTAGAAAATATATGATTTTAGTTAAGGTTTTTATAAGCACTGGAGCTTGCCTTGGGTCAAGTAGAAACGTGCTTAATCCCTGACTCCAATACTCATTACAGCCGACAGATTTTTGAGAAAATAATTTATTAAGAGAACCTTGTATCTAATCCAGTCTTATGTTCAGCCTCCAAGAATATTACAGATGTCCCTCAGTAGATCAAGAAAACATTATACTACTCACTTTGCTCTCCCTTCCACAATATTCCAAACCAAAACACCTTGTTCTTCTTCCTTAAAGCTCATATTCAGTTTATTTTCTCAATATTTTTTTTACAAGTAAACTTACTTTTATGATGTTTGTCATTGTTTTTGCCCAAGACAAAGTAACTGACAAGTGAATTTACTTCATTTTGTTTGCTACATATGTTATATATTTATATACATTATATACATTGTATATATTGTATACACATACAGACTCATTAAAACCAAGTGAATATAGACAGAATCTAAAAAGTAACTTTTGTAAGTACCTTGATAACTGAAAATAAACTCAGCATAATCCAGTTCTAACCTCAATTCAGAAAAGAATGAAAGTGTTGGAATGAAATACTGTAGAAAAACAATAGAGTCAGAGATTTGCACTTGAAGAAAGTGGCTTACCATAAGAACATTTGTTCAGACTGATATAGGTCGTTAGTAAAAGACACTCTAATCAAACTTAATGTTGTTTAGAGATACTATAAGAAGAAGGGTGATTGAATGGTTTATTGAGATACCTCATCAGAGCATTTAGATAGGATTTTAAACCTACTTAATAATACACACATTAAAAGCTGATTCCTTGCAGGACTAAAAAATACATAAATACTTTAATATCCAAAATGCATAAAATTCTGACCATAATAAGTTCTATCTCATGCAGGTTATTTCATCATTGCAAATATTTCATAAGAAAAAATCCAATTAGTATTTCAAAATCCCAGCCCTCAAATTGTTCTGTTATTTTTGTCCTTTTATCTGAGATTTGGATTTGTGTCTAATTAACAGCTGTGATATTTTGTTCACCAATTCTCTATTCCTAATGTATTTTCTTTCCTGAAGAACTTTCTGAAAGGGCTGCTCTGAAATTAGTGGTCCTATTTAATTACGTTGGTCCATGGCATCAGAGGTGGTTGCTGGTGGCATGGCAGTTGAACCTTCCTACCAGGATGTCATTTCATTTTGTTGCTGTGGGACAGATGGCAGCAAAAGGCAGTCTGGTAAAATGGTGTCTGGCATGGAAGTGTGCATGAAGCAAAGGTGTGTAACTAAATTCCTCCATGTGGATAAGTCACACCCATGGATATTCATTGATGCTTGCTGAATATTTAGCTAGACCAAACAGTGAATATTAGATCGGTGAGTTGGTGGGTGGTGCATTTCAGCAGTGGTGACAGTGATGTGAAAGGCAAGCCACATTCTGGATGGCCATGCAGATTTTTACAAACGTAACATGCAGGCTCTTGTTCACTGGTGGCAAAAATGTATAGCTAATGATGGTGATTATGATGAAAAATAGTACTTTGTAGCTGAGAATTTGCTCTATCTAATCATGTTTTTGTGCTCTTTGTATCTGTTGTAGTTTCCATGGAAATAAAGAGAAGGTATTTTTTGGAACATTCTACAGATGTAAGGAATCCTGCCACCAATCACAGCGATTTAGGACAAAGAGATTCCAGAAATTACCCTAAAAAAATTAACTTTCACACTTATCAAACCCATCATGAGATCAGAATACTTACCCAATCCTCGTTTTCCTGTTTCATCTACATCAACAAAGGTAAATAAAGGATAGGTTTGTTATCTCCAAAAGAGTTTGGAACTCAGAAGAATATGAAATCACATTTATGGTTGGACTTGTTGATCAAGTCTGATTGCAGCCTAATCATTGGAATTTTTTCCCATCTAATTTAATGGCTTCAGTATTAGGCACAAGTCACTGATAAGAAATTGTTATTCTGTCTTTCAGAAGAGTCATCACTTTTGAAATTGACAAGAGTTGGAGGATCTTTGAACACGCTGCTTAACATTGTCCTCTAAATTTTCCATCCAGCATTAGCTGTCCCAGCTGAAAAAAATAATCAGATTAAGTGTGTGCATCTATAAATACATATACATGAAATGTAGCTTTTAAAAGAACAGTATAAATAAAAGATGCCAGTATATTCCTCTCAGCTCTGATGGGACTCTGAGCTTTTATTTATTTTGATTAATACTTTACAACCAGAGTTTGTAAAGCCAATAATACAAGTTGTTGTTGTTTGTTTTTGTTTTTGTTTATATATATATATATATATTTTTTTTTCAACCCCTCCACTCTGAACTGTCATTGACTATGTTTTCATCAGCATTAGTGACAGAAGATTTTTGTGAGGTGTAATATTGTTCCTGAAGACCTGATGACAAATTATCTCCTATCTGGGGTCTTGTCTCCTACATGGTGCCTTAATGTTGTTCTATGTTGTAAATATTACACTAAAATAAAACAACAACAACAATAACAATATAACTTTAAGATAATACATTGATCAAAATAGCTGCTTATATTGCTTAGAGTAGATTAAAAAAAAAAACTCTTAATACATAAATAACATTTCCACAGCACTACAAAAACATCTTCTTAACAGTTTAAAGTGGAAAAATTCTTTTGTTGAAAAAATCTGGTAGAATTCCATAAAACACTTCAAGTTAGAAACAACATCACATGGTTTTTCCACATGGTTCTTTGATAATTTAACAATATCAAGAATTTAGATTTTCATCTGACTGTGGAAACTGATATTTGAGAAGTTATTGTCCAAGTGAGTTGGTAAACATTCACTCTAATACTAGTTTCAGTCAGAGAAGCCTTATCTGTCTATGACAGTTTTCAAAGTCTATATATTAATATATATTAAGTCTATATATCTTTATTTTCAAAGAAAAAAAAAAGTTTGAAAATAAAGAAAAGAAAAGAAAAAAAGAAAAGAAAAGAAAAGAAAAGAAAAGAAAAGAAAAGAAAAGAAAAGAAAAGAAAAGAAAAGAAAAGAAAAGAAAAGAAAAGAAAAGAAAAGAAAAGAAAAGAAAAGAAAAGAAAAGAAAAGAAAAGAAAAGAAAAGAAAAGAAAAGAAAAGAAAAGAAAAGAAAAGAAAAGAAAAGAAAGAAAAAAGTTTGAAAATAAAAAGGAAAAGAAAAAAGAAAGAGAAAGAAAGAAAGAAAGAAAGAAAGAAAGAAAGAAAGAAAGAAAGAAAGAAAGAAAGAAAGAAAGAAAGAAAGAAAGAAAGAAATATTCCTAAATCCAAAAATAAAAAGCTCAGCCTAATTACCTTCATAATGATTCACATCAGCAGTTCCCTGTAGTAGTCTCTTGTTCAGATGGAAGCCATGTGAATCAAAGCTATCTATAAGAATCTATTCAGAAAAACCCAAGAGTTACCTAATTCAAACCTCAAAATGAAGCAACTTTTCTATTTCCAGAAGTTTGCTTTTTCTGTTTTCTTATTTCAGCCTTAGGTTTTTTGACAAGTCTTTTCTCCTCCTTTGTATGTTGTTCAAAGGAGGGCTTAAAAAGTAGAAAAGCACTGTCTACTTTTAAAAGTGCATTTGAAAAACAGCCCCATAAATTCTCTGATGACAAACAGTATTTTATCATCTTTCACCACATCACAGAATGACCAGGGAAACCTGCAGTTTCATGCATGCTTAAGCACTTACTGAAATTAAAACATTATCGAAGAGATATACCTTAGAGAATAAAATGTGGGAAAAGATCTAAGATGTTACCAGCTATAATGGGAATGGATACGGTTAGGTAAGTGTCTTCAAAAAGTTTTCATAGTTGTCTGAGGCAGTCCAGAAAAGATTACAGAGTATAATAAATTTGGAAATCTTTATTCTGCTTCTTAGAAGAGGAACTGTTGGTTGACTGATGCTTATTAATTGTTCACAGCAATGAAGTCACCTGACACATAGGTGCATTAAATGGCACATTAACTACCCCTGGAGAATGACATGGCTGTAACTGCACTACACATATTTCATTAATAAAATGACTCAAAATTTAAATTATAATGCAACTTTCTTAAAATGTATATTTATTTATTTACTTCATAGCAAAAGAGTCATATTAAAATGCACATCTTAAAGTGTTTCAATGGCCTTAAATCTGTGATAGATTTAATGTATGAGATATGCTGTTTTGAATTATTTCGAAAAAAAATCACCACTTACCTTATGATCTAAGATCCTTATCTAACCTTTGCTAAAATAAACTTGTCATTTCTTTTTTTCTTTTTTCCTTTTTAAGATAATTTAATTACATTTTTATTCAATAGTGCAATGTACTTCTTGCCTAAAAACCTTATGTAGTGCTGTTTTGTTAGTTGCTGTTTTGGTGGTGGTTGCTTGTTTATTTAAGGAATTCATTTTATCTGCATGAAATTAACCAAACTTAAATAATAATGAAATATTTGCTCAAGTAAAACCAAATTGCTTTTTGTGGAAAATTTTCTATAACATATGTCTTAAATGGAGAACTCTGTACCTCATCATGCAACAGTGTTAATATCTGACTTAAGTATTTAGCTTCCTTTATTAAATATTTGAATATTGCATATGGGTAATTTTTAAATAAATGATAGAATCATAGAATGTCTTGGGTTGGAAGGGACCTTAAAGATGGGCATGGATACCTTCTACTAGATCAGATTGCTCATCCAACCCGGCCTTGAACACCCCCAGGGATGGGATATCCATAGCTCTTCTGGGCAGCCTGTTCTACTGCCTCACCCCACTCATGGTGAAAAATGTCTTCCTATCCTCTTTTAGTTTCAATCCACTTCTCCTTGTCTCTACACTGAAACTTTCCTCCTCATCTTTCTTCTAGGCACCTGAAGTTCTGAAAAACTATAGGGTCTTCCTGAAGGCTTCTCTTTTCTGGACTGAACAGCCAGATAAGGTTACATGAAACACTTATTCAAGCTAAAACATTCTAGTAGATTAGTTAAGAAAGTTTGAGCTACACAGAGAAACATTCTTCAAAGCAGACCTTATCAAGACTGAATCTTTTACTTAACACTAGTTTTTCTCTGCTGATGAATACGTTGAACATTTTTAGCTCATACACAAGTAATTAAGAAAATTAATGTCATGTTTATGATCTGATAGCTCAGAAGTAACGTAAGAAACTAGCATGAGTAATGAAAGAGCACGCAGTAATAATCTAATGATAACATTTACTCTCTATACCAGGATCCCAACAAATGAAAATTTTAAAAGCCACTTTGCTGACAGATTTGCCTTAGCCTATTCTTCTGCTGCTGCCCTTGTGGAACCTGCATTTAATGGGATTTTGGTTAACCTAAAGAGATCTATAGCAGATGTATGAAAAGACTTTGGCACTGAAACAGATAATGCCAGAACACTTCATTTTTTACCTGTAAAGATTTCACTACTGGAAAATGGATAGCCCTGAGTTAGTACAGTACTGTAAAGAGCACAGATATCCCTGTATAATCACTCATAAGAATTATTTCCTTGGAAATGGATTCACTATCTCCAAAAACATGTATCATTCCACCTCCACTCCTATTCAATCTAGAAGAAAACATCCAAGTCAGAACTGGACGCTGTCACGGTCATATCTCAAAGAGAAGTGATTTTTTTTTTTTTTTTTTTTTTTTTTTAAGAATTAAACAGTCGCAAATGCACAACAGACCTACAGCTGTTGAAAATACATCAGTTTTGCTAAGCAAACAATTGAGGAAAAGGTCCTGTCTCTGCAGTGGACTACTGAGGAAAATAAAAATTTTAATAGCACTTTCCAACCTTATATTATTGTTTACTATTGTAAAACATGGGACCTTTTGGACCAGCATCTTCATTTTACTAGTGAAAACATTCAAGTGTAGGAAAGAAAATGGAAGAGTGTTATTGATTAAATGTGTCTTATCTGAAAATAAATTCACAAATATGCTTACTCTGTAGGCCTATGTATGAAATTAAGACAAAAAAAAAAAAAGGAAAAAAAAAAGAAAAGAAAAAAGAAAAAATGAGGAACCAAAGAAATTACAAAAAGTAAAATATGAAAACTACAAGTCACTTTACTATAAGGAAGGAAGGACATAGCAAATCTTTAAGTTTTCCAGAAGAAATTTTTAGCCATTTTCAATCTTAAAGTTTTTTATTTTCCCCCAACAGATTTTAGTTGAAGAGGAAAAAAAAAAAAGAAAAAGAAAAAATTGAATATTTTCACAGAGTTGCAATTTCTGCAATTATGATAAACATTTTTATAAGCATAATTATAAATATGGATCCATAAGTGAGAAAACGAAAATTCAGAACTCAAATGAAAAGAAGTAACTTTCATTAGGAGACTTAATTATAAAAGCAGACCTATTAAAATAATTCCAGTACCTTTGAAGTTTCTTAGTTTTTCAACAACAAAAGTAGTTTAATCATTCCTACTGAGAAAAACAAGTTAAATTTGTTATATTGGTGTTATCCACATAATTAGAAAAGTTTAATCACTTTTACTACATAGGTAGACAAATAAAACAAGATATTTGCAGGAAAGTAGGTTTTCAAAACTCCAGAAAGTCTACCTCGTAGAGAAACTTAAAGGTCTTAATTTTATAAAATTAATCATTCTTTAATAATAGCATTTTCTGGACCTTTTGGATCCTTCTCTCACTCTCTTTCCCCCATGAAGACTAGTTCTCCTTGTCTATTCTACCAGTATTCTAATGGATGCTGCAGGACTGACACCCATTAGATCAAGCTGCCCAGGGCCCCATCCAACTTGGTTCTGAATGTCTCCAGGGATAGAGCATCCACAACATCTGAGACCACCTGTTTCAATGCCTCACTGTTCTCAGAGTAAAAAATTTCCTCCTAATATCTAATCTAAATCTCCCTTTTAAAACTGTTCTTGTTTGTCTTATCAGTATCAGACTGTGTAAAAAGTCAGTCTCAGTCAGTCTCCTTGCAGTTTATAAGCTTCGTTTAAGTATGGAAGGCCTCTATGAGCTCCTCCTGGAGCTTTCTCTCTCCTGAACAAGCCCAGGTTCCTCATCCTATCTTCATAAGAGAGATGCTCTAGCCCTTTGATAATTTTTGTTGCCCTCCTTTGGACTTGCTTCAACAGCTCCACATCTTTCTTGGGCAAGGAGCCCCATGCCTGGATGCAGTACTCCAGGTGGGACCTCATGTGGGCAGAGCAGAGGGAGACAATCATCTCTATTCCCCTGTTGGCCACCTTTTTGATGCAGCTGAGGATATAGTTGGCCTACTGGACCAAAAGTGCATGCTGTTGGCTTGTGTGAAGCTTTTCATCCACCATAACTCCCAAATTCCTCTCTGCAGGGCTGCTCTCAGTGAGTTCTTCTCCCAGTCTGTACACATACCTGGGACTGCCCTGACCCAAGCACAACATCTTGCACTTGGTCTTGTCTAACTGTATTAGGTTCACACTTGGCCTACTTTTCAAGCTTGTCCAGGTCCCTTTGGATAGCATCTCTTCCTTCTATTTTATCAACTTCATCATTTAGCTTAGTGTCATCAGCAAATTGTTAAGTAATTCAAGGTTCACTTTCACTAAAAACTGTGCAGTTTATATAGATATAATTATGAGAGGGCAAACTTGTGTAGGATAACTGTTTTGTAGAAATCTCCTATTAAAATGGTTCTTTTTTTCCCACTCCTGTATGGACCTTGAGTGTTGTTTCACCGTAATCTGACTGGGGGAATTTGCAAATCTTGTCACCCCTTCCTCCCTTCATGGGAGGAACATGATACAACTTGCACTTAGTCTTGTTGAATCTCATTTGATTCAAATGAGTCAATTTCTCAAGCTTATCTGGGTCCCTTTGGATGACATCCCTTCATTCTGTGGTATCAAGTGTACCACTCAGCATAGTGTCATCAGCAAACTTGCTGAGGACGCACTCAATCCCACTATCCAATTCACTGATAAAGATGATCCAGCTCAAAGATGAAGATAGACCCCTGGAAGACACCATTTGTCACCAGACTCCACCTGGACATAAGTCCATTGAACACAGCCCTCTGGCTGAGAACATTCAGTCAATTCCTTATCCACTGAATAGTTCACACTTCCAATCAGTATCTTACCAACTTAGAGATAAGGATGTGACATGGGACCATTTCAAAGGCCTTGCAGAAGTCCAGGTAGACGACATCAGTTTCTTGTCCTTTGTCTACTGATGTCATCACTCCAACATAGAAGGCCAACAGACACCTCTGGCACAATCTGCCCTTGGTGAAGCTGTGCTGTCTGTCTTGGATCACCTCCTTGTTTTGCATGTGCATTAACATAGCTTCCAGGAGGATCTGTTGGTGTTGAAGACAAATAAGACCATGAAAGATTTTTTTTTTTTTTTTAGTAAGAAATAACCTTAATTATAAAATAGCTATAAAAAAACCCAAAACAAAAATAAAAAAAATAATAAAAAATAATTCAAAAACATGGGTTTTGTTCCATTCATATATATGAAATAATAATGTAACCCAACAAACTTCAGTTGTGATTTTTACGTGGCCATCAAATTTGGAAATGATTGCTAAGTAAAAATTAATATAGATTCAATGTTACAAATCAGTTACACAATTTATTGTATGTATGTGGTATGCAAGACTTCAATTATAATCCGGAAATATTCAAGTTTACGTTCTATACAGTACAGCAAAGAAACAAATGTGCAGATATTATTTCCAGGAACCACAAGTCACTACTGGTGCTTTGTAAAGTTTGACTGAGAAAACTGGTGAACAGATCCCAGTTAGAAAGAATCTTAAGTCTTACTTCTCTAGCCCTTCTGATTACATCTACAACATGTCTCCCCAGTCAATTATTATTAATAATTATTAGTAATGTCATATTTAATTTTAATTTGTCAAATTAATGTTCAGTGTAGAATTTACCTGAGTTGGTTATATTATGTATTTCATCTTAGAAAGTATTTACAGTACAGTTTTCTTAACTTGTTATATCTGCGTGGTGAAAAAAAGTACGAAAAAGGAATGGTTAATTAAAAGTAACACCTTTGTTGTTGTTGTTGTTGTTGTTGTTGTTTAATGGACAATTTAACAACTGTCCATAAGAGTTGCCAGCCTTCTAATTGTTGGACATATGTATTATCCATGTACTTTTACATTTGTAAAGATCATCTGCTTCCCATGTTGCTCTAACCAGTTTCTCCCTGTTCAGCATTCTGTGGTTTGCTTTGAACTAAGAGAACTTTTGTTCTCCTGAATATTTCATTATTTGTATTTACAAAACTGTCAGTCAAAGCAACAGATATTAGGATTAGAATTGGAATTCGATCATACACCACTTCTTTGGAATATTTTCCTCTTAGACTCAAAGATAAAAATATTACAAATGGTATTGTCTTTATGTCTGTATAATGTTTGCATATACCTGTTTGGAGTGGAATTAAAGCTACACAAATCACCATTTCTTGTAAACTCTTGATCAAATTTAAGAATTAATTTGCTTTAGAAATTAAAGAAATGCTATGTTCATTTTGAGGAAAATTTGAGTACATCTGCTTTGTCCCTTGATGGATGTCCCTTCCTGGAATTGTACTGGAAAACTGGAAAAGAAAACAAACTGCGGTGTTGAATTCTAAAATTTTCTGGGCCAAATCTTACAAAATGCTGAGCATGCTGTTACTGATCCAACCAAATAATTAGGCCCAGAAATTACAGCAACTATTTAGCCTCAAGGGTGAGGGAGATGTCTCACTGGATTCAACTGGACAGTTCCAATGTTTAACTTTCAGTCCAAAAGTACTTGCTCTGCTGGAATGAGTCCAGAGCCTATAGTGTATTGTTAGATAGACACTTAAATGAGCCACAGATTGATAATGTCCTCAGTTTTAGGGTTGTAAAACTTATTTTTTAACATAGGTTGAAGCAATAACATATGACAGAGAAGCGAAGTCTGTATATTTCGTGTACGACGAGACACAAGGAGGAGCAAGGTTCCCAAAGCCTGTTGCCAGAGATCTAGCATAGAGGTAGTTAAACCTGAAAATGTCAGACCACACCCTTCCCTGTGAGAACAGCACATCCAAACAAAATCATTTTAGCTGCGCTGAAAGAAGAATTAAGCAGTCTTTTGCTTGCATAGCAAAAGAAGGAAAGACTAAACAATTTTTTTCTTATGATTATGTGTGTTTTTTATTCAGTTCCTTATTGTCTCCAAGAAGTATACATCATGCATATCCTCAACAGTTGATGATATTTTATCTGTTCAGGGAATAATTAAAATAGCTCAGAATTTAAATGTTAAATGGTTATACCAGTGATGAGATACACCTGATTCAGAATGTAGGAGTTTAAAAAGAGGTGCATTTGCACACTAAAATAAAGGAGGAAACTGCTTACTTAATTCCTGACAGGAAAAATATATAAAAAAACAGCAACTTTTCCCCAGGCTGCTATTGGTTCTAGTATCTTCATGTATATACTCAATTGGTAAAGCTTCACAGGGATTGTAGTGCATACACCTAACTTGTATGTCTGTGACCTTGACTTTTCAAATTTCCTTTTAGCTCCTAATGGTGACAGCCTATGTCTCTCATACCTCATATCATCTTGTTAGCTTGGAGGGGTGAGGTGTATTATGATTTGACTCAATTAACTCTGTGGTTCTTGGGATCTCATGAACTGTCTTATTAAAGCATATCCAGTGTCCATCTAGCCAAATTTCTGTTGTTGTCTGTGACAGTAATAGTCTGAATAGGTAATAAATTCCTAGCAGCAGTCAAAGAGAAAAAATCTAGCCTGCTATGTGACAACTTTGTGCTGACCTACAAAAATTAGAAACAAATTTAGGCCCTAAACCCCACATTTCACTATTTTCCAAACAAAATAAAAAACTTTCGGTTTCCAATTCTCTTGCTACTTTGCACTGCTCTGATTTATAATTATAGTCCTTTTGTACATCTAAACACCTGTTACTTTTTGCCTTTTATCTCAGAGCATATCCATGTGATGGCTAACAGAGGAATTTATTACATTGCTTGAATATAACTTCAGTGTCCTTTTGTCAGGGGCATTTTTATGCACAGTAAAATCTCCTGATTAACTGTTCCATTCTGTCTTACAGTTCTTTCAACACCTCTTTGGGTAGTTCTTTGGACTGGATTTTTTCACATCTCTTCATCAGTGCATTTTCTACTCTCCTAATTACTTTTCTTTAGTTTCCTTTATAATTTTTCCTTGAAATGATTGCACAAATTGTTCCATGTAATGTAAAATTTTCGGATAATCCTTCATACTCTGTAAGAACTAACTAGAAAGTATTTTAGCTTCTTTCATAAAAATTCATAACTTCAAATAAAATAAATAGAAACACTCCTGTTGAAATTATTGATATAAGGACAAAATTTTAAAGACGCCCGAGTGTCAGGGTTAAACTATTTCTATGTGCTTTGACAACATCAAACCTTTTTCCCACCAGTTTGTTTCCTGGTTAGACTATAGTATACCTTGTGATGAATTTAATCTATCTGGAGAAAATTTTTCATCAGAAAGAATGGAAAGACTCACTTTTACATTTCTATTATGTGAAAAAGTGTATCAGTATAAAATTTAAATA
The DNA here is from genome assembly GCF_016699485.2 of Gallus gallus. Taxonomy (NCBI): domain Eukaryota; kingdom Metazoa; phylum Chordata; class Aves; order Galliformes; family Phasianidae; genus Gallus; species Gallus gallus. The sequence continues at coordinate 42,098,627 of NC_052532.1, forward strand.
AATGTGTTTTTTTTTTTATAAGAATGCCTTTCCTATTTTTTTTTATTTATTACCTTTTTATATTAAAAATGCTTATTATGATTTAAAGTGTCTAAGTGTAGAAATCAAGGGAAAATATTATTTCAATAAAATGTCCCTTTGACAGAAACATAGCATTAAAAAAAATCTTTGAGATGCTTATTACTGAACAACTAACAAGCAAGCAAACAAACAAACAAAAAAACCCTAGAATTTAATTCTTAAATAGTTAGCTAAGGTAAGCTAGCTTTAAATTTTTCTTATCTGGTTAAGGACAGTATTTAACAGAGGAGGACCATAAATTCTAGGAATTTTTAACATGGCCAGATGCAGCTATACAAATGAAATAGGTCCATAAATGCTTGTTAGAACTCACTGCAGTTATAACACGGAATTATAAAAATAAAAAGGGACTTTTAGGATGTAGATTCACTGCATCAGAAAAAGGAGAAATATGTGTGGTTTCTGAGTTACAAAACTATGATACTGCTAATTCTTTAACTGGTAAGCAAGGACAGTGATAAAAAAAGAAATGGGAAATATTTAAAAAGTGTCAAGGGGATTACAGCCATCTGATTAACTCCATTCAGGACTATTTCCATGATACAAAGCATGTGATGCTACTACAAATAGTCAGCCTTTCTACCATTCAAAGTTTTTTTTTGTTTTTTTTCCTTCTGTCTTTGCATAGAAATTGAAGAATGCCCTTCTTTGCTTGCTTTTTCTTTTTTATTCTCTCTCTTTTTTTTTTTTTTTTTTGACCTCTGTCAATAAATTAGTTGAGGATAATCCATTACAGAAGAATAACTAAATGCACTTTGACTTAAGCTGTCCTGACTTATGTTTTTGATATGCAATATCCAACTGCTTGTCCTTAATGAGCAAATTATAGGGTTTTATAAGCACCAAAGAGTATTGAACCATTAGGCCAGTTTTCCCAGAGATACAGAACATTAGGTTACTCTTTCAATTACAGAATCACAGAATCACAGAATGGCCTGGGTTGGAAGGGACCTCAAGGATCATGAATCTCCACAACCTCTCTGGGCAGTCTGTTCCAGCACCTCACCACTCTCCTGGTAAAGAACTTCCCCCTAACATCCAACCTAAATCTTCCCTCTTTCAACTTAAAACCGTTCCCCCTTGTCCTGCTGTTATCTACTCTTTCAAAGAGTTTACTCCCTTCCTGTTTATAGGCTCAAAAAACATTACCTACCATTTGGTAGTGTCAGTCAATTGTGTGTACTTCAATTGGTAAACAGCATTTGACGCGGTTTACAAAAGTAATTAAAATTGCTCATTCAGTCCATTTCCTAGCAACTACAGTGATTCGTTAGTAGATTCTTTGCTTATAAGCAGTCCATAATCAGTGCTTTTCCCCAGAATTGTTTGCATTATCTAGATTATCTAGATTATCTTCTCTCTGTAATAGGCATTTCATGAGATACCAAGAGCATGAGTCAGGTTTATTAGGTTAATCACAAGATAGCAACCTCTTCTGGCTGCATATTCCAGGGCATCAAATAGATGACATGTATTATGCAACACAGAGGCGACAGAGCTTCATCTTTCTTTCCACGAATGTACAAATATATTGCTCCATATAGACATAGCTAACAAAATGTTCTCTAGTGACACTTCCTGTGTTTGTGTCTGTGTCCTGACTGTGAGCTGTGAGCCCTGTGAACTCATAGATGTGCATCAGGACACTGGTTTCCAATATGTTAAAAATTCTGTGAGTCTTCATGGTCTTAGGAAACAGTGCCTGTTTCCTTAGGAAACAGTGCCTGTCTCCAGCTAGTTCCTAAACTAGCTACTGTGCTAATAAGCATTTCAGTGTGCTGTTTGCTCCAAACGAAAGGTTGAGGGAGTTGGGACTGTTGAGCTTGGAGAGGAAAACACTCTGGGGAGACCTCATGGTAATTTTCCAGAGCTTGAAAGGAGCTTACAAGCAGAAGGAGGAGCAACTTTTTACACAGGCGTGTAGCGATAGGACAAGGGGAAATGTATTTAAGCTGAAAGAGGAGAAGTCTAGGTTAGATGTTGGGAAGAAATTCTTCACCCAGAGGGTGGTGAGGCACTGACACAGCTTGCCCAGAGAGATTGTGGATGCCCACTCCCTGGAGGCGTTCAAGGCCAGTCTTGATGGGTTCCTGGGCAGTCTGATCTAGTGACTGGCAACCTTGCCAATGGCAGGGGGCTTGGAACCAGATGATCTTGGAGGTCCATTCCAACTCAAGCCATTCTATGATTCTATGATTCTATGAATTCTGCTTACTTACGTTACTGGTTACTTATGGGTAATAAGTTTTCAGTAGCTTGTGAAGTATTCTTCTGAAATATACTTTCCTTTCTAACACAGAGTTAATATAATGAAAACATTTTTATGACTGTGGTTATGAAAGAAGTCTGATGAGATTATAAAATAGTAATGATTAAGCCACTGCTATGTGATAAGTAAAAACTAGTGTTGCCAACATGCAAGAAGAAAGTGATCAAAAGAATGCAATTCTTCTTTCTAGTATTGTAATCCAAATTAAATAGTAAAGTTTGGTGATAGTAATAAACAAGGAAGGAAGGAAGGAAGGAAGGAAGAAAGGAAGGAAGGAAGGATGGATCAATTAATGGAATTACTGCTTATTTGCTGTTTATTGATTTCAAGAGCCTACTTTCAATATGATGTATATAAGCCTGCTTAAGCCTTGCATACATTCTCTGACTCTTTAGCCTTGTCCAAATCAGGCTCATACAGTGAAAACAGAATTTATTAGCTCTATATGAGGTAGATTAAATTAACAGAGCTCAAAATATACTTCTGTGGTATGCAGTTACTGTGGAATATGATGGCTTGAAAAGGAAGAGGTTAAAACATCCACTAGGTAAAGCCTATATATGACAGCTTAGCTAAACACCTTGAAATTTCACCTGACTAGAAATTTTCCAAATTTTTGTTAAAATAACATATAAAAACAAGATTTTCTTGCCTACCTGCATAATCTAAGCATTCTTAATGCTATATATTGGGGGAGGGGAGGGGAGGGGAGGGGAGGGGAGGGGAGGGGAGGGGAGGGGAGGGAGGGAAGGGAAGGGAAGGGAAGGGAAGGGAAGGGAAGGGAAGGGAAGGGAAGGGAAGAGAAGAGAAGAGAAGAGAAGAGAAGAGAAGAGAAGAGAAGAGAAGAGAAGAGAAGAGAAGAGAAGAGAAGAGAAGAGAAGAGAAGAGAAGAGAAGAGAAGAGAAGAGAAGAGAAGAGAAGAGAAGAGAAGAGAAGAGGAGGGGAGGGGAGGGGAGGGGAGGGGAGGGGAGGGGAGGGGGGGGGGGGGAAGAAAAGCAGCTCCTCCCTAACTAACATGGTTTCTGGCATGTGACCACACTGGTCAGAAACCACTCAAATAGGAAATAACATCAAAATATAGGTCTGTAGGTCTCATCCAAATACCACTGCTGGGAGAGGGCCAGCTGCTGTGGGAAGTGAGCATACCTTCCTGTAGCCCCTTGTGCTTTGGAAAGTGCACCAGCACATAACTGTGCTCTATCTAGTGTTGCAAGAGGAGGAAGTTCAGGAGTCAGAGACCCAGTGGGAGTCAGGCAGCTGATAATGTCTGCCATGTTCTTCATATCTAGGCCTGGAAAAAATATGCTGCCACGGCAAGTGGCCTAGGGTCTTAAACAAGACATTTTCTTCCTTTCCTGAACTCTATAACAGGCATGTATGCCTTTCTCTTGCCCTTACTAAGATCAGCTAATAAAAATTCATCTTAAGTGTCAGAGGATTGCTTTTTGTCAACAAATTATCCAGCTCATGAATAACTTACAATGCCACAACAGTCATGCTAATTATGAACATTGAAAATTCTTGCTCTTCTAAACTGGAAGGAAAAACAAGATTTTTATTTGATGAAGATGATGGCTTTTGGAATTATTAAGGTGTAAGGGTCTTTTTTATGCTTTGACTTCTATTTTACAACAGTAGGAAAAATAGTTTATCAGTGCTTGTTTTCCAGGCTCTAGTTCCAAGTTTTAATGATAAACAGTGCAACAACAAAGTCAGATTTAGAGTCTTTTGGGAAGGACTGTGCTTGTTGCTCTTTGCTGGGCTCCAGACTACACTCAGGCATAGCCTAGGAGAGGACTTGAGGACCTAGGCCAAGCAAAGCCAGGTGCTGTGCAGTAAAACAACTTTAAGCTCTTTAGAAAAAAACTTTTCAGTCTGTTCTGAAATTGAAAAAGTTGTACTGAAACACACTTCAGGTGAGAGAAAGGACACTCTGGGTGATCAGAAAGCTTGTGTTTAATACCCTGGTCAATTATGCTTTCTGAGACTGCCAGTCACTTGACCTGTTTGTATTTCATTTCCACACCTGCGAAGTTGTGTTTTCTGTTCTTTCCAGGAGTACCATTAAAGACTATAAGGCTCACTGCCTTTCTGGCAACATCAACTCTGTCACTGTGCACAAATAAATAGAGCTTACACTGTTCCTAGCTCTGATTGTTAGAAAAAAATTAGTTTAAAACCGTCTTGACTGTTTTGGATGTTAGGTATTACCACAGAAACCCTTTAAATAACTTCCAAAGATAAAAAAAAAATGCACTAGAATTAGTTTAATTCTGTGGTTAGGCACTGTACATAGTATGCTACAATCTGAATCCCCATGGATACCACCAGGAATGCATATTCTAAATAGAAGCTTAATCAACAGATCAAAGCCCCATACCTGCCTGTGATCAATTTTTTCCCCTTGTTTACAAAGTGCCTTTATTATCTGCAACATTTCTTTAAAAGGAGATTATACGTTATAAACTACATTATGTTAGTGAAGACAATAATAAATACAGAAATCCTTGGAACAGAAACTCTATCCCATTCCTGGAAAATACGTATTATGCTCAGGATTAAAGAAAAGGTTCTGATTTTTCTACACCTTTATATCTCACTAGGTACCAAATCATTGTAAGACTACGATCTTTCTGATAAGATTTTTAAAAGTTTACTCGTGGACAAAAAAATAAGTTTTTTAATTTCAGTTCAGCTTCCTTTTTAACTCAAGCAGGTTTTCTGGATAATTGTATATTTTTAAAAATACTCATTATCTTTTATTTGGATTTAATATATAAGATCAGGAGTTATTAGTAAAGATAAGCAAAATACAGAAAGCAACTACTTTCATGATTACATACCATGAGAAAAAGAAAAGAAAACTCCCATTTTATTTCAGTGTAACACAAGAAAATAAGACAGGCTTTTTTTCTGATGTAACATGCTTGTTGCACTTTCAGCCTTATGTATGCAAATGTCACTATAGCATTTGTGTATCAAACAAAGAAAACTCACCCTGATGACAGATGAAATCAAATTTAAGAGAAGCAGCTTTTAAGGTTTCCTTATTCTCCATTCAGATAAATGTATATATAGAATACAACATAATTCTACACTTCCCCCCCTCCCCCCTCCCCCTTTGATTTTGTCAAAGCCAGTTTCATGTTTTTATATTGGAAAAGTTATGTTTGTCACCCACAGATTCAGTTTAGTGAGTAACACAAATGAAATCTTTAAAATTATGCACGTAATTTTGCTGGTCCATACAACTTATTCCATATGCAGCTTCAGGTGAAAAATGAGAAAAAAATTAACCCATGTATTGTATCAATGCAAAATATGTGCAGACAGTTTTATTCAAAATGATAAATTCTTAGATTTTAATTATTGAGTGTAATGATATCATTGAAGTTGTACAACTACATTCAATAAAAATAAAACTTATTTATTTATTTATTTATGAAGCGGAGCATATTATCTCCTTCCTTAAAAAGGACTGAATAAATTGTTGTGGTTATGTTTGATCTTATTTCATAAGTTTCACACTATCTAAAATCAGTGGAAAGATAAGTGTAAGGAAGGGCTTATCTCATCAGTCCTTATGCTATGCCAAAAACTATATTTTTGTACTATTTCACAGTCACAGAATTGTTAAGATTGGAAGAGACTTGTGGAAGTAATCTAATTCAGCTCTCCTTCCCAAGTAGGTACACCCAGGTCCAGTAGCCCATGACCATGTCCAGGCAGATTTTGAAATTCATCTCAAAGGAGACCGCACAATCTCTCTGGAAAACCTCTGGGAAAATAATATGGCAATGTATGTTACTTTCATTTGAAATGTTGGTAGACTATTTTAACGTTTGAACACACAGAGACCAAAATTTGACAGGTACAAAGGGACTCAGAACTCAGAATCTGAGGTTGTGGGTTGTTTAAACATAGAATTGTATTTAAATAATTACAATGATATATTTAAAGTTAACAGTTACATATACATATATGCATAAATAAATAAAAACTATTTCTGAGGACATCTCAGCTGATGAGGAGACAAATTCCACTGTGCATCTGACCAAAGTTCTGCCACATCACTGTATTTAAATGACACAAGTTATCCAAAGGGTAAACTTTGAGTCTTGAGCCCATAATTAAGAGGACTGTCAACAGCAGTGTCAGCTGGAGAATGCTGTCATCAGAGGGGTCACTTTTACACTGGCTAATTCCTATAAACTAGGGCAACTTCTGTTTTCTTAAATTTGTGCTGAGTTTACTGTTTCAAGCTATAATTATGAAACCATATTTTTTTAATGAACTTGATCAAGATTTTCATGAAAATACAAGCTTGATAAGCCATAACAATGCAATTATTTCCTAAGCTAGTGCACCACCCACTGAGAATATTGCTACGTATCTGAATCAGACATGAGTCAAGTTCTAAAGGGAATAAGGTGGCATAAGACAAACAAAGCTCATTCTTTTGAGTACCTAGAGCGATTCTCTGCAAAATTATCAAAGGAAGTAATAATGAAACTCCATATTTTCATTCAGTCAACAAATCACTCATGGTCCAGGAGATCAAATTTAAATATCTTTACGAGGCTAATTTTTCTCCCATCCCAGCTGAGACACAATAGCAAACCATATATAAGACCTTAGTTGCAATGCAAGGTAAAACAGGGATATCTTTACTACCTGTGAGTATAGTATTTAAAATTATTAGAACTTAATTTTTTTTTCAAGCCTACAACTGATTTAGCAAAGAAGTAACAGATAGAGAAAATATTCTTTTTATTTCCCTGTGTTAGTGACTTGCATTAACTTTAAATTTCTATAAAATTTTTGAGGATAAAAATGGAAAGGTAGATTTACTTTCAAGTATGTTAGGACTGTAGCTGTAAAGTAAAATAAAAAGTCCTTATTATGAAGTAAAAACATCTCTAATTGCTGCTAGTACAGCAGAATACTAGTATAATATTGACGTGAATTAGAACTGTTAAAATTTTCTATTGCTGAAAAAAGCACAACAGAGGACTACCATGGCAGTCCCACAAAATAAAATTTTCTTAATTGTTCTGGTCATCACTCACCTCAAACAAGGTCATGTCTGAAGGGAACACAACTGTCTGATATTACTGTAAACTGGAAAAAAAAAATCCCAAGTATGTGAAGTTCCTTCCCAAGAGTAAATGTTATTTTTAATTGGTGAAAAATAGAGCATGCTAATTCTATCAAATCCGTGAATGAATTACATATGTGACTATGTTCACTTGATTAGGGCAATGCTTATGAAGAGGAATTTGGAAAGAAAAATATATAAATAAAAATCTAAGGAAATGTATCAGTCCAGCATTATTTGTAGAACAAATTCTATAAAACTGTACTCTTACTTCTGGCATGTTTTCTGTGTCTGTTTTTTGAAACTCAAATATTGTTGAAATACTCCACAAATTATCTGCTATTGTTCCCCATATCCGTCACAGACTGATTGTTTTATTTGCCTAGTTACCAGCAAAAATATCTATATACCTTTTCCTAATAACAAATGATTATAACTATTTTCCAAAATGCATGACATTGCTAATTATTACAAAATGGTCTGTACTCCTATTTGCAATTGAAGTAAGTTAGGTTGTGTTCCAGGGCCCTTTGGTGGAGAAATTTAGATAAACTTCCTTTAATTTTTAACAGGAACAAAGCAATGGGTACATATTAAGGAACATGCAACTCTATATGAACACAAGAATACAAACTGCTGTGGGATCAACCAACACTGGCCCAGCTTGCCCAGAGAATTGCGGAATTTTATCTATCCTTGCACATGATGTGGAGCAGCCTGTTCTGGGTGGCCCTTCTTAACTGTTGGAGTTGGACGGGAAAGACTCAAAAATTTCCTGCCAACCTCAGTCATTGTGTGATTTTGTGATTTTTGACAATCCTGTATATTTGTCTTAGAGACCTATACTTCTATGAGTTTGTCTAAATCCGTTGCTGTTTTAGAAAGCCAGGTGATCACAAAATCTCAGCTTCCCATGGTAATATTTTTGGTAGCCTTCAGAATGAGTCTTATTTTTCATTCAGCAATATCATGCAAAAGAACTAATGTGAGTAAAACATATATCCTACAGCTTGTCAATAAAAAAGAGAGATTAACATAATCCGTTAAAAATACTTCTAGAATTACACTTTGAAAGTATACAACAAATCATAATACCACCTTGATTCTTCTTTGAGCTAATTCTAGGTGCTTTGGTTTCTGAGCAACTCATTCTCTAAACTGCTTATTTAAGTTAATGCACAAAAAGATATTCATGCTCCAGTGCTCCTATATCAGCTTTTATTGAAGGTTTTTTTAGATCTATTTTTATTGTATTTGCTAATTGATTAATATTTCACTTCTTACAGCAATTGAAAGAAAACTTGGTGTGATAAAACAAACAATAAGCCTTCATCATATCTGGATAGCTGCCCAAGGCAAGTGTAAGTCAAACCTATGATCAACATATGATATGGGCTTAATCAGAAAAGATTTTAGGAGAGCATGTTATGGAAAGAACATTATTTTAAAGGAATCACAATATTTTTATTTATATAGAGAGAATAAAAACAGTAATTTTATAATATATAATAGATAATAATCAAATTGAAAGATATCCTATATTAATGACAGTTCACAGATGGGCTTGATTTCTTTAAAAAAACAATTATTTTATAAGAAAATGCCTAAGAAGTTCTATATGCAGGGCTGTGCATCTAACTATAGTAGACTCCTGTGTTCCAAATTTAATGGCAGTGCTTGCGTAACTGAACAATAGCTCAATCGTATCAAACACCAACAGGCAGTTCTGCTTCCATTGAAAACGTGTTGGGTGTTCCACTTCATTATAACATGCCATTAAAATATGCCATTTAAAATGCAGAACAGAATATAGCTTTAATTTGAATAGGGTGAGGATTGAAGGTTATGTGGATATGGCACATTTTGTGGTCAGGAATGTTCAACCAGTCTGGTCAATTGTCCTGAAAGAAAGATGAAAATCTACTGTCTGCTTAAATGTTCTTTCTCCAGTAAATCACACCATGAAAACTATTTTTTACAGAAAGGCTCAATTTAATAATTAATAGATAGACAGAAACTGATACAGATATACTTTAAAATTCACACACACATCTATGCACAGATAAAATCACTTGTACTGTATCAACACATATATTATAATTCATTTTTATATTTAGGAACACTTAAAAGAGTGCAAATGGAAACAAATGCATTATTCTGAATTGTTATTTCTCTCACACCTATATGAACGAAAGCCTCTTTTTAGTGGAAGAAAATAGTACTATTTCTTGAATGTTTTGTCAGTGAAAATGACAATATGTATGTAAAACTGACACAAATACTTCACAATGCCAATGGCAATCATACGTCAGCTTAGTTAGAACACTGATATTCATATTGATTGCATTGTTACTTATATTCTGGGCCTTTTCAGTGTACGAGATGATACACTATATGGTTCCACAGGAAGCTATCCTTTGTCCGTGATAATATAGTAAAATGTTTTTAAGAGATCTTTTATTCCTGTATCACAGAGGAAGAAGAGGAGAATTAATACCAAAATAAATTGTGGAGAATGGGCCTTTTGCATTATGGATGATGCGATTAAACTTTTCTACTAGATCAAATTAAAGTTTAAGTTTTGGACAGAATTTATATACTCCTAACTGAAACTGTCACCCTGAAAATTATGGCACTGAGCCCCAGAGGAACTTAAACTCTATAGGAGACGTGGATTTCTATTTGAGAATTCCTCAAGCTCCTGAAGTTCTGGTTCTGTGTATGCCCAGAAATATCTCTTTTTTGTAGGATTCAACAGGTTGTGGAAATTTCACATTATAGCCTGACTGATATCCCAGTATAAGTTGCCCCTTATCTTTTGCACTGTTTCTTCCTAAACTCTATTTGCAGGTGCCTAGCTTTCATTAAGCCCAATTAAAAGGCTTGTTGTAAGGTTCCAAGCTCATGTCTGCCAAAAGGCATTGGAAAGTGGACATATTGCGGGACCTTTTGGGTCCAACTGAGAGGGAAAATAAAATTTAATAGCAGAATATTAGCCACGAATCGGATGACTTGCCCATATGAAAGTGTTCTGTGGCATATGTGGATCTGTGTTAGGAGTCTTAAATGAATTACAATAAATAATTTAAGTCCATTATTCTGATAGCTTGTTTCTTACCCACAATAAATGTATTTATGTAGTATATGGAAAAATACATTGTTTCTCTCATGATAGGGACTGAATTCATAAATTCTTCAAAGCACTCACTATATAACTTTCTGTTCAGTTCTTTGTTTTATTTTGTTTGTTTAACAACCAAAGGAACAATGTTAGATTCCTTTAGGCTTAACAATTAGCCACCAATAAATGAATTGCCCATATATATATTTGGCATACTGAATTAAACTGGTGCTGACTGCATGCTCTGCAGAAGTGTTTTATGTGAGCTGCAACTCCTTGGATTCAGTTTCCTGGCATCTTTTTCTATTTTATGATATAAAGCTTGGATATGATGGCAAGTCCTGAATATCTTATTCAAAGGACAGAAACTATGGATTTATATGGTACTATGAAAAGTAATTTGATTTGATCTCCGTTTCTTCCCTTATCATTCCTGACTTCCTACTTTCCATTAGATTTTCCACTAAATATCAAATATCTCAGACAGCTATCTGCAATAGTCTATTGCCAACATTGTCCTGATAAAGGAAAATCAAATCAATTATATCCAAGCACTTCTATTACTTTCCCTGAAAGACTGTAATCTAATATCTAAAACAGAAGTAGAGACATTTTTGAGTTTTTAGAGCAATATTTCCAATAAAATGAAGTTGAGACCATGATATTCTGATTCAAAAAAACTGAGCTACAGAATTATATGTAGGGTTAAAATTGTTAATGCATTTTAATAATAGAAAAAAAAAAAAAACAGTTTAAATCATTTTGGTTGGTGCATTCTGACTAATCTATTGTTTTTGCAAAGCTTACTGGAATATTCTAGTCACATTTTGGACTACACTACTCCAGACAGAATGAAATTGAATCCTTGAAAAAATAATGCTGCTGGGAGTGTTTTTTGTATCATAAATACTAGAATTTGAATTTCTAAGTGTCCATATTTGGGGGTGAAAAATGATATCTCAGCATTCTTAATGAGAAATAAATGCTCTAATTGGACACAATTTAAGCAAAGAGCAATATTTCTATAGACAGAATAACTTTAGAGGTAATTGAATATATATAAATTATGATGATTGACATTGACTGATTACATCTCTGGTAAGTATCTACCCTAGAGAAAATGTTCAACAGAACTGAATGAAATATGGGAGAAGTAAGCTTAGAAAAAGCCATTTCTTTAATAGTATGTATTTAATAATGGCAAGCTCTAAAATCAATGGTGTTAAAGAGAATAAAGACTTTCTCTAATAACAGTTATTTGAAACCTTCTAGCACTCATTACTGGAAGGATATTTTTCATAGCTAAAAGTAAACTAAATCAGAAAAATAAATAAGCTTTTTAGACAGGAGCTCTGCTTGAGGGGAGAATACATAAGCACAGTCTAAATGAGCTTAAAAGAGGATCTTAGCTGAAATAACCCAGCACAGATTTTCTGATTCAGCAGTGCCACTCCAATTAACTGCTGCTGAAGATCAGCACAAGGTGTTTAGCTTACATAACATGGTCTTAGCTTCTCAATTTAGAGGTCAAACATGCTTTATTTCAAACAAGACTTGATTCTTCAAGGCTATATTCTTGGTATCAAGAAATATCTTGACCCCACTTATGGGATAAGTAATTGCCTATGATCTCATAAATTCATAGAGTAGGAAGAATAAAAAAGGCCATTATGAATCATGCTGTTTGACCTCATGTTTAGCACATGCCAGAGAATTATGTCAAGTGAAATTCAGTGATGAGCAACCACTGTTGTTCTCTGTTTAAACACCTGTGGTGCTTCTGCAGCTGAAGGCTACAGATACCACACCAGAAGAGTTTACGCTCTGAGGATGCGGAATACAATTTCTCAGGATCTTCCCTTCCACTGCAGTGCAACAAAGTTACAATAATTCTGCTGTAAGTCCATATCTCCTGGGAAGAAAAGAAAGAAAGAAAGAAAGAAAGAAAGAAAGAAAGAAAGAAAGAAAGAAAGAAAGAAAGAAAGAAAGAAAGAAAGAAAGAAAGAAAGAAAGAAAGAAAGAAAGAAAGAAAGAAAGAAAGAAAGAAAGAAAGAAAGAAAGAGTAATTTATTTTATCTCCGCAGGGTCTCTATTAAAACACACATTTGGAAGACATTATGTTATTAGCTGATTAGTAATGCAGAAACAGTTTCAAACATCAACTTGAATTTCACATTTGCCAGTGATGAGCTTTCACTATTCACTCCTTATGGTTTTGTTTTGTCTTTTTAGACAGTTACTTGACAGCAGTAATGCTTTCCTTTGGAGAAATTCTGACAATTTCTCATGAAGAACTTTCCTGTAAGAAGCTGCAGCACAGGGAGGCAGCACAATGGTGCGTTACGGGAAGAGAAAACGTCCCACTGACTCTGGGGACTGTGCACGCCTCTTGCACAAAGTCGCTTTCCTGCCAACAGCTCTACTGGGCATGACAGTCCTCTGGTGACAGAGCTAATCTCCATACTACACTTCTTACTGCCAGGGTAAACAGGGTGTAAACCTGGGTAAACCAATGTAAAGGGAATACAGGCAGCACTGCCCAGTATGGAGCTGGCTGCCAGCTGCTGGTTCAGCCCTGGAGGACACACATAGCTTGAGTGACTCAGAGCAACTTTTTTAGACAGGTCTGAACAATAGAGGTACAAATTTGAGAAAGGAATTCTCACGAACGTGAACCTTTCTCTTTCTCTGTACACATGACTCCTTCTAAATATTCCTTACCCATACCTGAAGACTCAGCTGTTTGTTTATAAATCAGCTATTTATTTATAAATATTTTCTGCCTGACAATGCAAATGATCACGAAGTAAAACCATATAAGAAATCAGCTCCTGCTTCTGGAGCATTTACTTTGAGAAACAGGGGAAAAGAGAAACATGTTGAAAAAATATTTATTGAGATACACCATATCATGCCATTACATCTCAGACTGGGAGACCCCCAGTGTCCTACATCTTTAACAAACCTCTTGTGCTAGTGTGCTACTGTGGTTCTTCTTTCTTTGTTTTAATAAAATACTTCCTAAGAGATTCCCTGTAGGGAAAATATTGCCTCTATGGTACAGTTTTTCACCAGTCGCTCTTTCTGCTCTCATTCCTAGAGTAAAATTCAATTATTCTTGATAATTTGAGGTAATTTAACTTTCTGTAATCATTCTATAAATTCTTAATTCTGATGTTTTCAGTTATTTGCTAAGTTTTCTCTCACTATAATCATCCAGTCTCAGACTCTGTAAAAATAATGAATTACATATCTGTCCTTAAATCATAAAGTAATATATAAAAAGCCTTTTGGGAGAAATGTAAACAAATTATGTGTATAAATTTTCCCTTTGAATGTTGGCAGAACTACTGAAATGAATGCAGTAGTTCTGTCTCCTGTTGCAGTGCAAGAGCTACCAAAAGACCCACTTCAGTGAGGATTCAGTTAGAAGCCAGACCAATGATGAGTACTCAGGACCCACCAGATAGTGGTAGTTGCATGCTTATGCCCATGCATACATAGAAAGATGCATATCTCTTTCTAATATATGTAGTGATCTGCAGTCACTGAAAATTAGCACTAAATAGCTCAAGTATCCTTGAATGAAGAAAAACAGAAGTTTATTTTTGTTATTTATGTATGAAAAAATATTTAAAAAATAATATGAATTTTTAAGCACAAAGAAGATTGTAAAAAGAATTGCTCTGGAAAACTTATTCCTAAAACTTGTAAAATAAAATAAATATAAACAAGCTAAGGAAAATTATTGTAACAAGTGATGTCAACTGAAGTCATGCCAGGTTTCATATCACAGATCTGATCTTCTTCACAAGCCATTTGGCATGTATAGAACCATTAATTCTAAGAGACTAACCTGACATAAGGAAAGTGTGAAACCTGTGTCTCTCCCAAATGAAAATATAATCTCTAATTTTGTTCATGCTTTAGGTATACTAATTGCAGAACCTTCTCTTCTGCTGGATAATATAACTTGATATAGGTTATTGTAAAAAATACTTAAAATTTTTCATTTTAGAAATCAGATCTCCTTTTATATACCATAGAATTTTAAATGTATGAAATTAATATACACTAGGTATTTAAAAATTTTACTTGTGGACCACAAAACTGGACACAACACTTAAATGTGTAAACTATGCTCCCCATCTGTTTCTTTCCATTTAAAGCTTGCCTTTCCATGCTCTGTTTCTCACTTAGCATATGATAATTTGATCACAGATTATAGAGGTATCTAGAAAACAAGATATTGTCAGAATACTTAAAAGTGAATTGTGAGTTTGAATTTTTCAATTTTCAAGTATTCCAAGTCCAATGAGAAGGTCCAGGTCATACAAATATATCTTCCAGGAAGTGATCTGTCCCTAAACTCAAGGAATTTCCAACAGAAATCTTGGATAGGTTGCATTTCTTCACTAATGGAAAAGCTAATTTTGAACACAGGGAAGCAACTGATAATTAATTAAAACAATAGTGGGGTCAAATAAATTCATTATTATGAAATACATTATCATCCAAAACAGTTTTAACAAAATATTTCAACTGTTCTGCCTACTATTTTTAGAGGTTTTTTTTTTTTTTTTTTTTTTTGCACTTTCGTGTACCTGGACAATTTAACATTAATAAAATATCCTTCTTCTTAATGAAACTATCCAAAGAAAGAAATCTATGTATGCATTTGCAAGTTCCAGTAAACCAGATCTCCACAATTCCTTCATCAAAATTGAACTACATATATTTTAGGCATGTAAAAAAAAAGACATATTTAAAAGATATTCTCACCGTTTTATGTGGTTTTGCACACAATTGGTACTGCTATCTGCATTATGGCCTTCCACATGTGTCTACTGGAATGATATCAAATTCCAAATGAAGATGGTAACAGCTTGCTTTTAAGTTTGTTGAAAGCTAGTCTGTTTTCCTTACTATTAGCTGTTTTACATCTGCTCATTATATTCATATTAAATAATAGGTGTGATATGTGGAATTAATTCTGATAAGAAATATAACTAAAAATATAAGGAAAAATACCACTTTTAAAGTAACTTTTATATATTTTATTTATTTACAAATCAAAAATCAAACTATCCATACAATTATCTACCCTTTGAATAGTTAACTTTCAGTTTACTGTTCTACTTTTTCCAGTAGTCTTATAGCAAGATTAAAGTGCAAAGATTATATCTCAGAAATTGAAAGTGACAGATGAGATATGGTAGCAAATGTGTTATCTAGATGTCTTAAGTACAACAATAATAAGTATATTTGTTTGCTTGTTTGCAAAAGCCTGAAATTCATCACTGACAAGAAGAATGTAAATTTGAACCACAAACTTGTTTTAATGGGGTGGTGGCATGCTCCCCAACTTGCACTTCTGCTCTGAATTACCACCTAATTGTAAACCCTTGCACTAAGGGTAGCTTGGTATCCATGAGTTTATCTGTAAATTTACTTCCAGCTCTGTTTATAAATAGTAAAACTTGTACTCATTAAATAAAATATTAGCCAGGATATCTCCAGGACTGACATTTGTAGATAGATTTTTCTGTCATAAACCGCTGGTAACACTTCTGGTCATGATCATTAAGCTAACTATGAACCCACTTATAAGCAGCTTTGTTTAGGCTACCCTTACCCCTTTTTTAATGTCAAGAGACACGGCGTCAATGACTTTATAAGAATTTAAATATATGTTTGCTACTATTTTTACCCTACCTGCTGGAGATGTTGCCCTGTCATACAATAGTTGCTCAGCAACATTTTGTGCCAAACCATTGCTGACAATTTTCATCTCATATTTGTCTAGGAGCCTGAAAAATGTTTATTTTCCAGT
Source organism: Gallus gallus (assembly GCF_016699485.2). NCBI lineage: Eukaryota > Metazoa > Chordata > Aves > Galliformes > Phasianidae > Gallus > Gallus gallus. The sequence goes on from NC_052532.1 coordinate 42,115,029, forward strand.
ACTTTTCCATGACTCATTTACAGAACTTTTGCTGCTTCCTTTTCTCATTTTTAAGATACTGAATGCATTACTCTTTCCCAGTCTCCAAAACTGTTACTGATTTCTTTGTTTCTCAAAAATAATCGGTATTATTTCTGAAATTGTTTCAGACAGTTTTCTGCAAGCTTTAGATCAATTCTGTCTGGGTTCTGATCTGCATTCTATTGCCTATTTTATGCCTGTTCTGGGTGGAAATCTTATCTTTAAAATTTATCCTAGGTTAAACAGACTCTTCATTATCAAGCTAGCTTTAGTGAAGACTGATTCAAGAAAGGGATAAAGCTCTCTGACCTCCGTTGCATTATCTAATCTTCATTATGTCCTTTTTGATTTTTTCTTCCATTTGTAATAATCTTTTATTTGTCCTTATTGTTTGAGATTGTAGTTAATGAAAAACTTGTGACTCAGCTTCTCATTGATAAATTGATCTCCTAATAAAAGAATAATTTCCTTGTATTGAAATATTGAACACCAGGTACAGAATTTTAAAAGGATTTTCATAAATGTTTGTGGGACTTAATTCACTTCTTTTTTAAAAATTGAGTTCTCTGAATTAGACATTAAAAAACCTTTAGAAACTTTGGGGTTTTACCAGAAAACTGAAGGTCAAAATTTCTGGTTGAAACCTGGATGGAGATTCAACCTAAATAACAAACCTATTTTGATGAGATTTTTTGAACTTTATTTTTTTCAACAAAAAAGGTCTAGCAAATGAAAGTTCACTGCATACCTTAACTTTGATGTAGTTCATTCCTCTTTACATTATATTTTTTAGACGATTCACCGAACTCTATGAAATTTTCTAATTAAAATTTTACATAGCAAAAAGAAACAAAAATCTGAATATTGAACATGTCTGCAAATCAAAAATGTCTTGATAATCCTCAGAAGCTAACAATTAAATTACAATTTAAGTGCATATTTTTAAGGGTATTTTATAACTGAAAAAGTCAAATAAATACACATTATTACATTCAGTATGCTGTATGCATCCAATTTTCACTTTCAGCTTATGAGTTTTCATGAATATTTCATTCTCTCTTCTCATCCTGCATCAGTCATTTCAAGCATTGCAGTCAATTAATAGTATGATAACATTAATATTACTTTCTAATTTCTAATCTTAAAAAAATAAAGTAATCAAGAAAGATGTTGAAGGCTGCATTAGCAGGGGATTAGCTCTATAAAACAAACACAACTATCTCAGTTCTAAAATGTTTGATAAGGCCCATCAGGAACAGCATGTACAGCAGTGATAACTATCCCTCAGGAAGGAAGTGACCTCACAGAAGGTGAGAGGCATAAGGAAACACAATACTATATTCCAAAAAACAGAGTTGAGGTTGAGTTTACAGAAAATAGAATTATTCTTCAGATAGACACAAAGAAAAAAAGTATGTGAAGAACTTGGATGTATTTGCTTATTCATTCATTCCACTAAGAATAAAAGCACGTACTGTATTCATAAACTGTGAGAAGGGACTGAGGACCCTGATGAACCCATTAGGTAAACTCAGAATTTTCCATGTGAGCTAGGGAGAGAAACAGAAGCTGGAGAACTGTCTGAAAAAAAGATGACTAACAAAAAGCTGAAGCTTAGTAGGGATAATTACTCTAAAAGTAAATATGTCAATTTAATATATTATATTTGTTCACAAATGAGGTTTAATGCATTATATGAAAGAACACTCCTTGTAAGGTTTTAATTCTGTATTGCCAGCCACAGGCAGTTAAAATTATTTTTGGGTGCCCATGCTACCCAGATGACAAGATTTGGAAGAGAGCACCAGTAGGGGTTACTGAATTGGTTTATTTTTGTACCTCACTGTGAATGTTTATCCTCCAACTAATCTTAAGGCTGTAAGCTTTTTTGTTTTTTTAGTGAAGGCTGAGGATTCTTAGGTAATAAGCTGTTTTCAGCAGCTCAAGTTTCAACCAAGAAAGTAAACAGGGAAGACAAAATCAGTGAACAAAAACATCGCTTATCATACAATTGATAAGAAAACACTTACATTACAAAATTTGCTGACACTACTAATACTTTTCATACATGGATGAATAATGGAAATATATGGAACTTGACCACTAGAACTTTTCCAGCTCTAACATACAGTTTCAAAGCATGTTTAGATTGTGTGGTTAGATCTATAGAAAATCAAAATAGTTAACTTAATACCAAGTTATAACTTGGATAGGCACATGATGTATAACTTGCCCCAGAGTTAAGAGTTTCTGAAAAGTATTCTCAGTAGTCAATAGGCAGAAGAATGTTGACCTAAATACCAAATTCTATTCAACTCTTTTCTTTGCTGTTCAGTATATAGTGGAGTCTTCCAGGGTTATTAGAAGCAGATAAGAAAAACAATGTTCATTTTGAGGAAATAAAACTGGTACAGAAGTCATAAAGAATAGTTATTTTCCCTCTTGATTTTCAAAGAACTGTGTGGCTTGCTTATTGAGTTTCTAATGCAAGGGTAATTTGTAAGCAGTAAAATCCCTTAAGAAGACTACACATAGCTTATTTAGCTTTTGACCTTTATCATAACACTGAAACTGGTATGCTGATATACTTAATGTTGATAATGCCTAGAGAAACCTGATCTAGTTGGAGCCAGACTATCTGACATCCAGAGATCCCTTCCAACCTCAACAATTCTGTGAGAATAACACTGAATTCTGTTATCCTACTGGATGTTAAGCTTACATTCAGCATAAAAGAAAAACAGGAGCTAAGTCAGCTATTCTGTGCAATACAATTCAAATGTAAGCATATGTTTAAGTACAAGCAGGTCTAGGTCCATACTGTATCTGTTTGCATTAATTGCTAAAACAGTTTTTCTCCCTTGCTGATACACTTCGACATATTAATTTGATTCAGGGCTCTTTTTTAACCTGCTATCCCGATCTCTAGATACACATGGGTAAATCCAGGGCTCCAAGCTTTTGACACCACTGCAGTAGGAGCAGCATGACATAAACTCCTGTTTTGCCAAAAATAGAAAAAAGGGACACAAGGAGCCAAGGCTACCATGCTCGCTGTGTGTTACCAGTGCAAACAGAGGCCCAAGGGTCTCCAAAAGAGGCAGAGCTATCTCCTCTGATGGCCTGCAGAGAGCTGCACTTCCCTAAACGGAAAGTAATGCTAACAGCTGCAAAGATGGAATTGAATCAATCTGTTCTTTCTTCAGCTCTCATCCATTGTTTAGTGCAAAGTTATAAATGAAAAGAGACCTTGCAGTGTGTTGTGGCATTCTATAGTTTTAAAGTGCTTTACCTTTAGGGGCATATATGATAACATCTAATAGATAGCTTGATGGTTCTTCTTTGCTGCTGAGGGCAAAATGATCTTGCATTCAACTGAAGTGCAGTCACTTTGTTCTATAATTCCTTTTCTGCCCTAAAAGAGCTCTGTTCTGACAAAAATTCTGAGATTCTAAGCAATGATGATGCCTAGGTTAAAAAAAAGCCTCCAAAATGTAGTCATCTCTGACAGCTGATAATTTAATTATGGGTGAGGGCAATAAATATCAGTCAAAATTTGTCTTTTAATTCCATTATATTCATGTGATGAGAAGAAGTGTTCTGCAAGAATGGTCAGCAAAGGCAGTTAATAGAATTTTCAAATTTCTGTTCTGACAAATAGTCAAATGGGCCCACTCTTGCGTCCAGGCTCTTCATGGTTAGTCTAGAAGATGTATCAAGACAGAAGCAGCCTCATTGACAAAGTGCTTCAGAAGCAATGCCAGCTGATCCAAAATACATTTCAAGAAATGCTTTTCTGTAACCTCACTATGTATTGATTCTGATACTCTGAATATTGCACAAGATGAGCAGCCAACATTTTATGCCTCTAAATTACAAGCATACAAAGACAAAACTGAGTAGTGGAACTCTCTTTTTTTGTTCTGTTTGCTTTTGTTTGGTTCAGAATACTTGTTGCTGTTAAAAACAAAATTCTTCAGTATTATTCAATCATTCAATTAATCAAAGTGAAACTTTGGATGTTCAAACATTAGCACATGTGTAAACACATTCTAATTCAATTTTTTCTTTTTTTCTTTTTTTTTCTGATATGTATCGAAGGTTATGAACATTTATGCATAAACCTGAAGTAGTCTGGAATGTATCTTAGAATGAATTCTACTGTATCAAAACAAAGAAGACAGTGGGGTGTAATAGCACCCTTCCAGATTACAAATTTGATGTAAAATTTATCTTTGAGCATAACTTCATGCGTTGACAGTTGACTTCATGTGGTGACAGGTGACAGGACAAGGGGAAATGGCCAGGGGTTGGATATCAGGAAAAACTTATTTACAGAAAAGGTTGTTAAGCTCTGGAATATGGTCCCCAGGGAGATGGTTGAGTCACCATCCCTGAATGTGTTTAAAAACTGTTTTGACGTGGTGCTCAGGGACATGATTTAGCAGACGGTTGTTAGAGTTAGGGTAGTATGGTTAGGTCGTTGTTGGACTTGGTGATCCTTAAGGTCTTTTCCAACCTGAGCAATTCTATGATTCTGTGATTCTATGTACCATATTGACTCCATTTTATTTTTTATAAGAATTTGATGCATTTTTTACTGCATTCTTTTGACTAATTCATTACTCTTGTAACTGATTACAATTGCAAATTTTAAGTTCTCTTTTATTCTAAATAATATTTCACTTCTACTATTTCTTTTCTATTAACTTCAATATAACTTTGAAAATTCTTCACGATTGCTACAAAGGACAATTTTACAGAATATTTCCAGAAAATATCTGTTTTTGGGAAAAAAAAAAATATATATATATATATCTCTGTATATCTCACAGCAAGTATATCTCACAAAGTGAGTGCCTTTTTGAATTCAAACAGTAACCGTCCAACTGCCACCTGAATAGCAAATTTTTCTCTTCTAATATGTAAAAACACCCATTGCCCAAAGACTTTTTTACTTCTAACACAATTACTTTATTAGATAAATAGTGTGGTACATGCAAGAGGGTTTGTCTTTTGTAAATTAATATGAAGTTTGGCTTAGATAATATAAAATGTGGGTTTCTACCAAAGAATTCCACTCAAATTCGAATCGTGTGCAATTGCAAAGAGTGTAAGAGAAATAAATCACTCTGCATTATTTAAATCTCACAGCTTGTTATTGTAAACAGCTATTTTGAAAACAGTTAGTACAGATAAAATACAAGTCACATTCTGTTTTTTCTCAAGATCAGGAATCAAATGGTATGCTGGTTTCTATTTCTAGCCTCACTGCAACAAAACAGACTCAAGTAAGTTCAGAATTGTGCAAACTTTCAATAAATGTCCATAGGTTTCTATACCAACACAATATTTCAGGCATATTATTTATTCTGACTACATATCTTAAAATAAGGATGGGAGACAATGTAGACAGAGCATATCATATGCAGATCCATGCCACTCTGTATGAATACGAATGTATAACTCTTCATCTCGTATCTGAGATCTGAAGAGGCCACTTTCTTTTTTCTGACATCTATATTTTGGTTAAGCATCACAAGGAGATAGCAAACAACATTCATGTCCACATTCACCAAATGTACTTACATGAACAAAGGAGTAGTAGGATTTCATGTTTCTTGCTCCATTATGAAGAAAAGCACAGCTATTTTTTAATAATATAGTATCATAATTATTTTATGTGAGCAGAGTGTTTACACTTTGCTAGTGGCAAAATTTTATAGGTAGAAAAAAGTACATTTTCATAAGTGTTTTTGGTGAAATTTATGTTTACTTTTAAATTTTCAGATAGCGAATTGAGTTGCATTTCTGAAAATATAGAGGCTGTGTGTGTGTACTTTTTCTCTGTGAAGCTGGAGACAGATAACTTGCTTTGTGATTTAACATATTTACAAAGAAAATTTTAGAGCTCTACTCTAAGGCAATACTGTGAAGTTCGGAAGACTGACATTTTTCACTTGAATATATAAAAAAGTTTATTCTTTCACTCTTCTGTTTAAGTGCTTGGAATTGTTTCCTAAAGTTCTTTTTTATAAACACTGTCAGAATAAGTGAGAATAATGTCATGGAACTAAGAAAAAATAAATTTAGGCTGAGCAAATTAATGGTGAGGAAATAACCAGAACTCCCAGTCGGAGAGGATAAAGCACTTTTATTTACGTGATTTAGAACTTGGAAATTCACTTCAGAGAAAAATCCTGCACTGGACAAAGAATGATGCAGGCGAGTATTGGTTGCTTAAACTCCCCTCTGAAGATGATTGTGTGATTTGTATGATAGACTATCATTTTATCAGTTTACTTCTTATTGCTACTTTATGATAATGTTGTTGGTATCATATAACACTATGAATTCATCTCTGCAACATTTTTACAGAGCTGCTCAGGCAGACAGTTTCAATAGGGCCATAGTCACAGCTGAAAAGAAACCTGATGTGACCATTGGTCAGTGTGTAAAATAAATCTATGAATTATTTGGATGAGTTTTGGTAATTTCTTGATATTCATTAGAATCATGAAACTGAAAATATGTCATGATAGTAACAATAAATAATAATATATAATTCATAAAATATGTAATATATATGCTACATATGTATTGTTATTATGTATATTTAATATCATTATAATAATTAAGAATATATTTAAAGTTAAAATTGTATCATGCATTTATTTACTTTTAAGTCATTTTACTGAAATCTGTAATGAAACTGAGAATTCTATGCATCTAGATGTACACCAAACAAGTGTTCAGAAAAAAATATACTTCATTCAGAAATTCCCAATTCATACAAAACCAAATTATTTTAAATTGTCCTAGGATTCTGTTTTGGCTACATATGTTTGAGGACAACACATACACACAAACACTTTGTCTGAACATTAGTCTTTTATCCATCCAAAGATGATATGAAAAAAATGAACTGAAAGTTAACGAAGAACTGAATTCTTTTCCAGAGTAGTTGGAATGTGGCTACAAAAAGCTGGCATTCAGAAGTCAGAACTCCGACTAAGTTTTGCCCTCACTCCATCTGTCAATAGGCAACTCACTAGCCAACTGAAATTGCCAATGTAATCCATGCTATGGATACATACACCAAAGTATAATACAGTTGTCTTTCCAAAACGAAAAACACACAAAAAACCCTCACCACAAAACAAAAAAAGAAAAGAAGGAAAGGAAAGGAAAGGAGAGGAAAGGAGAGGAAAGGAAAGGAGAGGAAAGGAAAGGAGAGGAAAGGAAAGGAGAGGAAGGGAAAGGAGAGGAAAGGAAAGGAGAGGAAGGGAAAGGAGAGGAAGGGAAAGGAGAGGAAAGGAGAGGAGAGGAAAGGAGAGGAGAGGAAAGGAGAGGAGAGGAGAGGAGAGGAAAGGAGAGGAAAGGAGAGGAAAGGAGAGGAAAGGAAAGGAGAGGAAAGGAAAGGAGAGGAAAGGAGAGGAAAGGAAAGGAGAGGAAAGGAAAGGAAAGGAAAGGAAAGGAAAGGAAAGGAAAGGAAAGGAAAGGAAAGGAAAGGAAAGGAAAGGAAAGGAAAGGAAAGGAAAGGAAAGGAAAGGAAAGGAAAGGAAAGGAAAGGAAAGGAAAGGAAAGGAAAGGAAAGGAAAGGAAAGGAAAGGAAAGGAAAGGAAAGGAAAGGAAAGGAAAGGAAAGGAAAGGAAAGGAAAGGAAAGGAAAGGAAAGGAAAGGAAAGGAAAGGAAAGGAAAGGAAAGGAAAGGAAAGGAAAGGAAAGGAAAGGAGAGGAAAGGAGAGGAAAGGAGAGGAAAGGAGAGGAAAGGAGAGGAAAGGAGAGGAGAGGAAAGGAGAGGAGAGGAAAGGAGAGGAAAGGAGAGGAAAGGAGAGGAAAGGAGAGGAAAGGAGAGGAAAGGAGAGGAAAGGAGAGGAAAGGAGAGGAAAGGAGAGGAAAGGAGAGGAAAGGAGAGGAAAGGAGAGGAAAGGAGAGGAAAGGAGAGGAAAGGAAAGGAGAGGAAAGGAAAGGAGAGGAAAGGAAAGGAGAGGAAAGGAAAGGAGAGGAAAGGAAAGGAGAGGAAAGGAAAGGAGAGGAAAGGAAAGGAAAGGAGAGGAAAGGAAAGGAGAGGAAAGGAAAGGAGAGGAAAGGAAAGGAAAGGAAAGGAAAGGAAAGGAAAGGAAAGGAAAGGAAAGGAAAGGAAAGGAAAGGAAAGGAAAGGAAAGGAAAGGAAAGGAAAGGAAAGGAAAGGAGAGGAAAGGAAAGGAGAGGAAAGGAAAGGAGAGGAGAGGAGAGGAGAGGAGAGGAGAGGAGAGGAGAGGAGAGGAGAGGAGAGGAGAGGAGAGGAGAGGAGAGGAGAGGAGAGGAGAGGAGAGGAGAGGAGAGGAGAGGAGAGGAGAGGAGAGGAGAGGAGAGGAGAGGAGAGGAGAGGAGAGGAGAGGAGAGGAGAGGAGAGGAGAGGAGAGGAGAGGAGAGGAGAGGAGAGGAGAGGAGAGGAGAGGAGAGGAGAGGAGAGGAGAGGAGAGGAGAGGACAGGAAAGGAAAGGAAAGGAAAGGAAAGGAAAGGAAAGGAAAGGAAAGGAAAGGAAAGGAAAGGAAAGGAAAGGAAAGGAAAGGAAAGGAAAGGAAAGGAAAGGAAAGGAAAGGAAAGGAAAGGAAAGGAAAGGAAAGGAAAGGAAAGGAAAGGAAAGGAAAGGAAAGGAAAGGAAAGGAAAGGAAAGGAAAGGAAAGGAAAGGAAAGGAAAGGAAAGGAAAGGAAAGGAAAGGAAAGGAAAGGAAAGGAAAGGAAAGGAAAGGAAAGGAAAGGAAAGGAAAGGAAAGGAAAGGAAAGGAAAGGAAAGGAAAGGAAAGGAAAGGAAAGGAGAGGAAAGGAGAGGAGAGGAAAGGAGAGGAGAGGAAAGGAGAGGAAAGGAGAGGAAAGGAGAGGAAAGGAAAGGAGAGGAAAGGAGAGGAAAGGAGAGGAAAGGAGAGGAAAGGAGAGGAAAGGAGAGGAAAGGAGAGGAAAGGAGAGGAAAGGAGAGGAAAGGAGAGGAAAGGAGAGGAAAGGAGAGGAAAGGAGAGGAAAGGAGAGGAGAGGAGAGGAGAGGAGAGGAGAGGAGAGGAAAGGAAAGGAAAGGAAAGGAAAGGAAAGGAAAGGAAAGGAAAGGAAAGGAAAGGAAAGGAAAGGAAAGGAAAGGAAAGGAAAGGAAAGGAAAGGAAAGGAAAGGAAAGGAAAGGAAAGGAAAGGAAAGGAAAGGAAAGGAAAGGAAAGGAAAGGAAAGGAAAGGAAAGGAAAGGAAAGGAAAGGAAAGGAAAGGAAAGGAAAGGAAAGGAAAGGAAAGGAAAGGAAAGGAAAGGAAAGGAAAGGAAAGGAAAGGAAAGGAAAGGAAAGGAAAGGAAAGGAAAGGAAAGGAAAGGAAAGGAAAGGAAAGGAAAGGAAAGGAAAGGAAAGGAAAGGAAAGGAAAGGAAAGGAAAGGAAAGGAAAGGAAAGGAAAGGAAAGGAAAGGAAAGGAAAGGAAAGGAAAGGAAAGGAACTAAGTCTTTCCAACAGAAGATGGAATGCTTGTGATTTTATTTTAATGTAGCATTATCTATACCACTAATTTTTCTCATCTCTTTCAGTGCTATTCCCATAGATAACAAATTTAGGACTCCACAGCATTCAAAAATATTCTCCAACAGAAAAGAAGCAGAAGAAAATTTCCAGAAACTCAACAATATGATTTTAGTCATCTGAATATCTTTCCAAATTTATATATATATATGTATATTTTTGGCATTTCTAGAATGCTGAAGAAAAAAAATATGACAGAAACAAAGAGTAATTTTCAAGTGTCATTCTTTCTCTTCATACCCCAAGAACAAGGGTGAAAGAAAAATGATTGTGTCTTTCAATCCTTTTGGACCACTGACAATCAGAAACATCATTTTTTCTGTCAGTTAAAATAAATTTGATAGATAAATCATTTCTTCATCAGTAACAGATGCCTAAGTGTATGTTGGGAGTTAAATAAATTACATTATCATTTGCATACTTCTGTGAAATTTATAATTTCGAATAAACAGATTTTTCTCATGATTGCTGTGTGCTCTCGGATATGTTTTTCCACAGCCTTTCATGCTATGGCTTGATAATAGAACTTAACACTGATGAATAAACTGTTTCATTAAAAAATATGACTTGATCATAATTTTACAGCCCTTGACTAATCTTTCTCAGAACATCTCCTGGTTTACTATTGCAAACCTGTGGTTTATTTTCATCTGGTGCTGAACTATTCCATGCTATTTAATTTCCCATGTATTAATCTTCAACTATTTTCTTATCATGGATTAATCTCTATAATATGGATATTGACATAGGCACACCAGTTTTCCAACACCATTATTACACTCATAGAATAAAGTGTCACTGTTGCAAAAAAACCCCTACCTTTATCTTCACTATAAATTCAACTGAATAATAGCAACAATAAATATTCTCTGATCTGACAGAGTATTGCTTTTTCATTTAGCTGTTAGTTTACATAGTGTTTTATCAGGATGTTAATGGTGAAATGTGTACAAATGGAAATGAGTTATTAATAAAATATGGAACTCAAATACTTTTCATGAATTTTATTTCAATAATATAATATTTGAGTGAACAGTAACATTAAAAAACTACATAGTCTTTCTAATCCCATTCATCTTTTGACTATTTGGAGACTAAAAGGAACAGTTTTCTGCCCCTTTGAACTATTCATCAGACAAATAATACAATATTGAATAGGAAGCAAAGAATTATAATCAGTGGAGTGTAATCACTTAGTAATGTAGCTCTTAAGTATTCTTATTTACTAGAAAATCAGTGTTAGATACACTTTCAAAGATTTAGAGCACCAGTTATCTTTCTATAGCTCAAAGAAAACCTTTAGAATAGCAATATATTTTGCATGGTTGCCAATTTATTTCCCTAATGAGTCTTTTGCACTGAAGGGTAGGAAAATCATGACAAGAATAAATGACGTATTTCAGATTTACCACAATCTCTCAGACTTTTGGTAAGCTCACTGCATGAGAAAATTGTCTGCCATGTGGATGCTTTCATAATTAAATTCTCTGAAAAAACTCTCAAAATGATCAGGCAAAGAATAGTGACATTTCTCTCAGAATACTTAAGCTTTATAACAAAACAGATGATGCACTGACAGAGCCAGAAAGATCAATGAAATCAAAGAAAACCCTAGAAAGATCAGTGAGAAGCAAAGAAAAACCCAACAAAGATAATTTCAGGTAGATTTCCATAACTTTTCAAATTTGTCCATGAGATTTCATGGATTGCACCACACTTTCCAGAATTTTATTCCTATTGAGCTTTCTTCTGAAAGCTATGAATTATGAAAAGCTCAGATGTCCTTCTTAGGCCATGAACTTAGGCTGTCGGGATTTTTTGATGCATTGGACTTGGGAGATGAGCAAAATTTGAGGTTCTTATTAAATAGCATGTTGCCTATGACAGGGACTAGCACACCATCAGAATGTGCCAGGTCCAAAACCATTGTTACCATATGAAATTCTCTTTTCACCCCAATTTCTTTGAAGTGACCAGCCAAACGAAATCCAAAGGCTTCCCATATTCTTGACTGTTTAACTGCAGAAAATATAAATATAAATTTAACTACATAGTATAAAAAGGAAAAATTCAGATCTGCTGAGGGGGTCAACATTGAAGATTTGAAGTAATTTAACACCTCTTCCGCTCTCTCTCTGACTCTCTCTCTCTCCTGTCTGCGGCTACTATGTCCTTTTTTGCAGTTAATCTTCTTTTAATTGTCTGATATTTACTGCAGCATTTCTCGTGCTAGGAGATCCTTTCTGGTTATGTCTCTCAGTTTTTGCCTGCACTGCAAAAATTTTTCCTGAGTATGCTCAGATTGTTCTCAGAGACAGAGTAATTTACTCCTGTCTCCAAGAGATTTTGTATTGCCCACCCACATCCAGAACACATAACCTGAAAGCTGCCTGGCACCACCTTCTTAAACAAAGCATATGTACCAACGGAAATGGTACATACACCCTGGACTGAGAACAAAAAGAATATTTCTTCTTGCACTTAGTTCACACCCTGTTTTTGTCTTACTTACTGAATCTGGGGTTATGCCAATGGTGAACAGGCCTAGATTCTGGAGTAGATTTTAAACATGAGATTGGAATACTCCTTGCGCACTTGTTTTCTATCCACTGCAGTGCTTTAAGTAACGTTTTAAAAGTCAGGGAAATTATAGTGGGTTAGTAGAGCAAACTATCTTAAGAGTTGTAGCCTTTAGGCTTTGTGCCTCATTGTTTCCGAGAATAAAATGAGATCAACATTTAGATCTTTAAATAAAGTTTAAAGCATATGTTTGTCTTTTTTTTTTTTTTCCTGTTGAATCTTATCACTTCATTCCAACTGAAACATAAATGAAATTATACTCAGGAATGTTTGATTAGTCTCCAGAATTTTTGAGGATTGTCATTGAAGCTGGTTGTTTGCTTCAGACTTCACTTTGGAAGCTTTTCAGATCATATTTCAAAAGTTCTGGATATTTAAATAAAAAATGGGCACTTTCCCAAATATGAGAGGTACCTGCTTGCATCTGATTAGGACAGGATTTTTCCAGCTGCTCATACACTTATCACACAGGTGACAGAATTTCATCTACTTTTAAGCTGACATTTTCAGGTCAACTAATATTATCACACATAAGGAAATAAAAATGTTTGCTTCCAGAAAGTCAAGTGTAATACCTGCTTAAAATCATTTGGAGCATACTGTAGAAAGAAACTGTGGTAAAAATATAAGATTCTATCACATCAGACATATTTTGCAGGTGCAAATCTATTCCATCAGTTTTTTTAATGATAAAAATCCAGGTGTGCAACATTTCCAGAAAATGAAGAAGTGATGCTTGCTTTCCCATTATCTCTGCATGTAGGATAAACTCCTAGCCAACAACACATAGAATGTCTGACATATGTACTAGTTGACAGATTTCTGAATGAGGAAAGAAAAAAAAAGATAGTTTAGATATAAAAAAAAGTTAACTTTTGCCATCAAACTTAATCATTAGTTTTTCAAGAACATTTTTTTATGTTCTGATCCTCCTAAGCTGAACATCATCATAGGATGTAAAAATAGAATTAGAGGAAAAAATTAGTTTCAAAAATATTACATCAGTATTTAGGTTTCAATCATACATAGACGTGTTCTCATGTTTTCAGCAGAAGAAGTGTTTTCCAAATTCAGTTCCAATTTTTGTCCCCTAGGTAGACATAATTATTCAGTTAATACCTGAAAATAAATGGATGCATTTGCATAACCTAATATTGAAAGTTTTGTTGTTGTTGTTGTTGTTTCTTTTTAATCAATACTTCAGTTTACTTTAAGCCACAAGAGAGGGCAACTAAAGGAAAAAGCTTATTTCAAAACCGGCACCTCATGGAAAGCTACATGCTTACTACTTGAACAGCTGAACAGTGTATAACAATTTTACTGCTATATCTGTACTGAAAGCAATGGATTTTCTCTTCATTTTCTGTTACATTCCATTCCTCCTACTGTGGACAAGTAATTCAGTTTCTCCTTGCAGTTTGACTCATCTAAAGCATCTAGAAGTGTATCAGAGTTTCCCTTGTCTAGTTGTCTTGGAAACTCTCACAGGAGGGAACTGGCTCTAACTGTCTACATCTATTTTGCTTTTCAGAATTCTCTAGTTTAGATATCAAGCAACCACTGAACACATAAAATAATATGCTTATTGGCAGGCTTAAAAAGAGTTTAAGTGTCTTTTGCAACGAAAAGAACCTCCAAATAAAGAAACAAAAAATCAAAAGTAAACTTGGTTGCATTGTTAAAATATAAGTTTGATATTATGAAAATGTGTATGAAGTGTCTGATTTTCATATTTTATGGTTAATTTAATTAGTAATGTTAATTAGTTAAAATAAATTCTCACAATTAAATTAAGGAAGCTTCATAATAAAATTTTCATTGAAGTATATGCTTCTGAAAAGTGGCAGTCTGTTTTTTTTTGTTGTTGTTTTGTTTTTAGCATTTTTTTTTTCTAATTTAAATGCACAAATGTTTGCTTTCATAAACAAAAACTACAATATGGTCAAATACTACAAACTACATACTACAAAAACTACAATATGGTCAAAATTCAGACCAGCTACTGAACTGTTTGTTCCCATGTTTTATTGATTATGATTATGATTCTGTGATTCAGTGATATTGATTATGATTATGATTCTAGGTTAAGTAGTGTAAAATGATGCACAATTTGGTATTTTGCTATCTGTTCTAGTTCCTCTGTGTTCTCTCCTGTCAATAAATTTGGCAAGTTTACTAGCACAGAAGAATAAATAGTAGCCAAAATAAGTTTCTTTCACTTAGTTATGTTAGAAACTACAGTTAAAAGTAATTTGTGATTAATACCACTGAAATAAATTGCCTGCCAGAACGTGTTGCAAGGAAAAAAAAATCATAGTTGATCCGAAGTGTTGGGTCATTGAAGAGACAAAAGAAAATGAAAGATGGAGATGGAGCTGAATGATATCAATGTGTCTGTAGACTCTGCCCAGTTTGAGCATTTTAAATATTCTACAGAGTGAAATAGGTACATACAGGAAAAAAAAGGGACATATATATGACTATTTTATGAAGAAACAGGAAAAGTAATAGGTCCTGAATTAGATCTTTTTTTTCCGGACAGCAGATGTTTTCAAACTCTATTACAGTGACCTAAAACTTGTTTTAAGTAGTCACATCTTCCATCATTTTTCTAAAACCTAGAATTTCATACCTGGACACAAATACGTCTACATGTCTGTGAACACCTACATAATCCCCTTCCTAATAACTGAAGGTGATCATTGAACCATAGAATCCTTAGAGCTGGAAGAGACCTTTAAAGGTCACCTAGTCTAACTCCCTTGCAATGAAGAGGGACAGCCATAGCTAGATCGGGTTGCTCAGATCCTGGTCCAGCATCTCCTTGAATGTCTCCAAGGACAAGGCATCCCACAGTTTCTCTGGGCAACCTGTTCCAGCGCCTCACCACTCTCACTGTAAAAGACTTTTTCCTTATACCCAGCCTAAATCTCCCCTCTTTAAGTCTGAAACCATTTAATCATGTTACTTACACTAAACAGTAATAACTTCGCTTAGACATTAACCTGGACAGTCCTCAGATAGTCCCGGCTTGAAAATCTAACATAGAAAAGAGATGAGGAAAGAAGTTCAGTTGTGTTCTTGAGAGTGATAATATGCTAGATGAAGAACTAACAGTAAAAGATGGTAGTCTTGAACCCTGACTCAAAACCTGACACCTATCAGGCCAGAATCACAGAATATCAGAATGGTTGAGGTTCAAAGGGACATCTGGAAGTCATGACATTCAACCCCCCCTGGTCAAGTAGGGACACCTAGAGTGTGTTGTCCAGGACCATGCTGAGACAAACTTTGATTACCTCCAAGGATGGAGACTCCACAACCTCTCAGGACTACCTGTTCCAGTTCACAGGGACCCTCCTGATGTTGAGGGCAGAAACTTATATGTTTCAGTTAGTTCCATTGCCTCTTGTCCTGTCCGTGACCACCACCTTTGCACTCTTACTTCAGATACTGGTACACACTGATAAGATGCCCTCTGAGCCTTCTCTTTGCCAGGGTGAAGAGTTGCATCTCTTTCAGCCTTTCCACACCTGAAAGGTGCTTCAACCGCTTAATCATTTTAGTGGCCCTTCAGAGGACTCTTCACAATATGTCCATCCCTCCCCTGTGCTAAGGATCCCAGAACTGGACATAGGCTAGACCTCATCAATTTTGAATACAGGGCAAGGATCACTTCCTTCAACCTGCTGGCAATATTTTGCCAAATGCAGCCCATCAGCCTTCTTTGTGGCAAGGGCATGTTGCCAGCTCACACTCAACCTGATGTTCACCAGGACCCCCAGGTCCTTTTCTGCAAAGCTGCTTTCCAGTTTGTTAGCTTTTACAAGGCCAGCAGAAGCAGCACGAGTTGCTGCCGGCTGAGAAAAGCGTGGAGCTCACAAGGTCACGCGAGCTGTCTTGAGGGGGTTTCTGAGCCACAATACTCTCTGTCTGTGGTCTCCATACGCACCGTCCAGAAAGTGACCAATAACTCCGAGTACGCCCCTAGGGAGAGCCACAGAATGGAGCACCACCACGTGGGGCGGGGCGGGGCAGGGAGCCGTGGGCTGTGCACTGCCTCTTTCTGCCTCTCTGCCACTCAGTCCGTGGAAAAGCTACGCAGAAGATTGTCCTGGGAGATGTTGAAAGGCACTAAGAAAGCAAAGCTACTAGCCAGCATGGGTTCATCAAGGGAAAGTCATGCCTTGGTAATGTGATCTCCTTCTATTGTAAGGTCACCAGCTTTGTGGATAAAGGGAGAGGGGTGGCTGTTATCTTTCTGGATTTCAGTGAGGTCTTTGGTACCATCCCTCACAGCATCCTTCTGGACAAATTATCCAACTGTGTGATAATCAGGTTCATGCTGCACTGGATGATGAACTGGCTCAATGATGGTGCTCAAAAGACTGTGGTGAATGGGACCACATCTGGCTGGCAGACAGTCACCAGTGTGTTTCCCAGGGCTCAGCTAGGACCAGTGCTGTGCAATGTTATCATTAATGATCTGTGTGCAGGATTGGAATGCATCCTCAGCAAGTTTGCTGATGTTATTAATCTGGGAGCTGTTGTTAACTCCTGGCAGGGACAGGAGGCCATGCAGAGGGATTTAGGTAGACTGAAGCACTGGGCGATTAGCAACAGCATGAAGTTCAACACAGGTAAATGCTGGGTGCTGTACATTCAGTGGAGTAATGCTGGATACAGGCACAGACTGGGAGATGAGTGGTTGGAGAGCAGCTCAGCAGAAACTGACCTGGGGATGCTGGTGACTGCAGGCTCAGAATGAGCTAGCAGTGTGCCCTAGCAGCAAAGATAACAGACCTCATTTTGGGATGCATTAAACACAGCATATCCAGCTGGTCAAAAGAGGTGATTTTCCCACTATATTTTTGTTGTTGCAACCTCACCTTGAATGCAGATTTGAGCTCCACAATGTAAAAAAGATGTTAAGGTAATTGAAAGCATCCAGAGGAGGGCAACAAAGCTGGTAACATGACTGGAAGGCATGTCCTTTGAGAAGAGTCTGACCACACTTGGTTTATCTAGTCCACAGGAGTTTTGAGAGTTAAAATCTGTCTTCCCGAGGAAGGGAAGCACACAGGGTGGTGCCAGATTTTGCTCCTGGGAACTGATGGCAGGATGTGGGGGAACTGCACAAAGCTGTACCAGAGAAAGTTCAGACTGAATATGAGGAAATATTTCTTTGCTTTGAGGGTGGTCAAACACTAGAACTAGTGAGGTGGTTTATGCCCCATGCCTATCAATGTTCAAGAGGCATTTGGACAATGCCTTCATTAATATGCTTTAGCTTTTAGTTAGCCCTGAAGAAGTTAAACAGTTATACACAATGTCCTTCGAAGGTCCCTCCCATTTGAGCTATTCTGATATTCCAGTATTCTATTATTTCCAGCTTATATTTGTGCATGGGGCTGTCTGTATTCATTTGCAGAACTTTTCAGTTCTCCTTATTGAACTTCATGAGGTTCCTATTAGCCCACATCTCCAGCCTGTGCAAATCCCATTGGATGGCAGCACTCCCCATTTTTTGTATCACCTTCAGGTTTGCTGAGGATGTCCTCAGTCCTGTTATCCAGATTATTAACGAAGATGTTGAATGGAACTGGAGCCAGTATTTACCCCTAAGGTACACTGCTAGTTACTGGCCTCTAAGTAGACCTATTACCATAGATCACGATCCGCTGGACCTGGCCATTCAGTCAGCTTTCAGTCCTTCACTGTCTGCTCATCTAGTCCATATTCCTCTGAGAGAATCTTAAGCAAAACAGTGTTGAATGCCTTATTGAAGTCAAGGTAGACAATATTTGCTGTTCTCTCGTCCACCAAGCCAGTCACTTCATTCATTATAGACGATGATCAAGTTGGTCAAACATCATATAAAAATACTTCTTAATAAGTACACCACAACTCCCTTTTAATTTTTAATGCTTATTTAAAGTCTCAAAAGCTACAAAAGTTAAACTAATAGTAAAAGGGAACATACCACATAACTTTCAAGGATAACAGTTAAACACAATTGCAATGTAGAAAAATGAAAAAAAAAAAAAACACCCCTTTTTTGGGTGGCTGTAGGGAATTACTGAAAGTAAGAGAAAAGGTTTTACTGATATCATTACTAAAGTCCTATTCTGATGTATATGTAACGCAGAGTTTTCATCTTTGTGAGTTCTAGAAGTACAGCCATAATATCTCAATTATTCCAAATATGGGATTTTCTTTTCTTGTTTTGTTAATTCTCTCCAAATGACTCACCAATTGGTCTCCAATGTTCAACAACAAGCATATTCTAATGCTTGCATGATACTGCTTGATATAAATGTACATTATTATTCCCTGTGCTTTCATGTCTATACTTAAAGCAATTCTCTCTCTCCCTCTCTCCCTCTCTCTCTCTCTCTTTTTTTTTTTTTTTTTTTTTCTGAGATACCATTTCAGGTTTGAACAATCCTTTGATCAGTAGTACTGCTTTATGCAGCACTGCAAGTTCAAAGTATAATTTAATAATGGAGAAACAAAATACAGTTGTCACGGTAAGATTACAGACAATGAGATGGAAATAGAGAAAGTAAGAGGGAAGCAAAACCAAACAAAGCCCAGAAAGATACACTTACTGTTTGTGTGTTACATTCTTATTTTCTCTAATATGCTTATAAAGTATTGCAGGTCATCAGTTTAGTAGTTCATTGTTGGATTTGACTGTTGGTGGAGCAATATACACATATATCTAATTTCTGTTTATATAAAGCAGTGAAAAATAGTTGTGTTTTGTTCACAGTCATTCTAGTTACTTGTGATGTATCTGTTGGGTTTTATCACATATCAAGCACATATTTTGGGGAAATGAGTCAGTCCTTGCAATTGCCCCAAATTCACTTTTGTTCATTCAGTTCCTTCTTGTGTACTATATGTTATCATAACAAATGTTTTCTCAGTGTACTTTATGTTCCCTCTGTCATAATCAAATCAGGAAAAAAGTTTTCAGGATGACTCCTACTTAGGAAAGTGGCTTTCATTTCTCAAAGCTTATGTAAGTAGTAGCTAAAATCAGGCTGCATGTATGACTACCTATATTCTATAGTTTTAGTTATTATTGATATTATAAGTAGTGACATAACTTTTTCCATAATTTCAAAGCATGTGCTCTACTTGTCTTCATTACTGTACTTAACTTTGTAACTGTTTTATATATAAGGAAAAAACATGGAGAGAACAGAATTTTTCTGAGAACTTCTAAGAAAGCTTATGTCTCCCAGGTCATAGGCTGGCATTCTAGTAACTCAGGAGCCTCCCTTCTGTGCTTGTAATTCCCATTTATTTTAATGTTTTTTTCTCCGTAGTGAGCTAGTGAGCTACATATTCTCAAACAGTACTATAATAAATATGTATATTGGTCACTCTGAAAGTAATGCCTCCTATTTATGTCAATGGAAACTACAACTGCTACAAAGAGCACAATAACACTATCTGATAGAGCAAATCCTCAACTACAAAACATAGTCACCACCATTAGCTATGCATTTTTGCCAGTGATGAACAAGAGTCTGCATGCTGTGCTTGTAAAAATCAACATGATCATCCAGAATGCGGCTTCTTTTTCATGTCGCCATCACTGCTGCTGAAATGCACCACCCAGTGCCTCACTTGTGCTCATATCCACTGTTTGGTCTCTGTAGATATTCTGCAAGCACTGATGAATGTCCAGGTGTGCCATTTATTCCACATGAAGGAATTCAATAACCAACTGCCCCTCTGCTACCATCTGTCACAGAGCAATAAAGTGTAATGGAATATTGGCAGGAAAGTTCAATCACTACTGCCATTCCACCAACATCTGCCTCTGATGTTATGAGCCCACATAATAAAATAGGAGGCATTAATTTTGGAGCAGCCTCTATTGTTACTGTTGACATCCCTTTATTTCAGGTCATCAAAGCAATAATACTCAAGTAACCTTAAAAGAGATGAAGTGCACATGGTACAGTCCTTCCCACACTGAGATACTCCTTCAATCATTCTCTCTAGGAATAAAAAAACTATTTTTTGCTTGAGACATCTTTCCATACCCATAAGTAAAGTAGTGGAACGTTTATTTCACTGTCTCAGTGAGACTGTTTCAAATGGTTAGACTTTTTCACTTTATTTCAGCTCCTTGTAATTTAGAGAGTTTACTTCATTTCTTCTAGCCACCATTTAAACCTTTCATTACATGTCTGAGGTTTAGAGGTCAACAATTATTCCTTTAATTTGCACAGCAGCACCGCTATTAATAGTGATCAGTAAAGTCAACAGTAGTAAAAATGTTTTGTACTATTTTCTCAACTCTTTTCATATAGTATCTTTTTCCATTTGAGAAGCTTTGTAAACAGCTATGGTTTATAGAAGACATCTGTTTCTGTTTATCTGCCAGTATCAAAAAACTCCTCCAGCCACATCCAACAAAGGGCTTTAGAGTGTATTTGGGATTTTGTGTTTTGATTAAGCCACCTCAAATGATCTGCTTTACCTTCAGCAAGGACTTCAGGTATTCCTAGGAGGTACTTTTGCAGATAATACCCTATAAATAATATGTACAGGAAAAATAAAAACTAGGTAGGTAGCAACTGTCCAGGAGGCTAAAATCAGCTCCAAATGCAATTGAAAAGATGGGAATGGTAAAGCTTGGAGGCAACAAAATGAGAAATTCTCTACTAGCAAACTAAATCATACATATGAAGAGAGGATATATAGAAGATACAAACCTAATGCATAACCATCTGCAGCTATTTTTTTTTTCTATCATTTTGTCTCCTTCATGTGAAACTCAGAATTATGATCTTTTTCTTCAAACCAGGTAGAACTAATATGCCAACTTCTCTCTTGGGTTGAAATTGGATAATGGTGCAAATTACCAACTTTCGTGGACTCAGATTTACAAGCAAATTATGGCTGATTTCACACTATTTATGTGCATATGTGTTCTTAAGACATAGAATAAGTCAGACAGAACTCAGACAAATTGTATTATTTTGTGTTTACCACAAGATTCAATAGTCAGATACTACGATATTGTTAATGCCTGATAACTTCTACATTATTAATGTTGAGTTAAAAAAATAAAATATAAAAGATCCATTTAATTTATCTGCAAATTGATTTAGGTACTTTTCTGTATTTAGACTACATTTAAATAATTTGTTTACAATACCAGCCCTTCGCTTCTGATGCTTTTAATATGCTAATGCTGAAAGAAAAGAGTGAAATTCAGAGTCGTACATTTGAAATTTTATATTTGCATACAGCAAGGGTGGTTTAAAATGGAATATGAAATGTTCAGAACACAAAGAGAAGGATTGCAAGCTAGCTTCTTTCAATTGGGATCACTAAAAAACCCTTGTGTGCCTTAAATCTACACTTGTATACAAGAGTGGTGGAGGTAGATGTCTCTTTGTTCTTGGGTACCCCAGGCTAAAATTTTGTCTTCCAAAAAAATAGTTCTTTATTGTCTTCTTTCAAAAATAAGGCTGGACATTCCCCCTTTTTTTCAAGGCTCCTCAAGGCACAGTGTGCTAAGATAATGGGAGTTGCAGAATCAGCAGCTATTCTTAGAAATGTTCCTAGCAAAAAAAAATGTTGTTATTTAGAATAGCCACAGCCTCCTCAGGTGAATGTTCCCACCACAGTAACATACAGCCTCACTGTTGCTTTCTGCAACAATGATGTTAGCCACCTGTGTTAGGCCTCTGCGCTCACTGACCAACTTACCGTATATCCCATACCCCCGCAAGACGCCTACTACAACACCTCACCATACAGTTTCACACAGGAGGTGAAACTATTGCTGAAAAAGGGAGAGGGTCAGGATCAAAATCCCACAGATGACAGAAGCCATTGAACTTAGCTGTGTATACCTTCAGCATGTCCTCCAGTTCTCTACAGATACTGCAGTATTGACACATATAGCAGAAAATATCCTGGCTAATGTGAATTATCTGCTTAGACTGCTTTGTTTTCTTCTTTTTTCTTTTTTTTTTTTTAATTTATTAGTAAGGTTTAAAATAATATAAAAAAAGTACCACAGGTTCTGTGGGTAGGAGAGATAAAGGAACCTTGAAACTATGATTTGGACATTCAAGATGGTGAACCACAAAGCTCATAAAGCTTTGCAAAGTTCTGTGTTCTACTTTCCACTGACCTATTTAAATAATGAGAAAGAACATTAGTGTAACACAGTATTTAAAGTGTTAATTATATAAGATATTACAAAGACCTTTCATTACTATATGAGTCACCACCCAGCACTACTCACTTCACAACTGGTTTACAAGCATCTTGTTCCAGGAACGGAGGCAACTCTTCCTGTTTTAAATGTCAGTCAAGCAGTGTTAACATACAGTCTTTCATAGTTAGATAAATCTTCCAACATTTTTGTGGACAGCAGAAATCACTGGAGATAACTCCCCTTCAGTTATACTCAATTCAAATCTCTTCCACAGCATATTCCTCCATTCCAGTTTCTGAAAATAGTTTGATTACATGAACAGCAAACATATAGGACTGTACCAGTTTTTCAGCATGACTAATTTTCTCAGGCAGGAGAGAGAGACAGCCACACCAGCAACACACCCACTATCATTTTGCATACTGTGTACTTTATATTTGTCAATCTGTTCATTTATAGGGATAATTTTTCAGCCATTGTTACCAGTAGCTTTAAAAAGATAACATCTAAAGAGATAACATAAAAATATTGGCATCAATAAAAAGCTGGACAAAATTTAATTCAGCAAATGTGATTGCAAATTATGTCATTTCAGAGCTACTGGAACACCAATCCAGAAAGGGTGTAGAAATTTCATGTACATACAGTTGTGTATTTCCTAACTGCATTCACTGTAACGTACACTGACCCATGTAGCATGGATAAACTAGATATGATAAACTAGAACAGGATAAACTGGAATTTTTAGAGGTAAATTTATAACATATGTCATCCCATAAATATGCTTAAGATTTGTTGAATAAGCACCTGGACTTCATTAAGCACATCAGGACACATGGCTCTATTCCTGCAGCTCAACACCAAGCCATAGAAATTATATTCACCAGTTATGCACATCCTCCTCAGGATCAGGAGCTGTGCTAGAACTGAGGGAGATCCACTGTACAATGTTCCAAGGAGGAGGCCAGCATCTAATGGATCCAGGTATGGGTCTACCAAGACCAGTCAGATAATCACAAATGTTCTCTGAATATTTCAGAACTTTTTTGAACTTTCCTCTTTAGCTCCAACTACTTTTATTTCCTCATTAAAGGACAAGATCAGAGGGAACATGGCCTATGATGTAATTAAGTGTATATAGAGTTCAGCCATATGTAATTTTTGCATTATTTACTCCAGTTCTCATTGGTTTTATTGGAGTGTCAGGATGATAAATTTACCCACTTGCCAATAGTATCCTTTGCTTCATGGTCAGCAAATTAAATCAGAGAATTACAAAATATTTTTGAAATTATCTCAAGCTGATGAATTTGAAATTTTTAAAAACATTTTGCTATTTTAGCCAGCCAGCCAGCACTGCAGTATGTACAGAAGAAATCAGTGATGAAAGAGTAAATTTTATACATATATACACTGCTGTCATCTAATATCTTCTAGATACGAGGGAACAAACTATGCCCAGTATGTTAATGGAAGTCATTATAACTCAGGCCCCAGGCAGATCTACTTCCAGGAATAAATGGCTGCCACAAATCTGTGTGTCAGCCAGGTGAGATCAGCTATTATTTATTGCCCGGTCTGAACTGATGGCAACTGAGGTTACTTTTCTGTTTGAGCAGATTTCATGCAACTTGAAAACTGTGACATATTGTTTGAAAGTCAGAACAGGAAACTTGCTGAGAGGGGTGACTGAGGTCTCTCTGTTTAAGTGCCTATTCCCTTCTGAGCTTTTGTGCTGAACAGAGATAACCATCTGTGCTCAATTGCTAGTTATGGTTTTGTAACATCAGCATCTGCTGATAAAGAAAATATGGGAGTCTATGCCCACAATAACTGAAGCCTCATTTACCACATTAAAACTCACTTTCTAATTGTTCAGTTTTATTTTAGTTGAGTACAGGTGTTGTCACTCCTTCTGCCATCTGGAATTATTTAGAGTAAGATTCACCCATAGAATGCTGTAATTGTTAGCTTTTTTAAAAAATGGATTTTTATAAAAGGGTAAAAAGCAAAATTTTGATTTATATGCCTCTCAAATAAATTAAAAGATAAATATTCTTTCTGAGGGTTGTTGCTCTGTGTAACCACATGACCTTAGTCCAAAATGATAGTTTATAGACTAGGGACAGATGAAACTGAAATCTCCTCTAAGATCACAGAACATGTATCTCTTTAGTGCCAACTGTAAAATATTAGCCCAGAATGTCTGCCTGTCTGCAACTGACTATTCCTGACAAATTTTCATGTTGCGATGGCATATTAAGTAATAATAAATCATTCTTACTCACAATTGGCACAAAGCCACAGACTGCACTGGACACAGTGTGCACCCAGACCATTTTGATATGACACATCAATTTAGTATGGAATATTGTATTTCAGTTTGTCAAAATCTCTGACAAGTTCTGAAGAAAGCATCACGAAAGAGTGAATGATTTAACAGAGGATTCTGGAATATTTTTTTAGTCTGTGAAATGGGAGCTTCTGCATCTTATAACAAGTGAAATCCTCTGCAGTGAGAGCACATGCATGGCTGTGAAGAGTCAGGTGGGGTCTTGGGGGCTTGCTAGCTTTAGCTAATATCTACCCATGACAGACTAGAGACAGCTACATGAAGAGTAATTCAGTTGTGTCTATATTGTGATTCCAGGAGGCACAGTAATTGTAATACTATGTGAAAATACCTAAATTGGCTTCCATAAGACTTCTTACCTTGAGCTCCACCTGGCAGGCACACTTCTGCATTTCTTCAGTGTCCAAGCCATCATCAAACTGTTGCATCCACAATTGTGTAAGACTACATCTGGCTGTCTACTACTACTTCTGGTCTCTGCACACACAGATGTAGGAACCTCTTCTGAGTGATTCAGGAGGTACCAGGCTATTTTTTCCTCATAAAGAGGAGGAAGTCATAGAATCATAGAATCCTGAGAGTTGGAAGAGACCTTTAACAATCATCTAGTCCAACTCCCCTGCAATGAACAAGGACATCCAGATATAGATCAGGTTGCTCAGATCCTAGTGCAGCCTCACCTTGAATGTCTCCATGCATGGGGCTTCCACAACATCTCTGAGCACAAGTCCTTGTGATGTTGTTGATTGTCATGGTTTTATGATTTTTGTTATCAGTATTCCACATCATAACATCATGCAAAGCACAGGGAATTAAAGAGTTAATACTCCAGTTCCGTGGACTGACAACTTTCCAGATAACTGGTTCTCAGAAGAGAAGAACTACATATCCCACAGGACTCTGTGTTCAGAGGGGAAGATAAGACCTGCAAGTCAGGGGACTCACTCTCTCTCTCACTGGCTGGTAGTGTGTGGATGTGCTCCCCAGCCATTTCGCCTTCAGTTCAGGGTAAAGTTTTCAGTTTTGGACACTCTCTCTCTCTCATTTTATTTATTAGCCTCAATTCCAGTTATATTGTATTATATTATGTTATCTTGCATTCTGATATCATATTTAGTAAAATTAACTTTCCTCCTTAGATCATTGCCACTATTCTGTCTTTGCGCCCAGCTCCCATCTCCCTATCTTCCCCCCCTTTTCCCTTTCCCTTTTTTTTGGGCTGGTGGGCCTGCAGGTCTTCTGCCCCCTGTCATGGACACAGATTAATCTAAGTAACTCCGTAACATTGATTCATAATAAACATGGATCTTTTTCTCAGAAGTTGGGAGCCTAAACTGATTCATGTTTCTATATTCAGAAGCCTGATGGGTCTGAATCCTAATTTTCTTCAAGACATACCAGAGCTGAGCCACTTCAAAAATCTTTCCCAACATGGTGATAAAAAGAGTCATGAAACAATAACTAAGAAAATGTTAGCTTTACTATTGCTGGAAGCAAGGAGATGGTTTCCTCCCTCTCTTAAGCATTTTTGTAATATATATTTTGAATCCTCTGGCTTGTACATATCTGTATTCTGAGTTGGATGAAATCTACTATGCCTATACACTTTTTTCAATCAAAATACCACAATTTTTCATGCTGTTAAGGTGATAAGTTGTATTACAAATATTATGCAAATCTTTGCTAAGTCATCAGGAAAGGAAGCAACTGGTTTAGATCCCAAAATTAGATACAAGAATTCAATGAGGTCTCATCAGCCTTCCCTTCTCCAGACTGGGCAACCCAGATGCCCTCAGCATCTCCTCATAGTATGTGTCCTCCAGCATTTCTCAAGCTTTGTTCCCTCCTTTGGATGCTTTCAAATACCTTAACATCCTTTTTATATTGTGGACACCAAACTCACACACAATATTTAAGGTGAGGCCACACCAATGTTAAATCTAGTGGGTAAATCAAAATAGGTATTTTGATTGAGTTAGTTGTTCTGTGTTTAATGCACCTCAAAATGCAGTTTGCCATCTTGTCTGCCAGAGTACACTACTGACTCACACTGAGTCTACTATTTACAGAATATCATTTTGTGGGAAGGAAAATTAATGTAAATATGACAAATATAGGATAATCAAGCAAGAATATTCTTTTTTTGTATTGCACGAATAGAGCCACGTGGCACTTCACTGATGATATACAGTATTTAATTAAATTATTTAGTCAGTATTAAAAATGCAAACATGTGGCCACTGACAATTCTGTTCAAAAACAAGTGTTCAAAGAGATCTGATGTGAAAGAGATAAAAAGATTAAGTAATTCTAGCAGAATTTTCACCTCCAGAACTCTGTTTCAAATTTTAATCAGTAATATCTGAAGACTGAAATAAATTTCTTAGTCCACTCATTCCAGGTGATCATTTGTTCACATCATACTTATTATTCTGAACACAGGATCAAACTGGCTTTGTTCCTGGTCTGATTTTATTGTAAGAAAATGTTTCCTGTAGGATAGGATATGCTTTACGTCTATGAATAGAGCTCTTCATTTGATAGTTATCATTAAATATGATCTCACAAAAAAAAAATGGAAACAGAGGAAAGACTGGAAAACTGCAATGAAAGTTCAGAAGGAATAGGACTCCATGCAGTTCAATTTAATTCAAGATAAAGATAAGACTGATAGTCAGGAATCCAAATGCTTTCAGGAACATCTACACTAATGGTAGAATTTGGATAGCTAATGGTGAGAACAAAGGAGATCATAGGAAATTCAATAAAATTTTCTGCATTCACAAATAACACAGATAAAATAAAGGAATTATCTCTGCAGTGATATACAGAACTGTAGAGACAGTCCG
Source organism: Gallus gallus (assembly GCF_016699485.2). Classification (NCBI taxonomy): domain Eukaryota; kingdom Metazoa; phylum Chordata; class Aves; order Galliformes; family Phasianidae; genus Gallus; species Gallus gallus. The sequence goes on from NC_052532.1 coordinate 42,142,565, forward strand.
GAACACTATAATGTTTTATACCTACCCAGTATAATCAGCTTGGTTTTGACTAAGAGCTGGAAACATTTTAACTTGGTACAAATCTCCTTCCTCTGCCTCCAAATTCAAGGCCAGTAAAAAGTCTACAAAAAACTAAACTAAAAATAAAATGTAGTATTGCTGCTTGCATATGGACAGCCAATGAGTTAAATGCATTTTACTGAAATGTTTTACTTATTAAAGCAACAGGTGGAAACCATGTGCAAACTTTAACTGTTTTTATGCCAGCATTCTTATTATAGACCTACATGCTCTTCCAGAAATTTCCATGTTGTAGCTTTATACATCATCTTAATTGGCAGAGGTTTGGTGTTCTTAAAAGATGACTGTGTCCAGACTCTAGTGTAAAGTAGCAGTGTTAAAGGACTATGTATATATATACATACTATACATATAGTATGTATATATACAATATATACTGTATATATCATATGTATTATATGTATTGTGTATATATATATATTATATGTATATATATATATACATACTATATACATGTCTACCATATACAGGACCAAAATATGTAGTATATTGAGATTATAGTACAGGAATCTTTTTATATGTGCTTGTTTACAAGATAACCCCAGAAGTCTTTCTTCCATGCATGCTTTGTTGCATGGTAAATTGTCCCTGTATCTTTGACAAATATTTTTGTAGTACATTTGTTCACTTACATCAGAAGATTGTCTCTCCTGTGGTAAACGAGTGCTTTCAAGTATCTTAAATCTGGCTTGTGTTGAAAGCCTGCTAGTCTTTAAATTTCAGGTTATATGTAGCTTACAGACCTGCACTGGTCTGTCCTTTGACAGCTGTAATTCTCTACACAGCTGGCAACTGCTGTACTTTCTTCTGAAGCTGTGACGTTGCACACATCTTCCCACTACGTTTTCTCTCTCAAGTGCAAATGCAAAACTTGCTCTACTGATGCATAACTGAGATCGTGATGAATACAACCAAGAGCAACCATAAACAGAACACATATAGACAAGGTCAAATGTTTGGTTTCAACTAAGAAATAGAGACACATAAATAATTTTGGCTGAGTTATTATACAGGACAGACAATGACAAGAACGAATGGTCAAGCTTCTGTCTGACAAGAACTTCAGCTACAACCTAGGACTAATAAAAGTATATCCCTAGCTCTGAATGAACTCAATACACAAGAACAGGGTGTCTTCATTAAATCAAGGAACAGCAAAAATTAGAAACACCTAGCTCCAGGAATGTTACAGAAAAGGCCAGTTGCTCAAGGGATCCCAGTGCAGCATATTTTTCACTTTGCATGGCGAAGTTTCCAACATAAACTGAGAATACTTCAAAATCAAACATAAGAAGCATGATTAAGAGCTCTTGTCTGAAGTTTGAAGAAGGGCTGAAAAACAGGAAAAAAAAACAACAACAAAGAAATAGTCCTCGGTACGTATTCTAAGTGACAATACAGAAATACTAATAGTCATCTGTAGTGCTTGTCTAAGTGTCACTTATTTGTTGTGATCAGCTCCACAGTCAGTAGAGATTTTCAGATATGAGAGGCCTGTGGAATTGTCAAATCTAGGCAGAGGCCCAAATGTCTAAATGAATTTGTGTCAGCATATGGACTTGTACATTTGGCTGAAGATCTGTACTATTGCAAAATATATTTTCTAAGATTTTAGATACCTGAAAGTGTTGGAAAACATTGTGGAGCTCTCTTGCTGATGATAGTTCTATACCATTTACCATAACTGAAAGTCTAAATTTCACTTCATCTTAAGCTTGTTTGACATTTTAAATTGTCCAGCTGCCCCTGAAAATGTTGAGACTATTGTTTTACTCCCTTCTTGCTATGTAAGTCACTGATAATTAGCTTAAATGTACAATACTAACAATACAACAATAAGTGGCTCCTGTTATTTCCATCTCTACAAATGATGCCTTTCACATATTGCATATCCTGGTCTTCTGGAAGGTCTATCATGAAGTGACATGATTTACAGCTGTTCACAGCAGAGCATGTCAAATTAAAGAGAGCAACCGTTTCTTCCTAAAGGGTGGCTGGGTGTCTGATGACAAGATATGTTCTCACGAAGGAAAATATAACAAAACTGAAATTACACAATGGCATGACACAATTAGTCCCAGTCTTCACTAGCACAGCTTCTGAAAGCTTTGTTTATAGATTAGCAGGCATATAAGAACTTATTTTATGCATTAAGAATCACTAAATATTATATCAAGAGTTGGCAGTTATTTTTAGCCACCAAAAAAGTACAAAGTACAGTGTAGTTGTTCTCAGATAAAGTTTTCTTTCAGGAAACTACAGGAAATATGCTGAAAGGATGCCGAAGATTGCCAAGTATTTAAACTTCAGAACTTCGTTTCTAAGAATATGAACTCTGATCACTATTTCAGTTGCTTTTGTTACAACTTATGTTTCACTTGAAGTTGTTTTTTTTGTTGTTGTTGTTTGTTTTGTTTTGTTTGTTTTTGGTTTTTTTTCAACCGGACAGTAGCAGTCAGATCAGTTAGTTATATACTACGTAGTTTTGTCACGTAATTTTTACAAGTAAAATTACCATTTAGTAATACTTTTCTTCATAGTATTGCTACAAGTTCACACTTATTTTATGTTTTCTTTTTCTAGGATTTTTGACTGAAAAAGATAGATAATTATCAAAATTATCAAATGATAATTTTTAGAAATCACAGTCATCATAACTGTCTTTTTTCCACATAGTCATTTGGTAACTAATCCTAATTCATAGAATTCATAATTACTAATTCACTAATACATACCTTATTACCTATAGAAGAAAGCACTCCTAAGGATATAAGGACTGCACATATTCTTTCATCTTAGACATGTTTGCTTCACCACTGCTGGCTAAAATCATTTAAATCAAAGTTTTAGAGCAAAACATACCACTTTGGCAAACTACCTTTATTGCCGTTTTGACTTTTCATCAAACAAAAATTAAATGCTTGAAACAAATATTTGACACTTGATTTTGAGTAAGGCTTAATCTCCAACATGAATTATTGCTCCTATTACATTTTCATTTGTAATATTTTAAATAGTATATTGCAGAATAACAAAATTAGTATAATCATTTATATTTACAGTGTTTAAATTTGAGACTTAACTAAAACTTACACATCAATAACTATTAACGAGTGAGAAGATAAGGGATAATTCAGGATTCCTTACAACTCCGTATGAAAAAAAAAGCCATGTGTGTTCTGCCAGAAGTAACCTAAATAGGAAAACCTTGAATTAAGTTTGTCTTTTAAATTATTATTGCATCTAGGTGAGGAAAGTCAACTTTGAGATTGTTTGAGTTTATTTTCTCTGGAAAAAAAAAAAAAAAGAAAAAAAAGAAAAAAAAAGGAGAAGAAGAAAAAAAGAAAATTGTAAAGCATTAGTTTCTTCACTGCAATTTTCTTTGCAAGCATTTGATTTTTGTTTGATGAAAAGTCAAAACGGCAATAAAGGTAGTTTGCCAAAGTGGTATGTTTTGCTCTAAAACTTTGATTTAAATGATTTTAGCCAGCAGTGGTGAAGCAAACATGTCTAAGATGAAAGAATATGTGCAGTCCTTATATCCTTAGGAGTGCTTACTGCTATAGCTAATAAGGGATGTATATTTTAGTAATTTGATCACAAGAGTTTAGGTTGGGGGTGGAGAAATAGTTTAACTCAAAGTGAAACAGCTTCAAACGCGTTTCAGCACAGGCAGATCTGAGAATTAAGCATGTGCTTACAAGATATATGAAGCAGGGCCTGAGCTTTTTATGCTACCTGCCCTAGTTTCCCTATCTTTTTAATTTCCTCAGAAGTACTGCATGCCCACAAAGTGTTCTTGTTGAACATTGATACATATCATCAACAACCACACTGCACCATATACTTGCAAATGAAAATGATGAAAGCAAAATTGTACTCTTCTATGTAATTTGCCTTGGGACATGCTTATAGGATTCTAGAGTTCAGACTTTATCATAAAACACTTCAGTGAAGCTATTAACTGAACATATGAACTGAACATTTTCAAGTATTGCTGTGTCACCTCTGCTATTTTCACCAATACGTACAGGCCCAGCTAAACAACTGTATATATGCACAGAACACATAGATGGACAGTATGACAATAGGTGAAACAATATATAGCAGTTTTACAAACATGCAGAAGAGTGAGATTGTAAATATCCAGATCACTATATCCAGAGGAAAATCACAGAGATGTGAGTGTCATACAAGTGAAAACTCTGACCTGTATGCACTTTAATCTTGAGCTAAGAGTAAATGACAACTGCAACTCCAGGGTAAAATGTGATTTTGATAGTGAGTAGTAGTTTCCACTCTACTACTCTCAAGACACTGAATACATCAGTTTTGCTTGTCCACAACTTAATTGGACAGCTTCTTGCTTTCCAACTGGAATACAAAAACCAAAGCAACAAAAAAGAATCAGTCCCATAGTGATTCCTTTGGTGTTAAAGGGAAGTTGGAACGGAACTTCTTCCTCAAAATTCCACATCAGATACTGTGTGTACAGTCTTTCAACTGTGAAAAATCACTGTGAAGACTGAAAATATATTTACTTCTGTCAGGTATCTTGTTTAAATAACTGTTCTTACTTTCTCTGAGGGACTCTCTCTAGCTTTTCACAAGCCAAGAGCAAACTGTGATCATTGTGTAATAGCTATGATCATTGTGCATTAGATCCTTTTCCTTTTTTTTTTCCTTTTTTTTTTTTTTTTTTTCCTTTCTGAAACAGTCAAGTTTTAAATATTTGTATTAGGGTTATAATTATGTGTGAGAAATGGAGCTATGCCCAATACAGAATGCTGAAGAGGTTGTATAAGTTAAGTAACGTGAACTCCTACACATTAGAAATGCACTCCTAGACTGGGTATTGTAAGTACTTGGATACATACCAGAAAAGATGTTTAGTCTGTGTCTGATTTGGACAGAAGGTTTTGTCAGACAGGACTGCTTCAAAACAGCTTTGTGATTGGATGAAATGGAAAGGAGAGCACATAATTAGTGCTAGTAACATAATTTATGGAACAAGGAGAGAGAGTATATCAGATGGCAGGACATACAAATGAGATATCTAACAGCAAAAAAGATCAGAGAGTGATTACAGTTTACAGAATTTTGCAAGATGTAGCAGCAAGTAAAGTTAATTACTTTGAAATAGTCAACACATCTATATGCTATAAAAAAAAATGAGTAATCTTATACACCTGGGGTTTTAGTTCAGTAGTTCACAAAAACAGACTAGATCTATGTTAATCTAATTTAGTTAGTTAAATGTTTCAGGCTTTCACTTAGTCCAAAATTCAAATTAATCTAAAAATCCACAAGATAATGTCAGTGGGAAAAGTTTGGCTGAGATCTAGTTGAACACAATATGAGCTTCACACATTAAGGAGTCAGTGGCAAATTTACCAGCTACATAGCACACGTAAGTCTGACAGGCAGACAAATGGAGAGTGAGTTGTGGATGTCCTCCGTAGTATATTATTACAGATCACCAGTTTAGCTCAGAAAACGGCCAAAAACACTTTGCAAGACTGCTTTCATGAAAAGCTCTTATAGAGATTATAAAGAAATGTGGTGATTGTTAATGCAGATACTGGGTATAGTTGGAAGGAAATCACTGTAAGGGAAATAAAGATAGGAAAGGATTCAAAACTTGCCTAAAGAGAAATCTAAAGGCAGAACTAAGGAATGGAAGTAAACTGTTCTACGCATAGACGCTATTATGAAAGAATAAGTGAAAATGAGTGTGAGAAAAGAGGAACAGAGAAGCAATAAATTTTGCAAGGTGCCTTAACATATTAGTAAAAAAGAATACATTAGATCATATTGCAACAAACATAAGACTTCTATAAATATAATAAGAACATATTGAAGATAAAACTGATGTAATCACCTCTCTCACAACTCACTCCCTTGAAACTGTTCAATTTTGAACTGATAGTTTTAGATCATAGAAATACTTGCTTATTCACAGATTTATAAACTTCTGTTATGGTGTGAAACTTGTGGATGCCTCCTTCTACTCTTTTTTCCATTCTCTTCCTCCTCATAGGCAATGTGGAGGCTTGAGGCTGTTGTGAGACTAAATGAGCCTCTTCAGAAGGAAGGCTAACACAGAGTTGAGAAGGCTAGACCCCACAGCTTGTGGTCATGGGCACCTGCAGCCAAAGAGTGAACAGGAGAGCCTTCTGGTTTTCCAGTTCAATCAGAATAAGAATAGTTGTCACTCCTGTTTTCTTCTCTGCAGCCCCTGCCCTATCACTAGTGACCTCCATTATGCATCACTATCCCTTTTTGCAGTTTTATACTGCTCCTAGATACATTTCTGGTGGAGGTGCACCATTTCCCCTTGTTTATAGACTTGCTTATGTTGGCTTCAGAATCACTTCTGTTGCAATTGAAGCGGCTTCCGTATTTTCAGGTAACATAGATATGGGACGGGATGCTTTCTAAGTAACAGTTTGTGCGTTCTTTTATGAAACTATTTGGTGTGCAAAGAAGATGGTAGCTTGTAAGGAAGGCCAAAAGCTCTCCATCCAGTTAGTTGATGCAGTCAAAGACAGAAAGCACAACATTTTCTAAAGAGCTGTAGAAGGCCGCAGAACAGTATGTGTAAAGGCACCCTCACTCAGAAATCAAGAAACAACATTTACCACTGCATTCTAGGCTAGAAGTACTCCGTTACAGATGTTGCAAAAGTAGGACTTCTAGAAAAACACCTTTACAGAAAATGTCCCACGATTAGCATGAACATCTATCTGTGAAGAATGATGGGATCTTGAGGTTAGCTGCAGTGACATGTCTAATTCTACAATAATCTGCACTTGAGATTTTGACAAGTACTGATAAGCAAGTGAAGGAGAGAGGTAGAGTTGTACTTTTTGGGTCTTTGTAAATTTATCTCAGTTGCATTTAAGAATACTACACTGCTTAAAGTGGCTTTATAAAGAGGAGATTTGTGAAAGCAGCTGAACCATCCACTAAAGCCGATTCTGACTGAGAAGTGATCTGGTCTAGTATGTAACTGGAAATGTTCTGATATGTGAGAAAATTACAAGAGATTTTTTGCGGATCTTTTTATCAATAAAATAAATAGCACTTCTTCTCACTGTAGCTGTTCCCAATAATGAGAAGAATTTTTAGTTTGTGCACTTACAGTACCGCTATAGAGACTTATTGTGTAATCTGTTTCCTGCAGGAATATTGGCAGGGGCTTTTGAGACCCAGTTTTCCTTGGCTACCATAGCAGCAGGAAAGGTACACCATAACTGCGTCTATTGGTCTTGGCTGGAAGGAATTCAAGCCATTACACTATTGTTGCTGCGCAGCAGCATTGCTGGCTGGAGGTGAACTATCAGGGAATAAAACTGGAAATCTGACAATTAAAGGGCCTTTTCCTCCTGCTGTTTGCAGATAGCACTGACATGGAGAACCAGGGCAACACAAAATAAAGAGCAGCAGGTTGGGAAAAGATGCTGGCAGACACAGCCTTAAAGCATAGGCCATATCTCTTTCTAGAAATCTGTCTTTGGGTGGTGAAAAAGGAACAATCCCTTTGGTCGTGGAGCCTAGGATTTTGTGGAAGGCATGGCCAGGGAGAAGTGCTAAAAGAAGCATTTTATCAGTCTCAACATCAGAAAATCACACCAAAACAAGAGTCCTAATTTCCATCTCTTCCTGCTAGGATTCATATTACAATGAGCAGGTATTTACATATCATCAGATATTAACAAGAGATGGACAGAATATCCAGATCATGGTATTCTTCTGGGAAAAAAAAAAAAAAAAAAAAAAACACTTCACATAATGTAAATATAATCAATAAGCTAAATGGCTTTTAGCTTTCATGCAGGTAGACTTCATTTTAAACTGAAATTTACCCATGCTGGCAGTGGCATGACACTCAGCAGCCTCCTGAGCCAGATCATGGGAAATTGTTCAAACAGCAAAATACTATTTTCTGTCCTATTATATCCAGATCAAAACAATGGAGTTCTCTGCTCCTGAGGTCATTCATCTGCATTGCAGTTTCATTTTCTTCTTGATAGAAAGGAATGGTAAAACACTCACACAGAAAAAAGTTCTAAAGTCCCCAAAGGACTACTTTAGAAAATATGAAATTGAGATATTTATGGTAGTATGGGCAGTGTCACACCATAAGGGAACTAGTTAAGATTTCATCTCAGCTGATTACATAGTTCTGGACTAATTTAAGTAATTCATTTTGAAAAACACTTTCATCTAGTACATTTCACTTCACTACCTGCAATAAAATCATTAGTTTTTGTTCTGGGTGCAATGCCACAAGAATGTTCTACTTCTTAGCTAAACAGTTGCATCTACATAATTGAAATTTATAAACAGATCTTTCTGAGATACCATCACTTTTTTTTCTTTTTATTTTTTTTAAGGAAAAGTCATAATTTAGTTGATAATTTCAGATGGATAAGATTTTTTTTTCTTATGTTAAGTCCTTTTAAAAAGTATTTCTTATTTATTCTCTTGTTAAGATGTGCAAGGAGAAAAACAGAAAGGCAAAAGCCCAGCTTGAACTCAACCTGGCCACTGGGGTAAAAAGGAACAAGAAACTCTTTTACAGATATATTACAAGGAGGACCAAGGAGAATCTCCATTCTTTACTGGATGAGGTTGGGAATGTGACCACTGAGGATAAGGAAAATGAAGATGTTCTGAATGCTTTCTTTACATCTGTCTTTAAAAGTCAGACCAGTTATCGTCACGTTACTCCATTCTCCGACCTGGTAGTCTCGGCTGGGGAACAGTCTAAATCCCCCATGATTCAGAAGGAAACAGTCAGAGACCTACTTCTCCAATTGGACTGCCACAAGTCCATGGGACCAGATGAGATTCACCTGAGAGCACTGAGGGAACTGGCGGAGGTGATAGCCGAGCTGCTTTCCATCATCTATCAGCACTCCTTGTTGACGGGTGAGGTCCCAGAAGACTGGAGGCTTGCCAATGTGACTCCCATCTACAAGAAGGGTTGTAAGGAGGATCCAGGGAATTATAGGCCTGTTAGCCTGACCTCGGTGCCGGGGAAGGTTATGGAGCAGATTGTCTTGAGGAAGATCATGCAGCCTGTGCGGGACAACCGGGGGATCAGGCCTTGCCAACATGGGATCACGAAGGGCAGGTCCTGTTTGACCAACCTGATCTCCTTCTGTGATCTAGTGACCTGTCTGGTGGATGAGGGAAAGGCAGTTGATGTGGTCTACCTAGACTTCAGCAAAGCCTTTGACACTGTCTCCCACAGTATTCTCCGGCAGAAGCTGGCAGCCTGTGGACAGCCTTGGACAGATACACTCTTGGCTAGGTAAGGAACTGTCTGGAGGGCTGGCCCCAGATAGTGGTGGTGAATGGAGTTAAATCAGCTGGCGAATGGTCACGAGTGGTGTTCCCCAGGGGTTGGTGCTGGGGCCTGTCCTCTTCAATATCTTTATTGATTACCTGGATGAAGGCATTGAGTGCACACTCAGTAAGTTTGCAGATGACACCAAGGTGGCTGGAAGTGCCGATCTGCCTGAGGGTAGCGAGGCCCTACAGAGGGATCTCAACAGGCTGGATAGCTGGGCTGAAGCCAACAAGATGAGGTTCAACAAGACCAAATGCCGGATCCTGCACTTTGGCCACAACAACCCCAGGCAACGCTACAGGTTTGGGCAGAGTGGCTGGAAGACTGTGGAGAGGAAATGGACCTTCGGGTATTGGTTGGTGCTCAACTGAACATGAGCCAGCAGTGTGCCCAGGTGGCCAAGAGGGCCAATGGCATCCTGCCTTGCATCAGAAACAGTGTTGCCAGTAGGAAGAGGGAAGTAATTGTCCCCCTGTACTCAGCACTGGTGAGGCCGCACCTCAAGTACTGTGTCCAGTTTTGGGCTCCTCACTGTAAGAAAGACATCGAGGCCCTGGAGCTTGTCCAGAGAAGGGCAACAAAGCTGGTGAGGAGTCTGGAGCACAGGCCTTATGAAGAGCGGCTGAAGGAGCTGGGATTGTTCAGTCTAGAGAAGAGGAGGCTCAGGGGAGACGTTATTGCTCTCTATAACTACCTGAAGGGAGGTTGTAGTGAGCTGGGGGTCATCCTCTTCTCTTGTGTGACTAGTGATAGGACTAGAGGGAACAGCTTCAAGCTGCTCCTGGGAAGATTCAGGCTGAACATTAGGAAATACTACTTCTCTGAAAGGGTGGTCAGGCACTGGAATGGGCTGCTCAGGGAGGTGGTGGAGTCACGGACCCTGGAGGTGTTCAAGGAACGTTTGGACGTTGTGTTCAGGAACATGGTTAATGAGAACTATTGGTGATGGGTGGATGGTTGGACTGGGTGATCTTGTGGGTCTTTTCCAACCTTGGTGATACTATGATTCTATGATTGTAAATAATGGGGCATATAAAACAAACAAACAAACAAACAAACAAACAAAAAACCGCTGGGAAGCTCTATCACATCTTCCATGACAAATATACTGTCTACAGTATGCTCCAGTGATTTACATTGATCTTCTACTCTTTGTAAATTAAATAAAAATTTGAAATTACTTTTATCAGAATCAGTTGAACTGTTATTAAATTGATTGTCTATGCCTGAAAATTGGCCTTTTAGAAAAAAATATATATATTTATTTTCATTGTATTTGGAAACAAGAATTAAGACTTTTATGTCATCTTTACTTTGGGAACAAAGTACTAATAATTAAAAAACAAGTTCAGATTTTAAATTATAATGAAAATTAATAAGTCCACAAACAAAAAATAATTTACATTATCTTTCAAAGGTTGTAAAGAAGCATTGCAATCAGATAGAATTTGATATAACTTGGTTTCTTCCATGATACTTCAACTGCATGAGAAAAATGCAATGTTTCTTTTTATACAAGGCAAGTTCTGAATCACTAATCTGCTTACAATATAAGAAAATATTATTTTTTCATTTTCCAGGGCATAATGAGGATACATCAGATACTATGAAAAACAGGTTGGATTAGGACTAAAGGGAGATGAGTCATTGGAAGAGAGGATGTCTTCTGTGTTAACATTCTTGCCTCACGGTTGCTTGGCTGAGGAACAAGAGCATGTCAGGCTGGAAAAGGGAAATACAACATGTTCAGTTGTGTCTTATGCATTTCTCAGTGGCAGCAACTACTTGTGTGGAGAACTTCCTAAGAAACCATATTGTGTCAAACTTGCAAATGGCCCCTGCTGCCGGGAAATAACGGGTAACCAGAATATGCTGGTTCTGGACCAGTGGAAATCACACTGAAGAACTATCTGAAAAGAAGGTAGTTACTCTTTTGCTGTACACACTGCATGGATGATTAGAGACGTAGCTCACAATTCAAGACTGTCCTTTATGCCATAAAATCCCAAAATTAGAATATCATATTAGAGGAACTGTATGCCTAGCCATTTATTTGAATTTGCTGTACAGCAAGGGACAGTTCAGGCAACATCCACAGCAAATCTGTAAGAACAAGATCTGTCAGAGTACCCTTCTGATACTCTTAGACTTGGCTGACAATATCACCCCCGTCTTTCTAACTAGGACTCTAGATGTCAAGAAAGGGATTAAAGTTCTGGAAAAAAAAAAAACAAAAAACCAAAAACAAAAACTGAGAATTCTTATTAAATTCTCTGTTCCACTCCAGGAGTTTCTAACCTAGACTACCTCTAAATTCAAGTTTAGCTGTCTTCTACTTCACTTTCACTTTGAGAGAGCTCCTAGTTTCTGCTGCGATCCAGAGCAGCCTTCCTAAGATCTGGCTGGAGACAGGATTTGCGAAGATAGATCTCTTCTCACAACAGTAAAAAGTAAAGTTTTTGTCCTAAAATCAGCAATTCAGAGAGGCTGAAACACTAGTATGGCCTGCAAACAAATGGCAGGTCCTGGGGGCTTCAAAATGTATTTTTAAAAGAAACATATGCTAATCATGATGTGCTCTATATAGCTGAAACTGCTAGATTCACAAGGGAACTTCATCAGCCCCAGTTCTGAGTAGTGCTAGAACTCTTGGGAGATTCAATAAACTAGGTGATTTTTACATATATATATATATATATATGATTTTTCCTAGTTGGGTCCTCTGGGCTTCCCAGGATTTTTTTTTTTTTTTTTTTTCAGTTCTTTTCCATCACTACTTTGCTGTCACACAGAATATAGACTGTCATGTAGGAAAAGAGCAGCAGTACTCTCCTCTCTGACTTCAATGAACAGGCAGATCATTAATGGTATACAACAGCCAACTGAGTATGTCCTGACTTCTGCAAAACAGACAGGCAACTCATCATTCAAAGGTGAACAGATGGGTACGGACATAAAATGCAGCTGAACAATAAACCCAGTGGACTTTATGGAATAAAATTCAATGTTAGTTTGTAAATAACTTGGAATAACTTGATTTAATAATGCCAATGATAAATAACTAAGAAAAAAAAGTATAAAATTAGAATATTACAATCAATCTTTTTTTCAGATTCCATTTTAAAAAGATGAATGATTGATAATTTGATTAATTTGTATTGACAATACAAAAGCTACTGTATTCCAGTTTATAACTGATATTTTTAAGTATAATTTTCACATTCTTTTCCCATTAAGGGGGTATTTTTAGAAAATGGAAATGGAACAGAAGAGAACAGAAAAAATGTTAGCAGTGTAGCAGGCTCTGTACAACATGTGAGTTTGGTCTTGAACAGAGAAGTCAAAGGACAAAAGGGGCTACTCTCCACTCACACGTTGCATTTAAATCCCAGATCAGCCTCTGTGACAGGATCAAATGCTAAGACACCAAAGTAAACTCTCTCCTGGAAGTTTCAGAGAACAGTCTCAGGGCACCAGCGATGATTCAGTCCTGCACCTGAACTGCGAATAAGGACATATGAAAGCCTTTCAAGAGTAGGGCATAGTCACTATGTCTTCAACAGCAGGGCTGAGGCCAGCATGACTGACTGTTCCATCTTCATTTACCCTGCAAGGCTCACTGAGCCCAAGCTTAAGCTCATTTATGGCTCCTGATAATCTCAAGTACACCCTTGTGCTGCAGCAGGGAAAGTTTGATCTGAAGGCTGTTACCATGGCAGGAGGCAGGTGGAGCCCGGCCCACTGGCTCACTGAGCTTCAGGTCAGGAGCACCCAGCTCAGGAATGCGAATTCTGGAACCTGTCAAGCCTTTGGTAGCAAGAAATTATCACGTACCCATAGGCCATTAGTCTCATTAATCCAATTCACTTCAGCAGAAACTGAAGAATTACTCTGCTCTCAGGCAGTAAGGTAGATTTTCTGTGCGAGTGTGAGGGAATTAGCAAGACCTACCCCTTTAGAATCATTAGTAAGACCTACCCGAGGTATTTTTAGTTTCCACATGGCTGCCTCTTCAAATCTGCGTGGGCATTTTGCCATGAAAATAGTCTGCAACAGGAAACTAAACTGAAATCTGTTTGCTAATACTAAGCACTTTTTTTCTGTGCTTATTTTCCAGATGCTCTGTATCTTTCAATCTAAATCCCATTTAGATTATAATATGTATTTACTTTATTTATTTGTAGAGAGGTGGATAAGCAAGCTACTTCTATGTTTTTTTTTTTTGGGGGGGGGGGGGGTTTGTTTGTTTGTTTTGTTTTGGTGTTTTTTTTTTGTTTGTTTGTTTGGTTTTTTTTTTTTTTGGTCTGTGTGCATGGAGGTGTTCAGCAATCAAAATAGTGCGGAATTAAAACTCTCTTGTTCATTTTGCTTACCAAGTGTAAAAAAATGATAGTTCACCCTTTCTATTGCTGTTCACCTGAGAATTATGTTACAGTGTTACACAAATGTTTTCTTGTTCAGTGACTCCAAACAATTTCTCCCCAGCATCCACAACTGTATTGATTCATACTCCATTTCATCAGTCTTTGACAAGTCTCGTTCCCATGAGTTTTCATCCTTTACTCTCTTGTCAAATCCTCATTGCCATTTCTCAGTGTACTTCAAAGGGTGCATTTCAGTATAAAATATTAAAAATAAATATTATATTTGGCCCAATATTAAATGGACCTTGCAACAGTAGCATGCTGTGAATATAGTAGATTTTCTTGACCGTTTATCCAGGTTATTTCATTTGGAGATACTTTTTGATATAGTACATTACTATTGAAAATATTTTTAATTATATTTTCCTATTCAAAATCATTTCAGCTTATTTGGAAATGAAAAAAATCATTTTTCTTACACACCTACTAAGAGTGTAAGACCAGGAAAGGATGTTTTCAACTTCATATTGCATCGAACCTTGAGAAAGAACTTGGACAGAAAACCCTAATATTTGGTAAAATACAGCCACATTGCAGTATGTTAGAGCTTTCTGGTCTGGATAACTTTACCCAGGAATTTGGGTACACAGAGAAACTGTAGTTCACAATAAGAAAACATCTGAAAGTACTTCACAAAACAAAATTATTAAATACAAGCTAGTCCACTGAGCATGATTTCTAAACACTCATGTTGTAGAGGTGAAAATAATAGAAAAACAGGGTAGAGGGTTTTTTTTTTTTTTAATCATTTACTTTGATGTAATGTTATCATAGCAGTAGTATTTCCCTTACTTCTGTTATGTGTTTGAAGTTTTGTATGTAAGATTTTGAATCAGAGTATTGTTGAAAAGAAAGTTCATCTCATGAGTTGCAGATAACAGAAATTACTGTTCTGTTTACATCTACACTGAAATAAAGCATGGCATTTCCTGCTTAAAATTACGTAAAATCCAGCCATTGTTAATCAAAGGAAACTTCTTTTTCTGGTATCTCAGATGAGATCTGATCAAAATGTTTCAGAGCGTCACTAAGGTTGGACATAGTTCTTGTGAAAGTCTTTTTTGACAGATATCCTCGGGATTTCTTGTCAATGTTAGTCTTCAACAAGTTGTGTCTGCTAAGGCTGCAGAGCTCAGGGCTGGCTGGGCACCCCCTTATGGCTCTCTGGCTCTGGCCTCTTTTTCTGAGCCCCCTCAACTCACAGCTCATGTGAGTAGAGTCAGAGAGCACCTCAAGCACTCTGATGTGAAAGTGACGCATGTACACCGGCTTCTCTTAACATAATAAAAAGTACTGAAGTAAAATAAATGTTTTATTTATACTATTTTTTTTTTCCAGAAGATGACATCTTAGAGATTTACCTCTATAATTTTACAGGCAATCAGTATCTTGCAACCCAGAATTAGGAAACTGCATGTGCTACTTACTCTTACACAAGCATGTCACAGGAAGTGCAAAACACTGCCAGAATGGTCTAAATAAAATCTACAGACTTTCCAGAAATTCTTTCACTTAACACAGATGAAAATACAATTGTAATTTTTTTTTCCTTTGGATTTTGTTACTACAGTCAGAACATAAATTTATGACTACAGCAACTCAAAACAGAACAAAAAATCATACAGCACTACATTTAAGTTGACTCTGTCAACTTTAGGGAATCACAAAATTTATATGAATCTCAAATAAGACATATTAGATAGAAACAAAATAATTATTTGCATCTAATACTGCTGTCAAGTAAGAAATAATGAACTGTGAGGGTAATTCTAAGATGTATATTAAGAATAATAACTATTGAACTGTGGATAGTTTTGGCCAGTGAGGTAGTTATTGAACAATTTAAATGCATGATCTCATTTCCAGTTTTATTTTATTTTAAATAACTCCACCAGAATTCATTTCATATAGGAGTCCGTTCTCATCTTGTTAATGATTTCTTTCTAATTCAGCTTTCTCTTCTTATTTTGCTGCCCACTCTTTTCTGTTAGTGTATGTAAATCCTCAACATTTTCATATTCCTCTTCCTTTCAACTTCAGGCATTGCACTGTAGCAGCAAAATGTAGCATGCAGGACTGGTGAAATATTATATATATTGACATGCAATAAATAAATTGATTAAAACTAGCAGAATTTCACTACCAGCATTTTTTTCTCAATTAAATGACAGGATCTGAATTTTTTTGTCTTCTTTTTTTTTTAATCTGACACCCCAGTGGCTGGCTTTCAGAACATTTAGAAATAAACAAACAAACAATTAAGAACTACAGCAGAAAGCAGTACAAAGGATCTATAGGAAGAAAATAACTCAGTCTCTGAGGAGAGAACATAACTCTAAACTCTTCACCTTTTCTAAGTGAAGAATGTTAAACTTGCTTCTTTTTTCCTTGCCTTCTTTTTGTGCCTCATCAACATTTAAAATATTTCTGTTTTTTTGTTATATATATATTTTTCAATCTCCATTTCTTTTTATTCTTGAGAAATAAGTAAGATCAGCCAGGCTTCTAAAAAGTTTGAATCTCTCTCTACATGGTGTACTTTCAGAGTGATATTATTAAGTGGCTTCCCAATTTACAAGATGAAATTTAAATTGTTTTACATCTTGCACAACTGATGCAAACTTTTTTTTTTTTTTTGATAAATTTTGGTTTTGTGGGCTTTTTTTTTTTCCTATAAGAAGTCATCGTTAATAAGGAATATACCCATATTAAAATGGTGACAATGTGTTCAACACTACACATTTGTGTTGTGTTGTACTGTCCTAAAATAAGTAGCTTTCAAAGGACAGGATCACAGGCTGCTGTTCATAGCTCTGCTCATCTCACTGGTCTGCTTACACTTTATTATCTGTAGATCAATTAGAAAACTACTTGGAAATTAGGAGATCTCTCTTATGATCTTATAGAAGTTGACTCTCAGAGGTACTGGAACGTGTACTGAAAGTGAAGTTAACTGGATATCGAAACACCTCAGGTAGTTAGCCTGAGATCCACAGCACTATTTCAGGATCTAATTTCCAGCAATTTAGGTCCCTAAATGCCTTTCAGGATATGGGCAATAAATCCTTGAAAAAAATTATCTTTTACTGCCACCTCAAAAGTCTCATTTGTAGGACTACTGTACGCTGTAAAATTATTTCAAGTTCCCTGCACTCACAAGCAATAAATACTCAGTTTTTCATATTTAGCATTTTACTGTATATAGTAATTTACAAGAAAATGTATGTAGCATTAGCTTCTGCCTTTTACAATTTCCAGTATTATCTTTTTCATCTGTCTGTACAAGTCACACTGGGCCTCCTTTTATTTCTAAAGAAATGAACTTCAGATCCCTTCTTGGCATCAGTCAGTGTTACTGAAGTCCTCCATTAATGCTCATGCCTAGCAGGCTGAAGGGAAGATGTCTCTTGAGTATCTGTGACAGATAATGTACTCTTTGCCTAATGACACTGCAATAAATGTCCTGTAAACTAAAATATGAGAGAGATTCCTATGTGTTTTTGACTATGTTTTTATATTACTGACGTTTCCTCCGTGCTATGTTGTCACAATATGATGTAGTTAAGGATTTTCCACTTACAAGAGCCATCAAAATTAATTATTCATCTTTATTTGTTACTTTGCAAAGTTTTCCATAAAAGATAAAATAAATATTAATGTTTCCTCTGTATGCTATACAGCAGGCAAGAGTAGTATGTTTCCATTATGAATCACTGAATCAGAAGGCAACATTAGCCCTGCAACATAAAAGCATAAGAGAGGCAGGCTTCTTCCTATATAGGAGAAGATAGATACAGAATACTGGCAATATGAGAAGATTGTAATGTCTGGGAAAAAATGTTTCAGGGCAAAAAATTTGGGTGGAGAGAGGAGGGAAGGAATCACCTGAGGATCAGTTTATAGCAGTAAGCAGGCTTGGCTCTAGGTTATTCAAACTATTCTATTTAATTATATCACAGAAGCAAATGACAACTCTACAGTTGTCCCAGAAAAAGCACTGTTGTTTCAACAGTGGTAGCACTGTTGGAAGTAATTTTCAAAGTGAGCACTTTTCAATTTCAACAGGCCATTGCCACAGAAGAATATTACAACCTTGCACACTGTGTAACTTTGGACCAGATAACTCATGACTGGAGCTAGGAAAATATTCTGAATAGAACAAGAGACCAACTGTGAAGGTGCTGGCAATGAAAAACAGATCAGTCTTTTAAACAGAAGTTCTGTGTAAAAGGAAAACAGTCCTTTAAAAAAGCAACAAGGAAATCTGTGTGTTGTAAAAACAAACAAACAAAAAAAAACCACACACACATGCAAAAAAAAAAAAAAAAACGTGAAAGCAGCAGGAATCAGCTGGTCAGTTTATAGTAGGTGGAAATTCAGTAATCCTGATGACTAAGAAAATGGAATAGAAAATGAATTTGCAATTTACGTAATATAGTTAGGTCAGACTAACCTGGAAACAGTTTTATTTGTCAGAAAGGAACCAATATTTTACTGGGGAGAGTTCTGGAGAGAACTGTGTTCTGACTAATGAGAAACTGAAGCACTACAACAAGCAGCAGAAGCTTTGAACTCTGTTCTGATATTAATTACACCAATATGAATGAGACTAATATTGTTGTTGAGTTTTCCAGTACAAAAGTCAGATCACAAATAAGATATTCAAACTTCAAATTCTTCCTGGAGGAGGTAAGAAGAGAGTAGTAAAGAAAATGATTTATTCTTATAAACTATGATATTCAGAAGAGTCATTATGGAATTTGGAATAAAAAGTAAAAACAGTTTATTATTCCAAAAGGGCATCAAAGAAATGGAATTTCTTAACATGAAAAACATTATTAGAGACTATTTTTGTTACTTATGTGGTCACATAATTAACTTTTCATAATGATATAAATTATAGGATATTAACTTACATGCATCAAAAAGTGTTAAATAAGATAAACATGACAGAAGCAAAATGATGATAGTGGGCTTTTTTTTGTTTTGTGCTTTTTGGATATATATATTGTTTTAACATTGGAAGGTAACAAAATAGCCAGACGGATATGGCTCACAGGATGATTTTCTAGGCAAATATGGCCAAAATCCATAGATAGCACTGGATAGGGATCTCATCACTGTACTGAAAAGGGAGAAAATTTGAGTATTATTGTCCATGTTTATGTCCCAAGTTACAGTTTCAGAAATAAGATTCATAACAGAAGGTTGTAGGACTTCAATGACTTCACAGTGCAATCTTGAAAAGGAGATTCCATCTACATAACCCACAAGCCCCACAAAGATCTGCCTTTGATTTTGCAAACTTTGAACAGCCTGGGTCACAATCTTGTAGTACGTTGCCAGTGTCTGCTTGTCTGTTTTTTTTTTTTTCCCCATCTTCATCATTTTTTTTTCCTGATATTTGTTATTTTTGCATACTAGCTATATTGCCAAAGGCTACTAGACTGTAACTTACCCTATATGAGAATTTCAAAACTATCTGACTCCATACAAAAACATGAAAGAGCCCTTCGTGGTCTTCAGAAAAACAAATGAAAAAAAATGAAAAAGGTAATGTTCCTCTTTCTCATGATACTTTGAAAATATATGTAAAATGCTTACAAACTGAAATACTGCTACCCATTACAGCCACAACAAAGAACACTGTTTTTTCAAGTGAGTGGAAAGTCATTTTGAGCATTATGTGCATAAACGATAACTTTATGAATTTTCTCCATTTTCCATGACATTGGAAGTCCAGCATGTGACCAGTTTCAAAGAGGAATTTCACAGATTTCATTGTGTACATTTTTAAATACAAGTCAAAATAATAAATGCATATTGTATATTCATGTTCATTGTAATAAGAGAGATATTCTCATTTGTAATTGCTGTCCAATCCACGAAAGCATTTTTAACATGTGCTTGCTTGCTCTACTGTATTACAGAGTTTTAACATTAATGCTCCCATTGGGACTTTTACCATTGACTTCAAAGGGAACCAGATTAGGATTTATAAAGATTTGGCTAGTACCACTCCTTGTTATTAAAGACTTTCTTTTATGTTGCATTAAACTTTGCCAGACTTCAACTGTTTAGGCTGGAATTCCATCTGCTTTGTAGCTGCCTCAGGCTGAACTCTTCTGGAAAACTCCAAACATTTTCATATTCAGTTCTTTTCAAGAGCAAGGACTGACTAGGCAAGAAAACTAAGGGAAACCAAGGAATATGACTGAGACTGGGAATGTCTGCAAGAGGAAGCTTGGCCCCGCAGTGGCAGTAGTAATCTACAATGACAAGGAAAACTTAAGAGGGAGAATCTAGAGATGTATGTTAGAAAAGGACAAACCTGAGAAACTGGGAATAAATATTTATGGACAGAACAATACGGCTGAGACAAGAAACCATGAGTGAGATAGACATGGAACTGGGAAATGGGTGATAGGCTAGAGAAGCAACAAAGAATGAGCTATAATACCGGAACAGCCTGTGCTATTGCAGCATCATATTTGGAGCTCATAACAGAGCCTTGAACACTGTAACCTCAGTGTTCAATCCCCCTGTAGGCAAACAGCTACAAAAGCCACTAGCAAAATTGCTCATTTTCCTCTACTGCGAGTCCATGCAGAGGATAAAATTTGCTAATCTTTCCTTTGACCTCATTAGTTTATACAGTCTTAAATTCTTTTATTCTATTGTCTTAAACAAGGAATATAAATATTCTAATTTCAATGACCCATACATATGTCAATATGAAACCATAACAGAGAACTTCATTTTTCCCCTTTTCTTATTTCAAAAAAATTCTTATCTGACTTCTCTGATTCAATGAGCATTAATTCACATGTAAAATGTCAGATTTAGAGTGAGATCTAAGCAATTGCCTCCTTGTGACTATGCAATTCTTACTGCTATTTTTTTTTTTTTTCTAGTGAGGAAAAGTAGTTATGTATTAAAGAGAGACCACTGCCACCACAAACACCACAATGACTGACAATTAAATACTGTTGGCCAAGAGGACTAATGGCATCCTGCCTTGTATTAGAAATAGTGTTGCCAGCAGGAGCAGAGAAGTACTCAGCCCTGGTGAAGCCACACTTCAAGTACTGTGTTCAGTTTTGGGCCCCTCACTACAGGAAAGACACTGAGGCCCTGGAGCATGTTCAGAGAAGGGCAATGAAGCCCGTGAGGGCTTTATTTACTTGAAAAGCCTTGGCAAGCTCAAAATAAGCAAAAGGACTAGGTAGAATTGGCAGAAGGATCTTCTAATCCTGGATATTGGCATGACAGTGAATTGAACTTTTCAAAGGCAACTAATGATTTTGAATTGATTTCTTTCTAAACAGAAGGAGATTCCATTGGAAGACTGATAGACTTATTCTCTACATGTCAAACATTATAACTGTACCTAATCCCTAGTCACAGAATCATAAAATCAGAGAAGTACCAAGGCTGGAAAAGACGTCCAAGATCACCTAGTCCAACCATTCATCTACAACCAATATTTCCCCACTAAATAGTTGTCTTGTTCCAATTTATAGGAGGGAGAGGAGGTTCTTTGAAATAAGTATGCCCGGCGTGAGATTAAGAAACGACGGTTCAAATGTTGGTCCGACCAGTTCATTACAAATGTTAATAAGGGAGATGAAGAAAGGGGAGGACGGACACTATTACGGATTGGGGTGATGGGGAAGGGAATACGAGCGATAGAAAAGATAGAAAGAAGCAAGAATTGCGTAAAGCGGGGATAGTCACCACCAGGATCCAGCAGTAGTCCCGTTGCACGCCGTTCTGATGGTCCGAGGCTGAAGGGCAGGAGCAGCGAGGCTGGTCTTGGGCAACGAGAGGGTGCAGGTACCGGGTGGGTCCAGGAAGAAGCTGCAGAGTAAGCCTGGGAGGAAGCAGCAAGTCTCAGGTAGCAGGCCCAGGGAAGTCCGTCAGCATATGGTCTGTAGTGAGGGATCTGATGGCAGACACCTCGAGTCCAGTCATGGTGAGGGGTCTGATGGCAGAAACCTATCCTCATGGTTGTTGGACCCTCTTTTATCCTCCTTTTTTCCTGCCTACATGACATCCCTGGGTGCTTGAGCAAGAGTCATGTGCGTACCTCCTGAGATGGCCATCTTCCTCGAGATAAGTCCACACAAAAGACTGTTTCCCGGCCATTATCAGCAGCTTATCCCACTGTTGTTGCCCCTGGCCTTGTCCATCTGTGCTCCTTAAAGGATTTCACAACCCGTAGCCAGGACCTGTCTGTCAGTGTCCTCCAGGCAGAAGATTTCTCTACCTTTGCCCAGGACTTGCCTGGACTTGTTCCTCAGCAAACTTTGAGTCAATGATCTAAAAGAATAATCTCTTACAATAGTGTCAAAAGTTAGTGCAACAACTAAACATTTCTTGAATACCTCCAGGGATGATCCTTGTGCTGTGGATCATATGCTGTGTCTGCAGCATTGTAGCTTCATTGTTCTTCCACTCCATCAGGACCTCTTCTTCCACTGAGAACTGAAGGGCTGATTTACAGGGATCCTAAGAAATCAATGGAATGCAAATAAAATCAATGGAAGTCAGAATTTTGAACTTGTACTTGTGATTGAGGACTATATATTAATGCTGTGAGTCAAATTCTAAAGAACTCTTGTTAAACATGCAATATTAATTGATACGTTTGACCGTAAGCTTTCTGTGCTTCAGCTTCTCTTTTCCCAGAGTGGTTTACAACAAACTGTGAGTCTTCATAAGCCATTTGTAAATTCCATGGGTGCTTCCCACAGTGAAATCCAGGACTTATTAAGTTTTGTTATTGCCTGAATAGAGTGCAGTGCATAGAGCAGAAGATCATAAAGAGAACAAGGAGAGAATAATATCTGAAACCATGGTCCATTATGTGATAAGTACTTTTCCTGCACTGAACAAAGGAGGATCTTGCTGAAAAATAGTATATGTAAATATGGTTGTAGTGCCTGCATATTATAATGCCTGAAGTCAAATGAATATAATTCATTTTGTGACAAGAAACTAGTCCTGACACTTGAGTACTTGATGTTGAAGTTAAATAATATATTTTTAAAGGAGTTTTCTTAGATAATAATTTTCTTGGATAATATTAAAAAATAAAAAGCTATGATTCTGTAATCTCTATGCAGAAATAACTTTTGTGTTACTACAAAAGTTACCACTAGCACAAATATGAGAAATTAAGTTGCTATTTAAATAACCAAAATGTTAATAACTGAAGAACTATTTTCATTATAGAAATGAAAATGCCTCTTTAAGATTTAGAAATTTGTTTCCATATACTGTATCCTTAATCTGCACATGGGCAAAAGTATAAAGCAACACTGTATTTATTATGTATTCCATATAAATGCTATATATTATCATTTAACATAAGATTTCTGCTTAAAAATATAGGGTTTTGTTTGTTTGTTTGTTTTGTTTGTTTTGTTTTTTAAATCCTGGGTGTCTTTGTGTCTTTATAGGCAACCCTACATACATAATCCTTCATATCCCACAAAATTATTATTGATCTATTTCTCATTACCTGTGCCTCTAGATTAGATGAGTCATCTAGAAAAAAAGGTAGATTTAAAAACCTCTAGTCCTAGCAACAACTATTACTCAGGATCTTTTCATTCACTTGAATGGGAAGTGGTACAAAAAAGAGACAGAGAACTATACACACAGTAATTTAATTACTTTGCCATTGGCTGACAGGCTAAGTGATAATGGCAAACTTCATTCTCTTCTTCCGCCTTCCTTTACCTTGAAAATAGCAATACTAACAAAGTTTAGAAGACGCAGGAAGACCTTTCCTGAAAGCTTCTACTGAAATGGTCAGATGTAGTAAAATTGCTGCTGAATGTTATCTTAAAATGTAGACATTTGAATTTTCACTCTCTTCTCATCCATCCTTCCTAACATACACCTAAACAGCGTTTTTGCACATTCAAAAATGTGTTCATGAATTTGTTACCACACTTCTGAAGGTCAAATAGTTTCCCCAGTACATAATGACAAAAGAACTCAGCTCTTCTAGCAGATGCTTGAACAATGTGGCTTTTCAGTTCAGATGGCATATGAGAAGGAATGGTTTCGAAACACATTCCCTTGTCACCACTCGATAGAGTCAAGTCACAGTCACAAGTGGCAACGACTGTAACACTGGTAGCTTTGTGTCTTGCTTTTGCTTTGAATCTGCTTCAATACATGATCCTACAGTGATAACAAAAGCCATGAGACCCTATTATACTTAATAGCTATGGCAGACTCTATGACATTCCTTTCCACAGCAGGAAACTCTTGAGTATGCCCTAGATGAGGTATCTTAGGGCAGTAGTTTCACAAATATAACAAAGATCCTGTCGCATGACATCAGGACATCTGGCAAAAAGCCAGCTATTATTTTCAGAAAATTACTGTTGGTGAATATTGAAAAACTTTGTACGATAACACCTTTGGCATGAGGAAGCAATGATTCATTTTTTTCATTCATTCAGAGTCATTTTACTCTGTAATTAACTGATAGTCTATGCATAGCTTTCCTGATTAGCCACAGTGCAGTTACTGGACTCCATGTGTGGTGAACGGCCAGCTTGAGGCCTACAGAAAAGCTGTATGAGGGTGTCTTTTTGCTATGAAGCAGCAGCACTGAAATTTGCTTTGCACAGAAGCCTCTGTCACTGTCTCACAGCCTCTTGTGAGCTGAGGAAAACCATTTTTAGACAAATAAATCCATGTGCATTATATTAATTCTACCTTCCACTCCCATACATTTTGTTGTTAGAAGGAGGAGATGGACAGAATTTCATCACTAACACATCCTCCATTCTTCTCCATTTCTTCTTCACTGTTAAAAATCTTTTCCCAACCAAAGAGTCCAACAGGAGCCCGCTCTGCTGGATACCTGTATAAATGATCCAGATTTTGTAATATTTGCATACTCTATCAACAGTCCCTGTGAACTCTTGTTTCTGAAAGGAACAGTTACATCCTTGTAAATCCTCAGGTACCTTAATTGGAGAGTATAGCCAAAGACGGATCTTGACACTTGAGATGCAGGTGAAATAATATGAATTGCAGTAGATATGCTAACCTAAGCAATCACTTGTATTATGGTGTCATCAGACATGGCTACAACAACAAAATGTCTACCTACAGATGATGGATTAAAAAAAATGCAATGCACTGACAAATCAATAATTAGGCTAATATGAAAAAAATATTTTGTAGCTTGACTGTGACCATTCTGATAGCACAGAATCTTTAATTACATCATATTCTGACAACAAAAGATGGAAGAAACATCAGTAGTATGTGAAATAGTCATTAGTCAATTTCTTTCTACCCAGTGAGCATATTTAAAGGGAGTAGCAACTGAAGAAGTCAAGCATACATTAAATTATGAGTGAGTTTTTGCCATTATCTTACTGGTTTTACTTCTTTCCCTTCGGTAAAAACCCTTTTATTAGAAGGTTGTGTTGCCATAACCAGTTCTGAATACTTATTCCTGGATCTGTTTTCTCCCTAACACTTCCTCCTAGTGATGTATTTATAATGTAACTTATGCTCCTTAATTCTTTTCCTGGCAGCAATAGCTTGCTATGAATGACTTCAATGTCAATGTTCCTGCAAAATTTTACACTTCTAAGTTGCATGCAAATTTTTGACATTTATTTAAAAATATATTCAAATACAGGGAACTCACTATTAAAAGAAAAATTAAAAAGAAAGGAAAAAAGTTATGAGAAGGAGATCCATAACATTGTCCTGGCAATAATACAATTTCATAAATCACTTGTTTTAGACTACTAGAATCCTAAACTGGGACAGCATTATGTTGCATGCTGCAAAACACATGATGTTTCCACAAAGAATAAATAAAAAGTAAAATTGCTTCTTGATGCTTGTAATATTATAGTGCATTCATCATCACCATACTTGATGCATCAGCTCTGAAATTGCTTTAGGATGCAGCATAATCTTTGCTGAAAATTCAGCCCTACCTATTTGAGAACTATGTGTACCAAATTCCTTGCCAATTATGTGAAGTCAGATCACTATTTTCACTTTTTCAACCCTTGGGCAATTCTTCCTAATTTTTAATGCCTTAAGGCTTTTGCAGGCCTCGTAGTACAGTTGGATTTCTGAGTACATCAAGCTCTGAGTTACTATCAAAGCAACAATTCCAGTTCTTTTGTTCTCTACTTGTCTGTTCCCAAGAACATTGTATCATTTGCCAAGTTAGGTGAAGAAAGGTGTACTTAACTTACTGGAGAGGAAAGTCATGCAACTCCATGTGAAGTAGCTATTCCTTTAAGGGATAAATTGAGAGTAAATTGCAGATGTTCTTATGCTTTCACATGTAATTTGTTGTTCAGCACAGGCATGTATATTCAGAGATCAACACAATTCTGCAGGGAGTTAGGCTGTTCTCAAATAACTTTATTTAATAAAAGGCTATTTGAAAAAATTCTTTCCAGAGGCTGCTATCAGAAAAGCACATTTGCACCAATAGTTTGTCAACTCTGTTGTATAGTAAATTATCCAATTCCCATTACAACAGATGGAGTTGGCAATTAGATGACTTCTCATATAGGATCATCTGAATTTTATTAACCGATGCCTATGCTGAAACTAAATCTGAAGAATGCACTGAAACATTTCTACTTTGTTCACTCTCCAAATGAGATCCTTCATCTTTTTTTTTCCTTCATTCAGAGTAAATACAATTGGACTGAAAAATTCTTTAAATAAACTACCATTATATTGAACACTTCAAGTGCTAGAACTTCTATCTAAACAATATATTTGTTTAAAATATTGAAAGAGATTAATTCTCAGTCTGTTCTTTTTAGTGACTATTTTGCATTGCCCATAGCCCCATTAGGGCTCTTAAAGCATGATTTTAGAGTGTTAACATTTTATGGTTCTGTGACAGGAGGTTATCAAATACTCCAGAGTTCTCATTCTTTACCACTTTTTCTAGTTCTTCTGAAATGTATCTTAGATACCTTTCCAACCATGACCAGCTTGTAACACACAGCTAGCTGGAAGGAAGTTAGTGCATGTCAACAGAGGAAGTAATTGGAGAATGGATGGAAGACTTTTTTATCTACAGTTTTTTTCTGTGGTTACATCAGAAGGATTCACTGTGTGCAAAATTCTGGAAACATTCTAGAAAAGATGAAAAACTCCTTTTTTCCTTGCTGACACAAGGTGCTAAATTTACTATTTTTGTTTGTTTGTTTGTTTGTTTGTTTGTTTTTCTCTCCTGTGGTGGCTGTTTTTTGTTGCTATTTGTTTGTTTTCTTTCTGTGCAAGCACAGCAGACAAAATCAATAGCTTGTGATTTAAAAGTATATATGTCAGTAAAAAGATCTATGACATTAGATATCAGCATTAGATATAGCATTAGATATCAGAAGGAAGTTTTTCACACAGGGGGTGGTGACACACTGGAACAGGTTGCCCAAGGAGGCTGTGGATGTCCCATCCCTGAAGGCATTCAAGGCCAGGCTGAATGTGGCTCTGGGCAGCCTGTTCTAGTGGTTGGCAGCCCTGCACATATTAGGGGGGTTGAAACTTGATGATCATTGTGGTCCTTTTCAACCCAGGCCATTCTATGATTCTATGATAATGTTCTCATGTTTTCCACATTTGTTCAAAGGACATGTAATGCACCTCTTATTTCTCAGTCTTGCAAACACCTTGGTAGAATTTACAAAATTACTTAACTGGAAGTGTAAACCTAACATAATTACAATGCTCCTCCTGTTGGTGTGCTTGATGGTTTACAGTGAATGTATAAAGCAAAAAATGCACAAGTAATCTTTGCAGGTGTTGTTTTATAGCAGCAAGTTAAAGACACTTCAGTGTAACTAAAGAAGGTTTAAATAGACTAAGTCAGTATAGATTCCAAGTCTAACAAAATAAAAACAAGACTGATTTTTAGAACTTGAATTCATATGATTACATGCAGCAAAACTGTCTCAGACCTAGACAGAAATAGTGAATAGAAAATTAAGAATTAAAGCTGAAGTAACTTGGAAATTTGCAATTTATCCTTAAAAAGGATGTGGCATGTAGCTAAAAAACGATGCAGAAGGAGCAGAAGATAGAATTAATACCTTTCAGCTATGGTATTTCCCTTCTTCTGCATGGTTGAAGAAAATAGAAATTTACTTCCTTTTTTTTTTTTTTTTTTTTAAATATATATATTTCAATTTATTTTCTCTTTGCCTTCACTCATTTTCCTCATCTCACTTTTTATAAGGTGTCACCCATAGTGCTTCCACTTTTAGTCATGTGGTAGTGTTACAAGAAAACATGAAAGATTTATTGTGGGCAAAGCTGTAGAGACTAGATGACAGAATCTAGGTAGGAAGAAAAGGCATAACATTACTAACTTGATAGATCCAAATCTAATTCTGTTTATTCACTGGCTCTGACAGAATTCACAACTTTGAATGAACCAGTCATTCTGAGCATAGTTTCTCACTTGTAAGAGGACGATTTTACATCTGTTTAGACAGCCATGCTAGCAAGTGAATTTCTTCATGGCTTGACAGCAGAGGTGTAGGCAACACCTTAAATTACCAGGTGGGAGAGAATTAAAGAATTCCCAGCTTGTGGATTAGTTCTGGTTTTATTTTCATGTGTTGAATGTTTGTTTGTTTTTGAGATGGTAGGCATGGTGATGGCTGTAATCAAGTCCAGGGACACAACAATTCCAGAACAAGGAGATTCTCCTGTTCTGGAAACAGTAGTGCTTTTATTACAAGGAAAATATTTTAGGCTTTTCAGGCCTCCTCTTTCCTTTCATCATTTCTTTGGCAAGGTTTTTTTTCTGAGAATCTGTAAATTTTAAAGGCAGCTTTTAAGACACAAGGATCATCTGGCTTGATCTTTACCAAACACAGGCCATAAAAACTCACCAATAATTCTTGTAGTAGAACATACCATCTTCCCCTCCTATGTAAGTGAATACTGTCAAGTTCAATAATTTGCGGTTTACTAGAGCATAAATACATCCTGTTTCAATGTAAGGAATCCTAGAGATGATAAATTTCCTTCTTCATGACAATGGATGATTACTATCACTGCGGAACAGTTGTTTCTAATTTTCATTTTCAACCAGAAACAAATCTGGGGCTGCCATATGATATGGGTGAGTATGGCCTGAGAGTTTGTCACACCCACAACAAGGGAGGAAATACTCTTTATCTGTATGTATGCCTTTGCTCTGCTGGCTTTTTATAACTATGTTTTATGAGTTTTTTGTTATGGTTGGCTCCACTTCAACTTTTACTTTACTTTTATCCTGTTTCATGCTTAACCACACAAATTCATCTCTCTCAGATTTCACAAAAGCTGGCTCAGACCACAGAAAAAGTAAGGCTGAAATTATCTGACACGTCATGGGATGTAACAGTCAATTGTGTGATGATGGTGTTTCCTACTTGTGTAAGATTATGTGCTGGGTGAAAAGCTATGGCAGCACAGTTCAATTGTGAGATTCACAATTACCTGCCTTGTGAGCCAAGCATCTGCCAAGCATTAACTACCAGCTTCTGCATAACTCACACTGGGACCTCCACTTCTATATGCAACTGATCATATCTAAGCCTGACTTGACAGCATCAGGCACATGGGATCATGGAATAGTAGAGTCTCAGCACATTGAATGCCAGAAATACCAGTGCTGTAGCAGGAAAACTTGAAATGGAAGACACGTACAAATGCATGATTCATAACAAGCCCATTCCCAGTGTATTTCCATTCTTTGTTGTCTTAAGGAAAAAAACAAAGCAAACAAAAAAATCTGGCTGCCAAGGAAATCCTATAGATTGAGTTTCCCAATGGTCTTTATTTGACCAGTGGTGATTTTGCATGCAGAGTACCAGCCTATTCTGTAGATGGTAAAATCATGCGTTTCACAGAATCACAGAATGGCCAGGGTTGGAAGGAACCTCAAGCATCATGAATCTCCAACCCCCTACCACAGCAGGTCCACCAACCTCCACATTTAACACTAGATCAGGCTGCACAGGGCCCCATCCAACCTGGCACTGAACACCTCTAGGGACGAGGCATCTACAACCTATCTGGGCAGCCTGTTCCAGCACCTTACCACTCTCATTGTAAAGAACGTCCCCCTGACATCAAACCTAAATCTTCTCTCTCTCAACTTAAAACCATTTCCCCTTGTCCTGCTATTATCTACCCTTTCAAAGAGTTGACTCCCCTCCTGTTTATAGGCTCCCTTTAGGTAATGAAAGGCTGAAATTAGGTCACCCCGCAGCCTTCTCTTCTCCAGGACTGAACAAGCCTAGCTCCCTCAGCTTGTCTTCATAGGGCAGGTGCTCCAGGCCTCTGATCATCTTTGTGGAGATCCTCTGGGCCCTCTCCAGCAACATTTTTTTTCTTGTATTACATGCTCCAGACTTGGATACAGTACTCCAGATGGGGCCTCACAAGGGCAGAACAGAGAGGGACAATCACCTCACTGTCCCTGCTGGCCACCCCTCTTCTGATGAAGCCCAGGGTACCATTTGCTTTCCAAGCTACAAGAGCATGCTGCTGGCTCATGTTAAGTTTTTCATCCACCAGGATCCCCAGGTCCTTCTCTGCAGGGCTACTCGCAAGGACTGCTCCTTCCAGTCTGTATATATGCCTGGGGTTCCTCTGGCCCAAGTGCAAAACCTTGCACTTTGCCGTGCTGAACCTCATTAGATTCAACCAGGCCCACCTTTCAAGTCTGTTAGGGTCCCTCTGAATGGCATCTCTTCCTTCCACTGTGTCAACCACACCACTTAGCTTGGTGTGATCAGCAAACTTGCTGAGGGTGCACTCAATTCCGTCATCGATGTCATTGATAAAGATGTTAAAGAGCACCGGACCCAAGACAGACCCATGGGGTACACCGCACATTACCAGCTTCCGCCTGGACATAGAACCATTAATCACCACCCTCTGTCTATGGCCCTTCAACCAATTCCTTATCCATCGGGTGGTCCACCCATCTAATCCACATCCCTCCACTTTGGAGATAAGGATGTGGTGAGGGACCATGTCAAAGGCCTTGCTCAAGTCCAGGTAAATGACATTGGTCATCTTCCCTTTGTCCACCAATGCCGTCACTCCATCATAGAAGGCCACCAGATTGGTTAGGCATGACCTTCCCCTGGTGAAGCCATGCTGGCTGTCTCAGATCACACGCTCATTCCTCATGTGAT
Organism: Gallus gallus; assembly: GCF_016699485.2. NCBI lineage: Eukaryota > Metazoa > Chordata > Aves > Galliformes > Phasianidae > Gallus > Gallus gallus. The sequence goes on from NC_052532.1 coordinate 42,173,650, forward strand.
CAAGCATATCGTCCAGGAGGATCTGTTTCATGATCTTCCCAGGTACAGAGGTGAGACTTATGAACCTGTAGTTCCCCAGGTCCTCCTTGCTCCCTTTCTTACAAATGGGATTGATGTGACCCTTCCTCCAGTTATCCAGGATCTCATCTGACAGCCACAACTTTTCAAATATGATGGAGAGTGGCTCAGCAACCACCTCAGCCACTCCTTCAGAATGCTGGGATGCACGCCATCCGGCCCCATAGACTGGTACGCATTTAGTCTCATGAGGCAGTCTTGGACTTGCTCTGCCCTTACAGCCTGGGGGGACTTACTCCCCCAGCCCTCACCTAAAGTTTGAAGGATGCAGGGCTCAGGGACATGAGAAATATTAGAATCCTGGCTGCCAGTGAAGACCGAGGCAAAGAACTCATTCAGTACTTTAGACTTCTCTTCATCTGTTGAAGATGGTTTTCCTTTTACATTTACCAAAGGAGGTACAATTGCTTTGGCCTGTCTCTTCTGGCCAACGTACCTGTAGAATGTCTTCATAATGTTTTTCACATTCCTCACCAAGTTCACTTCTTTCTGCGCCTTGGCTTTCCTGATCCCATGTCTGCAAGTCCGGAAGAACATTTGTCAGTAATACATTTTTTAAAGTTTTGAAAAAAATTCTGTCTCAGTACTGTAGTCACCATACAAACAATCTGAGATGTCTAAATCTGTTTGCATTAATTACAGGTCAAAATGCTACTTGGGGAGAGTCATGGCCTAAAAAGATGGTTTTTAGAAAAGAGGTTAAAATATTCTTTCCATGTTTTATTCCACAGAATTTATTTCAAGCATCAGTTTTGAACTATTACATCATCCATTTACTATAGGAAAGATATATAAAATATATCATAAAATATTTCAGAGGAAAATCCTCAGAGTATATATAATATATATATATATATAAATCTTTGAGAACATACCTCAAGAGGGAGTCCAGAAATGAAATCAAAGCAGTTTCTAAAATATCAGATAACAGGATACTCTTTTGACGGACACATGTTTTGCATACTAATCTGCAGTTCTGTTGTTTGTAAATTCAGGTGCAAAGAGAGTTTTGAGGCCACTCTGTGATTTAAAACTACTACATTACTAAAGTAATAATCGAAAGACTTTAACAAGACTCCCTCACCATAACATCAGCTTAAGGATCATAAAAAATTGTTGTTTTTGAAATAGCTACTTGTGTTTGATCAAAAACAGCAGAAAACTTTTCAGGCAGTGTTCTACAAGGCTACATCAATAATTTTATTCCCCTCCTCACTCCTGAAAGCACAGACTCCCATGTAACCACAACATTCAAGAAGTTAGCTATCAGGAGATTACAGTTCATAATGCATTCTCTGCCAAGATACAGCTGTAGAAGAACACTTAATTTTTGGCAGATGTCATGCAATTACTTTGCTTCCACACCATAGTAATATGTAAGTAATCTCTCTTTCCTGAAACTCATGGAATTATACAGCAATGAAATAGTTACAGAAGTATAGGACTTGGTCTTTTTCTGAATGCCTCTGTTGCATAGCTCAAATATTGACATAACTACAAACACTCTCAGTCTGTAATTTTAGATATCAAAACCAAATATATGATTTTTTTTTGGAGAAGAATGCTGAAACCAGCAATAATATGGAAGTGTCTAATCTTTATAGAAAAGAATTGTACAATTCTTCTTAAAAACACTTGAGCTAAAATTTATTTTTATCCTCCAAATTTTAGTAACAAATAAAAAACAACTGAACACCTGCTTGTTAATACAATCCTTCCCAAAGAATGAGAGTGTCTAAATGTACAGAACTCAACTGTTTGCCTAGCAAAATAATAATCCAGATGGCAAAAATATACAGTCCTCAACATGGTATATGTTACAAGGAAGGTTCTGCTTTTTGTGGTTATCAACAATGACAGTTTCACAGCTATTTCAAGCTCTCATATTTAAATATACCAGAACAGTTTAGTGAACATTAGCTAATCCACTCATTGCTGATCTGTTATTCTAGAAATGTGTGACTGTGCAGTATAACCTTTGGTTTATGACTGACCTGTCCCTTTTTGACATGAAAAAACCAGTAAAGGAATAGTATCAGTTTATAATTTTGCCTTCAGAATTCAGTGTAGCTATAAATAATACAGGAACTACTTCAATCAAGTCATGCCTATGTCATCTAAAAGAATCTTCTGATCCACTTGAACTTTTTCATAAAGTAGAATGAAATAAAAAGCAATCTAACATATGCAAACTATTAGACTAATAGACTTGGTGAGTTGGGATTTAATCAGAAACCTTCTTCAAGAAAGTGTGAATATCTATTTTATTAATATTTGGGCAAAATAAAATCTGAAGCAACAGCAATGTAGCTACTTAATCTTCATTTTAACACAAATGCATGCACTCAGAAGTCAGAACATGAAATACAGCATATCCAATGCAAAACAGGAATAAACATAAAATAAAAGGGTGAGATCACAGAATCATAGAATCATAGAATCATCATAGAATCAAAGAGTCATAGAATGCCTTAGATTGGAAGGGACCTTAAAGATCATCTAGTTCCAACTCCTTGGCCACAGGCAGCATTGCCAACCACTACGTTAGGCACTAGATCAGTTTGCCCAGGGCCCCATTCAGTCTGGCCTTGAACACCTCCATGGATAGGGTAACCACAGCTTCTCTGGGCAACCTGTTCTGGCGCCTCATCATCCTCTGAGTAAAGAATTTTCTCCTAAAATCTAATCTAAATCTTTTAGTTTAAAAATATTCCCTCTTGTTTTGTCACTATCAGACCATGCTAAAAGTCAGTCTTCTTCCTGTTTATAAGTTCCCTTTAAATACTGGTAGGCTGAAATGAGGTCTCCCGGAAGCCTTCACTTCTCCAAGCTAAATACGCCAATATCCCTCCATCTTTCTCAACAGGTGAGGTATTACAGCCCTCAGATCTTCTTTTTGGCCCTCCTCTGGACCTACTCCAACAGCTCCATGACTTTCTTGTTCTGGGGGCCCCAGGCCTGGATACAGTACTCCAGGTGTGTCCTCACAAGGACAGAATCATAGAATCATAGAATCATAGAATGGCCTGGGTTGAAAAGGACAACAATGATCACCGAGTTTCAACCCCCTGCTATGTGCAGGGTCACGAACCACTAGACCAGGCTGCCCAGAGCCACATCCAGCCTGACCTTTAATGCCTCCAGGGATGGGGCATCCACAACTTCCTTGGGCAACCTGTTCCAGTGTATCACCACCCTCTGTGTGAAAACCTTCTTCCCAATATCCAACCTAAACCTCCCCTGTCCCAGTTTAAGACCATTCCCCCTTGTCCTATCACTATCCACCCTTGTAAACAGCCGCTCCCCTTCCTGTTTGTACACTCCCTTCAGGTACTGGAAGGCCACAATGAGGTCTCCCTGAAGCCTTCTCTTCTCCAAACTAAACAATCCCAGTTCCCTCAACCTTTCCTCATAGAAGATGTGCTCCAGCCCTCTGATCATCTTAGTGGCCCTCCTCTCAACCCACACCAAGAGCTCCACGTCCTTCCTGTACTGGGGGCCCCAGGCCCGGACACAGTACTCCAGATGGGGCCTCAGAAGAGCTGAGTAGAGGGGCACAGTCACGTCCCTCTCCCTGCTGGCCACCCCTTGAAGAACAGAAGAGAACAATCAATTACTTCCCTTTCTCTGCTGGCCATCCCACTTTTGATGCAGCACAGAAAACAGTAGGTCTTCCAGGCTGCAAGCACACACTGCTGGTTCATGCCAAACATTTCATCCACCAGAATCCCCAACTACTTCTCTGCAGGAATGCTTTCAGTGAGTTCACCTCCTAGTCTGTATACATACCTGGGATTGCGCCGACTCAGGTGCAGCACCTTGCACTAGGCCTCGTTGAACCTTATCAGATTCTTTTAGGTCCTCTTTTCAAGCCTGTGCAGGCTCCTTTGGATGGCATCCCTACATCTTTTTGTATCAACTGCAACAATCAGCCTGGTGTCATCAACAAACTTGAAGATATTTTTTTTATTGAAAAAAAATCCTGAAGAAAATCTGATCTAACCAGCTGAATAACTCAGAATAAAAAATGCATACATGAACATAATGGAAATTGCATAATGTTGCAAATATATAAGACTGGTAGTCACTTATGTAAAGTACTGAGATGAGTCAAATCAGAAATGAGGAAAATGGAAAAACAAGCTTTATGTTCACAGTCAGTGACAACCTGCAAAAGAATTAAAATTACTGTGAAAACTATTTTTCTGTCACTGTAGTCTAATACAAAAGGATTCTGCACTACTGCTAGGTCATGTATGATAAAAGCTCTCTAAATAAAATCTACATCAATGGCTAGCAAAAACTCTGAATACAGGTGAAAGGGAATTAACAGCCATTTTATCACGTGAATAATTCTTTCCTCCTATAATCTGTACTGGAGATACTGACATATACTATCCTCAGGACTGCACTGGTAAAGTGCTCAGATACTACTGTATGCTATTCTAGTGTTTTGCATCGTGGAACAGCATAAATTCTGTATCATGGAAAGTAACTGTGTGGCTTTTTCCCATTAATATTATATAATGCACCCAACCTCAATACTTTGATCAAACTGATCAAACTTCACTGACATTGAACTTTTGTATCAGATAAGCTTTTTATCTTCTCTTTAGCTGGACCCTAACAAGATAATCCTTCTGCTGATCCTCTCCTCTCCATAAAAATCCTGGAGATCATTTCCTGAAAAATGCTTCCCAGTGTATGGACTGAATATCAGAAATTAAGTTTTCAAATATTGAGGTGAATTAAAGTCTCATCCAACAGCCTAATCAAGTAAAATATGCATACAGTCATCACATATGCAGAAAGACTACATCTCCCACCCTTACACAGGATTCAGCTGACAAAGCTAGCACAGGCAAGAGTTTCTGGCATTCTTACTGAAAATATTTTTGAAAACAGTATGATCATTTGGTTTTTGGATGAATCATTGATGCAAAAACCCTCAAATTCCAGATGAATAAGATAGAAAACTAGTATGAAATCTAATTAGATTTCATGCTAGATTTCATATTAGTTTGGGATTTTCAGTGTGGTTGTTTGTTTATTTATTTATTTTGAAAAACAAATGTAGCATAAAATGTAAGTACTTTATTCATAATTCAGGGAATACTGCCTAAACTTAACAATAGGTTCTTATTTGGAAATATTTCCTGAGTGAAACAGTAAGGCTTGTAAAACACTATGAACAGCTCCCATTGAAATAAGTGACTGGTCCAGCTGGTCCTGATCTGTTGGACATGCAAAGCATCCATAAATCCAATTAAAAAAAAAAATCAATCAGCAAGTATAACTTGGAAAATCTGTGTTTGATGTAAAGTATGTAAATGAAATATTAGAATCTGTCCAGTATTGGGAAAAAAAACCTCTTGCTCCGTATATTTTATATACCAGCAAAACTCTCTCTGTAAGATAATCATTTCAGTCACAAGCTTTTGTTTAAGAAAGGACTATGAAACTTCAATATAGTGCAAAATAGTCTGTTTCATTTTAAAATAAAAAAAACAAAAATAAACTTTAGAATGAGTCTATTACATTTACATACATAAAATCATATCACAAAGGAAATAAAATCTTAAAAAATGAACTATACTCATTTAAACACACTTCGGGAAACAAAGGTTTAATGTATCAAAAAATATTATATTATGGGCACTTTAAATGTAGTCATATTAGTTCTGAAGTGTTTATGTTGTCAGATAGAGACATAAGAAAGACAGTGATCAGCAATTTATTTTCAGAATGTATAAAATGTTGAGTAATTGAGTTGTTTTTTTAAATGCTGTAGAAAAAATACCCTGAAGGATAAACACCTCAGCTCTAGGAGAAGAAAATATGCATATAATCATGATGAGCAAACAACTGTTAGCCGAAAAGAGTAATTTATGTTCAAGCTTATTAAACTTGCAAAACCAGAAGAGATGATCTAAGAGAGGTTTAGAAGAAGTCCCTTCTTATGTACATTCCACTTACACTATTAATGAAAATATTTATCAAGCAAGGAATACTTACATATTATTAAAGAAAATATAATACAGATCAATCACACACAAAGTAACTCAAGTTAGTATTTGCTTTGAGCTACATATATGAATATTTTGCTGAATTAGTTTCATGAATCTAGATTTTTGTCTGTCCAAAGCAATGAACACAATTAGGCAATCAGAATGATATGATTTTGCAATAATGATTTGTTACATTATATCTGTTTATGTCTTTATGAAGCTGGAAATATGCAAAAATAACAAATGATGATTCTGGGCATGCAAGGAAATGAAAAGCCTATTAATCTTATCAGTCTAAAGCTATAGGTTGAAATTCAAAGACATGAGAGCTTCAATCTGTCATTATCATATAATAGAATGTCCTCTGTTAGCAATTTGTGTGTATGTATGGAGCACAGTACAGCCAGGAATAGAATCCTTGAATGCACAATCAGGAGGTAAAGATATAATCTATTAGTTTGAAGTGATACAAGTACTTGGGGATTACTCAGTTTTCCCAGGGAAAACAAAACAAAACAAAACCAACAAACAAACAAAACCCACCATAATAACTTTGTCATAACACTGTAATGCTTAAGTATATAAATGGATGGAAAATACTGTAAATGTATGTACAATAAAATTATGTTTTGTATTTGTATTGTAAATTAAAGAGTCATCATCAAGGGACTAAACCAGGTAATTAAACTGACTCATCTGCTTTCATCAAATTTGTAAAAGTACATAGTAAGTCATGCAGAAACATGAAGTTTGGGTATTCACTGTATTACATGGAAATTGTTATAGAGGTATTGATTACAAAGATATATGTGGTACTATTTAGGTATGTAGGAGCCAATGCTTTTTGTATTAGCAAAGTCCATTCATTTCAGTACTGTTAACCCAGATGACAGTCACTGAAGATCTTTGCCTAGATATATATAGGGAACAAACCTATCCAAACCCTAAAATGATCAGGCTGAGTCTGACACCTATTTACTTCAGTATTTCTTTCACTCTGAAGAAATAACTATTTATTTCAAAACCTTTTAATACATATGAGTGTAACAAAATGAATTTCCATTCATTTCACTTTGACATTTCACATTTTCTCTCTCTGGGTAGACAGAAAGGGAACTAGTTTGAGAGAATGGCAGGAAATGAACCCAAATGTTTGTTTTTGCACTTTGGGGAATAAAAAAAATTGTAGACAGTTGATGCAAATCAGTGAAGATAAAGGATCATAAATTTTACTTTGGCATGCTAAAAACAGGTCAATCAAATATATGAAAAGTGTAGAAGCAGATAAACAGTAAAGTGTGCACACTTCATCTTCTTGTACATTTATCTAATTTCACAAATAAACAAGTTTTTATGAGATATAAAAGTATAAGATTCAAAACACTGTGAATTGTGTTAATTTATTTTATTAAGAAATATTCTCTCTCTCAACCTATTTTTTCCTATTCTTAGAACACAGTAATACTGGAGAACTACAAGTTGCAGGGGATATACAATCAGGCACATACTGTGGATGAAGATGACATGTGAAAATCAGTACAAATTCCTATGAGTAAAATAAATCTCGTTGAGTGTGAGCGGAAATTACTTCCCAAACAGGTATTGTACTGGCCCGCATAGTTATGTATATTCTTTTGCTTGAACTTTTACCCCCATAAGTATTTATAAAAAAAAAAGACTCAGTAGAAATAACTATTAGCTACATTCACAAGAACTCAGAGAATACATTAGCCTACTCTCAGCAGTCAAAGCTCTGTGTTTTCTACTTGTCAGAGTGATATCACAGAGTTCAAAAGATTCTGAGTTGCGTTAATAAATTATTACAAAGATAAGATATCTGATGCATACTTGAGTTTCCATCAAGCGCTGATGAGCCTAAATATGACATATTATTATTGAAGTATTCAAATAACATTGTATGATAAAAACATAACATAAAATATATTAAGGTAACTACCACATATTCTTGGAATAGAAATTCTATAATATCTAGCACTCAAAAATATATATAAAAAAAATAGAAAGAAAGAAAGGGATAAAAAACTTAGCTTTTTAGAAAAGGTTTTTTTTTTTTCTCTCTCTCTCTCTCTTCCTAAATGAAATACATGCTAATCAGCAGTCCCGACACTTCTGTCATTCCAGAACACAGTTGTCTGGCAAACATTTAAGAGAAGAAAAATACAGGAAAAGAAAGCAGTGCATCTAGAAGTATCTTACCTTTATACTCCCTAGGTATTGCCCTTTCATTTACTTTGTAGGCCTTTTTGCAGGCTTTTTGAAGTCTATTGAAGTTAAACTTCATTTAGTAACTATTTCTCCATTCAAATTATTTAATCAGATTTACATTATATTTTCAAAAGCATTAAACAAATCGATCTGCAAAATATACATAACAACCCTCAGTGTGCAACCCAGAAATTATTCAATGTTCTCTCTGTCAGCAGTCTCTAGCTCAGAGTTAGAAACCTTGTTCACTAAGACTTATACACCTAATTTTGAATTTGCAGCATTCATTGGAGTATTTAAGCTTAATGACTACATCCTAAGTGAAATCATTTGACTTAACCACATAGTTATAAAAATCTCATATTTCCTGTTCTTTTTTGTTCCCTTTGTGACCCAATATTTAATTATATATATAAAGTGGACCAGCTTTAGCTGTATCCTAAAGTCCTCATATCAAGGAGATAGCAAATACATGTATGTATCCCTGATCCAAATTAGTATCAACCAGAATTTGACAGTCTGTCTGCTATCTGAGAAGCTTAACTACCTGGCCATTGGGAACCAATAGTAAAAAATGTCCGGTCCCTGCCTGTCTCTCGTGTTATGTTTGATTTCATGGTCATGATCTAAGGAGGCCCAGGTCACTAGATCCTACTGTTGAGATAAGCAGGAGAAACCCTTCCTGAAAATGCCCCTGGGGCTAGGTGTGAGATTGGGATTTATGAATTCACAGAAGCAGGAGGCAGTCAGTTCTGACATACCCGCTGGCAGAAATTGTGTCCACATAGCATCACCACGGCAACTGCAGAGTAAGAGCAGAAGAGTGGGAGTTTCAAGAATTCTACGAGCAGTTGGACACTTCAGAAAGAAAATGGAAATTAGCAATCTATGTGAGTATGGTCATTTTTAAACCGGGTCTTAAGTGTTTCTGAAATTATCATCCTATTAACTCAAAACTGAGTTATACATTACACAAACAAAATTGCTTTTTTGTTTGTTTTATAGCATCATAAATATTAATTTTTAAGAGTCTATATGCTTGATCATATATATTCCTTTACAGCAGCTTCATGCCAAGGAAACTCCAGCTGAATAAAGCCATTGTAACAGAGCAGAAAACCAAGCTCTCCATCTAATCTCTAATTCACTTTCCAAAAAAGTTAAGAGAGATGTAGAGATGGACTCAAAGATTAAATGATGTCAAATCTATAGGCTTTTGGTCCAAACAAGTCAGAATGCTCCTGTTCTGTCTGTATTTGGCAAAGCCTACAGCCTTGCATGCATTAGCTGTGAATGCATGAGACTGCCTGTGCTTTTAAAAACAAGTGCACTTTTAAGCAAAAAGACACTGTTTAATTTTCTAGAGCTGTGCTACATTTTTAACGTATTGAAGGGATGAAATTCCAAGAAAATAAGGCTCGTCTATTCTTATAAGTGTCCTCCAAAAACTGACTTCTCATAAATGCATGACTGTTTTCTACTATGTTGATAACAGTACCATGTCCCCAGAAGTTATTTCAGAGTCCTGACTGTGTGTAGAGCTGATTCCAGTGTCAGAGTCAGTATCGTTTATGTCCAAATTAGTCACTCTATGAACAAAATCAGGAACTGCAATGCTGTTACTGGAGATGCCACTGCCCTTTGGTAGTTCCTCGTTTGATGGAAGCCTTGCTTCAACATTGTCTTTAACATGTAGTAAATTAAATTCTTCTGTAAGAAGTTCATATTCTTTTTCCTTCTTTTGAAGCAGTGAGTCTCTATAGGTAAGTTCTTTCTGAATGCAGCTCAGATATGAATTGATTCTCAGACCATCTTTCATACTTTTTTCCAGCTCATACTTCACATTGTCCAAATCTGAGTTTTCCAGTTGAGCATTAGTAGCTCCTTCTGTATGAACAACATCTCCGTTTTTTTCTGAGCATATACCATGTACCTCTTTTTCTATTTCAGCACACAGCTTCTCTATTAATTGCTTGTGATGTTTTAGTCTCTCTTCAACCTGTAAAATTCCCTCACTTTTGCTGAAATATTCATGCATTTCTTTCTGGTCATCTGCTCTACTCCCTTGCTGCTCAGCCTCATTTGGATTGATCATTAAATAGGAGTCCTGCACATAATTTTCTCCATCATTGGCAACACGGTCTAAGTGGAATTTCGCTTCACATTTTTCGATTTCCATATCAAGTTCCTTCATTCTAAGGACTTGCTGATGAATGGTATGATCTTGAGATATGATTAAATGAATCAGTGTCTCCATATTATCTCTGTCTTGCTGAACACTATCCTGTTTAAGTTTGGCGAGTTTCCGGAAAGTCTTCCTAACAATTTTCTTTTGCTTGTCAATTGGCAACATCTTCATGTAATTTGCTGGGCTGAGTTCCCACTGCTTTTCTATATTTTGTACTACCTTAGCTTCAGCTGTTTTCCACAATGGAAATGAAAGGAAAGCATCGGACTTTACCAACACGAAGTGCAAATTGGGCTGCTCTTCTCCCCAGGCTTTCCAAAGTCTCAGAATCTTTGTCAAAGGAGGAAGGACTCGCTCGGAGCCTCTCCATTTTTCTACAATACAGTAATCACTAGGTTTTCCAAAGAGGACTTTTTTCTCCCCAAATGTTGCTTGATGTTCCTCAAGCAGAGCTTGAATCACTTCTGCACATGTTGTGCGCTTTGTCAGGCCACATACAATCTTCTCTTCTTGGCAAACCCACACCACAATCTCTCGCTCATTGGAAGCCATGTCTTTGCTGGGAGGTCTAGGGGAAAAAAAAAAAAAAAAAGACCACATTTAAATTATATTTAAATGGCAGAGATTTTATGAACAACCACCAGAAATCTGATATAAACAATACATTGAAAAATTCCCGTATTCTTGTACAGTTCAATATACTTGTTTAAATTACATGAAAAAATACTTTCAAAATTAGTAACAGAAAAACACAGCAATTTCAACTACTGCTCTAACGTTACTACTAGCCCAGCTAAATGTTAATTCCCACAGAAATGTGACATCTGCTTTTTTGTGGACTTAACAAGCGTTCATTAATAATAAGCAAGAAAATTTCCAGGTTATCCTAAGGTAACATAACTTTCATATTTGCATGTTTGTTCTAATCACATAAACATTACACAAACTTTGGTAATCTTTTATTATCAACCAGGTCTCTAAAGAGAAGAATCTTCCTTCTAACTACACAGCAAAAAAAGGTTTGAAAATGAGAAAAAGAGAATAGAACACTATTTTAGAAGAGTTTGATGGTAAGGACAGATCTATAACTCATGCATGCTTATTGCACTCCACACCTTGGTGTCATTCACAGACTTGCTGAGGGTGCACTTGATCCCACTGTTGATGTCACTGATGAAGATATTAACATCAGTTCCAGTCCTGACTCCTGAGGGACACCACTTGTCAGCGATCTCCACCCACACAGTATGCCATTGATTGCTACTCCTTGGGTATGATCTTACAATCAGTTTGTCATCCATTGAATGGTCCACACATCGTGCTCATACATTTCCAATTTGGAAAGAAGGATGTTATGGGAGACCATGTCAAAGACCTTACTAAAGTCCAGATAGATGACATCAATGGCTTTTCTCTCTTCCACTGGTGCAGTTGTACCATCATAGAAGGTCAGGCAAGACTTGGTGATACAGTTAATGTATATAAGTAACAAAATTTCTTTATTTTATGTATTTTTTATTAAAACATAAAAAAGAGGGCAACAAAAACATAAAATTGTTGGGCTATTAGACCCTTATTATTTTTATTTTTTAAGTTAATGTATCAATATCTGGTTCAGAGGAAGTGGTTGCAATTCTTAGTGGGCTCTCAAGGTGCTCATCAGAGGTTTTTGATGAAGTTTTACTCTTCTGTTGCCTCAGCCTTGAAAATAGATGTTCTGAAGTGTATACATTATCAAAAAGTGATTACATTAATTGTGATTGTGAAGCAAGGAATATTTTTCTCTGGTATGACAGGTCTAGTAGGTAGATCAAAGTTTTCTTCGTGTTGAATGTCTGACTGCAATTACATATTTGATTTGCAAATTTTGAGTTAATTTATCATATTGACTGAAAAAATTATGTTTTTGTGAGCTTTTTGAGACCTTGAAAATTATGAATTTTTCAGTATTTCACAAGTATCCTGCATATTTCTTCCTCAATGAATGTTTTAATCTATTACATTGTTTCATGAAATAACAAAAGCCCAATTTTAATAAGAAGAAAACTTATGTGTCTACTCAATAATAAAAAATGCGTGTCTTCACATGTACACACATGTTGGTAGACTAAAATTTGTATAATACACATGGGTTTCAATTCAACTAAACGTGTATGGTGGGCACAAGTAGAGGAGTTAGCCCTGCACTGTGCCCTTCCCTCCACAGTGTTCGGCTGTTGTCTACGTAGCCTGTGCTTTATTTATGCATAACTGAGTTGTGCAAAATATCAATAAAAATCACCCAAAGTTGAAAGTTTATGATCTTGTGGGACCATGTTACTAGATATCCAAGGCTTCAGGCAGCCCGTAGTCATGGGTTGAACATGCCTGCTTTACAGCTAACTTTTAAATTTGTCCCTGTCTGAGTAGTTCTATACCACCATGGACTATGTTCAGAGACATAAGGTCAATGGAGAAAATATGGCTAAAAGGAAAGGAGGATGTGATGTTCAGGATTTTCCTATCCTCTAGCCTCCACATGCATGATTTGCTGCTTGTTTGGACCTGGTGATTAGTCCTCTTGCCTAAAATGATAAAAATAACAAGCTCTCTGAGGAAATGCAAATTTCTTTGGATTTTCTGGTATCAATTCCAGTTGTGTTGAATAAATGAGGTTTAATCCAGTCTGACAAGGAAGCCTGAAAATGATAATGACAATGTCCACAGTATTCTAAGGGCTCAATACCACACTTTTTTTTTTTTTTCTATCTAGAACTACTTATTCACAGGACATTTCTAGTTGTTTTTTTCTTTTTTGAGATTCACTAGGAATGGAGCTTTAATTAGGTTAATAGGTTATAACCTATAATTATTAAAGCAATGTAACTAATTTCATTTTTCTTAAATACCATACAGCACGGGAGAAAAACTACAGTCCATTAAATTGAACTATGTTTGACTCAGCTCTAGGTGCCACTCTGACCAGAAGGCAGTAACCCTCAAGAGACAGGAGACTGCAGATGAATACTAAAAAAACCTACCAGTGTGATTTTATTAGTATCGTCATACAGGAGAACTCTGTCAAACTCTGTTGCTTCAAGTCTTAGAATATTCTTCTGTAAAATCTAACAAAACACTACATCTGTGTTTTGTTAGATAGCTCTGAATGATGACTTTATTTTCTCATTTCAATAATTCCTTCTTACTCCATGATTTTACTGCAATTATTTTAAAGAACTAGTATTCAGAAGAAAAATGCATTTTTCCTAGACTGTTTAAGAAAATATGAAAGAATTTATGGCAGACATAAAAAATGGCAAAAATAATGTCTCAAAAAATGTTCCCTTACTAATATTCAAGTAATTGACCTAAAAATAAAAGTATACTCCCAGTCACTGAATTTCAGCTTAAAAAAATACTAAGAGAAAAATAAAAAATGCAATAGGTGTTAGAAATTTCAGAAATATTAGGCTGGAACATTTAGGCAGTAAGTTCAGAACATGTTTTCCTGTTGCTTTTCATAATCAATAAATACATTTTAGGGTATGAACATCGGATTGGTCTTTTATCATTCTTCTGAGAGTCTTAACGCAGTCTGTTCGCACATGGAAATTCTTCCTATTTTTTCTCATTCTTGTTTCTCATTGATTGATATATTGTCTCTTTCTTGGTATTTTTAGTGTGTAAGAGATTATTTGTGTTACACAGAAGTTTACTTCCTCTTTTCCTCCTGGCTCATTTAAAGTTTGTCTATGAAGACATTTTCTCTCTGTGATATTAGTAAATCTTCAACAACAACAACAAAATTAAAAGCCCATAGATAACCTCATTGCATTTGTGTACTGATAAATACGTATGTTATATACATTTTTTATATCGGCTTGTTGCTGACTTCAGCAGGAGATCAGTATGCTTCTGATGGAAAGATATCATTTATTGTAAAGCAATTTCTACAAGATCTCTGCAAACTTTACCCAAATACAGATATAAAATACAATACATAGCATTTAGATTGTTGTTTTCAATAATTTTCTAGCTGCTCATCCTCCTCTCCTCATCCCCAATATTTTTTTCAGTTACAGTACACTTGTCCAGACAGGCTCTACACTGAGCTTTCTTGGGAAGGATTTTTCTTTACTTATTCATAGACAAGTATACATATTTACATATTTAAAATACTATATATAGTCTATAACTAATAGTAGCATTACAGGAATGGAAAATTTATCTACATACCAGTACAAAGAGAACTCAAGTAGCTTATACATACAGACATATACTTCTATATGTGTGCATATAATGCATATAACTTACATTTGTAATTATACTCTCACCTTTTGCAGAAAAGGACAGAAGAAAAAAATCTGAACAATTTTAACTGTAGGATCAAATTAGTTCTGTAAAGTGAAAATTCTGTCATTATTTTTTCCATGTTTGTCACAACATATATTATCCTCATTTTTATTCTGCAGCATTACTATATTTTTAATTATGCTTAAAATGAACTAATGTGTCATTTATACTCTTACAGTACTATGGAATTCTAATGTCTTTTAAAAAATCAAAGGTGTTCTTTATTATTTTCCACTATAAAGTAGTAAACCAATGTGGCATACTGTGGTCCATTTAAGTAAAATTAATTCTGTAATTCTTTAATCTACTTAACCCAATTTATGCCTCCCACTCCCCAGAATGAAACTTCAGCTTGTCTGTCACAGCATAACAATTATGAAAGAGTTGTTTTTAGGATGCAAGAAGATGCTAATACTAGGAATCATCTTTTATTAAGTAGTGCTTTCTGTATAGAAAATGGAGGGCAGATTCTGTGTATATTAAATGGATTTCATCTCACTTAGACATCCAGAAGTTAAGTCAGTATAAATTTGCTATCAAAGCTCCTCCTACTCATGAAGGAAGACCTCCACATTCTAAACCATCTATGATCTCTTCTTCAAATGAAACTGTTTCTCTCTTTCGTTAACTACAAGAGATCTATGTGATCACCTTCAACTAAATACCTCATTTTCAGGTAGGTAAATACATGTGAGAGTAATCCAGTCACATTCTGGTTCATTGTTCAAGAGAAATGCAACAGGAATTTAAAATGATTAATTTTTTTCCCTGAAATTTAATATTAAAAATAACAATTTTCAACCACAAGATCTGCTTTTAGAGTATCATTTAAATAAAGAGGAAAGCTTCTCACATTTATTGATTCCTTGACCTTTGCATCCTGCAGTTTTGTAAAGGAAGCAAAGGAACTGTCATTTTTTAATAACTCATCAATTAATGAGTCTGTAGCAGCTAAGATGTTTATCTAATTAAAATGTTTAGTTTTCTTGAAGAACAGTTTCAGTAAGAGCTTCTTTAAAACTAGCTGGGCAACTTCATTTTTTAAAAAACGTTAATCGCTGTTGCTGTAAACAGTCTTTAAAGCGTTTGAAATCTATATCTTTGAGCTGATCATTGAAATGTACTGTCTAACTATCCATAATTTTAAGACCTTGATGATAATGACAATATGCAGATCTTCCCCCCCCTCCACCCCACCCAGCAGAGTCACTTATTGCACAGAAAGAGGTGAGAATTTAAACTTAAGAATGGTCAAAAGTATATTTTCTTTTTTGTTTGTTTGTTTTCATTTTTAGTTTTATGTCTTCTACTTTTTGCTTCTCCTCATTACCGTGCAAAAAATATATTAATCATATTACAGACCTCACACAAAATCTTTATTGTGTCTGCAGAACCTGATTGATGCATGTCAGATATACACTCATTACTTTAATATTCAGGCCTAGGGGAAGAAAAGTAATACATTCCAGCAGCGTATAGACAAAACAAAAACATGTATTTACGTTGCAGAGAGTCAAAATATTCAATAACTTAAGCCCTTTTGATATTCACTAAAGAGAGACTGGCGTGAAAGAACCATGCATATCAAAAATATAATTTGTCTTCCTTCACTACAACAAATTATTTGCATACGTTCACATCAAAATAAAATTAAATTCCTTTCAGAATATTTCTATTTTTTATCTACATGTTGCAAGGAACTAAACTATCTGAGTAACTTAAAAATATCTATGTAATGGCTAGAAATTTCAAAGCCAATACATTTTTTGTGAGCCCCTTACTGGCACTACTGCTTAATGTTTTAATAATTTTAAACCAATACGACAAATTTCCTAGACAAAAGTGTTTTTTTACTAAAATTTGATTATGGTCATGATCAAAAATGCTACTAGGTGGATCCTCTCAGTCACTGAAATTACTTACATAGAACAAAAATCTGCAGGTGAACATAACTGACACACAAAACAACATATTGATTCTTTGCTGGAAAATGCATAAATTTGATAATAATTTACAAATTCACTATCAAAGATTTCATTCTGAAAAATTGTGTGAAATAGCCCACTTTTCCGTTTTCACCAATTTATTAGTGAAATCGTATTTTATAATCTTAATTGTCAGCTATATAAGAGCTTTTACCTATGATGTGTGAATTTAAGTACTGTTAATCAGATGCCATGATGCTCTATTTGTCAGAAAGTACAAATGTTTGTAGGCTGGAATATTATTACTCTCAGCGTCATAATGCCATCTTTTTTTCTTTCATCATTGCATCCACAATTGGCACACAAACTCTAATTCTTTATGTCATAAATACAGTTGCTAGTAGATGATAGATGATGAAAAACTGATTTAGAGTGTTTTAGTATAGAAAATGAATCTGATTTTGTACTTCTGACATTTTTTCTTGTTGTTTTTTTTTCTTTTTGATGCTATGCTTCTATAAATACATTTCAACATACGTAACACCCAGAAAGCTAAACAACACAACAAAGCTATATTTGCAATGCAAAATCAAACAACAACAAACCAACAGAACTATAATTTTTGAGCAGTCTCCTGCAAACAGTATAAAACACCTAACCAGTGCACCTGTGCATACAGTCTAACCTGCAGCAAATCAGATGATAATTTATCACTTACTGGCTGCTCTGATAGGGTGCTCAGATGGCTTGAGCTCTCTGGTAGGTATGCATCTGTCATGACCTCCACAGAGTATGACGTAGACACTTCTGTGAAACGTAACTCTACATTTTGTCATGATACCACCTAGAACAATTCACTCTTTCAATGGGCAAATCAAAAGCAGCTATGTAACAGAAGATAAGTAATAACCTTAAGAAACAACTCTCTTGCTGTCTATCAGGTACTTAAAGTTGAGACCTTGCTTAAAGCCTCAGTGCCTGCCACCTCAATGCTTTTCTGGAATCCAGAAAGATCTGCAGAGCCCTCTAAGAAGCAGAAAGTGCTGGCATTAGGCAGGCCCAGGCAGGGCTATTCTGCCCATCTCTCTCAGCAGGCTCTCCCTTCCCTCCCTCCAGGTGTATGCTTCTAGCTCCTTGCCAAGGACCTTCTGTGTCTTCTCTGCTGCCTGCCGTGTTGGACAATGCATTAGTCTTGGCCAAGCAGGCTCAGTCACCAAGACACTTGCTCTCTTTTGAAAAGGACATGACACAATGGTGTAAAACATCCTGAGAAAACAAGAGACAGTGGCCACAAGAGCATTTAATAACCTGTTGTTTCCAAGGGCCTTTGATATGCTGATGGGGCACACAGGTCTGCCCATCTGGATTCTGGTAAGTATGCTAGGTCTTCTCTTTGTTTGGCACCCTTAAGTGCTTCCTCAGAGTGCAAGGATCAAAAATTTTTTGATCAAAAAGGATTTTTAACAAAGTGAGTTTAAATAATGAGTCAGTTGAGAATAGACAGCCCATATGGAAACTGAGGTCAGTATTTCAACCTTTGGGAAACAAATGGATCACACTGAAAGTTCACACAAAATTTATTCAGACCATCCAAATGTAGTCCACCTTTTTGCTCAACTTTCTATCAGCTTCTGAAGAGTTAGAAATGAAGGCCAAACTCAACGCGCAGTATACCTCCCATCTAAGTAGACTGTTACATGCTTCTGAGTTTCCTAAGGGCAGCAATGAGGAAGTATCTCCTCTCTCACCACCCAGGGAAGCTGGAATTATTCCAAAGCCTTAGGGATTCAAGACAGCCTATTAACTAACAGCATTACCATTCCCTTTTACCTATTCCTAAAAAAACAAACAAACAAACAAACAAAAAAAAAACGTTTATTTCAGAAATGTTTATTTAATGTTACACAGTTATATCCATATCATGTAGGGGATAAAATTTTTTTATATGAGGTGCCAGAATCTTGCTCCTGCTTCTCTTTTGCATGACACTAAGGCAATGGCAGTATCTAGCTAAAAAGTATATTGGCAAGGAGCACTTTAACAATGATATTAATAATTAGAAAAACTCATTATAGGTAGTTAGTGTAATCCTGATACTATAGAAATGCTTGGAAAGAACACGACAAAACTTGTGAAAACAAAGTAATTATTTCAAAATAGATAACTTAAATTTCTCTTTACCATCTGTTTCTGTATCTATTAAATGTTCTTTTATGATATAGCTTCCTCCTTTGCAGAAATGCATATAGCCATTTATTAAAAACAAAAGAGGAAATTAGGTATATAGATATTCATATGACTTTTTTCAAACATATGCATATACATGATAGTTTGGATGCTCTAATCATAATATTTCAGATCTTTGAAATAATAATAATAAAAAAGATTTAAATAAAGGCTATTTAAACCAGCTTTGTACCACAAACTTCTCTCACCAGCAGTTCATATGCGTTTTGCAATTCCTTTTTAAATGTGTAAATTTTTAACTCAGTAAGATTTCCAGAGTCAGGAAACCTTTATGAAACATTTTAATTAGCAGCAGCTGCTGAGAATTATGTTCTATCAAAATTATCATTTTTGCAATTAAAACTGTAACTATTTCCTTACTCCCTTCTTCAGAGGAATGTCATCACCTCATTTTGCGTCTGTACAGAATTACATACATTATAATTCATCAATGATCTACAGTAGAAATTTCTGCTCATCCAAACATTTTACACTACATTAGTGCTGTATGACAGTTTTCAGTTAAGTAACTTTGAATTTGTATGAGATAGTACTGTTCTGTTATAGCTGGATAACAAAAAAAAAATTTTGATAGTTTAAAATATAAAGTTCTGCAACTTAATTGTCTTATCGTAAATAAGTCATCCACAGGAGAATTCTTGCTGACTTTAAGCTTCAAACTTTGGTGAAAATCTCACGAGAAACCATGTTCTTCCTTCTAATAACTGCACTGCTTGGGACACAGGTATCAAAATGGGGACCAATATTTGAGAAAAATAAAAAAAAAAGAGAAAAAAAAACACACTACTTTTACTACCTAAAACTGATACAAAAGAAATAAAAGCATCCCACAGAAAGGACCAACAAGGACTGAAAATAATAACTATATCATCAGATAAGTGGATGGATAGCAGTATTTATGCTACAGAGTAGTATGAGCCAAGGCATTACATTAACTCAGAACATTACATTAATTAAAAAGAAAAAAAAGAAAAAAAGAAAGAAAGAAAGAAGAGACACTGTAAGAGGAATTATCTACCTTGCAAAAGTTACAGCAGATGATATTGTGGGAGAAGAAAATGTTTAATAATGACATAGTAACTCCAGTAACTCTGACAGATAATACTTTGCAAAATCTCCTTTGCAAATTCCAAGGGCAGATTTTCAACAGAGTTAACCAAAAGCTCTGCGTTCTTCCTTTTGCTTATTAGCTCTGCCCCATACCACGTTTACTTTGCAATGACTTAAGCTAGAGTCAAGTGCAATGGCTTCAGTCTCCATTCAGATGAAGACTTCATCTGCCGCTGTCTTTTTCTCCAGTCTTACTTCTGAAAGCATTTCTCTCCCTGAGGGTACACATTCCTATAAACTATGCTATAAATTTGCCTTCCTGTCAGACAGTTCATCCTTTCTGCATTGCATATTCAAAGTCATAAGATTGGTAAGTGGATATTATTCAAAAAATGTTTGGAATTTCAGTGAGTAACTTGCTATGTACACAAATTGTCATGACAGGTAATGTGCTTATCATATAGGGTCTGTATTTGTGATGGTCTGACACACTGGAGTCTTGAGAACAGAACAGAACTAGCTGTCTACCAAAATATTTTCCAAGATGAGCAACAATACTATTAACAATTTGCTTTACTGAGAAAACATGCTTTGATGTGTCTATTGCAACTGGTACTGAGGAAACAGCTGTCATACAGGAATGGCAGATGCATGAGGAGCTCCAGAGCCAAAACAAACACTGACATATCCAGTGGAAACCATTTGTTACACCATGATGGGGGGAAAAGGAAGTCAGTCATTTTCAAATTCCTCAATGTTAGTAAACAACATGAAAAGTTTAGGAACACCAATACAGTAAATGTTGTGTTCTGATTTTGAGCAGTGGGTAGTTCTTATTACTTGATAAGTGAAGATGCCAGGTTTTATTTAGCTAGCATGAAAATTTTGCTATATTGCCAAAATGACTCTCTGTATATATCATGTTTACATGTTTGTGTATACTGAAGCACTGGTTATACTATAGAAGCTTTAAGAGGTTCCTATTAAAAATGTGCAGAATGTGTCTAAAATTTCATCACTTTACAGAAGAACAAGAAACATGTATAATTAATTTAAAACAAAAGCTTCCAAATGACAAAGTTAAGACCTGCTATTACAGTAGAAATTTAGATTATCTAACTTCTCCCATTAGAATTTTTTGAAACCATCTTTTAGAATCACCTTGGTTTATAAGCTTTTGACATTAAAAGAAATGAGGGGAATTCCAGGAGCTGTAGGCACTACTTTTGTTATTGTTGTTCTATGAAATTGTGTTCAACTCTCATTGAAAAGTTAATGTATACTATATCCCCCCCTGGGGCTTGTTGACATCTTTCTCAGTGAAGAAATAAACAAAGCATTCTGAGGCTGGGCTTGGACTGCCAGAACATGAACAAAGGGCACTATACACAGAGCAGTGATAATAAAGTAAGTTGAATAAAGGAACAAGATGCAGACAAGTAAATGATAAGATTTCATACCACCTTTCTGATACTCCCTGGGCTGAAGGAGACTGTAATGGTTGCCATCTTATGAACCCTTAAACATGGAGTACGGCTCAAACAATTCTGTTCTCAGTGGCACCACATGGGAACATATGCTAACCTCATTCACAATGAAAAAAAACAAAGTCCAGATGGACTTGGTTTATTTTTACCAATTCCTCAAGATGAACAGGGACACAGCAAAGAAACTCTTCTGTTCCTTACAGTCTTTTCTTTAAGACTAATGACTTTAATTACTGCTGTATCTACTCAGCAGCAGCCTATGGTGAATTTCAGAGCATGGACATTGTACTCATGATTTTGAAAAGGAACATCCTATGAACCAGTATTCTTTTATTTATTTTTTTAACACCCTAAGTCCATCCCTAAAATATACAAAATTGCTTACAACTATTTTAGACAAGTGATGATCCTAAATACTATTTTTACTGCAAAGTTCAATTTTTTCGGTTAGCAACTGCAAGACTTAGAATTTCATGAAGTGGTAGGTAATCTGATGACTACCTGTGAAATACATATATTTGAGCATTGATCCTTGAGTTGAGTCGTATGGTGTCACATGATAATGGGTGTCAATGCAAAGGTTGCTGAGAATGTCAAGTAGCATGGTATGTGGGCTTTTGGAGTGCCTCTTCTGCAAAAGCAAGCCTTTGGATCTGCTCAAGCATCTTATCAAACATCATGCTTGATTATTTAAAATCTAAACTATTGTGTATTATAAAATTATAGGACCCATAAATCTTTTTTTTTTTTCTCCCAAAAGACCCGAAGTCTAATCATATCAGCAGCCAGAAATCTGGTATTTTCTATATTTGCTTTCTTAACTTTGCAATATTTAATCATCTTTCAAAACAGTTCATATATATACATCCACACGTAGCTTGCTCTGAAAGTAATGCTTCCTATTTATTTTTATGGAAACTACAAGAGGTACAAAGAACACAATATTACTATTTGATAGAGCAAATTCTCAGCTAGAAGACACTGTTTTTCAAAATTATCACCACCTTTTTTTGCCAGTGATGTACAAGAGCCTGCATCCTTCACTTGTAAAAATCTGCACCAACAGAGGCAACAGCTGTTATGGTGGTTGGATAATGTTACCCACTCAGTTCATTTTTCATTGGCCCCAACAGATGGAAGTCAGAAGGGATCAATACAGAGGGTATGGTAGGACAGTCTAGCCAAGATTGGTGATGTGCTCCATGGTCTTCAAACTGATATGGGGCCTGGCATTCTCATGCTTCAGGAGAAAGGTTGTCTTCTTTTCTCACCTGACTCTGTAAGCTTGAGCCTTCAGTTTCGTCAGAGCTGTGATGCAGTGGTCAGGATTGACAGTTCGTTAGGGTTCCAGGAAAACCAGAAATTTCCTATCCCAAATCCAGAAGTTTCCTACCCCAAAAGACAATGCACATCCTTTTACCCACTGAGAGCTGCATCTTGAACTTTTTCTTCAATGGGGAATTCACATGTTGCTACTCCATGGTCTGCTGTTTAGATTCTGGCCCATAGTGGTGGCACCACATCTTGTCACTGGTAATAATGCAATTCAGGAAACTGTCACCTTCAGCCTTGTATTGGTTCAGTAGTTCCTGAAAAACTAGCACATGGTGTT
Source organism: Gallus gallus (assembly GCF_016699485.2). Classification (NCBI taxonomy): domain Eukaryota; kingdom Metazoa; phylum Chordata; class Aves; order Galliformes; family Phasianidae; genus Gallus; species Gallus gallus. The sequence goes on from NC_052532.1 coordinate 42,196,803, forward strand.
CCTTTTGTTCTTGTGCGAGCACTCGTGTAACCCACCTGGTGCAAACTTTGTCATCTTCCAATGCTGCCACCATCATTTCCAATGCATTGAAGCTGATATTCAGCTGTGTACACCGTTCTCTGGTTATAATCCATCAACTCACATCAATAAGATGATCAAGACACTCATTGTTTTGTGGAGTGACAGCTGTGCACGGTCATCTGAAATGTGGCTTGTCTTTCATGTTGCTGTCATCACAGGTGAAATGCGTCACCCAATTCCTCACTGTGCTCACATCCATTGTTTGGTCTCCATAAACATTCAGCAAGATTCAATGAATATCAGTGAGTGCAGTTTTTTCTGCACGGAGGAATTCAATTACACACCTTTGCTTCATGTGCACTTTCATGTCAAATGCCATTATGTCAGACTGCCCCTCTGCTGCCATCTGTTGCACAGCAACAAAATGTAATGGAATATTGGTGGATAAGTTCAACTTCTGCTGTCATACCACCACCATCTGCCTCTGACATTGTGGAACATAATAAAATAGAGAAATTACTTCTGGAGCAGCCATCATATATCTCTTGATCCATCTATCTATCTATCTATCTATCTTGATCCATCTATCTATCTATCTATCTATCTATCTATCTGTCTATTATATATATATAGACACACATACTGACAGTTTGCCAGGAGTAAGAGTGGGGTTCACTTTTCTTTTGTATTAATTGCAATACATTTTACAGACTTTAAACCATTTTGAAATTATACTGTATGATTTCATTAAAGCATACTGAAAATGTTGCCTCAAAAGGGATTCCATTAGGAACTCATTTATAATCAGTTTTTTTTTTTCTTTCAGATTTATTTCTAGAATTTTTTTGAAAGTTAATTTGATTACAAATGTGTTCCATTACTTACAGTATTTGAATGGATGAAAGGTAAAAAGATGAGCTGACAAAGTGGACTCTTAATATTAAAAGAGCTAAATTCAGTACTAGATACATAATTATACTAACAAGAAGAGGGGACTTGGATTTTTGAAAAGAAATCTGTAGCATTTTAGTTCCCATTAACAATCTGGGAGATTTTGCAGCTTAAGCTTTCAAGTAATTTCCTAAAATTACCTATCAATGAATGCTTCAATATGCAGTCAGCCAGGGACAGGCTGATAGGGTCTCTGAAAAACCTCTTCATCCTCTCTGGAGAAGCTACTGAACAAATAAATTGTTAACCTTGGTAGCTGCCCTAGTGATGGATATGCTAAAGATGGCAAAGTGGCTTGCAAAACTAGTTTTAGACAGTTGAGCAAGAGATGAGAAAGGCAAGGAGGGAGGAACTGCTGTCTGGAAGCAAGTCAATGCTAGATCATAAATATCAAGAGGAAATTGTCTGCTCTAATGTAAAGAATAAAGTGTAGGTGAAGAATACCAAAGAGTGGTGTCTGATAGCACACAAACCATTTTAGCTGTGAGAAGATGAAGGAAGTTGACTCCAGTGGAAGAATGTCCCATGATTCAGATAAAAAAGCCACGTGAATCCCAAAATATTTGACTGGTCATGATTTAAGCCTGAAGTTTCTTCCAGAACATCAGGAAACTGAGATGATAAGTACAATGATTTTTTTTTTTCCTAAACTGTTTTAAAAACTTTTGTCATAAGTTCAATTATTTTCCTTAGTTAAATTTAAGAAAAACTCATTTATGAATCCTCACAAAAATATTCTCTGGTATCCAGATGGGTCCACTTCACTCTAAATCACATGACTTAAGATGAATTAGGTCATAAAGATTAAGAGCCTTGTTAAACTGTCTGAGATAACCCACCTGAAAGTGACTGAACATTTTAATTAAAAAAACATTTAAAAAGATCATGCAGCTGAAGAGATGTCACACACAGAAGTGTCTGTGGCCAAAGATTAAGGCAGGTCCAAGACATTATGGGGCTAGTTTTGCAAGATGCTTCTGTGGCAGAATAGTCATTATCCCAAGAAGTCTATGACACCAAAAAGACACCGCAAAGTATATGTTGTCTACAACTCATGGAAAGTCAAACTGAGTCAACATTCAAATTAATCTGATGTTTCTTTATTTCACATATTCAAACATCTTTACATCTGGGGAGTTTTTCAATGTATGAGCAATGTAGATGACTTTATAGCTTAAAGAGAACAAGTTCAATTCTGACTGTACATGGCAGAAGCTGAATGGATACAAGATGGATAGCTAACTGGATATAATGGATAGCTAACTGAAGGCATACTTCCTTCTGCCATGAAAACAACTCTGTGATGTTTGGAGAAATATACATGAGTAGAATTCTTACATGGCATGTTCACTTTCTGTTTGTCACTTACAACTTTAAAAGAACTCTTGTAGGCACCACATGTTGTAATATGTTGATGCACATTTATGCAATCTGCAGAAATGTCTTTCTGTAGATATTATTTATAACTACATGATGGGATAGACAATATATTTTATTGAACATTAGATGCAGTTGATACAGGTTAATTCAGTAATAAGGTGGGTGGCAGTATATTTTTTTAGCTATAGATATAAATTACATGATCACGTACAGCATGAACTATCATATATGCATTTGTATACTAAACACGGGCCTGCCATGCACAAACACTTTCATGAAAAGAAATATACTCATATACTCAAACTTTTGGAAGCACTGTTGAAGTTTTCCATGCTACATAGTTCAACCAAGACAAATTCAGTTCAGCATACCCACAGCAGGATGCCTTCTCTCCCTTATGTTGACCCCCATCTCACTGAAGGCATACAATTGACAGTACTCCAATTTTGCCAGTCATAAAAGGCACTGAGGCTTTGCAGACACTTTCACATGCTTCCCCTGCTGCTGAAATTCATAATCCCCTCTTTGGCACCTGGACTTCCACAAAAAGTGCCATGGAAGAGTTCAACTCCTAACAGGATTTGTTGACACCACAAGGTCAGGAAAAACTGACATAAAATAGGAAGAAGCATAAAGAAAAGGGCAGGACTTAAGTATGTACTGTTAGTACTGTTATATGTTCACTGCATAACACATTGTAGTATTAGTTAGAATGACAGTCAAGAGCTTGATCCCCTTCTCCCTTAAACACCAATCTTTGTCTTTGAGTTACTGTAAGTACTTTGTGCAAACTGAGACAAAATAGAACAGTGTCAAAAGGAAATACTGAGAGAATTTCAGTTTAGAAAAGTTGACAGAAATTCCCTCACAAATACAAATTGAGGCTGCCAGTGCAGGTATCTCACAGGTGTGTTCTGGTCACTGGGGAACCTGGCTGCACCTTGTGTGCTCTGGACAGTATTGCTGAATATGAATTCATAGCTCAAAAAGATGAAAGGCTGTTTCTTTCCTAATTGTGTGAGGGAGTTACACAACTAGAGAGTTTTTCAGACTGGTGTGAGACATGATGATAGTACAGGTGGCTGGAAAACACTGCCAGTCAAAATGTTACTAATATGGGTTTTAATAATAATAATAATTTAATGGACATCAGAAGATTTAATGCTAGTCTTAGATGACTACAATGAGATCTTAAGTATCAAAGCATCTGTCATAAATCTAGCCTTTATTACTTACTATTGTTCAGTATCTGTCTATTCTATGTCTTCTGTTCTACGTATGGTACTACCATTTGCAAAAGACAGCTTTAATTTAATTTTTTACTATGCCTTTTATTGCTAGATATTCAACTGCTTCATAAACTGACAGATTACTTAATTTATCTTCTCATTCTCTCCTAGGGAGAGAAGGGTCCAAAACTGAAAAAGAGTTAAGCCAAATTATTCATTCATTTTAGCTCCCAGTCCAGTTAACTGAACTGATATCTATAGAGATGTCCAAAGGAGGATATCCCTAAGCTTCCTCTGCTCAGCTCTTGTGCAAAACATATTACAGTGTATGGAATTATAAAATGAGGAACGTGCAGTGAGTAACCACTTTTGTAAGCTGTGGTTAATGTGACTTGCCCAGAATCACGTAGGAATGTTGTGGTAGGAGTAAGGAATAGCATCCATGCTATTAGGATGGTTCTCCCTTAATCATACATTACCCATCTATAATTCACCTCTGTATTCACTATTCCCTTTTTAATTACTAAAATGAATGGTACAAAAGACGATTAAATAGATGTGCTATGAGGTCTGCGCATGTTCCATGAAGACCTTCCCTTTGAAAGTGATTGGGGTGGAGTTCAGCTCATCTCACTTTAGCTATGTAAAATGTAGTTGTGTAGCCAAAGACAATTTTCTGACCTTCCTCTGTAATCAGTGGCATAAGATAGGCACCTCCAAAGGGGTGATTAATCCTATACTAAAATAGATGTCTGAATGAATTGCCCTCTGGAAGTGTATACATCTAAAATACACATTAACTACAAAGAGTACTGAGATTAATAGATGTGTAAATGTTCAATGGCTAAAGTTAACTAAGTTGAAATTTACCTTTTTGCTTTACTATGCTCTTGAATCTAATGGACAGTCTGAGTGCCAGTAAACAGTACTGTAACTATCCACATGAATGCAGGGAGAAGCTTGCAGTTCCAAAAATAATTCAGATCTTTGTCCAATGCCTGCAATGGCCTTCGTGAATAAACAAATGTATTTGGTTATCTACCAAGACCTTAAAGTACTAGAACTCTAGGAAAGTGCAGGAAAGTCAATAGCAAATCTGAATTTTTTGTTAGGAGTCTGGATATGTTAAAACAGGATACTGACAGCAAAGTGGCCCTGAGAGATACAGACAATAATCAAGTTGAACAAGTACTCTTAGTGCCTTAGCAATCAATACAGAAGAAGTCTGTCAACAGGTAATGTTCAAGTGAAACAACAATTTAGCAAACCAATTTGCTGATTATAAAGCCAACAGAAACAAAAGCAGCTGAAAATTTCACTGAGATGACACTAACAGATGAACCTATTCCAGTGAGATACAGCACATATTTTTCTTTCTTTTTTTTTTTTTTTTTTTTTTAATTCCTGTTTTCTGAACTGTTCCATATTCTCTCAAGCACAGCTTCTTTTTCAATGAGGTAAACTCCTGCCTATCCACTGGATGGACCATGCCAAGATTCTGCATTTATAAATATCACTAAGCCATGCTTTGATCAGTAATCTGAATTTGAATTTGGTACCTTCCTATGACAAATGAGGCATAAAATATGTTATCAAAATAGTGCCCTGATTTTTTCTCTTTTTTTGTCGTATAAAGTGTTTTAACAATTTAAGCTACCTTCAATAAGACTCAATGTTATTTTGAATTTGGAGAAGGTTGGGGAAAACAAAGTGACATGCTCCCCATGGATGAAGAAGTCTTTAAACACAGAGTAAATTGCAGGGTCAAGACACAAGGACAGATTGCCTTAAAAATTAGTAGTCTTCACTCAACCACATTATTCCACTGATGTCATACATCCTTATAAGTTAAATTAAGGTAAACATAGCTGACCAAAACAGAATTTATGCAATATATTATTATTACACTTTTATAAGCCTGATTTAGCCCCTGAATGTTATGCTTTTCCATATTTAATCTAAGTCTTATCACTTTTGTATTATTAAAATAAGAGTAAAATAAATATCTTGTGCTTGTCTGGAGAGATGATTTTTTTCCCATTATGATAGGAAATTCATAACTCAGAATTCCTTACGTTAATAAGGTGGAGAATAAAGAAAGCAGATTAATCAAAGTGACACATTCTACCTCCAAAAAAGAAAGCTGGTATTTATGTATTTTTTTCATACCAAATACCTCTGTATAAATATATCTTCCTCCTATCACTTCTAGGCAGCTAACAAAGGTAGAATAAACAAGTGAAGAAACAAAAAACTAGGAAAACGAGATTTACATCACCTCCAAGTTTACAACGTGTATTGATAGCCTGGCTTCTTACTTCTAATACTAATGCACAAAAATGAGATTGTTCAAACTGACAGATGTAAACATGCTCAGGCAGAAAAAATAAGTGAAAAAGTTAGTGAGATAGAAGCACATCTTTAAATAATAGGCATTTGAGAGATCTGCCAAACTTGCTGTGGAAAAATTTCTTTCAGTTGCAGTGTCTTTTCTTCCTCTCCTCCTGATATCAAGCTTTAAGTTTCATAGCTTTAAAAGTATGATTATAGGACACCTTTGTTATCATTACCAGTGAAGACCTTCCATTCTGAGTTTTGGTTTCAAAGGTTACTTTTTTTCCCTTTTCTTCTCCTCACAAAACCACATCACTCCCCACAAGACATATTAAACATTATGAAAAATTTTAGACCCTTGAAAATTCCTAAGCAAGTCATGTGAAATGAAATCTAAACAATCCACTGTACATTCTTATTTCTTTGTGAGGCAGCCAGGTCTAGTGGACTGTAGAAGGATTAGAAACAAGGAACTCCCAGATTTTATTCATACCTCTCTCACTGCCTTGCTTTAATACCCTGCACTTCTACAGAATTTTTCACTGTCTAGTCATGTCCTACTTATTCTCCTGAGGCATGCAAGTATTACCACCTAAATTACAGCTGAGGAAAACTAAGTATGCTTATCAGTTGTCTGAGGTCATAAACAAGCTGGTATCATTATAGCTATTACAACACGTGCTCCTTAAGTGGATTTCTGGATAGGCCAAGACAGGAAAAGGTGACTAGTGTGTAATTTTGGTGATTCCTTGAGGTGAGATCCAGAAAAGTGCTCAGTACTTTCAAAAACAAATTGTAATTTTAGTAAGAGTCTCCAAAATCTGCAACTCCCTCAATTAATAACTATTTTTTTCTCTTATATGCATGTGTAACATACATGCATGAGAAATCATGTGTGAAAATTTCTCATTTCTTATTGCAAGAATTTGGGTGTTCCATGGAAAATGTACAGTCCTGGGAGGTAAAAAGCCATCATCACCATCATTTGTTTGCCAACTATCCTGCACTCAGTTCTAAGTAATTTTTGTTAGTGGGAGGTATAGGCATGAAATAGATAATACAAAGTATATCAGACACAAACTGATCTGACAGAAACTTTCAGAGAATTCTTCATGATAATTGTCTGTAAGATACCATCTTACCTATCCAAGAATTACAATGAACAGCAGTTGTTTATTATCTAAATTCTGAGGAGGCTGATTCTGGTATTTGTTTAATAAACTTAGCCAACTATTTTTTCATTTTAATTTCATTTTGTTGGTCATTCTTTCCTTCTGTTCATCATCCTGAACCCATTTTACTCTGTTGTGTTCTGTATGATACTTGTGGAATTGCTAGCATGATGACAGTGGGGAAGAAGACAGAAAGTCACAGTCTGTAGAGTAACATAACACGTAAGAGAAACAGTAGAAGTGATGATAACTTGGTTGTCTATGCACACAAATGGGTACCAACATGTCCAAAATTAATTCTGATGTTTCATTTGATGTGTGATCCTAAGTAAAATCTCTATCTTGCACCATGTTTTTGTTACTATTATTTTTTTCTATATCTTAAATACAGAAGTTGGAGGAACTAATTCATGTTCATACATCATTTGTTATATTGAAACTTATAAACAATAATGTTGTACTGTGTGACCATGACTGGCTTTTAACAGTTATAAGAACTTTAAAAAGCAATTTCCCATCTGTAGAAACATACTTCTTTACTGAAATCATCATATTTAGCAAATTTGTCTTTTTCTTGCATGGGAAATTCTCATTTTTCATTAGTAAAATATGAAATTACCACTGCCTAGAATGATTTTCTTCTATATTACTAAAAACATGTTTATTTGTCTGAAGCCCATACATTGTATGTATGTGCTTTCTCAGAATGTACACAGTGTTAGTGTTTCAAATGAGCTCCAACTTAACCTAAGTAAAGCTCTTTCCTTAGATGGTGTAGTATTACACACTTCTATTAGTCATTTTATTTACTCCACTGGTATGAAATTGCTGTCTGCCCTCCTGGAATAGTAGATAATTAATTCTTCAGAAATAAGGTTAGTATTTTGCTAGACAAAAAGCTTTTCCTGAAAGTGAAGCGAACAAATATGTACGAAGATTACTAGAAAATGTATGCAACAATTTTGATCCCTGAGACAAAGCTGACAAGCCAGAGTAGAAAATTAATTATAACATATGAACTCCAGCTAAAAAAATAACTTGTTTGATGGCTGACTAATACATTTCTTTCTTAAGTAAATTAAAAACAAGAAGAAGCTTATTACCAAACAAGCACCATCTTTCAAGTTTAAAATTTAAAACATATAACACAATTGATTCTAAATAAGCTTTTATACACTGATCCTCCTGTCCCCCTTTTCCTTCCCCCCTCACTCAAACATACATACCAAATATCCAGCAGCTTTGGATCAAAAAGCACACATATAGCTTCACATAGACTTTTCTGCAGAGATGCTCATCCAAGAAGTGAAGTTTTTGACATCTCACATGATACCATTAGACTTACAGTGTGGGTCACAAACAGTTCATTCAGATAAGTAGCTGATCTCCAATATCATGTTCAGTCCAAACCTAAACGCTGAGCAAATTCAGTTTTTCTTCATCAACTCTTAAATTGTACAGGAGTGTGCTGAAGTGCAAAGCAATAGAGAGGTTCAGAGTAACACTGTGCTAACTAGATATGATGCAAAATTACTGGAGGGAGGGAGGAAGGGAGGGAACATGGTAATGGTAGGTCAGCATCACACAGATGAAGTCTCTAATCTAATTCATTGTCTTACACTGTAATAGAAGTCCTCAGAGAACAATTGAATGTTACTCTCACTGGGGAGGGGCCTCTGACTTCAGGACAGGAAGAACTCTATCTATACCTGTACGAATGAATGGATACATAGAGCTGTTCTTTCTACATCTGAATCACAGATTAGATGGTTAAAGAGAGGAAAACAAAAAGAGTAGACAAAGTAAATGATTACCTCCTAAACAGAAACACTATGCTAACTGCTGTGGAAACGAGACCTTGATGGTAAAAGGTCAAAAAAAAAAAAAAAAAAAAAAAATCAAGAAGGAAACACAAAAGCAATAAATACATTTAAATAATAACATTTATAATACAACTGTTTCATCATCAAACAGTACTGTGGGTTCAGATGTGTTGTATGTCAACAGAGCATACTAATAGTTGTGGTAAACTCAGGATCAGCATGAATTAAACTGGCAAAAGCGTATCCCAAGCCATTTGTGCCTAACAGAATAGCCCTGCAGCATCAAGGATAACTATGCAAAGAAGAGAGGTTCTCTGTATGCTCTCCCTTTTGGATTTCTACTACCCTGGTCAACAGCTTGCATGGAGTTGGGCTTTAGCAAGTTTGAGTAAGGTCTATGTGAAAAACTCAATGAAGTGGTCATAATGGAAGAGAAATAGCAATGGGGTCAGTTATTTGTATGAGATCACTGGGTAGGTAAGACAGTGATAGATCCAGATGTACTTGAGAAGATGGGTAAAGTTTGAAATATCTGTATGACTGATGAACATAAAGACCCACTTCGAGGAGTGACCAAATCTAGCACCTGAGGGTAAATAAGTCCTAACATTACAGAAAAACAGTGGGGCACAGATTTGTCTTCTACTTAGCAACCAGGGTACTGTACACAATGTGAAACACTGGTACATAAACACAGTACACTTTGTATTCACTGCTTGTATTTGGATAGAAGGCTGTTTTGTCTCTGTGCAGTCTAACATAGTAGTTCCATATCAGACCTTATCTGCAAAGAACTAATACTTTATATACCTCAGTCTTTGGCTAAGCATTTCATCACATCATACACTTCCAAAGAGTAGTGTCTTTAAGATATCTGCATAAAAAATTATCTTCTTGAGTTTATTCATGTTGCTGAAGTTTAGTCCTTCAGGAAACTGCCCCTTTTTCTTTATTGTCTTAGAGGATATGGCCTGTCCCTACTGAATGGAGTTGGAATTTTTAGGTGGGTGGGGCATGCCCTTGCTACCTTTTGGGTGTATTGTTCTCTAGGGGACAATGTCAACAAGTACATACACGCTCTAGGGACTATAATTATTCTTGATGTCATCGGAGATTGAAGAACAGTATAAAAACTCCTTGCAAGTCTTGGAAAAGATATCACGATATCACCCTTTGGCCAAGAAAAGTATACTGGGGCTACATTCCTAGTGGCTGTTCCTCTGAAATCAAATCAAATGATGGCAGAATGGTTACCAAGGCCTTGTGTTATCTCTTTACTGAGGTAGATTTCAGTCCAAGAGAGTAACGCCCACAGATCTTCCACATGCTAGAAGCAGTTCAGTACAGGTTTTGTCTTCCTGAAATTTAATCTCGGTTTCTTTCTTTAAAGGCTTATGGCATCACAGCCAACATCCCCCTGCTTCCTGATGAAATACCTCATACACACATAAAATTAGAGTAAACCCTTTTTTAAATTCTTTGAATTAGAGACTGACATTTTATGACCTGGATGTGAAGAGTACTGCACAACAGAGCTCTGAACCTGTACTGGAACCTCTAGGCAATGCTGCAAGACAAGCACTAATTACAGAGGTGTCATCTTGTTATCTGAGCAAATGACTGTAACTCCTTCATTTTCCTTCTGGCTCTTGTTCCAACTACCTTTGCTGCCTTCACTAAGCCATTTAACTTAGCTTTATCTCCTCCTACTGCAAACAGAATTTACTTCTCATTTGTTTATCTCCAGGTGCTATATTTGCATGTAGTTAATGTTCATTACATACTTTCAGAGAAAATACGAAGTGGAAGGAGGGGGGAGAGGAGAGAGTTTGCTATTCTCATACTCCCCCCTTTACTCAGTAGCTTTTCTCTTACAACAGCATTTTTGAAGACATTGACAAGCACCAGACCTATTAATCAAAGCAGTACATTAAATATGCATATATATGTCTATCTCTTCCAATCCCTCTTTACAGGTAGGCAGACTAAAGTAAGGTAATGGACCACAAATTCTGAGTCTCAGCTACTGCTTTTGATTTTAAAATCAATTGACTTATTCTTCATGGTTTCAAATGAGTTGGCAAAGAGGCTATCAAAAATGAAAAAAAGAATTATTTCTGTTTTTCAATCACACCACAAGATCCATTTACTAGTTAGATAAGTAAAGTTCATTTCTCAAAAGTCAGTATCAGAAGTTAGTATTAAATATGCCAAAATTTAAGTATTTGTAAAGACAATAGCAAGTTTTCAGAATTACGTATTTTACTTTTTTTTCTTGGTTTATTTCCCTCTTAACTCCCCACCATTGACTCTTCTGTAGTCACAAGACTTTCAAGGTTTCAGCCCCTTATTCTTATTGCCGCAACAGCTGTTTGCTCATAAAGGCATTCCTTTCTTTTATTGCCTTTTTTTTTTTTTTTTTTTTTTTTTTTTTTTTTGGAAGGGGGGGAGAAGGGGAATGGGAAATAAGAAGAAAATGCTTAGATGTTCACTGTAATGGTTCCTTTGGTGCTTGAATTTTTATTGGCTCTTAAAAAAAATTGGATTATGAGTTTCTTTTCCTGAGGAATAGAATATCGCTTCAGCAAAAACAGTGAGATTGATGCAATTAGTCTAAAGATATTTTACAAGTCCAAAAGAGAAAGAGATTCATTGTTGAACAGTGGGAAACTGTGCTTTGTGATTTAACACAGTTATTCAGGTATTTGATGTCAGTAGCAAAACTTCTACTTAAATGGCAATAAATTTACAGCTCTATGTAAAAGCAATTACATGTAAAAGTTCAAGTACACCTTTCTGAATTATCTGAACATTGAATAGTCATATAAAAAGTACTTCAAAATATTTATGTTTCTGGAACTCCTAGCAAAATACACATGATAAGAAGTAACACATGGTATCAAAAACTCTAAAACAGTATCTTACTTTTTAAACCTCAGCTGTTACAGTCTTTCTGATTTATACTCCATACAATACATGACTATTTTCACACAATCCCACTATGATAATTACTTTCAGTTTATCAAATGGATAATCTAAAAGCCAAAATCTGTCATTGGAATAAAAAGCAATACATTTTGATGCCACTTTTTAGAGCAAGATCATATTCTTTTGGGAAAAGATTTTCCCCTGCAGACCCCTAACAAGAGCTAAATTTTAGTGGAGAGTACCAGTCAAATCAGGAGGAGATTACAATTGTTTTCCGAGTTTCTCACTGAGCCAAAATTTCGCTGCTGTTTCTGTTCAGCCTTAGCTGGGATGGGTTTAGCCACTCTAAATTCCACGGGATCCAAAGTAGCATGTTCACTTCAAGTAAAGTTACTCTTAAAAACTTTAGTGGCATCCTCGCACTTAAAATGATTACATAACTCCGCACGGGACTATTTCTTTTTCTTTTTTTTCTTTCTATAGTTCGTGCGTGTGGCATGTAGAAGCACGCAGAGTGAGGGGCAAAGTCCCTTTCAAAAAAAAAAAAAAAAAAAAAAAATTCCACAGGAGCCGCCAACTCACGGACCATAGCTGGCACCTGGCACATTTTTTCTAGGCAAAAGAAAAAAAAAAAGAAAGAAAGAAAAAGAAAAAAAAAAAGGAAAAAAAAAGAAAGAAAAAACGTAAGGAAAGAAAGTTATTCAAGTTCGGCTCAGTTTAAAGGTTAGCTAAAAAGCTCCCCCCTTGCCAACGCGGGAAGATCGGGCTCTCCTGCCTTCTAGACGTAGAGCTAGAACGTGGGTGAAGGAACAGGGTAGATCCTCAGCGGCTCTCCCCCCAGCGAGGGGGAAGGCGTCGCGGAGGGCCCGGCGCGGCTCGGCCCTCCCGTGAGAAACTTGGGGAGTTTTTTCCCAGCATGGGCGAAAGGCGCCAGGTCCCCTCGGCCCCCCGCCGCCATCAGGAGCCACACGGGGGGCCACCAGACTCACCTCCCAGACCGGGCCCAGCCTCACCTCCTTAACACGGGGGAACTTCAAATGTTTGCGCTGGCGTGGGTTCAAAGTCAGAAAAACTTACGTTCCCTTTACCGAAAATGCTTTCCGGCACTCAAATGTACCAGACCCGAGAGGAGAGAGACCGATGGGGAAGTGGGACCGAGCGCCCCTTCCTCCGCGCTCGCCGCCCCGCTGCCTCCGGCCGCACTCCCGGCCGCAGGTAAGCCCCGAAGTTACAGCTCCCGGCGCTGCGAGGGACAAGAGCAACACATCCGTCCCACAGAACCAAAAAAAAAAAAAAGAAAAAAGAAAAAAAAAAAAAGTGTAAAAGAGCTCCATCCCTTATCCCCCTTCCTTTTCCTCCGCGGACACAAGCATTTTACCTGTTTTTATGCCGAGTTTTTAATAAATTCCTTCCAAAGGGAGCCATGATCCCAGCTGCAGAAGCATAACATCAGCGAGCCCCAAACAATTCGAGGGTGTTCCCTTCTCCCCTATATTTTTCCCTGAGCGCCTTCCAGCTTGTTAATAGTCACCGAGCGTAGCGATGAGCTGGAAGTTGTGCAATTTACTGCTAACTTTGAACTCCAGCTTGTTGCTGCTGCTGCTGCTGCACCTTTGGAGTCCTGCCCAGCTGCAGTCTTGAAGGAGGCGTTTAGGAGCAGGAAAAAGAAAGAAGGGGAGGGAGACGGGGGGGCAGGGACACAAGGGAACACGCACTTGCTGTTGTGATGTGAAGTTATGCACAGAGCTCTCTAAACTTTCAGCCTGGTCGCCCTCGGGGCGCCAGCCAGCAAATGGGAGAGAAGGGGTTTTGCTTCGGTGGAGAACTCAGCAAAAACACACAACAAAAGGATTGAAAACTTTCCCCGGGAGGCTCCAGCCACTTTAGGTCAAGTCGTTCGGCTAAACAGCAGCGTTAATGAAGGGCTGGCAACAGTTGCCACACCAGTTCTCAGTACATAATAACCTGCCTTTCAGATCGAGGAGCAGTACCTCTTTACAAGGTGTTGGACAAGTAAGGGGAAGATGAAGGGATAAAGCTAGACCTCTGTGGCCCCTCTGCTCTCCCTAGATTTTGAAGTGAAGTATCTGTATCCATGAAAGACTTTGCAGACCTTTGCGTGGCTAGAAGGGCCTCCGACAGCCTGGTAAGAATGGCCTAGCAGAGAACAAGCGAGGCAGCAGCACGAAAGGTTCAGTTCGTACTTGAACGTTGCAGGTTCTTTTTTGTTATTATTTTGACCTGGCTTCGACAAAAGGGGAATTCATGCACACTACAGTTCCTGTCTGCTGGAACCCTCTGGGAACAAGGGATTCATAGTAAAGTTTCAAAAGGAAAACAACTTCTTTCTTTCTTTCTTTCTTTCTTTCTTTCTTTCTTTCTTTCTTTCTTTCTTTCTTTCTTTCTTTCTTTCTTTCTTTCTTTCTTTCTTTCTTTCTCTCTTTCTCTCTTTCTCTCTTTCTCTCTTTCTCTCTTTCTCTCTCTTCTCTCTTTCTCTCTCTCTCTCTCTCTCTCTCTCTCTCTCTCCCTTTCTCCCTTTCTTTCTCCCTTTCTTTCTTTCTCCCTTTCTTTCTCTCTCCCTCTCTCACTCTCTCTCTCTCTCTCTCTCTCTCTCTTTCCTTCCCCTCCCCCCCCCCCCCCCCCCCTTTTCTTCAAATTCATTTGGAGCAGAGCATGGGAAGGAGGAACCACTGCACCAGAAAGGCTGATGCCGGTAGGTAAGGGTCCTGGAACAGGAAGCCCCCCAGCACTGGGCACTGTAGACCTCTTCTTTGTACAGTTATTTTAACAAGTTCATATTAGATATAAATTTCTATTTTTGTAATGGTATCATCTTTTTTTTTTTTTTTTTTTTTTTGTCTTCTTTTCTTTTCGATTTTTTTTTCTTCCACATATTATAGGGCAAATTCATTATGTGGCTGACCAAATGTGCAACATAATAGGGTACTGAATTATTAACTGAGGTGATGACGGCAGAGGGGTGGGGAAGAATGATTGGATAGTATTCAACCAGACTGAGGATTTATCTGAAAAAGCCCTTTTTTTCTTTTCTCTTTTTTTTTTTTTCCTTCTAAAATTCCCCTTTCTTCCCTCAGTCAAGTTATTCACAGCAGACTGAAGAACACAAAGCAAAGGCCCATTCCATTGGTTACCTATTACTGGCAGTACTGGGAATGCCCCACATATTTTCAGTTTAGTCCCAAGACTCTGAATTCTCTGATTCTCTGAGCTGTGACTACAAAGAGAGGGATTGAAGTCTCTTAAAAGCCTTGTTTGGGTAATCATCCAAATAACATAAAAATAAGGAAGGAGAAATGAAACTTTCAGATTTCTCATCTTGCTGCCAGGTTAGATTTTAAGCAGTCTGCTTTCAGCATTACGAATATAAGTCCAAACAAATTAAGTCTGTAGAAGTCTTTCCTTTTGCTTTCTCAGATTGCATGTACCATGAAGAGGGGATGTTCTCATATATAAAGGACAGGGAAATATTTTCAGTCCCTCCCTGTTCAAGGCATACTTGGCATAAAAATCAAATCAGTGTAAGATTTCCTGTAGCACAATTAATATTCATATAACTATTTTTCTCAGCAGAGGTGAAATGAAATAGCTTTATCTGTAGAATAATATTCTTCTTTTTTTTTTTTAATTACAAAAAGAAATGAGAACCTGGCTGTAGTTGTTTTTATTACTCCCAAATAGTCTTCTCACAATTTTAATTTATTGAAATATTAAAATACAATGTAAATTGTTCCTTTTCTACCAGAAGATGCAAAATACTTTTATTTTATCTAGTGTGGGAACTGGCTCCCTTTATGCAAGTCAATCATAATGCTGCATTCATGTAACTATGCAAAGAATTGTAAGAAAGACTCCAGCACTAAGAAGCAGATATTCTCCCCACAGCTGAGGGAGAAGAGGAAGTTCTTAGTCACAATTAAACTAACCAAAACTGGGAATAAAGAGAGTGCCTGTAAGATAAAGGAGAGAATCCTAAGAACAAGAAACATTGCTCTTTCAAAACAAAACAAAAACAACCACCACCAACAGCAAGAATAACAGAAGAAAAAAAAAAGAAAGAAAAGAAAGAAAAGAAAAAAAAATACAAGACATTTAGTAACCCATAAATAAATGAATACGTACTGTTTCACTTGGTATTCAATTAATCTACAGAACTCCAGACAAAAGTATCATAAAGAGCAAAAGAACTTACTGATTTTATGCAAATACATGTACAGAAACATAAGAAAATGCAATAGAAGGGAAATGAACTTCTGTGCTTCAGCACAAAAACCAAATTCTGACTGGAGCAGAGAGCAGACAAACTTGTCAGAGGGACAGGTTAATTTTGTAGGCAGTGTTGACACAACAGTTTAGTTAGCCTGCTCTTAAACTTCCAAAGCACCTCATACTTTCTGCATTTGCATGTACATGTTCTTAGTTTTCTTTAAACTGCAGTTCTGATCTTCCAGGAACATTGGGCCAACATTCCAGACTAGGGCCCTTCCCAGTCTGCCATAGAGACACACACTCACACACACACACACAAAAAAAGGAAGCCACAGCTCTTCAGTTCAAGTCTTGAGCACCATCACCTCCTAATCATTCTCTGTTCATGTGAAAAGTAAGAGGCAAATAGCTGGTAACATCCCATTTTTAATCCATGAGCTGCTCTGCTCAGCGAAATCACGTAGTATCTTCCCCTTAGGTGAAGTAAGGAATGAATGACAGCCAGTACAGCTTGCAGGCACAGGTTTTGTTGTTGGTGGTGATGGTGGTGGTGGGTTTTTGTTTGTTTGTTTATTTTTTGTTTGTTTTTTTGTTTTTAAACACTCCATAAAGTATATAAGTAGTGGACTTAAAATCCTAAGAAAGCCTAGCCTATCATTCTGATATTTAATGGAGAAAGAAAAGGAACTGTAGACATTAAAGTATCACTTGCCACATAGATAAGCTTAATTAACAATAAATCTGGATGCAAATCTTTGGTGCTTGATCAGAAAGCTTAAGGTTAATAAACTAAACAGTTTATTTTGCCATCTTCCAAACCAGCTCACAGTAAGCGTTTTACTCATTCCTTTGGCAAAAACACTGCAAAATAGATATGTGCAATCTAGTTTTAATCATATCAGTCTGCAGGTATAATTTCAGAGAAAGCAAAGAGCTAAATTATTTTTTTATATGCAACAAAGTACAGATATGCTACTGCCTTCCCGTTCCCATTCTTCCCTCGTACCCACCACTTGGTTTCAGTACCTATCTCACATAGCCACTGGGACCTCATCCAATCTCCTGGAAAGCTGAAGTAACTCACTTGAATTCCAACCCGGCAACAAGAGTTTGCTCTGTCTGTTTTGGGCTGATTGACGCTGTGAGTTGGCTTACCTCAGGATTAAACAAGATCAGTCAGACAGTGTGATTTCCAAAGCTGATAAAGGGAGGATTTGAACAAGAAGCAAGACAAAAGGAAGGAAAGAGATGGAGTGAAGTAATGGCTGGGATTCTAACTGTTTTAAACCTCAGGAAACTGGGTAATATATCCTCAGAGAGATCATGGATTTGTGCTTTTCAACTTACTTGAGAAAATTTGCACGAGAGACTCAGAAGACTAGTGGCTGATGATAAACTGACAAGTAAAAGCCATACTGATGATCTCAGTTCAATTGGTTAAAGAAAAACAACTATTCAGGATAAAATCAGGAATGAAGCTGAAAAGCTCATTATGATACTGTAAACATTCATTCTGAGCCTACAGTTTCAATATAGCAGGGAACCCAACTGAAAAAGAATGTAGTAGTATGAGGAAAAGAGGGACAGCTAATGGCAGTGAGAGTTTTAAGATACAGATTAACACATGATGAGAAATCCATTAGCAATAAAACTTTTCAATCTGAAAAATGTGAATATCTGATTACTATGAAGTAAAGAAGTCTATATAAAGAAGTCTATATTATGGAGAAAAATGTAGAAAGAGCGATTTCTTATAGTGTAAAAACAAGGGCCTGCAGAAATAATCAGACAGCACAGTTAAAATATTTTAGTTGCTCCAAAACTAATGCCACCTATTTATTTCCACAGAAACTACAACAGATACAAAGAGCACAATAACATTATCTGACAGAGCAAATTCTCAGGTACAGAACACTTTTTTTCAACGTAGTTAACCAATATTAACTATGTATTTTTGCCAGTGATCAACAAGAGCCTGCACCAATGGAGATGACCCAGTGTTTCACAGCTATTATGGTGTTGGCAATGCTACGAAACTTTTGCTCATGCAGTCCATCTTTCATCAGCCCAAACAAGTCAGAAAGCATTAAATCTGGACTATACAGCGGGTGTTTTAGGGCAGTCCAGCGAAGACTGGCAATGTGTTCCACCATGTTCAGACTGGTATGGGGCTTGGAATTATTGAGTTCCCAGAAAAAGCTTATCTTCTCTGGCCTGACTCTGGGAGTTTGAACATTCAGCTTAGTCTGTGTTGCAGTGTAGTGGTTAGAGTTGATGGTTTGTCCAGGTTCCAGGAAATCCAGAAGGATCACCCCTTTCCTATCCCAAAAGACAGTGCACATCACGTTACTTGTTGAGGGCTGCATCTTGAACTTTTTCTTCAATGGGGAATTCACATGGGCTCCACAGAAGGCCATTTTCACTCTGGTTCATAGCGGTGACACCACATCCCACCACCACAAATGACATGATCCAGGAAACTGTTACCTTCAGACTTGTGTGGGTTCAGTAGGTTCTGCATATTTTTTCTGTTCCTGTGTGAGCATTCATGGCACCCACTTAATGCAAACTTTGTCATATTTCAACATTGTCACCACTGTTACCAATGCATGATATTCAGCTGTGTACACAGTTCCCTGGTCATAAACCACTGATCTGAATGGACGAGCAGATTGGTACGCTTTTCATATCATGGTCTGACAGCTGTTCAAGGCCATTTGGAATGTGGCTGGACTTTAATGCTGCTGTCACCACTGATGAAATGTAGCACCTTCACCTCACTGTGCTCACATCCACAATTTGGTCTCCATCAGTGTTCAGCAAGTATCGATGAATGTCAATGAGTATCATTTTTTACCCATGGAGGAATTCAATTACATGCCTTTGCTTCATATGCATTTCCATGTCAGATGCCATTTTGTCAGACTGCCCCTCTGCTGCGATCTGTCACACTGAAATGAAATGCAATGGAATATTGGTGGAAGTATATTCTGCTATACCACCAACATCTGCCTCTGACATCATGCCAACATAATAAATTAGGAGGCATTACTTTCAGAGCAGCCCTTGTAAATCACAGAACTGCACTCTGACTGCCAACTCTGCCATGGAGGACAGGAATGAGTTAATTCAAAAAACAACCAGACAAAACTACATGGTTACTAGAGGTCATATGAATCACCATTTTCCTAAGTCTTTACTGCCTCTGTACATTTGTTTCCTAAAATTTTCTTTTTTTCTTTTTTTCCCCACTATCCTGCATTCCCTAACAATCATTGATATAGCCCTCCTGCATTCCCTAACTGTCACTGGCATAGCCCTCACTACAGGAAATCTTGTAGATTACAATTTGCAGATTGGATCCAGCTGGTGCACCACCTCAGCCACTGTGTCCTGTGCAGAGGACTTCCGTGTGAGCATTTTCCTTACTTTAACACAACAGTAAACAAAACAGACAGCTTGTCCCTCTGTAAGTAGGTTTTTTTTGATAATTTCAGATACTGTACTAGTTTTACATTCTACAAGCCCCAAGTACTCCTAACCATAAACATCATTCGGTCTCAAGGGAAGGAACAACTCCCCAGATGTGGAGTCAAACTCTGTCTCTGCAGGACTTCCAGTCAACACATTGTCCATCCAGCCCCAAATCTCTTTCTGTCCTTGCTTTCACTAGGTACTGAGCTGATGTACTGTGACTCGACTGACTATTTCTTTCCATTTACAACACTCTCCTCTCTTATATGTTTCCACTCTTTCTGTAATGGTGTAAATGTCTGTCATTTATGTACCTGAACAGTCTGCAATAAGAGCTGAAGGAAATTAATCAAACATTGGGGTATACAAATGAAAAACCTGTCTATTGTAGGACTATTAAATATAATGGAGTAAACAAGTTAAATATAATGGGCTAAACAAGTTTTCGGCTCCAAATGTACTTAAACTGCTGATGTAGGGAGTAAAAAGTCTACCTCATATTTACCGTGTTTTTACCCTAAAAATTTACCAGTGCAGGATGAGTATCAAGGATAGAATGTGACACCAGTAAGGTATTTGGTGTAGTAAACCAGTTCTTCTGTTAATGATTGGACATAACAAAACAATTGTTCCTTTCCTTATGTTTTTTGTTGTTTTTTTTTCCTCCAGCAGCCTAGTAGATCTTTTTTCTTCACTCTATAATCTTGATTAAAATGTGTTAAGAGACATGAGTTAAATTTTCAGCTCTTCCAGAACTGCACAGTAATCATGGAAACATCAGATAGAGCTAAATGATCCATCTAATACCCTCCTTTGCTTTTTTTTTTTTTTTTTTTTTTTAATTTTTAATCCTCTTACGAAATATATAATTACTTTTCACAGCAGTTCATATGGCATGCTACAATACTGATTTGTGGTTATATTCTTTGGTGTAAGTGTCTGACTTAGTAGCAGCTCTGACTATTGTGGCATCTACATCTAATAAAGCAGTTTGGATGAACTACTGTGTCCCAAGCTGCTGTGTCTGGGTCACCAATAATTGACATAAAAGCTTTATCAGAAAACCTAAAATAGATCTGAAAACAGCTCCAGGAGCCCTAGCTGAGATTGTACCCATTACAAAACACATGTTGGAAATACACCAGGTACACCAAGAAAATTTCCTATTCCAGGAAGAGGTTTAGCAGTTGAGAAGACATATGCACACAAAAATAATTTTCCTCATTTAAAAACATACAAAAAATAGGTTTTCTGGGGGGATGTAGATATAGTAGAGCATTATAAACACATCTGAATAAACATTTTCTAAAATTCATTAAATTGCTGAGATGATCATGGCCAGATTTCATTCCTCAGACAAATACATGGATTAATATTTTATTTTTTATCTTATGTTTCTAAAGTCTCTTACTCGATTGAGCTGGAGCAATTTGTTCATTATCTAAGTTATGGGCATTACTTAACATTTCAAGAGAGAAATGCATTTATAAGTAATTTTAAGTAATTTGACAGCATTTAGAAAAACTGAACTTTGCAACTGAAAATGATTTTCAGAAACAAGTCTCTGAGTATTGGTCTGTTGAACATCTTTTAGACACATCTGAAATACATTCCCCCCGGAGGTGAACACTACTCTAGTCATTAGAGAAGGAGTTCTCATGTTCTTTAATGCTAGTTCCTGAGATCATGTCAGTACCTGTACCCATTAAGCCTATCACTTTTCAACTTTACATCAAAATCCTTGATTTTGTTTTTCTGATGTACATTTCCAGCATGCCTGTTTTCATCCTTCTGCATGGGGATCCTCTCCAGATGTCAGCTCACATGTGGGCCAGATATGCAAGCTTTCTCTCTCCCAAGATACTAGCCATTCATAAAAATGAACAAACCTTCCCTAAATGACAAAATACTTCCATCACTGCAGTCTATTTTCATGCAGGATAGTAACAAAAATTTACACTCCTCAATCCTGTATCATGTAGGAGAGGATGGAAAGTATCACAGATAATTCCACAGTGGCAGCAAGCCGCTGTTTCACAATCTTATACTGGCATACTGACAGTCCATGAATTATTTTTAAAGGAAATTAGTGTACCATGAAGAATAAGAAAGCTTCTTAATAGATAACATATGAAAATTCTAGGCTAAAACAGCCTCTAAATCTTTCTCTCACTCCATTTCTTATTAGGAAAAAAAAAAAAAAAAAAAAAAAAAAGGTTTTTCAGTAAGGTTGGAATCTATATATGATGCAATACCTGGAAACAATTTAATTCACATTTTTGGTGCTTTTTTGAAGCTTCTGCATTGAAGCCAGTGGGAGTTTTTCTGATCAAGGCCTTCTTACACAAATGAACAAGTGCAAATATGTTAGGAAAGACTGAACTCCAGAACAGTGAATGATGAATATTTCTCTCCTTTAGGAGAAAAGAACAAACCTCCTGAGACTGGTCAGTAATTCATATTCAGAAGAATTTCTTACTTTCGTCCTAACTGGAAGGCAAATTTATTTGGCAGAATGTTGACTTGAGATCAATTGGGTGTTAACTTCAGGATAAAGTAATGCAAATAGGACCAATTTGAGATACAGAAATAAAAAAAGAAAAACAAAGCAAAACTACCTCCCACCAATAAAAACAAACAAACAAACAAACAAAATTTAAAAAATATTGGACCTACTGTCCTGAAGGGGCAATATATTTTATACTGTATTTTCTGATCCTTTGCCAATTTCAAATTTAATAATACATTTGAAACTGTCGATGTCCTTCAGAAATTTAAGTCACATTTGTTTTGACAGATTTAGCATTAGCTCCAATAAGAGGAATAGGTCTCTAAGGAAAGATTTAGGAAGATTTGATATGTATGAATGTTTATGATCTAAATTCAAAATAAGAAATAGCATTAGAGACCAGCCAATAACAGGAAGATTTTCTAAGGGTGCAGAACCATGTGGGATGCATGCTTGAATATGATGAACCAAAAAGAAGCACCGGGAAGAAACAGTTTACATAGTAGAGGGATACATATATCAAGATGCACACCTTTTGAAGATGTCACTTCGGATTGTACTACGGTAGGATTCCTTACAGTGGAGTAGACTTGCTTCCCCATAAACAGTCACTTCTGTGTAACTATTCTGTGCCTTTTGTTCAAGGACTTATTTTCCCCAACTAATTGTTTAATTATTGTTTCAACAAGAAAATTACCAAGGGCCCCAGGACCTGATCTCTAGAGGATAAAAGTAATGTACTCTTTGGTTTCTGCCCCATACTGTAGCCAGTATCCATATTACTGACAAGTAGTATAAGAGGATTATTTTTATGTACCAAAGAGGTATTGATACTTTTGACTTACTATAGCCTCAGGTCCAAATCCTCAAAGTTGCTTACATTATTAACTCCCACTGATTTTAATGAGTAAAGTTACTTGTATTATTTAAAACTAGCTTCCTTGCACAAGAAGGTATAGAAATAGAGTGAAGTTAGTCAAACCCCGACTGTGGCTATAACTGACCATTTATGCATGTGTAATGATGTGAAGGTCTATTTAAAATAGATCTAGTTGGTTAGGTGCATAAGTCTATGACCAGGACTGATGTATAGTCAACTCTATGACCACGAAGGGCATGATCTGGCAAGAATCTGCCACTGAAGCTTATATGCAAAGGTGCAATAAATGACAGAGAACAGCAGTGTGTTGTTACACGTGGGAAACAAGCACCCTCCCCTTTTACCTAAGAATAGAAATTACTGTCAGAACCATTTGTGGAATCTGCCTCTAGTACAAAGCCTCTATGCACGCTGCAAGCATTTCCAAACACAACCACAAGCCCTATTCCCCTAAAGAAAATGTACAGGATCACCCAGCAATGGCTTACCTGATAAAGTTAGAATTATATCTGAACTACCCATTATAAACAAATATGAAAATAATGGTCAAACCCTTATCTCTAATGTTTCTGTTCCTGAGAAACTTCAGAAGTGATTTTTAGAGTAGTAAAGTCAATTAGTACTATGTTGTATTCCCTATTAAGGTAAATATGAGCTGAACTCCTGGAAACCTATACAGAGGGTAGTTCTCTCAGTTCATGATGCACATCCTCCTGCTGCAGCTTTGGACTGCAAAGAGTCAAAGCTATCTACACTTGTTGTACCTGTATAAGCCTGTCATAGATAATGTGCCACACCTGTTGAGTTTTTGAATTTCTTCACACTTCTATATACCCCTTAGCTCTATAGTGATGCTATCTAACATAATTCTTTCTTCATTAGGACCTCAAATATCTGTTCCCACAGCAGAGGGACCTCATCTCTCATCTGCATAAACAAATATTTTCCCTTTGATGATTTCTGTGGAAACAAGGGCAGCGAGGTTCTCTTGCAACAAGTTGCACTGCTCATAGAGGCCCTATAGAGTGAGACTGCTGCAGCTGTGCATGTTAGCCCTAACAGTGAATACCAGTCTATCTCAGCAGTTACCAGTGAGTACAGATGGAGTACTTGTTCATCCAGAGGAGGCTGGGAACAAGGAGCAAAATGAAAAGAAATTGAAGTTTGCTGTTTTGCCCTATGTTTTTATTCATAATTTTCAAAAATGACAGTTTTACCTACATCAACGTGAAATGTTGCAATGGACCACCAGGTACATTTAATACTCTTTAAACCTGCTTTTAACATTGTATTGTTAAAACATTTTCAGTTAATGCCCGAAGAATTTCAGAAGTATCTCATTAAAATGAAGAGTTGCAATCTAGGACTCACTGTTTAAATCAACAGTTCATGTTCTTCTTCACTGTGGGTACTTGAAATTTACAGATACAGACAAGCATGACTTGAGTCATGCTATTCATCATAGAATTAGACATGTATGAAGGTGTCTGCAGGACTGGGTCTACATCATCTAGTGATTAGAAAACAGTGGCCTCTGGGTCTCAATTAAACATGGCTCCAGCAGCACTAATCAATGCATAAGGGGTGTGGTCTGAAGCTGAGATCATGTCTGCAGCACAAGGTATGGCTGACATCACTGTGCCAAACTGAGGTGTGAGCACCCTATGCTAGCTGAATCCCCCAGTTTACCTGCAGCGAGGACAGCACTACTGTTCTTTTTCCAGTCTAATTTATTTCTGTTGGGAACAAGCGGGGGAGAGAAAAAGGAGTAAATCAAAGCTTGGAAATGGATGGCAATTGCACATATGGAACTACTATCATGACACCTGGCCAGGAGCAGGATGCTCTGCTCTTGATGATTTTGATAGGTAACTGGGGTAAAGGTTGCATCTCTTCAGCAGTCCCAGTGATAAGCCTTACCAATACAAACAAGGCTACAAGGCTGGTATAGCCTGCTGCAGATGACGCTTTTTTTTTTTTTTTTCTTCCAGAGCAGTATATACTTACAGCTGCATACTAGTTTAGACACAGTTTTAGTTAATTAATGCCTGAAAAGCACTGAAATTGAAAGGTGTTATGCAAATGCAAAATATTTGTCAGATGCAAAGCCTGAATTCATTTTTTTTCAGAGAAATGTTTGTTTTGTTTTGTTTTTGTGCATTTGCAAATGATTTGTTACTTCTGTTTGCTGTTGTAAAATATTCCTATTACCACCCTGTCTTTCTTTATTGTCTGCTTTTTGGTCTCCAAGAAATTTCTTAAATGGTATACATGCAAATTTCAGCTTACAGATGTGCAAATTACATAGATGCTTTCCATCCTTCATAGGCTGCATGCTGCAAAAAGGATGTAGATTTCGAATCTGCATGCTGGCATAGTACTGAAACCACAGCTCACTGAATTCATATTATGGTTCTAAAGATAACTAACACATCAAGAGCAATTAAATCTAACTTTTTTTTTTTTTTATGATTTACTCATAAATGGTGATGCCAAGCACCTTATATATGAATAATAAATTTAAGTAAAAATAGTTCTTTTGCTCTGCTTAATGAAATTTTCCGAAGAAGGGAGATAAGTAAAAATAATAAACAAATATAGGAAAGACTTCTACAAAATGGAGGTCATGATTGTTTTTTCTCATGCTACAGCAGAGCTGTGGAAGACTGTCAGTGACTCCTGAGGC
Organism: Gallus gallus; assembly: GCF_016699485.2. Lineage (NCBI taxonomy): Eukaryota > Metazoa > Chordata > Aves > Galliformes > Phasianidae > Gallus > Gallus gallus. The sequence goes on from NC_052532.1 coordinate 42,222,417, forward strand.
TTTTTCTTATGAAAACAGAAAGGTTACTGATAGTTAGGAAACCTGTTATGGTCTCCTAGTGAGGAACCTGTATCAGGCTAAATCGAAGGTATTAGCATGATCTCACTGATTTACAGTAATCATAACATGTTGCTTCTCTACTGTGCACAAAGGAAATATTCCTCTGCATTTTTAACGCAAGGTAGTTTCATGGCTGTATGATTTCTAAGTAACTAGTTAAACTGAAACTGCCTCTTGGGTACAAGGAAACAGCATGATTATTTAAGAAATTTGTGAAAGTGGCCTAAGAGACAAAATAGAATAATTTCAATAATTTCACAATGCACGGTCCAATTCCTACTGACATTATATATCTAAACTAGTGCAATATAACAATGAATACTACATATATTTGGTTGCCGTGTTCCAGGGAAAACTGAAGAACAATTGTTGACAAAATCAGAATATTGTTGGAAAAAAAACAGTCACCCTTCTGAATTCAGATCAATTTCATTTCACCCTTTCAATTTAGCACAAAATTTCCAAGCAGAATTACTCTGATAAACAGTGAATCACACGAATATGCAGTCTTCAGTAGAGTTACATCAGGCTGTTCACCCATGTCCATTGTATATATTACATGCTGAAAGTTGCATTAAAATATTCATGGTTCACTGGAGACAAATGAAAAATTGATTAAGTTGGGTATTTGGAGAAAATGTGTAATCGAGAAATGACAAAAATGCAGTCTGGCCTGGGGATGCACTGCTGAGAGGTGAAAGTAAACAGGAGGTGTCCAAAGCATAACTCCCATGACACACTGTGGTAGCACTTCTAAACTGCACTACTCGCTAGTATGAAGATACCAGTAAAAGAGAAAAAAAGAAAAAGGAATGTAGGGATAGGAGGAAAGATAGTTTTCTTCCAGCCTATTTTATCCAAAATAACTTCTCCTAAACAATCCCACAAATAGCTACGTACATATATAACTGAAAGGTTCATGATTTTAGCAGTTCATAACAGTTTTAGCTGCATATACATATAGCTGTATATATTCCATACTTGCTTTACAGTCATAAAGACAGAATCTATTTTGCTAGCAGAAGTGTTAGGGAGTCTCAATGTCTCAAAAATGTAATGACTATGTTTAAAAAAGAAATAATTAAAAGAAGAAATAAGACTTTAGATCATTCTATTGAGATGATAACACCTAAAATGTTCTGTGATTGGAGAACTGTTCTCCTTTGGGGTACTAAGATGTTGTTGCTGTTTGAAGTGTCAAAGTATCATGAATAAAAGCCTTGCCAAACATGTAGTCCTCAGAAGTAGAGTCTGCGCAGAATGCCACTTTCACAGCTTCTGATGCTGGAACTTTAAAACTTAAATAAATGTTTTCTTAGCCATTAGATGTATGAGTCTGTGCTGATTTGCAGCTCATTGCAAAATGTGTAACAGATTTGCTCTGTATTAAAAAATAAAGTCTGATTCAGATAATAATATGATTGCTTATAGTTTTATTTTTGTTTTCTACAACAGTAAATTTGAGTATCATTTCATTGGATCTCTAATGTTTCCTTAAAGTGCACCACCTCACAAATTTCAAATATCATACAACAGAATGCCTAAAAAAGATGGTGTTTAGAAGAGAGGGGATGCTTAATGTTTTATTTACTTAGGAATGATCCAGTGTGTGAAATGTCTTCCCTGACTTCTGAGTTTTTTTATGACCAGCATAGCTGGTCTGCAGGGTCTTAAGATTTTCAGCATATGAACACAGCACTAAAATTTGATCATCACTGTCCTGACTAAACTAAACAAAAAAGCCTAGACATATTTTGCAACTAAGAAAGTGACACTACAGGCTTAAACTACCTGAGAAATTCATCTGCACTCTCTGCTTTATGCTTCAGATGTTCTTCTACTTTGCTTGAGCTGACATGATAGAAATTAATGTTACCAGTTTTTTGTCAAGCAAATTAACTTAAACTGCTGGTAGCCAAACTGCTGCTTTGCAGCAAAAGCAGCAAAGCAGCTTAAATCAACTAAATTTGCAGTTGATATGATGAACTAGCATCTTGAGCCAGTGTACTGTTTAAAAATTTTGTCTTGTGAAATAATTCCTAGGTGAATGAATCTTGAATGATGCATCTTCCAGTTCCATACTTGTTACATCTCCTGCAAGGATACAACATCCGTCTTCTCCGCAAAAAAAAAACAAAAAACAAACAAAAAAAAACCCAACACATAAACACAGAAATCTCAGACAAATTAATACATTTAATATCAAAATACAAACAGCCTAAATTGGATCTAATTTATTCTCACTGTGCTTATTTTTGTTTCTAAGGCATAAGACTGCTATGACTATGACTGCTATGAAACAATGGCTCTTCCATATTATAGTCTCCAGTATCTTCTATGGCAGAGTGGTTTTCTCCTCTTCGGTGCTTACAGCTTTTGTGCTAGTTGTCATCCACATGTAGAGATGATAGTTTTATGTTACAGTGATGAAGTAAATAAAGGTTCGTATATCTGTTCTTTAATGAATTTACCATTTGCCTGATACCATTTCACTATCTTCAGATGCCTCACAGTTGTGAATAGAGATGATTTGTGGGCCTGGATAGACTGTTTAAATCACGTTGAGGGCAAGTGAGATTCCCAAGTGGACCAACTCTAATGAAGAGCTATGCATGTTTTCTCTAGCTGAGAAATACTTAGGAAGCAAAAAGGAGAGAAAGAGGTCTAAGAAGAATTTGTTTTCCTTATAAAAGCTTTTCTGGAACATTCCTTTTCAAGAGTGATCTTTCTTATCAAGAAAAACTTCATATGAAGATGACTTGTAGAAGACAAGGTGATTTAAGGCATTAATTCTTAAAAGGCTTAAAAATACTAGTATGTAAGGAATAGAAGAAACTAAAGATGTAGGAAAGAGTTAGAAAAAGCAAATACAGGAACATTTGGGAAACAGAAGATAGTTTAGTTCTACTGAGGAAAAAAAAAAAAAAAAAGTAATTGTCCAAACTCAGTTGTGCCTGATCCAGGACATCTGAAGATAACATGAGAACATTCAACAGGATGAAAAAACAAAGACTTTTAATACTGAAGTTTCTGTTATTACATTTCTCTTGGAAAAAACAAAATGAACAACAACAACTACAACAAAATGACAACGACGAAACAGGTGAAAACAGTGCAATTATAAGAAATATTATGGCTCATACCATAACATACAGTCATTTCCTTGGAATCATGATTATTAGAATTCCAGGGTTATTATTTTTTATTTTAAAGCAATTAGGTGATCTTTTTTAATGACAGGGAAACTGGCAATTGCTCTCTTCCTGAAGAAAAAATTAAAACGTCATTTCTATAAATTCCAGTTACATAAGAATATGGGCAATTACACTATTGAGGAAATCTGTGACAGAGAGTAGGCACTAGAAAATACCTATGAAATATGATTCTCATTCATAGAGCTGCCTGAACTGCAGAACACCCACAGAGCAAAATCAGCTGCAGATTGGTCTGTCTACATCACGGAAATAATAGAAAATGGGACTGGAGGGGAATGTGAGTGGCCATCTAACCTCCGTGCTAAGGCAGATGAGCTGTAGCTGAAACTTTCTGTCAGACTAGGATAACCCACACAATGTGATACATATCTCCTTCCTTCCTTCCTTCCTTCCTTCCTCCCTTCCCTCCTTCCTCCCTTCCCTCCTTCCTTCCTTCTTCCCTTCCTCCCTTCCTCCCTTCCTCCCTTCCCTCCTTCCCTCCTTCCCTCCTTCCCTCCTTCCCTCCTTCCCTCCTTCCTTCCTTCCTTCCTTCCTTCCTTCCTTCCTTCTTTCCTTCCTTCCTTCCTTCCTTCCTTCCTTCCTTCCTTCCTTCCTTCCTTCCCCTGCCCTGCCCTGCCCTGCCCTGCCCTGCCCTGCCCTTCCTTCTTAGTAAGGCAGAAAATGTGTTCCCACCAATACGCAAAAAACAGAGCTAATACCACTGGAAGGCACTCAGCTGTATTTTTGCATGCATTTATATATCTACAAAAAAAAAAAAAAAAAAAAAAAACTTACAAATTTAAATTTTATCCCGCTACAAATTCTGATTCAGGGAAAAAAGAATTCAGTTAATTGAATTCTTCCCACCAGGCATTCCCTGTAGCAGGGTTTTGAAATTTCTACAGGTTTTCTGTTTCGGAGGTATCTGTTTCATGGCATAGACAGGCATAGAAGGTAGAAAAGGACAGAGACACCCATCACTGTTTGTATTTCAAAGAAAACTTTCTATAGTGAAGAGAACATTCATGCTAGCAGAATTCTACTAGAGTGTGTTCTTGCTATATATGGCACGTGCATCCATCCTTAAATATATTCACAGAGACCAAAATATTCTGCATTGTAATATCTCTATTCAACAGATGGAGCATTTGTCTGTATCTGAGACAAATTACGCTACGAGCAGCGCTGCGATGGAGGCTGATGCTAGTCTTCAGCTCTTCATATGCACACTCCATGTTAAAGATTAACCTGCCCTACCCTCTACTTCAGACCATATCCGTGCCTTTTATTTTTTTTACGGCTGGTCTCTAGGCGGCAGATGACAGACCGGTACAGTCCGTGACAGCTCCCAGCCCCTCGCTGCTACCTCGCCCGTCCCGGGGCACCGCCGTCCACCCCATGCTGACTGCGCTTCGTCCCGCGGTGCCCCGCGGCTTTTGCGCTCGTGCGCTCCGGGCTCTGGCCGCGGAGCCCGCTCTTAGTGGGTTGTCTAACCAATGTTGTGAAATTCAAGCAGAACACCTACACCTTTGGATAAACGTCTTGAGGTAGCGCTTACTCTCCTTGAAACAATAGCTGTTGTCTCTCTTCTCGGAAGGGGTAGTCTGGTTGTGGCGGACGTTAGCATTTCTTTGCACCTATGAAAAACCTTTATCAAATGACTTTCCCGTTATCTCTCCCTCTCACTCAGACTTCATTTGTTCATCTGTCCATCCCCCCCCCACCCCCCCCTCCCGCCCCGTACTCCCCTATGCTGCAGGGAAAGCCAAACCAGACGACAAAGCGCATCCCGCGGCGGCCGCACGAGGTGTTCGCGTCTCGGCGCAGCCCGTGACCTGGCGCGTCGCACGCGCAGGTGTCCGAGCAACTGCGGAAACTTTTTCTTTTCATAAATAATTATCACATCTGTAGATGGGGGCTTTTCGAGCTCGGCGGGAAGGTCGCTGCCGGGATACGAGCACTCAGGCGCGTAGGTGGGAGTGGGGATGCTGCGCGCCCCGCTGCGCGCCCCGTGGGGCTCCGCGTGCGTCAGGCGGGAGGTGGCGTCAGTGGCGGCGGGCGCGGAGCAGCGGAGGGGGGCAGCGGGAGCGAGGGGGGGAAGGAAGAGGAGGAGGGGGGAGGGTGAGGGGGAGGGGGGAGGGCGCTTCATCATGAGGCGATGGCGGCACCGCCGTGACATCACCCCGAGGCTTATATAGTTGGGGAAGGGTCCGGGTCCCCCATCTGGTGCCTGCGGCCGCTCGCCAGTGCGTGTGCTGAGGCGCGGAGCGGCGGTGCTCTCTCTGTGTCTGTCTGTCTCTCTCTCCGTCTCTCCCCAGGATTTATGGACTTTACTTTCTAGAGAGCGGCGCGACAAGGATGAGAGCCCAGCTGGTGTGCGTGGTGTTGCTGGCCTTGGCCTCCTGCAGCCTCTGCTCAGGTAAGCCCCGCCGCGCCCTGCGCCCCGATCCTCCGTGCGGCGGGCAGTACCACGCGGCCGACCGCTCCCTCAGCCTCGAGCGAGACCGAACGGGGCGGGGTGCCCTCACCTCGGTCTGACGCGGCTGTGCCCTGCGGGTGCCTACGGATCGCACTGAGTGGGCTCTGTCCAGCATCACACTGTCCATCATTCCTGTAACTTACTCCCTATCTGAAAACCATTCCTCTCAGCAGCATCACTACCACGGTTGTTAGTGGAGAGCGGTCATTGAGAAACGTCGATCTAGACTGTCCCATTAATTATGTTGCTACATTTGTGATATTTGAATCCCAGGTATTTCCAAGCTATCATAGATACTGTGTTTTCTTCTTCTTCCTTCTGTCAAAGTCCAAATCAGCATGACTATATATGTACCATAGTCACTTTTTAGTAGCTGAAGTACAGTTTTAGGATTCTGGGGGAAAAAAAAAAAAAAATCACTAGTAACGGTATCAAAATGACAAAAAAATGCTGGTCACAAAGATGCTGATCACAAAATAGGATATTAGATGTAAATGCATTTCTGCTCTAAGATCAGTTGCTTTAGAAACCTAAAAAATAGGGTCATATATGAAAATGCACCTCCAGCTCATTTGGAAAGTGACATAGCTAAGTGTGTGTCATTTAGATCATCAGTTTATGACCAAAATAAATAAATAAATAAATAAATAAATAAAATAAAAATTGTGGGAATTAAACAGGTGTACAGTGACAGATGCATTGCAGAATAGGCTTCAAAATCCAATCTCACTGGTGTACAAATTACTGCTACTTGTAAGTCCATGAAAGGTAAAAAGTAGATTTACAAGTAGATTAATTTTTCAGCTTCAGTATCGAGGAGGACTCAGAATTCCTTGTTTTGGATGCAAGTTCCCAATGTGCATTCCCCCACAGAAGCAAAATGTAACACATTTAAATTTGTATTTTGTTATGGCATAAGCATAATCATTTTGCCTGCTTTACAGAGCTGGTGTTTTTAGGGACAGGTCCAAAAGTTTATTATTTTCTTGGCATATTTATGTAGCTTTTTAAGCAAAAACATGACTAATATTTTCAATGAGGCAATTTAAAATTCATAAACCACAAAAGTCAAAGATTCCAGTGGAAATTAAAATAGACTTATGTGAAAAAGAAGCAAAATTGTATGTGTAACTGACATGATGGTTCATGTGCTTGAAAATTTGGAATTATATGTAAATGAGAAATGTCATAGAGAAGTTTCTGTTGAAAAGCCAAATCAGTTTTTACTAATGTGGACAATCAAGTCATTAGGAAAATGATCAGTCATTTTAGTTTTCTTTTGGAAATATTTGCCCTCAGGGGAAAGTGTGTTGTAATAGAAGACAACTGTTTCTTTAGAATGTAAATACATAGAAAGAAGCTATATTTCCTACCAATAATAAGGTAAGCATAAAAAAAGACAGCTAAGTGTGTGGCATTTCCTCAGATTTGAACAATAATCTGTAGCCAGATTTCTCTCTTGAGTGTTTGCTCTTTTTCTGTTTTTACCCATCATCTGCCTCTGTCAGTCCTGAATTATCTGGATGTGCTCCCTTTTCCTACAGGCTTTGCTTCATTCTTCACTATATAAACAGCTTCTTAAGTAATATCCTCCGGACTTCTTTTCTCATTCAAAATGTTTCTTAATGCCCATCTATTCAGCAGGCTTTCCATTTCTGCATCTGTCTTCCACCCTTGGTGGTGGGGAAACTATATTATGTTCTATATAGCTTTTACAGGGTCCTAACCAGATGCGAGTCATTTCAGTGCCCCAGAATACAGCAAATCATGAAGCTGTCACACATGCACTGTTCACCCCTTTGCAAAAGCTGTTAGTATCAGTAGTCAAAATTCAGCCTAGGTGAACACATGCTGCCAGCAGAAAGAACTTCATCACTGGTGAAGCTATTGAGAAACTAGGTAATGATGAAAAGAAGTAGTGCTGAAAGGGCTGAAAGGCATTAGTCTATAGAGAAGTTGTTAGTGACATGCTGCAGTACTGCTGTCCAGTCTTTATCAATATTTTCAGTAACAATTTTAAAGTAAAAACAATAAGTGTAGCGTACTAGTAATACAAAGCTGAACATCAGCATCACTACAGAGGAAGACTGACATAAGGCACAGACATTTTTTTGTGACACTAATATGAATGGGAAGCAGTACAGCTATGCAAAGTGATTGTTTAGGAAATAATATTCACTTCTATTAAAAACTCCTTTTAGCAGAAGCACAACTGGTTGAAATGTCTGAGGAGACGAAGAATTTGGTGATTCTATCTGACCTTACTTGTATTAGGAGATGCTAAGATTTTTCAGATATGAAAGAAGCAAAAGCCAAAAATGTTCCAGAAAGCTACTTCCTTAGAAAGTAGTAAGCATGAAGGTGGTTAAGAACTGAGGCTTCTGATCTCGCTTTTGCTGTACTGTGCTGAGATCAAATCAGGCACAGAAGATGGTCAGTCTGATGACTTGGTGAGAGCAGACTAGATCAGAGACAGGCAGTCTAATAGATCTGAACATAGCCTTTCAGCAAAGAAATGTTAGTAGAGTTTCCAGAGGAATGGCTTATTTCCAATAGGCTGTAGTAGAGACACAGTGACTTTGCATTAATTTGCCGGTCATCACTTAAAAACACCTTGAAGATCCAAGTTGAGAAAGGTTGCGATTTCTCCCAGAAAACTGCAGCTAAGTAAATGTTAGTAGAGGTGAGGAGTAGTAATTATGAAAATCAGACTGATTTTGAATGAAGAAAATTGCACCAGTTTTTGTACTAAAATGGCTGAAGATTAGTGGGCCTGTCTAGGAGCAGACAGTGAATTCTTTTGTACAGGTCAATAAGCTTGATCGTGCTTTGAAATGTAGTGAATATCCATTTGAAAATAAACTTTTGGTACCAAAAATCTCCTCAAAGTCCCATTAGAACACATTGCTGTGAATCTACTTTTATTACTGTTCTTTTTCTCCCCCAAAAACTCATTTGCATATCTACATTTTACTTGCTGAATTCAAATGTCCATGATTTACGATGAAATAATAAACATATGTTACTGGTTTATTCCTAGATTCAGAAGAGGAAATGAAAGCATTAGAAGCAGATTTATTGACCAATATGTATACATCAAAGGTAATTATTTTCCCTCTTTTAGCTGATGGTTAGAAAGCAAATGAATTCTCATTACAAACCTGAAAGTCTTTACACAAAGTAATAACCTATGGTCCAGACCTGAAAGTTCAGTGCTAGACATTGCTTTAGTGCAAGATTTTCTCAGTTCAAAGGAAATTAAAAATGTTGATGTGACACACAAAAAAAGTGTTCCTCATGTGTAAAGTTGATACTTTCATTAAACTGTCAAAAATGTGTAGAGGGATAAATTTATAAGGGGAAGTGTTTTTCCAATAAGATTATGCCTGCTGAAAGCTAAATTAACCTTTAGTCAAATCTCTAAGTGAGATTTTTGTGTGGAACTTTTTTCTATGTGCATATAAAATTAAGACAGTCATAAAGCAAAATCTGTTAATACATATGCTGATTTTGGTTTAGGAATTTCATTTTAATGTTAGTACAAGAACATGGGGACATGACTATGAAGCTATTAATCTGGTAAATGACATTTCCTTGACAAGTAGCCAGACTGTGAATGATGTACACGCTATTTAAAACAAGTAGACGAAAGTTCTGTTCCAAACTCATACTAACGTAGGTGAAGTAGCAAGTGTTGCACATATGTATTGAACAGGCTGACAGACACTTTCTCAGCACTGTTATTTTCCACAAATGATCTAAGAAATATATATGTCTAGTGTTTCTTCAGCAATATTTTGAAGAAAAAACTCTGAAACAAGATTTATAGGCTCAAAGTTAAATGATGTACTTCTTGGTGCTTGATTTCACTGGAAAATAAAATCAGATTTTACTGAAAATTAAAAAAAAAATCATAAGCCAATGGCTAGTTGTAAAAAAAAGAAAGAAAAAATATGCCTGCAACACTTATATATTGTATTTTCTTATATGTGAGCTTTTTCACAGTATCATTTGAATAAACCAAGATAAGAAATGAGGCTGGAAAATACACTGTTCTGGTCTGGTCTGGCAGTTCTTAAGTTCCCACGTTCTTTACTGGCATGGTAGATCGCAAACAAACCTGTTTGCCACTGGCTTCTCTAAAATAAGGAAAGATTTAATAGAGATTATTTCCCAGAGACAAATTTTAATGTTCTTTAAATAGTTCTTTCTCTGCCTGCCAAACCATAATATGTCCTGAGAGAAAACCCTGAAGCTATTCTATTGCTGCTACTGATTTGAGCGCAACTGTGACCATAAATTCCACTTCCATCTTTTCTTCTCTTTTACCGTAGAGTGCAATCTCAGGTAACTAAAAATGCCCAAATGCAGTGCACCTGTTGATAATACAAAGATGGTTGTTATATACTATTACATGTGGTTTTACATCATGTAACTTACTTTTTAATGACTTTATGGTATATATACTGCAAGTGAAGCAACATCTGAAGTTGATAGAAACAATAGATGATGGAGACATTTTAATTCTAAATGATATAATTTTAAATCACTATTTCAAATTAATTAGTATAAAATGTACCCTTTCTTGACAATAAAAGGCATAGTGGAACCACACAAAAGGCGTATGAAACGACTTCTACAAGAGATAGATAATTATTCCATTCATTACTGAAATAATGAATTATTATTATCATCTTTTTTTTTTTTTTTTTTGGCCTCTGCTAGTTTTTAATCTTCATTAGAACAGAACCATGGTTCTGACTTGATAGACTAATTTTAGGATGGTATGTATGATAACTGACTGGCTTTGTGCCTGAGATTAGTCTCCAATTGAGGGCAATTACCATTAAATTGTATTAATCATCTTTAACACTGACTTGGTAATCAACAGCAAGGGAAATCCAGCCAATTTAAACAGACTCCATGGTTCTCATCAATAAAATGGAATGAAAAAAGAAGGAAAAGAAAGTGTTTACGAAAGCCCAGATCTGAAAGTGCAGTAAAATGCAGCAAAAACACTTATGTTTCTGGTATTTCACAGAAAAAATTCTAGCTAAATAGGTATTTGTGAGGTATGGTATCAAATCTATGCAATATTATGGAAATATGCTTTTTTATCATATTTTGACTTCACAGGCTCTTGACAAGTGTCTACTGGTCTTTCTCAAACTACTCTTTAAAGTCACCCATGTACTGAATACCTCTCCATATTTAAAAAATTACATTCATGCTTTCATGAGATTGCCTTCAACAATTAATATAGCTTATCACCTTTCCGTGCTGTTACACCTCAAAGAAGATACAGGGATCAGACAAGACCCTAAAAAGCTTTATATATCTTCCTTGTAAGATAAAGTCCAAGGAGTCTTTTGGAAGATTTAGTAAGATAACATAACCTGAAGTATCACGAATATGCAAATGATTACCTGCTGACTGTCTTTTGCATCAAAAAGATAGATGTACTCCCAGCACCTTACATGCTAACATGAATCCATCATTTGCCTGAAGACTGTCTTAAACTCAGTCAGGACTGAAATGCTATTAGTTCAAAGGGAAAAAAAAAAAAAAAAAGTTTATTTGACGGAATCATCATAACTAGAATACACATTTGAGATCCCTACTTACATAAATTTTATGAAATCTTGAACCCTCTGAGCTTGAATGCCTGTTTGTAACTGTATATACCTAGAAAGTTTAACTTTCATATCAGGCAGATGAGGCTGCAGCTGCCTAAGAGTTTCTGACTTCCCAACTCAGTTATTACATGCAAGTCCTTATATTTATAGGCATTAATATACATCACAGAAGAACTTAGGCAGTAATTTACATGCTTAAAGGCAGAAAAAATTATTCCTACTGCTCCATTCTGAACAAAATTCAATTACTCTTCCGAAAAGGAACCACTGAAGCACCTATCTAGGGACAGTGCAGACCCACTGACGTAATGCATTTTATACCCCTGATACTTTCACATATCCCTCAGTGTATTACTGAAGTTATCTGGATACCTTGTGTGTTATTAACACTGTTGGAAAACAGGTGATCTCCCTGTCTTATTCTGTGTAGAGGAAGTGATTAAACAAAACTAAGGACAGTGAAGTGCACCAGAAAAGGCACTGTAACAAGCCTTCTGTTCTCTGCATTATATCTCAGAAATTCTGTAAGCTAAGTCCAAGTGTTTTATCTAGCTGTTCAGTACCTTGAATTTTGCTTGGTCATGAATCTTTTTCACCTGCTTTCACTAGATAAAGGCAAAATAATAATAAGCAGAGAACTGAATATTTGTATTTATTTTATTTTTATCAACATTTTGAAGGTATTCATTACAAAACAGAAACAGCAAAAATTATATTAAAATGTATTGGAGCATCATTCAACCAGAAATGGAAAGAAAAAAGTATGTATATTATCACTTGAGATTCTCTGTAATTTTTACAGGAAAAATGCATTGTCAAAGAGGGAAATATTTTCAAGATTATTTTAGTTTATTAGACAATTTTGAGTTCACTTTCAGTATGTAGAAAGGTACAGGAAACCATATATCTGAGTCATATTTCAGAAGTGGAAATGCATATATCATATTCACTTCATGAATTCTTCATCATTAATAAATTTTAATTCTGATTCATATGGCAGTCTCTTTTGTTCCACCAGGTGCCTCCCAGATTTTTTCAAGTTAATCTTCAAAACAATTTATTCCTTCTTGGCAGATATAATTTCTTTGATCTCTCATGTAGGTGTTTTTCCAAAACATACCTTGAGCAACTGTAGTTGGTATTGCTTAGACCTCTGTGGAAAATATTTCACACATTGAATGTCTACTTGAACATTTGTGTTACAGTCATCTGAAACTGTATTTTTGCATGGTGTTTTTTTTTGTTGTTGTTGTTGGTTTGTTTGTTTTGCTTTTGTTTATTTATTTATTTTTTAGCATACCCACTTCAGTGATTTTCCATAAACTATAAAACAAAGCTGTGTGGTTGTAATACTTGCTGTAATAGTGAAGTAGATTATAAGAAAGTAACACGCCTTCTCTGTTCAGAAACTGGACATGATCTAGTGAAGTCTGTGTTCAGTTAAAAAATTATTTCACTCTTGACTGAAGTCCTTAATGCTTTATAGTCTTATTCTGGGAGCTGGCAGCAGTGTAAGTCAGAAGCATGCGTATCCAAGTGAAAATACTTTGAAGTGATGCATGATATTAATGAGAATTAGACTCCTTTAACTAACAAAGTATGCTTGCATTCAGCATTGTAAGATTTTTTCTCTAACCTCATAAGTAGCAGCCAAGACCAATTGCACATAATGGAGGCTGCAATTAAGTATTTTGCTAATATATAGAGAAATGTTCCTTAAAAAAAAGACATACATCAAGGTAACATAAAATAATAACTTCAGATCAAAAAGATTCTAAAAGTTAAGCAGGAAAGCATAATAAATTTGTCTAGTCCTTTTCTTTTCCAGTCCTAACCATCAGCATAGTTTTATTTTCAACTCAGAATTCTCACTTGCTCACGCAGTACTGCTCCTGGATTTTATTCTTCATTGCAGTTTAGCTGGGGAAGCTCTAGTTCGTATTTATTTCATATACAAGAAGAAAGAATTGTATTGGAAAAGGCTCCTCATTTGGCAAGAAAAGCTCTGTATTTGCATTTCACAATTTTTTTAAAACAGAGTAAAGATTCTGAAACTTCAATGGACAGTTGCTTTTTGGCTAAATTAACTTTTGTTAATTAAATCAGGCATTCTGTGAAGATGTCAATTTTGTTTTGAAAATCTACATTTTCTTTCTTTTAGCTTAAAATATAGTTGCAAATATGCACAAATTTTGCATATAATAACTCTTTGTTAGAAAATTTCCTTAAACAAACAACAAGTTGTATGATTACCCAATATTCAGCTAGTAAAAACTGCATCCACACACTTACTTAATGCTGTTGGTGAGTAAAAGGCAATGTCTGTACTAATGAAATACCTGTATTTAACTTAACACATGCAGGATGAAGAAACATTTCTGTTCATAGGTAGATTATACTCCTAATATATGCCTCGAGGGCATTAATTGCCATTAATAAACATGAATTTGCTATTTGACTTTTGATTGGTGATTGCTGTGTCACTGGTTCTACTTGAATGAAACTAATCTCTATATTCAGCACTAAGAGGAATACAATTTAGAAGAAATACTGACTAGGGCATTACATAGATAATAACCAAGGAAGTGGTAAAGACAACAGAGAAGGAAAACAGTGGGTGAGGTAAGAATTAGATTTTTCTAATGATAATTAAAGAAAACTACTTAAATAACTGTTTTAAAAAAGTGCCAGTAAAAAGTAAAATATCCTCATATCATTTTCTAAAAGTTTTTAAAATTAAATAGCACCAAAATAATGTGAAGTATTGGATGACTTTTCTCTGTTTATTTCTGTCTATATGTAACATCTCTGAATTGTTCCATTATGGACCACCCAAAGACAGTTGATCTCATGGGGTTTTTCAGTCTAGCCACCAAATACATTGTTTGCATGACTCTATTTCGCCTTTACTCCATGTTCATCCAAGACCCTAGGCCTATTCACATCTCTTAACACTCATAACTTTCCAGTAACCAAAAACCCTGGGGCATACAGATTCTATAACCCTGGCTCCAGCTTTTCCTGACAGCTTGCCCTGAAGCAGGGACTCTTCCATTTCTTGGGGAATTTTGAAATGCCTGCTATTTGTTCTGAACTGGGGAGGAGTGTCTAGTTAACCACAGGCATCTAGCTTGAAATCTGGCACTGGGAATTTATCCTCTGGGCCTGACTCACTGTCCTGATTTACACCTATGAATTTATATTATATTAATTTACATTTGTGTTTTTGTTTGCACCTGTGCAGAATGACTATGAAATGCTACCATTCTGGTTTGGTAGCAGCTTACTTTTCTATCGTGAATATCTACTTGGGGGGTAAGGCAGTGGGGAAACAATCTTGGTGTTTTTAATACAGGATTTGTCCTGATTTCAGCACTCTAATTATTGTCTTAAAGCTGGACAGATGAGAAGGACTTCAAACAAACAAACTTGTTCCTTCCAAAGTGTTTAAATGTCACACATTACTACTCAGAACAAAAGAAAAGTTGCATTACATTATGTACCATGCACTTGTATTTTCAGATGAACAGAGCAAAACTTTCTTACTGGAAAGTGACCCTGCTAAATGTCTGCAATCTTATCAACAACATGAACAACCAGGTGGGGGAAACGGTAGAGGTAGATGATGAGGATCTCATTTCTGGAAGACAGTTCCCTGCTGCTCTGGATGGCTTCAGCTTGGAAGCAATGCTGACAGTGTATCAACTCCAAAAAGTTTGCCACAGCAGAGCCTTTCAGCACTGGGAGGTAAAATGAAATGTCACAAATGCATGTTTCAATGACTGTTACACTTTCAAGCTCTGTTTGTCATCACAGTGGTCTTTTAAATTTCAGATCCCAAGTGTTTCTCCAGACCTTAGATGTTCTTGGCTTAAATCACCCCATCACATTGTCTAAACTATCCTACCTTTTTGCTATTTTCTAACATTTAATACTGATAATATGCCACTTAATGAAAGAGTTGTGACTTAATATAGTTTCTGGAGAGCTGAATATCTGTTTTGGATAAAGACATGAACAAATGTGCAATATTCTTAACTACATAATTTATCCACTCTTTGTAGCTATTCCAAGGAATGAAATAAACATATGAAAATGAGCCAGAGCACAAAATTAATACGTGCTTAACATACATGAAATTACTGCAGATTCATTCAAACATAAGTAAATTTACACAGTGTTTCTGAAAGGCCCTAAGACAAACAAGATTCAAAATACATACATGCCCATGTGTACCTGTATTTTTACCAGATACTCTGAACTTTTCATAATTGCTAGGAAACTAGTAGCATGGGAACTCCTGATTTTCTGTCCCTCCAAACCTTAAGGTTGCTACTCCTAAATAATAATTGTTTTGTGATCCATCTGTGATATGTACCTTAGTGTAACATTCACATAAACACACTGGACAGAATCTACTGATGCTATAAAAACAAAACAAAACAAAACAACAACAACAACAAAAACCAACCATATCTAAATGTCACTACCCAATTTCCAGTAAACCCATGTTCTTGACAGCTATCACAGTTCATGGGCAATCTGATTGATCCCCTTTTGCCTGCTGAATGAGAGCTGTATGTTTGCTTAGGGTTCTCAGTCCATTTTACCATCTAGGATGACTCATAAAAAAGACTGCAGCATCTTTTAGAAACAGAATTTTCTAAGGACTCTTCATCGGTACATTTATTGTTGAAAAGGATCTACCTACCATAGAATCAATCACATGCCATAGCCTGTGACTTAATCACAGCTCCTTATTTTATAGTTGTATCACCTTTTGTGGTAGTTGGAAAACTCCACTTCTAACAGTACTGCATGTGAAATTTAAGAAGGATGTTTCTGTACCAGCCTAGGAGTGTGGTTATCCAGTGCAAAAATTTCTAAGGCACAATAGGAGGAGAAAGAATAGAGCTAGAGGGAGAAGGATTGAAGACTTGAAATAAACAGTTTATGTAATGAAACAAGTTCTTGCAATCTTACTCATCCAGGATTGACTCCAAACTCTGTTGAAATCATGTTTTTTTTTTTTTTTTTTTTTTTTTTTTTCCCATTTACATCAACAGAATTTAGATGAGCACTCATTTATTAAGTAATTAAGTGACTAGCAGAATTTGATTGCTTAGGAAAATACTGAGGTGAGTCTAAAAATATTTCTAGCTTAATGCCTTTCAGCCTGGCCATGGAAGAACATGGTAAAAGAATGGATAAAATCTTAATAGATAAAGCAATGATGAGTCTGAAGAAAATACTTTAAAAACTACAAATAAAACTCAAATACAGTTAAATAACATATTTTAATTGAAAAAAAATGGCTTTTTTGTACTTCATTTCCTTTCTTCTTACACATTTTGATTTTTAACTGTAGAAATTTTGTGATAAAAATATTCCTTAAAATTTGAAATTAGCAAGGAGTGGGTGTTTTAGGAGGTTTTTAGTAGAAATTAACCAGTACAGAGTGAAAGCGATAAGGAAACTTTAAGTCCTATTTAGCCCCAGAGTGACTACCAGCTTTCCTGTAGTCAAAACCAATGGTCTTATTAGTTTCAGTGGAATTTAAATATCACTTCCATAGGACTCTACTTTTCTATAGCCTGATCTTAGGGAAATGTCTGAGTTTGGGGCAAATAAAACTCTTGTGGAATTGATGATTTTCATTACAAAAATAAGCCATGATACTATCCTGTCTTTTCTTACATCTTACAGTTACTTCAGCAAGACGCATTTGATCTAGAAAATTCAAGCCAAGAAAAGGAAATAATGAAAAGAAAAAATCCCTATATTCTGAAACGGCAACTACATGTGAACAAAGCTAGAAGACCATACATACTCAAGAGAAGTTCATATTACTGATGCAGCAGAGGAAAACAATGTGTATTTAGTTTATAGGTAACTGTGTGTTATAGTTATCTTATTTAACTTTAAAATCATACCTGTGTGAAAATATACTATGGAAGATCATCAAGATGATAACATAACCGTGTCTTTTTTGCAATTGCTGTTTCTTGATTGTGATTTTTTCCTACTTGAGATTAATTAGACCAATACATTTTCAAATAAATCTAGTTTCTAAGCATGATGTATTGTACACGATTGAGATTTCAACATATTACCAACAATAGAGCAGTCTTTTCTTATTTTAGAAAGTACAGTCGTACACTGAGAAAATTGATACCATCCATAAACCTTACTGAAATTCTTAAAGATTTCTTACTGAAACACCTCAAACATGTATAGGCTTGAAAGTTTTTATATGATACAGTAGTCAGACCTGCCACAGTATTTTATATATTGTCCAGTTTAAATTATTAGGGATCAGATCTATATAAAGATGGCAATATGGTCCACTATTAAATGGTAATTTCAAAATTCATATTTGAAATGGCCTGCTTGTAAGTGAATTTAAATGCTTGATTCTTAACTTGTCTCTGAAGAGCCATAATTTAAGAAAATACAGTAATGAGACTTCAACAAAGTATGCTGCTGAGAGCAAAGGCAGATATGCTTCAGAATCAGAGGTATCACTGGTTAAATAAGGAAAAGAGTTTAAATAATCAGTAAACAAATTTATGGTGTTTACCTAATATATGAATGCTCAGGAAAAAAAATAAAGACAAAAAAAAAAATAAAACATGATTCATGCTCCTGTGGTGTTACTGTAAAATCAGTATACTACTCGTTATATGAGAAATTTTGGAAAAATATTTAAAAGAGGACTTTAA
The DNA here is from genome assembly GCF_016699485.2 of Gallus gallus. Classification (NCBI taxonomy): domain Eukaryota; kingdom Metazoa; phylum Chordata; class Aves; order Galliformes; family Phasianidae; genus Gallus; species Gallus gallus. The sequence continues at coordinate 42,240,508 of NC_052532.1, forward strand.
GTAAGAACAACTTAAATTTACTATTGAAATCCATTTCCCTTTCTTCTCTCTACAAATTTGTAATGTCAACAAGTAGTTCTAGGAGTTAAAAATAGTCTCAGAATTCCACAGACACAGGGAAGATTTCAGGATGAAAGGAGGTGTTTTCAGCCTGTAAAGTACTTAGAACCACTCAAAATTCACACTCCATCCATCCCTAAGTGTCTGATCCTTATATCAGACTTGGGATCTCATGCTCCTGGATTTCAGCCCGGAAAAGAGTCTGAAAGAACTGAATGAAGAAACAGTTAAAATAGAGTGACAGTCCATGATCCATGAAGCCTTGATCCCCAAACCAGGAGACAAAAAAGTGGGAATACACATTGGTTTTGAAGTCTTCCTATTTTCTTTTTGAGATACTTCCTCAGAATGTTCTAACAAATGGCCAGAAGAAATCACCCAAGGAAATACCATATCCTCTCATACATCAGATTTTCTGTCAATTACTGTTAAACATATAGAAGGATACACATGTAAAAACACACCCATACCAATAGTTATACCAATTTTGATACATGGAGAGGAATTTATTTATTTATTTATTTATTTATTTACTGTAAAAAGTATTTTCACTACTCCAAAGCTAATTCTGTTTTCTTACTGCAAATGTTATTAATCAGTTTATTTATTAAGTAGGCACTAAAGGCATGCATTCACAAGATATAATTGAGCACATACTAATTAGTAGAATAATCATAATTTGAAACAGCTAAGTATTTGAACACATTTTGTTTCAGTGATTTAAATTCTTAATGAACTTAAGACCTTTGCTTAAATATGGTTCTAGTAGAGTCATACCCTTTTTTTTTTTTTTTAATGAAATGGTTGTAGAATCAGACTAGAGGCACAATATGCTCTCAAATGAAGAACATCCCTCTTTCTAAAAACCTACAAGCTCTGTAGTTCCATCATGACAGCTTAAATTCCAAATTACCTGTTGATCAGAAGTAACAAGGCAGAATGGAGCGTGTTCTAAAATTTACTGCAAGTAATATATGAGGAAAAAAACTCTAGATGGTCTTCAGATGATTATTTTGTAGAGAACAGGAAAAAAAAAATTGCCAATATATTTTTTCTGTGTATTCATTTTAAGAGTATTAAGAGTTTTAAAAAGTATTATAAAGTAATGTGACTGTCATCTGAGAGAAACTGCTAAAATTTTCAGAAACAAATGCAAGCATTTGTGTTTCATTTTGCAGGTGATTTAGATATTCAGGGTGATGGCAGTAGATCTCCTAGGATGTTCTACCCATCCAGTGGAAATAACCCTCCGACTGTGTGCTTGCTCCTTGCAAGTCGCAGTAAACAGATTAGCCAGGTACTCTGTCTGAAAATGGCTTAAAATAGCCCATTTACTTTCAGCACACTGAATCCATGCAGGGTCAGCTATTGTGTGCCACTGAGGGAGACAGCTCTTAAAGTGTGACAGGGTAGCTTGTTAAATTGATCTGTACCATGTGATAGAGGTGTTCATGGATCTGTGAGAGGAATGTCATTCAGAGTGAGAGGAAGTCCTAACTAGATGAGGAAACAATATCCATGACTGTAGGATCGTCAGTAAAGATGCAAAAACCAGTGCTAGCATTTCATGTTATTGGTCACTGGTGAAAAGCAAGCATTAAGATGTTGGAAAACATAGCAAATCTTCATGATTAAGTTAGATAAAGAGAGCTGTAAAGGGATGTTTTGGTTGTCTGGGGGACATTTATTTTCTTGAAATTTCATTTTACTTTTAGCTATTGCTACTTCCAGCTAGCCTCGCTGCTGTGGAATTGAAAACTTTCTTTAACCCTCCTTTTCCGATGACGCAAGCAAAAAACAAATAGGCAGGTGGGCATATTTGTTTCTGTTTCACCCATTATATCAGTGAGACTCTCAGGGTGTGAACACTGGCTGTAGTTGTGAATCACCTGTGAAAACAACGTTGTATTTAGAATCATAGAATCATAGAATTGCTCAGGTTGGAAAAGACCTTAAAGATCATCAAGTTCAACTGCAACCTAGCCATACCTCCCTAACTAACAACCCTCCGCTCAAACGTGTCTCCGAGCACCACATCCAAACAGTTTTTAAACACGTTCAGGGGTGATGACTCAACCACATCCCTGGGGTGCCTATTCCAGTGCTTAACAACCCTTTCTGTAAAGAAGTTTTTCATAATATCCAACCTAAATCTCCCCTGGTGCAACTTGAGGCCATTTCCCTTGTCCTGTATTTGCAGTAACAATGGGCAATGAATGTAATTCAAGACAGAAGATACCCTCAGAATATGAAAAGATCTGTAAACTCAGAAAGGCTTTTTTTTATTTTCTTTTTTTTCCCCTGAAGGTCAGAATTGCCTCATGTCTAAAAGTGTTCTTTTGAAGACTGTTAATTCAAACTGTCACATTGGCTTAAATAAATTACTTTGATGTGGACAGTTTTATTTTCCAAAAGGCAGTTACTGAGAGATGTATTCTTTGCCTCCATAGATGAGAACATTTTTCCCACATAGACCATTGCTGATGTTTATAGATGAATAATTGTACTAATTTTTCAGAAAGTTGATACTTAATTATTTCAGATACTGGATATTGTCATGCAGACTAATTGCATAAAACTCTCAACGATTTCTATGTAGAATTAAACATAACTGAGATTTAATTTGGTTTGGTATATTTTTCAATTGCTATCCTCCATAAAAACAAAAAATGTCCTGTACAAGAAAAGTTAAGCATACATATACTAATAATTTATAATCTCTGAAACAAATCTTATACTTTAAAATAAATAACATTAAAAGTAATAGTTACTCTTTTTATCACTCTATGGTGGTAAATCTTTAGCTTTCTTGAGTATTGTTTGTGATATAATATCTTCTATTTTCAGTCCTTTCTCAATTGCGTCTCAGTTTTAGGTTTTAGGGAAGAGCTCAATGGCTGTGGTATCAACAGAGTAGATAAAATGTGTAGTTTTCAGATTAAATATAGAACTGATTTAATTTTGTGATGTATGGTTGTAGCTGTGCCTCATGATCTGCTCTTAACACACAGTATTGTCATGGTAATTTGGCCGTGATCTTAGGCTGACTGAAGGCAATCATAAAACATCAACTTCAGAGAACTCTCTAAACAAAGGACAACTTCTATGACATGACAGTAAGAATCAAAAATCATGAATTTCTGTCTAGTAAACAAAGAAAGTGGTGAGAGGGGCTGATCTCCTCAAGAACCTGGAAAATAATATTTTACTAACTACAAAACTGAAGCATTCAAAAGCCATGAGTGCAAAAATCTGAAAAGTTGCATAAACAATACTGACTTCTAAATAAATTGTTAAATAAATCTCAAATGATTTTTATTTCTTTCCCTTTACTGTACTACCAAGATACACATGAATCAAATTTGTAAGCTCTGCCAACAGGAGGAACTGAACATTTGATTGTTTTTTCTTATTGCTACTGAAATTTGAAATTTCCACCCAATCTCTCAAACCTGGCTGGTATCACTTTAAAACACACACAAAATACAGTGTTCATCATCAGGTTTCAAAAATTGCCAGATTCGGGGTACTTGGATGGGTCTGAGAAATCCAGTAATCAGGTAATGGTCTGGACTAGAATGAATGTCTGACTATTCTGAAACAGTAATGTTGGGAAATGACATGGGAAACATCTAGGAGCTTTTGAAGGGAGGTCAGATACTAAGAAACATAAAGCCTTCAGGAGTTTCTTCTTGTCCAGCTAGCTGTTTCCAAGTAGATGAGAATGCACATGTGCAAATGTTGTTTCAGAAAAGTCCTCCTAGGCCCTCTTAAGGAGGAAAACTCAAAGACTACATGACTGCACTCAAATACCAAGGTATAGCGTTTGTCTGTTTACAGTCCTATTGAGTCAGGTACTAGGTTTTGACTCAGACGATACAGTGCAGTATTAGTCTAGCACTATTTTAAAGCCTATAAGCTCAACTGAAGGATATGAAAGTTCTAATAAGAATGGTTTTATCTATTTTACTCTTGAAATTCAGTTACAGAAGTGTTTTGTAGGATGTGTTTCTTTTATGTGTACATAATGGGCGTCTCAGACATTCTAAATATTGCATCCATAAATGTCTGCCAGCAGCATGAGTACACTGGTCTGGAGGTAGAATCTAAGCTGCTCAGCAAAGTGTTAACAGTATGTGAATGAAAAACCGTTATTTATTTATTTATTTATTTATTTATTTATTTATTTTACATCGGCAAATCTTTGACTTTGACTGGAGAGATTCTAAAAGACAATCATGTTATCGCTATTGCAGTTTTTTTCTGATTCACTATTTAAAAAATCCAAGCTGCATAGCAGATTTCTGTAATCTTATATTTTAGACATAAAGACATTTGGTATTTTTTCCTAGGTATATTTAACTCAAGGTCTAAAATAAATGTGTACTCACATGCATACACAAATTCGGGCTGCATTGTGCATTTTTTTCTTAAAGGAAGTTATTCATAGAGTGATGTGACTTGGGAATCATTTTGTCTGTTTTATTATGGTACAGTTCCTCCAACAAAATATTCAAATCCATAATGCTTTTATGTATTTAAAGACAACTGTTCCAGAATATAATATTATAAAGCCTTTTATTAGCAAGTAAAAACAATTTAGCTAACTCAATGTATAACCCTTGCGGTTAAAAAACAATTTGCCTTCTTGAAAGAATGGAGATTAAAGATATCCTATGTTATAGCTGGTATATAAAAGACATTAGAAATAGTTTACTTAATAGTTAACAGTCATTGCATGAATTAAATCACTTGATTATTTTTGTGTACTACCAAGCCTTTAGGCTATTTGTATAACATGTATATAATAGTTGTTATGTTTTAGTACCACATTTACTGATCTTTTAAATAAAGAATGGTTTGGACAACAAGCCCTTTATTCTGTGCAAAAAAGTAGGAATCAAAAAAATGAAAAGGAGAAAAGGTAGATGTCTATATACTCACAAATGGATGACTGGATTAAAATTATTCCAAATTTTGCAGTAAATGAAGTATAATTTACAGGGATATGTAACTGCATAATACAAAGGTACCATGATGCTCTTTCAGTTTCCTGTAGAAACAGTCAATAATGGCACAAATTTCTCAGTTATTGTCTTTAATATGTAAGGAACTGAAGTGCTAAGATTGCAGATGCTTTTGAATCTGAAATCCTTGGTGAATATTTAACTGACATTTTCCTCAAATTTTTTCATGTACTGAAGGTAGTTTTTACAGTATAGTTGTGCTAAGTTAATATTCTGTGAAAACTGGATGAATTACAAACATTATAATTTCTTTTTAAATTAAACATCACACCTATCTACACTTCACCTTTGTGATTTTATGGATTTCTATGTTAGTTCAGCTGAAAGCATATGTCAGGGAACAAGTGAGTGGGAAAATGCAGATAATTAAGGGTCTTAACAGAAAAATGTGAGATGATATTAACTGGGTATTCTTTCTGTCTAGCTGTCTTGTGCTTTAAGACCAGCAGGCAGCCAAGCATCACAGTCACTCTCTCACTCCTCCTCCTGAACAGAACAAGGGGAGAAGCTCAGCTTGGGAAAGATTAATTATTTATCAGTTAATTCGAGAGCATTGAGAACTAAAAGCAAACTAAAGTTTTCCATGGGCTGTGCCCCCTTCAGGCCTCATCTGCTGATGCACAGCGGGCTCCTCCATGGCTGCACGTATAGATCTGCACCTCATGGTTCCCATGGGCTGCAGAGGGCCTTCCTGCTCCACCACGGGCCTCTCCCAGGCTGCAAGGAGCTTCTGCTTCACTCCTGGAGCATCTCCTGCCCTCCTTCTGCACTGACCTTGGTTGCTGCAGAGTTCTGTCTCCCATTTTCTCCCTCCTCTCACCCAGTTGCTCTTGTGCAGCAGTTTTTCCCTTTCTGAAATCTTTCCCAGAGCACACCTAGTGTCACTCGTGGCTCAGCTCTGGCAATGAGAGATCCCTTTTGGAGCAGCTGGAGTTGGCTGTGATCTGACATGGAGCAGCTCCTAGGCAGTGCCTGAAATACCTTTGCTACCAAAACCTTGCCACATAAATCGAATACAGGTTCTAGTCAAAACTGTAAGGTTTTCTCTTCTGGGATGTACTCAAACTCAAAATCAAACCATTCTAACTTTCTAATGCTAGTGTAGAGCACATTATATTTTAGGGAAGATTCATCTTCATTTCAAACAGGCATGTCCAACTAATGGTCTGTAGGTCATATGTGACCCTGGATGGCTAATATTACAGATCCACGATTGTAAACTTTTATTATATGATTTATAGTGATATTTTTCATAAGTCGATTGTGTGTATCTCAAGCATGGACTACGTAGGTGAGAGTGGAACGCTGTGGAAGGGAAGGCATGTTACAGTGCTAACTCCTCCTCCTGTGCCCACCACACACAGTCAGTTGAACGGAAATATTATGTTGCATGCCTTTGTGCAACTTGGCGAGTAAAACACAATGATTACTGATAACATTTCAACCTCCCTACATGCCTGTATGCCTGTGAAGGCACTTTTTTTAATTATTATTATTTATTAAGTAGATATGTATGTTTTCTTATTTAATTAATAAACTCATTATACAATCGTCATTAAAGCTGTGAATTTCATAAAGTACAAGGGATTGAATCATGACTATTTCCAGGAGTCTCTTAAAAGTGTGGATGCTAATTATGAAGACATTGTTTACTTTTCTCAAGTAAGGTGGCTACGTTGGGGTAAAATGCTAGAAAGATTTTATGATTTGCAAAATGAAATCAAGTCCTTTATGGAATCAAAAGGAAATTCTGTGCCAGAATTTGGAGATGAAAAATGGCTCACAGATTTTCAGTTTCAGTGGACTTGACCGTTCATTTAAATGAATTAAACATGCATTGTCACAGTGAAAATCAACTTATCTGTGCTATATTTCAAACCATAACAGCATTCAAAATGAAACTGAAATGATGTCAAGCTCGAGTCATAGCTGATAATTTTGTGCATTTTGATATGTGAGCTAAACATAATTCTGTGAACAGTGAAAAATATGCAGCACTGCTTTCCATTTTGATAAAGGAATTTGAGAAGAGATTTCAAGATTTACATAAAAATTATCAATTTTTTGCAGTATTTGTGACTCCATTTTCAGTCAACTTAAATATACTGTATTCAGATTTTTCAAAGTAAAGGTAAAGAACTGCAGTCAGACATGCAACTCAAAATTTTAATTGTCTCTACTAGACTTTTATAAGACATATCTTATCAGAAAAAAATATGCCTCGCTCACAATCATGCCTTATTCATGTCATTGCTTTTTGTTGGTGTGTATATTTATGAACAACTGTTTTGGAAGATGAAGTACAGGAAGAGTCAAATTTCATTAAAAATTTCTGACAAGCACCTTGAGAACTAAGAATTGCAACCACTTCAATCCAACCAGACACTGATATATTATTTTCACAAAAACAAGGTCAAATATTACTCTGTTTTTATGGTTTTGTTGCCCTCTTTTTCTAATGTTTGAATAATATACATACATATAAACAAAGTTTTGCTACTTATATAAATTAATTATATTATATATTAAATGCGGCCCAAGATGATTCCTCTTTACTCAGTGTAGCTAAGGCAAGACAAAAGGTTGCACATCCATGGTTTAGAGGGTCAAAACATGATAGGTTTTCCACTTTCTGTTTTGTTTTCTTTTTCCATTTGAATGATTTTTTAGTACTGAAGAAAAGTAAGGAAATTATTCTTTGAGCAGGCAAAGTAACGTCTTCATTAAATACCTGTGTAGCACTCAGGCAATGAAGTGCAGGAACTGTTCTAATACAAACAACGTCTAGGTAATAAAAGCTAAACTGAAGCATTCCTGCAGGCAGACTAAAATAATTTAAAAAATCCTAAATGACTTTTTAAATATTTTTTCTTTGCTATTTTTGGTATTTATTTCTATTCTTAGTCCTTTCGAATCCCTTTATTCTAACAGGGTTTCAGTTTGTTGCTCTGCTTCAAATAGGACCTTCTTACAATTTTAAGGAATAGAGAAGGTCAAAGAAGGGCAGGTGGTTCAGAAAAAAAAAAAAAATCCCACACTTTCATGTTATCAAAATAGTCAAGTCTTAAGGGCTTCAGTCTGAATGAGTTTTGCATGGCCAGCAACTTAAGTTGAGCTTCCTTTAAATCTTGTGAAAGAATATTAAAGTATCAGTTGAGAATCCACTTAATGTGTCCATAAATGATCCAGGATTGCTGATATTTAAATTCATTTAAAATAAATAAATAAATAAATGTGACATTTCACTTCCATTTTCTCAAGTTATTTGGGGCAAAAATCAAAACCAAAAATGAACAATCTGACATACATCTGTTTCTATGAAAGTTCACCTTCAGTGTAAAAGCAAGGAGCGGCATTGGGAACTATAGCTTCTACAAATGTATATTATCTATAAAAAGTTATCTGGAAATGGTCTTTGAACAAAGTAGATATTCTTCAAGTATCTAGCTCAGTGATGCAAATTAGAAGGTGTACCTCAATGCATAGTTCTGTGACCTGTCCCCCAAATCCATGTTTCTCTGACCTGGATGATACAGATTATAAACAATATTTGACAAGGCAGAAGGTGAAAGAAGATATGCTGTAATAAAACATTTCTGATGACTTATTAGCAGCTCTTAGTAGTGTGTGAAGAAACATAATGTACTATTCGCACCCCTTCCCAAGGCACATCTTAATGTGAAAGGAGCTGACATTTACTGTGAAAAGTAAAGTCTTTATTTAGATAGAGTGAGTGTTAAAATCTCTGAAGCATGGTGCTTGTAAATCTGATTTCTCTTCACTGAAGCACTTCAGTGCCTTTCTGTTAAAAATGCATGTGGCCCTTGGAGGATAAAGAAAGGCACTCTGACTCATCTTCCTCATCTAAACTTTAACCAAGAAAATGTGGTTGGCAACTGGTATGAATGAGAACAGATAGCTCAAATTCACCATTATTGAGATTAATAACTTAGAAAGCTATAAATTACTGAAACATTATGGTTTTATATGACCAGATGAGGGGCTTGGGAAAAAAAAAAAAAAGGACAAATAAACAGATAATATTTCTTTTTCTACTATGTAAGCACACTCTAATGTATGAAGACATTGTATGTAAAATCTATCCTCTGTTAAGATGGATCTTATCAAATGATAGTCTTTGCAGGGATCTCCCTTGATTTTTCAGGGAAAAAAAGATAAATCTACTGCTTGTTTGTTGTATTAAAAATTGCTGATACTTTTATAATTGTTATGTATTAGCAGTGCTGACCAAAACAAAGACCAAAACACAATTGCTGCACTAGTGGTACCTCATGGTCATCTTCCAGCTTTTACAAAATTAGTTCCCAATCTTGTACAGTCACATGTTGACCTCAAATGAACACAAAATTGGGAGTACAAGAAAGGGAAAAGATGTGGGTTTTTTTGACCCAACCTGACAGAGAAGCCTCCCTCTTTTAAGACAGCAGTAGATATATTTTAAAAAGCAGATATTGCAAATGGTAGTAGGCAGCCTTCTTGGAAGTTGAAAATGATGTATGGAAAAATAGTAAAACTGACCCAACCTAAAAATGTATTGTTACTATTAAAGCTAGACAATGAAGAAAGGAATTTACTATGGCATCCCCCACAAAGCATCAGAGCAATGTAATGTAAATTTATTTAAAAGACATCTCAGTTCCTGAAAGTTACCTCTTTTCTCAATTAAGGACAATGAGATTATGTCTATTGTCTCCCAAGAACAAGAAACCAGGTTCTTTCCCATCCTAATGCCCTCTTGGGCTGGCAGAAATCAAACAGGTGAGAGTTTGTATTTTGATTTTCCTATTGAGTTATCACCTAGCCAGCAGTAGAAACTTGAAGTGCAGAAGCCAAAATCTATTCTTGATTTTTGAGAAGAGTAAACTGATGCATGGGTATCATACTGTGTTTTTCTTAAACTAGTGTCTAGTATTTTAGGTCTGTGTAAATTACAGTATATCAAGACTACTCAGGAAAAGACAGGTTCTTCTTCAATTCCTTGAGAGCATCGTAAGTGGAGTTATTACAGAACTGAAAGTACAGGAAATTTGATATGAAGTAACACAAAAGACAACAGTAATAGAAGTTACTGTCAAGGTCACCTAGTTCAACCCTTCCCAATTGCAGACCGGTAAGTGTTAGAGATTTTTTTTTTTTTGCATGAAATACATCTCACCTGACTGGAACCATCTTTAAGTCAGATATCTAGGTCTAAACTAGTTATGTAGACTTCTTCCATGAAATAGCAAGCACTGGAGGGGAGAAACCTTATCAAGTATTACCTATCTATAACCAGTGCAGCTTTGAATGTTACAGAGAGACCAGAAGAATCTTGGTTTGAGCCAGAAATAATTCATAGAAATTTTTCTTGTCACAATATTTATCACCAGGTGAAAAAAAATGACCCAGCAAGAGAACTAGTTCCCTGAAACAAAGGTGAAAAGGGACAAAGCAAATATGAACTTACTGGCCCTGGTGTCTGGTGTCATAGATACAGCATCATATAGAATAGTAATTGAGCAAATGTTTGAAAGAACTGTCAGTGATTTAGGAAACATATCTTGAAATTAAAAGGGAAGAAAATTAACATTTCAGATACAATGAGCATAAGGTAAAAAGAGAGAGCATGTGTCTGAGGAGGCAAAAGTCAACCTGGCAGAAAATAACTTGGCAGAGTATGGATAACAGTTGAGCTGGAAGCCTGGGCTCCTTCATGTTAGGGACCAAAGGGTAGAGTATCTGCTTTAATTATGCTTAACTTCTGAGACTTGACATTCACATGAGCACAGCATAATTAGAATACAGGCCTGCTCCAGGCTTAAAGCCTAGTTTTCACATCCACACAGCTTAGGGTGTAATGTCAGGGCTTGTGTTGAACATCATATCCTCAGTGGCCTGCAGCTCAGCCTGTGGTGTTTGAGGATTAGCAAAATGGATCTTTTTATTTGTGTATGCATATCAAGGCACGACTAGGAGAAACACAGTGAAATAAAGCATAGACAATAGCATTATTTCACATTTTACATCTTTCCTTTGTGAAAATTCGTAATAAATAGCTTTCATTCTGTTTGGATGATGAAATCACTGTTTCTCACTAGAAGATAATCACTGGTTTCACAGATGAGAATAAAAAGTTTGTAAGTGTGAGCTCTTCATCATTTTTTTTTTTTTAATTCTTGTAAGCACTGAAGTGAATGCAGATTCAGATTCTAATTCAATACCACAATACTTGAAGGTGAACATTAAGAGTATTAACTAGCTAGAATAACGCTCAACACATCACAAGCCATGCAAACCCCTGCTACCCCCTGCTCTTGCAAGAAAAGTCCATATTCCGCATAAGGTTCAAAACCTACTGTTTCTACCAAGTTACTCAGTTCTAGAAGGTGCTGGAGATGTGATGAACACACTCTTACCTTTTAGCCAATGTAATTCCACTAGAATTAGCTGGCGTTTTCTTGTGTTAAAGCCAAGCCCCATCTTTAAGCCAAAGTTAACTCTTGGGCTGATTTCAAAGCATTCATAACATACAGGAGTCGTACCATGTCATCTAAGTATGCTTTAAACTCTTGCTTTGCAGTTCCCAGGAACTTACACTCTATCCGTCAGAAATGTGTGTCTGTGTTACAGGTGAGAACCAGAGGAAAATACAACTAGTAGACTCTGCTAATAATAGATAGGTGAAAACAGAGTCACTGCTGAGTAGGGATAGAGTTTTATTAAAATATTTTATTTCATTTTATTTAACACCTCTCCTATTCAATATTTGGAAAATAAAACCTATCTGACCTCTGAAACTATAAATAACACACTTGAAGGAAAGTAATTTTACTGATGAAGTATTTCTCTTTAGGAGAAGCGAGTGGAAAGGCCTTATGATTTTTTGCAGTATACCACCATCTGGTGGAAAGAAACAGAAAGATGAAGTTTTTCAGCAGTTACGTGTCTCAATAATTGGGTAGGTTTGCTATCAAAAATTAACAACTATTAATTAACTTCAGCAGGTCCTTCTAGCTTTATTGTTACAAATCACTTAAAAACATCAACTTTCTGTGCTTTCTTACAGAAATCTTACTCAGCTTTTTAATTTCAAAAATATAGTTAATCTTAATAGGTTAAATGGTAAGGGACTTAAAGATACCTTTAAAGCTGAAAATTTCAGTATCGAGAATAACTGGTCAGTAAGACAAGACAGAATTTTTCACATGATGTTATAAGACAGTTCAAAATATTTTGCTAATAAATCAAACAATATGCCTCATGCAAAATATTACTATACATTCTTAGTATTGGTGGAATTTGATTATTTGTCAAAAACTCTGTATCAAGATAACTTTTTTAAAAAAATATTATTTCTTTTTCATCTCACATTTTGATTAAAATTATGAAGAAAAAGTATGGTCATATTATCCATGCCCTCACACTTTCTTTTTCTTTTTCTTTTTCTTTTCCTTTTTCTTTTCCTTTTTCTTTTCCTTTTTCTTTTCCTTTTTCTTTTTCTCGTTCTTTTTCTCGTTCTTTTTTCTCGTTCTTTTTCTTGTTCTTTTTCTCTTTCTTTTTCTCTTTCTTTTTCCCTTTTTTTTCCTTTTCCTTTTCCTTTTCCTTTTCCTTTTCCTTTTCCTTTTTCCTTTTCCTTTTCCTTTTCCTTTTCCTTTTCCTTTTCCTTTTCCTTTCTCTATAATTGACTTTATGAATAAAACCACTTTATCTCTTAATAAAATGTCTCTACAAAGCTGGAAGGGAACTCTGCTGGCATGAACCATATTTAGTGGTGAGCTGTTGTTCCCCTACCACTGTACCAAGGAAGAAAAGATCTTAGCAGTGAGGTTGAGGTAAATGTTTAACATGCTGTATGTTAATAATGGCTGCCTCACTTAAGTGGTGGGGCAAGATTTCTGTAAGTGAATCTATGTTCAGGATGACAGAAGTCATATCTGTACCCAGCACATGTGCACATCTGCTTTCCCTCTGGGGTTCTGCCCACTGCTGGATTCAGCCCATTACAGTGCTTCCAAGAATGAGATTTAGCCTTTAATTTTTTTACAGTATTTAAGTTCAGATTTTTGTCTCTCCTCATACCTACCGAAATCATAGAAATTGTAGAAATCATAGAGTGGTGTGGGTTGGAAGGGATCTCAAGGATCATCAAGTTCCAACCCCCTTGCCACAGGCAGAGTTGCGAACTGCTAGATCAAGTATTAGCTCAAATTGCACAAGGTGTCATCCAGCCTGGCCTTAAACACTTCTGAAAGAACTCAAAACTAATTTTTAAATAATTAATCCTTTACTTCTGTGAAATCATTACAAGTGTTCATTTTCTTTCTTTCTTTCTTTCTTGTTAACACCCTCCTCTTTTTTAAAAATTTCAATTCAATTAAGTTTTAAAGCAAAAGCCTAGAATAATTTAATTGCATTAATTAAAGTAGTGTCATTGTCATAGTGACACATGGGACAGAGTTTGCAGTTTCACTTGTAATAGGAAGTTAGTTTTAAGCTATACAGCTGAAGGAAAATGGGAAACCTACATCAAATACTGCATAAAGTTCTGCTGAAATAACTCAGAAGATTGTATTATTTTAGTTCCTCATGTAATTATGAAAGTAAAGATTCAACCTGTCATATCAATATTGAAAAGCTTTGCTGTACCAAATATTGCCAGTTTATTAAGTAACTACTCATTCCATATTGATCACATGACAATGAATGTAACAAAATAATCATGTCATATTAATAGGTTGCTTTGTGGTGAGTCTGTGTTTCCTTTTTAAAGCTAACATGATATGGCTAAATGATGTTGCTCCACTACCTAAAGTTTTCTTGCACTACTAGACAGAAAAATATTTGTTGAGGAAATTGCTTTCTTCCTTAAAGAATTTTTTGTATGGCCTACAGTACTTTTAAAATTATTGTGTTTTTTTTTTTTTTTTTTTTTTCCCAGTTCTATGTTACTATTGCATTTAGCACTGTTACATTTAGCTCTGAAAACTGTTTCATACACAGCCTTCAATATAGTAAAAAATTATATCCCACTTTGTTCTTTGCCTAAAGGAAGTACTAGATTCCCTTCTCACTTTAACAGTTTCACTTCTCGCTTCCAAGGAGGTGATTCTATTTGTTCTATTTTTTGCCAATGGTTCAGTTTCCCTTGGTGATAAAATCAGTAAACACTCCATATTAATCAATCCTTTTTACTGAAAAAAAAAACTCCTACAAAATACTCTAATTCTGAACTTTCTAGTTGGTTCTATGATTTGAGCCACAGTTACAAAATTTTGCTTTACTAATTAGAATCACATATTTTAATTACTTTTTGCCTGGTTGGAATAGCCTCAGTCTTTCTGATCTTCTGAAGCAAATGCTTGAGTTTTGTCCCTTCTGTCCACAAGAGTGGTAGCCTGAAAAAACAGGTCCTACATTAAATATTTTAGTGGCACTGTACAAACATTGATGATACTTTCCTCCATTATACATTTTACATCCCAATATTTTTGTTTCTTTTTAGACTTGTAGAAGGCAATATTTTTTTTTTTAATCTATCTGCTGAAATTGGTGTTCAATCAATCTTTATTAGTAGACGGAGTTCAAATAATTCTAATTAATAGGTGAAGGACAACAGACTGTATCATCGAGTCTGCTTTCTTCTATAAGGGAGATGACAATTTAATCAAGGCTAACACTAATTTTCCATTTAGCAACCAAAGAATTCAAAAGACAAATAATGCACTTCCACCTTTGATCATCTTCTCCAAAGATGAATCATAGTAACCACTGAAAACTGAAATATATGGTACAAGTTAGAATATGTCAAATGTTATTTTGTAGCCATTCTTTAGTGCTTTTCTCTGCTAGATGAAATATCATCTAAATTAAATTCTTTCCTCATTCACTGTATGAAATGTTTCTGTCTCAAATCAGAAAGAAATCCAGATTTTTTGCAAAGGCAAATTCTATTTGGTAAGAAGTGACTGATGTGCTCTGGGGATAATGCAAGGCATGAATCAAACATGGTGGCAAGACTTTGGGGTATGTACAGGAGAATTATGTTGTCAGGCTCATGGCAAGGAAAATATGGGGCTTGTTTTTACTCTGTGATTAGGACCAGAGGTAAATAGGAATTTGCAGAAATTTGTCCTTAGAAGGAAAGCTACAAAGGATTAGCAGTGTTTCACATTAGGTGACCATTCAAGGGTGAGTGGTGCTGAGCAAGCTGAGTGACAAATGAGAAAAAAAGACTGATGAGGTTCCCTGATCCAATGCAGATCAATCTGCTCCTAGCATTTACAGGACTTTTTGTTCTGTGGACCTTCAGTATTCTCACAAGGAGCTTTGCCTCTTCTTCCTGTTTTCTGTGCTTTGTACATTGGTAGAGAATGAGGGCTGAAGAGGAAGAATTTGGGCATTCCCTGATGCTGCTGCAGAGATAGAAAATAGCCAAGGCAGAGTTAGACACCTGAGATGATAATCATGAGTTTATATTGTTCCTTATTTATGTCCCCAAAGGAAGGAGAAGTAAGAATACTCTTCCACATTTCTTTTTAGGAAAACATGCTATTCTGAAGACCACTCCTGTGTAATGCTTGAGAAATCAAAACTTCCTGTTCATACCTGCCTCAGAAAAACTGATAAACTAAAAGAAGTTGGTCTTCTGCACAATATTTTTCTCAATCCTTCACCCCTTAGCAATATGTATATTTTCAACAATCAAAACTATTGTTCAAACCCACATCCCTGGAATGGTATGAAAGGATGGAAAAGGTATGAAATCAGATTGTTTTGATCTTTCGATCTATAATATGGGAATGACACTGAACAGAATTAAAAATGTACGGCCAGTAGGTGGAACCCTTATTCCAAATTAAAAAGGTGAGTCTAAAACTGGAACACAGCATTAGATGAAAACTATGAAAAATTTTGGTCACTTTGTAAGAGCTATGGACAAGGCTGATGAGAACTTGGACACAGCAGCTGTATGTGCAGAGGGTCTGATTCAGTTGTTGAGAAGCCCTTAAGATGTAATTAGATATTTTGTTGTTTTCAGTGTTATGAAGCTTTGACAATTTTGGAATCAAGCTTTTATCCATTCAGCAACTTCATAGTCACACTAAGTATGCACACCTCTGTCTCATGAATTGTGCTGCTGATGAATAAGATTAACTTAATAAAACTAAAAACTGTTTAAGAATTTCATAATTTGTGAGAACTATATATACGTATATCTTAAATGAGACAATTTATAATTTTAGACAATTCTAAGAACACAGAAGGAATTTATGAAGAAAAGTGAGTTTAATAACATAGAACATTAATTAGTCAATGTATTGTTCCTCGCACATGAGCACATAGAAATATTACAAAATATCAGTACTTGTGAAATAAAAGCCATGCCCAAGACATTATAGTAGAGTAGATAGCCTTTGAAACTGATCCTCCAGTTTTTGTTTAATAAACTGAGAGTAGAAAAATTGAAACCTCTGGCAGTAATTATTGCTTTTATTTTTGCAAAAGTGTAGAAACAAGCATTTTCAGTTTAAAACATCAGACTGAATACTCTTTAGGGTGTAGGTGAGGGAACTGAACTAAGAGTCAAAACAATTGAACACTGGAAGTCTTTAATCCAAGCCCAATTTCAGTCCCTAACAAGGGAAATACCCTAAGAGTTTGCTATCTCTTTTCACTTTTTTAACTCAACCTAGAATGTGATAAATAGTTATCTGGAGAATATAATCTAGAGTTTATATATAATCTACTGATTATAAATGGTCTTACCCGGTCAGCTGTAAATCAGGTGCTTCAGTTTAGGCTGCCTTATTATTGAGGATTATTGCTTTATTTTATTTTATTTTATTTTATTTTATTTTATTTTATTTTATTTTATTTTATTTTATTTTATTTTTTCATAAATCCTGAGAGATAACAACAATGCTTGGCCTCCAGATGACACTTCCGATAGTTGTTTCTCATAACATTTAATCAAACCTGAATCTCAGATATCTGCGATACCCAATAATATCTAAAATGACAATGAACGTCAGTACTAATGAAACTGAATCCTGACCAAAAGCAATTACCAATTTTCCCCATTTATTGACCCCAAGCAAATAAAATTCATTTGAAAGTGCTTATACCTTAGATTATTATTTTTTTTTTCTTCCTTCACTTTGATTTTCACTATTTGTAATTAAGACCAAAATCAAAATGGAATTCCAAGTGAGAGATATTGTGAGTACAACACCTTTGGTATTTTTACATGTATATAGAAAAGAAACACATATAAAAATCTTGCCTAAAAAAATAATGAGTCTGTATAATCACATAAATTGGGTAGCCTGATAATAAACAGACTGACTTTGTTTGAAAATACCTTATGAGTTGAACTCAGCTTTGGGTATTCCAAGATGAACATAACTTAGAACCTGGCCTTCACACTGAAAACTTGAAAATAAAAACAGTTGAGATTTGATGTCTCTAAACTTAACTTCATAAGCACCATTAGATCATTTCTCTCCTATTACCACCATAATTTATATTATTAAAAAAAAAAAAAAGTACATTGCACAAATATATATATCTATTTTTTGTCTGAGTTACTGGCCTCTTTAAGTGAAGAAGTATTCGTGTGGGTGTAAATTCTACTGGCTCCCTAGTTTTGCTGTCCTCTCCTGCCTTCTGGATCCACCTGATATTGATCTGTGCTGTAGCCCTTCTGATTTCTCTGTCTCTACTTGCCTCCCAGTGAGACTGGCTGAACAAGAAGCTTTTTTCTCCATCTTGTCATTTTTTAAAATTACTCTACTAGAGGTCATAACTTTTCTGACCAGTCTGCTATGAAATTGAAAGGATTGAGGTAGTTTTATCCTTTTTAGCCTCACCATCTCTCTCCCATCCTATAGTGAAGATTTTTGATATATTTTTTTAAACTGAAATCTCCTGTCCTTGCACACAGAAAATTTGAGTTATTTTACAAAACTATGCAATTCCCAATGTCTTTTTCAACATTAAAAAAATCAAAGAATTGTGAAAATTACATTAGAATTAAAGTAATTTTTAAAATTAGTCTTACTGTACAAGACTGAGTTGAGTTCATCTCCTGTTTTATCTCCTTGGCTTTACAACTATGCATAAGAACATACTTCTCTTTGTTTTCCCCACAACATTCTTCCCACAGTCCCATGACTTTTCATCTTCTCACTACGAAACTTGTTTACTGGCAGTGAAGTTTGTCTCTGATTATCTTCTGTTCACATTCTTAGTTCTCTTAGTGTAGGAACCCCACATAGTGGTGAGAAGTGTGGAATAAACTGAAAGTAGACATACAGACACAGAAACTGGGACAGCCACCAAGGTTCCATAGTAGTCTCTGTGTCTGCTCTCTGCAGCCTCATGCACTTGATAAACAGTTATCCACTGACATTATATTATACATAGTTATTTCCATTTATGCTTTTATGTATATTAAGAAGTAAATTCATAATATGTATGTGTTTACAAATTTTTGGGAAATACTTAACATACTAAAAAATTGTAATTTGAACTTTTTTTTTCTTTTTTTTTAACACAATTCAAAAATGTTTCTTTGATTTTCTGTCTGTGGTTTTCTTAACCCATACATAAAGCGTCTGTATAATACTCAGTTTACTTTAGAAGTCAGCTACCAACAACATTAACCACTTTGGTTATGGAGATGGAAAATTCAGAGCTGGTATTCCAATGAGTTTTAAAATTTATTTATGTCAAAATAACTTTCCCAAATCAGTATGATTTTAAATTGTGGAAAATGCTTGTCTGTGACAATGGTTAGTAAAAATGTAACAGGAGACATGAGTGAAATTAAAGAGAATTTCTTTACAAAAATTGCTTTTCTAAGATTGACTGATTGACTTTTTTTCTTATTGCAATTGCAGTGTATGTAAAATTATTACATTTTATGTAAAACTAGACGAGTGAAGATGCAAAACAAACAAAAAAATATTTGCAGCTGTACAATGTGAAGAAACTGAGACTTGGACCCTGTTTGGGCCTTTGGTACAGTTTTATGTTGTGATTTTGATTAATCTTAGAGTTTATGTTCTTTACTTCATCTGTTTTGATTAACACTTTTTTTTTTTCATTCTTCTGAATATATTTTTTATCTTTTTAGATCTGCAACTATGAGATTGTTATGTATGCTGGTACAGACACTAAAGGAAAGGGATTATAAACTTTACAAGGACTATAAACTATTGCTGAGTGAATAAATACTCAATGTCTTCTTTCTGTCTAACTGAATTCCTTGAGCTCCATTCCCTCAACTATGCCAGGACAAGCATACGTACAGCCAAATGGTAACTGATTGGGTCCATATTTAATTCTTCTCTGTGATTTGTTGCCTGACTGTAGTGGGTACTAGTGCAAACAACATGCAGGGAGGTGGTGCAAAGATGGGAACAAAAGTGGGGAAGAAAAACAAAACCCTATTTCAACTTATAGAAAATCATGCTAACTGATTTTTACAAAATTTTTAATAACTCTGAGCTCTCAGTGCTGCTACAATTCATCCCCACTTCTTCCTGTATCCTTTCATTTGTAGTAGTAAAAGAAAGCAACAGATTTTTTTGATACAGGATGTATTTCTTACAACTAACTTCCATTCTGATAAAAGAAAAAACACAGAAAAACAATCTCCAGTGAAGTAGTTAACATGTCCTCAACTGACTTTCAGTATAGCCAAACAAAACCTACCCAAACAAAAAACTGTCAACTAAACACAACAACAACAACAACAAAAAGTGAACAAAAAAATACTGCAGGTTCATAGCAGACAGTGATTGCTTAGACACAACAGAAAACTAAAAGGTGTTAAGGAAAAAAAAAAAAGTGCATTAGCATATTAGCATTTAGGAATATGTTCCAAACAGGAGCCTCAGTGCCAAAACTCTGTTCTGAGACGCCATATGGGAGAAAGGATCAGTTTTCCAACAAAAGGGATTAAAACATTGAGAAGTTCTCCTCAATGTTATAAACAATTTTCCTAATTGTTTCTTTGTCTCTCACAAAAGATATTTATGAGGAGAATAAAAGTAGTTCCTAATTGTGAAACTTCTTGTCTTTAAAGACCAAAACCTGAAAACCAAGTCTTTTGGCAGAAGTGCAGTGACACCACTTAAGCTACTAAGTGCAGACCAAATCGATGTATTCCCCATTTATGGAATTCTATTTATCGTTTTGAAAAAAAGACTGTTTTGGTAGAAAGGTTCTTATCCATAACTTATATGATGAGGAATGAGATTCCAGATTCTTGAGAAAAGTTTTCAAATGTTTGGGAAATCTGCACAAAAATACAAAAATGCTTTTGTAAGAGTGAATGGAATTAAAGACTGTTTTCTTATTCTGAGTTGAACTAAAGATCTTCCCCTTAAAAATGTTTTGGAAATATTTTATTAATCAGATTCTGTTGAATTATAATGAAAACTTGAAGAAAATAAAGAATGGAAAAAAATATATAGCTTCTGTTTTTTAATCAGTATTGGAAGTAATTATTTGCACCACTGTAGCTGAGGTAAGTGTCTGGCCCAAAAACCACACTGGCACAGAGAAAGATTTTATTTCTTTTAATAAGAACTAGGAATTGTTCCAAGACAGTCTGACTACTGGGAGCAGAGCGTCCGACCAAAATATGCTCACCAGATGGTAGATGTGTCCTTGTGGATAAATGCTGAAAACTGTGCAAACTGTGAAGTAAGGGTGGGAAGGTTCGCTCTTGTTGGTTTCGGTTTTTAGTTGTCTCTGCAGCTAATAAATGTGAGAGGGAGAAATAAAGCTAGATTAAATGGAAGAAAAGTGTGCCATTATTTATTGCTGAGATATTTTAAATGACTAACCGGGGAAAATTCACAAGCCTGTTTTTTTTCCCTTACCTTAATATCTTTATTACTTTGCTATTCCAAAACTCACTGCAGTTAAATATGACAGGTCCACAAACAATAACAAGAAAGATTGTTTGCTGTAGGGAAAAATATTTTTAAAACGAAAGCCCGTCCTATGGGCCTTTTGGAATCATAGTACAGTGAGCTGCTCTGCTAGTGTCTGCGTACTGATGTGGCAGGATCTGTGGTGTCTTGAAGCCTAGCCTGGCAACTTGCTTGAAAAACCAAAGAAATAGATTTGTACAAAAGCCCTGCACTGAGCAGTGGCTTTGCTGCTCCTCTCCACAACTCCAGGCCCAGTGACGTGACTTCAGGCAAAGAGAGCTAGAGAGTACCTCTGCAGAGTATGGCGCATTTTGACCAGGAAGCAAGCTGGCTGACATGCCGGGTGATTTATAGCAGAAGTAGCACAGCAAAGTACTGCAGAATTGATGGAAAAAATTTCACTCAGAGTTACATGGAATGGAATGAGTGTTACAGTGAGAAGGCAGGGCAGAGGGAGAAAACATTTTTAGCTTTATTTGTACTGAGCTTGAAATAAAGACATATTCTAATTCTCTTTCTCATGTTCTCCTCCTCCTATTGCTTTCAATGCATTTGTTTGTTTATATATTTATTTATTTTGCTGTTGTTTTGCTTTTTTTCCCACCCTGTGAATATGTGTCTGCAGTATGTGTGAGGAGTGGCAAAGTCTGGATATGAAGAAGGTAATGGAAATAGGTGATGGAGAAATACAACCAGTCCCCATCTTTGCCCTTAGAAAGTCTGTTTCTATGAAAATAAATAAATAAAAATAACTTTTAGCCACTAATTTTCAAAGCAATTAAACATTAACAATATCTTTCTACTATTGTCATCTCTAAGACTGTGGAAGATAACAGTTCAATATTTAGTAAGTGTGAAAAGATATGTATTTATTGAACTGAATTCATTCATGGTTATTCAGTTGAGGTAAGGAAAATACAATTATACAAAGAAAATGGGTTTCTTGAAGTAGAACTGGAGAAATGTAATGCGTTTCTGCTGGCAGAAGAGATGAAAGTTTGTGAAAGGAAATTTTTCAGTAATTTTATTTTACTTATGCATTTTTTTATGCATAAAATCCAGAAACAAAGATACTCTAATATATTTCTAAAGACAGATAATTTTTAAAAATGTATCTTTGTGGTTCCTAAATTATTAACAAACTTTTTATTCTAAAGCTATTGTAAGGAATAGCTGTTTTTCCTCAGCTTAAAAGAGAAAACATTAAGCCCTCAAATATAACAAAGTAATAAATATATGTTATTAATTGTTTATGGTCAAGGTAAATATATTAATTATAATCAATAAGCAAAAAAGTAACATCCATTTACAAAATATGTGTAACATATTTTTTTGCTGGGAAATATTGCCCAAGAGATTGTATTCTATGGAATTGTCTTAGTATCAGAAGAAAGAGTGGTCTGTTGAAGAAAAGTTATTGTTCAAATTGTTTTTAAGACATTGCTTTGATCAAAAAATGGTTTCTTTCCTTGTCTATAGAGTTTAAAGTCTTTAGTGCAAAAAGTAGTTATAGATGTAGTTATAGATAGATAGCAGCCTTAAGGAGAAGGATTTGGGGTGTCAGTTGATGAAAGAATCATCATGAGCTGGCAGTATGCTTTTGCAGCACAAAAGGTGAACAGTATTCTGGGTGGCACCAAGTGAAACTTGACCAGGAGGTCGAAGGGGGTGATTCTGCCACTCTACTCTGCTCTCGTGAGACTCCACCTGGTGTAATGTGTCCAGTTCTGGAGCCTCCAGTACAAGAAGGACATGGAGCTGTTGGAGCAGGTCCAGAGGTGGGCCACAAAGATGATCAGAGAGCTGGAGCACCTCTCTTACAAGGACAGGCAGAGAGAGCTGGCACTCTTCAGACTGGAAAAGAGAAGGCCTCTGGGAGGACCACATAGTGGCCTTCCAGTACTTGAATGGGGCCTACAGGAAAGCTGGGGAGGGACTTTTTATAAGGGTATGTAGTGATAGGACAAGGGGAAATGGTTTTAAACTGGAAGAAGGTAGATTTAAACTAGACATTATAAAGAAATTCTTTACTCACCACTCACTCCAGTGGTGAGACACTGGAACAGGTTCTCCAGAGAAGTTGTGGATGCCCCCTCCCTGGAGGCATTCAAGGCCAGTCTGGATGGAGCTTTGTGCAACCTGGTCTTGTGGGGAGTGCCCCTACCTATAGCATGAGGGTTGGAACTTGATGACCTTGAAGGTCCCTTCCAACCCAAACCATTCTATGATTCTATGTGAGTTTCTTGCAAGTACTTTATTAACACACATACATGCATACATGCACACATTAACCCAAAAAGCCTCCTTGCCTAGCTTTTTTTTTGGGTATATGTTTTTGTGTGTGAAGAGCAATTAAACAGTCTCAAGTCAACATTTTATCTCCTTGACGGAATACATTGCATATCTCATTCTGAATCCTTCCAATACCACAGACACTTAAAAAAAAAATTGCTGGCTGTTTTGTGTCATTTATCCCCCAAATATAAGAGATTCTGGTTAAAGTAAAAGTACTCATTTCCAAAAGAAAATGAGAATGTGCAGATGAGGTATTAGGAAGAAGGGAGACCACATGTTGATTTTAATATGCAGTTTTTAGTGGGAGAAGGGAAGGAACATATGGAAGAAACTGAGTCTTTGAAAGCTAGCAGACAACCACTAGAGAGAAAGACCTGTTTGGGGCTTCTTTTTTTCCTTCCTTGAAAGACGCTATTCAGCTATGTCGAGGAGAGAAATCTGGCTCAATTTGCAAATACAAAACCAGACTGCTGACAGGAAACATTTTCAGGAGTGATTAACAAAACCAGTTTGCTTTACAAGGTTTTCATGAAGGCAAAAAGGTATGCATCTGATTTTGACACAATTAAACAGAGGATCCTTTGCTTTAAGGCAAAAAAGAACTAGCACTTTTTCTTTAAAAGGGTGTCTCATTATAGAATGCTTATTGCCTTCACAGGAGATGTGACATTTAAATCTATCGAGCACTGACAAAGTGAAATAAGTAATTTTGAGAAATAAATAACAGAAACTGGCCCAGTTTCCTGAAAGAAGGTGAAAGGGTTTTGACAGTATTTACCACCATGATGTTAATTTATTCAGTACTTAAATTAAAGAGAGAGGGAAGGACTTCTTGTATGTGTTGCTAAAAG
Organism: Gallus gallus; assembly: GCF_016699485.2. NCBI lineage: Eukaryota > Metazoa > Chordata > Aves > Galliformes > Phasianidae > Gallus > Gallus gallus. The sequence continues at coordinate 42,264,688 of NC_052532.1, forward strand.
TGTAGCATGAAATTAGAATTGATTCTGAGGCTGCAGATAAACTGAAATCTCACAAGTAGTGGCAGCACAAGGCAAGAGACTCAGTATCAGCACATATTGCTGTAAAGGCATAATTTATGCCTAAAGCCCTCTGCTGTTGAGGTACAATGTGTACTGAGAAAAGGCAGAACATTTTAAATATCAGCTTTAGATTTCGGTTTGAACAGGAGCTCTAAATCCAGATTATCAGAACAAGCTGAACATACGTTTGGGAATGGAAAGTATACAAGAATCCATCGTCAAATTTCTTTTCTTCTTAGGTTATATACAGTTTTGTCCCAAGTTAAACATGTGTAAATGTGGTACATATTGTTAAAAGAAAAGTAAATCATAACAAGATTAAAGAGAAGGGCATTAAGCCAATGAGTCTTTTCCAATCTTACATTTATTGTTAAAAATATTCTGGATACCATAGTAAGAACAGTAACTGTTCCTTGTCACATATTCACCCCCCAGTCTGTTAGACATAAGTATTCCAGTGCTACCATATAGCAAGCTGGACAGACAGCCTGCATTATCCTTTGAGTGTACTGCATCAATGTACATGCCCAAGGCAGTGATTTTTAAAACTGAATCTATTATTTTTATTGAGATGGCAGAAAAAAGAGCAGTTCTGGGGGACATCACAGGCTCCCTTTTATTGTAAAAGGAATAGTACAATGACGATACTCTGACAAGGAACAGCCCTTAAATAATAAGTTAGTTTAGGTGCAATCATACTGCAGAAATATACCTGGCTGACCCTGTTGCTCAGCAACACATACCTTCTCCCCATTGCTAAAGAGACAGTATTTATTTAACCTTTTCTTGCCATCACATTACTCTCATCTCTTCTGCCCAAATCACTAAGGATAGATGAAGCCTGATCACAAAGGAAACCTTGAACCTGTTTTTAAAAAGTTAAATGCATAATGATTTTTTTTTTTTCTTGGTAATGTCTTTTTTAATGCCCTTGCTTCATGCAGTTATCTAGGAAGAAAACCCTGTACAATTATGCCAAGGAAAAGATACCATGAAACTGAGCACTGTGCTTTCACTGGCGTTAAAAAAAAAAAAAAAGAAAAAAAAAAGTGTGCTCAGAAACTGGAACATTTCATGCAATACAATCACAGTATCTCTGAGACTGAGAGTTTGCAGACAGATCTCCATGGCTGCCAGTCAAGTTTCTCTGAACTGGAAAGAGCAAACTCGGTGTTAATGAGTAAATAGCAAGAAGGAGGGAAGGCAGCTATTTAACCAGCTGAACAGAGGAAATAAGTGTCAGTTGATGTTTGGCTTTATTCATTAAATGTGAACCTCTCACATACGCCTAGTAAAGAGCCAGAAAAGGGTTTAATTAATAACGTAACCCTATGTAAAGTACTTTCAAGTTCAAGAGGGAATTTTAAGAGCCTTTTTGCTGGCTTTAAGGGCAAAGCGGAATTTTATTTGAGAATTTGTAGTAGGCAATAAAAGAGCTGAAAAACATCTAGAAATAGAGCTAAAAAGATAGCCTAGATGACAATTCAATTTTATACCAACTTAACACCAAATCAGTGTTTATGGAAATGTTATTGTAATTAATCCTTCTCAGTAGTTAATTTAATCTTTAAACTAACATAAATAATAGGATTGAAGGGGGAGATTTATCTTTCTTATTTTAAAGCTAAACAAATTTTCATAGAAATCACAAAATAACATTTATGAGGAAGACACTGAACATCCCTACCGTGAAAAGTAACTACAGCAGCAGTGCTTCTGACTAGAAAGTATGTTTAAATATTTGGTTTCTATGTACCATATGTCTTTATCTAGTTTTATATGCATTATGTTTAATAATATAAAAGGAATGGATCTCCTGTATCTTTAGTTATCTAGTAATTGAATATTCAGGCCAAATGACTTGCATAGCCTCTCAAAAGAATAAATACAGATAGTCGGACCTTAGACATCTATTGTACACTGATGTGACTCCAGACATGTTCCTCCTTCATTTACAACAGGAGCAGAAATCTGGCCTTAGTCTCTATAAGTCTGATTGTGCTACTTACAGGTAGACATCCTGAACCCCTTAGCAACACATGATGCATTTGCTGAATCAAAATTATTAAAAGAGGCAATAACTTAGAAAATGCAGTGCAGAGATAACAAAATACATCTGTTTGGAGATTGTTTGGATTTCAGTCTTCTTAGATGGCTAAAAAATAAGGGAAAAAATAAAAAGATAAGAGAAATATTAGCTTCTGTGCAAAAAAAGAAAAAAATCAACACATTCAGACTTTTATAGGTTAATACTGTCTTGGTTAAAGAGGGTAGAAATTGTATAGCTTTTATTTCCAAAGACTGAGGAAAGAACAAGTATTAAGCCCCTTGTTTTACCTTATCTGTAAAGCTGTTCAAGTTGTGGAGACACTTCAGTACATTTGTCTTAGTATATAGAATATGAAAACAAAAGTTCTTAATTTATTTTCATTATAATTCATCCATATTTTCTACCTGTTTATTATAAAACATTATGCTGTACCATCTGAGGATGAGGATATGACATTGCTTGAGTTCATAATTCATGTTATCTATTACTACTGATAATTTAGCAGTTACTGAACACATAGTCACAAAGGACTGCAAATTTAAAATGAGATGAAGCTAGTAAAAAAAAATCATTTCCAACGGAATCTCTGAAGTGCTTCACAATGAAAACTACTTGCATCTGCAGTTCTGCAGTTTAAATGATGCTTATGTTTTCTTTCCTTCTTTTAGTAGCTTTTCAGTTTTAAATCATTACAATTTCCTTCTTATTTTACTTTTAATAAATCAATAATGATCAAGATCTGAATTTTCTCTTAAAGAAGAAAAAAGAAAAAAAATTGGTTTAAGAGAAGAGAATACTAGGCAGAGTGTAGCATCATGTTAAAAATGTCAAACACGTATCTACAACCAGTATATTCGTTATCCTTTTGGTAATAAATACAAAATTTATGCTAAAACTGTGTTACCTGACAGCTTTTGTCTTTTGAGTTTGTTTGTTCTTCATAAAACTAGGGACTCAGTTCTTCTTTTACTTCACAAGGAGCAATATTTTACTTCCCTAAAATTCCATATATCAAAGGGATCATACTATTTGTAGAAAGTTAGAAGACAAATTGGCTTTTAATTAAGAAAAGAAAGAAAATCCCATGGGAATTATACAATAAGTAGTCCCAAACAGTGCTAATAGAAACAGTACATGCATGTTCAGTTAAGAATAGACCTATCCATGTGCAGAACACAATGTAAGATTTTCAGTATTAGCATTTCAGTGTGAAAATACTGACATTTTGTCCACAAATGAACACAAAAAACACACTAACCAACAGTGCACATCAATGAACAGAGACACTGCCAATCTTTTGTTTCATCACTGTTTTTATAAAAAAAGAAAATCCAGACTTAGGGAAGCATCAGTGAACATATACACTTCCAGTTAAATATTTCTCTTCCTGAAGGCAATCACTTTTCTTAACACATGAAGAAAAGATATCTCAAGTATATCGTTCTGAGATCTGTCTGAAAACCAGCTAACACTACTTTTTTTTTTTTTTTTAACAGAAAAAAAAGTTGGCAACAATTTTCATGTTAATAAGTTGGGTAAAATATGCATTACTTGGAGGAGGAAGTGGAACCCACACACTCAAATGAGTGCTCAGACATTCTACAGGACAATGTTCTTGCTTCTCCTGAGTTAAATGAATCTTTAATTTTTTTTGTTTTCAAATCAAATAAAATACAAGAGGAAGGCTAATGCATGCTTCTCATTCCCAGAGAATACTGCTATCCACACCTGAGGCAAGCTTCCTTTGAGGGCATACGCTTGACATTCATGGATTTGACCTTCTCAGACAGGGAAGAACCTGAAGCCAGATGAGCTTTTGTTACCATATCTGTATGGTGCAGGAGATAAAATGCACTGCTAGTGTTTTAGAAAGGAAAGCAGTTGTGTTCTGCTCTCAAAGGAATGGTAATAAGTACTGTGAGTCTTTTTACACTCAGCAAGCTGTAGATCAGAAGGGTACAGACTCCTAAATCCAGAGTATCAGTAAATTTAGCATAAGATGTTGGTCTCAGCATTTTCAAGCAGCCCCCTGTTCAGCTGACACGTCCGACTCCTCCCACCTGTTGCAGCATGGCCAGGCATCAAATGCCAGTGTCTAGGCCTCAATTTGAAATTGCATTTCTGACGGACTGTTATTTAGAATACAACTTAAAATTATTTTGTTTACTATAAGCACAACAAAAAGTGTATTATTAGGTAAGTTTTTGCACAGTTGAACTGATTATTTTGACTTATAGTTCATAAAATACTCTTTAAAGCTTTTGTTGAGAGCATTTAATGTCTATCATCCATTCACATTGTGTATGGTTTTGATTACAAGATTATTGACTGGGGATTAAAGAACATATAGACTGAGTATGTTCTCCATCCTGATTTGGAACATTTGGTTGGAAATGCTGCATTTCTGAATAAACATAAACACTCCTAGTCAGTCTAGTTATATTTGCTTTGGCACTACTACTTGACAAGGGAAATGTAGAAAGACATTTCATTTAAAACCATAGTGTTGACTCATAAGTAATTATCAACTAGTTAGTGGACAGTCATGGGAAATCACTGTTAAAAAATAGGTCATTTTTAAGTTTTTATAACCATTTGTGATTGGTATATATTTTTCATTTAAAAAAATGTGATATTTTCCTTTCCAGATTGGACATGTATGTTGCTTTTAAGATATCTTTCCATAGAAATATGAGAAGAATAGAGATTTAGTTGTATATTAAGGAGAAGACTCTTCTTAAAGGTAAGGATGCTTTTTTGAGTTAAGTGTAAGCATGTACTACAAGATTTATTTTAAAATGTACCTTGCCTCTGAGCAGGAGATTTTCCAAACCTAGACTTGAATTTAGCACGATTTATGAATCAGGAAAAGCAATTTCATTGCTGTTTTGTGTAGATTTTCAAATAATTTACTTTTCTGAAATAGCTAGGTCAGATTTGGATGTACTGAGTACATTAGTTAGTTCACTCTTGATTAGTGTAGGCATTCTTGAAATTTAATCCTTGCCTCCCAGGTTTAACTAAAACTCATACATGTAATTAGATGATAACCACAGTATTCATGGGCTTGATAATACAGTGTTCATCTGTGTCATATTTGATATTCCTATGGACTTTTTAGTGTCTACTGAGAATGTCTTCAGAATTTCTTAGAGGGAAAAAAAAAAACCAACCCTGTAGATTCTACTCATGCAAATGTGTGCGTGTAATATAAATCACATAGCCATACAGCCTCCCTGTGCAATACATGGAAACTCAGAGATGACACTGAAGTCATTAGGACTGAGAAAACTTTCTGCTTATTATCTCAAGCCAGGCAAAATAAATATATAGGGAAAAACTTGAGGCTGTGAAAAGATGGCAACAGGACCAATGTGATAAAATTTAGAGAACAATAGGAAAAAATATCAAAAACATGAATTTCTTCTTAAATTAAGAGTCTTCATTTTGCATCTGGTCTATTGCCTAGACATCAGCCAATAAAGAATGATGTAGCATTCACTTCCAATTGCTTAACCTGGTACACTTTACATTTGTATCATGTATAGACTGGATGTGTAAGTAGGGAAGGCAGAACAATTCTCAGGAAGAATACTGCAGCTATGTGCATAATTTTCACAGGGAGTTTTGCATCCATTAAAAGAACAGAAAATGATGAAACTTAAATATGTTACGATACCTAAGAGAAAAAGGTTGCCCTTGCGGTACCTGATTTTGATACTGACATCCATACCCAAGCAGAATGCTTGCTCACTATGGGGAATTTTATTTGAATGAGATTAAATTGTTCCCTTAACTAATATAAAACATTAGTGGTATTACTTTCACCTAGGAAAAAGAACAAAGGATGTTTGTTGAGACAGAATAATAGATGCAATTATCTATTTTTCACACAATAATCATGTCAGATTCATAATTTTACATACATTCTCTTTTGAAAAGACTTTTTCAGTGACTAGCCACAATATTTTCTTACAGTGCTCAGAATGAGATTGCCAGTTTCAGGACAGACATCCTTGTCACAATTGCCTTTAAAAGAAACATATCATCAACTATTTTACAAACGCATACTACCATAACATTTTAAATTTGCATGTGCATAAGGTGGAATTCAATTTCTGTTCACAACATACTGGTCATAGCTTTGAACATTTTGGTAATCATAGTATGTTCTGTTTTGATCTATACTGTCCAGAAGATCTCTCTATAAAGAGAAATTATAATTAAAAAAAAAAAAAAAAAAAAAAAAAAGAGTATTCAAGATCTCAAGAAAAGTTTCAGAACTTTGCATTTCCTATAAAATTCAAAATTTTCATCAAGTAAATGCTTGTATATTGCCTGGCCAAACTAGTAAAAAATAAATTGCTTTGATAATTTTATTATTTCCCCAGATTTCCTGTGTCTCTAGGAAAGAGTTGGAAATAAGTCAGTTTCTCTGGGAAATGGTATCAGTTGGGACCCAGCTGATTGCATTTAATCTGTACCTTTTCAGGTAGCTTTGCTTTATTGACTTGATGTTTGAGAAGTCCAGATGCTAATGCTCCTAATGATTAGCCACTCTTTTTGGCTTTTGGTAACAAGAATTCTCATGCAGTTAATATCAAACAGGACTTTGTGCTCTACATCTGTCATTTCAAAATTCCCATTTTTGAATTCCCCTAGTCTCAAATACGTAGTACATTTTCTCCCTATTTTACTCCCTACAATCTTCTCTCCTACTTCCAAAGCCCCATGACGCAAAATGTCATTTTGCCGGTCTTCAGTTCCAGTGACAACTTTAATCTTACTGATTTTTATGGGCTTTTCAAATACAATCCCATAAAAGTCCCCTGTAGAAGGAGGCTTGCCCCAGAAGTACTCATCAATACTGCTGTAAGCCTTGCTTGCTTCATAGTTTTCAAATACATTCATATTGGTGTGCAAGTTTGCAGGTGGGTTGTCAGGGATATCAAATGATTCCTCTTCAAAATCATCATCCTTTAGTTTGTTTTCAGCTCCTTTGTAAGATGAATAGTATCCCATGTGCTGGAACAGTGATGGCTTAAAACGTATCACTTCCTTTTGAGCTAACAGCCCACGAAAGTGGATCAGCAGCCAATCGCAAGGCATTTCTTGGTAAAACATCAACAAAAAATGGGCCAGGCGTGGGAGGTCATGGGAATGGTAAAGCTTTCCAATATACCCCAGTTTGGAGAATTCCAAAGTTACCCAGTAGGATCCTTCTCTTGAGGTAATTACTTTCTTAACAGTGGTCAAAAAGTTCTTTGAACAGCGAACATCATCTTCTAACATCACATAATAGTCAGAAAGATTAGCACAGAAGTTAAGCAGGAAAGCATAATCAACATTTTGTTTGGATCGAAACTTCACGCGGTCTTCTGGGTCATTGTAATTTCTCTTGAGACCATCCAGTATTGGATAAAATTCCTCAGGGACGTGAATAACTATCAGTCTGCCTGCAATTATGTGATGTGCAAATTTCTGTGAAATATCCTGGACCATCCCTTCGCACCAGCCTGAATCAAAATCTGCCAGCTGTACTACCACTGTGATTTCTTTAAGTTCCTCATAACTTGACTGTTCAAATATGGACTTGATGGTCTCAAGCAAGTAGTTTCCTTTTTTCCGTTTCACGGAAGATAGCCCAATTGTAAGATACCCTGTACAAAAGAGAAATGAGACAAAAAACAGGGAATCTGACATTGCAAATGAGCTGCAAAGCTATCATCTAGGGCTGCGTTAATGTTAAATAAAGTTTTTGAACAGTGAAGTCTGAGAATTTATTATGTGAACCTACTGAGATGAATACAACAAAGAATGTTTATTCCTTTTTCATGAAACAAGAATTATACTGCATACTGGTGTGAAATGGACAAAATCTAAAAGTGTGAATGCATATGCCTAGGACAGGAAAATATCCACTGATCCAAAATTCAATGTTAAGACCATGAAATATGCTGAAACAAAGGTGATTATGATTTATGATTCAAACAATATTTTTGATACAAGGCACTGTGAAGTACAAAACAAAATCATGAGCTAAACTTTTATCATTTTAAGCACCATACAGAACTAGTTCCATCTATGCATGTATTTACCATTTTATTAATGTTGCATGGATAATTTCTCTCTGCATTTTCATTTTCATTTTTAACTGAACTTGTTCAATTTTCCTGTTGAAATTTTTTCTAACTCTCTTTCAGAACTCATTGAGTAAGCATATGTAAGTCCCTTTTGCAAGATGTAATTTGGATATCATTCTGAAGTAGAAGATAATTTACCACTGCATATCTGTATTTCTATAAGCAGTTTTGAATGCTGCTGCACCTTGCTGGGGAGAACTGCATCTTCATTATAAGCAAATAATTTTAATCTCTGCTGCATTGCAGTTATTACTATTACATATTTTTTCCTTGCAGTCAAATCAGTACTTTCAGATATCTTCTGACATATCACTATTTGAATGTAATAAAAGCTAAGACTTGATAATAAAGTTGAGCCTGTCCCAACTTTCTTAAAAAAAGTGGTTTGCAAAAGACTGCTCTGGTATGGTGATGCATAGTTTTCCTTGAGTCTAAACTCCACTTAAAATTAATTGCACAGTGAAGTACAATCCCTAGAAGCCAGGCATGCTGCCTAAATAATCAGAATTTTCTCAAATCTAATTTGAACAAACTATACCTTATAGATTTCTGTGAAAATCAGCAATTCACAAATGATTCTCTTTTACTGTCTGTATTTGGACTTCCGAGCCCTGTTGGTGAAATGATTGATTTGGAAGGACTCCTGGATAAAATTGAAGTATGTCTATATTTCAGTTCAAGATGAAAGTCTTGAGCCCTGCTTGAAGTCAGAATGAGCATATAGTTTCTTTGCAGAAGGCTGGGAGAAGAATCCTTTTCTACTATCTTTATAAATAGGGCAACTCCTATCTCTAGTTATCACAGCTAAAGGAACAGTGAATTCAAGCTGCAAGACTGACCCAACAGGGGGCCTGAAGGCTGTATCCATCTGATCTCAATCATATTAATTGTACAGGCACAGGCTGTGTCTTGTCTTAGGGAGTGGCTGCAGAGCACCATCCTCATGTGCATAGCTCCTGGCTCCTGAATCATCTCTCCCAGCTTTGGAGAAGATCCACAAAAATATCCACAGACCATCTGGGGCCGCCTGCAGGACAGCTTATGAGGCAAGCATGTGATTAGAAGATAAAGAAGCTGTAGGACACTCGCTGGTGGGGCTGAATTAGCAGCTACCCAGGAAGTGCCTGTGCAGAGATAGCTGTCCCACCACACTCTCTGAGATCCTCACTGTTTAACTAGTTTGTCTTGCCTAGAAATACCACAAGATTTCACCCATTTTAAATTACCTCTTTTCATAACATTCAGATTGCAGTTACTTACTTTTCCTTGGCAAAGGCGTGCCAGCTAGGTAGCGATAGGAAATGTTTATAGATCCTGAGAAATTAGACAAATCTTTGTATGTGTGAGCATAGCGCTCTGGGTTGAGCTGGTGCGTGGCTGTTTCTCTGATTAACTGCTTGTCCCCTTCCTATTAGTGAGAAAACAAGAAGAACAGGAGAGGGAGAGAGATAGAGAGAAACACATTTATGAATGCTAGCCAGAAAGGCAACACAGATGGGCAGGTTTCCAAGAATAACATTTTTCAGTGTCAGCTTTCTTGAAAGCATGTAGATATTACCTCATTTTTTAAAACCCATTACTGAGTATCAAACATTTTTGATTGCAGGAAATAACTTTTCAGATTATGGTAAAAAGAGAAGAAGAAAAAAATAGTTTGGACAAAAATTCTTTAAATGTTGTTTTTTGAAAGGTTTGAGAGCAGTTAATTATCACCAAAAACAAACAAACAAAAAAAAAACCAAACCAAACCAAACAAAACAAAACAAAACAAAAAACGCCAGCATATTCAGAGCAGGGAAAAGAGAACATCAGTTCACAACACATGAGATAATTTTCTTTGAAAGAAGAAATGGTAGAGAAGATCTTTTTGAAAATACTTTCAATGATTAAAATCTAAACAAACAGCCTAGACCAACTGTCAAACAAAAAAACTACCAAAAAAGCCCCAGACAGAGCAGTCACATAGGAAATACAAAACTGTATAGTTGCATCAGGTTGTATGTTACTTTCTGAGTGGCTCCAACTCAGATCTGTGATAAGCAGAATTGTATATGAACATACGGACACAAATCTTTTGCTGGATTTAGTAAATATGGTATGGGGGTATAGAAAAAAAAGTAAAATTATCACCACATTCTCTCTCCCTGTCCCCTATTCTTGTTCTTTTTTCTTCCAAGAGGCCTCCTGAGCCTTAATGAAGTCACACAAGGAAAAAAGATTTCATCAGCAGTGAATCATCTGTAAAACCTGTTCCTCAGTTCTTAAAAAAAAGAAAAAGTATATAACAAGATGCAGCACCATGATACTGAATCTAAATGCTTATTTAATTTAAGGTATGCTTATTTAATTTACATTGTTTGACCCTAGTCTGGTGACAGGCCAATTAAGAAATCAGTTTTTTTCTTCTACTACAGTATGTTACTATGCTAAAAAATGTCCCGACCTGTCATTAAATGAGAGTATTGTGCAGCAATAGTTCTGTTGCTAACAAGAATAACAGTAAGCAAAATTTATGCTTGATGGTATAAACGTTCTAGATATGTCAAGATGTATTTTATGGTGAAAATAAATACTTCTGTAAACCAAACCCATGTTCATTTTAAGTTTACTATTTTTCTTTCATAGAAGAGTAAATAATTGGAATCTGAGTTCAGTAAAGATCTTTTGGATGATGTCCAGGAACATCTACCTGCACTGTTATACTTTCTAGTGCTGCTATACTATTTCACATTTTCTCATAAGTTAGGAGAAGAAGGTTTATGTTGATTCTAGATTAGAATGTGAAGCAGTGGACTGGCTCCAAAACTTCAGGAGATTTTCATAAGAACTGATCAAAACCAAACCAAAACAGAAAACAACAACAAACAACAGTAACAATGGCAAATGCACAAAAACCAACAATTGTTCTAGTACTAGTATTACTTTTTCAAACAGTGTTTTTCATTAAGGTCAAAATGGCATGTGTCATTCCAAAACAGAACACTAAAATTCTTCATTTCATAGGATTTGGGAATGGAAACCCAACTTCTTGCATAAAGTTTAAAAATATTTAAAAATAGTAAATGTCAAGACAAAACGTTAAAATGAACTGACCATACAAAAAAAAAAAAAGAAGAAGAAAAGAAAAGAAAACAAACAAACAAAAAACTAATACAATACAAAACAAAACAAAACCAACAACATTTTTCTTTTTAGCCTTGAAGGAATGCCTATTATGGGTAGATTTTGTTGTTCATTCAAAAAATGAATGGAAAGCAAAACTAAAATATTGATTTTTCCTTAAATATAAGATCTGTTTTTTCCTCCCTCTGAGTGCTGTGGAGAGATCAGTTGAGATGAAGAGCTAATTATTCTCTTTAGCTGTCTTCTTTGTTTCTATGATAGCTCTGGCTTTCCTTTCTTAATTAACCTTTAGTTCATGTTCTACTGTTTGCTGGATCTTGATAGATTCCTGTAAGTGTCAGGGTAGTCCAGAGTGCCTCATTTTTATATACATACACTATTCCACTAAAGATTCTATATCAATTACTATATAACTATTGTTTTCACAGTGCCCTAATAATGCCTGGTATTCACAGAAGAGTTGGGAAGCCATGCTCCACTTGCAACTCAGAGTATTTAGAAAAAGTCACAGTATCTCAACAGAGATATTGCAGTATAAGTTATATTAATTCAGAATGTTTTCTAAATGTTTGGATGAAGTGGCGCTCACAGTACAGCAGAACCATATGCGTATATCAGCACTGCGTACCATGTACCAAAACAATTTAAGCAATTCCTCCAGGTGAGTCATTACTTTCCACAGTCATTACTTTCCACCATCATTACTTTCTACTTCCGCAGCAAATGCCCTGCAGAGACCAATGAAAGGTTTCTCCGGACATGCAAGATTCTCCATGTGAAAAAGGAAAATTCTCCCTTCCTATGATTTTCCACAGTGTATTTCAGTTTTTCTTTGTAACTTCCTGAAGGTCTGCTCATTTCATCTTGCATCTGGTGAAAGCAGTATCAGCTGTCCAAGCAGTACCAGCTGTCCAAGACTGGGAAGAGAAACTGGGCAATTACATACATACTCTGTCACTTATCTACAGGAGATCTTCCAGCAGGAAACAGACTGTAGTTAGAAAGTCAGAAGGCCTTCAGGGCTCTGAGAACTTTCAAATTCTCATTTCCTAAGGGATACTGGTTAGCTTGCTGTCCTTGAAATTTATCCACAACTGTGTCTCTCCTCACCTCTAACACTAAAGCTGCTTTTTTTTTTTTTTTACTTCAGCAGAGCACACACACTCGTAAATTAACGGAGCTGTCAGACATGGTCAGAAAAGTTGAAAATAAAAATAAATAAATAAGCTAAAAAGTCAACAGCCTGACACATTTGAAAAATGCTTGATAGACCATAACTGTATCAAGAGATATGGGAGAACTGTCAGGAGATTTGGCAAGAGACTTGGCTGGGAGATACATGAATGCAAACATGCCAGAATTGTGATGAGAGAAGCAATGAAGAAGAGTGAATTTCTAAAAAAAAAGAAAAGGAGGAGAAAAAAGAGCAAATTAAGAATAAGACATGGAGCCATCTGGGGAGTTGGCAAATAGGACAGGAAAAGATTTCAAAAACAAATCAAGAGGAACACCATTAGCAGTGATAATAAAAGCACTTTCAGAGACATCTGGGGGACTTTGAAGCAATTACTGAAAGAAGAAGCATCAGAGAAAATACTGTTAGGAAAAAAAAAGTGATAAGCCAGGTCAGATTCAATCACAATCAAGAAATTATGAATAAATAAAACAGTGTAAAACCTTAGTGCTAGTCCTTTTAGAGAAAGCAATATATCAGTAATGGAGTAAAATACTGGAAGTATGAGTTATCTTTTCGAAAGTTCAAAAAGCACTAGAATGGCCTTAATTGTATTCTCAAAGTTAACAATATGGCAATGAGTAATGCAACAAATAAAATGTTTTTAATTAAAATCACTAGTAAGACATACATTGTTCTGATAAATTCATATAAGCATTTTACTATTTACATATTGAACATATTTCATATTATGGCATTGCTATTCAGATCCAGCAAAGACATCACCTTCCACAATATTGGGAAGTCTGTACTGCCCCACTAGATGAGTCAAAGAAGAATCAGAAAGCCATTCATTAGCTCACCTTAAGATCAAGAAAGAGGACTGTCTAATTGCATCACAGTGCTACATGTTTAGTTTAGTCATTTTATTATTTGTAAGCTCCACCTTTTAGGCTATCATGCCCTTCCACTGGGCTCAATCCAATCTCTGATGAACTGGAAATTCAAAACATAACTAATACTTCAGATCATACCTCTCATTCTCCAGTGAGATCTCGATAGGGTACATATAAACTGCAGGTTATGTTACATTCTCAATAACCTACTTGTTGAAATTCTTAGCAGACTTTTTGATACATATATTTTTACTATCATTGACTTACACTAGGTGTCATTTCCATCTAATTGTTCACATTGTAGCACCGAACCTAGAAGATTCAAATCTGGGAAACAGATATGACAGAAACATAGAATAAAAGCAATGAAAAGAAATTATTCATACAAGAGCCTAAAAGTAATATGGCATTAATGTAGATTCTCTGCTATTTTATATTACCTATCAGTATGTAATGTAGTATTTACAGGTGTGATTCATGGTATGGACTGAAGAAGGAGCTCCTAGCTTACATGGATATTCCAGATGTAGGCAATTTCTACATTAAAACTGATGGAAATCAAGAAATATGGGAAATACAGGATACATTTTTGGCCTAGTAGGAGGTATCTGATAGAAAAGATCTTCTACATTCATTTTCTCCTATACTTAGAACAAAAAGTAAAGGACAGTTCAGATCTTACTGACACATCCTGTGTGTGTTGTGTTTTGATAAGATGACTTCATCAGGATGCATTTTGCTGTTAATTGTACACTAAAGGGAGGAGACTACAGGTATTATGAACCTTAATGATTCACTAGGGATGTATTTTATTGTTTGTTCCAGAATTTCTTTCATCTAAGAAACTTACCAAAACATAACCATCTTCAATGTACAAGTTCATGAACAGCAAGCAAATGACAAGGACTCCTAAGAATGACACTGCTGATCGTTTCCGCAAGCATCTCATTTTATCAAAATATTTCAAGTTGTGTCTCATGTGAAGAAAGGCATACGGTAGCGTCACCTATGAAGGAAAGTCACAGTGTTACAAGAACTCTTCATCTACCTGAGAGTTATGAGAGAAAAACAATATATATCAAAGCTCTTCAAATAGACATAGAATATACTCTTTAAGGTGGAATTTATCTCATGTAATCTTGGTCATCTTCATGCTTAATCTCTAATCCTACCTATAATTTAACTTTCCTTTTCCAGTCAATAAAGAAAAGCACACTTTATCCTACCCATTTTAGGCTGGCACTATAACAATATTGTGACAGAAGAGCATCAGCTATTCAGTTCCCTCTGCATAAACTTCTTAGATTCCATCTAGATGACAAGCAAAGATGATTTGTATCTGCACTTCCTTTCAAAATACAGCTCAAGCCAAAACGCCAGGAAGAAGTTATTGCTTGTCTCAATATCCTTGCTAATGGGAAAGGTCTGGATACTTCCAGGCATGAATGAAGTACCTTTCCTGTAGAAAGGAGGTAACGTCAGGAATCTGCAACACCTTTCAGCCTCAGACACTTGTATCAGTATGAAAAAAACCTCGGAGCTGTTATTTTCTCCACTGATTGTTGAAGAATGATATCTACCTTAGACTGGACACATGTAACTGTTGGAAAGCCCTTATTGCCCCAATTAAACAAATCAAAGAAAAGTAGCACAAAGAATCAGGAAGCTCATTAGTTGAGTTCAAGATCAAGAAAGATGGCTGTCTAATCAGATCACAATATTACATATTTATTTTAGTGATTTTACTATTTAAACAATATAACAGTCATTCTTGGCTATCAGATCACAAACATTAACTTGTTCTAACAGATTTAACTACTTCTCTTTGAACTACATTTGTTTGAAATATGTCTGACCACAAACTAAAATAAAAACTACCCAGACTCCAGACTGCACTGCTCAGACACCGAGGGATTCTTCACTTAAAAGTAAATTTTAAACTCATCATTTACGTTTTCACTGTTTTTAAGTGCAAAAGTTTTATGGCTGTTGTTCATAACAATGTATGATTTGTCTACAATATTTAATATATTGAAAACATATGAATAGAGTGTGAAGACCTACTAATCTACATGAAGAAGTAAATAGCACTATGTGTGCATGTTTAAATTCTGTATTTAAATACCTTCATGTTTTAAAGTGCTGAACATCTAAACTGGCAGAAAGTGTATCCAACTATGAATTCCATACAAGATTTATCATGTCAAGTCAATAGTTTTCTGGACTACCAATGAAAAATCTTTAAAATGTAGAACTCAATCTATATTTACCTTGCCAAATTAATTAAATATATCTGACAGTTTAAAATATGAGTCCATTAGACTCTAGAGAACTGAGAGGTAAGTACATCAGGTGTAAGTAGCACAGAAATTTAACTACTAGGTTTTTTGCATATAGATGAACTGCAGTAATGGATGCTGGCTGCCTTTAATGTCACTGGCTTTAAAATCACTATGTCAAGAGCAACAATAAGAGCCACTTATATCTTGCACAAAGGAAAAGAACTATTAATTAATAATGATATATTTTTCATAAATTCATTAGACTTGCCCCCATTTATTTGAGGGTGGGCAGAACCAAAGCAGACTGATCACCAGGAATCTGAATAAGTCCAATGTAGGCATTTTTTTTTAGGTTACAATAGCCCTTTGCATTTCCTTACCATCTAATGGAAATGAACACCAGGAAGGAGCTATCCAGGCCATGAATCTTCAAACTCTTGCCCTCCATCCACTGACAGCACAGTGATTACTGGGGATCTGTGAATTCAACAGGCTGTCAGAGAACACCATAACAGCTGTGGAAATGAAACATTGTCCCTGTTGCAGATTAGGCCATAAGACATATGTACATACATACATATATGTATATATATACATAAATATAAATACTTTTTCTCATAATGTAACTATGTCTTTTCAAAGCATACACTCCTAAAGACTGATGAAACTATCACTGTAAAGATTAGATACTGGCAGTTCTTAGAGAATGGTGTGAGACAGCCTGACTGCTGAAAATTCAAGCAGCAAGAAGCAGAGTGCTTAGAATCACGATCAGAGATGCTCTGCAGCTGCGTGTAGAGAAGGTTTCCTTTGGAATGCTTGAGAATAAATAAGTAGCTTTTCAGACATAGGATGACCATGCACATTGCTGATTGGGCTGTGGTAGCTGCCTTGTCTTTACTCTGAGCAACTTGACCAAAGTCAGTAAGCATGAGGAACGTGTTTGTAACTATGTTTACTGGTTATATTTTGTTCCTTTAAGGACAAGCAATTTTCATTAGATAATTACTTTGTTGAATTAGGAACAGACGTTGCTGGAAATACACAAGTGAGACTGGAGGAAAGCTATTATTATTAATGATAGTGAAAGACTATTAATGCTGATGTGCAGAAAAAGAACTGTCCCATATGGCCAACATTCAGTAGAAATTGCTTGCATTTCTTGTGTTGGTTTCACACGAAGTCATTACAACATTCTTGATTACAGATAGAATCCTTGAAACTGTTGAAAGTAAAAGTTAGTTCCAATGCTGATTTTTTTTATGCTCATAAAACTTACAAAATCCTACCAACCCAAGGAACTACAGAGAAGGACATCCAGTTGTGATCATACCACCGCTGACGGCGCTTCGTGGGGGAGACACAGATTCAATCACTAACACCAGATGGCAGTGCAGATGCGTGCTTGCCAGCCTTCAACCTGCTCCAAAATCTGCTTCTTCCAACCAGTTTGTCTGAATGTACTATTTGGCATACTTATAATGTAAGTCTGGACTGCTGGTCATCTTTTGAAAAGGTAATATCAGAACTACCCACAAAGAGTTTTCTGGTGTTCTTTAAGACCATTTTAACAGAATATTCACCATCAGTCAAAACTAAGCCTATGAGATTGAAAAAAATTCTTCAGCTTATCAGTTATGAAGCTATAACTTTGCTTTAAGATTTTATGTATTCATTATTCATGCACAATTAAGTAGATATTAGAATGCTATAAATGCAATTTGTTTCATAAAGCTAGCAGTTAGCAGTTAAAATGTTAAAATTAATACACATGCATTAATTCTCTTTTCCTTTCTACATGAGATGTATCATTTTTTTCCCTTTTTAGACTCCAAAAGTCTAATATACATTTGTATTCACACATGCTTGTGCTGTTATGCATAGTAATTTAAAACTATAATTCTTGTGACCTTCTAAGATGATACAGACTTGAAAAGACGAACTAAAATATGCAATCACATACCTTGCACAGAAAAGAAGCTGTTTTTTATAAGGCCTGCAAAGGTGTGAAGGCTTTGTAAAGATCAGAACTGATTTTCACATAATAATGTGATGCTTTCTCTTGCAGAATTTGCAACACTCAACAGAATTTTTTTAAAATGTTTTAGAAAGCAAATTCTGAGTGCACTTCTAGTAATAGTCTTTTCCTAATAGCCAAGTCTTTGAAACAGACAAACAAAAATCTAAATTTAGATTTAAAGCTGTTAAAAGTTTTAAACAACTTTCAATTGTGATGTCTAGGCAGCTTTTTCCAAGAATAAAATTGGCTAAAAACAAAGTTTCTTCCTTATTTTCTCCCTTTTCAGAGGTGAGAGTATATTTTATGCCAGCTCTGCAATAATTTTTATGTACCATAAATATGCAAGTTCACTGTGATGAACCATTTCATATTCAATCATTTTTAATTCTTCATGACTTTCTGACAATATTTGCCACATGTGCTTTGTTCCAGTTTCAGAGATTACTGTTCACTTTCCTGATCTATTTCCTTTTCTTAACAGATAAATGTTGAAAGGCCCTGCGGTTTTCCTTTACACTTTAATATGCCAACCAAACATAAACTTACCTAACCAATACAGTGGATCTACTTGTACCTACAAATGTAAAGAGGTGCAGCAATGAGATCATCTTAGTATCTTAGTTCTATTCATCATGTTCCATTCTGGTTTGCTTGAATGCTGTGTCCCAGCAGCTAAAGAAAAGTTGCTTATTTACAGAGCAACTGACGGATGTCAGAAACAATGACAACATTTTTTTTTTTTTTTTTCATATTTCCAAATCATGCATGAAGCTTTGCCTGTCACTAGTCTTCCAGGACATACAACAGACAAATCTGTTACCATGTTATTATATAAGCAAAATTCTGAGATAACATATCAAAAAAATCATGACTGGATTTCATGATTAGATACTAAATCCTTTGTGAACTTTACTGCAATCCTTGATTTGACTAAGATGCTCAGAATTAGGTTCTTCACTCCTCAGCTCTGAGACATATCATTCCGCCACTGTATAACTAAATTGCTTTACTTATACTTCTTAATGCTTGTCCAATTTGTTTTTCAGATTTTCTGTTTGGAAGACTGGACGTGATGTCTCAAGGGTTCCATTCAGTCCTCTTTACAAAAGAGCAAATTAAGCACAGGAAAAAATAACAGGAATTTTTGTACGATTACTATTAAATTCTGCATGTGTCAAGGTCTTCTTACATAAGATGAAAACACAGCAAAGCAAAAGAAGGACACTGAACCCTAACTTACTATAGACGTTTGAGCTACAGTTGTTGGTAGACTAGAAAATTATAATGGAAAAGTTTTTTTTGCTATTCTATAGAGCTCAGACAGACTCACAGCAAAATTCACTGTCTATCTTACTAAGAGCCTGAAAATATGGATAAAATGTTTTAGGCTGACAGGCAGGATGCTTGCTGTCACTGGCAGCAGAAAAGTAAAAACTGTTGTGAGGGAAAAGAAGCTTTAGCTCAGAATGAGGCTAACAAATCCAGATTCTAGAACTTGAGTCTTAAGCTAGTATAAGTATAGTTTTTAGATGTTTTACTGTTTTATTTTGTAGCTTCACATGCTCAAAATAAGTGTCTTAGAGATTGTCTTATCTTCTGAAACTTATATCCCTTATACAGAAAGTCAAAAAAGACGTAGAAGAATGAATAGACTATTCAAAACTGTGTATATAAAATGGAGAGCTTTAACTCAATATAATATTGGAGGATGAAGTGTCTTCAGCTTCAGAATGACATAAAACAGAGCAACAACACTTAATTTAGCTATAGTGCTCTGAGCAAAATGTCAAATATATCCCTTGGTGTGGGGCAGCCAAGTCTAATCAAGGTGTAGAGATGACTAAGAAGTGAGAAGATGTATTGACTTAGATAGTAAACTACTATCTAATTAATCACTGAATGGGTAGAAGTGTATACCACTGGATATATTTTATCAAGTATGTTGTAATGTGAAAGATGGATTTTAGAAAAATGTTATAGGTGATGATTTGATGGCATGTGGAAAAAGCCTACAAGGCTACAAAAAATGGCAAGCAAATCTGAAAGAGACCTTCAAGTTCTGATCCTGAGAGACAAGGCAAGGGGAAAAAAGGAACAGTATAGGCATGAACACTCACTGAAACATCCAGAGAAAGTAACATTAGAAACAGATGGAGATTCAAGAGTGAGGGTTTAGGTGGCATCAGAAATAAGGCAAAAATGCCTCAGTATTGAAATTAGCACTGGACTTAAAAGGTATTCAGTAAATTTATCAGTTTACTCATCAACAAATAAAAGGAAGACATGGATACAAGCACTGCTGTATTCAACAGCAAGTTCAAACCTTCATGGATGATTATTATATATCACATTTGCCTAGTGTGTGAATACAGGGAATATTATAGCCTGCAAGGCAAACTAAATTCCTTGAATCTATTAGACACCAATCTTAATATACTAGTGGAACATACTGGTCTGAATACATCCCTACATGTTTCAATACCTTCACTGGAAGCACAGTCTGTATTAGCTAGTCGTTCTGTAAGCTAATCACTCTGTAAACTAATTTTTGGCTCAGGGTCCTACAGTTTCTTACCTGAGGTTTATATTATGAACTTCTCCTTGGCCATAATCAATATTTTCAATGTCATCCTTGTAGTGGGATTCCACAGAAAAGTAAATAAACTTTCCAACCTTCCCAATTTTGGTGGTTAAAGGCATCATAAGCATTCGACAAAAGCCAATTAGGTATCATCAGAAAAGTTGCATTCTGACCTTGGCTGAATCTAACAGAAATGTAAGTAACATCTCTATTCATTTATAATCCTGATGTGAAGAGAAGAAAGAGTCTCCTTGAAGGCACATAAGTATATGACTAATTTCGTCCAGTCATTGGTGAATCTCAGAAGGTGATGCTAGTCACTGAGCTATGATAATTCCCCATACTCTTCTTGCTTCACAGTTTCTATGGCTAGTTGCAACATGGCAATATTTCCACAAGTGCAGGTTTTATGTGCTTTGGAACAAGTAATATCTTTTGTGAGAAGTCTGCGCTTCTGAGGAGCCATCACTTACATAGCGTTATATGAACCTATGTCAGATATTGAAAGCTATTTTTACATCTTTGCATATCATTTCACAATTCTTCCATAATAATGTGTGTTTGGAATATCCTACTGTGATTAAAAAACAATGATTTTTTATTGGGTGAGATTGTTCCAAATATATTTATTTATATATATGAAAAAAATTATATATATATGAATATATAAATATATATATATTTACAAATGGTAAAATGGCATTGCTGGCTCCTTTACTCTCTAGTTAAACAAGATCTAAGTATTTCAGAATAGGGAAAAGTCCAGTTTGAAATGTGGCTAGGTGTTATCGAGCAACTCCCAAACTCGTGAGATTCTAACTTATAATTTATTATTTGCACAAAACCACGTATCTGTGAAGTCCATTGTACCCCTGGGAAATAATGTAAAATAGATTAGGAGATTAAAAGTGAGAAAATTGGTTTTCACTGGCTGTGTTACTAATCTTTTTCTCAGATAAGTGTTTCATTAAGACTTTCCACTGAGCACCCAGATAGCATCTTCCTGATCAATAAACTAACTCATTCTGTGAAAAAGGTTTAGAAGACTACATATAGATGTATAAAAAGTCAATAATTTGCTTATTTTTTTTAAAAAAAAAAGTTCCTTCTCAGAAAATTCTAATAAATTTTGATGATTAAATATCTATAGCATGAAAATAGTTATTTATAAAAAGCTGTACTTTATTGCTGTTTTTTTTTATATATATATAATATTTTGTGTGCTGAACTACATATATTGTCACAAGAAAACAGTGCTGTGATAATTTCAGTATAGGCAATCTAGTGGGAGCAAACACATCCAAAATTTGTCTGATATCTCTGAAGCTATTCATAGATATTCAGGCTTGTAGCCTTGATTGCATTTGTTTGTTTTTTAACCTGAAAGACTTAAAATGACTCTTGCTTTTCTATAGACTTTGCTATTTATCAGCGAGTCTAGACATGACCTATTGCATATATTAATTGATGTTGACTGTATAACCAATGGAGGTAGTTTAGAGGTACCATAAAATGTGCAACATACTATCTGGCTCTGAAGTGCAATTAGGTCATGCAATCTAAGCAGGAGCTGTAGTGGGAAGGGTTAACAGCTGTTGTTGCAAGTATCATTTGTGCTTTTGTATTCTGAGTCAGTTCTGCCTGCTGAGTCGATTAGATATCATGCAAATAGATCCTTCACAGAAAGAAAGCCTTTGGCTCTCCTGCAAACAGACCATGTACACTAGCAGCTTTCCATGGCCACAGTGATGATTTTGAGCTTAATCATCAGATTTCCTGTAGGATTTAGAAAAATATTTCTAGACAGAAGTGAGAAGAATCCTGGGTTGCATAGCTACACATAGGATAAACAGACATTTCCAATCAATGAGGGTAAGTAGAATGGTTTCTCATAGAACACACACACTTATCAAGTTGCTTTTTCTCTGTCTCTGTGATCCGTCAAATAAAACTAGTTCAGTCTGTTCAGGGAGCATCTCTCCAAAGCCTGCATACTTCTGCATGCATTGCTCTGTAGTAATCTCTGATATCCAGATTGCAGCTGGTACCTCATTTCATTTAACTGATGTTTCATTACTCAAAGGGGTAGTAGTGAAACAGAGAAGATTGCTTCCTCTGTATCATAGAGACAGCTTCTTTCCCAGTTTCTTCAGGAGATTCCAGTTTGCTCCTACCTTCAGTTTATCTGTTTATTATATTAAGTGCTATCTGCTAAATTAAATCAAAGATAAATTTTGTAACCTGAAAAACTCTTTATTTTCCCAAGGATTCACTAATAAATAAATATAAATATAAACCCTGAAAAAAATTCAACAAAATAGCTTGTCAGGTATGGAGAGCACACTTTTTAAACTTAGTGTATGACAAATATGATAGAACTGTAGAATAATGGGATGGAAAAGACCTTCAGGATCATCAAGTCCAACCATCAACCTGACCTATAGAGTCCCAACACTAAACCACATGTCTTAGTACCATGATGATGACTTAAATTGCTTTTTCCACTATCTGTATGTCACTTATTATTGGTGAATCGAAAAGATGTCATTAAAAAGACAAGTTGCTGTCAAACTTTCTGATCCCCCCAAAAATAATTTAAAAAAAGATATTTTTTTTCCAAAGAATAGTTAAATAAAGCTTGGCAATAAGGAATGATTTAACCTTAAAAGATGCCTTTGATGATTTTATCAAGAGTGTTTTAATGTAAAATTGCAGTCTACTCTTCCTCTGGGGAAACTGTAAAATATTGCTTCAGATTAGTGACAGGAAGCTTTCATTTATGTTGTGTGTCTTTCATCACAACAATATTACAAAGATATGCTTAGTAATGAAAACAGTTTTTTCAGTTTGAGTGAATGTACCACAAAAGCAAGTTAGAGCACTCTGGTTATTTTTCTACACAGATAGAAATAAGTTTTCTGAAATCTGGTCAAGAATAAATTCAGTAAGTATCACTGTGCACTTTAATAGACTGCTTTTCTTGCTTTTGTAATACCGGTAACAACAGTATATTTAGGAGAGGAAAGGGAATTTTAGAGTTTAGGGAAAAAGAAGTACAGTAACAGAATTGTTCACTAATTGTTAATATTGTTCACTATTATTGTTCCCTTATAAGGGGAAATGGTTTTAAGTTGAAGGAGGGAAGATTTAGGTTGGACACTGGGGGAAGTTCTTCACAGAGAGGATGATGAGGTGTTGGAACAGGCTGCCCGGAGAGATTGTGGATCCCAAGCCATTGTATGATTCTATGAAATCAATAAATAAATGAATAATGTTTATTTGAAGTAAAGCTTAAACAAGACTTGCTATAATACAAACAAGGCAGTGTTTTTACTGAGAAAAGATAAAAAATATGCACAATACCTTCAATAAAAAAAAAAAAAAACAACAATTATAGTATTAAAATCTCCATGACAGACTAAAATAAATTTGATTTAATATTCTATGGTAAATACCCATTCCTAGTTTTGCCATCTTATATGTGCGATGGCTCTCTTACATTTAAATAGCTCCTGAAATCCAGAAATGCGTTTTATGGTGAATCTTATATGATTGTGTACATACTGCTTTGCTAAGACTGGTTCCTTTAGAGCACCTACCTTATGCTGTCATTCTGAATCAGCTTTTGTAAAAGCCTTTCTCTGTCACTTTAAAGCAGACAACTCAGGGAGACTAAATGCTTATGCAACACTGATGTGGAACACTGTTACAAGTGCTCTTCAATTCTCCAATACCCTATGGTCTTCTAAAGAGTCTTTAGCCTCCCTTAATGACAGTTGAGATGCAAACTTTTCAAACAAGGCTCACAGGAAACACTAAACAGAGGAGCACATATTCCTGTTGACTGATCCTAGCTCCTCAGGGGACATTTTCAGCACATTGTTCCATTACTGAATTTTGAGATATCGGCCTGTTGGATGTATGTCACATTATTTGTGAACTCATTGTAATTCTTTTCAATGTCATCTTAGAATGACATTCTCTTGACCAGACACACGCACCTATGATGGGAATGTCTGAACTAGTCATATTTCTGCTCCTTTCATAGTCAGTGCAGAAAAATAAATGCTTGTACATTGTGATTCCTCTCACTCCAAAGTCATTTTATAAAATATATAAGATTAGTTGTTCCTTAAAAAGGCCATTTCTCTTCACTGGCTACAGATTATTTATTTAGTTAGTTAGTTAGTTACATTTATGGAGTCAGCACAAAAATAATTTCCCACTATCTCTAGACCCAAAGCAAGGATCTACTGCATGAACCAACACCTTTCCTAAGCACATAATATCCTAATTATGCCAATAACAGAAGATCAAATCATACATCTTCCCCTGCCATGGTGCTATATCCGGCATGCCTTGGCTGCAGTAGACTGCTGCAAGTTATTCTCCTTTTAAAAAATGACTTTGGTTGCCTAACCCAAGACAGCTCCCTTTATGCATCTCACAAGCCAGTTCTCTGACTCAAGGTATCACCCTCTCATGCTTCCCCCAGGCTTTAGCCACAATACAGTTTCACTGCTAGTACAATTTCCAATTGATAGATTCATCACAGTACAGCACACAGAGGACAGACTATTACCTGCATGCCCCACAGTAGGATCCTAATGGCTTTACTACATGATATTTGAAAGCAGAAGGAGATAGTCATTAAAGGGTTTAACAGCCACAGTGGACTTATGCCCTCAAGTTGTGTTAATGGGGGAAGTGATTTATTGTCTGTGTATCTTTGATTCACCGGCATTACCAGACAAGATCAGAAAACTCAGTTCATTCAATGCACTCAAAGGAAGCATATGATTTTAGGTAGAATAAATTCTGTATACAGTGGGACACTAAGGCAGAGAGCTGCTTCATTTAAACGCATTGATTGAACTAAAATTCTTATCTTGCCAGGTAATGTTGGTGAGTTAAATATATAGGACATCTATTTTGCATAGCATTCATCCTGATTCTCTTAATTCTTCAAAGTAATGTGATACCTTTTGTGTAGGCCTTGTTATAACCTGGGAGATACTGGAGAGCTGATGTTTTTGACCACACTTAAATCTCAGTTCTGTTTCCCAGAAGAATCCTCTTGTCATCATGGTGGGGTAAGATGTCAGGTGCCCCAACACTACATGTTTCTGTATTGTAATCTGAATGGTGATATTTCTTTGCTCAAAGCCTTGGGGTTTTGGGGAGGATGGGAGTGGTTGGTTGAAGAAGTGGTTCTATTACTCCCTCTGAGGAGGAAATGCCAGTATTTCCTATCCATTTTTAGAATTACATGTACCAAGATGGAAGTAGTACATTTTTTGAGTTCAATCTTGCTAGCCCCTGGAATAAGATTTGGATAGTTTGTGCTAATAATATTGAATGCCAACTAGCTCAAAAGAATCAGTACATAAACAGGACATTAGTGTAATTCCTGGTTATCACAGAGCCCATCAAATACAAATTACCTTCTCAAGATTACTTTTAACTTTATTAAAGTTACATATATTGGCAAGCTTGTCTCATCTACTATCTCTTTTGTTAGTATCTTTTCAAAGTAGTGTATACTTTAAAAAAAGCAATTGTCCAAAATTCAAATACAAAATATAGAATATACACGAAAGAGCTGATGCCTTAAACAAATGACTTAAACGTGTCTTCAAGGTGAAAAATCAACTTATCTGTGCTATGTTTCAGTGTATCTGTGCATTAGTTTCACAAAAAGAAGGTTGAATATCCCACTAGTTTTATGTTTTTGTTGCTTTTTTTTTATGTTCTAAAAGTATAAAAAATAAAGTAAGTTGTTATTTATATGCATTAAACATATTATGTACTTTAAATGCAGACCAAGACAATTCCTTTTCACTAAGTGTGGCACAGGCAAGCCAAGAGGTTGGACACCCATGGTTTGTAGTATGACACAGGATAATTTACGTGCTTCTAATGTTAGAAGAACAGAAAATAAAACATCATATGATGGCCTGCAGAATTTAGCCTCAAAAAGCCTGTAAGAAAAAAAAAGGAAGAGGAAGAGGAAAGCTTCTTCACATACGTGATAATTTCATTTTGAGTTACTATTGTGTTTAATCAAAAGTAGTTTCTGTTCTACTTCCTGGAAATTTTCATTTTCTAAAAAAAATGATGGGCAATCCAGAATTATTAGGTTCCTATATATTTTTTCCATTAACATCAGAAGAAAAATGTTGCATACGTTTTTCCGTCTTTTAAAATATTTTGGACAGATAAAATTTTTATAAGAGGAGTAAGAACAATTGTAATTCTCTGATAATTTTATCTTATACATGCAGATACCACATTATAAAACAAAGTTATCTTTTTTTGTTGTTGTTTTTGTTTTGTAGTATTTGACAGCATTTCCTGTAAGTTTATGCAGTGGGCAGACAAATTATTTTTCATTAGCAGAGAAAAAGATTATTAGAAATATATTATAGATTATACATGTAGATCATGTATAATCTACGATCCTTACATTTCATTTTGATCCAATGCTTATTTCCATACTCTCACTTTTTTTCATGTTGGGAGAGAGTCCAAGTGTGGAACATGTATCAGCAAGAACAATAGTGAGATATATTGCTAAAATATGATTGAATTCAGCATGGTAAGTTATTCTTTAAATGCTGTTGTGCATTTTTATTACCTAGTTAACCAACATTCAATTTACTGCTTAGGAATATAAATATAATTCATCATGTTTTAGCTAGTATTTCAGGAAGAAAAACACTGTTTCTGAGTAGTTGTGATATTTCTTGTAGGAAAAAAAAATAACGAACGTGTAAACTCAGATTGTCATTTTGTGATTATTTAAAGAGATTTTCAGCAGTACTACTATGCAACCCAAAGGAAAAAATATATATATTCAAAGATAAGGTGCATGATCTGAATGGAATGTATATTTGTATGCATATAAAATTACATGTAATAAAATAAACATATTTCATTTAAGATGGTCTTTTCTAAGACTACCAAGTTGCATATGACAGCAGAGGTATCAAAGACCATTATACCTGCATAGAACATTGGAGTAATCATATAGAACTTAAAAAGGCTAGGCATTTGAAATACATTTCAATCTTTTCTATGATTTTTTTTTAATGGAAAACCATAATTGTTAAATATAGCACATATTCAACATTCCTTTAAAAAATAGTTTCTATCTAATAACAAATTTCCTGAAAGTAGTGGGTAACTAACTTAGACTGCAAAATAAGATTTTAAGAACTGGAGAACAATGAAAAAGAAAAGACTAATATCAATACTGTTAAAAATGTGAGTCTAAACATAAGGAAATCATAAAAATACCTCTTGCTGAATCTGCTCACTATCAAACAGCTACACTACCGTGCATGAAAATGCTTCCAACAGAGTGAAACAAATTGTATTTAACTTATTTCACCAAAACTGAGAGCCACTACCTTTAGTAAGACTAATAGTAAGGCTAGCATAAAATGTTCTTACCATGGATGGACAAGTAATTACCACATGCAGAGTGTATTAACTAGCAACAGTAATATATCATAAATTCTGTATTTAAAAACCATTAATTTTGGTCACTAATAAAATGATAAATATAAGTTCTCAAGACCAAGTTTTGAAGATGGTTTGAAAGAAATAATGTTTCTTTCACCATTTTTAACACCTCTCACTGTGACCTTCAGCAAATGTTAACACCAGGAGAAGTACAGCCACCCATGCTATCATTCATAATTCTCATCCTGTTTAATTGAACCTCCAAGACCTGCTCACATCAGACTACCCATCTGATTTCCAATCTTCTGCAGCTATTAGAACACAAATCAAAATTGGTTTGATTTTTAGGCATTAAATCTCAAAGCAAGAGAGAATAGAAATAAGAGGATTTGGAAACAAACAGTTCCAGATCCTCCATATCTCTGAAAGACAGACCCTTCCTCCCAGATTTTCTCTCAAGTTAACTACTACATGAAGTAGTTCCAACTGGGTGAGACTTTACCCAATTACTTTGAATCTCTATTAAAAAAATCAGTTATCTCCACCCCTCCATCTTCTCTGTTATTGTTATCAAGACCATCTGTTCCCTATTAGTGCTGTTAGGTCACTAGCATTTCTGTTTTTCCTTGCACCATCCCAGCTTTCTTCTTGACTATTCTGCCAGTGTAAGTTAAACTCATCTCAGAAAAAAACTGAAGTTATTCTCGTCCTAAAAGATTATTTGACCCTGTGTGAAAACCTACCTCATGCTTCTTCAGGTCCAGCTTTTGAGCTGTTCATACTAACATGGAAACTTTGAACAAAGAGCTAGAATTGTTTATGTATGTCAATAAACCTGTTACTTAATTCCAGTTAGAAAACAGTATATGTTGACTATTAGAGAATAAAACAAAATACTGAGTAGCAGTTTAGTAATGAATGACTGTTATGGGTAGTGTGGGATAATTTGACTATAATTAGACTAAGAATTTAGATTTTCAGGATGTGCTGAAGGTGCAAATTAGAGAACAGGTTCGCCTTCCACAAACAAACAAGCCATAAATGAAATATCTTCACTGCTAAATTACATGCAAATGTATTGTTAAACTTTTTGAAATTAAGACTAAATCCTGAAATTTGAAATTAAGACTAAATCCTAAAATATTATTAAATTGTATAGGGTAGTATAGTTCATATTTTTAAAATAATAAATCTTAAATAGTAAATCTTTATCATAGATATTCTATTCCTCCGACTTCTAGTGCCTTCTCAGGCAGATATTCCCTCCTACAGATGCCCAATAATTTTTAGAAACTTAGCGTACCTAAGTAATTGATGTTAATGCCCATACTTGGGTTTTTGTTTGTCTGTCCTTTTTAATGCTATTTACGTCTAAGTTTTTCTGGTCATTCTTCTTTCTGCATTTATTCTAATTTAGATTTTGTATTCACATAATCCTCATTTGAATGCATTTCATATCATGATTGCATAAAAATAAATCCCTTCATCTATTTTAAATTATTCTTTATTCTCATTTTAGGGCATAATTAAATCATTAGATAAAATATTTGCTTCTTTTGATGTAAAATCTACATTTCTGTACATCAGTTCCTTTAATTCTCAAAACTTCTTAGCTAATGTTTGGAGATGAATGCATCACATCTGTAAGTACATTTTCAGGAGTGTAATTTGTCTGTTTCCTTTGAAGGAGCAGCACTGTAACCACCTTGCTGGTCTGTCTGCAGTGATATTCTTATTACATATGAATATAGTCATAAAATCCTTTTCTCATGCATAAAAACAGTCAGATAACATTTAACTATATGACAATTATCTAGGTACTTCACTGTACTGAAACTATTCTAAATTCCATTGCTAGTTTTTAAAATGTTAGGAACAAATACCACTCATTCTGAAATCTTCCAGCAAAAGCCCTATTGTTAAAATTTATACTGCTTAAGCATTTGCTGAAACAATGGTTTTAGTTAGGGTACCAAAATTTATTCATATATATTTAGATGTAATCCTAGTTTCAATACTAGTTTCTGATAGGATAGTTTTAATTTTAAGGAAGTGTGGTATCTGCTGCACTTGAGCAAGGTGTTGGACTACATGAACTCCAGAGGACCTCTCCAACCTGAGATATCTCCAACCTGAGATATTGCTGAAAGTGCAATGATGAACAATTTATACATCTCTTTTTCTTTTGAGATGACACAGTTATTTAGGATACTTATAATGGTTTTATTTCCAGTCTTATGCTTAATTGTAAATTGTTCCAAAAGAATACTTATGCTTTACATCATATTAATGATAATTTCTCAGAGATGTCACAGGGTATGTCTTTGTTCATTCTGTTGCAACATTTCTTGATGCAATTCCAACTCTAAAATTTATATTAGGTGTAGAGCTGGATTTGATAAATTTAGTCAAAAGAATACAATAACATGGGAAAATATAAGCCAATCTGAAATAAATATATATAAAATGATTTTGTATGAACGTTTATAGTAATATTCACACATCTCCCATTAGTCCTGAAAACATTGTTAAAAACGGTAGGCAATCAGAAAAAAAAAAAAAAAATAGGAATTATTTTCAATATTACTGGAGCAGGCTTTATTTCCTTTTTAAAGAGAACTGTTTTTTAGCATTATAATTCCAACTATTCATTACTGAAGATAAGTTATTTCTGTTGTGATGCTAAAAATGCAAATGAATTGATAACTTTATTGTTAAGTGAGAAGATGGGGGATTGATTTATTGATTTCAGCTGCTTCTTGCTGATGCAAGACTATAACTATTTTCTGCTCCTGAGAAGGAAACTGTGAGGCAGGTGTTCCACTGTGATTCGTAAAGTTTGTCCATGACAGGCTTTGTGTTAAAGTTGACAACTATTTTTCAACCAAAATTTCCAAATAACCATAGAAGTTTTTTGAATTAAAAAACAAAAAAAAGTGCTTTAAATTTGCATTAATACTGCCGCACTCTCAGAAGCAGGTGGATATTTTTGCCCAGACTGACACTCTTTAGTAGTTCAATTCTATGCTCTTCTATATTTCTGCTGTAACGTAAGAGAAGTGTTAACAGATGTAGTTAAAGTAACAATTAATTCAGCAGGCCAGCTAACAGACTGTTTAGTCTGACAGTTAAGCATTTAGTGTCTGTCTTGTAAATCAAGCTGAAATACATTATATGTTTGAGTGGATAGAAAGAAAATAATGTCTAGAGCTTTTTCTCCTGAAAACTACATATATAAAAACTTTTATTATTATTATTATTATTATTTACAAAATAGGTAGTATGTTCTGAGTTTTTTTCACCTGACTTCTGATTCTAACCTGCATGGTTAGAAAGCATCATAAAGTATTAACGCTTTTGTATTTCCACATATTGGCATGTAAGCTTCTTACCTGTATTATGTTTTGTTTCTGAAATTCTCCACATTTTTACAATGACAAAATTTACTATGTGAGAAATGCAGATTAAAGACTGGGAATACAGTGGCAAACTAAGAGAAAAACTGCATGTGATATGTAAGCTCAGTTTTCATGCTAATACACTTCTCTTGTATATATAACGAGCAATTTTATCACTTTTAACAAAATGTGTTCTGAATTTTTGAAATGAATAACCTTTGAGGTTGAATGAAAAACAGATCTCCTTTTTCAGTGTACATGATTTTAGCTAAGAAAAATGAGGCTTGGGAGATATTTGGCTATCATACTAAGAGCAATTTTTCAATTCAGAAATATTAGAAAGAAAATAAATTTTACATTGCTCTGTCTGTCATTTTACAGCGTAGCTCAAAATTTTGATAGCTCTGAATATCTGGACCTTATTATTTCCAAGTTGAGATCAATAGCACAAGTCAAAATATTAAAAAAAGAAAAGAAAAAAAAAGAGAACAGAAATAAAAAAAAAATCTTCAACATAGGTTGAAGATATAGAGAAGCAGAAATTACTTTAATTGAAAAGTTAATTGCTAAAAGACTTGTTCTGCACAGCATACTGGTAGTTAGAAAGTCTGAATGATATGAGATTTCATTTCACAGTGCAAAAACCCGGCATGCCATAGTAAAGTGTTTAATCTTATGTTTGGGAAACATAGAATTTGATATTTCATTTTACTCTAGTATAAAACAAAATATACTTCTTTCCTCTTCCCTTTCCCTTAAACAAAAATGAGGTTAAAAAAAAATTGATAGTCACGTCACTGGTTAGACTCCATGGGCACATGTTGTAGTCCTCTATTGCCACTTTATCTCTGATCTGTGAAACACATTGGACGCAAGACAAAGTCAGCTGTGGAATAGCTTTTTTGGTGACTTCAAAAGAAATCTTATGGTGTCTTTTACAAAGTGTTTGTTCTCCATGAGACTTATGATTTTTTTCCAACGTCCTATCAGAGACTCCTTACTCCTTCTGGCTCTTGGAAATAATCTTAATGAACCACTATCAGCAAATAGGGGAGATACTGGCAATACAAAAATAGCCCAGAATCTGCAGCAAATCTGGAACCTTGTAAGTATGCTTCTGGGACTGCAGAACTAACAGATTTTAGATTATCAAGGAGTTAAAGAAATAGGAAGAAAGAAGACAGTGTTGGACAAAGTGTTTGAGGGAATCTGGGAATGGATGATCATATGATTAAAGTTCATTATATTGGTGAAAATATATATTTAACATTGAGTTTTATGGAAGATAATTTTACAAAATAATCAAGACAAAACTTAATTACCAACGTGGCACCAAAAATGGATGAGGCATAAAGGCAACAGTTAACTCCTGTGTCACTACCCAAGTACTTTGGCCATGAAGACAGCACTCCACACTCATTACAGTAATTAAACTCATGCTAAGATCAGTATTTAAGAAGGGCACTGTGACTAAATAAATTGTGTTTCTCCATTGATTCCACTGTTAGAAGATGATAGATCTCAGTGTAATTTCTGAAGGGTATAGGAAAACAGAACTGTTTTATTCAAATAATTTTGTAAATAGATTGATAAAATCCCTTCACAGCAGTAAACAAAACCCCATGGAAATAACAAATGTATGTCAAGAAGGAAAGTTCAAGTTGGAGGAAAAAATGCAAAAACTTTGTGATGATATACAAACAATCTGCCAAGGATATAAAAATCCACATTATCATTATTTTTAGGTTCTCCTGAAGAATTTTGCTGCATATAGTAACACAAGTTATTCACTAATCCGATATGGAATTCACGTGACCTAGAGAGTTTAACATACCTATAAAAACAAAAATGCAGAACTTATGGAAGACCTATTTTTACATTCTTATTATGTGCTATTAATTTTCCTTTTGCAGCAGACATCAAAAAGGACAAGACAGCATTTGCATATTTGTACAATAACATTTGTCTTACCAACAAGTAGTTTGCAGTGACTTCAGTGTTAGAAAATAATTGTCTATCTCAGACTAAAAGAACAGTAAGAGCTGTATTGTATCATCTATTCACTGGTATGGCTATGATTTAATATGTACTGGATTATTTCGTTTCATTCTTGCTTCTTAAGTAAGCATACTGATAATGTATTATACAGTTGAACATAACTTTCTTTCAAAATAAATGAAAACTTAATTTTTGCTAACTGGTCAGAGACTACTGTTATAGGCAACTCTTTGTCCTTCATGGAATTTTAGCCTGAGCTCCTCTTATGCTATTCATCTTAATTTTCATTGCAGTCCTCATATCTGTTCCTGTGCAAATTGTTATCTGCATAATTCATTAAAAACTACTCCACACAAGTCAACATTATTAGAATATCATGGCTACTTCTTTAGTCTAAAAGTTGTTTTTATTTAACTAACACAAGTAGACAATTTGTAACTAATGAAGACATTAACTGAAAAGTGTGACGTAGACAAATAAAGAAGATAAAAAGAACATATCCCTCAACTTAGGAAAGGGTTCACTGAGAGAAGTTTTGATCAAGAAAGCTCTGTCAATGTGGAACAAAAAAAATATTGGAAAGATATTGGAAAGGAAGAGGATACAATTACTTTGCATTCTCAAACAGTGGTCAAAATTTAAAATTCACTTAGCTTCTACCATGCAGCTTTAATACTTATGGAAGCTATCCTGCTAAAGATACTTTCCCTGTTGTGGCACGAGATTATGAAGTAAGCTGCAATTTTATTTCTCCATCTTCTTTCCATTCTTCCAGCTCCATGTAAGAAATAGCATTCTGCTGAGTAGTATGATACTAGGAAAAAAAAAACAAAAAAAAAAAAACAAGTAGCAGACTGGCAAACAGGGTCTGCTTTTCAGTAACAAAACTGCAGCAAAATTTATAAAGTCACTAAATAAACCTAAATCATTAAATAAAAATGGCCCTTTATCGGACCTGAAAAGCCATATATATTTTAACCTGAACTGGCATAATACTTTCTACAGTATATCATTTTTGATGGAGATCATACAAAAGAAGTAGGTTAGGCTGAGAAAGCTCTGACAGCAAGATAAGCCTATAGTCATAAACACACCTAATTCCTCAAGCTTTCATCATTAATATTCTATGGCTCTCATAGATCTGCTCAATCTTGAAGAAAAATGTATCTTTCATTTAAGCAGGTAGGGCACAGTAATAAAACACATTTGTATCAAAAAAGATACGACATGCAAAATTCAATGGGATGTCATACAGGGAGGTATGCGATATGTTCACTGTTACTTGAAACACTTACCCATTCACACTGTATTTATTTGAAAAGCAGAAAAAAGCATTAGTATACGCAAGTATGTCTGCATTAGCATTAAGATGAAAATATGATGAATACTATTTGTTGGTGTTTTTTAATCTCTACCTAAACATTTCATTTTTCACAATCATTCTGTAAAATGACGTCTATGTCCATTTCCTTTGCCGCAGATCCCCGTAGGATATGGATATTATTTCAAGTTTAACCTATCAGTAGTTTCTCAGCATTAGAGATAACATAAAAAGGAAATGAGTCTTTTCCTGCATTCATTGATGAATCTTAGTAATGCACAAGGAAACATTTACTTGGCTAAAGACACTTGAGGAGACTGTACAGTTTAAATAGTTGTGCTGGTGGGTGTGCTTGCATTAATAATAAGTGAAAATTTAAGAACAGAAGCATTATGCAGTGCTCTGTAGTAGCTATTAATTATGCTATTGGAGTAGAAATAACAAATTTCGCCTATGGTAAAGAATAAAAGATGGACTTATGTGGAAAAAAATATAAAGTATGTTATTTGTAACTACATTACCACACGTTAATTGTATAAACCTGACAGTGAAAAATCCTTAGTTGCATTAGTATAGTGACATACAAGATTCAGAAACCTTCAGAGAAATTCTTAGATCATATTGCTTTTTTGTCCTTCCTAGGCTATGCTTTCTGACTCAGATCATGGAGACATAAATGTGTAATTTTTCAGCCCAGAGCAAGCAGTGGTGGAACTCCTTATCAAACAAAAATTAGCAATCATAGAACTATTTGAGTTGGAAGGGGCATCTTGTCCAAATCCTGTGCAATGAATAGGAATAACTACAGCTAGATCAGGTTCCTCAGGGCATGACCTTGAATGTCTTGAGGGATGGGGCATCTACTACATTTCTGGGCAACATGTCCTAATGCTTCACTATCTTTATCATAACATTTTTTTATTATTATTATTTTTTAATATCCAATCTGCATCTCTCTTTTAAGTTTGAAACCATTTCTCCTTGTCCTGTCAAAACAGACCCTGCTAAAGAGCCTGTCGTCTTCTTTCTTCTAGGCCCCCTTGAGATACTGGAAGGTGGCTTTCAGTCCTCTTCTCCAGGTTGAACAGTCCCACCTCCCTCAGCTTGTCCTCATAGAGAAGGTGTTCCATCCCTTAGATCATTTTTGTGGCTCTCTTCTGGATGCAGTCTAACAGTACTCTCCTGTACTGAGTGAGTACACCTTCAACAAGTCAGTAATATTTCCAACAGAAATAAGTTGGATGATCCTAGTTTTGAAAATGTTATTAAAAACCATATACAGAGAATAGTGTTACAGTACTTGGCACATTATGAATATGATTTTGACATTATATTTCTGATTGTAATAGAAGTTGTTTTGCTTGTTGTGGAAATTACTGTAAGATGGAGAAGAAGTACAAAGTAGAAATAAATACTGAGAGAAAAGGAAGAGAAGAAGAAAAACTTACTGGGAGTTGGTTCAGGAGCCAGGAGGGCTAGTTGAAGCTGAGGAAATGGTCCAGTACCTTTGCCAACTCGTTAAACTCAATCTAAAAATCACAGTTTCTTATTAATACCACTATAATTATGCTGGCAAAATGAAACAAGAAATCCTGAAATGTGAAGTTATAAAGCTATAACTTTCCTGTTTTGGTATGAACTCAGTAAGAGAATGCAGTGCTAACAGAAATCATTCAGTCTGTTGATTAGTATAAAACTCTTAGTGATTTTACTTGTTAAATACAAAATTTGAGTAGACAGATTGCTTCTGTGATTCAGACACGTACTAAAGCATACTTTGGTCTCCAGAAAAAAATGAAGCTTGAGTAGGTAGGATAGAAAACCTTGCAAATAAGAAAGAAAGTGAATGAACTGTTAAATTATTTTATTATTGTAAAAATAATGTATGGTCGTAGCATGTTTCCTTATACCATAGGGATGTTAACATGATTATAAAAAGAAAAAAGTTAGACCATAGATAATAATGATAGTATTAATAAGACAAAAGAGAGCATGTCAAACTGTTAGCAGAGAGAAAAAATCAATGCATTATTCATAAATACAAAATCTTTGTCTAAGTTAGATGAATCCTCTGGCTTTTGGTAATGAAAGATGAGAATTGTCTCAGAGCTAAGTCTTTTGGGGAGGTAAAGAATCTTATAGTAAAACCGCAGTCTAAGCAGTTTATCGTGAGGCTATGTATGTGACATAGCAGAAGTAAAAAGAAAACTAAGAAGAAAAAGTCGGAACAGTCTAAGTGTAGCAAATACAAAATAATTACAACATGTAACCTAAACGTGAAGTCTAAAATTTATATATTGCATTGCTTCCATAGAAGCACAGTAACATGCATCTAGCATGAGAATACTCTTAGTTTCTGGTATATGTCTCAGAATTAAGTGATTTATTAATGAATACTTTCTGCTTGTGACAGTGGAAAAGAATAACTGTAGTCAAGCTGATCAAAGAGAGAGTTGATTGTTTGTTTTTTTTAATATTAATTAATTAAAAACACACACAAAAAATAACTGAAACAAGAGTGCTATTTCTTCATTTTCATTAGTTATATATAAAATTTTGTTCTGATTGTTTCTTTGATGTGTATCAGGTAGTGAAAAATGCCAATTCTTAGAACCTTATCTGAATATTATACTTAAATAATACTTTAAATGGCTTAGATTTTCGCATGTTGCCTATCCATAAAAAATATATTATCCCTAGAGTCCTTTGTACTAAGGGCAGTATCTTATAATGGATAGCTCCTGGTGTTCTTGTGAAATGATACCAGAACTAAATTCACAACAATGTTCTTGGTAATCTTTTTCCATCAAGGATATTTTTCTTTTTATAGTAGTCATTTTGGACTGGGCCACATTATTCCAATGTTTATCCACTAATTCCCTGACACCTTGAAAATGCCTTTCATATGACATCCATCTCTTTTAGTCATCTGCCAGAAATGAATGCTGGCAAGTGCTCTAGAGCCCATTCACCAAACCTCTCATTTCTATAATAAAACTCCACTAGATGCAAGGGATGCTGTGCCAAGTCAGCCTGTTTTTACACTACCCAGTCACTATGCTTTTGTTGAACAATGTGAACCTCTAGGGTTTCTCAGGATTTACAGAAGGAATGCAGAGAAAGAAAAGGATATTTACACAGACACGCACGTCTTTCAACAAAGACAGTTTGTAAGCTGTAAATAAAAGTCTCCAGGGAGAATAATGATAATTGGTATAAAATCTTATATATGCATTCTTAAAGATGTTAACTTTCATTTGCCTGTTAATCTGACTACAACACCATACCAAAAAAAAAAAAAAAAAAAAAAAAAAAAGTCTGTATATTTCTTTAAAGTTGGCAGATGCTATTGACTTTGTTTTTCATAGCAATGGAGATATTTTCAAGTCTGCAATATGTCCTATCATATTAAAATTTTTACCTGAATTATTTAAAGAACTAATTTAATGTGAGCTCTATTTTTTTGGCCCTCAAAACTAATCCATAATATTATTTTAGGTAATCCAAAAATGTATTCTGTCTGTGAATAAATGCTTGCTAACGTAGACACGTGAAAGACCTAACATTAAAATTCAATGAGACAATAAAAGATAAAGTTTTTAATAGCCTTTGCTGGATCATTGTCAAAGGCCTTTTTTTTGTTTTTTTTTTTTGTTTTGTTTTTTTTAATATCTATCTGCATTGTCTCTGTCTTCTCTTTGTTCACCAGTATTCAAAAGACTTACAGAAACATTGTCCGTTTTATATTCCAAAAGGACAGCTTTCTTCCTAGACAGTCAGTGTCTGCCAGATGCTATTCAATTTTTTAATCATTTGGAAACATGAATTTGTGACAATTTCTACTGGATGCTGTATTCAAACAGTGAAGGTTTTCAAATATGTATTTGAAAAGCAAGTCTGTGTTTACAGCAAATTTCTGCATTTTTTCCTTTCTCAGTTTCAGAAGAAAGGTATACAAGATGGTATTTCATTCAGAAGAGCATAGCAAGGCTTATGGAATAAAATGCTCTTTCTGGAATAAAATGTTATTTGAGGAAAGCAAATGTCACTCCTATTTTCACAAAGGGCATCAAGGAAG
The DNA here is from genome assembly GCF_016699485.2 of Gallus gallus. NCBI lineage: Eukaryota > Metazoa > Chordata > Aves > Galliformes > Phasianidae > Gallus > Gallus gallus. Next base: position 42,303,279 of record NC_052532.1, read on the forward strand.
ACCTAAGAAATTACAGATCCATCAGCTTCACCTCAATTGCTGGGAAGATGATGGAGCAGCAAATTTTGGAAACCTTTTTCCATGCACATGTAGGTAAATAATATCATTAGGAGTAGTCAGAGTGGATTCACCAAGGGAAAGATGTGCTTGATCAACTTCTATGATGAAATGATTAGATAGCTGACAAGAGAGCAGTAAATATTGTTTACCTTGACATCACTAGAGATTTCAGTACTGTCTCCCATGAGATACTTGTAGACAAGCTGTTGATGTATGGGCTGGATGAACTGGAAATGGAGTTAATGGCCATGTCCAAAGGTAATCATCACAGGCACAAAGTCTAACTAGAGACCAGTAACCCATGGTGTATCTCAGGGGTCCATACTGGATTTGAGTCCTGTTCAATATTTTTCATGAGTGATCTGGGTGACTGAACAGTGGTGACTATCAACAAGTTTGGTGATGACACAAAACTTGGAGGAGTGACTGATGCACCAGAGGGCTGTCCTACCATCCAGAGGTGCCTGGACAGGCTGGAGAAATGATCTGTCAGGAACCTGCTCAGTGATTAGTGCTAGGTAAACACCTATAATGCTATGCAATGCCATAAATCTACTCAGTTCCCCAAATGAGAAAAAATGACAAAAAAAAAAAAAAAAAAAGTATCAGTTAGAGATGTACATACACTCCATAGTTGCAATTAACAATTATTAAATGCCAAATGTGATATAATATCTTGTGAAGAGGGCAAAAAACCCACACAGGCTTCAGCAGAAGTAATGAAAGCTATACATTCCCAACAAATTAATGTCATTTCAACTAAAGTTTTTGAGCTCTGAAGTATCTATTTACACAGGAAAGAAAGAACATGGTAAAGAAGAGAGAAAGCAGAATGAAATTCAGAGTTAAGAGTGGTGAATGACAGGATCTTGTCAGAAGCAAAAGGTGAAAACTGCATTTCTTTTTAATCCATTAATTAATTATTTAAATACACAAATAAAAATGAGAAATGCGGTTGATAAGGTAGAAAGAGTTTTGTGTGTTAGAATTCCAAACATACAGATATGCTTAAATTATGAATATATGTGAATGTATTAATCTTTCACATATGGTATATCTTATAGCTTAATTCTGATATACAGTGGAAATAGACTGAAACCTTTTCAATAATAGTCCATAAACACATTTGAACTAGACTCCTGGAAGCTGAAAGTGCTCTTCAGTATATTGTTAGAAATCTATAACCAGGTGAACATTTTTGCCTAAAATTTCTTCATTTGCAAACAATAAGGCCCTTTGATATGAATAATTCAAGCATCAGTTTTAAGTGATAACATCAGAAATAAAATAAAGCAACTTAATAAAAAATACATACCTTGTGATCTTTCATACTACTTTCAGATCAGTTATAAAAGCAAGCAAAACAGAGTCATCTTGTGTTCATTTAATAAATAATTTGACCAAGGAATACATTCAGGAAAACATGAGCTCATTACTGGTTACTGATGAGCTACCTTTAAAGGCCTGACAGTGATTTAAGTAAAAACATCTGTAGGGAGATTCACTTCATTTTTCTGCATTTCTATATTTATAGGCAATTCTAAATCCTAGAATTCTCTAGATATTAATTCTCACCAGTCAGCAAGACCTAAACAGATGCGTAACAATCTAGCTCGAATGCTAGACTCTGTCTCTTATACAGTACACCCTCTGTGAGACATTTTTACCAAATCTTTTCATCTCTGCATCCTGGAATGTGCTCTTTCATTATGCTTCCTTCATCACAACTGTGAGAATTCTTTTCCTCAGAAAGACTTAGGAGAACTGACCTTTGTTAGTTAGATCTGTATAATATCAGACACTTTGAGACACAGCTGTTGCTGAAGTAATTTCTCATGCTTTGTGAACATCTCTGGTCAGTGCAAGCCTTTTTGTCCTTTATGTCCTGACATGGAGAGCTGTTAGAGTGTGGCACGCAGGAAAATAATGAAAATAAAGTTAAGTTTTGCAATAATTTTGAAATATATATATATATATATATAGTTAGTGAAAAATCACTGAAATGTTTGCACTGCGTTTTTACACACACCACCTAACACTCCTCTCCTCTCCTCTCGTCTCCTCTCCTCTCGTCTCCTCTCCTCATTTTTTATTTTATTTTATTTAATGAAGATTATATTTTTTAAAATTTATTTTTAAACATAATTCTGATGGAGATGAATATATACACATGCATATATTATTCTATTACGTATATGCCTATACTTTGCAAAAAAAAACCCAAAAAACTGAATATAAGTTAAAAAACTGTTTTCATTACTTTCAGACTTACTTTTCTATGAGAAATATCTGCATCAATGATCTTCAGATAAGTTTTTAGTAAAGGAGACAAAAAAGGCCATTTATTTTAACTAGTACATCAGAAGAATTGAGTAAATAATCCATAACATAAAGCTTCAATATATAATTGTCTAGACTTAGTAAGAATATTGAAATGGACTGAGCTCTTTTCTGTAGTTTTAGACACTAACATTACCATCAGACTTCTCTGTACTTTTTGTCTTCCCTATGAAATAGTAAAGTAGTTCAACAGAAAGCATAGAAGTAATAAGTTTTAATTTAAGAAACTACGAAGACAAGCAGAATAACTTTATATGATGCGTCTGTCAAAATATATAGTTAATGTGATAAATCCTAAATATTTTGATTTATAACAACAATAAAGATGTCTCATGAACATTTACTGAGTGTTATATTGTGAGAATATAAACCAAAATTCCCTTAAGATATCTGCATGGACTGTGTTGTAATCCACTTGCTTGTGCTAGTGTTATTTCCTTGGGCTATTCTAGCTGGCCTGCTGAATCAAGGCACAGAATTACAAACGAAATCTTATCATGAAAGATTATTTCTTTTTACCTTTAGGCACTGAATTTATTGTAACTTTGCCTTATGTTGCATTGCTTTGCTTATTTCTGCATGATAAAGGCTGTTTTCAAGTCATGTATTGATCCAGGCTTTACTGATAAAGCTGTACTTATGTCCTTCGTCTCCATCACTGAGGTCTTATAACCTCTCACAGGCATGCTGTTGGATGCTGCATTGAAAGAAACAAAACTAAAATGTTTATCTCTTTGTCAACAGCCTGTGTGTTTGGAGGAATTCAGCACCATGGTGTTCTGTCTGTGGAGAAGGCTTTGTTTCCACCTCTTTTTCACAGAGATACACTGCAAGCACCAAACATTTCTCTCAGTGGACCTGGAATGTGTCTCCATGGTCTACCAAGACTCTACTTTCACATGGGGACTTTCAGTGATTCTGGCAGAGAGTCTTGAAGGAATATGTGTAAGAAAGAATTTTTTAATATTACAGAACTCTGCTGAATCTGAATGAAGCATCACAGGACAAAATGAAGGCACTGTATCACGAATGTATGTCACTCATCAAAAACAAAAATCAAATTGGAATATTTTGGTGAATGCACGAGAAAAAGTTTGTGAGAATCAACTACGATAGGAAGCATTAGGCATATTAAATATCTTTTTTTCTTTTTAATTCTTGACAGTATGTCACGTCAGAACTCATGAAGACTTCATGAAGCTTTAGCTAGTATTGAATCAGAAGGTGATATTGAAATGAATATTTTCATTTCAGCAGTAGATTGTAAATGTATGTATGTGCATATGTACGTATGTATATGTATATGCACAGCTATACTACTTTTAGAAATTTATGTCAGTTCTGACTATTTATACTTGTGTTGAAATATGTATAATGTAGTATTTAGTTTCCTTTTATTTTACTTGTTTTGGCTTCAGTGTAGTGAAAGAACAGTGAAAGATATGGGGAGTTTTAATCCAAGAAAACTGTATTAATACCATGAATATATTTAACTAAATACTCAGTGAAAATTAAAAGAACACTTGAAACAAGATTTGGAATGTAACCTTGAGTGTGCTATAGTTCTGGAATGATCAGTGACTTCAATCAAACACTCAGTAGTTGGAGAAAGAAATGAAAGGAAGATACCTCTTCAAAAATGACCTACTCTTCGAACCAAAAAAACGTATAGTGAAAAAGTGATGACAGAGAAAGGTTTCTTAAATTTTAAGCGAACAGAATTAGAAGCTACAAACAAAGTAAAGAACACTGAAAAGAATAACTGACAAACCTGTAAAAGAAATAAATGCTACAACACCACACTTAATAGAGGAAAAAAAAGAGGAGAAACAGAAAAAAAAAAGGGGGGGGGGGGTGTCTGTTTTTATTAGATTCTCTGTTTCTAAGAGAGAGAGAATAAACATACAGGCAAATAAAATAATCCAGTTTCTTACTATTACACACACAAGTATGTTAAAAGATCAGTAATAGCATTGAAAGGCAAGCAGCCAAAAAATTAGGAAATACCTCAACTGTCTCTGCCTATTCACTCTCAGCTTTGCCCCTGGGATGTATTTAATATAATACTAATATAGTCACAACTTGTTTTGTCTCAGTTTATCCTAAGGGAACACTGATGTACTCTTTAATTCTATAATTGGTGAACAAGAAGCCAACATGTTCTGTTGCACATACAAAAGCTAAGTAATTTCCATGAGGAAAAATGAGCATGTTTCACTGAGTTATAATTCACATTTGTTTCAGTCATGAAACAAGCAAACTATTGAGTTAGCAAAGTGGTACAGCTGCAGTTTTGATAGAGTCCTACCTTAAAATGCCTTAACAGAAGTTAGAGTTTGAACATCAATTTATTAAGAGAGATTACCTATATAGATTGAACTAGAACGAGTAACAACAACAACAACAAAATTAAAAGGTTTGGCAAAACGTTAGTCCAGACAATTCAGTTCCCGAAACCTTAAGCATAATATTGTTTAAACTCAGTGCGCCTATTCAAAATTAAATGTATGAAGATGATAAACAGCCTTCATTTAAATTCTTGATACTGAGCACACACAAGTGCAAATAAATTAAACAGTCTATGCTAAGGATTGGAATATCTTACTATTTTGTACTTGGTTTTCATAGATCTTCATATTAAATGAACACTGAATCAAAAAAAATATTAAATAGTTTTTCATGTACTGTAGTATGTGGTTTAGAAAAATCTTGTTTTAGAAAATTGCTTTAAGCTTATTTTTATTATTCGAAAGATGCATAGAACTTATTATAAATTCAAGTGAAGTAGCCACAGTTTTCATTCTTACAGACTCATGTAATGAACAACTGAAATCCATCCACATTTGAAGAAATTTGAAGAAACTTGAAGTGCCAAGTTATCTGGAGTAAAGAAAGAAAAATATTTGGTTTTACACCTATTATAACATAAAAAATAGATAGCCTACCAAGAATAAAATTTTCCATGAGGACACAGTGTTAGTAAGATGATTTTCTCCCCAGATTCTACAGATTTATTTATACTTCTGTAACAGAAACAATTTCAGATAGTCTAGAGCAAGGCTTCTTTGTATTTCACACTTAATACATGAAAGATCTACAACAGCAGAAGAAAAGATTTTTATTTACGAACATAGTAAAATATTATAAAACTTTCTTCCTGAGAAGCTGAAACTTCTTTCACAATTTACACAGTTTAATTAGATGTTGATACAATCATCTCAGCATCTAGGAACTTATCAGTGTTGGCATTAGTGTTATTAGCTGGTATTAATGTCGTCTGAGATCTAATGAAACAAGCACCTTGGCTGTTCATGGGAGAAAGAGAGAGAATGCATTCACTACAAATGTGTTGCTTAGTATTAAACTTCCTGCTGTGCTTTGCTCAAATGCTGGAAGAACCTGCAAATTTTCTAAAAGCTATATTATGATTTTCTCTTTGATTACTGCTCAAGGAACAAGAACCACAGAATATTTACATGACTAATTGATTGTGGGCACCTCTGTTTACTTATATGTCATCGCTACAGAATATTACAGCAGTAACTACACTGCCAGTGGACAGTATAGCCAGGCCCATATATACCAAGTCTCATGACCTTGCTTTTTTCCATTCACCTTGTTGATGCTAGCCTAAATGTAATTTGAGATAGAGCCTTTTTTGCTGGCAAATCAGCCTTGATTCAGAGAATTATGCTTAATTTTTTTAATCAAAACCTTCTAACTACTGATTCAGATATTGAGAAACAAAGAAGAAAAACTGTTTCAATTCCCCTTCTTCATGCCATACATTGTTCATCCCCTTCCAACCCTTCAGAGAGATGGCAGGTAGCACAGAGGGTGGGGGCCAGTGTGCCATTTATCTCTGCTGTTCTTTCCTCTCTTCTTAATGTGTTGTTCTGTCCCCACATGGGTTGCCAATGAGCAGCTTCAAGAAACATGTACCAAAACACACAATAGTATAAGCTTTGCAAATTATTGATGAAGAACAGTATGGGGGAAAAAAATAAAAAAATAATTATTAAAAATAAGTAATAAAAGATTAAAATAATAAATTGAGTAGCTAGAATTCTATTACAGATGCCATAAACCTTTAGCAATATTGTAAAAACTTTTATAGTCAATAAATGATTCCCAGTTTGGTAAAACTGTTCTCAACTGTTCTCTTGTGAGATCCCACATAGAGTTCTGCATTCAGCTCTGGTCCCCTCAGCATGAGGAGATGGACCTGTTGGAACAGGTCAAGGGGAGGACCATAAGGATGGTCAGAGAGCTAGAGACCTCTCTTCCAAAGAGAGACTGAGGAAGCTGAGTTATTTCAGCTTGCAGAAGACAGGACTTTGGAAAGACCTTATAACAGCCTTCTACTATCTAAAGAATCCCTACAAAAAAAATGCTGCAGGATCTTTTATCAGGGTATGTAATAATAGGGCAAAGGAAAACAGCTTTAAACTATGAAAGGGTAGGATTGGATTAGATATAAGGGGTAAATTTTTATGTCTCTTATTCTGAGTGTAGTAAGGCACTGGAACAGGATTGCCCGGAGAAGTTGTAGATGCTGCATCTCTGGAGGTTTTTCAAGACTAGGTTGAATGGAATTGTGAATGAACTGATCTAGTGGATGGTGACCAAGTCCTTGGCAGGAGGATTGCAACTAAGTGGTTTTAAAAGTCCCTTCCAATGCAAATCATTCTGATTCTATGAAAATTAGCAGATAATTAGGTGAAACATTTTAATGTGTGTGCTTATAACATCTAGGTCACGTTCTTCAATCACTCACCCCTTATTAAGCAAAATCTATGGTGATTTAGAGCTTTGATTAAATAAAGAACAGTAAAATTTGGTCCTCAGTGAAGTACTTTGCAGAAAAGAAGTTACTCACCTACTTAGATGTTCAAGATTTATGTTTAATAAGTTTCAAGGCATGATCTGATTAGGCATTTATCTGATCTCAGAGCTCACTCTTCTCTAAGCAGGAGCTTGGTCTAGAGACCTTATAAGACCTTTTCCAGATGGAATGATTTTATGACTCTGTGTTTTTAAATCAGCTAAAAAAAAATACCTAGGTACATACAATTACTGTGAATTCAGCTTATTTGTATTTAACACATCACACTAATACAGGAGGATTACGTATAGAGATGTGTGCATGCTGACTACCTATGTATTTCTTATGGGAGAGTTAGTTAGCTCTGCATCAGAGTAAGGGGTCTTTAGATCATATTAGCAACAAGAACTGAGACAGCGTGATAAGAACAAACTTGAGTTTAGACACATTAAATCTCTTCTACTTGAGATCTTGTTGTTGAAGTTTTCTTTTGAGAAGAGCTGTGTAAGTAGAATGGCACAGTCAAGCCTTCATGCAGCTAAATGACAAAAATTAACACAACCACTAGTCTTGGTTTGTACAGTAGCTTAACATTTAAAGGTGAGGTCTGGGTATAACCTTTTCTTTAAAGAGAAGTGATTATTACCCATCCAGGGTACAGTTTGTATCATTTCACCAGATACTTACAAGGATTGTTTTAGCATGGATATTAGCAAGAACTTCTTCTCAGAAAGAGTGATTAGGCATTGGAACAAGTTGCCCAGGGAAGAGGCAGAATCACTGTCCCTGGAAAAGGGAAGTGTTTAAGGAAAGGATAGATGTAGCACTAAGAGTTGTGGTTTAGTGGGCAATATTGGTGGCAGGTGGATGGTTGGACAAAATGATCGGGTTTCTTCTAACACTAATGATTCTATGATTCTATGTCACAGAATCTGAAATGAAGGAGTAAAATCATTCAAAAAGGAATCAAGTTCCAAGCACAGGTCTCATTTCTCACAGCTGATGGTTGTAACTGCCTGGCCAGAGGTCAGGAACGTGTATTGCTTCCTACACAGCTTCTCAGATTCAGCTGGAAAAGTGGAAAATGATATCAGCTTAAACTCTTATCTGACTAAATAACATTTCCAAAATCTTAAATTGGGAAGAATATATATATATGTATATAGCTCTGTAACTTTTGTGTTTTGCTGGTATGAACCAAGAACATGTACTTCAGAAGAAACAGCCACATTTTTGAATCTTGCATTCTCAAGACTATTTTAGTTTCTGGTGTGTTTGGTTTGGACTCCTCTAGACCTGCACACAGTCAAGAACTGCACTTCTATGAAACTTGTAGATCAAATCAGGCATGCCAAGTGAGCTTAGACACTTATGTGATTAGGTAGCCAATAAAGAGAAACAAATTTATGTCCCATGTTTAGTAAACTGCTATGTAAATACAATCCATTTTAGCTGTTTAAATCTTTTACTTGGATTTCAATATTAATCCTAAACAGTTATTATATAAGTATTTATGTATTTGAATTGAATTAATGTAAGAGCTAAGTTTTTATACTGAAAATATATGTTGCTACAGAGTATGAAATCACTGGGAATATTTTAAATCATTTGTTAAAAACAATTATTATAGAAAATTCTGTATTATAGTCTTCACATGGGAAAAAATGTTTTGTCATTCTGCTTAATTAATTGCAACATGGTACAGAAGATGAGAATGTATTACAGAAATCTTAAATGCTTTCAACCTCTCTTTTGAAAAAGTATCAGTGGCATTTCAATATGAGAAAAACAAACCTGGGGAAGACAAGCTCTTGAATACCTAAAGAGACAGAAAATCAATAAGACCCGTAATTATTGGCACTGAGATTTAATGAAGTGTAAAAGTTTGGTTTAACAACAAATTAAAATTCCATTAATGTCCATGAGTAATGAAGGAGCAAAAAATGATTCAGAAAAGAATAGCATTTTCCTTTTTTCTTTTCCTATACAATTAATTCCCATATAATTCATGCAGGTTTTTTTGTTCTGTTTTTTTTTTTTTTTAATTGTTTTTAATGTAAGAAGGAGCTGAGAAAGACTTTAAATGGTAATTTTAATTGGAATTTAAGACTTATTGTAAAGCAAACCTAAGCACTTCTTAATACATCCCAGATGGATATAGCATTTTAAACTAGTAACAAATTTCACTGAAAGGACTTGGAAATTAATACGAAACATTCTACAGGGAGGTTAATTGGGTTCATTTCTTGAAAGCATATTTTAAATTAGCTAAACTCTTTCTCTTTTTTTCTTGATAGAATAAAAAGTCTTTGAAACTGCTGCCATTGTGCTTGATCCTGAGTTGTAGAAGAATCTGACTGATAGCAATGGCAACTGGAAGGCTGGTAATATATACATGGATCACAGCAGATTCTCAAAAGCATGCGTTGTCCATAGAAGATGAATCAGGCAATTTTGACAAATATTTGCAGTAGAATTAATGCCCTTCTTGATTTACTTTCTGATTACTGCTGGATAAGCTGTTCTATTTGCTATAGTCTTTTCCTGTTTTCATACAGTGCAAGAATCTGACAGAGAAAATATTTTCTGTGAGACTGTTACACATATATTTTCCTTATATTACTCAAGCATGTTAATATTTAATTTATTTTGATGGATTTTAACAGACTGTACAACAAAAGCTAATGACCCCAGAGTAAAATATCAGTAACAAGTTTTTCTAGCCCACAGATGTCCCATAAACATGCAATGTTTACATACTTAATGGCACCTACATATTGTAGAATGTAAATATTGTAGAATTTTATTAGATAAAATACACCAAGTGCAACACAAAAGTAGTTATAGATCTTATTTTACCTAAACACCATCTAAGAAAACAAAACACCAACAGAGATAAGTATTCAGCTAGATACTCAATTAAACTGCAATACCAGTGAAACAGATCACCTAGATTTTAGATTTCTGTGTGCATGTGTATGTTTGAGTGTAAGTAGAAATGATATGATGCTGGAACAGAGTAAGTGGAACAAAAACGGAGAGTAAGATTACAGTATCTAAATCAGTTTATAGAGGACCTTCATGGAGTATTTGCACAGAAGTCTCACCTCTGGATAACCAACCCAAGTCCTTAATTCTGACTCAGGATACTGGTTTGGACTGTCTCTTCCCCATGAGAAAAGCCCTCCTGGTGAAAGTTTCTTTCCTATGTCTTTTTCAGTAACTGACTGCTAACCCCTTGGTAAAAAAGCCCTATTTCCCTACTCACTATAAAGGCTTGATTTTCTGTCAGGTTTTGAAAAATGCATAAGGAAGAACCACTTGGACAGCTATTTCACCTTCCTCATGGGAAAGAGGAAGAGAGTGCAATAAACATGATTCATGAGACCAGGCAAGACTGGATCATTCATTAGGAGATTTTCCTAAACGTATCGAGATGAAGGTAAAATAATCATAAATATTAACATTCTAAGCAGTATTCCATATTTTTTGACATTTTAAAATAACTGTATTAGGAACAAAACCAGAAATTACTGTGATATACCATGAAATGTTTGAGGATATACTGAGCAAAATTGTTCTCCTTGAATGGTCTCTTAATCAAGTTCTCCTGTGGAGTTTGAAGTTAGTTCATTCTGACAAAAATCTGAGGTACAATAGAGGATGACAGAGATGCCATACTTCAGTAGTGAATCACTGCTGATCACAATGGAATCTATTCCTACTGAAATACTATATATTTTTTTCTTCTAGATCACATGCCTTGTAAATTTTCTAACAGACAGCATGCAAAAAAAGCCAAATTTGCACTGTAGAATTCCTATCAAGTCAGATTTATAACTGCAGAAGCTCTTCTTAGCATGCTTAGGTGGAAAATTCATATTATACATAGAGCTACTATTTTACTTATGCCTTTTACTCCAGAGCCAACAGTGGATCATAGAATCATAGAACTGCTCAGGTTAGAAGAGACTTTTAAAATTTATCTAGTCCAACTCCCCTGCAATGAACAGTGGACATCTATAGCTAGATCAGGTTGCTCAGAACCTAGTCCAGTCTTGATCCTGAATGCCTTCAAGGATGGGGCTTGCACCACCTCTCTGGACAACTTGTTCCAGTGCCTCACCACCCTTACTATAAAAAACTTTTTTTTATCTCAGTCTAAGTCTCCCTTCTTTTACTTTGAAACCATTTTCCCTTGTCCTATCACAATGGACCCTGCTAGACAGTCTGTCCCCTTCTTTCTTATTGCCTCCATTTAGATACTGAAAGGCTGCTGTCAGGTCTTCCTGGAGCCTTCTCTTCTCCAGGCTGAGCAGTCCCAGCTCCCTCAGTCTGTTTTCAAAGGGAAGCTTTTCCATGCCTTGGATCATTCTTGTGGCCCTCCTCTAGATGCACTCCAGCAAGTCCATATCTCTCCTGTACTGAGGATTCTACATCTGGACACAGTACTCCAGGTGAGTACTTGGGGATAGAGATATCTGGTGTCCTAAGGAAAGCTTCTTTAATGATCTACCAGCTCTCCTTTATCCTTGAAGATAGATTCCTAGGCAACTTTGCTGACTAACTCCCTGAACAGCTGGAATTTGGCTATCCTAAAATTAAACTTCCTGATTTTACTTTTTGTCTCTCTGACATCCTTCAATAGTTTGAACTCCACCATTCCATGATTACTACAGCCCAGGCAACCTCCAATCCTGATGTCACTAATCAGTTCACTCCTGTTGGTGAGCAACAGGTCCAGCATTGCATCCTCTCTCAGTGGGGCTCTCTATTAACTGGCTTATAAAACTGATCCTAGATACATCCCAGGAGCCTCCTGCATTACAAAGTCCAGATTGTTTGTAGTATTTTGCTAGCATACAAAAACATAAAGAAGCCAGACCACTGAGTTTTTTTTTAATTGATTACATTCTCAGACACTGAGGTCAAGGAAAGTTTCATCTGATTATAGCAGATAGGATTACATTCCTAAAATATGTTTTTTTTTTTTTTTTTCTGATGCATGCTATGAAATGAATAAGCTTAACAAGTGATCCATAATAAATTTGTATTTTAATGTTTACAACTGCAGATTGGGTTTTTCTTATTTCTTGAGTTGAATCTGTAGTCTACTTCCTGTCAAACTGTGACTTCTTTCAAAATACCATGCATGTCTATTTGCCTTTCCCCAGATAAAAGATATGTTAGTTTTCACATATCTTTAGTTATTCCTAATAGTTTCTTCCAATAATTTTTTTCCCCAGTTTTAACTTTTTCTCTGTGCTTCCTGAGCAGTTTTATTCTCCCGCAAAACATTAAATTACTGGGTGTAAATACAGTAACACATATTCATTAAGTATTTTTTTTCAGCATCCTTTTCAGGATGGTAACATGTACTTCACTTTCTCTATCTTGTTGAAATTATGGAAAAAAACCCCTCTACATTCTCTGTCAGTTTATTACTGCCATTGATAACGTAAACAGAAGTGATAGTGGCTCATAACATTCTTGAAAGTGGATGATTACAGCAACCTCTCCCTGGCATTTTGGACGCAATTCATGATCAACCAGATTTGATTTATTGTTTTATTAGGAAAGCTTATGTATCAGCAAAAAATATATTTTAAAAAAAAAAAAGGAAGAAGAAGAATCCTTTCAGAGATCAAGAAAAGAAATGGAATTCATTTTTCCTTTATAAATATTATAGTTCCATAGAACTTATATTTATTTTCTTATAAAACTTTAAAGAATTGAACAGTAAATTGCTATTACCATGGAACAGCCTGTAATTTTTCCTTCTGTGCATCTGCTGCACTCCCAAAATGGCAAATGGGAATTATTCCTATTAATACCAAGGAAAGGAATATCCTCTAATGCATTTCAACCTTCTTTAATGTAAGTATATAAAAAAATCCTAACACTTGTGGCTATTTATTTTTTTAAAGGTCACTCTGTTTAAACCTTATTAGAACTACAGTACTAATATTTAATGATAGATATCTTGATCATAAAAATACTTTCAAGTAATTAATTATTAAACAATAAGCAGTTACATTTACAGATACTCCTTTCTTTTTTAATTTTTAATTTATTTAATTATTGTATAGCTTTTTACTGCAAAATTGTTATGGAATGACACAGAATCCTAGTTCTTTTTAAATCTAATATGATATTTAGCACTAGCCCTGTTCTTTTTATTCCAATTTTAGCTACCCAAGTCATCCCTAAAAATCCTCATCTTGACAAAGATATTATATTACAGTACTTGAAGGGAGTGTACGAAACAGGAGGGGGTATGACTGTTTATGTGGGTGGGTAGTGGTAGGACAAGGGGAAATGGTTTTAAATTAAGACAGGGAAGATTTAGGTTCGATATTAGGACAAATTTTTTCACTCACAGGGTGATGATGCACTGGAACAGGCTGCCCAAGGAGGTTGTGGATGCCCCATCCCTGAAGGCATTCAAAACCAGGTTGGATGCGGCTCTGGGCAGCCTGGTCTTGTGGTTGGAGACCTTGCCCACAGCAGGGGGTTTGAAACTAGATGATCTTTAAGGTCCTTTTCAACCCAGGCTCATTCTACAAGCCTATGATTCTGTGATTTAATCAAGTTAGAAGCTTTAATCAAAAAAATAGCAAAAATTGTCAAAAAGTGATAAGATTTCATGATTACTTTTAAAATTACTTATGTTTCTTGAACTTCTCATGTGTTTCTCTTTGACAGAACTCTTCTGAATATTAACCCCTTTTCATTATTCCACAAACAATGGAATTTCAGTATAGGGAAAATGGAGTGTTTTCAGATTTCATTTTACCAAAAAAAAAAAAAAAAGGGGGGGGTGGGGGGGTGGGAAGGTTTTTTTAAATTAAATTTAAAATAGAAAAGAAAATGAACTGTCTCATGAGACAATTCTTTCTTTGGCAGCCATGTTTTGATAAACAAATATGGATAGGTCTCATAAATATAAGTTATAGTCTATCTAGAATTAAAAAAAATATATATAGTCAATCATAGCAATATGTGTATATACATATATTTAGGGAGCTGAAATATTTAATATGTTGATGATCATACTTCTTCAATTTTTTTAAGATTTTTTATTATATCAAGTGTACTGGGTTTAGCTCCTAGTCTACTAGCTTAAATTGAGTGAGAAATGATTAGGAAGCTGCCCTTAAGGAATAATAAGGCTTCCTAAACTACAAAAGGATCTCTCTGGGGCTTTAAAAATGATTTTGAGAATTCTTTATGACATAATCATTCTACTTGTTTGTGGAATGACTGTCAGAGGTGAAGAAAGACAGGGTCTTCAGCTAGTACAAGTGAGATAGTAAATGTCCCTACAATGGGACAAGCCGAAGTGTTTGAATGAGTGGAAAAGCTGGAATGATAATAAATTTACTACTACCTCTGACTCGGTTGGTACAATGTATTTTCATCCCATGTATACAACTTTGAGCTAGAATTCTTTACTGACATATATAACTGATGTTTACTGAAATAGTTAAACTACAGACCAATTCTTTGATGATTCCTGATCCAGAGCCTGAATCAAAATAGCAAGATTTTGTTATACGATCCTATCCAATTTCAATATAAAACAATAAAATTCTCATCCATTATGCCAATACATGAAGTGCTCTCTTATTAATATAAGACTTGTGTTGATGCTATCCTACATAATTAGTTTACTCATTCAGAATTTCTGCTTTGTAGCTAATGCACAATATCCTGTAGATTTCTGCTATACCTTTCAGAGTCCTTTAGGAATTATACTGAAGAACATTGCCATTTGATTGAAACCACTAGAATAATATTACTCTTTTTTGACCATTTTTAATGATTCAGGTCACTAGTCTGAACCGTACCCAGTGGTTTTATCAAGCACAGAAAACTTTTCTTCAAAGAGACTACAGAAATATGAGCTTTCTCTTTTGAGGAAAAATGTGAATCCATCTCAGACATTTATTTTTCATACTGTGCAAGTGTATATAAAAACAGTATAAATGTACAATAATCAATACAAAACTGCATTCTTTAGTTGTTCTCATAAATGTTCCATGAAGGAAACAAATAATGCTTTCAGGGCATTTAAAGAAGCTATCACAAAAAAGCACGTGGGTTCAGTTCAGATCTTTTATGAACTTATTTTTATTGAGGCTGCTTTCTAAATAAATAAAAGCTGAAAATAAAAGAGTTATAAACTTAACAGTAAATGCTTTTATAATTATAGGCAGAGGGCTATTGAGATATAATTAATATCTATTTAAAAGTAATTGGCTATTTTTAAAATTCTCTTTCAAAGAAAAAAAAAAGTTATTTCTAAAAATCCCCAATGTTCTGATAATAAAAAATCCTGTTTATTATATTTTGAAGTCTAAAATTGTTCCATATGATTCTGAAGTAGGACTTTCTGGGAAACCTCTTATTTTACAGCCAGGAAATATTGAATAAATATGTGTTTGTATGCATAGGTACCTGACAAACCTGTTAAGAGTAAGAGTAAGAGTAAGGCCAAATTAAAGGCCTTAGAGTAAGGGACACTGCAGGATGCCTATCAGTGGTGCAGGGCTTTTTTTTATTCACCACAGAAATAAGTACCTTCCACTCACCACAACAGATTTCTAAGAACAATATTGCTAAGAACAATATTCTGATAGTAAAAAAGACTAATTGCAGCAAGTCAGCTTCAGAGGCCTACAAAAATTAACCATCAGTTTCTAAGAAAATTCTGATGTGCTTGAAGTTTGGAAGGAAAAAATAGGTAGCTTTAACCTACTTTGGATCAAGATGCTTGCTCTCAACCCTTTATTTCATACATTAAAAACAAACAAACAAACAAACTTTTTTTGGCTTGTCTAGATCCAATTTAAATTACATGTTTTTCATATTTCACTGGAAATGTATACTTGGTATAAAACAAAAACAAACAAATGACTACTCTTTTTCATGTGATTACAAATATCTGCTCTCCTTTTCACCAGTAATGCACCTGATGACAAAAATGTGCAAAGTTATTAAGGTTCAATTTGTAAAGCAAAGTTAATTTTGCAACTGAAATTCCAGTGGGCATTAATAATTGTTGACACAAATTACAGCATTTAAATACGTGACTGGATGACTGAACCTGAAAACATTTAAGTGTAATCATTTGGTTTACAATTACATGTTCATACTGCTGTTTCTGGAAATGACTGCAGGTGGAAAAATGAAGCCTGGATTATGTCTTTTTTAAGAAACATGATCCTTAATGTAATTATGTTTTAATATGCATTTGCAGCATATATTGTAATTGTTTCTCTGCAGCACATATCTATGCTATGAATACATAATATCAGTAGCACCGATTGCTTGTTATAGCTCTAGAATGCCGATTGTGTTTTAAAATGCCTATTGATTGGAAAGTAGTAATTTATGTATGATGTGCAGAAGCTGGTGAAGTGTTTCAGTGCTTTTTCATATTATAAGATTCAGTAGTTCATACCATTATGCCTGCTACAGTCAACTTGAAAGTTAGTAGAAGTCTTTAAGCTGTAGAAACCAAACATATACTTCTTAACATTTAGAGACCTCTCATTTGCACTAACATTTCTCTTTCTACAAATATGATTTATTTTTACTTATTTTATCTCTTGTTTCTTAATCCAATGTTGCTTCTATTAAATAGCAACAAAAGGACACATTCTAATGCCTAGAAATTCTAGAGGAATTCCAGCATCTTTTTCTGACTACTCAGCTAACACATCTTACTACTACTACTACTACCTTATTACTTCAGTTTCTGTTTAGTGCTGCTTTCACTAAGAATTTGCAGGAATGTTTCAGAAGCTCTGATGACAGCATTGTACAGTCTTATTGCAATGTAGAGAAGGAAGTGTTCAGTTGTTATTCACTCAATTTTCCATATCCTGGGTGGGTGAATACATTTTTAATTTGGCCTTACTTTAATCTGGCTCTTCCTTACTATCATCTACTTATCCTCCTTTATTTGGCATAAGAAATAAAGCAAGATTATAGTGAATAGCAGAATGAATAATATTTTCACTACACTCATATTTTCAGTGCTTCTACTAGATGCACTAGTCAGAGAAATACTGCCCCATTAAAGACACGAAGTACTCAGAATACAGTTCTCAAATTGAACTTTACTGAATATAAAAAGCAATTCAAAATTTTCTCAACTTATGCAGATGATCTTAGCTTCAGTTGAATCTGTTTTCAGTTGAAAATGGATTTGGTCATTTCAAATCACAAAAAAGGAAACACCACTAAAATTGAAATCATATTAAAATGTTTTTGTAAAAAGTACAAAGATGTATATCATGGGTATCACTCTATTTCAGTAATATTTCCTTTTATTTTTTTGTCATTGAATTGAGTACAAGGATTTAAGTTACTAAATATTATTTAGTACTATTAATATTTAGTAATACTACTAAAAATTAAGATACTAAATAAGTTAACAAATGACAAAAAATGGTAGGAGATGTTGACTCCCTTGATAGAAGTTTTGCAGAGAAATCTTGACAAATAAGGGTGCTCAGCAGCCACTAAATACATGAGATTTAACTAGAATAAGTGCTGGATTGTGTACCAGGGATGGGGCAATTCCTTGTGTATGTACAGAGGAGAATAAACTGGAGAGCAGCCTTGCAGAAAGGGACCTGGGAGTTCTTGCTGACAGGAAGTTGAACAAAAGTCAACAGCGTGCCCTGGTAGCCAGAAGGGCCAACCTGGTGTATCCTGAGTTGATCAAGCACAAGCCAGCTGGTGAATGGGACTGTCTTGCTCTGCTCTGAGCTGATGTGGCTTCACCTCAAGCACTGTGTTCAGTTTTGGGTGCCACAATGTAAGAGAGACACAAAGCTATAATAGACAGCATTCAAAGGAGAGCTACAAAGACAGGGCAGAGTCTAGAGGGGAAGACACATAAGGAGTGTTTGAAGTCACTTGGGTTGTTCAGACTAGAAAAGAGATAGAGATGATGTCCCATGGCAGTGTACAGCTTCCTTATGAGATGAGCAGAGGGGCAGGTGCACATCTCTTTTCTTTGGTGACAGTGATAGGACCTAAGCTGATCAGGAAAGATCAGATTGGGTATTGGTAAAAAAAGTTATCAACAAAGTGTAGTTGAGCACCGGAACTGACTGCCTTGGTCAGTAGTCATGGCACCAAGCCAATTGGAGTTCAAGACGCATTTGCACTGTGCTCTCAGATATATGGTTTGAATTTTGAGTCATTAAGTATGGAGTTGGACTTGAAGACGCTTGTGAGACCCTTCCAACTTGGAATACTGTATGATTTATGATTTCATAATATTTCATGAAAATTTAAATATTATAAAAACTCTAGTTTTCACTTGCAAATGATTTCATTAAAATATTTTTAAGTATCTTCAGCCTGGAGAAGAGAAGGCTCTGGGGGGACCCAATAGCAACTTTTCAATATCTAAAGTGAGACTATAAGAAAGAAGGGAACAGATTCTTTACTGGGGTCTGTTGTGACAGGACAAGGCAAAATGGTTTCAAAGTAAAAGGAGAGGCTTAAACTGGACAGAAGGAAAATATTTTTTACAGTACGGGTGGTGAAGCACAGGAACAGGTTGCCCAGAGATGCGGTGGATACCCAACTCTAGAGACAATTCAAGGTCAGGCTGGACCAGTCTCTGAGCAACCTGACCTAGTTGTAGGTGTCTCTGTTCATTGCAAGGGAAGTTGGTCTAGAAGACCTTTGGAGGTTCCTTCCAACACAAACAATTTTTTAATTCTGTGATTCTAGTTCTCCTCCATATCAATACTTATTATACATATAATAATATATATATATTATATAATATGTATAATACTATTGTATTATAATAGTAATACTTATAATACAATAGTAATAATACTTATAATACAATAGTATTATAATGCATAAATACACATAATACAAAAATTATAATACAGTTGTATTATAAGTATTATTATTATAATACAATAGTAACCCTTAATATCCTAAATGTTTTTGATAGTTGCTTTTTTGTGATACTCAGCCAGCTCTGATTACAGTACAACTTATGTTATGAAATGGCATGGCCTGCAACAAATGTCAGAACAGAAGAAATAGTATGACAGCTTGCTTTATATTACCAGGCTTTGTTCTACTTGACATATAAGTAGTTATTGCTTCTTTTGTTTCAAAGTTTATCTTCCTCTTCTTTAACATTTTCATAAAGATTTTTTTTCCTGCAATCCATAGCGTACATACAAACTGCATCTTTATCATGTGGTATTTAATTCCAGTGATGATATTTCACCTAGATTCCTGATCACCAGGGCCTAAATACCCCCAAGTTATTTGTCAGTAAAAAAGGAAAATAGCTGACAGTACAGTTCCTGATAAGACAGATAAATATGAACAACTTCCAGCAAAAACATTATGTCTAGATTTTTGCAAAATATGTTGCAACTCTAATGACTGAGTTACTGTTGAGGAATGGAATAGTTCTTCTTAGACAGCACTTTAGACAGATTTTATTTGTAGAGAACAGTTGGTTTTAGATTTTTTAATATGTTTCTTCAAAAGATATCATGACACTATCACATTTACTTATAACTGAACTTTCAAGGGATTAATATGCTTGACATAAAATTTAGTGCTAATTGGTAAATATTATAGTCTTACAAAAATCAGATGAACTGCAATGTTGGTGAATTAAGGTTAATTTTTAAATTTGCTTGAATATGTAGATAGACATTTAAATGACCTCCTGGAATATTTTCTGGAGTATACCTTTGCAAAATTGATGTCTAAATAAACGATTCTTCATAAATCTAGATAATACAGATGTTAAAGTTCTACTTGCCAAATCTACAAAAATTTGTCCAAAACCTCTCCAACTACTCCTTTGGATAGTATTAGCAAAGAGTACATTATATAAACAAATCTAAGAGAGATGTTCATTCACTTGATATCAAAAAGCAACAAATTTTTTTGAGGGAGAAAAGCATTTTTAAATAAAATCAAAAAGTGGGAATGTCTCTAATAATGTTAATTATCAACATATGCAAACTGCATGTAGACTTACCTTGGGAATTAAGGTATTTTTTTCATTTCAGAAATCAGATAATAAATTCTGGGTTCTTAGTCACAGAATTCTCAGGTATTCAAAATTTTTATCTGTGTATCTCTAAAGAATTGCACTACCTCCACCTGACAACACAATATGCAGATATAAATCTAGTCAAGCAAGGTGAATACTTCTTAGATATACAAAACACTTTCAGAGTTTTAACAAATTTAACTAAATTTTTAAAGCTGAGTTTTATGAAAAATTTATTCACTTTTCTCACCATAACTGCTGTCTGAGATCACTGACTATAAATACCAGAATATTAAAAAAAAACTATTTCACTGCTTTCAGCATGATTTAAAGATTAAAGAAATTCAAAAAAAAAAAAAGAAAAAAAAGAAAAACCTTAAATTTGTGATAGGAACAGAATAAATTCTTTGTAAAAGACTAGTGTGAAAGATTTTAGGGAGAGAAATGTGGAAAATTTTCATGTATGAGAAGAACAGAAAACAAAACTAGCTACCCAGCTGACAGATTTGTTTCCCTCTACTCATTCTCCCTTGGATATTTCAAAAATTCTTTACTGATATATTTTATATCACTTTGGTTTTTTTTTTCTGTACAGTTCTATGGGGACACAGTGATGAGATGCCTAGAAATAAATTTCCAAGTGTTAAGACTGTACATCATTCTCTGTTGAAGAAAAGCTGAGCAACTGTACATTGACTCAATAGTCTTGTAAATTAACATCCAAGTATTTGTACGAGTTTTTCTCATTGTTGTATATTTCAACATAGGATACATTGCTATAGCCCTGTTACTAGCTGTCAATTTATTTTGTCTGAACATTTGTTTTCAAAAGTGCTGATCAATCTATATATGATAAAATAATGTATGAATAACAACTATTTAAGCAGTTGGAGTCAATGTCATTTTTGATGACACCAATATGATCATCACATTTTTACTCACACACACACAATTTACTGCTGAAAAATGTGAAAATAAGATGTGATTTATACCAAAACAAAAGAAAATAAAAAACCCTGCAGTTATGCTTCAGTAATAGCAATTTTCTTTTACTAGTTTTGAAAATCAGAAATAGAAATTAGTTACAAATGGATAAAATTTTCCTAATGTGGGTCAAGAAGGGAGTTGCTATGGGAAACATATTGAAAAATGTCTGTTATTTCATTGCTTGTGGACAACACTATTTGTTTTGTGTACCTCCCATGTGGCTTCTCCTGAAGTGACATACTTTAAATTACATTACATTTCTCAAGGCAAGATGCCTGACAGGACATATAAATATATGTAATTTATATAGATGGAAAAATAGCATAATAAAAAACTAATAATTCTTCTTTGGAAAGTGAGTTGTTTTTTTTTTTTTTTTTTTTAATATCAGCAACTAGTAGTTGTGAATTAAATGTATACTGGAAATGTATTTGGATATTTATTTAAAATATCTCTCTTTCCTCTACATAAGGGTTTGCAGTGATAAGGGTTTACAAGGCCCATTACCTTATATGACAACAATTATCTTTATAAGCAGTAGAATATAACAGTCTTTAGAAAGCAGTTATTATCTTCTTTTCTCTTTCTATCCACTTGGCCCAGAGAATGGGGGAAAATATGGGGAAAGGTAATTACAAGAATAATAGTTATCAAATAACTTGATTGATTGACATTTTGTTTTTAAATTTTTGTTCTGTAGGATCTTATATGTTTCAACATTCCTCACAATAAAGGTTCCAGTCTTACTTTGCTAATCATCAATTTTGCTATTTTCTCTAATATTCTGAGATATGAAAATAAATTTCAATTCTATTTTAAATTACTGACAGTGCAGTGCATGTGCATTGATGTTCTTATGTATTTTATAAGCAACTTTATATTAAAGTCTGTTGCTCTCTTAAGAAGTAGAGAAGTTATCTGGTTACAAATCTGATTTAGGTATATTATCTATCTTGACGCATTCTTTCTAGGACATGAATACTTTGAATTTGTACTTTAATTTACATTTGTCTGTATTTAACCTGCTTCCAGGCATGTTAATACAATCTCTTCCCTGGAAGGCATAGCTGCACATGTTGACTGTTGCTACCAGGAAAGGCAAAGCAGGAACTTTAATAAAATTTCCAGACAGGCTGTTCTCATGACCTCCCTAGAGGCTTAACCAGTCTGGGAAGCATCTACATATTGTTTTCTGGACAGAAACAAATAGAAGTTACTTCTCTTAAATGATCAACAAGGGCAGAATTATAACCAATTCCAAGACTGCATGGCTTTAATTAAAAAATAAATTATTTCAACATGTTGCATTGGACCAAAGCTGCTCTGTAATGTTGCCATAAATTTTGTGACAGTTCCCTGTTCATGAAGTACACAAGTACAAGAGTTCTCCTGTTTTAGAACTGAAATATATAGAGAACACTTCTATTTATTTATTTATTTATTTATTTATTTCCTTTAAAGTTACAGGATTGCTAAATAAACTAAAGGAGGAAAAGAAATCTCTGTTGT
This sequence comes from Gallus gallus, assembly GCF_016699485.2. Classification (NCBI taxonomy): domain Eukaryota; kingdom Metazoa; phylum Chordata; class Aves; order Galliformes; family Phasianidae; genus Gallus; species Gallus gallus. The sequence continues at coordinate 42,326,066 of NC_052532.1, forward strand.
AAGGTATGACATGATCACATAGTATATATGATGGCTGCTCTGAAAGTAATGCCTCCTATTTTGGCCCATGACATCAGAGGTGGATGTTAGCAGTATAGCAATAGGGTGAACCTTCCTACCAGTATCCCTTTACATTTTATTGACATGTGACAGATGACAGCAGAGGGACAGTCTGACAGAATGGAGCCTGACATGAAAGTGTGTATGAAGAAAAGGTATGTCAGTGAATTCCATGTGGAAAAAATTGCACCTACTGACATTCACTGACACTTGCTAAATGTCTACGGAGACTAAAGAGTGGATGTGAGCATAGTGAGGCAGTAGGTGGAGCATTTCAGCAGTGACAGCAACAATGTGATAAGCAAGCTGTGTTCTGGACATCCATTCAGGTTTTTCTGACCACAGAATGCAGGCTTTTGTTTATCGCCAGTGAAAATGCTTGGTTCATGGTGGTGACTATGTTAAAGAATAATGTCGTAACTGAGAAATCGCCCTATCTAATAGTGTTATTGTGCTATTTGTATCTGTTGTAGTTTCCATTTACGTGAATAGGAGGTATTATTTTCGGAATGACCTCTGTATAATGATTAAGTTATTACTCATTGTGATTTTAAAATAAAGGTGCTCAAACATATTGAAAACAAACCAAATAAACTCTAATAACTGGTTGTTGAAGTCTGAGCCAGGGGCAAGAATCATTGCAGCGACATGCATATGGGCTGGAAGTCTTCAAATACTAGAAGATCAGGTCTACTATCTTGGGACCCTACAGAGCTTACAGTTTCTCATATATAGGATATATATTAAACAATCTTTTATTTAATCATTGGAAAACTTTATGCCTGGAATGACATGCAAATGTATACATAGCCCCTGATGTAGAAACCACATTTTGCATTTCAATAAACATCTTCCAATAAAGTGTGGAATAACATTGTTAGGATAACATAACATTCACTACTTCATATCAGGAAATCTTAAATAGACACAAAAGAATGACAGCTTTCACCCTGAAAAATGGACTGTTTCTGAATTCTTCTGATACATAAGGCTATATCTATAAAGTTATTAATTCTCTGCCTCCCAAAGATCTTGTACAAGGAAGGTTTTAGAAAGTGTCTATATATTTACATGTATACCTTGATTACCTTGATACTGAAACAAATACACATCCCTATATAGCGTTTGGTGTGAGATTCCTATTGAGGTAATTTTGATGTCACTCGAGCATTGAAATGTAAAATAGTAGTATGTATTATTGTAATGTTATACAAATAACTAGCTCTCAAGATTTCTCCATGAGAATAAAGTATTGTGAAAAGCTAATGCTTTATCTTGCATTTGTAATATGTGCCTAAAAGAAAACAGCTTTTCTTTTTTTTCATTTCAAATTTTGAAAAAAAAGCAATCAAAGGAAGAGATGGTATGAAGCATTTTTTCTTGTTTTTATGTGAATATTCTGTTTTAACTGGAGTAAAACAGATGTGTCAGTTTCTATATTGTCTGTTCTGGAAAGTTATTTTAAGAGTCAGATTAAAATTTCTTGCACATGTCTTCAGAGTTCTAACAAAGCTAAACTTTTTCTGCACAGTAGAAATGTGACTTAATGCCTTGCAGGACAGTAAGATTTTTCTCAGTATTTAATAAGAAAATACTTTAGATACTGTCCATTAAATGCACTTTAATCAGAATGCAGCCAGTGACTCCAAGGATTCATTGTATATAAAGTATATCAGGATTTGTGTTCAGTTCATCAGTGACTTTTCTTCTTGTGCTACCCATCCTTAGAAAAAAAAAATGTACTTGAGTTGCTTTGGAAATACATAATATGCATTCCTGTTCTCCAGTATTAACTTCTTTTGATGCAAGTTTCTCCCATTCCCCTCTGAATAACAGAACAGAGTATCTATAGCTGGAAGGATCATTGATCAACTCCTGGTTCCACACTGAACTACTGAAAATTCCACCTGATGTTTGGGAGCATTATTCAAATGCTTGTTGAACTCTGGCAGGCCTGGTGCAGTGTTTACTGCCCTGGGGAGACTATTCCAGTGTCCAATCACTCTTCTCTAAGAAACTTTTCTAAATCCATGTGTCTTTTGAATCATTCATTACTGTTCCATAAAACACTACTCTTGCCTTCCATTCCTTTTCTAATATTTTTCTTCTTCTGGCAACATACAACCTAACATTTGTATTTTCTGCAACCCAGAGTGTCATAACCCTATGAAGAAAGAGTCAGGGAAATTGGTGTCACTGTAGTTAGTCATTGTATCTTTTTTTTTTTTTTTTTTAATAATAGAATAGAAAATATAATTTGAATGATATTATACATAAAGGAAATTGTTTGATGTATAAACTGTCTTGCTTTGTTTCAGACACTTGAATCAGGACAAATGTCCATCATGGTAGACTTATGCTCTAATTAGTGTTTATTAGTGCATTCAGTTGAAAGTAGATAAGAAGTGTTTGAAAACCTAGAAATTTTCTCTATCAGGCACCAGTGAAAACTATTGTTCTGTTTCCTTGTATTTCAGTTACATTAATGAAAAAAGTAATAGTTGCAGACACCATGACATTTTGCCATATAGTCACAATTTGTCCTTTCACAAAAGAAAATCAGAAAATTGCTGAGTATTATAGATATTAATGGTTGTTAGAAAAATGTAATAAAGGGCTCATCATCTAAAGAATTTGCCAGGCTTTTATGTCATTATTCTTGAATGACTAATGCTCTCAAAGGAGAGTAGCTCTGATATCTAAGGAAGAAATGATGAGCCCCGGGGAAGAAAGGTGCATGGAAAGTAGTTTGTCATAGGATCCAAATATCACGGCTCTGTGTAATATGAGATTTTAAGAGAAGTGACAAAGAATTAGTTTTTCTTAATGTTAAGAGTAACTCATAATTCTGGAGGAGAGGTTGGTCAAACCTGTACAATGGTGAAATATTTGAGGGAAGGATTGGTGTTGGTGTGGAAACTGAAGGAAAAGTGAACAAATTATTGTATTTTATAACATAGGAATAGAAAGTAACACACATTTTGTTTTTATATACTATTGATATATTTGCATAAGGAGTTAAAGACTATAGAAGATTTTATAGTTCATAGTTATTTGTTGAGTTTTATTAGACTCATTAAAATCTTCAGAAATATACCAGAAATTCAGATCTTGGTGGTTACACGCAGGCTTCACTTTTGTTTGTGGAAAAATTGGTCATGATTTACCTCTGTAAAAAATGAGAATCTATTTAAGACATGATGATGTACCTGATCATAGTGCTGGCAGGTTGAGATCTGTGCTATTCTGAAATTGCAGCTGTATGCTAAGTATACCCTACAGCAAACTCAGTAGGAGTTCCCATTTCAAAGGGCCAGACCCATGGTTTTTGTCTAATCTCATCTACTTGTTATGCTATCAGATGGGACATACTGTTTATTATCAATAATCATAGTCTAAATACTAATATCAATTTGGTGATTTCTTTGACATCCGTATTTTATTTTTTTTAATATATGAAGAAACATGTTAAAGGTCTGCCTACTCATCCAAACTCTTTATGTCAACTCACAACCTCTGATCATTTATAATTCTATTAATTAAACAAATAAATATAAGATACATAAGTGGGCATTAGCATCATGATTTATAAGATGTGCCATCTAAAACAAAATCAGAACAAGACTTTGCACATGTGTGTGTATGTGTGTGCATGTTCATGTATGTCTCAAACAAATTTAAGTGAAAGTTATGTCTACATTCTGTCATATGTTGGATAATTAAACTTAAGTATAACCTACAACATATCAGGATGCTTATTTGGAAGGAAACAACAAACACTTTGACAACATCAAGTTGGGAGGGAGTGTTGATCTGTTGGAAGGTAGAAAGGCAGTATAGAGGGACCTGGATAGACTAGATCAATGGGCCAAAGTACCATTGATGTTGAGTTTCAATAGGGCCAAGTGTCAAGTCCTGCTTTTTGCTCACAACAACCCCAGGCAACCCTACAGGCTTGGAGAGGAGTGGCTGGAAAGCTGCCTGATGGAAAGGGACCTTAGTGTACTGATGGACAGTTGGCTGAATATGAGTCAGCAGTGTGACCAGGTGGCCAAGAGGGCCAATGGCATCCTGGCTTGTATCAGTTATGGTGTGGTGAGCAGAACTAGGGAAGTAATCCTGCCCCTGTTCTCAGCACTGGTGAGGCCCCACCATGAGTACTGTGTTTGGTTTTGAGCACCTCAATACAGAAAGGACAAGGAGGTGCACTTCAAATACCTGAAAGGTGATTGCAGCAAGAGTGGGGTTGGTCTCTTCTCACTGATGATAGATAGCAGGATGAGGGGAAATGGCCTCAAGTTGTGCCAGGGGAGGTTTAGGTTGGATATCAGGATAAACTTCTTTATAGAAAGGGTTGTTAAGCACTGTAATAGGCTCCCCAGGGAAGTGGTTAAGTCACCACCCTTGAATATGTTTAAAAACCATTTAGATGTGGTGCCAAGGGACGTGATTTAGCAGTGGGTTGTTAGAGTTAGGGTAGTATGATTAGGTTGCGATTGAACTTGATGATCTTTAAGGTCCTTTCCAACTTGAGCAATTCTACGATTTTGATTCTATGAAAAAGAAACAATGAAAAACACCATGCATTTAAAATGAAAGAGAAATAAACAATTGATCTTAATTTCTTAAAAATAGCAAGGATTAAAAGCCATGCTTGCTTACATTAATTATCAGTTTTTAGAAGTTTTTTTTGTTTTGTTCTCAGCATGAATTCATTTGAAATGATCTGTGTATCCAGTTATCTGGCTTCTCCTTATTTGTGTCACTATGGTTGCTTTCAGGCCACACAAAAACTTGAAAAATGCTTAAAAACTCCACAGTTTATAATGGATCTTTCTGTAATGACAAAAATGTTACATCTTATAAAAAATATTAAAAATACATTTTCTTTCAATGTAGTGACAAAAGACAAGCAAAGTTAGAACAAATATAGATAGTGCTTAAGTTTGCACATTTTGTCAGATTCATTTTTATACATGGAAGGAATGTTCAAACAAATCTTTCCAAAATGACACATTCTATCTATATATTACTGAAAGTTAAAAAAAATTGTATGAGCAATCTGCAAAAACTTACATAAAAATTCTATAAAATATCAATTACAATTCAAATGAGTTATAAATGTACTTTCTTCAGTCACATTTCATTCTTTTTTAAGTGTGCTTTCCTCAAGTATTGAAATTATCACATTTATTAATTTTATCAAAAAGTGAAGTCTAAAGTTGAAGATACAAATCCATAAGCAACTAATCGGCAGAACATCACTACAGGTGAAATCATATCCTTAATATTTTTGACCATCAGAAAACTGCATGGTCAGTATGTGGCGCCACACTAGCATTGTGCTAAGTGTTCCTTAACAAAATCACCATTATATTTGGGTAGAAAATCATTACTCAACATGATAATCAGTACTGGATTCATACATAGAACAAAGTTTCTGCCTCTTTTGTCCAGTTCAGGAGGACTTAATTGTAAGGAACAACATAATTAGTGTTAAATCTACGTGTTGGGAAAGTTGCAGTGTTGAAAAGTTTCTTTTGTTTTAAAATTTTACCCTCTCGCAGATAAATTTGGTCCTTAGGGAATGACAGAGATCTACTGAAATCTTCAGATCTGGCCAGTAGGATTGACTCCTATCTTCATGTAAATCTTGAAATATATGTGTAAAAAGTATATTCATGAACATTTTTTTTTTTTTTTTTTGGTACAGTTCACAGTGTTAGAAGTGGCATCAAGATGGGAAAGATACTTGAGGAAGCAAACTACCTGGAGGGTAAGTCGAATAGTTTTTTTGGAGATATATTGTACCTGTGCTATCTTGTTTTTTATTATCCTGCCTTTCCTACTGGGTCCTGCTCCATCCAACGCTCATGTTAATGTTTACTAGAATTTGTTTCTTTAATCTGCTAATTTATATGCTGACATCTATGAAGTATGATTAAAATCACAGGGGAAAAAAAGAATTCATACAGTAAATTAGGATAAATTTATAATGGGCTAAGAAGGGAAGTAACACTATAATAAAAGTATTTTGGGATATATTTACAGCTAGAATCAAAGACTATTCTCTTTGGGGTATTTAGAAACCTTTACATTTTCTTTGGTCTAATTAGACTTCAGTGCTATATGTGGTTCAATGGAAAAAAAAATGACATATATTTCCCCATTTTAATTTCTTCATCACTCCTTTGTGTATATGTTAGAGTTTCCTGAATTAATGACTTTATCTTTAAATAATGAAGGATAACATCTATGTTGTAAGTGGCTTTCCACAACCATTAAAGCTGGGTTGTTTTTTTTTTGTTGTTGTTGTTTTGTTTGTTTGTTTGTTTTTTAATGCTTCAAACTGTCTATTTTATCCTTACTGATGAGTTTTTTTTACTTAAAAAATAATTAATATGGTGTTGGCACACAGTTCAGACAATCAAATGATTGACCAATGTTGTTTTTTTTCACTGTCGTAGAGTACGTGGGGGTAAGTATTATATTTAGACTCTAGGCTGAAAACAATATCTTATCAAAAAAGTCACTGCATGGTAGAAGCTGCTGCAGCACTATTTACAGGAATTTCACTGCTGGTTAGAATCTGATTTATATCTATTTGCAGTATAAAACTAAACCCTACTGCTTTATCAATATTAGTAAATACCATATATTGATGTCCAAATGAAACAAGTCTGGTTACGTAATACACATTCTTTCAAAGTTGTCACATGGATGATAGATTATATAACACTAATGGCTGCTATTCCAGTGATGTATACCAAGTACCATCACTCAAGCTAAATATTTCATTATGGGAAAGGAATTCGTACTCCAACAATATGATTGTAAATAATATGCAAAGACTATTATGTAATGAGCTACGTTTATTCTGTGTGTATATGTTGTGAGTCTGTATGTGTGTATTCAGATAGTTTTCTGTTTTCAGGTTATGGACATTTTTCTTGATTATGGACAGCTCAGTGACATGCTTTCCTATGGCTAATACATTTATTTGTGTGAAAAGCTTGCATCATAATTTTGTCATGAATTTATTTAACTACGTGTCTCCGTGTCTTTGGAAAAGATTTCAATTTCTGGGATCTTACTCTAAGATCATAAGCTAGCCATTAGTACTGTTCTCCTTGTTCGCATGTTATTTTCCATTATTTCCCTCCTCTTCCCTCTTCTATCTCTAATTGCTCTCTCTCTTAAGATTTTTTTTGTTCAAACCAAACAAGTTTCAAAGCTGTTTCACTACTTAGACTTATTCAAATTATTTCACAATATTCAGTGACCTGTAAAGTAAATTGTATTTTCAACCCAAACAAATGTCAAAGATGCACAAACAAACAAACATGCAAGCAACTAAGAAAATCAAATAATTGACTAAAATACAGAAGAAATTAGCTGAAATACTGTCACAATCCAAGCTTATGCTTCCCTAGGTTGAGGGTCATATTTTGATAGAAAATGTATAGACCATTCATAGGAAAACACAAACAGGAGAAAACCTCAGGAAGTCTCTAGTTTAAACATCTGCTCACATCTCTCTAAGACAAGACCACATTTCTTCTATTTTTTTTTTTTTTTTTCCCCTAGTCAAAAGTATACTGCTCATCTCTTGGTAACCTATTCCATGGCTTGATTGTCCTGAGAGGAAGAAAGCTTCTTTTCACATCCAGCTGGAATTTTCTTGTTTACCTCTATGCCCATTGTCTCTTGTCCTCCCACCATGTACCTCTATGAAGGGTCCATTTTTGAAACCATCTCCATGCAGAGCCACTGTTAATTCTTCCCAAAGCCATCTCCTCTCCAGGCTGAAGTGCTTCAGCTCCATGGTCATTTTGATAGCTTCTCTGAACTCACTCCAATCAATCAATCCTTCTCTTACAATGAGAAGTCCAAAAACTGGGAATGTTCTTATAGATGAAATCTAATGAATCCTCATTAAAAGGGAATAATCAAATCACACAATCTATTGTCCATGCTCCTGGATGTCATTAGCCTTATTTGCTACCAAGGCACACTATGGGCTCATATTCAGCTTGCTGTCAACCACAGTCCCCACAACCTCTTCAGCAGAGTTGTTCCCCAAGCAATAGGTTCTTGTCACACCTATCCTCTGTCAGCGAAGACAAGTTATTACTCCTCTGGTGCAGGACTTGCTATTTTTCTCTTATGATGTTGTCACGGGAGCTCTCAACTGTCTTTCATCCAGTGTACAGAGAAGCTCCATGCACCCAAACTGTTCTTTCATTCTGAAGGAATTTTGATCACAAATTCCTTGAAGTTCAGGAAGCTCTCAGCTCCTGCCACAGTTGCATACTCCTTTCTGATAATTCACATCAGAAGCTTTCCAGACCTGGAGTTGTTGTCAGTCTATTTGCATGCTCTGCCAAATCACTTTGTTGGCATTTCATTACATTGGTTTAATTAATTTTTCATTCTGCTTCCACAGCCTTTCTTAGATCTTCATGCATCATCTTTCTTCATTATTTCAAAAACATGCCTCAGCATTTTAAAAATTCCTTTATATTTTCAGAAGTATAAAGTTGTCTTGCTTTCTATGTAGTAAGTGATGAGTTCTCAATTCTTACAGAGAACTCTAAACATTGTTACATTATAATGGTATTCTTTAATGTAAACCTTATCTGTAGGCTTATCAAAGTAATTTTTCCCTATTTATCTTAAGGAGTTTTAGGCAAGAACACTAATAGATAAACTGTCCATTTTGTCAGCATCTACAACAGTTAAGAACTGTGGGAGGTAACTGGGTATTACAAATTGTTTTCATTCTCTTCTAATACCCATTTTTATATCTTACTTTGGTCTCAATCTTTGGTTTCTTTTTTTAATATTCATATTCCTCAAAATGAGACTGATTTTAAAGACCTGTAGTTTGGACAGAGAGGAAATTGGGGAATTACATCCTCAGATTGTTCCCTGCTCTTTATTTTCATGGTCTCTGGTGCCTCAGTATATGTCTAGACATGGCATACAAGATATGAACATTATCTGAAATATACACAGCAGTCTTCTGAAGGCTCACTTTTTATATTCCTGTCATTTTTTTTAACTTTCACAAAGATTCTAAATCATACCTTCAGTTCATGTGTTTCCCTCACTTCTTTATCATAGCAAGCATTTTTTTAAATAGTGTTCTTCTAAGCCAGCGATCTGAATATAAACATCCCTTGAGGTTTTCCTTATTCTTGGTATCACTGTGAAGTCAGAAATCGGTAAATGCATGATTAAGCTGATTGGTAGCTACTAATGTCCATACTCATTTAGGGTTGTCTTGAAGTGATAAGTTTATGAAACATAGTTCTCTTTACAAGTCACAATTTGTATATGTTTAATGACTTATTCTCTCTTTTTCCCTTCCATATTTTGCAAAGACTCTAATTAACTAAGTGCAATTATTTTATATGATTTTTTTTTATATACTTTCACACTGCAGTTACCCACTGTTTTTCGGCTGATTTGTTTCTGTAGACTACCTTATATTTTAATATGATTTTTATACAATATCTTATGTTTCATCTTCTGTTCTACAAGGAGCCGTTTTTATGGCTAATATTGTACCATTTTACTTTTATCCTTAGATAGCAGATTTCTTCACTGACAGTGTCAAAACCAATAACTGCTGATAATAGAGTATTATTCATCATGAAACTAAGTTCTATTTCATGCTTCATAGTTCTTTCTCTCCTATAAAAGTGTAAATTCACTTCCTTGAAAGATCTACATCCCAAGTATCTTGTGAGGCTCTGATGTGTATGCAGTACTTCAAAACACAAGGCTGCATCTCAGTTCTATTCATACTCTAAATAATCAGTTTTCCACTTCCCAGTATTTTTTTTGTATGCCTTCTAATCCCACCCACCAATTTAATTTCAGTTCAAATTTAGGAAGACTTGAAGTACTTAAGACATTTAAAGAAAGTCAGAGTTTTTGCTATGAAGTAATTGTGATTCACTTCAATATATGTCTTTTATTTATGAGTATTATTCTGCTAGTTACATTTGGTTTTCCATACAGGGGTGATTATTGCTGAATCTTTATATTTCTTGAAATAAAGTGCAAGGATGTATTCTTAGCAGACAGAACTTACTCACAAGGTGGACTACTCATAAAAATCAGAAAACCCAAGAGACATTTTGCTGGTAGTAATGCATCTCACATCATCCCACAGTAACTCAACCATCTGAGAACCACAGACACTTTAGGCTGATTATAAATGTTTGTTTAGAGTGTTTTTTTGGCTAGGATTGGTAGAAATGTCTGGAAAGGATATGTTTGAATATATGTACTGCTATATCTAAAAAAAATAAAAGAGGAAGTCTGTAGTACTTGCTGTTTTGAAGAACAAAATATATTTTTAACTTGAATATACCTTTGGTACAAAAACTTTGAACTGTGTTGTTGAAAAATAAGGAAATCATAGCCTGTAAAATATGCATATCTTAGTTTAACACTGAATAAATATCTGAATATAAAACTATAATAATATAGTGAATAAAAGGAAATTGTGAGTGTTTAAAAACATACAAAAGAAAAAAGAGGAAGAAAATGAATAAAGCCCACAAAAAACATAGGAAAAAAAACAAAACAAAACAAAATTCAAATTTAGCAAAACTGACCAATTAAAAAAAAAAAAATTCTCTCTTGATTCTTATGATGTACATAGGGTTAAATGTTTGAATTCAATCACAGGAATCTTACAGTGTCTACAAGAAAAGCATTTTTTGAATTTGTAATTTCTAAAACATGATTTTTATGTAGGAGTATTCAATAGTGTTCAAGGATGCTTAATAGAAATTTCTTTTTTAATGGGAAGGTGAATAAAAATTTCTCTCACTCATATCGTGGAAAAATATGTAAAGTTTACTGGAAAGCAGAAATTGTCCATATAAGTAATGTTTCTTTTAAATTATATGTTCCTCACCTTTTTATCAAATCATGCTTTGTTAATATGTGTAATATTAGCAAATATTAGCAGATATTAGCAAATATTAATACTTTCAGCGTTGCTTGGATAATAAGTGAAACAAGGAGTTATTTTCTATACTTCAGAAAAACAAATTTATGCCATGTGAGAGGCTTGGGTTTGGAAAATATTGCAAACAATTCAGTAAGAGACAAGACAGACATGGAACAAGAAATAAAATATTCAAACAAAAAAACAGAAAACATATTCAAAAGTTCGAGATGTGATTAGTAACAGTGAAAATATCACTTTCTAATCATCACATAAAGTAAATGTTTTCAAGTTAACGGATTATTTTTAATTCAGTAAACACAGGAAATAGTTATCTAAAGGCATTTTAGAAGGCATACATTCAGAAATGTGAGAAAATGTACATTTCAAGGTATTTAGAGTAAGTTTAAATAAGTCTTTTAATTTAGTATGGAACAAAAATCTAGAGGAGGATTCTGAAAGAACAAAGGAGAAACTATCTAAGGAAGTGATTACATTTTTAGTGAAAATACTAATTACGAGCAGATACTTAGTGCCATTTCATGATTTAACCATAGTTAATTATCAGCTTGAAGGGAAGATTTAAAAATTGTTATATTAGACAATTCTAGTTTATGTCAGGGATTTTTAGCATTTCTAATATTCATTACATATTTCTTATATTCATTACATTGTAATCCATCATGATGTGTCCAATCAGAAATTATTCACACTAATGTGATCATTTTTCATTTATATTTTTATTGTCTGGCTTAATATGAGTTTAACTCACTCTGATGAAAAATTAGGATTACATTTTATTTTTTGAAAGTGGATTCTTTTATGTTATTAACAAGTATGTTAAAGCCGTGCATACTGAATAATAATCTAACAGACTAATGTATTGGCTTGTAATAACATCATTTCAAACAGTATCTTATTAAGATGTGAATTTATTAGCAAAATTGACAATGTATTTGAAACCATCAATTTCATAAACTGCAAAGAAGAAAAAGATCGTCATAGGAAAATCAGTAAAGTACACTAAGATTTTTCTATTAATAATATTGTTCATCTTTAAGTGTAAATAGTTTCCAGTAGTAGCCAATAAAATGAGGAACATCTTGTATTTAGTATACATTGTACAGTTACTAGACTGACTTATTTTTTTTTCCTTTTGTGATCATTAGAAATGATGTTCAGTGATGGTTATTTGATCTTTTATGCTCTTAGACTCTTGTAAGCATAACTTCTCTCTTATAAATGGGACCTGATGCACAAGGAAGCAAAATACACATAGAAAAATTGTAAGAAAGCAAACAGTTGAAGGCATGTAAGCCAAATCCCAGAAAATGACTCAAAGCATGGAATTATTCTTCTTTTCTTGTTAACTCTGAACATGCAGGGGACATTCCCACAGGGAATATATTGTTAGCAGAAAATATTTCACTGATAATAAAATATTGACTAGCTAATCCTCTTGAACTAAATAGATATCTCTTGTCCTATCTATAATCCATCTGAATCTGTAATTCTGGTCACAGATCTATGATGCTTGTATCTGACTCCAATAAATCTGCTTCTTTAGATGAATGATGACTGTGATCTCTGTTATTGTTCTGCTTCCCTTGCTATCATTTGTATCTTGATACATTTTTTTTTCTGTAGAAATAAATCTAAAAAACCAGCTTGACTTACTTTTGAACTCTAAAAATATTAACAGAAAGTCAGTGGCAGAACCTAAGGCATTAATTAAGTCTAATGTAACAGTTAAGTACATCTCTTACAACTAATGAACTATCTCAAGCACCAATTAAGAATCTCAGAAAAATTAACAACTTCTCTTGGACAGTCCTAGCAGGCAGTACTTAACCATTCTAATGCACGACATGCGAAACTAAGGAAATACATTAGCATAAAAAAGAAACATAAGTGTGCCATGCACTAGAAAATAGCATGCTTTATAAGAGTGGTCAGCAACTGCAGACTCAATTCTGAACCTTGTGTATTCAATAGTCAGAAATTTCCAACATGCACTTTCAAATTTACTTTATTTTTCAGTGATGACCTGATATATTACTGTCTCCTTCCTTTCCCTTCTGTTCTCTGATAGACTGAAAAAGAATTGAGAGGGCACTAGTGACTAAGAATCTCTTAAATTAGAACTGTTTGGCTCTCCTATTCCAAAATTCTTTTTTCTTTCACTATTCATTCACTAGGGCATTACAGTGTGAGAAAGTGTTAAAGGTTGTATTTCCCGTGGAATTCCTCTATTTTCTTCATCAGACAGCAATGAAAATATTTTGAATCTTTTCTCCAGCACTGTTTGACTGCCTCCAAAACCCAGGACTTAAGAGTCATCTAAAGGCATGTGTATTTGGTAATCAGATTAACAATTTGTGTAAGACTTTATGTCTTTGGTATGAGGTGACTTGAAAAAAATCTGTCTACCACATACTGCAGTTATTTGTTTGACTCTAAATACTGTATACACATTCAAATTAAATACTTTAATTTAAAACATTTAAGTCAACTAAATATTACTGAAAATCAGGTGTACCATCAATAGTTAATTAAATGTCTAATTTGAAAAAAAAAAAATCATGGAAGAGAAGAAAATATGCAGTGGACACTGAAAAAAAAACACCACTGTGACTTGCTGTCACATTTTCATACTGTTCTGAACCTAATGCCATTCCCATTGTTCCATCCTTTTTTATTTGTATTTTCTTAGGAATAAGAAAAAATAAATTCCTATCAGGAAGCTAAAGACAGCTTCTACTCTTCAATTATGTCAATTTTAAATGTTCATTGCTGAGTGATAGACTCTACTACCCTCTATCAAAAAACACACCTGAAATGATTTATGTCAGTATTAATTTTAATAAAGTTTAAAAAGTTGAAATTAGTAAACCTAATTTTATATTCATTTGTATTTTTTATGCATATCTCAAGAAAACGGAGATGAGAAGTCTTAATGTTCAAATGAACACTACATTAATTATTTTTTCCATATAAGGAAAATCTCTTCACATTACAGTTGTTTTTTTATTTTTTTTTCTTTCCATAATCAAACAAATATAGATTCAGGAGTCATATTTATCATCTTTATTTTATTTCTAAAACCATAGCTTACAAAATTGTATTTCAGAAGAAGTAAATATTATTTCATTTACCCATTAATTGTGATGTAAAGACACACGAAAATTCTTTTTATACCATCATATATAAGTTTGACGGAGACAAAATTTCCATTATTATATATTCAATAATGTAAGGTGCTGAATAGCTTAACCTCAGCCTAGCAAAGAGTGGAAGAACGTGCATCACTTAATGTAGTGGAAAAAGTTGTACTCATCTTCTTTAAATTAAGAATAAGAGGGAAAATATATTTTGAGAGGTGAAGATAAATAATGTAGAATTGAACAAAACTGTGTCCATTGCAAGCTCAAAAGAAATAATATTTAAATAACAAATAACATATATTTGCACTATAATTAATGTAATTAATTCTTTAAATAACTATTACCATTCTAGTGGACCTACTAAAAGTTGCACTTCTTACATTTTCAAATCTTGAAATTTTTGACAAAAAAAAAAAAGTTTAGATCTAATTTTGAAAATGTAATACAAATATTATGCAATTCAATTATTTGATTGCATTGATTTAAGCATTTGATTGCTTAAATATCAGAAAGAAAAAGAGAAGAAGTAATAATACAAACAAGCTGGTCACCTTTTGTATGTTTGTTTAAATTATTGTTGTTATCCAGACAAACTACTGACATGATCATCTCACTCTTGTTTAAGGAATGACTCCCATGCAATGGATTGCTCCAAATAGAACTAGTACTAGGGGAAAGCTGTGGAATGATTTTCTCACAAACTTACAGGAATGGGTGCCAGATGCACAGAAACTGAATCATAGAATCATAGAATGGCCTGGGTTGAAATGATCATCGAGTTTCAACCCCCCTGCTATGTGCAGGGTCGCCAACCACTAAACCAGGCTGCCCAGAGCCACATCCAGCTTGGCCTTGAATGCATCCAGGGATGGGGCATCCACAACCTCCTTGGGCAATCTGTTCCAGTGTGTCACCACCCTCTGTGTGAAAAACTTCCTAATATCCAACCTAAACCTTCTCTGTCCCAGTTTAAAACCACTCCCCCTTGTCCTATCACTATCCACCCTTGTAAACAGTCACTCCCCTTCCTGTCTGTATGCTCCCTTCAGGTACTGGAAGGACACAATGAGGTCCCCCCAGAGTCTTCTCTTCTCCAAGCTAAACAAGTCCAGTCACCTTTTCTTCATAGGAGAGGTGCTCCAGCCCTCTGATCATCTTAGTGGCCTTCCTCTGGACCTGCTCCAAGAGCTCCACGTCCTTCCTGTACTGGGGGTCCCAGGCCTGGACACAGTACTCCAGATGGGGCCTGACAAGAGCCAAGTAGAGGGGGACAATCACCTCCCTCTATCTGCTGGCCACACCTTTTTTGATGCAGCCCAGAACAAAGTTGGCCTTCCAGGCTGCAAGTGCACGCTGCTGGCTCATGTCCATCTTCTCATCTACCAGGACCCCTAAGTCCTTCTCTACAGGGCTGCTCTCAAGGAGATCTTCCCCCAGTTTGTATAAATACCTGGGATTGCCCCAACCCAAGTGCAGCACCCAATATACTGGAGAGAAGGAAGGTTTTTCCTTAAGACTCTTGTCCGTGTGACTAAGAGCAGCAAGCTCTGGTAAGGATTTCTTTTAGAAGCAGTTAACAAAAATGTTTTGAAACACAGGCAGCCAGGCTGAGAAGATATACAGCTGACCATATTAGTCCAGCACCCTTAGGTTTCAACCTCAAACACAGAATGAACAGTTTATGGAAAACAGTTTAGAAAATGTTTGAAAAAAAGAACACTATGGAAGAAACACTAAATTAAGAGGACTGAAAAGTGTTGTCAGACTCAGAAAGTTCTCAGAGATAAGGAGAAAAGAAGGAGATAAGGATTCGGGTGAAAAGGAAATTATGAAGTCACTTATTCAGAAATTGTGAGACAGGTTTCATTTAACCTTTGAGGATAAGAAAAAGAAGTGTGAAATTTTGTATTAACAACATTAAAGGTTATGCATCAAAAAAACACCTGGAAGAGAAGGCATCATTATTTTGACTGTTCTGAAAACATCGAAAGATTCTCTAACCATTGAACGAAAAAACCACAAGAATAAAAGTAGCATGAGCAAGACAGAGATACACTTTAAGATGATACTTAAGATAACTGAATATTTGATATTTGTATTTAAAAGAAAACAAACAGGAAATGGGAATTTAAATCACCAACTTGACTTGTGACTAATCATGCATAAGTAGGCATTCCATTAATCAAGACAACAGAAAGCTGTAAGGTAGATTCATCTCTACTGTAAAAATCCAAAGTATCAAGCCAGATAACTAAAAATTAGATATATAACTTCAGCTTATTTTCTTCAAAACTGAAAAGATTAATAGAACTATTTCCTTGATTTCCTTCTTGCAAAGATCTGCTTCTGTTATGCAAAGCTATGTTTGAGTATTTTCTGACCTATAAGATTAAATCATTTCTGCTGTTTATATCATTACATACACTTCAAAAGCTGATTTGTCATTGGCTCACAAAATCTTATAAACATTGAAATAAAGAATCAAAAAGAAATAATCAAATTAGTTTCACTGACTTCCTTAAGCAACTGGGGGCAAATACCTTGTGTGGTGGTTTGTAGGTAGAAAAAAACAAAAACTGCAAATCTTTAGCGTTTTAGGCGCTAAGTAGATGAAATAGCTGTTATACATCTTAGTAGCTTCTGATATTGATCTACTTACTGTGTAAGAAGGTTCACAATATATGTTAGTCACTATATTTGAGAAAAATATAGTCCATGGTTTTCAGAGAAATCTGTTGTAATACATTCAACTATATCTATACAATGGATCAATTTTGCTACTGGACATATTTCAGCAACAGTAAACCAGTGTTAATCATCGAAACAGTCTCTTTATGTGTGTGTGACACACAAACTCATAATTTCTTAATTTATACAACTATTTCTAGAGCAACTCTGGATCTGTCGGTCTTCTCAGCACAGATTTCTCTTAATGCATCTTTCTCTAGAAGCCCTAGAGAAGTCTTTTGCTGTGACTGAGGTTAAAGAAAACACTTAAGCCAGCTTATCTTTTCTATTTTACAACAAAAGGACATAAATAATTTTTTTAAAAAATTGAAGAAAGTGCTAATTTAACAAACATAAAAGAATATGTATGGCACAACAAATACATTTTTCCAGTAATGTCCACCATTTATAAGGTTTTGAGTATTTTAGTATAATTTTTTTTTATCTCAGCTGGAGCATCTACCATACAGTAATGCAACTACTTTCTGTTGCAGCTTGGACATTTGCAGAGTTTTTAAAATATATCTATTAAAAAAAATTACATATACTGTATTCTGTTATTGTTCATTTATTTATGTATTTATTTATTTGGGGGGGGGGGAGGGGAGGATATTTATATATATATACTTTTTTTTTGTTTTCTATTATTTGACTTTAGTAACTAGGAAGATAGAAATTCCAAGGAGATGAAGTGGTGGGGGATTACCATCATGAAAATTCTTAGACACTAGGTACGATCCAATGCACAGTGTGAATCTATGACCATTTATGATGGCAAAGTTGTTGGCAATAATAATGTATATAGGTAATAATTGTTGGTCCCCAAATCTTTGATGCTCTAGAACAAAGCCTGTCAGAAAAGAATACTAAACATATTACTCTTTTCTTAACAATAAGAAGCTATAACCCTCCAGCAGTATGGCCTGAAGTGAATCGTGTGTTCTACAGATAGGGAAAATATATATATATATCTATTGCATACATAATACTACTCCATTTTTGCTTATTAAAAGTAATATGCTTCAAGCCATTATATTTGTAGTATGATAAAATATAAAAGTTAATACTTAAACTTCTTTAACCTTGTAAAGCATTACCTTACTAGAAGATTACTGAATTTATTTATTTTTTTATTTATTATAAGATCCAATGGTTACTTTCAAAAATATTTCTATTGTCAATATAAAAACATTTTTTTTTTTTCTTACAGAATGAAAAATATTCCTTTACTTTAAGAGAAAGACTGCATGACATTTAAGGAATGAACATTATGTTTTTCAAACATGCAAACATGATAACATTTGAATAAATTAAGGTAATTGAGGACATTCTTCAACTGCACGCTGACCCTAGGGAGAACAGATGCTGGTTACTCTCGGAGTTATGCAGAGCAGGAGGAAGGAATACATTATAAAGTCAGGTATGATCACCTTATTCATATTTTATTATATTAGTATGCAAGTGCATTTTTACAACAGTAAATATCTCTCAAGGAGAATTAAAATTAGTAAAAATTAGATTTTGATTCTTATTTTGCTATTTTTAAAGCTGTTTCCATTTGCAACCAGAACTATAATATTAAGATTTATTTATTTATTTGTTCATTGTCATAAAAGAAAACAAAAAAAATTTAGAAATATCAAAGCTTATTTCAATGGTTTAGACCAAAATTAAACTTTCTGCTATCTTTGAATCAAAATATTCCATTTTGGTTTGTTGATTTAATCTTATGCATAATATTTGTCATTAATTTATTCAACATTATCTACATTTTGACTTTTTTTTTTTTCTGAAGCCTTTATTCTCTCTTTTCATGTTATGTATTGATAGTACTTAATTAAGGGAGATTTATTTTAATGTTTTGGGTATAAAAAATTTAAACTAATGATTGAAGCAGTCTTTGTATTTATTGCACATTTACTTATATTTACGATTATTTTGGAAGGTACATAATCTGCTTCAGTGATTACTCTGACATTTTATGCAAAATAACTACTACAAAAAGAAGGTATAGAGAAAGATTTGAAATCTGGGTTTCTATTTTAAGCTCGATAGAAATGCTGTCAAATTTATTCATTTATTTATTGAAAAGACAAGAAAATGCTTTGGGTAGGTTTTTGTGGACTAAGAATTTTCTCAACTGCTAGGTGTATAATTCCTATATTACGTCTAATTCCTTATCAATTTTCATACTTAATGTTTTGTTTCACTCCAAGCTACACAATCTCAAGATCTTTGAAAATATCTTTTTAATATTTGAGTAGAGTATTGAGAAACATTGCTCAGTTATTTCTATAGCTGTGTGCTCTATTAAAATTTGAAAGCTTATTTTCAACGATAGTGGGAATAAGAAGAAACACAAAACTAGGATGAATAGGCCATTGAAAACACTATTAATATCATCATCAACTTTAATGGTTGTGTCATTTAGAGTATTCCAATAAAGCAGCAATTTTATTCCAATAATGTGTTTTCCTTTACAAAGGCAGTGATAAGGACAGTTTTACAAAAAAACTCCTCTATTTGACAATTCCAGAACAAAAGTCAATGATAGTATCTAGCAAGTGAGAACATAAAAGTGGTTGACCAGACAAGCTAATGTTTTTCACTAGGCATGAAAAAACATTTATGAAAATGATAGTGATAGCAAGACCATTCACTTTAT
Source organism: Gallus gallus (assembly GCF_016699485.2). Lineage (NCBI taxonomy): Eukaryota > Metazoa > Chordata > Aves > Galliformes > Phasianidae > Gallus > Gallus gallus. The sequence goes on from NC_052532.1 coordinate 42,345,651, forward strand.
TATGTGGGCATAGAACAAGCTGTGTCTATAGATTAAAATATGAAACAGATAAGACTGATTTTTAAAATTGCTATAGCTCATAATTTATAAAAAATACATACTTTTCTAAGCCTCAGCTTAACATCAGTGACAGCTACTACATCATATACCGTTTTAATCAAATATTTTGATTTACATTTAAAAGAGCAATATTCTTTGACAGGTACAATAAAGGTAACAGATTAAGAGTACAGGAGAGCTGCAATGAGGTTGTTTGGTTACTGACAGGTTTTGATTCTTTTCTTCTGTAGTTCACATTCATAATTCTGTTCAGTTTTTCAGGTTATTTTCCATGTCAGTAAAAGCCAGTACTGCTTTTTTTTTTTTTTTTTTTTTTTTTAATCATCTTTCTCACTCACTGGCTAAGAGATTTCAGTATGATTTCAAATCCTATGAACAAGGGATTGAATTAACTTCAATGGCATTTTGCTTTATTTGCCCATAAAATAAAATTATCAATTTCTTCATATGGCTTATTTTTTCCAGGCTTTCAGATTAGTAGAGTGGAGTAGTGTAGGGTAGTGTAGATTAGAGTTGAGTACAATGGAATGGAATGGAATGGAATGGAATAGATCAGATCTGTTGGAAGGCATCTATGGAAATCATTAAGTCCAGCTGCCTCATTACTTCAGAGCTAAGCAAAAGTTATGGCATACTAATTATGAATTTTTCCGAATGTTTCTTGAACACTGACAGGCATGAGGCATCAACTACCTCTCTATGAAGCCTCTTCAGATATGTGACCACTCCCATGGTAAGTAATTTTTACCTTTTCAGTCCAGTCTGAATCTCTCCTGGCATATCTTTGTGCCATTTCTCTGCATCCTACCATTGCTTACCGGGGAGAAGAGACCAGTACTTTTCCTCTCCATTTCCGCCCCCCATACACACAGCAAGATTTCAAGAACCGTGAGGTTGCTTGTTAGCCTTCATTTCTCCAAACTAGACAAACCAAGTGTCTTCAGCCTTCCTTCACAAGGCTTTTTTTTTTTTTTTTTTTTTTTTTTACCATTCAGGTTACATCAACATCCTTTTTATGTTGTGAAGGTCACAAATGAAAACAACATTCAAGGTGAAGCTAGAGCTAAATACAGATGGTTACACTGTATTTGTCATAGAATCATAAAATGACTTGAGCTGAAAGGGACTTTTAAGGGTCATCTAGTTCAGTCTGGACAGCCTGTTCTAGTGCTTCACTGATCTTATCATTAAAAAAATTATTTTCTTTTATCCAATCTAAATTTCCTCTGCCTTAGTTTGAAACTATTTCCCCTTGTCCTATCCCAACAGATCCTGCTAAAGAGTCTGTCCCCTTCTTTCTTATAGCTTGTCTTTAGGTACTGAAAAGCTGCTATCAGGTCTCCCCAGAGGTTTCTATTTTCCAGGCTGAAACAGCCCAAACTCTCTCAGCCTGTGTTTAAAGCACCCCAAAATGCAGTCAACTCTCTTGGCTACTACTGCACACTACTGGTTCTTGCTGGGCTTACTGTCAATGAGCAGTGCTGGATCTCTTTCTGTTGAGATGCTCTCCAGCCACTTGTCTCCCAGTCTGTACCAGTCTGTGTCCAGTGTTACTCTAACCCTGGTGCAGCATCCCATCATTTAATTTTGTTGAATACCATTTCTTGGTGCTCCAGTCTATCTAGTCTCCTCTACAAGGCCTGTCATCCCTCCAGAGAGTCAACAACACCTGCCAGTTTAGAGTCATCAGCAAACCTGCTAAGGATATGTTTATCTCTTGCATCCACATAGTTGATAAAAATGCTAACCAGGACTGTCCCTAGAATTGATCCCTGGGGATCATTGCTATTGACTGGTTGCTAGTGAAATATAACCCCATTCACTCTGACCCATAGAGCTCTGGCATTTGGGCAGTTCATAACCTAGTGTTCCTGAATCTGTTTATCTTACATTCTATGCATACTTGTAACAAAATAATTCTAGGAGCTACTTGCAGGGCCTTGTTTCTTACAACAGACCTGTGGTGCTTGATCAACGGCCTCCAAAAACAAACAAACAAAATGGTGCAGCACAGACAGTTTCAGTCTTCACTTATCACAGAAAAGTGGTATATGAATCATTTGCTTTCTGGCTCAAAGCTTGCTTCCTGAGGTATTTATGGTGAGAAGACTCTAGGAGATGAGAGGTGGGTGTTGCCATGTGGCAATCAACATCACTGTCTGGACAATTTTACATTTGAAGGCATTTTTTTGGAGCTGCTTGACTTTGGAAGAGAGTGCTCAGGACTGTTTACTGGACTGCTTACTGGTGGAAGATCTGTCCTGTGACCAAATTACTCCTGTTTGCTATGGGAGACTGGGGGATGATACCACTGTATCCTGTGAAGACAAGATACAAGTTGGCGACTCCATACTCACTCTTATCTACTGGCAAGACCAGGGAGATGGGAACAAAAGGAGTTCCTGCTGAGATCCAAAAGCCAGAAGTTGTCACTCCAAAAAGAGCTGACAACCACTCTGGACTTATAAATAAGTTTGTACTGCCGTTGCAATCATTGCAGTCATTGCAGTTATTGCCGTCATCTTCAACAGAACAATGCCCAACAACCTACCACTACTGAAGATCAGTGACTGAACTACAAACCATGCTGGACCCATGGTGGTGACTATCTCCCTCTTGCTTCCTATAGAGACTCCTCGCTTATATTTCCTATCTTTTCTGCTGCCCTTCTTCCCTTACTCCTTGCTTCTATTTCCTATCTTTTCTATTGCCCTTCTTCCCTTCCCCTTCTCCCTGAATGATTAGGATGTGTAATAAACTGGTCAGCATTTGAACTGTTGTTTCTTAATCTCATGCCAGGTATACATATATCAAAGAACCTCCTCTCCCTCTTATAAACTGGGGCAAGACAAGTGGGTAATAGAGCACATTGTTGTCATTCGAATAAACTTTTGTGATAAATAAATGTCCACAGTTCATAAATCCTAAAAATATGAAAGATTAGAGTTCAGATAAATTATTAATTCATGGAGACATTAAATGTATCGTGGCTATGGATTCTGTAATGGTATTAGTACAGAATGTGTCCCAGTCCTGAACCTCAGTACTGAAAGTATGGTTTTTGCTGGTATAGATTAACCAATTTTTCATGACAGTATTCCCTCATTATGAAAAATGAGCTTGGTTATCTAAATAGCAATGCAAGTAGACACTAACAAGTGTATAAAAAGACTAAATACTGTGAAACCACTGACTCGTGGAATGGATATGGTTTTTACAAGCATCCAGTTATTTATGGTTCATGGTTCAGCTAGTCCTTCCACATTTTCCTGTCTAGTTTTTCAATATTCTAATTTGCTTTGCTTAATGTCATTATCCACTTTCAGATATGTGTTTCCAGAAAATTCTAAGTAAATTGCTCAAACCGTCTAGAGTAGTTCTCAAAGGACAGGTTAAAACAAAATTTTAATTCTATCTACACTTTCAAATCGCAGGGTCAGAAATCAGATCACTGTAAAAGAATGCATTATAATGAAATATCTTTTCCATGGAAAAGTTTAACACATTTGTATTTTTAATATTCTACTCATGGTTCAGAAGCTTGTATTTTGAATTTGTGAAATACTATTGTCAACTTCTTCGCAATGAAATTATCAGTAGTTTAGACATTTTGTGTTCAACCTTGATACTATTAAATTATGTTTAGTATTCTGCCTAGTCAAATCCTATACCATCGACTCATAAAACAGTACATACTGAAATCTAACAGTGTTCTCTGTAATAATAGGAGTAGAATTAACCACAGTAGAACATTTCTACTTCCTTCTGGACTCAATTGAAGTTAGAAACTAGCAAAAGTATTTAAAAAGAGGGTGGGGGGAACACCCTACATTTATCTTTATCAGTATATCAACCCACAACCTAAGCAGATCTAAAGGCATTCAGAAGATGGTTCATTACACGTCTATTCCAGTTTATATCTAATTACAGTCTTTTCAGGCAATTGATTCTAAGGGATTATGTGGCTCTGCATTTCTCTTACTGTGTTTGTAGAATATGTAATTTGAAATGCAGAGAAATTTATGACACTGTGTAGATATTATTTAGGTACTCAAGATACTGAAACTTTCTATACAGTTCAGACTATGAAGATAATCTTTAGGGTTCATTTTTTACAGTAAGGTGGAAGAATGATAAAAAAATTCAGATCTTTCTGATATATAAGGGGATCAAAATTGCTTTCTTAATGGCATCTTCCACAATAAAAATACTAACTCTGAGTAAAGGAATAAACTTGGAAATTTGTAAATTTAAGTATTTTGGGCCAAGCAGCTAGGTGCAGAAAAATATAAATAAAACAAAAACCAAATAGATTCAGTTGCAGAGGGAAGGAACGATGAAGAGAAGCACAGTACTAAAAGTTTAGTGGGATTGTCTCCCATATTTAGATTTTTTTTTCCTCAGAAGATTCTTCTGTTTGAAAACAAAACAAAATAAAACAAAACAAACAAACAAACAAACAAAAATCAGATGAAACTTTCTAAGGAACACTGAACTCCAAATTAAATAAAGTTTTGTTTGTTTTTTTTTTTAAATGCCCAGTAATTCTACTTTTTTTTTTTTTTTTTTTTTTTTTTTACTGTAGAAATAAGACATAAAATAATCTGTGATGCATAATCAGATGAGGAATTGGTTACATATATTTCTTCAGAGGGTCTAAATTATTTTTTCCTTACACATTTCCTTTAATTCTTCCACGGTAAATGTAAACCCATTGAATATTACACTGCATTGCTGTGATATTTCCAAAAGGCAACTTCAGTTCATTGCTACAATATGTTTAAAGACAACAACAACAATAAAAAAGGATGTTTCAAAGAGGATAGAAATTCAGGGAGAGAAAAACACATGTGAAATTACTAACTATTTAATTCAGATTAGAAACTAGAATTTGAGTCTAATATATAGGTGCAAACTAGATCAATTTTATTATTTAAATAACACTAAGCAAATAACTAGATGTTAATCCCTTTAATGGTTCTATTTCTGAGCATCATACAAGTTTTAGTTTTTAGTAGTTGACCAGTAAGATTATTTTTTGTAACTTTTGGAATTCGTACAACATACACGAGTCTGACTATATTTTTAACTCACAATAATTGCTGTTATTAAAATTGAAACAGTTCACAAATATCATATAATAGAATCATAGAATGGCTTGGATTGTCAGAGACCATATAGATCATCAAGATCCAACCTCTGTGCCCAGGACAGGATCATCACCCCACTAGATCACTTCATCTAGGGCCCCATCAAAGCAGACTTTGAACACCTCCAGGGATGGGGCATCTACAGTTTCTCTGAGCAGCCTGTGTCAGTGCCATACCACCCTCTGAGTAAAAAATTTCATCCTAACATCTAAATTAAATCTTCCCTCTTTAAAACAATTCCCATTGTCTCACCACTGTCAGATTGTGCTCTGCTTCCTGGTTTTAAGCTCCTTTTACAAACTGATTTTTCCCTAGAGCCTTTTCTTTTCCAGACTAAATAATTTTATATCTCTCACTCTGTCTCTGTAGGAGAGGTGCTCCAACCTTGTGATCATCTTTGCAGCCCTTCTCAGTACCCACTCCAACAGATCCATGTCTCTCTTATGTCAGGAGACACAGAGCTGAATGCAGTACTTGAGATGAGGTCTTTTGAGAGAGAAACAGAGCAAGAAAATCACCTCCCTCAACCTGCTCACCATGTTGATATACAGTTGGCTTTCTGGTCTACAATTGCACATCGCCAACTCATGCTGAGCTTCTAACTAAACAACCTCCAGTCATCAGGACTGCTCTTATTTCATTCTCCACCCAGCTTGTATTTGAGACAGGCCTGATCCAGATATCTAATCTTGCACTCTGTCTTGCTGAATTTCATGAGGTTCCCACTGGCCCACCTCAAGCCTGTAATGGTTCCTCTGTATGGTACCCCTTCCCTCCAGTGTGGTGAACACATCACTCAGATTTGTTTCTTCAGCAAACTTGCTGAGGGTGCACTTAATCCCACTGTCCATATTACCAACAGACATCACTGGTCCCAGTATTGAACTCCAAGGAACCTCACTCAGCATTGATCTCCGTGTGGTCATCAAGCCACTGATTGCAACTATTTGAGTGTGATCATTCAGCTAATTCCTTATTTGATAAGTGGTCTACCTGACAAATTTAGGCCTCTAAATAATATCTCCTGAATTCTCCACAAAACTGTTTTGTAGGAAAAAGGAAACATGCAGGAAGAAGAAAATATCTCTTCTGGGAGACCAGCCCTTGCACAAAAGTCAGTCAAAATGTCCTACATTCTTTTTCACTTTGAGAAGTTCTGTTTTGGAAAACGCTAGTGGGGACAAGGGAGTCACAAGTAGCAACAGATAGACTTGTTTTTCCAGAAGTTAATGTGCACCATTCTTCTTTACTAGAATATAGTGATGCAAGTGGAAGACAACTTGTTTGCTTTTTCTTAATACTTGTTCTGCAGCTCTTCCTTTGTCCAAGGAGGCAGAGCACACCCTAGTATGAGTGGGTGGTCATGACCTGAGAGTGTATACCACAACAAGGACTGAGAGATTCCTGAGAATCTTAAGAAACAGATATAGATAAATAGATAAGAATAAGCAACTAGCAGTATTCCATCTTTCATGTGAAAGCTGTGTCAGTGAATGCATTAGAAATTGATGAATTCCTGAATGAGTGTGTCTGTAGATTCAAATCCTATAGGTCTAAGAAATCAATGTCCCCATTATATATATACCCAGGGTGGGCATATGGCAGGGAAGTGATGAGTGTTTCTTAGTTATTCTCTTTTGGTCATGAAAGCCTGCTAGCCATAGGAACACATATTTACATTTAATTCAACATGAAAATAATGCTGAGTGTGTAAGCTGAGATTCTTCTGAGACAAATTCCTGTAAGCAGAGAAAATTGTACAATTCACTTCAAAAGCTCACTCTAAATCTAAACTAAAACACTAGTGCAGACACATCTATTATACAACTAAGAATGAGGTAAGCCTTGGGGTTGAGTTTAAACTTGGAGAGAAGTTCCTGAGCTTGAGTAGCTGTTTCTATATTTTATTCATTGATTACATGATAAAGCATATGCAAATATGTTCATATGTTTCCATAATTCTCTAAGTTTTGGAGGTCACTGAGAATAAAAAATCATACATGTTTATTACTTGGTATATTTTCATATTACTCTATTGTTTAAGAATATATACGTTAGCTTGCATTTGAGTCTAAGTTACTGCTTCTCCAAAAGTCCCTTAACATCAAATATTTTTACAAAATAATACTACGTTTTTCTCAGAAGTCATACTTATTTACATGCAGGTAAACCTTGATGATGGAAGTCTCAATGAGAATCATATCATGAGGTCTTTTAAGAGCTTAAAGAAGAAAATGACTCATACTTGCAGAATTTGCCATAAAAATTCATTTCATAGGGGAATCCCCCAGCTTCTGGGGGGTTTAGGCACATAAATGAAAGGGTTGCTGGGCCACTCTTCTCCTGCTTTCTAAAACTGGTCTATGAAAAAGATTCCTGTTCTCTCAGCCTCAAATAGTTCACAATAATTTCTGTCAGTGCAAATTGTATTAACAATGAAGTAATTAAACAATATTCTCAATACGTGATAACCTACATTAAACTAGCTGAGAAAGAAATGAAACAGCAGAAGCTCAGACAAAGGAAAATGCTTATTTGAAAAGAATGAGACAAAAAAAGTCTTCCATCTACATGAACAAACTTTCAGGCAATCAAGCTCTAAGGTAATTTTAATAGCTATAGTCAAGAACAATTTTTCAAATTATTTTTATTTATTAAAAATTCACCCAAAAATGTGGTTTATAAACTGTTTATATTCAGAAGCATTATAAAATACTCCGTCTCTTTTCTGATAGTTTTCACACCCTATTATTAAAGATAATAACAGACCATACATATAATAAACAGAATTATTTTGATGATCAGGAAAATGTGCTTTGAAGTGCAATTAATATTCTGTAAAAAGGATTTCTTCTAAAACCCTATGATTAGAGCCTCTTTAGAAATATGTTCCCCACCTCCCTCCCCCCCTGACATTTTTCTGCATTCTGTTAATCATATCTATCTGTATCTCACTCCGCAATTTCCTTGCTTATCAGAAAATATGTTTAATGCATAGTGATTAGTCTATTGGATGGAGATTTATAATTTACATTTTATGAAAGAGTTTAATGCTATTCTAAGTAACTATCTCTTTTATTATATTTCCAGAATATGTTAAAAACATGAGAGTGTATTTTTTCTTAATGCTGAATAAAAGCAAAACTTTGATTAATGAAATGTGATAGAGAGGGTAGCTTTAAGCAGAAGTCTATAAAACAGTCAAAATGAATGCTTTCTGCCACTTTCACACATTACAGTGTTTTTCCTTTTTGTGTACTGTCCTACAGCCAGTTTTCTTTACGCTGAATTTGAAGTGAACAATTTTTTCCTCAAAAAGGAATTAGAATCATTGTATGTAACTTTTCAGTATGGATATTTACATTGCAGCTAGTCAATTAGACTCACTCTAGTGTTACTGGAGACGGCCAATGTGAACTGCTTTGAATAACTGAGAATTCAATAAATCATTCTCAAGCAGCATCTATTTCTCCTGCTTAGCTGGTTATTTGCTTGACACACTGATCCTCATACAAATCACAAATGCTATGGAGGTACTCTGAAGTATCCCACCTCACGCCATCTTGATACTTTAGTGGATCAGAGCGTCCACTTTGTCAGGCCTGATAGCCCAGGAAATCTCACGTGCTTTTGTGTTGTCATGTTTAGGCAAAGAACTTGTGATCCACCTAACTAGCTCAGAGGTAAACATCTAGGTATCTGGAGTGGGTGGTACTTCAAGATCTGTAAGTGTAGCTCACTATGCATATATAACCTCTTTTGTAACCACCCATTATAGGTGGAGGTCATCTATGGCTTGATGCACTTCCTACACATAAGCGGCGAGTATTATTTGAGATATTCTGAGGTATTTGAAACTTCTGCAGAAGTCTGGCAGATAGGATAAACTACTTGTGTGACGCTCTAAAATGGCATGTAAGGGAAGCTGGCCAGAGTCCAGGGCATCTCAGCTATCCTCAAACACCCAACTTACTTGTGGGACTACTTGGTACAAGTAATGCATCCTTGCAGAGAACTTGCAGTTGAACCTCCTAAAACTACAGTAGACAACAGGTTCAGCTGAATAACCACATAAAATTAATTAAATTTTTGGGGGGGCTAGAGGGAGAGGGGAAGGGTGAAGGGGAGATAAACATAAAATAGTTGTATACAGCCTCAGACATTGCTTGTCCAGGAGTAACGATTATATTCCCATTCATCACCACCTCCCAACAAACCCCAAAGTGAAGACAAAAATAATTGTAAAAGTTCATTAAAATGTATCTGCTGTTTATTTATTCTGTTTTATTTATTACTTTTCTCTAATATTTCTTTTGTTGTTACACATTTAGATTTATTTATAGAATGTATTTTTTTTCTTGCAAAAATGAACTGACTACATATTCTTGTTAGTGGCTGGCCTTTCAGTTCCTGCTCCCTTTTCTTTCACTCAGTCTCTCAGCAGTCATTTCTGATGTCACATTTTGCCAGCATTCTCTACCACTATGGGATATAACAGAACTAGGACTTTTTTAATGGGCTGCTTGCTACATTAAATAGCTGTACCTGCTTAGTACTTCAATGTACTGGAGGGACTTTACTTAGATTTAAATAAGCAAAAGTAAAATGTTGACCTCAAATAGCTATTTCTTTTTATTATTATTATTTCTTAGCTTTCAATTTTACATCTTTCTGGTATATTTTTAGCTGGATCCTGTTTCATCCAGCATAACAGACTCCATATACAATGAGTTTACTTGACTTCCTATTTTTACACTTAATTAACATGATTAAATATTTATACCGCTATCACAGTCTATGTCCCTATCAAGATTGAGGTTCATTGTGTTAAATGCTAGGTACAATACAAATAAAAAAACCTCCATCATATTCATTACTCATTAAAAAAAAAAAGAAAAAAAAAAGAAAAAAAGCTGTTAGCTTTCACTGAAAAATTACTACATGAAATATTCTTCCATTTTCTGAATAGAAAATAACCTTGCATAGTATGTCTGGCTTTAATTTGAAGGAAAAAATATATAGCTTTTCACAGTGAAGGATTAGAATGTCTCTCTCATTATGGCAGTAGTCATACATTACCTACATTTTAATTATGAATATTATTAAAATGTTCAATCAACATGACCATCAGTTTTAAGCTGTACAAGAACTACAAATAGCTTTATAACAAATAGCCATTTCTGTGCATTGTTAATGGCAAAATAGACGATAAAGCAGAAGTTTGCATTCAAAGGAGGAAAGAATGAATGTTTCTAAAGAAGCTCATACATTATTTATCTTAGAAGCAAGACTATGGAATAAGTTATATAAAAACACACGCAAAAGGGAAAATCTTAATCCATATTCATATTCCAATACATATAATGATATCATAGTATTTTCATGTAAGTTATTTAGATAGAAGATGAAAAAGTTAAAAATGGGACTGGTAAAGGAGGATAACACTTTAAGCAGAGTAAAATTCTAGGTTTTAATAAATTAATAGGACCAGTAGTAATGTTGATGTAATCTAAACTTAAGGTTATACAGTTCTGTTTCAGAATTGCAAGAAACAGAGAAAGACAGGCTCTGACAGTTCCTTAGTAGTAATTATACATCCTAGAATATTTCAGGAAATAAAAATATGGTTGCATTCAGATGGTGTAAATCCCATTTTAGGTGAGGCAATAAAGAGTTATAGTTACTCTGATCATTTCATCCCAAGAAGCACTATACTCATAATGACTCAAGTTTTAGTCACAAGCCTCTTCATATACCTCAGAATCATCTCAGATCAAGGCCCCTATTATGATTTGCACATTTTTTTCCCTTTTAATTCTATCTGTGCACCTGGATGCACTAAATCCATGAGGCATACTCAGCCTATATTAAGACAAAACCTGTGTGCACAAATATGTGAAACGAAATGGGCTATAGGACTGTAATTAGTATGTTTAAGGATTAAACATGACTAATATCACTTGAGCAAAATTAACAGGTTGATCTACAAGATTTAGGTGAGTGCGGTCAGATTCACGTACAAAACCTTCAAACTAATTTAGTATAAAGCGATATTTACAGCAGGGATTATAGCCATTTTCATGAGAAATGACAAAATGGAAAAGAAAAACACTTCCTAGCTCACTTGCTGGAGTGTTTATGTGAAGGAATAAACTTTAGAACTAAGTGATGAGGATGCTGGAGATAAAAAGTTTCTGGTCAAGGATACCTGAGCCTTAATATGCAAAGGGCAGATGGGAAAATCTGACTTCCCAGCTGAGTGAAGTCAGTGTAACCTCTGAAACAGGAGGCAGAAGCAACAGAAAGCAGTTTGCCTTGGCTTCTTGTAGTAACTAGTTTGGGAAAACAAAGATTAAATTTCTTGCTTCAAAATGACTGGATTTAGAAATCTTAAAGCCTCCCACCATAAATCAGCTAAAAAATTGTATCGTAAAGTAGAACAATATGTATTAGTCACATAATTGAGACACAGTAGACATTTTTTAGCCCACAGAAAGCTTCAGAACCATCTAAGAACTTCAAATTCAGAAGAAGCAGACACTCCTTTTTGTCAAAAGCAGAAGTTTCTATATGACTTCAAAATGTCTGAGCAATTCAGTGCATGTTGCTTTTCTTTATAGGAAAAAAAATACATTCTGTTGTCATTAGAGGAAACATAAGTAAATATTAAGTTAAAAAAAAATCCTTTGTCATTACTTTTTTTCCCATTCAGATGCTATTTCTCCATGAACAAGTCATCAAAAGAAGTATAGCCAACAGATCAAGAGAGCTCTCTACTCTCCGCTGGTGAGGCCTCATTTGGAGTACTGCATCTAGACGTTGAGCACTCAGTACAGGAGAGACGTAGACCTGTCAGAGCACGTCCAGAGAAGGGCCACAAAAATGGTCCAAGAAACGGAACACCTTTCCTATGAGGACAGGTCAAGATTGCTGGGGCTGTTCATTCTGGAGAAGAGAAGGCTGCAAGGGGACCTAATAACAGCCTCTCAGTATCTAAAGGCAAGCTACAAGATACGGGAAGGAAGAGGACATACTCTTTAACAGGGACTGTGGTGATAGAACAAGGGGAAATAACTTCAAGCTCAAAGAGGGTAGATTTAGGTTAGATATCAGGAAAAAGCCATTTACAGTGTGGGTGGAGAGGCTCTGGAACAGGTTGCCTAGTGATGTGGTTGATGCCGCTTCCCTGGAGACTTTCAAAGTGAGGCTAGATAAAGCCCTGAGCAATTTCATCTAGCTGTGGTGTCCCTGTATATTGCAGGGTAGATGGACTAGATAGCCTTCAGATGTCCCTTCCAACTCTAAGGATTCTATGATTTTATGATTCTAAGTGCTTAAGGACTTTTTCCTTTATGATTAGGGAATCTGTGAATTCCTTGTGACATGGTTCAATTATTATTATTAGTTCACATAGTTTAGCTGTGTAATGCTGTGAACACTTAAGCATAATGCTAAAAGATGTCTCATAGTGAACAACCAGCACAATTAGAAAAGGAAAAATAATTAAATACAGAACACACTCACATAAAGTTATTATTCTTGATATTTTCTTTGCCAATCTCTGAATTTTTTTTAGATGTCATGTAACATTTCCTAGCACTTAAGAGTCTTTCAAGGGAGAAGTACATACTTACTGTTTCTTTGGAATGTTGTGGAAGAGCTATTTGCTGTGATGACCATATTACTATGAATAAAATTCAAACAGAAAACAGAAATAGAAGGTGAAAATTTTAACTCATATGAAATCAGTAGGATTTACACAACTTATTTGGATATCTCATTCATTATCTCATAATTTTAACTCAGAATTAAACTCATTCTATATAATTATGAATAAATAATTTACTTCTATCTGCAAATATCTCTTCTTGTGGTCACATTTCTACATTGAAAATACTAAGTTTCTCTAATATTTATCTTTATTAAATCTTCCCAGGAAACACGAGTGAAAATTAGCTGAAGTTAGACTGCCAATATATTATAATCTGTAAATCTCTCTTTTTCCGTCTATATGCAGTATTTTCCAACTTCCTCTGCCTTCTTGATTATCTAACCTTCATTTTCATGTTAAGTGTTCCCTTTCTTGTCAGCTCTTCTTCTAATCACAATATAAGGAGTTTTCCACTATATTTAACCCTGACCTGAAGATCTTTCCATGGTTCACCCCCACACTTAAGAGTTCTGCTGCATTCCAAGTGGGAAAAAATGCGAACATTTGCACTTAATCTTATTCTCCTTTGAAGAGAAAGTCAAGAAAGAGATAGCTCGACAACAGAAAGAGCAAGATTCAGAAAGCAAAAGCGACCACGAATGGAGTTAAAACAACTGACCATCTCCCTGTAACATCTTATCAAGTCAAAGGGAAACTGTATGATGAAGCTGAAGTTCACATTCACTATGTACACTGTTGAACTGAGTCTGCTGCTGATAATTTTCTACAGACCTTCCTACAGCCTTTCCCTGGGAAAAGCTTCACGGTAATCAAAGATCATTACCCTGTTAAAATATCTGACTTTTCACTATTGTTTTTCAAAGAAAGAATATTTATGGATACAGGAGATGTTAAAAACATAGTGCTATTCATTTCCTGGTTTTCTTGCCATGGTTTGAATTTTATATTAACATAATTATTCAAATTTACTGGTTTTTTTTTTTTATGTTAATTTTTCTTAATAAGGACATTGAACTCCTAAATGAAATTGCGCTGTTTTAATGAAAATGCAATTTAAATATTATTTATATTTTTAAAGAGGAAAAAAATTGACCCAATAGTGTTCTGAAAATCTTTCTGAAGAAAGGTAATTAAAATAATTGAACTTTATGGCTTTCTATCAGTAATATCTTTGAAGTCACTCTGTTATTAATATTTATGACATGTACTAAAAGTTTGGGGAGTGGAGTTGGAGTAAAATATAGGTGAATTATAACTGACTCAATTTGTGTCTCATACTTTGTCAGCCTTAGAACTGATTCACACAGAAAATAATCCATTTAAGTATACACTGCAGAAGTTTATAAATCTGCAAGGAATAAAAATTTAAGGAGTGGCCTATCCTCAGATACATATGTAAACGATATTTGAAATCCAAGATGTTTCATCTGGTAATTTCTGTTCATCACACAAATTTGATCCATGACAAAATTAGGTAAAGTATTTAATGTCTCTATTTGTCTCTGTTCTTCTGCAAAACATACATTTAATGTATTTCTATAAAAAGAGGTAACAAGGTGAAAGAAGCCTATGAGGCCAAATAATTTATACTGGAATTTTAGAAGGAATAACTAGCAATGTTGCACATTATGAACCTTGTGATACTCCATGTAAAATTTGAAATATGAAAATGTCCTCATTCCAGTGTCTCTCCATTTTAACATAAAACCCAAGCAGATGAGGAAGAAACAGGGTGAGTTGAACCACGGGATGACTTTAGAGATACTTAGAGAGTCAGCTGCCTTAAAAAAATAGTGTGCCAACTTAAGAGTTGCTGGCAAACAATTTCTGTATTAAAATCACAAGTAATTTTCCTCTTGACATTATTGAAGCAGGATTTTTATGTTAGCTTGTTAAAATCAGGTCTCTTTCCAATCACAATTGCTTGCCTCCTCACATTTTTCAAATTGTGAAGGACCAATTTTACAAAAAAAAACAAAAAACAAAAAACAAAACAAAAAAGAAGATAAAAGGTATAAAGTAATGTGGAAAATGCAGTGAGAACTACTTTTAATATAAGATAAGCAAATGAAGGCAAAAATAGCAGCCACTGAAAAGGCTTCAGTATGAACAGTATAGAAAACTGAATGGCTTTAAGTGGGAAAACAAAACAAAACAAAACAGAAACACATGACCTCCACGTATGTACTATTTTATTACAGACATTACAGTTTGGATTTTTATCTGGATTAATTCAATGAGAGATTGAGATTAGGTAACCTGACACTATTACGAAAATGGATGGAAATTATTTTAACAAAATTCTCAAATGTAAAGAAGGAAAAAAAAAAAACAAAAAAAAAAAAAGAAAGAAAGAAAAAAGCTAGAAGGCAGTAAAAGTAACAGGAAAAGCTATGGCTATGTTTGTGAAGATCTTGAGTATGTGAAGTATGTGAACATAGTTTCAATTTACGTAACTAGTTAGTAAAACAATGGAACACTGCATCTTGTCATCTGTCCAGAATGAGTAATATTTCGTATTTGTATTAAGGTCAAAGTTTTCAAAGAGGTATATTCACATTAACAAATTTGTCTCTAATGCACCTCTGTTTGTAAGTAAATACCTACTGTAACTTTTGGAAAGTAGTGTGTGAGCTGAAACTTCCAAGCTGTGATACATTTGTAAATAGTATGTATTCCCAATGTAGTAGCAAGTTTAAATAAATGTATGTTCTCTTAGCTATTCTAAGATCTCGATGAAATTAAACATCTCATTCAAGTTGCTTAATAAATACAAGTACTATTGAAATTGTATGCCTCTAATGAATTCCCTGTTTAATCAAGATAAACCAAAATACAGTTAACTATTATTATTCAACCTTCAAGTGTGGAGTATTAAAAAGAATGTTACTTTCAGGAGCCTTGTTAGTTAAAAAATATTGCTTTTTAAATATTACTCACTGGTTTGTTGTTTATTTGTTTCAAAGTAAAATCTTCACCATGAGAAACTGAAATAAAACTTGAACAATATGTGGCTGATAGAATATTCAGAAGAGCATAACAAAATATGAGCCAAAACTCCTTTGACTATCAATATTGTACAGTTTAAGTGTCTAAATCACAGCTGAAAAAATAACACACAGTCTTCAGATGTTAGGAAAAAAATTGTTTAGTTAATATTGATGAAGTATATTAGTTAGAGCAGGGAGTGTTCTCCATACAGCCTCCTTTCTGAAGAGATAAATATTTTTGCAGACCACAAAACTCTAAACTATGTGATTATCTACAGCCAGTGTTGTCTATCAGGATGATATGCTTGCTATCTGTTTTCTCTCTCAAATACTATACCACCAGCTGTTACTACTAGATAGGGAGATAAATTTGCAGCTGGAGGATATCTTTGTAATTTGCTTGAGGTTTCATGATAGTCTTGCCCTTCTTTTATCTAACATTGCTGATCTAAACTGACAGATCAATTGGTCTACAGAAGACCACACTCGCACTATTTTGGCCAGCTGTGAGCTGAGGCTATGCATTGCCTCCCTGAAACCTGTCTACTCCCTGCTCAGCTAAGGTGAGAATCCCAGCTGGAGTCTGCACATGAAACTTGGCACTTCTTGTCTTCAGGGCATAACAGTTAACAGAGATAATTTCTTTAAACAAGATGTGCAGGCTGATACAAGGATGCAAGATATTTCTACATGTTCTTTCACATCAAATCAAGAGATGTCACTTTTAAGTAACATGGTAAATGGAAGTGGCTTTTGTTATCATACTGTGTACAATATTTTATGAATTAAATTCTGTTTTGTTCTCCAAACTACAAATAAAATCCTTTTAGAATATAAACATTTTTTTCTCAATTATTTTGAATTACTTTCTGGACTAAATTATATAAATAATTTATATCAGCTTTATTCTTTTTACAATATTAATACATGATTTAGTGCAGACTACTAGTTTTTCTTGACTTCCTAATCTACTCTGGCTGCTGTTACACAGATTTTAAAACATTGTCAACACTAATACTTTGGCTTTATAGTAAAGAAGTTTTGAGATTCCTTGCAACACCTCTTAATTCCTAAATTCCTAATTTAAATTTCAATTAGCAGAGACCTTGGATAGAGAAGTTGGAGTAGAGTGAATTATATCAAAATAGAAGGTCAGATTTCTCTGTCCAAAGTAGAGAACGATGTAGCAGTACTAAGAGCATATGACATATACAAACATAAAAGTGTTTTTAAATATTCCAAATGTCAACAAAGCTAAATCAAAAATGTCTTTATTTCCTGATTATTTAAATGGTTACCTCCTCTGTCTGTGTATTCTGCTAGCCTTCAAACAGTAACACTGAATGCTCACAGTTGATTTGCTAATTTCAGTAAAATTAAGAGTTCTGAGATAGGATTATGATCATTTCTAATATATATGTGTATGATCTTTCACAGAATCACACAGAATCACAGAGTCATACGAGCTGAAAGAGATCTCAGGAGATTATCTAGTCCAAACCCTGAAGAGAGTCTGGCTTCTCTGGCCCCTGTCACTAGTGATAGAGCTAGAAGGAATGGCTTCAAGTTGCTCCAGAGGAGGTTCAGGCTGCATATTAGGAAAAATAATTTCTCTGAAAGAGTTATCTGACACTGGAATGGGTTGCACAGGGATGTGATTGGGTCACTGTCCCTGGAGGTGTTCAAGAAACATTTAGAAGAAATGTTTCGATGTAGTACCAAGGGACATGGTTTAGCAGGGTTATATTAATAGTAGGTGGGCGGTTGGATTTGGATGATCTTGGAGGTCTCTCCCAGCCTTAGTGATTCTATCATACTATGATTCTATGACTTGACTCCTGAACTTTAGATATTTATATACAGTGATGAGATCCCCTCTAAGCCTTTTCTTCTTCATACTGACAAGTCTTTGGTCTCCCAGCCTTTCCTCATAAGGGAGATGCTCCAGGCACCCAATCATCTTCATGGTCTTCCACTGGACTCTGTAGAAGGTCCTCATTGTTTTAAATCAAGGAGCCCAGAACTGGACGCAGTATTCCAAATGTGACCTCACTAGGGGAGAGGGAGGAAAGAGGGAGGATCACCTCCCTCAACCTGCTGGCCACACTCTTCTCGATGCACACTAGTTTATCATTGGCCACAAGGACACACTGCTGGCACACGGCACACTTGTTTTCCATCAAGACCTCTAAGTCCTTCTCAGAGTTCATTTCCAGTATCATTTTCATCTTCTCAGGCCTGTACTAATGCATGCAGTTTTTCCTGTCCAGGTGCAGAACCCTAGACTTGCTCTCAGGTTCCTCTTTGCCCCAGTCTCTAGTCTGTCCAGGTCTTGTTGAATGGCAGCACAAACATCTACTTTGTCTGCCATTCCTCCCAGCTTTATATCATCAGCATACTTGTTGAGGGTGGACTCTAACATCCAGACCACTGATAAAGATATTGAATAAGACCAGACTCAGGACTGACCCCTGGGAAACACCGCTAGTTACAGGCTGCCAGCTAGACTCTGAGCCACTAACAACAACCCTCTGAGCTCCAGTCAGCCAGTTCTGAATTGCTTTGAGATGACATCCAGAACAAGTTGTTCCATCACCTTTCCAGGCTGACTGGCCTGCAGTTGGCCCTCCTTGCTCTTTTTGAAGATGGGGGTAATATTGGCTATCCTCCAGTCTTTAGGCACACCACCTGTTCACAAAGACCTTTCAAAGATAACAGAATGGTTTGGCAATTGCTTTTTCCAGTTCCTTCAGCCTCTGTGAGTGAAATTCATTGAGGCCTATGGATTTTTGGACACTGATTTTACCTAAACAATCTGACCAACTCCTCGTTGATCAAGGGGAAGTCATCCTTCCTCCAGACTCTCACTCTTACCTGAGGAATCAGGGATTTCCTAGGGGCAGTCTTGGAAGAAAAGATGGAAGAAAAGAAGACATTCAGCACTTCTGACTTCTCAGCATCCCCTATTAGCAGAGTAATAAGCGTTAAGAAGCATACCTACATTTTCCCTGGTGCTCCTTTTGCTGTTCATTCATTTCTGTGCCAACTTGTTCTTTACCTCATTTCTGGAGTTAATATCCTAGTGATTTTAAGGACTTATTATTTATTTTGTGGGAGTGTAAGGTATTGTTCTGTAGACACACAAATGATTATTTTGTGTTTGTAGAGATTATCATCAAGGAAGATGGAGGGCATCTGTATATTTGGGGCAAGCTACATATGCACCTCATTTGCTCTGCAGTGCAAGAGCCTTATTTTAATGTACTCATTTGGCAAATATGGAATAAAATCAATAGAAAGCATTTGCTTAAACAAAATGCATTAAAGCATGTTGAAAAATAAATATATATATAGAGAGAAAAAAATTCAGAGGGCTCTGAATTCATCCCATAGTTAATGCTCCATAAAATATCACCCATTCTAAGAAATATGATGGAACAACAGTACATCTGCAGTCTACTCTATGATGTAACATGAATTGTTTTTAGATCTTCTCAGAAGGACCATCAAATGTTCATTGCAATCACACAAAAACCAGGATCCTTGCTTCTTATACTGTGCACTCATCCTCTTTGTCCTACATTTATGTATGCATTAAGGAAAATCAAAGTATGGCACTTTTCACTCAGAACACAGCAACATGTTTTTCATAAAGAATTAAAAAAAAAACAAACTAGATTCTTAGAGATTCTAACGTCAAGCAATTGACCTTTCGTTTGTCATTTGCCAAGTTAAAATAATAACAAAAAAAATGGGCATAAAAAATCGTTGACAGCTTTGTGCAGTAACTTTTTGAGATTATGGAAGAAAAAGAGTCTTGTCTTGTTCTCAATAACTGCATTTTATCAAAGATTTTTGAAAATATACTGACAGGTTATTGATTCTTCCTTTTGTTCAGGAAATGCTGTTATAATAAAATAATTTTTTTCTTCTTTAGCATTGATTTCTTCCCAGTCAAATAGGACACAACTGAACTAAATATTTCAAGGACTTGAAAATTTTCTACATTTATATAACAAAGTTTAATCTTAATATATGATTGAGATTGGATTAAATGTCCTATAAAGTCAAAACTTCTTTATTGTATTGTATCGAGTTATGTTTATTGATTCATATTTTGTTTCAGTTTAATCAATATGAAGTTAGATTCTAATATTTCTGAGTGTTGCGTTATAATATTTCTACCATTTACCAGATTGAGATACCAGAGATTCAAAATGTAATCTGAATTATGCAATTTCCCGTAGCCTTTTCCATGAAGAAGAACTATGCATCTGTGAATATTTACAGGATATTCTGGATGTAATATTTTTGTTTTAAGATTTGTGAGAGAAAAAGCCTATGATGTGGAGATGGTAGGCCAGAAAGATAAAATCAGTGTCATTTTAATTTATAGATATTTCCAGTGCTCTTGAAATGGCTTGGAAAACAGAACGTAAAATATTTAAAGCAAAACTGGCAAATTCCTGACATCATTGTCAGGGAAATATGTTTTGTTAAAACAACCTTATTTTCTTAATCAGAAATATTTATCATTTTTACTGATAATAGAAGTATTAATCATAAGTCATCACTACACTTTATCCATTCCCCTTTGACATTATACAGTCTCAGAGCATTAAGCCTCTAACAAAGGTTTGAACTAAAAACACAGATTCTCAGTAGCTGTCAAAGAGAAGGGAACTGAAAAGGAGTGTGGTAATTGCTTCTGCTACATTTGTAGTAAAAGGCATAACTGGAAATTAGACTTCTATCGAATGATTGCCTCCTCACCACTTTACTTTGATATTTTTCTTAATTTATGTGTGAAGTGAGAAGATATTAGAATACGGAAGAGGCTATTTCCCCTCTTGAATATTTTAACAGAAAATACAATCATTGTGTTGAAGGATGCTAACACCTCTAAGAAAACAAGAATGTCTAACAACATAACTTAAAGTTTTGAGTGCTATTGATGGTCTTATTAATGACGTATAATATATTACATATCTGAGTAGTTTATAAAGCAGATCTTTCCCCCCAGAAGCACTTTAATTTATTCTCTTCATGAATAATTTGCTCTGGAACCAGGAAAGAATTATGCTTCTCACATAATAGATTAATAAGATACTTTTCAACCAACAAAGGAAGCTGAAGACAAAGGTTAGTAACTAAGGATGAAACAAAACAAAACAAAGTATATAAAAGAAAAAACCTTCATCTGGATTGCTAAAATACTTGTGAGTATTGCAGGAAAATGTGAGATAATATTTAGATAAGACTCACTCAAAAGGGTGAGATATTTCAGCACACAGGATTCTGTTCAGTTTTGAATGTACCAGTTTCTTACAGGAGCAGAGAACGGAACTTTGACAGATAGACAATAATTCTAGTAGTACCTTCTAGTTCCTGTAGGTTAACTAAAAGCATCAGAAAACAGCAGCTGCAGAAGTGTGAACTATCTGAGGCAAAATGATTACAATTTTCTTGATATAGGAAATCTTTCTTCATATGTGGCACCACAAAGGAAAAAAAAAATGCCACCAACTTGATAGGAGATTGTTGTGAGGGACGCATAAAATTAATCAGTGACAGGAGGAATTCAGGATAGTTTCAGACATTTGGTTTTCCTTGTAGCAGGGAAGGAGCACACCTTTCCTTTCTAAAGAAAGAAAAGTAAGTTTATTGAAATAGCTGGAATCAGTTTGCTACATTCTTTGTAACTTTACCTGGTTTTATCTTTTGGTTTTTCAAGTCCTGAAGTAGGGGATGAACAGTCACGCAACGAAGAGAGAACTGACAAATGATGGATGTTTTTGTTTGTTTGTTTGTTTTTTCCAAATCTGTTTTAATTGAGCTAGTGACCAATAAATAAATAAATAAATAGTCAGTGGTTTAATGTGAGATTCAAGAAGAAGATTCATTTCTAATTAGCACTGAAAAATGACGGCTGGTTCCCAATTCCCATGAGGTTTTGCAATAGAGTGACAGTTAATTGTCATTAATTTTAACAAAATGTTTCATGCTTAACATACCAACACACTGTAATAATCAGAAATAATTAAAATAATTTTTACATTAAAATTTTTATAATCCTGTTAATCAATTCATAATGAAGTAAATGAGTAAAGAGTCCCTTTTTGTCCTGTGGAACAGAGAATGAAACTCATTTGGTGTCTTTCACAGGACTCCTGGGCACTATCACGATGTGAGAAGTAAATTATAATAGCAGAGCAATGCAAATTCGAGCATTGCAAGCCTGTACCATAATTTATAATGATGCGCATGAGCCTACCACACCCTTCATAATAAATATTCATATGCAGTTCCATCCATGTACTTATCCTGTTTAAATTGCTTGTTTTCCTCCTGTGATTTTTTAAAAATCATCATTTGTCTGTTGCAATTCCACTCCATTTTCTGAACACTATAAAATCAGCCTTAAAGCATTTGATACAGATCAATGAATCAAGAACACTTTGTATTTGGGAAAGGGAGGGCTAGCCTTGTTTGCTTGAGCAGCTTTCATATTTAGTAGCTTAGGAGTTTCTCAGCCATTAATCTGAATGAGTGAGGTTTGCTGGTAGCAATAATGTAGGAACATGATCTGCTAATAAATATAGCAATCAGACTGAAGTTCTGCTGTCTTAATTTTACAAAAACACAAGAAATCAATCATATGTCTTCACTCTATAGTCTCTAGAGGAATCTATTAAGGACTCTGAGGTCACAAATGACCTTTAAAAATCACAAAAGACAAAGAAATGTTGATGAAATCAAAGACTAAAACAGTGGGTTTCCATTTGCTCCTGAATTGGTTCTGCTTCCAATGTCTATGCCTGATACATTTAGAAGAGATCCTAGAGTATCACCTTCATGCTAACTGCGGTAGACTTTCACCCTGAACACACTGACCACATGTAACCAGAAGTAATCTACCTATATTTCCAGAGAGAGACTTTCATTTCATCCTGTTAGTATTTTATATAATGTCAATACTTTCTCGTCATACACATTTCTGAATCCTGTTCATATATTTATTTATTCATTAAAGCATTTGCAGACAATAATATTTCATTAGTTTTAACACATAGAAAGTCACTCCTGTCTAGGACGCACAGAAATTTCACTCAAGTACCAAAACATTTAAGTCATTATTGGACAAGTTATGACTATACTGGAAACTACAGATCTCTTTAGTAAGGTCACTGCTACTGGATGTTGATGTTGGGACCCATAAAAGAAACAGATGCTTTAATTCAAAGAAAACAGTACATTTCTATAATGTATTCTTGCAATGAAAATTCTCTAAATATGACACAAGAAAACCAGTTTGCAAAATTCTCAAGTGAAGTTAACAGAAAAGTTCTATCCTCATCCCTTCTAAATAATCTTTATTAGGCATGCATGGGGTAATGTGGAAGGCTGTAGAATCTGAGAATTCTTCTGATCTACCAGATTAACTGTTCTTTTCTTCCACAGTTGAAGGTCAGGTCTATAATATGGCATTTATTCTGTGGTAAGACTTAACAGCACATAACTAGAAAATTTTAAGGAAAAAGACAATCACATTCTGATCTAAGCTTTCGCTTCTTTCATAGGTTTGCAGTAATATCAGTTATGCTTTTAGGTAATTCATGCATTCATACTTTGAAAGAGTATTTATTTATTTATTTATTTATTTATTTATTTATTGTGATGAACAAAGTAGGATATCTGAATGTGTACTAAAGATTTAATGTAGAATTTATTAAATGTGTTACTTCTGATTTTCAAACTATTTATTGTATATATATATAGTTTTTTCTATATATAGCTCTTTACAGTATTAACTACTGTATTATTTTTATTCTCAAACTACGTGTTCATGTCTTAAAAAGATGAGTTTATGGAAGTTATTATTATTTAAAATGTCAGTTCTGCACAGCATCATGCCTCCACGCTAGAAAATCTTTTTTTATCAGATATTAAATGAATATGTGCATATTTCCAAAATAGCTGATGTCTATTTTTGTTATCTAACAACAGAACAGAACAACAATCTTAACAACTTGAGATTAATTGTAGAGTGAGAAAGAAAAGACTGTTTTTTCTATATGTATGCAATTTTTTTCTTTGTATGCTATACTTGATAGACACATGGAAATCGAAGCAGATAACAAAATGTTGCATACTCAGCAGCAGGGAAGAAGCTGATAAAGAATACCTGCACCCAATTTCAATTCTATATTAAATATCTCTAATAGATAATAATAATGATAAAAACAACAGCCTAACTCCTGAAGTTTATTTTAAGTCAATGGAAATGCGTTAATTAATGAGGTATGAATTACACGGAAAATATTGTCTATTTTCTCATATTTCTCATTCAAGGAAAAGCTCTAACTAATACGCCAGCATTTTATGTTCTTTCAGAATGATACTCTAAATTGACACTTTGAAAAATGTCCTTACTACTCACGTAATTTTTAATGTTTGTACTAAAATGTCCTCCATCTCATAAGTTTTAATTCACTCTTTATCTCAATAATGTTTGCAACACTGATAGTCAGGAATATAACAAAAATGCACAAGTTACAATCTCACTAGGAAAGTAGACTGTACTACTAAATGGAAAATTCAATGATGCAAGAATTTCAACTTGCAGTCAATATCCTGTGTAACACAATTTATTTCACTGCATTTAATCTGTGCTAAAGGTCAAAGAATGATGTTCTTGAACTTCTCTGATATACAGAAAAGTGGCTTCTGCAGAAACAACAAAAATAACAACAATAAAATCTTATAATGTGTGCTAAAGGTTATTCCCAAGGAAGAAGAATCTGGTATAATGGTTAAATTCTGTTTTATTTTCGTGTTGTAATAATAACCAAAGTAAATTTTCCCATTAAAATAAAAAATATATATGGTCTGTTATACTTCCACATTTATTAAATGCATATGCCAACTTCATTAGTCTGTCACAAAGAATTTAATATTCAGAAGTCAGAAAAGAAGAATCTAGTTTTACATTAAATTAAAAAAAAAAAAAGCTGTATTCAGTTTCTACGTTTGCACATATTTTATTCTTATTTCAGTTCCTAAGTCTTTGAAAGAAAAAAGATTTTCTGTTCATTTCCATTGAGATACTTGGACAAATTATGTTCTTGTTCACAAAATTTTCAACTTCATTAATTTTAAGTGTCTGGAGTGCAGGAGATCAGATTTCCTTTCACTATTTACAATGTGATACAATCTTAAAGTTCAGTCCAATTGGGAAATGTCAACGCAATGAATTTTGAGACTTATGTGGTTTCCTGAAATGAGTTTTTCAGTCCCTGCTGAATCAAAAATGAGCTTAAAACTCCTTTATCAAATCAAGTTAGCTACCTACTGCTAACCATGTTACAAAGGTTAAAGTTTAGAGAAGCAAAAATGACAAACCAATGAAATCAACAAAAACAACAACAAAAAAACCACTCTTCTTTGTTTATAGAATGACTATGCTTAGAATAACAATCATGCTTGATTTTGTCACTATCTTAGGAATGCAATGGAACTATCATATGTTAAGCCAATATAATATTCTTTCACTATCTGGTGAAATTTAAATAAATTATTCTATCTGATCACTGGATCTAAACAGAATTTGTTACTAATTTTAAAAATAGTTTGTTTTGCAATTGTTTAGGATAGAATACAGTTTAGGTCTAGGATATCAAATTGGTCAGAACCTATCTTCAGCTAACAGAAATAAACATAAGGTGTAACATAAAATACACACATATATATAAATATATATAGGCACATATTCTATAAAATTCAGATTTCCTATTTCAGATGTAGGAAAGTCGCTGAAACTTGAAGAGTAACTGATTAAATATTTTGTTAATATACAGAACAGAGTTTTATTGCCAGTAGAAAGTGAATGCAAATAAAATATGTACTGGAGGTGGAAAATAGTTAAGGTGGAAAATATTTAGTTCCATACAACCCAGGTACAAAAATTTTTAAATATAAATCATTAGCAGCATTCAATTATGTAAAAAAAGTGTAAGAATCTTTATACCATGAAGTATATATGGTTACTTGCAGAAAATGTTTGGAATGGCAGCAGGAAAGAAGAATGTGCACTTTTATAACATGGTTTTCCCACACTATTTATGTGGGTGACATTTGGACGAGGAACAAAAGTCATTTTAAATTTTCTGCATTAGATACCAGAACTATGTCCATACAATGAAGATCAGGAGAATTGAATAATTATGCACGTGTATATGTAAAAATGTATAGTAATGTATAGCAGTTAAAAGGTTAGAATCATACAAACTTTTAGGTTGTAAGTGACTTCTGGGAGTCATTTGATCCAATACCTTAAAGGAAAAGTCAACTAGAGCAAGTTGCTCACAGATACGGCCAGTTAAGTTTTGAATATCTGCAAGGAGGGATAGTCTACAAGGTTTCTGGGCAGTTTCTTCCAATATTTAACCATAGAGTAACCCACCCCTTAGGTGAACATGTGCACTACATTTTTGAGAAGTACTCAGTTGTACCACATGCTGAGAGTTAAGTTCACTTCTTTGCTTAGCAACTTAGGGAAATCCTGCTGGGAATCTTGGCTTCGTACACCAATGTTATGGTGCTACTGCATCTCTGCTATCAGGCATTCCTCAGCAGCTTTTTAATATACTAAGAAATTGTAATTTATTAATTATCATTTCATTTTGTAAGCATGACTGTGGTCTTCTGGGCATTTACTCGGTGAAAACCAGTAATCTGCCCCTCTGTTCCTCTCAAGAGGAACCCTAGAGTACAGGGCTACCAGGACACACTGCTTCAAGAATCACAATATCAGAATCGCAGAATGGTTCAAGTCGGAAGGGATTTCTGGAGGTCATCTTGTCCAACTCTCTTTCTCAAGCAGGGACACCTAGAGTGGGTTGCCCAGGACCATGTCCAGGCAGCTATTGAACATTTTGAAGAAGGACACTCCTTAACCTACCTGAGCATTCTCCCTTCCATACTTATACCAATTGAAAAGATTGCCCTGAGCATCCTCTTTTTTGAACTCGAACAGTTTCAGCTATCCCAGCCTCTCCTTATAGGAGAGGTGCTCCAGTATCTTGATTGTCTTTGTGGCCATCCACTGGACAAAATGAACACATGAACTCATTTTCTTGTACCATTGAAAGCGAGCAAGATGAGAGCTGAATCTAAAAGCTGAATGACTGTGTTAGGACTATGGCAGAAATAATTGCTGAGCACCAAGACAGTGACATTGCTTTTGCTTACTTTGTAGCAAAGCAGGAACAATACTAAGTAGCCATACCTGATTTCTTTTAGACTAAGAATTCCACAATGTAATAGATGTGAAGTACCAAAATAGTAGGACTCAGATTTCATTAAAGAATGTCAATTCATTGATTAAAAATTGAGTGCTAGCAGTTTAAAACATAGGACCAGGATTAATGAGTGAAGCTCTGTTATATACTTATACTTATTATTATTATTATTTTATCTGGAGTATAGAGGTAACACCCTTAGTGAAAACTATTCTTATTTAGTGCACTGAAAAACTCTGCTAGCATACGACAAACAAAAAATGTGCATGTAACTGCAAGTTAAATGGAATCTTTAATGGGAATTCTATGTAGATAAAACAGGACACATAATGCAGACTGGAAACTAGATTTATAATCTTTGCTGGATTGTTTCTTTACTTGAGTATGTCTGATAAAAACAAATAAATGAACAAACAAACAAACAAAAAACACCCAAAAACTTAGCATCACATATTCTACCTTCTGATATCTTTGAACCACCTGCTGTCCACCTTCTGCAAGCTGAGAAATACTGAAATAACTTAGAGGCATGATCATCAGAAATGAGAGAAGGAATGGGGACAAATAAGATGAAGAGAAGATAAAGTAGTAAAAGGAATAGTTAGAAAGAAAGAAAGGGAAAATAAAATCCACAAGACCAGCAGTATTAAAACACTGGTTAAAAAATGCAATTAAGTGAAATGAAATGGTTAGACTAACCACCAGCTAGTGGGAAGCTGTCAGCACAGAGAGGAAGCTTTATTTGTATTGCAAAGTTTGACAGGAAAAAAATGTTCTCTGCCCAGAAGTGATAAAGAAACTTCACTATAGATTTGTATCTTATGTTTCTTATGTCATCTCCACATGAAGTGGACACTTGTAACATCCTTTCTAGCCTTGGGATGGATTAGACCTTTATATACACCACACTGCCATCCAGATTACACATGCTATTTGGCCACTGACCTCTGCCAAAGAATGTACAGTGATGGAGATCTTGATCTTGCCTTTCTTTCAGTGCCTTTGTCTCTTGCCATAAGTTTTCATAAAATTTAGTATTTTCTTATCTAAACTTTGGATTGCTCTGTTAAACTAGCTTATATATTCAAAAAATATCAGGAAATAAGGGAATGGGTTTTTCTCATAAAAAGCACAAAAATAATACTTTCTTCAGAAAATAGAGGTGCTTCTTGAAAGAGGATATGAACTACAGATTGCTTATTTAGAGTATCATAGATACCAATTAAATGTTTTTCATTAATCATAACTGAATACTGATCTTGAAAGGTGTAAATGTTGTAGTGTAAAGTATACAGAGATGACTGAGAAAAATTAGGTTCATGAATGAATAACTCATTATTTTCAGAAAGGAGTATGTGAGTCTGTGCCTCTGGGCATGTTAAATTGAATTTACCTACACTTCTGATTTACACAGTTGGAAATTCACGTTAGCACTAAAAGTGACATTATATAGGCTCTATTTTCAGATGAACAAATTACTTTTGTAAACCCGAAGCTATATTGTAATGATACTTGTGATAAAATTGGAACTCAATCATGAGATTTCATCTATTATCTCATAAATCCTATCAAATTTTTCTACCGCAAGTGTAGTCAGTAGCATTGAAAAAATACACATCCCACATCACTAAAGGTGTTCATTACTGGTATAACCACTGAAGAGCTGTCACTAACACACTATACCTATACAATCTAGCACTCAATGTGAAAGCAGCATCAACAAATCTTTTCCAAGGTTGCTTGAATTACCTTAGTAATCATTATCAAATAAAATCAGAAATGAAAAAGCCACATTTAGAATATCATCTTTATTTTTCTTTCAACAAGTTTTCAACAGCATATATTCTATCAAGTTCTTATTTTTACATCTCTATATTATAAAATACACTAAACTTTTTACTGTTGTGATGTCTCAATAATACTGAAACTGAGTTTCATTTAAGAGTATAAACAGCACTTTACAGAAAACTGTCCTTTCCTTTTATTTTATTTTTTTTTTTGAGTTTTTAATACTCTAATTCTTTTACAGTGTAAGAGAAGATTTTGAAAATGTGCTGAAAATGATTCAAAGGTAGAAGAACTGTAAATATAAGTCATGCTAGTATGAGTGATTTGCAGTTGGTCATTGTGCTGCTCAGACCACAAGTACCGAATTAAGAAGACACTGGTCAAATTTATTGGTTCTGAATGACTGTTGAACATCGCAAGAAGAGAGTTCAGTTGTGCATCACTTAATCTAAAATTATACTTACTAAAATATTCAATATACGCAAAAAATGATACTTTTAGGTTGCATACTGATGTATTCCCTGGTGAAATCTAGACATAGGGGAGCCTAGGTCATGAAGGAACCGCTAGATGTGTGGATCATGGCCCTGGTCTGAATGATCAGGGAAAAAAGATCCTCTCTCATGTTCCTGAAGATCTACCTAGCTGTTCTTATTAGATCTGACTCCTTATGTCCAAATACCAGTGGGTTTTGTACAGTTGCAGGAGACAGACCATAGAGCTACAAGCTGTATAGGTTTTATCCATCATTCAGAAATCCTAACAGTATTAAGCATTCCTCACTCTCAATAATTTTTAACATATATATATATAGTGTAGATTTGGCCAAAGTAAAAAGTAAAAGTAGTTCTGAGGGGTCTTAAGAAATTAAAGATCTCCTCACTACTCTTTCTGCTATCCTGATATTTTACGTAAACACAAAAAGATTTAAAAGCCACACTGTAGATTCCAAGTTGTA
Source organism: Gallus gallus (assembly GCF_016699485.2). NCBI lineage: Eukaryota > Metazoa > Chordata > Aves > Galliformes > Phasianidae > Gallus > Gallus gallus. Next base: position 42,375,569 of record NC_052532.1, read on the forward strand.
ATCAGTTTAATATCTTGTAAAAATATTTACAATGATTGATAATACTACAGAATGAGTGGTTAATCCAAGAACTATTTTAAAATTTGCATGTGTGATTATAATAGATCTTTACTGGCTCATTAAAACATGTCATTTTAAAACTGTTAATCTCAGAGTATATCTCCTTAAAGCAGTAGGTTTGCAATGATGGATGTAGACTCAATAAGCTTTTAGTCTGTACAAAATCTGTACAGAAAATCAAAGAGGTGTTTAAAAAGACAATTTGAGCTCTCTAATACTCAAAGATCTGATAATCTAAACTGACAAAATTTGGTCACAAGCATGCAGGGCCACAGAGATTCAGGAAATGTGTGCACTGACACTGACCAGAGCAACATGAGTTAGAAGGCAAAAGTACTTCCACATTGCTGATACAGACAATTGCAGATTCATATTACCTTTCATGAATCTTTAACTTTAGAAAAGTGAAGTCAGGTGAAGTATAAAGGAATGTATTTTTTTCCTTATATAAGAGACACCAAAAGAAGACTGCATCTGAAGACTACAGACAGATATGTTTATTTTAGAATAAACTTGCATTAGTACATTCTCAGATGTACTCTTTCCAAAGAGACAAAGGATATCTTTGCAGTTAGTTAGCACCTACAGACTTTTCTCTGACAACAGTCAGTTTAAAAAATGTGTGAGAAGTAATGGTCTTTCCTTTCTGCCAAAAGCTTATCCTTGTCCTGTTGCAGGTGAGTGAAATAGTCACAAACCTTCACTCATGAAAAATACCACAACAAATATCTTCAAATTGCCTTCATTTTCTCTGTTCTTCACAGAAAGAAAACAAACAAACAAACAAACAAACAAAAACTATATTAATTGACTTTAAGATCTAAGAAGTAATAATGTAAGCTTACAGGTAAGGATAGCGTAGGAGACCTTTAATATACTATAAAGGAGATTTTTTTGTGATTTAAAAGTGGCATTGAATTAGTAAGAAGAAAATGAGTATTAATATGCTCTTTAAGTAACATTTCTCAGGGAGCATAAGATCAAGATCAGATTGCTTATTTTAGACAATAAATTTAAGTGTTACACCTCTTAAAATACAGGTGAGCAGTGAGCAGTGCAGAACACTTATCTTAGAGTCCTTGTCTGTATCAGTTAAACACCTTTGAGAGATGAACAATTAAGTTTATATACTGAACACAAGTCCACATCAAGATATCTACAGACAGAACCATGTCTTGTTGCGAGATACACACAATCTCTAGTTTGCATTGTTGTCCTTGTTTCCAGTTATCCATACCAAATTGCCCAGTCACTAGCCTCTTCTAGAGAGGCCAGCATGGATGCTAAGGTCTGCGATTCTCATTCCAAAGAAGGCATGGCAATTATGCACAGAAAAAAAAGAAAGAAAAAGAAAAAAAAGTTCTGTTGTATTCACCACAGATGAATTTTGTATTAAACATTCACTGGAGAAAATTCAAAAAATAATCACTTGTCATTCATCAGAGTACAACAAAACTCAATGCCAATTGATTTTCTTAATAGCCAGAATTTTCCCACTTTCCTATTATTGCACACTGCCCCAGATTCAACTGACTGGCTAAAAAGAGCCCTATCTCCCCACTGTGCCTACTTGTCAGTGTGTGATAAGTGATGATACTAGAAAGACAATGTAGCTTTCAGACAGAGGATCTCAGATGTTTAATCTACAATTAAATTTCCAGATTCTTCTCATCCTATTAAGTACAAAAATGGAGCTGCTTAAAAGCAGGTATCTGGAATTTAATGTAGAACATACTATATGTGTTAATTTCAAATATATATATGTATATATACATAAAGAATCATTCTCTTTGGAAATAGAAAGCTCAGTAAGAAGCTGGGTTAGAAGTGATCTGTCTAATACATCCAGATAACTGAAAATGATTAAAACTGCTCAGAAATGAAGTTTCATTACAGTGCAAACACTTAGAGTTTTAGTCTCTGGATTCATCCGGAGATACATAGAAAGTAGAATATGCGGTTGTACAATTAACTATATTTGTTCCAATCAGTGATATTATGAATGCCTGTCATAGTCCTCCCCAGTTCGTGTAATTCTGAAACTTTTAACAAAATCAGTCTAATCGTTTCTCTTGATGTAGCTCTCCTGGAGCTCAGTGAGCCTACTGCAGCATCAGTGTGAAACACTGTGAAGTCCAGGAGGGAATTCACTGCAAGAGTGCAAGAAACTGATACCTCTTCTGTCTGTCACAGGAAGGAAGTTAACAAGTCCACTGAGGATTTGGGTCTGCTTATTCTGTTGTCTACTTCTAATTTAGAAGTAACCTAAAGGTCTCTGTCAGCTATAGGGAAGAAACAGTTACCCAACTGGGAATGAAACATTACCTTCTAAATTTTTTTAATTACATGCACACATACACACAAAATCTTTTTAGAGAACTGTAGCTTTCAGAACTTTTACCTGTTCTAGAAAGATTTCAATGGACTACTGATAACTCAGAGCAACCATAGAAAATAGTATGATATACAGGACAATATGTTGTCTTACTAAATTGTGTTTATGCAAGCTAAATTAGAACAGAGGAAAAACTAATGGTAAAGATTGGAAGATATTGAAAATCTTGAAAGATAAAAAGTTAGAACTGCATGTGAAATGATTAGAATGTATCAGGAAACATTTAATAGACTGTGACCTCATAACATATTGTACATGAAAAGTATTACCTTCATGGTTTGTTCTATAGTGTAGTTTTAAAAACTGCACATTTCCACGTCCTTCCTGGCATCCTCCTGGAAGAAGACAGACACATTCTCCAGTAATTGTCCCAGCTGATGAGCATCATCTGAGTTCTAGTGATATAGTTATAGCATCTATACATCCATGCAATAAACACAGTTCCACCATTTATTTTCCTGAGAAACAAGGTTCACTCTGCAACCCCAACTAATAACTTTTGAAGGCATTAAAATTAGATATCTTGGGAACAACTGTGAAATGCTGGTTAAAGTAAAACACAGTAATCCAATTCTTACTATCTGTACTGCATGTTGCTGGAAGCTGTAAGCAGAAACAGTGAGAAAACACATCTCTCCTGGATTCTTATCATTTAGCACAAGTCAGTACTTGTTGCTCATACAGAATGGCTTAGTTTCAAAAGCTTATGTAAAGACAACACAAATCTTAGTATAAATCACTTAAAAATTAATTAGTTAAAAGACACAGACGTATCCCAAATCAAGTATCACTATTTCTAGGGATCATTAATATACTACCTTTTCCTTCCTTCCTCTCCCATATTTCTATATAAATTACAAGAAGAAATGATGAAGCAAGATGTTATAGTTGCTACTATTTTTAGCACATAGGGTGCAGCAACAATCGTAAGGACAGTGGCATTAAATAGGCATTCTGATAATTTTGTAGGCTATTGGGTTTAGTAAGATTCAGACATGCTTTCAGGGGAAAGGAGAGTTAACATATGGTAACTTGAATTCCACTGCTTAAAATCCATGTGCAGATGTTTCTTCTTTAGTTCAGATGTGTTAAGATATCATTAAGCCTCCTTTTGTTCTGCCATGTGACTGTATCTGGCCTACTAGAAAACAGATTAAAATAATTTGCCTCCTTTTCTCCAAAAGAACAATACTGATAAAAAAAATAAAAAAATAAAAAATAAGTGAAAACACATGCACAAACATACAGAAATCTAGCTTGTTAAAATCTTTCACAAATGAAAGTCATAATTTTTTTTTTTTTTTTTTTTTTTTGGTGTGTGTCTAGTTACTGATATGTAGGATCCAGATGTCTGCTCTCCCTTTACAACCAAAAACAAGGGTAACTGAGAGAATGACTTCAACACACCCCTTGTCAGTGCTACAGACCATTAGCAATGCCATAAATAGCACTATCAAATCCCAGATTGCAGATTCGGTCATAAAAGTGTCTACATTTCATGCTGATTCAGAGGGGCAGCAGCATTAACGGCAATCATCAAGGAATGTGACATCTCCACAGTATTTTCTACAGCTCACTGGTCTGGTGACAGGACGGTTGTTAAAAATTAATGGAGACCATCAGATGTGGATAAGTACAGCTTGGCAACTGTGAAAACCATACTTCCCATTTGTGAGCAATAATGTGATATTATTCTGTGATAAATTGCATCAGATTATTTAGATTATGCTTTATTCAGGAGGTAGTAATTCTTTCTATTGATTGGAAATTTGATCACAGTATTCCATTTAACTCTTAAATTTATAAACCAGGAAACAAAGGAAGATGAGTATTTTCACATTGTTTTCTATTTTTGCTCTGTTGAATGTACCCTTTCATCTTCTCTTTATCTGCTTTTCCTTATCTATAATTATTAAATTCTCAGCTAAATAACACTCTGATCCCAAAACCTCAAGTTTATAAAGTGATTGATTCTAATAGTTAATAGGCAATATATCAGTACATTTTGTCCAGCCCATGGAGAGGAGGGGGCTGCAATGGGGCAGAAGGAGCTGCCACCTGTAGGGACCCATGTAGGGCAGTGCCTGAATGGACCCTGTGGTACAGAGCCATGTTGGAGGAATGCTTGAAGAGCTGCAGCCTGTGGGAAGCACACATAGGATCAGTTCTAGAAGGACAGTATCAAGTGGGAGGGATCCCACCTGGAGCAAGGGTAGAGTAACCTTGAAGGAATGGCAGAAAATAAGTGTTATGACAAAAAGATGTTTTTAGTTTGCTTTCAGTTTCTCACTGTTCTTAGTCTGTTAATAATGGACAACAAATTATATTAAGCTCCTCGCCTTGACACTGTTTTGTGTGTGATGGTAATTGCTGAGTGATTTCCCCATCCTTACCTCAGGCCTTGAACCCCCTTTACATCCTCTTATTCTTCTCCCTGTTACCAACCATGGAACTACATTTCCCCAACACTCACATTTTCTGACAACTGGTAAATATTTGTGGAATCTCAAAGTGTTCGTCCAGGTGCTTTGGTCAACTATGCTGCAGCTGCAGAGAGGAAGTCTGAGTCTGCCTAGGAACTGTGACTTCAATGTGGAGAAAATATTGGGTAGGATTATTTGTTTGCTTGTTTGTATTGCTGGTGAGATCCACTTCTACTCAAAAATCCTGAAGATCTCAACTAGACTGTTTTTAAAACTTTGGATGTTAAACACATCATAACCTAAAGTATTTGGGTAAGTTGTCTACATGTAGAGGATTTGACCCCTCCAGAGAGCAATTTAGCTCATCTATCTGAAATAGCTGTCATAAGGATAAGATGAATCATTTTTTGAGGATGTCTCTTTCTTTCCACAAATTGTAAGAGGAAATTTCTGGACTGAAATTAGCTAAAATGACCTTCACTGAATCATGTAGGATAGACTCTATGTAATGACCATTCCACATTGTTATGCTAAAACATACAATTATGGAAACAAAAAGTACTCATGCTATATGTAGGCAAAGGCTGAAACTGAGGCTGCGACACCTCCTTAAAGTGTGAACTATAAACCCTTGCCCATTAATTTTTTTTAGTGCAGCCTTGTGCAACAGAGTTTCCACTGGACTTCATATGATATTCATAACAAAATGAAACAGGAAAACAAACAGCATCAAAAAAATAGTTGGCCTGTCTTGTGTGACAAGTGCATGATCTACGTTACTGGTCCGCCAATCACAGACGGGTGACCTGATGGATTACATTCAAGACATGCTCTTCACCTCAATACAACTGGACTTTTTCCCAAAGGAAAACAATGAGTTGGAGGGATAGATGCAGATCTCTCAGGGTAGAAAAACTCTATAGTCTTTATCTCCTTTGACTTTACTGTTGGAGAAATTAAAACAAGAAAAGGAAAACAAGAAAAGGAAAACAAGAAAAGGAAAACAAGAAAAGGAAAACAAGAAAAGGAAAACAAGAAAAGGAAAACAAGAAAAGGAAAACAATAATCTTCATAATTCTGAAATTAAAAGGCTATTTATTTATTTAATAATTAATGATCTCTTGACCATCATTCTCTACCACCCTGATAGATAGCAAGCCTCTGTATTCTCAAGGTAGGCAAGGAGAATGATTGCAGCACAAAATTTTATGTCTGTTTTTATAATATGAGATTTCTCAGGAGAGCCTCATTGCAATCTATCCTAGGCAGAAAAAAAAAAAAAAAAACCCCTGACCCTTGGATCAGGGCTTGGAGTACAGATGAAATCCTCTCTGTCTTACACTTGTTTTGGAGATACAATTGGATACAGAAGAAAACATACTAGTAAAATCCTGCTTTAATTTGTGTTTTCTGAGAATAACTTTCATTAGCCTGATACAGAAGATTAATTTATTTTTTTTCTTGTTTTTACTACTGGTGATATGGATACTTTTTCATCAATCACTGAAATGTTACACTTTTGCTTAGAAGAAATATTTATTTTCTTTAGGAAATGTTTAATGGTTTGGATTTTTATAAAATAATTCCCCTCATCATATTGCTCAAAATTTTCTGACAAGAGATGTGAGTATTTTGTGTAGGAGGAATGACTCAAATCTTCATTCTAAGTTTTGTTACCTGATGCCATTGTGAAAATGTATAAGTTGACTCATTCATAGAAAACCAGACAAACAAAATGACCTGTTTCCAAGATCAAACCACAAAGTGAACTCTTCGTTTAATAGGGTTGGTCATCGGCAGAATATAGACTTCACAGAGCATGCTTTGTGGACACTACCTGTCATTCAAGCACGGAAGAGCGAGGACACTTTCCTAGACTAACAGTCAATCCATTGTGCGATTCACATGCCAACTTTATCATAGTTATATTTATTATTCTGAAGAGAAAATAAAGTTGATAACACTGTTTTCTTTAGCGTAAGGACTGTGGCATCCTACTCTCTCTAAGGCTAAGCTTACTTTATGATTGAAAGTAAGCAAAAACATACCAGTATTTTTCCTTGTCTTTCAAAAAGCACTTCTTTTTCTATTTGAAAGATTAAGCTAAATTAGATGCTTCATTTCCTATATGAATTAGATTGCTACCTGTTTGGATTGTTATACCACTGAGTTTGCCTGACTTCCATAAGACTATGATTATTATCTGTTAAAGCAATGTACATCAATACTTTAAAAGACTAAAATATTAAAAGTAGTTTATGAATTATTTGGATCAGAACACTGTGGGTGTATAGCAATTCAGCATTAAAGCCATGTAATATCCATTGCTGGGCAATATTATCATCAAAAATTACAGATTATTTGTTCATATGTGGTTTTTTTGGCTAAACCAAGCAGGACAAAAAATATTCCGAGCTCTGACACAAAGCCTTGTAATGAAGTGTGGATATATGGTATGATCCTAAGCTGATATGTTAAACTGAGAGTTTCAAACACATTTGCTTTTCAACTTTAAAACAATTAATTGAAAAACATATCTGCAAGGCTGGTATACATTATTAGTTGAGTTTGATAATGATCTAGGCAAGAAGGATAAAGTAGTAAAAAGTAAAATATTTCTCTGCTTGAAGTCCATGATGAGACCACCCTTAAAATGGAATATCTACCATTTTACAGTGGAAAGAAAACAAACCATAATGAAGGCCTAGATTCTAACTCCATCCATAAAAACCTATCTATATAGAACATTTAATAGAAGCTTAGGATTGCTTGGGAACATTAATTTACAGAATTGAATTAACAACAGTAAATATTAGGAGCTGCAAAGACACACCTGAATAAGTAAAAAGTATGAAAATATAATAAGACTTAGAAACTCTACTCTCTTAAATGGCACTTGAGCTGAAAATAGCTTGTTCATCTGATACTGATTAGAGAAAATGTAATTGATTAAATGACAATATATATCTATCTTACAAGCACTTACAATACTCACTGCATGTGTCATTTTTTAAAACTTTGCATTGTACAGTCATGGATTACTGAAATAAATGCAGAGAGTTATTAAGTACCTTAGGTATGTAGTGAATTCTAAGCAGTAAAAAATAAATGCCATCAGGCTTTAAAGTTAACTAGAGTCTACAATTTATTATCTCCTAGTGGGCACACCACTTGACTATTTTAACTGGTTATTGGAATCTTCATACAGTAGCCCCTGAACTTCTTCAGTCAATTAAATCCTTTATTGTATTTGATTTATCAATGTCGGTGTCACTTCTAATCTCTTAAATCCACATCAGTGCTAAAGCTTTAAATGTACTTATGCTGTTGCAGAATTAGGAAGTTACAAAGACAGACTCCTTCCTTACCCTCCCCTCCCTCTGTACAAACCACAGATCTGCTAACAATGTGATAGACATAAACACTTCTCCAGTCTCTATGAATACACTTATACAACTACAAAAATGAGACATTTATTTTAATGTGAACTACAGATTATAAAGGGGAAATCAGACAAGACAGCAAATAAAACTAAACTGGGTGGTTAGTATCAACATAGCATATAATGAACACTTTCAATCTTTGACTCCGTTTATTATCACTTTAAGTTACAGAAAGTAACTAGAGCTTGTTCCAGAACCCAAAATTTAAACATCTTGGTATTAACCTTCATGGCTTTGGATTTACATCTGCAAAGTATCACAGAACATTTTTTAAAGTTGATATGACATTAAATTCCCTCTCTTCAAATCCCTCCATTTCTTTGTTCATCAACAAAAGCTGGATTTTAAAGTGAAAACACAGCTGTTAAAGGAAAGGAAAAATACAGACATTAAATTATTGTTCTGAGCAATGGTCTTGTCAGTCTAATCCTCTAGTTATCCTGAAGTGCAGCACCAACAGCCAGGCTATTCATTTCCATAATGTAAAGTAGAGTTTGCCAAATACAGTCTTGCTTTTCCTTTAAAGCATTCCCTTCCTAAAGCATCTCCCTTCTGCCAGTAAAAGCTACTCTTTACACATTATAGCTTCATAAACCTCCCATCTATGAAAGCAATTCCCCTCGCAGGTTGGGCGTATCGCCTTTATTCCAGCATAGAAGGTAAAACAGATCAGACTCTTACCAGACACAGGGAACACAATTGGTTCAGCTCGATCTGGCCACGCTGGGTGTGAGCCGGTAGCTCGAGCGGTCCTTGGGCCTCACACGGCAGCCAGATAAGTGGCTCCCAGCGCGGGGCTGCCGGCATCCATCACGACGGGGCTGGAGCCGCGGCTGGGAGCTGCCCCAGCCGGGCTGGGTGCTCGGAGCAGGATGATGTCAGACACATCAACCGGGCGTCCTCTCATTGGCTTCTCTCACCTGGAATCATACCTTAACCCTAAACTGCCAGCCACAAATTGCAATGTGTCTCTCTAACCACTATGCATACACACTCAGGGTGTTTTACTGTTTCTGTCATTTTTATTCTCACTTGGAGAGCAGAAAAAGCTGCCTCTTTGGGGAGCAGGGGTGGCAGGTGTTTGCAGCTTAACCACTGAATATAGAAAAAAAAAAAAAAAAGTAAAAACTAATTTGCCTAAATTATTAAACAAGACCCCCAGGCAACTGCATTTTCATAATCTGTTTACTAAATGACAGTAATCATCAAAATATTGTACAGAAGAGGTGTTAAAGGAAAGGTTAATGCATGCAGCATCTGGAGAACTCTTTTTTGAAATGATTTTACATTGCCTTCTCTTAAGCTATGAGGTTTAATAAAGATACACACTAAAAAAAAAAAAAGTGTAAATTGAAAAACATTGCACCGTTACCATATTCATTACTGAGTCTTACTAACTATTTAAAACTAACAGCAAAAGTAAAGAGATGTGCAAACATAGATGTGCACTAACTCTTTGAATGTTAAGCAGCAACCTAGACATTCTGTAGTAAATGAGGCATGAAACACACTGCCAAATATATGATATCCTAAATATAGTGACACTAAGTATTTTACTGTTACTAGCAATATGATAAATCATGTGAACTTTAAAGTTACTCCAAATCACTGCTTAAAATACTGCTTTTTTTTTTCTCTCCACATAGATATATTTTGATCTAAGTGACAGAAAACACTGTTGCAAAATGCAACAATCTTCTCTAATGCTTGCTACCTGTATGCCATTTTTTCTATATCAACTTTTTTTTTTTTTCATCCAACAAAGCTAATTGCTTATTGAATGAATGAGAACCTGATTCAGTGTTTTCTTATAGTAAATTACATATCATATTAGTCTATTTATGGTATACTACTGATCATGTAAAAGAATGTTTTTTTTCTTCATTTTAAAATTCTTCTCAGTTTGCTCTCTGAAGGAAAATAAAGCAAACAAACAAACAAAACAAATCAGGAAAAACAAACAAACGAACAAGACCAATCAAACAAAAAAAATCCCAACAAACAAGAACAAGACAATCAGGAAAGCAAATTATAATTGGATGTGGTTTTAGCTTAATACAAAAGATGTGAAGCATAATATGTCTGTAATAAAATTGGTAAACAGATCTACCATTACCTTGTGGTCTTTCACCAGGTTATAGAGACTCAGAAGATTAAATTCTGGGTACTTAATAAAAAGAATTTCTGTGTGGGGAACTGGAGGCTAACCTATTAGTCAAAACATACTTTAGGGCAAGCTGAAAGCCTCTGTTCATTTATTTCTGCTCAGAAAACATGGGAGTTCAGATGAAATATAAATAAAAAAAAGATTCATTTCTATGTAAAGTGATATAAAACTGAATCACAGATCAGAAAAGATGAATTTGGACAATGGGAATGCCAGCTTTGCTTTTGTATGATTAATGATAAAGATAAGACACAGTAATTGCTATAAACATATCAGATATGAGTAAAATAATTATTGGTGAGATAAAATATGCTTAGATGTATCATATGTACAAGTTACATTTCCCTGAACATTTGGTGTTCTAAATAGTCCAATCCAAACAGGCACATTGTCAACAATACTTTATTACATGGGTTGATTAGGTCTGAAAAAATACATTGACTTTTCTATCTAGTTAATCTTACTATGATAAAGTTCTATACATTTTTTATTCTTTCACAAACTACACTTTATTCCGTAATAGAGTTTATCACTCACAGATGACTGGGAAGATTGTCTTAAATGGTGGAATGCCATATTCTCACAAAGTCTTCAGTGCCCATGAAATATGTTACATATCATGATAAAGTAGAGTTTAAATTGTCTGAACTAAGCAGCAACTTTAAAAACATACTCACACAAGAATATATAAGTATACTTATGTAATAGGAAAGCATCATAGAATTGATAGTATAAATGCTAGTTTAGAATTTTAGTTCCTAGTAGACAGGCTTTTTGAAATATATTCTTTAGAAAAAAGTCTTTCTTCTGCAGTAAGAATATTAGAATTTTGTTGAAACTGGATGGCATGAATATTAGTGATAAATTACCACTTTATACCGACTCTGTGTTTTAAGAACAAAAATTGTCTATCTGGTGTTTTAAAAGCATCAATGACTATTGAGATCAAGGCTGAATAAGGCAACAGCTGTAGAGACCATAGCAGTTCCATGGTCTTAAACAAATCACACTATTCACATTTCAACTTGCTGTAAGACAGACACTGGTTATTACCAGTTTAAAATCATTATTATTGATATTAAAAACAATAAAAATACTATATGATTTAATTAATATATTTTATATATGCAGTAGTAATACACTACTTCAATAAATAGAAAAAAAAAAACAAAGCAAACAAAATTAAAAAGAAAAATAGTAAAGTAATTGCATTAAATGAAAAAAAAACCCTATTTAAATAAAATACACATATATAACAGGTTACAAGAGCTCAAAAAAGGGATACTGTATAAATGTGTTAAATCTGGAAATACACAATCTATATGCTCTTATCACTATACCTGCTTATCTGAATAGACTAACTTGTTAAACTTGTTATCTCTTATACTTGGCCCAGATAATGGATGTAATGTCACTGGCAATATCTTTGGCATCTTAATTTCAAATATAAATTACATGAAAAAAAAAAAAAAAAAAAAAAAGGAAGAACAAAAGAATGCAGGAAAAGTGACCAATGATTTTCAGTAACAAACTGTATCATTTCTTTCTGTAACATAAGATATAAATAATACTGAAGAATCTAATAGGAGAGGATAGTGTAGTTCTCAAGGAAAATGAATCTGTGGTTTATTAATATATATTTCCCATGAGTTAAAATCACTGCAGCATTTAATTGCTTGACAATTATTTCTGTCAGATCAATTTAATGGTTAAACCAATTATTTGTATTGCAAAAAGTAGCTCTGTACCAGACACTAATTTCAAAACACAAGAAGTTCTTCAGTCTTGTTTACCATATTCATTATTAATTTTGGAAGGTCTAGGATTATGGATTTTGGAGAAAGATAGAACTCACTCAGGTTATAAGAGGTTTCAGAGATTGAATGTGCAAGCTCAAAGCTGTGCCTCTCAGAATTCAGTTTTAGAACCAAGGGACAAACCAAGTCAAGATGATAAATATTATAAACATTTTCTTTTGCATTCTGGCAACATGCATCACCTGCTCTTAGTATGCTTTTATCCACAAGATGGCAGCTCTGTTTGGATTGTCACAGCCTCTTGCAATATTCACTTGAAAGTCATAACAGTTACATTTTTTTTTAAGTTATAATAGATATGCTTTTCTATCTCATGAAGAATTAAAAACCAATAAATCCCAACCGTACTCAAAACATTGTTAATCAACTACAGTATTGAGGCCAAATTTTGCTGACATGTTGACAGATCAAATGAAAAGTTTTAAACTACATAAGAATTCTTTTTAGGGTTTTAAATGAAACCTTCACTCATATGTACATGTTTTCAATTACTGCAATTTCTAAGCCTTTCAACCCAGCATGACCTTTAACAAGTTTAATTTCAAGAATATAAAATATTCTACTGATGGTAAAGGAAATGCTTATATGCCTAAAAGTCAAAATAGGTTTCCTCTAGAGGAGTTGCCTTTGACACTTAAATCCAGTAAATTAATATGAAATTGTGATACAATAATTCATAATTTAACATGGAAATAATTTGTCTATGGGATGGCCATTTAAAGGGAATCACAGCACTGGATTGCTCTCTGTGTGCTGTCTCTGATCCCTTTTTGATCCCTTAGAGAGAGGTAAGCAACTCTGAGTTACCTAAAATTTACCATGTTCAAGACCCTTTACACACACCATTATAAATCAGTGGTCAGGAGCTTGCAAACTGTAGTAAATACAAGATAGATTGATGTGATTTAACTCTTCCAGCAAAAAAAGATAAACTGTTTCTTAAATAGTGAAGGGCAGGTGTGCATATGTGAGTGGCTGTCATGGACCAGCTAATGGGAAGTAACTTGTTAACGTGTTAGCAAGGCAGTGATTTATGGCAGAGCAGTGCATACCTGCTCTTACAGCATTTTACATTAATCCTGGGATGTGAAGTTCCATAAGATCAGAGATTGCCTGGGATACTAGGTCACATCAGTCATGGCAAATCTGGGATGCTCAGTGGAAGAGAAGCAGATGAGAAGCATCTATAGGAAAAGGAGATGTGGTAGAAGGATAAAGGTAATCTGAGGTAATTCAGACAGCAGTGAAGATAGGGCTGCCCAATGCATGACATGAGCCTGAACTTAAGTTGATTATCTCAGAGCAGATGATTCACTGCAGTGAATCACTGTAGTGATTTGTTCATGTAATCACACTATAGCAACACTCCACCGGTCTTGAGAATTTTTATAACAGAACTGATGGTCTTTCATTGGAAAATTATAAAATATATAAATTTCATGAAAGCTTATTTCCATTTATAAGCTAAGCTTTGAAAAAGATATTTGGAGAAAATATTTTCAAGGTTTTTTTGCAGGAGGCAGAGTTGGATACAGTTTGTATGAATGGACTACTATGTTCTGGTCTACTCTGTGAGGGTCGACTATAAAAAGTTTTTTTTTAATAGACAATTTTTAATGGATTAAAATGACACAACAAAGGCAGATGCACTGAAAATTTGTAACATTCTCAGTAAAACAAAACAAAACAAAGAGAAAACATATAAATCTCAAATTTTTACAATATTAAGAATTTTCAAGTAAAGTTTAAGTTCAATATGAACTTTCAAAAAAAAAAAAAAATCCATGCCGCTGAAGAGGTTAACTCCTTTTGTCACAAGTGACTTCTGCTCTAAATTACTCATACATGATACTTATGTTTTTTACTATCCTAATTCAGAGATTCCTGAGTTATGCACTGAAGACTTTTCACAGGAACGGGTGAAACCATGAAGATGTACTCTGTTGGGCCCCAGACACATGTAAAATAGTAAGTGGAATGCCTTCCCTATACGCATGGTTAAAAGCAATATTGAATGTCTGTTCAAAATAGAGCAGTTACAAACCGGGATGAAAACTGTCAGCTGACTATATTTCATTTGAACATGAGGCAATTGTTTGGAAGGATTCAAAAGAGAATGAGAACAACAGAAATATAGAAATATTTTCTATTTTTCTGAATACTACATTACTGCAGTGCTTCAGCTAAAACACTCTACTCACAAGCATCTTCACTTTGAAGCCATATATAAATTTTCCATAACTGAAAACTTCAGAGAAGCATTGTATGATTTCTGATTCTGTTGCTGGATGATATTCATGCCATCATGTGGTGAACAAAAGCTCTGGAGAACTTTCATTATTTTTCATTCAGGGAAAAATTCTAAGGCAAATGTTGTAAGAGTATAATCACAAAAAGTTTCTGAATAAAATAGGGAACTTTTTTTTCTTTTTGTATGTTTGTAAATCATCCTTTCTGCATCCAGCTTCCATAATTACTTCAGGAATTCTTTGTTAGTCAACGATGTCTTGAGTAACAAATAACTTCTCTACTGATTCCTATGTAGGTCTTCTAAAATGTAGAAGATAAAATGTAATTTGGTGACTAGAAGCATATGAGAGATCTCATAATCACTTCACACACAGAAGTCAGGATTTATTCTAAACAACAATAACAAATAGGAATTTTTGAGCTTTTTGTTTAATTTTCTATTTTGATAGCAGTATCTCTGTATCTAAGAGTATCTGTATATAAATTTTAGTCCAAGCAGAAAGATTGAAAGTACTGATGGAAGCCATGCCTGCCATGCTATTTTTTGGCCAAATTTAGGATCACAGATGTGAAAGAATAAATGAGACTTCTTGAAAATGAGTTTTGAATACTAAATGTATGTTTGTGCACCTTAATCTGTAAGATGGTTGACCATGCTGGAAAAGCATTTTCAGACACTATAGGAGTTCTATTAATTTTACAGCACAGTAGGCAAAAGGGAGTTTTTTGCAGGCCTGTGTTTGAAATACTGGTCTTTGAGAATGCCTTGCATGATTACTACAAGATATGATACACACACCTTTTCTTTAACTCAAGATTTCCACCATTGTGTGGGCAAGAATAAAGTTTACAGGGGATGTTAAAAGTATCCAATATTGGTGTGAACTTGTGAGGGACATACAATAAATATAATACATTACATACAAGTGGCCACACATCTGTACAATTCTTTTTCATTCATTCAGATATCAAAGTTGTTCCCAAGTGTCATCCTAATGAGAGGTCTTTTTTAGCAGTTCAGTTGAAGTTTTATCAAAGAGGAAATTATTCTGAATAAATATGCCAGTTTGATGTTTTATCAAAGATTTTTTGAGCCAGCATAAAATAAAGAGATTTTTTCTTCAACTAGCATGACAGTGTATGAAAACATGTCACATTAAAAAGGTAAAGGTTATTGATGAAGATGCAGATCTGTGTTGACTAACCAAACAACCTTTCTGATGTGTTAATGATAAGGTAAATTTGAATTGACAAATATGAATATTTTATTTATACACATCAGACAACTTTATTATGTTTTACCAATTTATCTAGAAATGTTACTTCAAAAATTAAGTATAGCAATATTTAACACAATCATGGCATTTTTAAAACAGAGCACACTAATACTACAGAAGTACTCAAAAACAGACCAAAATAATGGAAAAAAAATCTGATGTTGACAAGGTAGAAATTTTCAGGTTTTTTTTTTTAATACTTTCAGAGTTAAAAACAAGCACAAGACCTTGAGAAGGATAAGCTACTCAGTGAATAAGTTGTACTACTAGATTTAAAAATGACAATGAGTTACTGTTATATTCATATTACTAAAGCTATATGATCTGATACGTATATTAAGTCATCAAATAGTTAGAAAAAGATAATAGTTAAAAGAAAACAATAATAATAAAAAAATTAATGTATACATTCCATATCATTGAATCAATTTATTTCCAGAGGATAAAATTTTCTGACAGTGCAGATAGCATTTGAATGGCATAACATTAAGATAAAGTTTGTTTATACTTTTAAAGGGTTAGCTTCTTAAGAATTAATATTCAGTAAGGCACATATACACTGTTATAGACTGAAATTATCAGGGGTGCTCTGAAAATAATGCCTCGTGTTTTATTGTGTTGTCCCACAACATCAGAGATAGACATTAGTCATATGACATCATAGAAGCTGGACCTTGGACCTTCCTGTCAATATTCTGGAAAAGTTTGTTGCCGTGTGACTGGTGGCAGCAGAGGGGCAGTCTGACAAAATGGAAGTCTGGCACAGAAGTACATAGGAAACAAAGGTGTGTAATTGAATCCCTCCATATGGAAAAAATGACACCCACTGCCATTCATCAATACTTGCTGAACATTTATGGAGATCAAACAGTGGATGTGAGCACAGTGATGCAGTGGGTGGTGTGTTTCAGCAGTGGCAACAGCGATAAAAAAAAAACAAGCTACCTTCCATATAGTCATGAAGATATTTATGAGCATGGCTAGCTAAGTATAGTTCACTGCTGACAAAAAATGCATAGTTAACAGTGACTATGTTGAAAAATAGCATTTTGTAGATGAGAATTTGGTCTATTGAAGAATGTTATTATGCTCTTTGTATCAGTTATAGCTTCCATGGAAATAAATAGGAGGCATTATTTTTGGAGCAACCTATGTGTATCCAGTATATAACACTATTACTTTAGTAAGCATAGTCTATTAAAATGATAATGCCTTAGGTTTCTGAACAGCTCTTGTAATTAAAGCTAGTCAAACCATTCTTCAAATGATAAAGAATCTTTTGATTTGTGGTGAATTTTCAATTAGTCTACTAGATTAAATCTTTCTTTGCTTAAATCTGTCTCAATGATTTTAAATGACATTGTCTTGCTACATATGGGACTCAGTTGTATGTTAACATGCACAAGCTTAAGTTTCTAGGTGTCTTAAATGTCTAGTGAACTAGACAATCAAAGTAAAGACAATCAGTGCAATCACTGAAGCCTAGAAATAAGCTCAGTTAAGGTATCTATGGAAAATTATTGTTGTTAAATAGAGTTGTTTAGTATTATTTGAGATCATCAACAGTATCTGAACATCTACCAGTCAATGTAGTTTATTCTTTCCTAGGAACATGAGGTAGGCACAGTACTTACATGAGATATACAGCCCCCTTTTCCAAGGTCTTCAGGCCAGACATTTTACCCTAAGCTTCACAGATAATGCTACTTTCTCTGTTCAGACAATTGAATCAGTCCTTCAGTGATTCATCAGACCAGTTGGAAAAACCCAGCTGTTTAAACATAGGTGCTTATGTTTGATTGCTTGCTATTTAAAATCTGTCAACACAGCCCCACACAGGGCTGAGGTCCCTACTAATCATACAACTTATCTACAGTCCTCTGCAAATGTCTCTGATACCCTACACCATCATACAAAGTGTCACTGGGTGTTCTTAGAATTGATTTTATTTTTTTACTGTGGTGAAATAACACCTTTATATTACTCAGTATTAAGCTTTTTTCTTGTTAAAATAAGCACTTACCTCCTCTAGTCCATTCTTACTCTCTGAGCAGAAATCTTGTTACCTCCTCAATATACACCTCAATATATGTATTTCACTCATCATCTACTCCAAATGTGGCATGAAGCGATGTAATTATGCGATGAATCTTGACTAAGTATGTGAGCCTAAAACTTATTTCTAGGGACAACAGACTTTTTTTCTCATGTTCTAAAAATATGAAACTCAAATACAGGCCATTTACTGTACACTCTTGTAATGTCAGGTAGACCAGCTCTTAGCAAACAATGAGACTGTCAACTCTGGACTGTGAGAGAACTTGCAATAGGAAAGTATACTTCAGCACTGTTTTTTAAACTCCTTGTAAATACAATATTATTTGTTAACTCAATAGACTGAATAATTTCCTTTTGAAGACTAGCAGAGGGAATGAAATCAATAGCATATTTTTTTAGTATTTCTTATGTCTGTCACTTTATACGCTACTATCCTAACTGACAAGTCATTTTAAAAAATGCTTTGTAAAGAGTATGTTTTACTTTTTTCCATTTGTGATATATCCTTGAAGACTGGACTATAAACTAAATAATCCCAATTGTTGTAATTCTGGAGAATGTCAGTGTAAATTGCATGTAGATTCTGAACATGAAGATCAGGAAGGATGGTAATCAATAAGAAGTTGGTATAGTACCTTAAATGCACCTAAGGAAAAAAAACAAGACAAACCAACCAAACAAAAAACAACGCATATGGTCATTTTCATCAGCAGGACTGAGAGAGTATGAGGGCTTTCTAAGCTAGAACTCCTACTTAATGTGTTCATTTTTCAACTGTGAGTGAGGCTGAGATTATGATTTTTTTTTTTTTTTCATTTACTGAAAAAGTTATAGGGACAGGTGGAGAAGAATGTTCGCTTTGCATGAAACTAAAAATCAATGCTTTCAGAACAGAAGTCTGTGAGAAATTCCAAAGCAGTAATATAGGAGTTGCACCTAATGTTACACCTTTGCCATAAGTATTTCTCCCGCATTGCTTATTTCTGAAGACCACATAAAGAGTTTATTTTTGTACTTTAATATCTATTGGTATAATGTCAGATTAAACTTATAATGTTTTAACTTCTAATCTGGCTCTATGATACTAAGCACTGTTCTTATTATGCACATTAATAATTAATTAAATCACTATTTTAATCTTATTTATTTATTTATTTTTCTCTTCTAATTAGTTTTGTGAAAGAACTTTTTTTCTGCTTTTTAGTTTAACTCATATCTTAGACTTAAAAAATATTATCTACAGTCCCATACTTCTTGTTACGTCAATGATTTTTCTACTCTTCAGGAAAATGATATTTTACTTTGGTTTTTTACACCATAGGGACCCTGAACTTTGTACCTATGTTATTAACATAACTGTGAAGAAGCTTAAAATGCTCTGAGCACTAACCACTGTATTTTCACAGACTGTTGTAGATATGTATTTTATAGGCTATTCCCCCACAAGATAAAAATAAGACTTAAACTATTGCATTTGTCTTGTTATCTTGCTTTAATCTGAATAAAAGCTCAAATGGATTCTAAAGTATACCTTATGATAAAAATTTTGTCTTCGGTTAATAATAAATAGTTACATTGTTTAATTTTTTGCCTTAAGTTGCAAAATTAAATAAATATCGATTTTCTGTTTCCTTGAAATTAATGAACTGCATACTCCATTTCATCAGCTTTGGATGAAATTAATAATGTTTGTATCCCGTCTTATCTCTTCTCTTCTGAAATTAATAATCTGTGTGACCTGTGTTAACTTTCTTTAATTTAAGACAATAATCTTCACATCTCTGTGCTTCCTGTGTCCTGAACTCGTAAACCCTGAAGACTCAGTTCCTTTAATAAAATTAACAGTTTCCATTTTTTATTAAAATATGATCATTCTTTATTATAATTTCCTAGCCTGTGTTCTTTGGTTTCAGTTAAGGTTTAAAACAGAAGCAGAGTAAGAAAAAATTTCTTTTAAAATATTTACTTTCTAGTGCATCAGATTTTTTTTTTCTCCTGGTTGTCCTTTTCTCATCTCATAATTCTTTATTATTTAAAATCATTTTATTTAGATTTTTGCCTTTTATTCCTTCCAATAAGCTGTACTCTGAGTATCTCCCTTCCTCTGACACGCTACTCTGTGCAGAAATTCGAAGGCTATAACTCATCCGTGTTGCAATAGGAAAAAAGTTTATGAATCATCTAATACTAACTGAAGTCTTTAAATAGACTTTTACATTATCAATGTGCTACGGACAAGATTTCTCGTTATAGATTTCCCCTAGTTTACTCATATGCAACTGTCAGATATATACAGTCCGGTAGAATGTGCCTGGAGAAAAATAAATAAACAAACAAACAAACTAGCTGGCTTGCATGCACTTTCAAAGTTTATTTAAACTTTGCTTTGTTTATTTATTTAAACTTTGCTTTGGTTATTTATTTAAACTTGCTTGCAACACTGATGCATTGTTATTATTATGCATTCATTTAGCATACAATTATTAGCAGAATATATTTTGCACTTGGAATAAAATGGGCTTGGTGTAAACACTGAAAACTGCTGGTAAATTCTATGTCTCTATTGAATGACATGGTGGAAATGTTTGATTAATTCATATTTCAGACTCTTGAGAAGCCATTTGGATCTTTTGGCCAAATTCTAGTGCCTAGTTCTCTCTGCCAGTCATTTGGTTGGGTGTCATGTGATTCATAAGATATCCTTCACAAATAAGTAGGAAATGACATCTCTGGCATGACAAAAATATAAACTGTAACTAAGACTTGCATTTTTGAAATGATATTTTTTCATAAGATCAGTATTAGACTGCATTTTCTAAGTGATTCCTGACTAGAATTGAACCATAAATTCTACATAATCAACAGAGGTATTGGGAAAAATAAGTGAGAAAGAAGCCCAATCAAATGAAGCGCCTAAATCTATTAAATGAGCAAAAAAATTTCCGGTTGTTTTATTGAGCCTTGCTTCAAGATGATAAGGAACACATAATCAGTAACAGACTACCAGATATTATCTTTAAGTTACTTGAAGCCAGATGCACATCATATTTAACCTGCTGCAGCTCTCTTTATTTAAATACATTTCTGTCTTCGTAAAGAATGATTATGTTAAATGAGTCTATCTCAAATTTTATTTCATAGCCTTCACTGTTTACCGAAATGTCTCTTACAAGTGTACATTCCTGTTGGTTATTTTGAGGTTATTTGTAAAAAATATATAAGATGAATAAAATGTTTTAGAATTGGTGATCATTAAAGATATTGTAATTAAATTTCCTTGTTCGTTAATTTTTTTTTTAAATAAAGTAATTTAATCAGGGAGATTAATAACTGTTTTTAATTACAACACCTATCTATTCCGAATAATTTAACTACTGAGTAGTTTGACTGCAGTGTGTTCCAATGGGTCATTCATATTGCCTATGAACCCTTATTCTCTTGAGTAGGTATTTCAAACCTTCACCCTCATTCCCTTTTTGCATGTATTATTCAATACGTTGAAGCACTAGTTAGAAGAGACACTCATAATATACTCGTGATTGTCATTCCAAAGCATAAAAATAAAGGATTCCCACATGGTATTTCCCTCCTTTGTGCTATGAAAAACTATTCTGGACTTGGAACTGTCCACAGTGTGATACCCAAAGGAATGTTCATCAAGACTATATGTGTTTGAGTATTATATTCTCTGGGAATACCTACTTTCTGTGGCTGTTGATTTTTTTTTTTTTTTTTTTTTTCTGCCTTCAGGAGCTTCACAACCAAAAACCAGGAAAGCAGCAATACAATATCAGGACTGGATGCCCTACTGCTTAAAGAGAATGAACATTTACTGAGATGAGGACATGAGGAAAGATATTGCTGCTAAGCTAGAGTCTCTCGGTAAAGAGATGAAAATATTGTCACTTTTTGAATAAGTCAATTGAACTATGTAATTGTTTGGAGACATTTCTGGTGGTTTTCTTTTGTTTGTTTATTTGTTTCTGTTTTTTGGTTCTTTGAGCCAAAGTTCAGCCTCTGCTTTCTCACTCAGAATGAAAACATTTTGCCTGTTTGGAAAACAGAAAAAAACAGAAACAGAGCATCAGTTCATACTTTGTGTCTGCCAGACGGACAGCACTGAGAGGGGCAGCTGATGAGAATGGACATTCATCTTCCATTGTAAAACCTGATTTGATATTTAGCTAGAGGATATAAGTATTAGTTACTTCAATCCCTCCTTGGCTTGAAAAGCCTGTGTGAGAAAGGCAAATGTTGAAAATTTATATCAAACCTTCTTTAAGCACAAGAAAAACTCAAGAAAATGAATTTTCTAATAAGAGAGGTCATTTTTATCTGCCCAGATTAAAAAAAAAAAAAAAAGAAATAAAAAAAACTCCACCAGCATTTTTTATTTTAGAAGATAAAGAGAAAAATTATAGCTCTATAAATGACTAAAAGAAACTGCCAAGAAATAATTAATAATGTTTGTAGCAACTGTCATATGTACATTTGATGCCCTTAAATTAATCAACGTTTACATTGCCTACATTGTTTTCCACAGAGCTCTGTTCTATTCTATTTGACCTTAATTAGTATAATTGATAGTAGTCTTAGAGCTGCATACCATTTTAATCATGTAGTTACAGCTTTCACGACAGAAAAAAAAAAAAAGAAATAGCAGCCAGGAATTATCTATTAATAGTGAGAGAACAGAAATGAAAAAAAGACACTTCTCTTCTAGGATTTCAGGACTTTTGCAGTGTTAGTAATGAATGACTAATGTATTTAAGAGGAGAATGCTGATCTCCAAGGATGCACTGAAGGGCAGCAGGAAGTAGGATCAATGTGAGTTAGAAATTTTATATCATTAGGAAATCATATGGCTACAAGACTGTACAGATAGACTAGAAAGAATGTCTAGGTTTGGGAACAGAAACCATGTGTATGCATGTTCGAATGTGTGTTACGGATTCAAAACCTGATGTACATAGTCTACCTCAACTTCTACAAGGCCATTTTAAATGGTCCCACGCTACAGTTTTATCTCTAAATTGAAGAGAGATGGATTTGAAGAGTGGACAGTTCAGTGGATAAGGAATTGGTTGGATGATTGCAGCCAGGGGATTGTGTTCAGTGGCTCTGTGTCAAGGTGGAGGGTGGTCATGAATGATGTTCCTCAAGACATCTTGGGATTTGTGCTCTTTAGCATCTTTATCAGTGGCATATTGTCCAGGTTTTATCTGTAGTTCATATCATAACATCATGCAATAGGCACTGATGAGTGCAGAGAGAGTGCACTGTGTAGTGATGATTCCTGTTTAGTAGTCTTACATGAGTTCTGACTCTCCAAGAGGAAGATACATTGGAATGTACTGCATTTCCCAGGAGCCTCCATATCATTTCCAGTTCCAGGGGACAAGCTCTCTTGTCTTTTCCAGGAGGGGAGCCGTGGAGGGCCTACTGATAAAGACTCAGACTGACTCTTTCTCTCATGCAGTTCTATTTTTGGTTCATTTTGATTTATTACTCACAATTATTCTGTTATATCACATTTCTTTTAATAAATTAGTTTCTCCTATCTCAGCTCACTTTTCCCCTCTTCCTTCCCCCCTTCCTTCCTCCTGAGGGGAGGGAGGGGTATTGTGCTATTGTAAGAGGTCATTCTTTTACGCCATTGCCTCGAAGCTTGCTGAGGGACACAGATGAACAAGTTCAAGCAAGTCCTGACCAGGAAAATCCTTTGTCTGAAGGGACAACAGATGGACAAGGCTAGGGGCAATGAGAGAGAGATAAGTGGCAGCTAAATGGCCAGGAAACAGTCTTTTGTGTGGACTTATCTCAAGGGAGACAGCCATCTCAGGGGGTGCTCACATGATGCTTACCCAAGCGCCCAGAAATGTCATGTAGGCAGGAAAGAAGGAGAATAAAAGAGGGTCCAACAACCATGAAGGCAGGTTTCTGACAACAGATTCCTCATGACCTGCCTGTCCCTCCTGGACTTGCTCTGTTCTCTACCTGCTTGTTGCCTAAGGATGGCTCCTCTGCTGCTAGTCTTTCCCCCAAGGAGGTGTCTGCCATCAGATCTCTCACTACGAAAGTCCTGCATGCTGACGGACTCTCCAGGCTCTGCTACCGGAGACCTGCTGCTTCCGCCTGGACTTCTTCCTGGACCTACTCAGTACCTGCACCTTCTCGCTGCCCAAGACCGGCCACGCTGCTGCTGCTCTTCCCCTGTGCTTTTGCCCCAGACTGTGGGAATATCGTGCAATGGGACTACTGCCAGATCCTGGTGGTGACTATCCCTGCTTTACACAACTCTTGCTCCTTCCTATCTTTTCTATTGCTCACCTTCCCTTCCCCATCACCCCAATCCGTAATAGTGTCTGTCCTCCCTTTCCCCATCTCCCTAATTAAGATTTGTAATAGACTGGTCAGACCAACATCTGGACCATTGTTTCTTAATCTCACGCTGGGTGTACATATTTCAAAGAACCTCCTCTCCCTCCTATAAATTGGAGCGGGACAGTGACTAACTCTTCAAACTCTGACACATATATAATGGCATCAAGTGCACACTTAGCAAGTGTGTTGATGACACTAAGCTGAGTGGTGCAGTTGATACAACAGAATGAAGGGATGCCATCCAACCAAGACAAGGTTGAAAAATTGACCAAATAAGGCTGGGACAGTCCCAAATATGAGTACAAACTGGGAGAAGAACTCATTAAAACTGCCATGTATTAGATGACTCAGAGGCTGTGGTAGATGAAAAGCTTGACATGAGCCTGAAGTATGCATTCGCAGACTGGAAGAACAACACTCAGAGGGTGGTAAGGCACTGGAACAAGTTGTTCAGAGAAGCTGTGTATGCTCCTTCCCTGGAGGGTCAGATTGGATGGGGCCCTGGGCTGCCTGATTTAGTGGCTGGCAACCCTGCTCATGGCAGGGGTTGGAACTAGGTGAACTTTAGGTCCCTTCCAAACCAAGATATTCTATGATTTTTTGATTTTGTGATTCTGTGATTCTATGACACAGTGTGCTTTGAAGTTTCATTGAAAAGTATGCTGGGCTACCATTGGCCGTGTATTTACAGTGAGAATAGCAGAGCAATCAGAACCCATTTGGAAATATAAATTTTTATTAGAATGGGTTTGAAACAAGCCAAGGTACAATGTAAAAAGAATAAACAAGAGTTTCTAAACTGTGAGAGAATCACACTAAATGGGTAAATTTGTTTATTATCTTTACCTAGTAATTCCTTTCCTGAAGCATTTTCCTATATTTGTTAATGACACTCTCAGAGTATATGTGTTTGAGAGGCTTTACAAGAAAATAAATCTTTTTCTACCAAAGGCTTTTGTCCCTTTCTCACAGATTTTTTTTTTTTAAGCACAACAAAACCACACACAACAAAACAAAGCAAAACAAAACAAGAAGCATGTCAAACTAACTGCCAATTATGTTCAAATCTCTATTCTTCTAAGTTCCTCCGAGGCACAGCAGTTTGGAACATTGTAAGGTGAATTCATTCATAAATACTAAGTAGTGTGTATTTTCCATCTTGCAATTCTTTTTTCTTGTTTAAAATCAAAATGAAAAAAAAAAAAAAAAGAAGAGTTAATTGGCTTAGAAATCTGACAGCATAACTGAAATAACTTTGGGATACAAATAAATTTTTATCTATACAAGTGTTCAGTGATGAACTTTGTTTACTTTGGGAAGACCAGCTTGGTCAAGCAAATGAATCATGTAGTGTAGTTCTTAAAATTGTAATATATTGGTTTTGAAGACCACACCAAAATAACTTATTTGAAGTACTATGTGTTATTCATACTGTCTGTATAGACATACAAGCACTACCACAAATGTCACTGCATGCATGAGAACTGTCAGGTTGTAAAACAATTTTGTTTTCATTTTTTTCACTTGATTTGAAGAATGAGTGTTGGCCTTTTGAATCTATGTATGTTCATACGTATGGATAGATGCATGCACATAGGTATTTATATATGTATCTACCTTTCATTTGTGTTTCTTCATTCCTATATCCTGTATCCCTGTATTCATGCACAAAGCAATTGTATTCAACAATAAAAATTCTAAGTTTTTTTCTGGCAATGTTCACCTGAAATTTATTTATGCAATGAATAGTCACTAAATCTGTTGCTGATCCGGTTAACTGTATATTGTAGCTACATGATACAGCCAGTCCTATTTTTAAGTAAATCAGTGGAGAAAGAACATGATTTTTTTTCTGTCATTATGACATATTTTAATTTTCTATATGGAAAAAACAAACAAACAAACAAAAAATCAACCATACAGAGGACTTAATATAGTAATTTCAGAAAAAGTCAGGAAAATGGCAAGATCAGTTTACACACATCCTTAAAAACTAGATTTAGTAATCAATCCCAAAATAGAGCTATATGTCTGAGTATGTGTGGAGTGAAATCATCAGAAGTAAAATTCTATTCAGAAAATGTAAATGACAGCTTCTTAGAAATGTTACTGATTTTTCTGACAAACAGAAAAGTTATTTTGCAGTATTTTACTGAGGAAAGGATGAAAAACGACACTTTTTTCAAGGAAGAGAAGCTGTTTACCTTTTCAAAAGTTAAAATTCAAGCAATATTAATTAATAAAGATAGCACATTTGATGACCTTTGGATTACATGCTGATGACTTTGAACTTCCAGTGGTGTAATGATTTACAAAATGTGATCCATGATACATACTGCAGCGCAAAAAAAAAATTTGTATTGAAATGATGTACTGATGTATTTATTTTTGAGTCCAGTCTTAGAATGAATTTTGGCATTTTCCTCTACAGATAACAAATCCTACTTACCTTGAAGCACTGGCAAAAACCATTAAGCTGTATTTTCTATAGACCACTGTTTAATATGTTTAATGTTATTAAATGTTTATTTAATGTTTAAAAACTCTATCTACACTTCAGTGCTGTTATTGTAAGAAATAGAAACAAATAACAAAGATTTACAAACAGTTTTGTAAAAATCAATTTTAGGGAAAATTACAGTAGTTACATGATTTAACATTACAAACTGAAAATAAACAGCAATTAGAATCATCAATGAAACTGAAGTTAAGATGAAAAAGAGGCAAAACAGAAGGTAGAACTACCTTAGTTTTGTCCATGTTTCCACAGTCTCAATTTCTTGCTTAGTTTCACTAGTCAACATTAAAAATTAAGGTTACTAAGCAAGCCTACTACATATTGCATTTGTTTTCAGCGTAATAAATAAACTGTCCACCTAAAAATACCCAGTAGAAATTTATGCAATCTAGAATATATATTTTTTCTCAAGTAGACTAACCAATCTATTGTACATCAGATCAAAATCTGTTAGCAGTTATTCATTTAAACAACATGAGTGAAAGTGGATTTTTATTTCAGTTATTCTATATAGGTTGTGTCCCACATAAGAAAACAAATGGCAAAGACAAAAGAAAGAAGGCAAAAAAAAAAAAAAAAAAAAAAAAAAAAGCATAAAACTTTTAAACTTCAGGTTATTCTGGTGAATAAACTTCAAACTTATGTGGTCAAAAATCAATGTGGTATCCACTTATTAATTTTTTTGTTGGTTATACTTACATAGTGTGAAATAGAACTCCAGATAAAATAATTTCTTATGTTTATCAATTGTTTTTATTACAAATTACTACACAGCATTTTCAGATTTTTTAAGCTTACATATTCTCAAATGCATTACTCAATTTTAATTATGAGAATCAACACTCTTATTTAGACTATTATACTTGGAAATATTGAGGTACCCATGGGATCATTACAAATCAGGAACATACTGTATAATCAGTTCAATATATGTCTGGGTTGTGTGGAAGTAAACTGACCTTTCTAATTTTTAATCAACTAAACTTTGCTTCTCACAAAAAAAAAAAAAAAAAAAAAAAGTTTCATATTTTTATTTACTATTCCATATGTATTGAAAAATGAATGTCAGACATAGGTAGGACTGGTTTACTGAGGAACATTACACAGTTCTTGACTTGCAGGGCTTCTAGACCAAAGATGAATTTATCATTTATTTTTGTGTGTGCTTGAGGGATGAATATAAAGCTGGAAATTGAATTAAGAAGGACAAAAGAAAAAATTGACCTTTTTTCATACTATCTGTATTTAGCATGAGGGGCCAATTTCATTTACGTAAGACGACTACTTAGAAAATGCCAAGAAAGCTTGAAATCCTGATGCCAGTAGTCCTCTTTACCACCAGCAATGTTGGATAGAAGGGAATAATTTCTCTCTAGCTGTGGCAAGCAGCTGTGTTTCACTGTAAAATCTTATGGGTGGTGAAAGTCAATCTTGATCCCTTGATCACAGAATAGTATAGTGTTTCATGGCTGTGTGGCTCTGTGCCATTAGACGTTAAATGTGAACTATATAAAAACGGATAGTAATACAGCATATTTTTATTATTATTATTATTCAATATCATCTATTCTATATAATCTCAGAGATACTCTTCTCCGAGTTCATCCAAGTCTCAGAGTGTCATTACAAACAGTAAGCAAAACTATGATTCAACTCTGTATGACTAGTATTTTTGTCAAAGCCATCTAAACATTTTACCTGTCAATGAATATAGATTTTGAAAAGAATGAGAAGACATTTACCCATGTAGATTTTCATTGGAAAGGGGAAAAAATGAAACTATAATTTACTATTTTTTGCTGATCAAATGAATTAGATGCATATTTTAGAAATATACACAGATACTCTTTTGAAATGGAGTGTAGTGAACCAGGAGAAATACTTCTGAGAAAGTGGAGGGCCTATTTGAGGCATGCATTAGTATCAGATGAATCAAGCTGCATAAGAACCTGCTTCATTTCATTTTATGGCATTCTATGCAGCTAGTTGAGATGCAGACATCCAGACAGGTGAGCTGAAACTCTCAGTGGGGATACATCTCTGCAGGGAAGATTCAGAACATGTTACAGTTACTGCTGTTTCTGACAGGTGTTGCAGGAACTGTTCATTATACAGAATGTCAAGAGCTACAGAGGCAAATACATTATCTTTCTTACACTATCCATAGGCAGAGTCCAGTACTGTTTGAACTTAAATTTAACAGATGGAAATAGCTAACTTCAATTAGATTAACTTTTTATTGTGATTTGGATAACTTTGTCAAGTTTGTCCAGCTGTATAAAATTTGTCTCTGTGTAGGACGTAGCATATAGCATGAGTTTCCTCATGGATAGTTATGCTGTTTTATTCTTGACTGCTTCAGATATTGAATTGTGAAGTGAGTCATGCAACAAAATCTCCTTACAATACAAATGTTTGTAAAGTTATCTGTAAAACTCGCTAAATGACTATACTTAAGCCTTGTGGTAAATAATGGTAGTACTTAGGAACTTAGGAAAATGATATGAGTGTCCAGCCTTTTAACTTGTCTGGGCTGCGCTGAGTGAAGAAAAATTGTCATGGGCTGCATGCACATAGATCACTCCAAAAGTAATACCTTCTATTTATTTCCATGGAAATGAAAACAGATATGAAGAGCTGTTTTGATATACTGTTTGATATAGTAAATTATTTGTTACAAAATACTATTTTTCAATATAGCCACCACAAGTAGCTATGCATTTTTTTCCAGTGATCAACAAGAGCTGGCATGTCATGGCTGTAAAAATCTGTAAAAATCTGTACCAGCAGAACTGACACACTGGCTGTTGCCACTGCTGAAACACACCACCCACCACCTCACTGTGCTCACATCCACTTTTTGGTCTCCATAAATGTTTGGTAAGTGTCGATAAATACCAGTGAATGCAATTTTTTCCACATGGAGGAATTCAATTCCACAACTTGTTCGATACACACTTTCATGTTAGACACCATTCAGTCAGATTGCCTCTCTCCTGTCATCTGCTGCATAGCAACAAAATGTAGTGGAATACGGGCAGGAAGTTCCAGCCTCTACTGCCATACCATCAACATCTGCCTCTGATATTGTGAGACAACATAACAAAATAGGAGGAATTACTTTCAGAGCAGCTCTTATAAAATGTCTAATATAGTTAACACATCTAAAGTAACAGAACTCGATTTTTTATTATTATTATTATTATTGTTATTAAAACATATAAAAAGAGAGCAATGGAAACATAAAATTGGTGGGATATTTGACCTTCCCAGTTGGAGCTGTGTCAGGTCGTATGCAGCCTGTGTGGTTGGACTTGCCTGGTATAGTGGTATTGATGTTTTAACCAAGAATATTCATGAATATATTTTCCACAAAGAGGAAAGGGTGTATTTTAGATTTGAAAATTTTAGGCTTAAACTGCAGGGGAGTTTCCAGAATATCTTTATGACTTAGTGCAGTGAAGCCACGGATTACAAGTTGATTTTTGATTTCTGCGTACAAAATGGGATGATTCATACTCCAGGCTTCATGTATGGGATCTTTTATTATAATAGCATTATTGTTTTATAGCATCTCATGCTCAGTTCAGCTGCAGATATTTGATTTGGATTTATAACCCTAAACAGCAACACGAAGAGGATTTTAAGTTATCATCAAGAAATGTTAAGAAAAATATATAAGCAGTATGATATGTTTTCTTCTCCTTGGATGAATATAGCAATTTCAGAAGGTATTTTCTCTGAAAGGTCATTTTAAGTAGGTGTTTGCACAGTATTTTATGTTGTTGTTGCTGAAATACATTTCATTCTCTCCTGAGCGTGGTACTTTAGGATAAAGTGTCTCAACTATATCATACTCCATTTTCACCCCTGCCTTCTTAAGAGGTAAGTACTTCAGAAGATTAAGGGGAACAAAAGAGTATGCAAGTAATCTGTCTCCAAGGTAAACAATTAATAAAACTTCATAATACCTTATGCTTACTTAAAAAAAAAAAAAAAAAAAAATCAAAGAAAAGCTAAAATATGTCCTTTTCACTTTTCAAGCTTGTATTTCAATTTACTGAATAAACTTTCTATGTTTGGACACTTTTTTTAGTTGTTTGTTTTTACCATGACTCAATCTCCATCAATTGTTAAGTGATTTGTAAGAGCTACTCATATTTACATAACACTCATTATGGAAATGGCATTTTTTCCATCCTGTGTGTAAAATATAACTAACTTTGCATTATTCATTTTATGATTAATGTTTAGATATTGACATCCACTTCATATTAAGAATCTGAAAATATAGGACATATTTTTCCAAAAGAAAATTCAATTTATTGAATTAAAAGGATGAAGGAATCAGAAATGTTCTGAGCCAGTAAGTGATAGCTCATGATGTAAGTTACACTAACTGTTAACCAGAAATCAGGAACTTTCATCAAAATATTAAACTACTGATTTTAAACAGTAACAAACATTAAGAAAACAGTTATTTTGTGTTGTACACAGATTAGCCTTATGCTAATTTTCTCAGAAAAAAGCCCATTTTCTCAGATTTATAATTTCTGTCCACTCATTAACATACCTGACCAGTCTTCCCCTTCATAATGAAAACACTTTCAGCAAAGAAGGCCTCATTTTGACATTTCTGATTTTCTCTGGCTTAAATCATTAACAGCAGAAGTTTCCTGTTTCTCTACTCCATACTAAGATTATTTCTGGAGACACTGTGATGGTGTAAGGCAAAGGAGTCAAGCAGTGCATCTCACGATGTCAACTTGATATGTCCACGTACATTGGAAGCAGCATTTTTTTATTAACTAGAGAGGATGGCAACCTCTCACACCTTTCCTTAATTTATAACTATGGTTGTCATAAGCTGAATGGCAACTTCCTCATGGGACTGGAAAAATTTGATCTGTTAAATAATTCATCAAACACATTCATACATATTGAATTGGATATCAGATCTAGCTTGGGTGGAAAAAAAAAAAAAGAGTACAATGCCTAAGATTTCTGAATTTTGTGTTCAACAAAAAATGGTTTATATTTTAATGGGACGTTAGACAGTGTTTTTTGAAATCACTCTGTTTTGAAAAGCTTTGTAGGCAAGAGAATCAGACAAATTACCTCTTTTTCCCTATGTCATGGTTTTGTAACTTTGCTATTGGTATTCCACAATACACAATTAAATTAACAGTAATTCCACAATCCGCGGTTAGACTACCGCGGCCTGAATGAAGTCACACCCCCGCTGAGTGCTGCTGTGCCGGACATTCTAGAACTCCAATATGAATTGGAGTCAAAAGCAGCCAAGTGGTATGCCACCACTGACATTGCTAATGCCTTCTTTTCCATTCCTCTGGCTACAGAGTGCAGGCCGCAATTTGCCTTCACCTGGAGGGGCGTTCAGTATACTTGGAACCGTTTGCCCCAGGGGTGGAAACACAGCCCAACCATTTGCCATGGGTTAATCCAAACTGTATTAGAACAGGGCAGTGCTCCTGAGCATCTGCAATACATTGATTATATTGTTGTGTGGAGCAATACAGCAGAGGATGCTTTTGAGAAAGGAGAGCAAATAATCCAAATTCTTCTGCAAGCTGGTTTTGCTATTGAGTGAAGCAAAATGAAAGGACCTGCCCAGGAGATTCAGTTCCTAGGTATAAAGTGGCAAGATGGGCGCCGTCACATCCCAGCAGATGTGATCGACAAAATCACTGCCATGTCTCCGCCCATTAATAAGAAAGAGACACAATCATTTCTGGGTGTAGTGGGCTTTTGGAGAACGCATGTTCCAAACTATAGCCTTATTGTAAGCCCCCTGTATCAGGTGACGCAGAAGAAGAATGATTTTACATGGGGTCCTGAACAGCAGCAGGCTTTTGAGCAGATCGAACAGGAGATAGTCCGTGCCATGGCCCTGGGGCCAGTACGGACAGGACAGGATGTAAAGAACATCCTCTACACTGCTGCTGGAGAGAAAGGTCCCACCTGGAGTTTGTGGCAAAGAACCTCAGGGGAGACCCGAGGCCAACCCCTGGGATTCTGGAGTCAAGCATACAGGGGGTCTGAAGAGTGCTACACTCCAACTGAGAAGGAAATCTTAGCCACGTATGAGGGGGTTAGGGCTGCTTCCGAAGTAGTCGGTACTGAGACGCAGCTCCTCCTGGCACCTCGACTGCCAGTGCTGAACTAGATGTTTAAAGGAAAGGTTCCCTCCACCCATCATGCTACTGATGTCACTTGGAGCAAGTGGATTGCACTGATTACACAATGAGCTAGAATGAGGAACCTCAGTCATCCAGGAATCTTAGAGGTGATCATGGACTGGCCTGAAGGTAAAAAGTTTGGAGCATCACCAGGAGAAGAGGTATCACATGCTGAAGAGGCCCCCCCATACAATGAACTACCAGAAAATGAAAAGAAATATGCCCTGTTCACAGATGGATCGTGTCGTATTGTGGGGAAGTATTGCAGATGGAAAGCTGCTTTGTGGAGCCCCATGCGACAAGTTGCAGAGGCCACTGAAAGAAAAGGAGAAACAAGCCAATTTGCAGAGGTAAAAGCTGTCCAACTAGCCTTGGATGTTGCTGAACAAGAGGGGTGGCCAGTGTTTATACTGATTAATGGATGGTGGTGAATGCCTTATGGGGGTGGTTGCAGCAGTGGGAGCAAAATAACTGGCAACGGAGGGGTAGACCTATTTAGTCTGCTGAACTGTGGAAAGACATTGCTGCCCGAATAAAGCATATGGTTGTAAAGGTGCGTTACATAGATGCTCATGTGCCGAAGAGTCAGGCTACTGAAGAACAGAAAAATAACCATCAGGTAGACTGGGCTGCCAGAGTTGAGGTGGCTCAAATAGACTTGGACTGGCAGAACAAGGGTGAATTATTTCTAGCTCGGTGGGCCCATGAGACCTCAGGCCATCAAGGAAGAGATGCAACATATAAGTGGGCTAGAGACCGAGAGGTGGACTTAACTATGGATGCTATTACACAAGTTATTCATGACTGTGAAACATGTGCCATAATTAAACAAGCCAAGAGGATGAAACCTCTCTGGGAGGAAGGGCGATGGCAAAAGTATAAATATGGGGAGGCGTGGCAGATTGACTATATCACCTTGCCACGATCTTGCAATGGTAAGCGTTATGTGCTCACCATGGTGGAAGCGACCACTGAGTGGCTTGAAACATATGCAGTACCCCATGCTACCACCAGAAAAACCATATTAGGTCTGGAGAAACAAGTTCTCTGGCGACATGGCACCCCAGAAAGAATTGAATCAGATAATGGGACTCATTTCAAAAATTCTCTTATAAATACTTGGGCCAAAGAACATGGCATTGAATGGTTTTATCATATTCCCTATCATGCACCAGCTTCTGGTAAAATTGAACGATACAATAGGTTGTTAAAAACTATGCTGAAAGCAATGGGTGGTGGAACATTTAAGCACTGGGAGAAGCATCTGGAAGAAGCCACCTGGTTGGTCAACACCAGAGGATCTATCACTCGTGATGGTCCTACCCAATCCAGCTCCCTACATACTGTAGAGGGAGATAAGGTCCCTGTAGTACATGTAAAGAACATGTTGGGAAAAGCAGTTTGGGTCCTTCCAGCCTTTGGAAAGGGCAAACCTCTCCATGGAACTGTTTTTGCCCAGGCACCTGGGTCCACTTGGTGGGTGATGCAGAAATATGGGGATGTTCAGTGTGTACCACAAGGGAATTTGATGCTGGGGGAGTGCAGTCAGTAGTTCTATGTAAATATATTAAGCATGATATAATGATGTAGAACAAGGGGTGGAATGTCATGGTTTTGTAACTTCGCTATTGGTATTCCACATCA
Source organism: Gallus gallus (assembly GCF_016699485.2). Lineage (NCBI taxonomy): Eukaryota > Metazoa > Chordata > Aves > Galliformes > Phasianidae > Gallus > Gallus gallus. The sequence goes on from NC_052532.1 coordinate 42,410,205, forward strand.
TAACATCATGGACAAAAGAGAAGAACTACAAATCCCAGAGGACCTCACTGTCAGAGAGGGAAGATACATCACAGAAGATACGTCATCTGGTTGCACGCGGTCTTTTTCACTTTCGCTTGCTGCCAGGGAGAGGAGGTGGTGTGCTTCCAAGCCGTGCGCCTTCATCAAGTAGGGCTTTCGGTTTTGGAAACTCTCTCACTCTCTCTCTCTCTATCGCTCTTTCACTCTCTCTCATTTCATTTGATTTATTATCCTTGCTTCCAATTAGATTGTATTATATCGTGTCATCTTGCATTCCAACATCGTAGTTAGTAAAATAAGTTCTCCTTAGATCGTTGCTGCTGCTCCGTTTTTTTTTTTCTCAGGAAGCCAGGGGGGACCACGAGCCTACTGCCCCCCTGTCACGGGCACAGATCTATCTAGATAACTCTGTGACACCATAACTACTAAAAGCAGTTCTGGGTCACAGTGCATTTTCTAGTCAGTATAAAATCAGAGGTCTCTGAAAGATGAAATGTACCTTTGTCTTTCTTTCTGTCTGTGAGCTTAGTTCATCTTTCTTATACCCATTTTTAGGTTCTCTCATAAAATGGGATCTGCTCAATCCAGATTATCAGAGCTTGCACAAAATTGCCACATAAATCTTCTAAAGTATTCTTTTTCTTCTTTTCAATCCCTATGTCACCACTCTAAGGAACCTACTTATTCTTTATGCTCTAGATATTCCTGTCTAAATATGTTAGAGATAAATGGATACCTTTCCCAAACTTTGCTTCAGTTTGAACCCACTTGGTCCTCCCTCCCTCCCTTTCCCTTGGAAAGCTGGCATCATTTGTCAGATCCTTCATGCTTCCATTGTACCAGATGTTAGTAAAAGTAAATTTAGTTAGGGTACACTATGGAATTCATAGAACAGATTTCAGTTTTGGAATCAAATAAACATAAACACAGCACAAAACAATTACAGTACCTGACTAACAGAACCAACAGAAGGAAGAAGAAACTGGTAAAGTATTTACTAAAGAAAAAAACTTGGGAAAAATACAATTCTAGAATTTATAAAATGAAGAAATAATAATTTTATAAGATGTTTGATTCCTATCTCGGTACACCTTATTCTAAGCTCAAAGATGACTGGTTGCGTTGGCAGAACTTTGTCTTGCATCCCTGATGAACAGAAATAAAGAGTACAGGGAGGGAAAGATGAAGAGTAGGGAAAGTGGAAGGGAAGATGATTCTATGATACTACTGTTCTGAGCCTGTGGATGTATTCATAGGAATTGAGAACCTCACAGAGCTGGGAGTATGCAGACTGCAGGGCAGGCAAATGAGAAGTTGAGATAACACACAAAATATTGTAATACCACAATTCAAACATAATCAAAACAGGTATTTCCTCTATTCTTATCATTTGATCTGCAAATAATCTCACAAGTGACTCGGTGTTAACAGCTATTTGTGTGGAAGTAAAAACATCTTTATGGTAATTTAACAGTTATTGCAGCTTATATGATCCAGGCTTTTCTTTGGCTATGGTATATGTTCTCCAAATCCTTCTCTCTCACAGTGACATCCCAGGTTTCATTTAGAAAAGGAACACAAATTGAGAAATTTTTTGGAAATGCCTTATAGACTCATAGTGGTTAGAAAACTAACATATGTTTATGTTGGGAAATCCATGCCAAATGCTTTTGATATTCAGTTGTACCAGATGACTTTTTAACTTTTATCTTCTTCTCAAATTCTTGGTTATAACATTAACTGCTGCTATTTCACTAAAATGGGAAATTGGGGTTTGTTTTTTCAATTGACCAGAGCAAACTCCATGTGTATGAAGACTTTTTTTTTCTCTAGATGGTACTCATAAAACCTAATAATTAATTATTTTCAAATTCAAGAATGAGATAATTGGAGAAAGCAAAACTGATTTCTTGATTATGCATTTTGTGGATTAATTTGAGCTTATCTAAAAACATTGCTAAATTTTGTTCACCACTCAGATACTTTATGAAGTCTCAACTGTTTATTAAGATGCTATCAGTGATTAGAGGAAAAAAGTAACATAGAATCACAGAATTGCTCAGGTTGGAAAAGACCTTCAAGGTCATCAAGTCCAACAGCAACCTAATCATACTACCCTAACTCTAACAAACCTCTTCTAAATCGTGTTCCTGAGTATCACATCCAAATGGGTTTTTAAACCCATTCAGGGATGGTGAATCAATCATCTCCCTGGAATATTCCAGTGCTTAACCACCCTTTCTGTAAAGGAGTTTTTCCTGATATCCAACCTAAACTTACCCTGGTGCAACTTGAGGCCATAACAAAGAGGAGAGGGAGAGAAAGACTGAGCTGCTTATAGTGTGGACAATGTGAAGTTCATTTCCCACCTCTTTCCATTCATGGTCAAAAATTTTAAACATAAAATGATACAACAGACTGTCTTTTCAGACTTAATTTCTCTACTTAGCATTCTTCTTTCTTTAACATTGTGCAGAAGATTTGCTATCTATGGGAGAACTATACCATTTCTCTTGCATATAATATATAGCATCCTCCCATTTGGCCTATTTACTAGCCCCTGTCTCATACAACAGAAGCTATTTATCCTTTTTTGAAACAAAATTAATGAAATATTATTTTTTCACATCCTTGTCTTGCATGCTAAAAAGCACCAAAAGTTATTGTATATTACTGGAGACTACTGCAAACCTGTGAGAGATTCATGTGATTCACCAAATCTCCATGACATACGAAAATATTTAAGTGATCATCATTTGAAAACTGATGGATGAATATCCATAAATATTATATTAAATGAAAAGACATGATGTTAATTCCATATTAAGTATGAACAATAAAAGTTTCAGATAGCAAACTTCAAAGGTTGAGTTCTGTACTTCAACAAAAACTTGTGAGAACAGTGCAGAATATATATATATGTATGTATGTACTACTAGAAAAGAGATTAACAAATAAAACATGCAGAATAGAATTTATAAAAGAAAATATGTGGAACATACAGAACAATAAGCAAAATAAATAAAGTTATGAAAGTAATTATGTGACAAAACACATAAAATATATATATATATACTAAAAGGACTAACTAGTGGAAATTGCAACAAATTCAAACAAACATTAAAACAAATCTTGTTAGTAATTTTTGCTTATTCATTCTTTAAAAATGTAAATATGTGACCACGTATTCATCATTCTTATGAACTCTTCTAGAAAATATTTACTTAAATAAATGCCTTCAAAATATAGAGGCAATTATCTTAATGGCTGAAATATTTAGTTTTTGGCAGTTATTAGAAAATTGAAAAATGTAGCCATCTAAGGTATAAGCATACTTCTTTACATTTTCTTTTTTATCACAAAAGTCATACAATTTAAATGCACTGCTTGTTTATGTATAACTAAGTGCACATAGCAGTTTTTAGGGTTATAGCACTATGACCGAAAAGCTCTAATAATAGAGATCATGTCTGATTTTCCTCTATTAGGCAGAAGGATTGCAGCAAACTGTGATGCTCCAATTTAAGTTTAAAGTATGTTTAGATTAAGTAATTAATCTTGGCGCTTGACAACTGATAAGATTTTTTATGAAGTCAGGCCATGTTATTAGCAAATGTTTGACACATACTGTATGTTAAATTGGTAGCATTTAATAAAACTACAATAATGTATCGAATTTATGTCGCAAGGTTTTAGTAGCAAAGGAGACTACAAGGGTGGCCTCTGAGCAGAGTACAGCAGCTGCCCCATGTCAGATCAGAGCCAGCTCCAGTTGCTCCAAAAGTGACCTGGTTGGCTGGACGCAGCCAAAGGGTTGTAATCAATGGTTCTTTGTCAGGGTGGAGGCGGGGCACAAGTGGTGACCCTCAGGGGTCAGTCCTGGGTCCAGTGCTCTTCAACATCTTCATCAGTGACATAGATGATGGCATTGAGTGCACCCTCAGTAAGTTTGCAGATGACTCAAACAGAGTGGTTGATACATTTGAAGGAAGTCGATACATTGGAAGGAAGGGAAGCCATCCAGAGGGATCTGGACAGGATGGAGAAGTGGGCCCATGAAAACCTAACGAGGTTCAATAGGCCAAGTGCAGGGTGCTGCACTTGGGTTGGGGCAATCCCAGGTAAACAAACTGGGGGATGATCTCCTTGAGAGCAGCCCTGTGGAGAAGGACTTGGGTGTCCTGGTCGATGAGAAGCTGGACATGAGCCAGCAGTGTGCACTTGCAGCCCAGAAGGCCAACTATGTTCTGAGCTGCATTAAAAGAGGGGTGACCAGCAGGGAGAGGAGGGTGACTGTGCCCCTCTACTTGGCTCTTGTGAGGCCCCATCTGGAGTACTGCATCCAGGCCTGGAGTGCCCAGTACAGGAAGGGTGTAGCGCTCTTGGAACACATCCAGCGGAGGGCCACTAGATGATCAGAAGGCTGGAGCACCTCTCCTATGAAGAAAGGTTGAGGGAACTAGGCTTGTTTAGCTTGGAAAAGAAAAGACTCTGGTGAGACCTCATTGTGGTCTTTCAATATTTGGAGGGAGCATACAAACAGGAGGGGCAACAACTGTTTACGAGGGTGGATAGTGATAGGACAAGGGGGAATAGTTTTAAATTGATACAAGAGAGATTTAGATTAGACATTAGGAGGAAGTTTTTCATGCAGAGGGTGGTGACACACTGGAACAGGTTGCCCAAGGAGGTTGTGGATGCCCCATCCCTGGATGCATTCAAGACCAGGCTGGATGTAGCTCTGGGCAGCCTGGTCTAGTGGTTGGCGACCCTGCGCATAGCAGGGAGGTTGAAACTGGATGGTCTTTGATGTCCTTTTTACCTCAGGCCATTTTATGATTCTATGAAACCCAGAAATCTATCCACAGACGAGGAAAGCCCAGGAATCTAGCACCTCCCTCAGGTGAACAGATATTAAACAGAAGTCTGATTCAGCACTAATTATACTGTAATTTGAGTAAGCAGTTCATTACATGATTGACTTTTTGTAAATCCCTTGGAGCTAAAACATATTCCAATTTATTCCTTCATTTGAAAAAAATTTTCTCTGTTTTTTATAATAATAGCAAAACATTGTTAAGATCATTTCCTCTGACCATATTACTCCACCTACTAGTTTAACCTGTTCTTTGATTGCATATTTGTCATCTTAAGGATTAGTGATAAGAATAGAGAAGTAGAATATCGGGAAGTGAACTAGTATTGTGGTTTAACCTGGAAGAGAGCTAAGCACAACACAGCTATTCATAGGAAAAAAATGGGAAAGAGAGAGTAAGATGATATGGAAGTCTCAAAAGACGTGGTAGGTTCACAGGATGGTAAAATGAAAAAATTAACTACGGACTACTTATATGGAATAGAAAGTGAAACTGGTCCTTCTTAGAGACAAATTTCAATGTTCACATTTAAACATTCTCTTCATACCACTACATTCAGGCTTTCATTGTTGAAAAATGAATGTTTTCCATTTTTGTGAATAATTAAGAAATGATCAGCCATGGTAGCTTACTAATTTTAAAATTTTGAGCAACAATGAATTTTACTTTCATCAGCAGATGTCATCCTTACCAAGTCAAATTAAAGGGCTCAAGAGCAAATCCAATTTCATAGAATCATATTACTATAGAATCACAGAATCATTAAGGTTGGAAAAGATCTCTAAGATCATCTACTGCAGCTGTCCACCTACCACCAAGAATGCCCACTAAGCCATAACCCTTAGTACAACATCCAGATCAGGAGGTAGATTACCCTGAGGATAATTGTTCTGACTATTAAAGAGCAGATATAAAGAAGACATTGAGAACCTCAGACCTTTCCTTATCCTCAGTGGCCACGTTCCATGCCACACCCAGTGAAGGATCAATAAGCTCCTTAGCTCTCCTCTTACTGTTTATATATTTATATATGGTTTTTGTTGTCTTTTACTACAGTGGCCAGGTAGAGTTCTTTCACCATTCTAATTTTCTTCCTGTATTATCCTAGCATCTCCTCTGTATTCTCCCTGAGTTGCCTGTCCCCTCTTCCATGGGAGGTAGAATCTCTTTTTTTCTCACGGAGTCTCAGCAAAAGTTCCCTGTTCACCCATGCCACCAGACTTAGACCCCTCTGGCTCATCTTTTATATTCTCTGAATTCTCATTGAATTCTTCATAACATATTGAAATTTAGAATTCAAGATATTCTACTCAAAGGATAACAGTGGTTTCCAAACACTGAATGTTACATGCTAAAGCAATTTCTAGCCACAAAACGTGCAAAGAGAGAGAGAAAAAAAAAAAAAAAAGGAAAAAAAGAAAAAAAGAAAAAAAGAAAAAACAAATTTATACTCAAATTACAAAATCTTATCCTGCAATTCTCTAACAGTCTGTCAGAGGAATTAAACAAACCCAATATTTCTATAAAACTTCTCATTTCTGTGACTGTGAAAATAAGCTACATTCAATCGCGACTTTGTGTTTCAACTAACTTCGATACATGCTTCTTAAAACTAAGCGTTAGACTTAAACAACAAAATCTAAGCGAACAATTAAATGAGGTAAATGGAATTAAATGGAATTACATTTGAGATTAACACTGACTCAGCAACAATAGTGGTAATAAATATAAACCTAACTTTTTCTTTAATGCAGCTGATAACTAAGTACCACACACCCACATATTCACTGCCTCCTTCAAGTGAGCTGGGGGAGAGAACATGAAAAAGCAAAAGCCTGACAATTAACTCGATCTCAGTCAAACACAGGACACCTACTATTTACAGTGAATTATAAATACCATTAACAGAGAATATGCCATTCTTCAGAATTTAGATTTTATGAAGATTACTGAGAGTTCCTTTGTTTTAACAGTCAAATATCTTGAGATATTAAAATTGCATATTGGATCGAGCAACTATTAAGAGAAATATAGAAATACAGCACTGGAAAGAGGGAGCTTATGATCAACACAGCAAGTGTATACATTCATTTTTTGTATTTAAAATGCTATTGGAGCTACCTGTGAATATACAGTCTTTAGAGAAATACATGCTAGGTTGGTTTGACATGAGTTATATCACAGAACTGTAGAATCTCAGAATTGTATGGTTTGGAAGGGATCTCTGGAGATATCTAGTCCAACTTCCCTGCTAAAGCAGATTCTCTAAAGTAGGCTGCAATGAGAAGCCTCTCACAGAAGTGCATATACCTAGAAGTATCATCTAGCTTTCAATCTGAAAAGAATTTTATCTAGTTTTGTTTTGTTTTGTTGGAATTTTCAGTTCTGTACAGCTATTTATGGAAGTAGCAAACAAAAGCAAAGAGGAATATCTCATAAAATATAGAGATGTTGTGATATTCACAAAAACATTTCCATCTTTCCTATGTGTTTTTTTTTTTTTTTTTTTTTTTTTTAGAAATAGATGACATTCTTTGTTGGCTGCTGCTGTTCCAAGCAGAAAAATAAAAACATTGTGTGCTTGTACTATCATCCATTATTCACACTTTGTATGTAATCAAATAATTAGCTGCAAATTGAGCAATTTACATTAACTATAGTACCAACTCAACAAAAGACGTCATGTTGAACAGAGCAGCTTTAGTGTATGTGAAATGTATCACTGAGGCTTTGTTTCTGCATTTTTAAGCTGATTTTTTTATCCACTGACTCATTGAGAATGCTGAAGGTGTTTCAAACATATTTTTGCACAATGAGGTTTTCCTTTTAGTTTCATCAGTTTCTTTGCTAAAAAAATCAAGAAACTCTCTCTTCATGTTTTCTCCAGTAGTATCCTTGAATATGCATGCTATTTATCTGGCAAAACAACAAACAAACAAGGGATTTACTGTCAAGAGATTGTTTCGTGATATGAAGTTCTTGGTGGCAATACCATTTTGATATTCCGTTCCCTTCTTGCAGCTTTGACAGAAGATAGAATTATTCATTTTAAAACCTGAACAGTTTGCTGCCCCTACTCACCAAGTGACTCCACAACTAGCTGCTGCCAGCAAAATGTGGCATGTTTGGGAGGCAGGAATGATAAAAAACTGTGTCAGGGAACATAAAGAAAAGTGGGAATGTCTTAAGCCAGGATTGCTGGATATTTAGTATCAAGCAATTGAAGCATAGTTCATGTTTTATAAAGAAATGAACACTGCAACACATATTTGTGGAGCAAGAAGGAGAAAAAAGGCAGCAAGCTTCTGCATGAATGGTTCAACATAAACACTGAGAGCTTTGAAATGCCTGATTTATCCCTCTTTTCTAAACTGTACAGTGATTAAGCTAAATAAATAACTGTACTTTTCCACTAGAGCTCACAGTTTGTAAAGCTGTCACTGCAGACACTTGGTTTATAGCACTGAGGAAATGACCACTCTCACCACAACAAGAATGCAGATTGAATTGCTTTGACTATGGGTGTCTTGGGATCTTGCTGAGCATTTTATCAAGAAGCTAAGTCTTGTTACTTTTCAAAACAACCAGAATAACTACCCTATGATACAGGGCATACATCTTTTAGACAGCTAATCTCAATTCTATTTAACAAAAACTTGCAACTGGACTAACAGCTCTACCTGTCAAATCTATTCTTAAATTAATTCACATTATGTACAGTTCACAATTAAGAAACAATAATTGGCTCTAGAATTAGTTAAATTAGTTTGCAGAAAATAATTACTAAAGATAGATTTGGTAGCTAATTTCAATTTTAGCAGTAACATCCTTTTGTGCATAAACAATATTCTGGAAATTTCAAAATAACTTAATGAAATATAGGTCTTTCATATCTGCATTACAGAGTTGTTGGTTCTCCGTCAGAAATTGGAATACTTGGGGAAAATATAAATGTGCACTGGAAAATCACATCAGTTTCATAAGGATAATATTTTGCCATTAATATTTTACATCTCAATAATGTTCAAATTTTATAGTGAAAGTACTTTTATAGTCTTTTTGTGTGTGTGTGTGTGTGTGTGTGTGTGTGTGTGTGTGTGTGTGTTTGTGTGTGTGTGTGTGTGTGTGTGTGTGTGTAGAGAATTTTGACAAGATAGAGTGGTGACTTTTAAGTCAAGGTAAAGTAATGACCTAATAAGGACTGGATTTCCTGCTCTCCAAGAGTCCAGATTCAAGTCTGAACAGCGCTAGCAAAAGGGTGTATCATTGGATAAGACCTTGAAAAATAGAAACAGCCATGGTATAATGAAGAAAGTTCTGGAAATACGTTTTAATAGTTAATTAAATGATTGAACAGCCTAGTTATCAAATCAGACTGAACTCCTGCCAGGAGACTTGTACATTTGATGGCTGGAGAAATCGAACCAGTTTCTTTGCTCTTTTATTCATTTATTTATCTATCTATCTATCTATCTATCTATCTATCTATCTATCTATCTATCTATCTATCTTTCACAGCCTGATCCCACCCTCAAAATTATGAACCTGGCTCCGAGCCTGGTGTACTTGGCAGGGTTTGGGGTTTTTTGATCTCTGCTCTGTTTTCATGAGATCAGACTAGCTGGCAACTGATAGGAGTAGCTTCTCCCACCGGTGGAAAGGGGTCTTAAGATGGGAGTTGGGAAGGTTCATTCATAGAGCTTTAAACTAGGTACAAATGGGGGGTGGGGTGTAACTGGGGTCACTAGAACGGAGCGTGTATGTAATGTCTCAGTGCTTGTAGGAGAGGGATGTGCTAGTATGATCCCACAGTCTTGTATTTTGGTGAAGGAGGACGACTCACCCTTCTGTAGGAAGAACACGAGGGTTGATGTGAGCTTGGTGGCTGTAGAAACACCTGAGTACGATCATGAGGGTATTAGGGCTACTGCCGCTCAAAAGGAGGCCCAGCTCAGGTGCCTTCACACTAATGCACACAGCATGGGTAATAAACAGGAGGAGCCGGAGGCCACTGTGTGGTCGGAAAGCTATGATATAGTCGCCGTCACGGAAACGTGGTGGAATGACTTGCACAGCTGGAGTGCTGTGATGGATGGCTATCGACTTTTCAAAAGAGATAGGAAAGGCAGAAAAGGCGGTGGTGTAGCCCTCTATGTTAAGAAAGAATGTGAATGTATGGAAATTAATGATGGTGATGATAGAGGGAGAACTTATGGGTCAGAATAAAAGCGAAAGCTAATAAGATTGATATTATTGTGGGAGTCTGCTGCAGGCCACCCAGTCAGGATGAAGAGGTGGACAAGACACTTTATAGACAGTTGGGTGAGGTCTCGAGGTCACTCCCCCTTGTTCTTGTGAGGGACTTCAACTTCCCAGACATCTGCTGGATTTATAATACAGCAGATAGGGAACAGTCCTGGAGGTTCCTAGAGTGTGTGGGAGATAAATTCCTGACACAGCTGGTGAGGAAGCCAACAAGGAGAAGCAAAATCCTGGACCTGCTGTTTGTTAACAGAGAAGGTCTTGTGGGGAATGTAAAGGTTGGAGGCCATCTGGGGCATAGTGATAGTGAGATGCTAGATTTCTTGATCCTTGTTGAACAACAGAGGGGAGTCAGCAGAACTGCCACCTTGGACTTCAAGAGGGCAGACTTTAACCTCTTCAGGACCATGGTTGAGAGGGTCCCTTGGGAGGTAGTTTTGGAGAGCGTTGGAGCCCAGTTCCGGTGGACTGGAGAGTGGCAGATGTGACTCCCATCCTCAAAAAGGGCCAGAAAGGTGATCCTGGTAGCTACAGACCTATCAGTCTCAACTCAGTGCCCAGGAAGGTAATGGAATGGGTAATCTTGGGAGCCATCATGGACCAATTAAAGGTCAACCAGGGGATCAGGCCCAGTCAGCATGGGTTTATGAATGGTAGATCCTGTCTGACAAACCTGATTTCATTCTATGACAAGGTGACTCGCTTAGTGGATGAGGGTAAGGCTGTCAATGTTGTCTACCTGTACTTCAGTAAGGCCTTTGACACTGTCCCCCACAGCATCCTGGTGGAGAGTCTGGCTGCCCATGGTTTGGATGGGTGTACGCTCCACTGGGTGAAATACGGGCTGGATGGCTGGGCCCAATGAGTTGTGGTCAATGGAGGTTAATCCAGTTGGCAGCCAGTCACAAGAAGTGTACCCCAGGGCTTGGTACTGGGGCCGCTTCTATTTAACATCTTTATTATTGATCTTGATGAGGGGATTGAGTGCACTCTCAGTAAATTTGCAGATGACACCAAGTTGGAAGGGAGTGTTGATCTGCCAGAGGAGAGAAGGGCACTACAGAGGGAACTGGATAGACTGGATCAATGGGCCAAGGCAAACTGTATGTATTTCAATAGAACCAAGTGTCGAGTCCTGCTTTTTGGTCACAATAATCCCAGGCAAAGCTACAGGCTTGGGGAGGAGTGGCTGGAAAGCTGCCTGATGGAAAGGGACCTTGGTGTACTGATGGACAGCTGGTTGAATATGAGCCAGCAGTGTGCCCAGGTGGCCAAGAGGGCCAATGGCATCCTGGCTTTTATCAGGAATGGTGTGATGAGTAGGACTAGGGAAGTAATCCTGCCCCTGTACTCGGCATTGGTGAGGCCTCACCTCAAGTACTGTGTTTGGTTTTGAGCACCTCAGTACAGAAAGGACATTGAGGTGCTGGAGTAGGTCCAAAGAAGGGCAGCAAGGCTTGTGAAGGGCTTGGACAATATGCTCTATGAAGAGAGGCTGAGGGAACTGGGGCTGTTTAGTCTGGGGAAAAGGAGGCTGAGAGGAAACCTTATTGCTCTCTTCCAATATCTGAAAGGTGCCTATAGCGAGAGCGGGGCTGGTCTCTTCTCACTGGTGAGAGGAGGGAAAATGGCCTCATGTTGCGCCAGGGTAAGTTTAAGTTGGATATTAGGAAACACTTCTTTGTAGAAAGGTTGTTAAGCATTGGAATAGGCTCCCCAGGGAGGTGGTTGAGTCACCATCCCTGGATGTGTTTAAAAACCGTTTGGATGTGGTGCTCAGGGACATGATTTAGTGGAGGGTTGTTAGGGTAGTATGGTTAGGCTGTGGTTGGACTCGATGATCTTTAAGGTCTTTTCCAACCCGAGTGATTCTACAGAAACATAGAATCATAGAATCGCTAAGGTTGGAAAAGACCCACAGGATCATCCAGTCCAACCATTCACCCATAGCCATGGCCATTTTTCTCACTAAACCATGTCCCTCAACACAACGCCCAAACGTTCCTTGAACACCGCCAGGGTCGGTGACTCCACCACCTCCCTGGGTAGCCCATTCCAGTGCCAGACCACCCTTTCACAGAAGTAGTATTTCCTAACATCCAGCCTGAACCGTCCCTGGCGCAGCTTGAAGCCATTCCCTCCAGTCCTGTCAGTGGTCACATGAGAGAAGAGGCTGACCCCCAGCTCACTACAACCTCCCTTCAGGTAGTTATAGAGAGCAATAACGTCTCCCCTGAGCCTCCTCTTCTCTAGACTGAACAATCCCAGCTCCTTCAGCCGCTACTCATAAAAACAATAAAGCTGGTGAGGGGTCTGTGCTCCAGACCCCTCACCAGCTTTGTTGCCCTTCTCTGGACATGCTCCAGGGCCTCAGTGTCTTTCTTGCAGTGAGGGGCCCAAAACTGGACACAGTACTCGAGGTGCGGCCTCACCAGTGCTGAGTACAGGGGGATAATTACTTCTCTGTTCCTGCTGGCAACACTATTTTTGATACAAGCCAGGATGTCATTGGCCTTCTTGGCCACCTGGGCACACTGCTGGCTCATGTTCAGTCTAGCATCAATCAATACCCCCAGGTCCATTTCATCATAGAAGGAGATCAGGTTGGTCAAGCAGGACCTGCCCTTCATGAACCCATCCATGCAGGCTAGGCTTGATCCCCCAGTTGTCCCGCACATGCAGCATGATCTCCCTCAAGACAATCTTCTCCATAATCTTCCCCGGCACCGAGGTCAGGCTAACAGGCCTGTAGTTCCCCGGATCCTCCCTGCTGCCCTTCTTGTAGATGGGAGTCACATTGGCAAGCCTCCAGTCATCTGGGACCTCACCCGTCAACAAGGAGCGCTAATAGATGATGGAAAGTGGCTTGGCTATGATTCTAACCTGTTTACCTACTCCCACAGAGAATTTTCCATTTCTTTCCAAGCAGTTGACTCAGCTCTTCTAGAAATCTCAAAATAGAAAAATCATTTGTGTTTTTACCTATAAATGCCCTCAAACAAGAAAGAAGAAAATCAGATTGATTCTTACAGAACGCTAGAATAAAGATTTCTATTGAAAAAAGTTTCCAATTATTTCTTGATAACTTTTTGTATGTACCTCAAATAAATATTTCAGCACTTACTTCCTAAATATTATGTTCAAGAGTCACAATAGTTAGACATCACCTTACTAAGCAGCTTTGAAGTGCAACTGTTACCATATTCTATAAAGATACCCTACCCAATCAAACAAATCAATGTTTGAACAGTGATATAACATACAAGTTGGAACATTAGGTTGTCCACATATTTTCAAAGGCCAGCTGTGTTCTGTAATGATAATATTGCTATGTAGACTAGCAATTAAGGTTTTTTAATGCTTTCAGTAAGTCCATGCAGAAATCTAAAAATCTTACATTTCGTTCATTGCTGGTAATATTAAAAAACAAACAAACAAACAAATGAACAAAAAAGCCACCATAATTTACATTATATATTTTTTAAAGAACAAAATAATTCAAAATAAAAGAATGTGCTTAACTACAAAGTACTTAATTTCTTGCTTTCTGTAGGAGTCACATAGTAAGTCCATCTAGAAACTATCTGTGCATGTTAAGGGAAAAGAGAATATGTCAAAATGCAAAATACTTTTCTGTTTTGCAATATGTATTATCATGTCTAGTTTTCATATGGTGTTCACAAGGAGAAATGATTGCTAATCTAGTAATACTGTACATTTAATACTTCATATAACCTAACTTATAAAACTTCACTAGGACATCTGAGATGGTGAAAAGCAGCCTGAAGGTAGGAATGTGCTAAATCAAGACTATCATAGCTTTTTCAAAATCTTTATGATATAAATACAACAGAAGTGGATGTGAAAAAGTAAAACAGAATTTTGTAGCATCCCAGCAACCAACAACAAATGACAAAATAAATTCCTGTAGGAGACACATACTGAAGACTAAAATAGTCCATCCCTGAATGACAGATTTGCTGGATTTTCAATGTCTTTTTTTTTTTTTTTAATTAGACCTAAGACATTGACATAATTAGAATTTAATATAACTAGAACTTGATCTTGATTACAGACTAGACTATGTGAACATAAATAGATGATATTAGCCCTTTGAAACTCACCTGATTTTGGATTAAGATCAGGTAAGTAGGGTCAGGATATGTTATTTAATATTGGGCTAATCTGATTACTAACATTTCTAAAAGTGTTTTCACATAGTTCTGTAAAAGATTAAAGTTCACCTCAGGTTTTGTCCAATTACTGACAAAAACACACTTTCAGTACTTGCAACTATTGATACAGCAAGGGTTGGAACATCTGCCACACTTAGTAATTTATCAAATGCTCCATAACCGATCATTTTAAGGTTTCAAGAAGGAGCAGATTCAATCACAGAAAAAAAAAAAAAAAACACCTAGAGAAATTTTTGAAGTTACCTAATCCAGTATTTTACTATGTTTATGAGCAACAGAGTTAAATCCAGAAGGCTAAAAAATCTACTACCAGTAAAACTCGTTGCTATTTATATTTTCAGGTATTTGCTGTAACGTCTGCACATATTCAGTTAAGGTATTCTCACAGATAATGTATTGTACAACTTGAAACTATAGTTAAGTGTGAGGATTTCATAGACTACGATTCAATGAAATTATGGAAAAAGAATTTTATAAGGTTAGTGATTTCTGATAAAGAAATGAAATTTATTCTTTCAAGACTGCGACAATAACTTTACTGGAAGATCTAGTAACAACACAGTCCTTATTATTAGAGAATCACGTTATATCCTTATAAGAACATATAAGAAATTTAGCCCTTCAAATTTGTAAACACACCGTGAATGTCCTGTAGCAATTTAGTAACACAACCTTCCGATTGGAGGTCCAATACTCCATATGAAGATGGAAAGTATGAAATCATCTAAATGAACATTTTGATCTGCTGGAACAGTACTCAGATGGGCTATGACATGAAGAGTAGACAAAGACACTGCTGATGTGGCAAATTTTATAGCACATGGAAAGAGAAGCTAAGTGCAAGTCTCTTGGACTACTCACTAACATATTATTAAATATTTATTTCAAACTCAAAATTACTTCAACTACTGTGTATACACATTATATGTCAGCATATCTTTTTTAAAAATGCATTTGCAGTACAGCTTTTTATTCTACTAAGTCTTCTACTGTTAACTAGTGTCTTTCCAGATGGTCTCCATAGGTTATATATAACAACTCACTTAAAGGATAGAATTGCCAAGAAGTAAAGTTACTCATTTCTTGTGAGATAGGCCCAAAGAACATTAACTGTACTTAGAAATGATCACCAGAGAAAAGTTAGGAGATTTATGTTCAGGTCATGATCGATATACTTAATTTAACAAATGGAGACAAAGTGGCTCCTCACTGGCTTCTTGTATGCCAAGGAACTTAAACTGACAGAGAAAGATAGAAAGACAGACCTTACTTTCTTAGATTTTATATTTGTAATACGGTTAAAGAATGCTGTAAGTTAGAGGAAAAGGCTGGGGGAAGCAAGATGTTTTAGACAAAGAATTTTAGCATTTACATGTTATAGTCAATTATAGTCCTGAATCATAAACTGAACTTATCCATATACAACTACATATATATATATGTATATATGTGTATATATATGTCTATATGTATGCATGATCTGTTGTACAGAAAGTAGTTGGGAGACAATCTGATTTCTGAATAAAAATCAGAAAAGACAACACAGAAAGTACTTGTAAGTATAATATTGCATGTGAAATGATCTGACTTAAGTAACCATAACACACAAAGCATCTGTATTTTCTGTCCTACACATAACATAAGTAAAGGAACCTTACTTCCTCTCCAGGGGATGTAAGGATGCAGTTTCCTAACTGAATGTAGCTATGAAACCAAAAATAATGAAGCATATCTATCTTTATGAATCAAAATTAATATTGAATTTAATTGCATTTATTCTTCTATCAGAGTCACTA
This sequence comes from Gallus gallus, assembly GCF_016699485.2. Classification (NCBI taxonomy): domain Eukaryota; kingdom Metazoa; phylum Chordata; class Aves; order Galliformes; family Phasianidae; genus Gallus; species Gallus gallus. The sequence goes on from NC_052532.1 coordinate 42,426,357, forward strand.
TTCACTACTGCCAGCTACAACTTTCATGTATGCTATCACAGTGAATACTGGGAAAAGATTATTTTCTCATTTGTAAATCATACTTTGGATCTTCTTTTGAAGAACATTAATTATGATAGTTATGCTCATCATGCAGATCAGAATACTTCAAGAGCATTAAAATTTTGCAGAACTAGATAGTATTTATTCAAAATATATGTGATATAATTGTTTGTTGTGCTGTTACAATTATCTTTTTTCTAGAGAGGTTATCCAAAACAATGATTGCACAATAAAGTTGTCAGACTAGCCATTTCTGACTGAAAGACGTAGAATAAAACATCTTTTTTATGTGCATGTTTGAAGAAATTTTTAGATATGCTAAATGCATCAGGTGGTTTAAGTGGATACATAAAGAAAAAAAAGATATATGGAAATAATTGAAAGGCAATCTTCCACCCACTGTTTAAAGACAAAAGATTAGAAATGGCAGATGGGAACACTGAGTCATGTTTAGATTTTTAATTTTATCCCTTTCATTTGATGATCTGTATAAATATAGAACTTACTGTAAACCCTTGATTGTACAGCAATACAGATATACATTTGTACTGTACTCTTCATGAGATGAATTGTCCCTGAATTAGTTTGAAAACCATATCTCAAATTGTTCAAATTTTCCCATTTTTTTCCTTTTCAATAGACTGTGAAGCATGCATTTAGGCAATTATTCATCTGCACTGAGATTTCTGTTCTCTGACTTTCCTTTGAATTGCTCTTCAATATGTATGTGGTGCTGCAACTTTTTAGACTGAGATGTCTGCTTAGAGATGCATTTCCAAGAGTATTTGATTGGGCAAAATGGTTTCTAGAACTTTAAGTAGAATCCAAGTACACTGAGAGAAACACTTAGAAAGATAGAAAGAGACTGAGTGAGTGAGGTTGTCTCTTCATTATTTGTCTACTCTTATTTTGGACAGAAGTTTTTAGCATGATGCTGAATACTCACTGACCATTCACTTACATATTCATTACTTCTGTGACCATTCACTTACATATTCATTACTTCTGCAGTGTCAGAATAAAATGGTTCTTTTCATTTCTATCTCTTTCAGTTTAGTCTCATGCGAAGTTTCTGAAACTCTAATGCTAAGCAAAGGACTCAGAAAATAAATTTAGGAATTGGCATCAATCACTTACAGTACTTGTTTTCTAAATTCTTCAGCAAAAAAATTCAGCAACACATGCTGTACCAATATAACTTGTTGCAGTTGTTAAGTGATATCAAATATAAGGATGAGGAGACAAACTCCAGTTCATTAAGTCCTAAGCTACAGGGTGTCAGAAGCTGTGATGTGACAAAGTATTAATTAATTATTGAAATTGGCCACTGTCTAACACTGTATGTGAAATTAGACAAGCCTTTTATCTTGCCCATTACCATTGCTTTTATGAGCACTTCACACTCTAATCTTCTACTGATGTAAACTAAAGAGAGCATTTAAGTGCTGATTTTTTTATGTGGACTAACATACGAGTAAGCCATTAAATTTAAGTTGCTCTATTTGCATGTATAATAACTTGTTATGGTTAGTTGGGTGACGATCCTAAATAGTCACTATGTTGCAGGTCATTGCAGAGTGTGATAGACATGGGATTGAAAGACAAAGCTCACATAAACTACCAGTAAAAAACTTCACTTTGAGCTAGAGTTAAAACTTGAGTACAAAACTTCATTTTTGTTGCTTCTTGCAATTTAAATAGATGTGTACAGTGTCATGGCATATATTATATTCCAGTGTCTGTTTTAAGACCATCACTTAACTTCAGTCACCACAAAATTGAACACAGAAGAATTGAGAGAAATTTAAATTTCTAAAAATAGAATTTTTTTTTACTCCATGAAACTTGCACAAAAGTTGCAAACTATGGCTTCATAGTTTTGAATGATTACATATAAAACATTCCTATATGTCCAAGATGCCTTTGCCCACATAATTTTGAAAGATAAACTAATATTAACTCATAGAAAAAAAGAGAAAGAGACCTAAATAATTGCTATGACATTTATATCATTAGTGCAAAATCAATCCCTGATATTTATTTCAAGCACTGAACTTGTCCACCTTAAAATACTAAGCAATGACATTATGAACTACATATTACAAGAAATCCTATATTATAACTAACATGGACGTACCTTAAAAGCATTATCCTAATGTCCAATACTATCTTGATTTAAATTATTTTTCTCTTGGAAATTCCGCCTTGCATGAAGGATTTCTCCATCCCAGAAATGTGTCAATGACTATTATACAGAAAACAGTAGATACAGCTTAAGTTAGAGGACTATTTTTACTATATTTTAAAACACAAAATTTTCCAATAGAATTTTTGATACTATTTCTTTATATCCTCCTGAACTATTAGTCTTTTAGGATAAAGTATATTATCTTTCTTAGTTTTCTTGTAACTGAAGAATTCTGAAACTGACTTTTATGGTCATGAAGAATTTTGACTACTGGTCTGTAGTCTTATGGAGCATGTATTAAGGGTGGCAAAAATTAGAGTAGAATAAATATATTTTAAGACATTCCCCTTTTATTTAAATGAAGGTATGTTTCCATAGTGTTACACAGAAACCCTACTGATGACAATATGTATTTTACCTTTCTGAAGCCTTAAAAATGCATAAATAAATAAATAAGCTTATGTTACTATTTGTACTAAATAACCTTATTTGTATATATTCCATTAAAACCACATAAGATGGCTTAGCAGAAAATAACCTGTTCTATTTATTTTTTCTTGTTTGAAATCAAGTATAGGAATAATAATATATACAATCCAGCTATAGTTGATAATAAAAAGTTCTTCTGAAGAAACGATATTATTCTTATGGATATAATTTTAATGAGTAAAATAAAACCAAAATATGCCCTCAAAAGATGGCATCTAACATTAAAAATAATCTTATTATTGTATCTTGACCACCCATTCTATATCTTTCAGATAACTATTCACAGCATGCTAGGTATAAATCAGAGACTAAAACCAATAAATTCATACAGATAAGTTATAATACTTCAAAATAGTACACAAAAGACTCATGTTCCAAAGACACAAGCTTGCCATATATATAAGTTCAAATTTGTAGTCAGAACAAGTGACAATATGCATTTATTTACACTCAAAAGAAAAAAAAATCTCACATTTTGTCTAACTGTGACATACAAGAAAACAGATGTATTGAAAAACAACCTCTCCACAGGAAAAAAAAAAAAAAAGACATTTTTCTAAGTTTAACAATAAAATTCTTAAAACCTGTGGTTAAGGAAACTGGAAAAGAGGAAAATATTCTTAATTAGCAAGAGAACAATAGGAAAAGATCTTGCGAAACAGAAATGATGCAGACACCGACATTTAAAATCCAACATGGACAAGAACACAATGTAAAGAGAAACTTCTCAAGCCATGGGCTGAGCTGGGTTGCTGAACTCTGGAGCTGCAGCAGTATGCAGATTATGAGCTTGCCTACTAATATGACAAAATAACGCTTAAATGGAAAATAATTTTTTTCTACTGTTTCTGGATATCAAAAATGTCATCAGTGCATGCTGTTTATAAATGCATGAGCACTTAACAAAGCCATAATGCATGAGCACTTAACAAACATTCTAGATATCAATTTTCACATCTCTCAGAGCCCAGTGTGCGATATTAAAGCTACAAAGATATAACAAGAAATTAAGTACAAACATAGAAAGTTCTGTAACTGATCCAGTCTCATACTGTTTAAAACAGCACAATGCAGAAAAGGAAGGACTGAAAGAATCAGCTCGCTCCTTACACTTCCAGCATTTTCTAAATACATTATTGATACATGTTATTAGCAAGTTCTGTTATCTCAGATATTTTAACCTGAAAGTGCAAGATCACTAACAATGAGCTATTTATGCAAGGAGTTATTACAAGAAAGAAAGCTAAACTCTTTCAACATTTAATTTATATGCATAACTTATGCACACCATGAGCAGATTTCACAAAAATATTATCCTTATCAGATTTGAAATGTTTTTTATTTTACGCTTATTTTTTTAGTCATCTGTGTCTTTCTAATTACTTTAAAATAATATGCAGCTTGGCAAAGGCTTTAAAGAAGACCCTATAATGGTTAGGACCACAATCTTAAAGTAACTATTCAGGAATTTATAGTGCTACAAAAAATAATATAATTGACAGGTTGCAGATTTCATTCTAATATATGTCTTCCTAATAAATGGCCTCTATTTACAGGTGGGTAAACAGTAAATTAATCCTGTTTAGTTTTATCTATTACTTTTAACTATTATTAACTACCTATACTTTTAACTATTTAACTATTAACTATAACATACTTAAAGGCTGACTTTGCTTTTAGTGCAGATGTTTTAATTCCACTGTTTAATTCTACTGTTTTAATTCCAAACTACTTTCATCTGATTTCTGGGGCAGGCATCCTATCCTTAAAGGTTAATTTTACCAATGAATGTGTTTAACAAATCCTGAGCATATTCAAAATCACTCTTCTTTTTTCCATTCCATTTCCATTCTTTTTTCCATTCTTTCTAAAAAGAGTATGAAAACATATAACAATAATATCTGACAGTACAGAATACCTTTTCCCACTTAAAACCACTCTGCTAAGAAAGTTCTAAATTCAGTTTGTTTTAAAACACTTAACTGCAGACTCCAGATTCTGAATATGTGACCACTACCGTAAACAAGAGATAAATATTAAAAAAAAAAAAAAAAAAGGCTTTCTAAAAAGATGTTTCTGGCATTCTTTTTGCACACAGAAGAAATACAGTTATTTTTACAGTGTAATGTATTTAAAGATGTCATAAAACCATGACAAAAGATCAACATGATACAATAATTTATCAATATGCTATAGAAGTTATATGTGCAACAATTCAGAAAATTTTTACACTCTAAACTTCAAACAAATGAGAAGAAATTTTATTAACAGTTAACTATATTGTACTTAGAAAATGAATGCAGTCACAGAATTAGAAGTCATTTAATCATATATTTCAAAGACAACTTTGTGACCATAAGTCATGCAAAAATTAGTACTGAACTGGGATATACATAGAATCGCAGAATTATAGAATCATAGAATCATAAAATTATAGAATCATAGAATGGCATGGGTTGGAAGGGATCTCAAGGACCATCAAGCTCCAACCCCGTGCCACAGACAGGGCCACCAGCCTCTACATTTAATATTAGACCAGGCTGCCCACGGCCCCATCCAAACTGGCCTTTAGCACCCCCAAGGATGGGGCATCCACAACCTCTCTGGGAAGCCTGTTCTAGCACCTCACCACTCTCTTGGTAAAGAACTGCCCCCTGACATCCAACCTTTTTTTTTCTGGATCTTTTCTGTTAGAAGTCAGAAAGTATAGTTTTTGTGCCACATTTTTATTATTTATCTTCAACTTATCCATAGCTTGCTTTTCACTATGTTGTTTGCTTTAGAAGTATCTATGGTAGTTAATAATTAATAAGTTCAAGCACACACATTTTCTGCAGTTTTCACCTCAGACCCAGAGTATTAGATTTTCTGCCAACTTTCAAGAAGATCATGAAAAATATGATCAATATTTTCTTAGATACTTAATCTTCATTTAAGCAGATATAGAGAATAAAATGTACAACAATGGCCTATAAAATCCAGCTTTTACCATGGATTGATAATTTATGCATACCCAACAAACCAATACAAAACCACTGAGAACAAGAAGAATTCTTTTGAGAATTCTTAAGCTGGCATGTAGCTTGTAAAACATCAAAATGACTGGTTTTTTTTTTTTGTTTTTTTTTTTTCCTATACAAATCCTGATTTTCAGAGCAAAACAAACAGGAAAAAATTGAAGCTGCCATGCCAAAAACCTTGTCTCCAAGGCATTATATAAAAGCTGAACTAGTCACTTTGTTATTAAATCTTATAGGACAGAGCAATTATATTCATTACATAAAAAGCATTTTATGGTCAGCAGTGTTATTTGAAATAGGACAATACAAACGCCACAGTTCACAAAAGTTTTGTGTCTATTACTTTATTCTAGACTAATCTTGCACAAACCAATTAGCCAGTATAATAGTAGCACTGTGTATTTAAATGAAAAAACAAACTCATGAAACACCTTTGTTTTTCACATTTTTATGATGTACTGTGTATTGGAATAGAAGCTCTATGTTTGAAGGTCTCAGACTTCTGGGGTGCAAAGCAATAAATCTCATACAGTACTTAGTCTACATGTAATTAATGTAGGATAATGTAATTCGTGTTCTATAAATGAGATTTTTCTTAGAGTTGCAAACAATGACCACAGATCCAGAAAAGCCAAAAATGAATAAAACATACTGAAATTAAAGAAAATGCATAAATATTGCCATTGCAGCATACCAATTTCAGTTGATGCATCCAAAAAGATAATTGATAGGAGGAAAAAGTTCAAATTGCAAATATTCATCCTACTGTGTCAGACACATGGCTAGAAGCTCTTCATATTATTGCATTCCAGTAAGTAACATTAGTATATAGCAGTGTGAGTGAAAGACAGTGTTTTATCACTACTACAGCTTCTAACTACTAGTTTCCTCACCTTCTAGTCAGTGTGGAGGACAAGCTCATTTTGACTCTGTAAATAACTCTCATTTGGATACCCAAGTTTCCTTCAATCCTGACAATGTTTTCAATGTATCTTCTGCATTTACTAATGGATTCAATCAAAATATCAGAATATTTATCTGACATTTCTAAATTTTATTCTACTATGTATGAGCAGTGACACTTTTTCCCTTTTGAATAGTTATTACTGCCTTAGTTGTATTTTGCTTTCACATTTTAGTGTTCATATTTTTATATATTTACAAATGATAGTTATGTGTATTAGAGAATAATAGTTTTAGAGGAGGATGTGCATGCACTTGTCAATGGAGGTTGGTAAAACAAGTGCATTTCAGAAACGAAAAAAATGAAAGTGGTTTTTATTTGTGGAATTATGGAAGAAGAATTCTCTTTCATTCAGCAGAAATGAATATATATACTTTCATATATAATATACATACAATACTTTCATTTCTTCCTTTTCTTCAAAAATAAATAAATAAAAGTGGGTACATTGTGCTTAAATAAATAAAGTGGAAATATTGAATTGAAATCTGGAGTTACTGGACTGTCCACCTTCTTTCTGATGGACTGTGTATTCTATGACGCACCAAAAAAAAAAAAAAAAAAAAAAAAAAAAGGAAATAAAAAGGGAAATTAATAAGTGAAACATGAATTTCTGGAACTAGATCTCAAAACTGTTGCTCCCTACACTACTACTGATATTCTAAAGAGATAGAAAATCATAATAATTTTTTCTTTCTTAACTAGCAATATAGTTATAATTGATTTACTTTCTTTGTTATGTACCTAGATTTCTTTTGCTTTCCATGCACTACCTAGAAATTAGTACAGCTGGGATAGGAAAATATAGGAATAAAAATATCCGTTGAATAGTTGAATGAAAGACACAAACATTGAAGTACATTCATGGTACTTAGACCTGATTTCTCACACATTAAAAATGTATATAAAAATGTCAGCTAAAGGTGTTTTCATCTAAAGAGAAAAATATTGGTTGAATTAATACTATTGGGCAGATTATTTAGTATGCAGTAACCTTAACGTCCTTAGTATTTCCTGCAAAAAATTCAGCTCACACAGAATACTTTACAAAGGAGGGAAATTATTGCATTTCTTCCCTGTGCTGCTATTTCTTATTCAGAATTGAAAATGCATAGTTGACTTTCAGTAGTCACTACTTAAATGTAAGTTTTGGGTTTGTTTTTTGAATAACATATTTTTAATAAGAATTATATCTACATAGACACTTCAAAATACATATACTGAATTTGTCATTGCTGTTCATTAGATATATGTACACAAGGTTGAAGTTCAGTGTCTAATTTACAGATTAGAAGGTGTGAAGGATTTTTCATTTAAATACTGTGAATTCCACACAATTGATCTAGAAACATATCTTTCATAAAATCTGTGTAAGTATTAATAGCACAAAATTAACATTTAGCAATGGAAGGGCTGGGGATAGAGGGAAAAGAATATTTCTTAAGCCAAGTAACGTGAAGTTTTCCATTTAGTTTATAATAAGCTTTCTTTGTAGAAGTGGAAACAAATTATTGCATTTGCTTTTTGCTTCATCCCAGTACAGAATATTCAATTCTAAATCAAAAATAATGAATTGATTTCAGGACATTTTTTCTTCAGATAATGAATAAAAAATTCTAAGAAGTACTTATTTTATATTCCAGTTTACATTGTTTTTTCTTAATTGTTATTATTTTGCATTTATTTCACATCATAAGTTGAGAAATATCAGTAAAAAATCCCCATCATTCTACGTTGTAATAATGTCAATAGTTAATGAGCTTGTTCGTCCCGGTACTGTGACTAGTGGGGCAGAGGGATTACGCAAAATTTGTGCCTCCAGAAAAGGGAAACGAGACCATAAAATAATTAAAAACAGCAGCAACGACCTGAGGAGAAACAAACTAATTTACTAAATATGGTATCAGAATGCAAAATAACACACTATTATACAATATAATTAGAATTGAAGCGAATAAATCAAATATAATGAGAGAGTATCTGAAAGCTGTAGGCCTTACAGTAGTGCTGAGGTGATGCGTGAGGTCAGGATGAGCAAGCAGGAGGAGAGCCAAAGGAAGAAGGGACATCAGGTGACTTTGCGAGAGATAGTATCTCCTCTCTGACCTCAAAGCCCCCTGGGGAATTTAGTTATTTTTCTCTTCCAGACAGGTGCCCAGAACTGGAGCATTAACACTTTAACTCCCAGTGCACTACATGATGTTATGATGTGGAATACCAGTAACCAAAAATCATAAAACCATGACAAATAAAAATATCAATAGCTTGTATTCACATACCCTTTATTCACTGCAAGCTTGCTAATAAACTTTCAGATAAATATATCGTTTTAAAATTACAAGACAAATTCTTTTCATGATTGGGAGTTCAGGATTTTTGGACAGTCAGACATTTACTTCTGTTGTTCACCATCCCTCCCTTCTGACCTTCAAAAGATAATCTAGTGCAAAAACAACAAATTTAATATATTTTTAATTTATAAAATTACAACAAAAAGATTTACTGAGTCAAGAATGCTGACACAGCAATCTACAGCCATTCACTTGGTCCTCTAGAAGTGACACACAAATTCTCTACAGAACAGTTGTTATCTACACTATATTAAGTGGTTATCAAATTTTCCAGAAAAAATTCTAGCGTGAAATCCCTAATTAGATGGAGAATTCAGCTGCCAAGTTCTTTATAGTAACAGCTTGTATGAATCAAGCATGATACATCCAGTAGCATGGTTCTCATGACCCCTGAATGTGACCTGCTCCCAGAGGAAAGCAATTTGATGCTCTACTGCACATAGACCAGTATGTATGAATACTAAAAACCCAGATAAGTTAGTAACAGGTACATCTGAGAGGGATGGCATATTTGCCACTTATCTGTAACCAGACAAGCTTGTTTCACCCCAGTTTAAAAGATAAAGACAGCCTCCATAGTCCATTAGTTGAAAATTCTCCCCACCATTTAAGGAAATGAGACAGCAATGCAAATGAAGTGAAAACAATCTGATGACAGAAATTCTTCAGCACATTATTAATAAACTTTCTGTCTTCTACAAATTTACCATCAGCCTCTTTCCTTCTCTGGTTTTCCTTTTTTTTTTTTTTTTTTTCCTTTTCTATTTCTGACAGCTCAAATGCTCCAGGGCTGTTGACACAGCAAAGTTTGAGAGAGTAAGAGTAATTCTTTAAAATGATGCTGATAAAGAAGAAGGTGCCAAACACAAAGTTTATTAACACTGGACACTGATATGAGAGCTCACATCTCAGTAAATTTATCTCAGTGGTACACACAATCTGAAACCCAATAATGCTAACAGACATGAAAATATCTGATATAAGAAAGTATAATTTATTTTCGGAACAATTGCAAATACGCCTAACTAATATGTAGCATGTCTTTTAAAATAATTTTTCAATCATAATCAATTAAAAAAAAGAAATATGTCCTGTATCAGTTAGGCTCACTGCTCATTACAAATATGTTCTTTCCTAAAGGGTCAATCACCTGGACATTTAAAAATAAACAGAAAATGCAGTGCTTTCTTGTTTCTTTAAAAAGGATAAGCTTTCCAACGCTACAAATGTAAACAAGAAAGGCTACAGTTTTGTTTATATTTATTCAATATTGGAAACACATTGCTTTAACTTTTCGTGATCTCTGTTAGTAATAGGGTGAAGCTTAATTACCTTTTACAATGTCCAGTCAAAGAACAGGTTTGGTTTGCAATTAGAAAATTCACTGTGTAAATCCCTATTAGAACAAAGCAGACAAAACCAAGATCTTAGCTTCCTAGTCTGTCAGAATGCTAGTCTTTGGTCAAATAGATATCCAGCATGTGCAAAGAATAAAATAATAAAAAAATGAATGAGTTAGTGTATACGTACACATCCATTCATATCTAACTTGAACTGTCTGTTGTCAGTATCTGGTTATTATTTTGATGTTCTAAAGCAAGTCATTCATTATAAGCTATTAGGCTGGAACATCAACGTTTTTATGTAAATATATAGCTGTATCAAAATTTTCATTTTCCAGATTGTGTATTAATATACATGATTCAGCTGAGAATAGTCAATGCTGAACAGTCTGTATTTTGAAACCATATTTATATATCTAATTTTTCAATCTAGTCCTTACCTATATGAATAATCTAATCACAATACCTTTCTGGATGAGGAAATAACTTAACATGGATACTATCCCTGTTTATTTTCCTATCATCATTAATATGGCTCAGTATTTCACACTGTTTCCTCACCAGTAGTATATACACAGTAATCCAGACAAGCAGGTGTTTTGCTCACAGGAATATGAAAAAAGAAAAGGAACATACTGATGGTATTTTATTTAGCTTCCTTGAAAGTACATAAAAGTTTCTAATGTCAAAGAAGGACACTTTTAAATTTATGAAGATTTAATTTAGCATTCTTTTGTGCCATGGGAAAAAAAATTAGATGTTTCAAACTCAATGAAACAAATGTCATATTCAAAGAAAGCAGTGACAATGATGTACCAAAGAGTAAAAAAGGAAATATGATAGAGTAATGTAGATATTCACTAGAATAAAAACAATTTTTTAAAAAGTAAGTCCTGATAAATGATATTTTACTAAAGGGCAACGGGCAAAGAAACTAATGTATGATCATCTAAGGTTACTCTAAGAACTACATATAGACTAACCAGATATAATCAGAGATAAATATACAAGTCTTAACTTACTAAAAAAATGATTAGTATTACCAGAATATTATCATAATATTATCATAGAATATTATCATTAGAATATAATGAAAGTATTGAGCAGATATTAAGAAATGGTTAAAGCATTTTACATGTAAGTATTTGGGTTTTTTTTTCATTTGTAGATAATTTTTCCCTTTTCACTTTTAGTACTTTTATTTAGCACATTTACAGCAGCAACTAGACCACTGAAAGTCTTTGAATAGATAATGCACAGTTTTAGCTATTATTCCACAACATATGTTTTCCTACATTGCAGCTCATCAAAAAGGGATACACAACTGTGACTGCTTGCTGAAAAATCAGCTTCTCAGTTCAAGACTGAATGCACAAGGGATTTGTAGCAATCAGATTCTCAGCTTTACCATAGACCTAAATAAGGAAAGGTGAAATGAATGCTAAGAGACATGAACTAGAAGTTTTCCAATTCAATTCATTGTCCTTATGACATGCACTTAGAGTGAAGAAAAACAGAATGAATTCTCAGAATTTATGCCATTGCTACAAGATTCTTGAAGAAAACTAGGTTCTCTCCATTCACTGTCTATGAAATGAGTGTCCACATTACCTCTTATTCTGAAGTTTAATGCAAAATAAAAGAAGTTCAGTTACCAGAAAATCTTCACATTTATAACAACAGCATCAATCATAAATATTCAGTTTGGTATTGGTGCAAAAGAGTAGTTACTTGTATCACAGTTATTTTCCATCTTCTATTAAGATTTACTTTCAGATAAGAGCTGTTTTAAACTTGTATAACAATATACAAATGAAGATAAAATATTACAATGATGAATTTATATTATTGCTGGAAGTCACACAAGCTTCTACTTAATGGACTACACTTCATACTGAGGAAGGAGATCTGTATTTTTCTTTTAAAAACACAAACAATTTTAGTATTCAAAATCATACAGCAAAACAAAACAGAACAGAATATAATGTACTTCTAGAATTAAAAGAGAGAAAACTGGGATTTATATAGTTGGAAGAGGATCCAAAACATTAATTAAGAAATTATGTGTTGAAAAAAAGGCAATTTATTTTATATATATATTTTTTCATTTAGCCATATGGTGAGGTAACATGAATGTCATGTTGAATAACTTTGTTGGTTTATTGAAAATGAACCTGCCTGAACTAATAATCCATAGCTATTTGTCACATGTCACTGTTAGTGACTGGTGAAAATGCTTGTTATGATAATCTCTTTATCCATCAGAAAGAGATAGTTATCTAATGAAATTATGTTTAATATCATATAAATGGTTGTTAATATTTCAGTTTCAAAGGTTTAATTCTCATGGACAAGCATACTGGAAGCCTATGGTAACAGAACAAAGTTAAACTTTCAGATGATATTATTCAGTGTTTCAGGGACCATCACCACCAAAAAAGCTTTATTAGGATGCATATATGTGTTACAAAATATTACTGTGGCCTCCCTCATTAATACAATATTCCCTTGAAGATCTTGTAATATCCTGAAAGAGCTGGAAGAAATAAGAAGGAGGTCTGGATCATGTATAGAAGTATTACCAGATTTTTCATTCACATGAAGTAAAGTCTAATATAAATTTTAAAATTCTAAATTTCATGGTTCGAAAAAATAAAAGAGACAGTTCCAAAGAAACTAAATGAAAAAGTGGCAAATTAGTTGAATTACTTTTAATAAACTTTATTTTCTCAGGCATCGTATATTTCTGTTACCTTTATGAGGAAGTTATTTCATCTTCAGATAAGATTCTCATCAACCAGACTGATGTTTACTGTGTCATCAGTTTATTATTCCACATGTGAATATCAGATTGGGAAGCTTGACTGAAGAACAGCATTTCTCACATAAGAAAATGGATGAAATGTAAACCTTCCCCTCTCATTTCTATTGTTTGAATTTCAAAGATGTAGAACAGAATAATGTGCCATTCTTTTTCTCTAAAATCATGGTTCAAGGGTAGATCAGCCTCATCAGTCAAAACAAGAAACTTGATATTCTAAAATAAATGAGAGAAATTGCCTCTAGCTCAAGATAGCAAAGTGGGTGATTAACCTAAAAATAAGAATTCTTTCCTTAGGTTTACCTGAAAAAATAACAAACCCAAAATAAAACCCTCTTTTATTCCATACTAACTAAATAACTGTTAAAGAATACCTTTTTCTTGACTATTTTAAATAATATAGCATTATTTGTAACATTTATATTTACAGTAATTCTCAATCTCTGCAAATGAGAGTTCCCCAGTATTCCACTTGTTCCAGTGATCTCATTGGAAGTGAGAACGCAAATGTACACACCCAAACTTTCATGACTATTCAGTCATCCTCTCATTTAATACAACACATAGAAGAGATTAGATTCTCTCTCTTCAAAATTTCTGATTGTGTCTACATTTACAAACAGTTTGACACGTTACAAATGAATCGCTGATTCATGGTGGTGAAAACACCATAGCTACATCATGTATACCCAGATGTGGTGGTTTATATACCGCTGCTGCCTGCCTGAACTAAACATCTCCAGTATGGGAGTTCTGCAAAGAGCAGTGAGCTGAGGAGTGGGAGCTGAGGTTTGTTTTAATATCCCAGCTAGGAAGTGATCTGAACAGCCAAATAGCCAGAAGAAAAAGAAATTTTTAAAATGATTTTGAGAATGGTGGGAAGCCTTTAAATTCAAATCTCAACATTGCTATTTAATGTACTTGAAATATATGAAATTCAGTACAAAACACATCTTGAAATAATGATTGAAACAAAAAAACTGAAAAAGAAAAAAAGAGGGAGGGGAGTGTTTAATTTTATCTTAATTTTCAGGTTTTTTGTTTGTTTGTTTGTTTGTTTTTTTGTTTTTTTAAGGACAGCTCATTTTAGATCAAACGCACAAGGGATAGAAGCTCAGCTTCCTGACCCTCCCAAAGGGCACTTTTAACTTACTTTCCAGAAACTACCTTAGTAAAGTTTAAGATCTTTGTCCTAAAAAATCATCAGATTAAATTGGAGTACTTTACTAGTAACTAGAAACTGTAGGTTTGAATCCACTAAAACTTGAGCTGAGTAGGTTTTTAATTTTTTTTTTGTGCACATGCTTTGAATTCATTTAAAAAGAGGTCTTGTACAATTTTTTGAGAACTGTTTCTGCTTTCCAAGTAAATAAACACCCCCTTTGCATTCCGAGATTATGCATTTCTTCAGAAAAACTCTTGTTCTTAATGTCTCTCATTAACTCTCTTTGTCTCTTCAGGTAGATCCTGATGGGAATATTAGATACCTAGACTCACATTAGTAAAAAGAGAAAGAAAAATGAAGAGTATTTGGCCTTACAATTTTTTGGAAGGGATTCTACATCTCTTCAGAGTGAGATATCATCACCCATCTCATGGTTGCCCATAATGAACACCTGCTTGTTAACAAAAAAATTATATTTTCATTATGTCCAAATTTTGCAGTCTAACATAGCTCCCTTTGCCTCCTTAAAAACTGACACAATCTGAGATTTCCATATTGAATCATCTGTGGTGTGTAAAAGCACCAGAAATCTTCATAAATATTTCAGTTTTATTCTGCAAAATTAGTGGATACCATTAGTGGATATCCATCAGCTCATTCAACTTTCATAACAGAATTTCAGCCCAGGTGCTGGGTAATAGAGATTTGTCTATCTTATAAGTAATTATTCAAAACTCCAAGAAACTGTCTAGACAAGTTCTGTAGATACAAAGCAATTCTTTTATTCTGAAAAATAGGAATGTTTTAAATTACTTAATGGCAAATGTTTTAATTTTGAATAATCAACTTAAAAAATTCTGTATTCCTATCCCAGATGAAAATGAGGGAATTCTTAAGTGTCTAAGTTACAGGATATGCTGAGATAAACAACACATCTAGACATAAAGATAATGATGGGGATTAATTTGTTCATATATAAACAGATTTTTAAATATGATTATTTACCTCATCATCAACTTCATCTCATATAGTTTCAACATTTTAATTGGAATTAAGACACATGAAAGTGTGCTTTATTGACTCATTAAAAACTGCATCAAGTGTAGTGACAGGCATAAAGCTAGAGTTCCCTCACTTTAAATCTCGTGAGAGGTTTGTTAATAATCACTGCTAAAATTTTAGTGTTGATCCTTATCACACTGTGGTAATGAATTATTGCATATGACTTATGCATAACTTATAAAAATAGTACATATCAGAAGCTTTGAACAATCTTGCAATTATAGAAAATAATTCAGAAGGGAGGAAGATGACAAGTGATAAAAAAAAAGATTCAGAAATAAAAATAAAGCAATAAAATTAAGGCCTGAATAATGTTTCAGAATAGTGATACTATAATGAAATATGCATTGAATAAAAGATACTAAGATGTTGAAAGTTAGACTGTAAGTGTTCTGCAAAGATGGACTTTCTTCTTTAACTTGAAAAATGCCTCTAATTTTTCCTTTGGCATAATTTAGAGGAAAAAATAGGCCTTATAGTCATGTGCCTTGCAGTAGATTCTTAATCAAAAATTAAATACAATTTTAAAAATATAAGTTTTGGATACTATTATAAGCACATAGTAATGTGATGAAATTCTTTGATTAACAGACAGAGAGCACTGTGCCAGGCTGTCCCACTGTCCATTTTACCATTAGTGATGTTAAACATCTTCAGTCCCAGTACCGACCCCTAAGGAACCTCACTCATTGCTGGTCTTCAGTCAAACACTTAGCCACTCTCCACAGCACTTTTAGTGTGACCATCCAGACAATTCCTTATCCACTGAGTGGACTTTCCATTAAATCCACATCTCTCCAAGAATGTTGTGCTAGAAAGTGTCAAATTCTCTGCACAGCGAGATAATATCAGCTGCCCATCCATTATCTCCACCAGTTCTGTAACCCTGTAGTAGAAGAGCACCAAATTTGGCAGGCATGATTTGCCCTTAGTGAAGCCATGTTGACTGTCACCAATCACCTCCTTTCCCTATGTGACTTAGCATTGACTTATTTTTGCATTTAAAAGGTCCTTGATAATTGAATTACTGTGATGAAGCAGATGCTCTCACCTTTCATATAATGTTTTTACTGAATTCCAGTTTACTTATATGCCTCTTTGACTTTCACCTCTGGCAGTGATACTCAACAAGGAACCACAACTGACTAATATTTTTGGAACGGAATAGCTATGTCGCTTTTTGATCAACTAGGCAGTGTTTTTATAGCCTCTCTATTATTTAAAATTTATTTTTTTCTTTCTTCATAGCAAGCAATAATAAAGTCTGTTTGTGTTGTCTCCTGGCATTTATCATTAGCTAACCTCTGGAGAAAAAAAAAAAAAAAAAGCAACAGCATTTTCTCTGTTTCTACAGCAATCATTTTATGTGCCATTAACTAGATAGGACTTACTGTGTTCCAAAGGATCAGGCTTAACATGTTGAAGAACCTTTGTTCTCACCATCAAAAAATTACACAAGCCAGTTTCTGCTCAGTTTCTTTGTGCTTTTTTCCACTTCACATGCACCAACCACACACTAATTTACAACACCCTTTGCTGCCTTATCACCTTTGGATTTTATATCTTCATTCCACATCTAACACAACTGTTTGAAATCACCTTCACTGTTTGCTGTATCTTGTTTTTTTTGTTTGTTTGTTTGTTTTTTTAATTCAATACTCTCACAAATTATCATTCTGTTGTTTCTTTCCAAGAACAGTAGAGAGCACCATAGTTAGTCAATGAAGTAATTAACCAAAACATACTTTTCAGATATCTTGGCTCTTTATCGTCCATCAGACACTCTAATTTCTTCATCTTTTAATGCTCCATTTTTCACCATACCTCAACCTTACTTTACAAAACAGTCATTTTCTTTTGATGAATCAGTCTTTAAACAATGCTTTTTATTGTCCAGTGTGAAAGAAAAAATAAAAAAAATATATTTATCTTTTAATACTGTTGAAGCAGCGCAGTGAACAGTAGAAAGAGAGAACCAAAATCACTCAAGCATTGTTAATATGAGGAAGCAATTCTACAGTGAGATAGAATGTAAATTGCAACAAGTAATATTAAAAATGTCCTCTAAGGAGGTAGTTTGAAATTCATATCTTGACTTGTTTCACAATTATTTTGTTGTTGTTGATGACTACACAAATTTTAAATCTTTCTTTAAGGAGAAACTCAGGATATTTGTTTGCTTTATTTGGTTTTAGCATCGAGATGGCTTTCACGAGAATGATAGCTTTGTGGAAGAGTCATGTAAGCTCATGTCTGGCTCATTCAAGGCTCTTTGATTCCCACTTTTAATGTCTTGATTTTGGGTGTAGGCATAAGGAATGCATCAGCAAGGACCATATAAACTGCCTATTAGATGTGAGAGATAAATAAAAGGTCATGGCTAGAGTTCTACCTCACAGCATGGGTCGTGAATCCCAGAACACTTGGTGGTGCAGTAGTGTCTGAGTTTTAAAAGAGTCTGTGTGGACTGTGCCTGGAAGACTCCTCATACGTGTAAAAATACTATTTAAAAAGAAAATATTCCAAGTATCTCATAGCTGCTGGACAAAACACTAACAACTCACCATATAGATGAGAGGCATAACAACCCATCATATAGATGAGAGGCATACAGATTATAACAATCAGTGTGATTATCCTGATGGTATTCTAGCTGCATCTGTAAAACTAAGCTGAACAGTGAAAACTGGAGTGTTTCAGGAAGAAGGAAAAGGAAGCTACCTCCTACTTATTATAGCATGAAACTAGTAAAATGTCACTTTTTCAAGTGTCAAGTAGTTAAAAAAATCTCATCATCACTATGGAATATTCTTGGATAATACTCACTAAAATACAATAAGAAATTCACACAGCTCTTGTGCTACAGAATAGTGAAACATGAGAACTTATTCAGATATGCTGCTTTGATTCTTGTTGAAGCCAGCTCCTAGTGACAACAAAACTAAAAATCTTTTGAATATAATCAAATATTCATCCCCTTATAAAGATATAGCATTTATTTTTTCATGTGAGTACCTTCAGAAAGAAAGTTATGATAACTAGGCATTTTGTCAAGTGAGGAAGCCACAACCGTTACTTGTGTAAAGCACATTATATACCTCTCATATAACACTGGTAGGAGGTTTGGCAAGCAGATAAGAAAGGATATAATTCATTCATAGTCAAATATTATTCAAATCAGGTAGAGTTATCAAACTACTGCACAATTACTTTACTGCAGAAATGGACATCCATTCTGTCCCTTACTAAGAAAAAATGTTTTCTATGTTTGCATAAGGAAAATGAAGGAGAAGGATACTGAGAGCCCACCTTGAATATGGGGTTTAGTTCTTGAGCCCCAAGATAAGAATGATGTGGATCAGTGAGAAAGGTCCAGAGGGGGGGCAGAGGGCTACAGCACCGCTCCTGTGAAGACAGGCTAAGAGAGTTCGTGTCATTTAGCCTAGAGAAGAGCAGGCTCTGGGGTGATGATGTAGGAGCATGTATAGGCCTCCCACCTAAAGGGGGCATATAAGGAAGACGGGAGGGATGCTGTACTAGAGAGTGTAGTAACAGAACAAGGGCTAAGAATTTTGAACTAAAATACAGTAATTTTAGATTAGATAAAAGGAAGAAATTCTTCACTATAAGTATGATGAAGCACTGGACCAGATATCCCAAAGAAGCTGTGGATCTTCTTTCCCTGGAAATGTTCAAGGCCAGGTTGGATGGGGCTTTGAGTAACCTAGTCTAGTGGAAGATGTCCCTCACAAAGAAAGGAGTGGTGGAACTAGCTGATTTCAAGGTCTCTTCATCCAACCAAAACCATTCTATGTCCCTAAGAAAACATATGTTAATATTAAGTCATTGAATATAGTACATGCAGCAGTGCAACAGTCAAAAATCACCTAAAATTCCTGATTCAGGAACATGATTTTAGACTTTTGCAAAAATATGAATAAATGACACATAAAGAAAAATTAACCTTTTTACAGTTTTTTAAATTATATTACTTATATTATTATATTACTTATTCCCTTTTATTACAATTTGAACAGCAATTTTCTTTCAAATTATGTTGTTTTAAATGTTGAGCACAGCTTAATTGAAATAGTACAGATCCCATCTATAATTTTACAACATTTTATAATTGCATTTCCAAATGAACATTGTAGTTCTTCCTCTATTTTGATCTTTTATATCTTGAATACATTTTTTAACCTACAAGAAATCATACCAGTAGAACCTCAAGCAGAGGCTTGTGATTTTCTCACTAGAAAATATCTGTGTTAAAGCCTGTTACTCACAATTTCAGTGAAAAATTTTATTGATATCAAGGACCTTCTAAAGCCTATTGATTTCAGTGTCAAGCAGTGACCTTTTGTTATTCATGACATAAGTTTACTGGAACCAAAATTCCATCTTCTGTTCACTCATTCAGGAATTTGAAACATAATCTTCCTAGAAAAAAATAATTACCTTGTAATATGATTAACTGTTTTTGCTTGTTTGTTGTGTGTGTGTGATTTTTAAGTTTTCCATTTAGAATTTGTAAAAATACCATTACACCTTTATTTATAAATAATTGTTTAATTAAAAAAGAATAGTGAGAGATGCAGTAAAAATCCATTTAGTTAATCCTTCCACTATTCTGCCATTGCTAACAAAAGCCATCAATTTCTTATAAGAAACCAACTGAATGATAATAACAGTAAAAAGATAATTGAGCATCTGGTATCAGCATTCTATTACCAGATCAACATAATGATTCTCTCTAGCAATGAAAAAAAGATGAGTCACCAGAATAACGGAGATCCATCCATTATGAGGTGATAGATAGAGATAACATGCTGGTTTGTGGAGTGCTAGAAGCAATTCCCATTTCTGATTTGACTGTACACAAAGTGGCAGTGGAAAACCACTGAGCTCAAAAGACTGTATATGGATGTAGAAAATCACACACCTCAGAGGTATGTGGAGAAAATCAACATCAATTCTTGAGTCTACAAGAGTGTTTTTAACTAAATATATTTATAATATTTACAACTTTGATTACATTTTCATTTTTATCTTATTTGTACATTCTCATTTAATGAAATATGTATATACTCAAGGTGATATTTGCTCAAGACAAACAATATTCTTTCTGCTGTTTATTTCATGTAATATTAAAATGATGAAAAGAACCATAATTAAAAACTCAATCATTTCATGTAACAGATTTTTTTTAAGAATTGTTCTATTAAAAAACAAAACAAAACAAACAAAAAACACTTTTAAGTACCTGTAAACCATAATAATTTAGCACCACGTTTGAAGTGAAGTTCTGTGGGGAAAAGGTAAGATAGAAAAGAGCTTCAAATGGGAATTCTGAAAAGATTTTTTGGTGCAGTATTCAAACTAAAAAGGTAGAACTAAAAACATTTATTCAGACATGTATTGTTTTCAACACTTACTGGATTTTAATAACGCAACTAATTAAGCTAACTGAAAATTTAAAGCAAAAATGTGTTTTGGGAAAAAGTAGCCCTCTTCATATAAGATATGACAATGGAGGTCTGGAGCAATGTATGTTTATACACATAGGAGGTAGTGATGAGTAATTTTCTGGAAGTCATATAGAAAATTTATTTTAAAAAAAGACAGATTTTCAATGTAGAGGAAACATTTAACTTCTTAAATCATATTACCTTCCAAAGACAGTCAAGACTTCATTCTTCTAAATGCTCTTTCCAAGGTACTATGTATTACACAAAGAAGAAAGCAAATATAAATATAGGAACTAGGCAAGGAAAAAAAAAAAACAGTTTACTTGTTTTCTTTAAACTACTTGTTTGTTGATCAAAATGGTAACATGGGTAAGCTGAGGAAACAGAAACTGGAAGACAAGGAATAAATTCTATAATTTCTTGTAAAGATGTGTCACAAAGGAGAAAAATAATATAAGGAGTAAAGTAGTCAACTGGCATTTTGCTGTGCTCTAAGACTATAGTAGAAGAAAATACACACTAGTGCCTAGCAAAACATTACTTTCATTTGTGTTATTCCTGATCATGTTGTAAGAAGGTCACTCTTAACACAAGCATATTGTATTTTCCTGCTGTATCTTTAGCAGTCTGTAACAGCCTCTTGTTTTCATTGCTTCCATGTGGCCAAATTCTTATGTGTCTTACAGGGAGGAAAGCCTTTGTATCTGCTGCAAAATGCTAAAAATTTATGCCATTGCACAAAAGTTGAAGCAGAATTTAGATGCATAGCTTTGAACTTTCAGCATTTGAAAAGTGCACTGTTTTTGTTGTTGTTGTTGCTGTTCTTTATTCAGAGAGTGACAAATGTATTACATCTATAAAGAAAGTCATTTTAATTTTTTCCCTTTTTTACCATAATTGTGAATAGGTTTCCTTTGTACTTGAGACAAGTGAAGTCAGACATGCCAGGCTTCGTTATTTGTTCTTTTCTCTGTGTTATAATCACTCCAGTTATTTGCAAAGATTTACTATGGTAATTCAAGGCCTACTGCTGAATTAATGTTTCAGGTGATTAATAGTTGTGATAGAAATAGGTACTTCTGGTTAAAGCATATATTGGCAAGATTATGTTTAATCACATAAGTTAATTGATAGCTTCATATTTTCTTTTTACTAAAAGAAAAATCAAATGTAACATTCACACTGCATATTATAAAAGCAAGTGGGCCAATTTTAATGAAACATGATTTGAGAAAAAATTTTGGAGGTGAAAAATGATTGGATGCCATCATTGACATTAGTTTAATATATTTTACTTCTAAGCATAATTTAATTCAAGAGTTCAGTACATCTCTGGAGTAGATAAAATTGTGTAGGCAAAGCTATGCAGGTCATCTGAATTTTACTGCTGTTTGATAGAAAAAGTGAGTCAATCTGTCAATAAGAGGTAGAGCACCTTTAGCAGCAGGTTGGCTAACCTGAAGGACTTGAGAGTCATGGTCCAAAATAGTAATGCTCATGCCATTGCAATCCACTAGGGAATAGGCCAAGCCAACAAGAAGACAGACAAATGTGTCTTATCTCCCTCCAATGACAGGCCAGCATGCCAGCCACTTCAAGAGTATAGCTACGAGGAAATCCTCTTGCATCCCTCTAGAGATGTCTGCACCCACTGCTCCCTTTTCTTGAAAATGCCTGTATACCAACACATGCAGCATGGGGAATAAACAGGAAGAAACAGACATCTGTGTGCAGTTGCAGGACCATGAT
Organism: Gallus gallus; assembly: GCF_016699485.2. Taxonomy (NCBI): domain Eukaryota; kingdom Metazoa; phylum Chordata; class Aves; order Galliformes; family Phasianidae; genus Gallus; species Gallus gallus. The sequence goes on from NC_052532.1 coordinate 42,449,019, forward strand.
CTCATGACTGGAATGATATCGTGGATGGCTATGTACTTTTTAGGAAAGACAGGCCAGTAATGCAAGGTGGTAGATTTGCTCTTAATGTGAGAGAACAGGTGGAACAAATAAAGGTCCACCTAGAGATGAATGATGAACAAGTGTAGAGCTTGTGGGTGAGAATTAAGGGGCAGGTTAATATGGGTGACACCATTGTGGGTGTTTAGTACAGGTTGCCTGATTAGGAGGAGGAAGTTGATGAGGCCTTCTACAGACAGCTGGAAGTAGCCTCATGATCACAGGCAATGGTTCTCATGGGGGACCTCATTCATGCTGATATTTGTTGTAAAGGTGATGGAGGAGCCAATGAGGAGAGATGTGCTGCTGGACCTTGCTTTTACAAACAAGGAATGGCTGATTGGTGATGTGAAGGTTGAGAGCAGCCTGAGATGCAATAACCATGAGATAGTGGAGTTCAGGGTCTTGTGTGGAAGAAGCAAAGCAATAAGTAGGATTGCAACCCAGACTTCAGGAGAGTCAACCTTGACCTCTTGGAGGACCTCCCTAGATGTATCCCATGGGCTAGAGTGTTGAAAAGGGGGTCCTAGAGATTTGTTGATGTTTAAGCTTTACTACTTCCAAACTCAAATCAGTGCATGGATGCAGGTTCTAGTTGGAGGCCTGTAACTAAGTGTGTTCCCCAGGGGTTGGTACTATAGTACTCTCTGAGCACAGTCATCCAGTCAGTTATTGACCCATATATTTGTTCTTCCACTCAGTCTGTGACATCTCAACTTAAATACAAGAATATCATGGTAAGAAGTTTTAAAAGCCTTGACAAACCAAGCCATCCATTGTTCTCACATCTTCAAATTGAGCTATCTGACCTTTGGCCATGCTGTTTCCTGTAATTTTTTCCTCCTCCTGTTCCCAGAAAGTGTTTGCACAAGACGTGCTTCACAGTTTTCTCAGTTGTCAAAAGATACTAACTGGCCTGTATTTTGCAGGTTTATCATATTATCTTCTTTGAGTATGGGTGTGACATTTGCCGTTCTGTGTTGTCTAGTGACTTTCTCACAGTGTCCACGAACCTTTCAAAAATGACAGAAAGCAGCTTTGCAAACATATCATCCAGCTCACTCAACACCTTTGGGTATAGCCTTTTGGTTCCCATGGATTTCTGTGGGTTGATATTTCTTAAATAATCCTTGATCTGACCATTCTCCAGTGCTGGTGTTTCTTCCCCTTGAACCCTGTCTCTAAGCACAGAAACCACAGAGACCTTGCTGATGAAGACGAAGCCAAAGAAGGCACTGACTACCTGTGTGTTCTTTCACTAAGTTACCTATTTCATCCAGTAACAAGGCCACATTTTCTTTCTCCGGGCTTTTTCTGTGCATGGAATGGCAAAAGTTCCTTGTGTCACCCTGTGTCATCCTCTGAGTTTCCTGACACCTTCCCTACATGCCTGGAAAATGTTCTTGTGTGCCTTTTTTTTTTTTTTTTTTTTTTTTGTCTGTCCCTTCTTCCATTTCTTGCATGTCACCTTTTAGCACTAGATCTTTGATAGGAGGCTCCTGCTTAGCCAACGTGGACTCCTAATCCACGTACTTGTTCTCCTGAATGTCAGATTGGACTGTTCTTGCACTTGAGAAATGTTATTAAAGATCTGATAGATTTCTTTGTCTCCTTTGCCCTCCCTTGTAATTCCACCCACCAGTTCCCTGAAAAAGCCTAAATCTGATGAATTGTGGAATCCTGAAATCTGCTATTTAATTTCTTCTCTCCCTTCAGGATGTCGAACCCATTATTTTACATCACATACATCGCATAATAATACACCTAAGTACATGGTATCCTAAACAATTTCTGAATTTTTTCTTTCTCATTTCTAAATTCGTCAGTCTTTATTTTTATTTCCATTTTTATGATATAATTTATATCTAATTTTACATGTTACATTTATATTTGCTTAAGCACAACGTATAACATCTAATTAATGACACTATAAGATGTACCTTCAAATGTGAACATTTATTATTCAATGTAAGGATTTTTGTAAGTCTTATGAATATGGGAGGTATCGCTCTCTATGACACTTGAGAAACCTTATGATGATCACTGAGAGGATTACACCAAGACTGTCATAGTTACTGTTTAAAGGAGAGCTGGTAACTAAGGTTTGATCTTCATGATTTTTTGGCACAGTAATGGATACCAGCCAGAATAGGGAGCAAATAAAAAAGTTGCAACACCAGTGCTGATGATGTCATAAGCTGAAAATGTGGGATAGAAAATCTATGCTATTTTTATTTTGCTTGCAAGTATATCTGGACAAGCATGAAATACATAGTTATCAGATACTCAGTGGTCACCAGAGACTTGACAACCTAAATTACTTAGGTCTAATGAAGATAAATAGCATTCTACATATGGACACATACTACATACTGAAGAGAAATTGAAACTGATGTTGTTGCCAGGCAACTTGTCTCCCCATGAAAAACATGCATTTTCTATTATTTTACTCTATACACTGAAGAAAAAAAAATTAGGAGGAAGGGAGGGAGAAGGATGTTAGAGTTCTCTTTCACTGAATTATTATTTTGTAGTAAGGTATCAGAAGATCTGTTTTCAATACTGTAATTTTATTATATTCTTAAATATGAGATCCTTGTTCCTTATCTGGATCTTTACATATGTAAAGACATGGAAGCAAGCACCACTTTTTATAGTAGTCGGGTTTAAAAGATAGAATTGTAGATTTTCGTAGAATAAAGATGCTTTCTGCAGGGATTAATATGCGTAGCTGGGCAATTTTCTAGGTACCGTGCCTGTCATTATCTGCAAGTGGATGAAATCACATTTTGTCTTGTTCAGTTCAAGTACTAGGAACAAAGGACTCAACTCTCACCATTTAGCCTGTATGCTGTCAACTTAGATTTTGTTTCATTTTAGAATCATAGAATCACCAAGGTTGGAAAAGACCCCAGGATCACCCAGTCCAACCATCCACCCATCACCAATAGTTCTCACTAAATCATGTCCCTCAACACAACATCCAAGTGCTCCTTAAACACGAACTTTAGTTTTCTTTCTTTTATTACTTTTAGAATAGAGAGGTCTGTGATTTTTCTTTTTACACTGGATTTTCCTAAGTGCTATGCAAGTACCCAATAAGTATTATAATTAAGATTTATTTTTGACAAAACAAAATTGAATTATAATTAAGAGAAATATATATAGCTTAATGATATTCTAGTAATGCTCAGCAACTCATCCTGTAACAATCATTTTTCTAAGAAACTGAACTCATGTTTTCTTGGTTGTACTTCAACATCCCTGATTAATACACCCTACAAAAAAGCATGAAGAGTGTTTACCACAGAGTAGATGTCATTTTGTGTTTCATTCCACAGTTTGATTCCTTGTTTTATAAATTACTTTAATGTACTTTGCTTTTCCATTCTCACATAATTATTTGATGGGAAGAGTAAAGCCATAACACATGTACAGTAAGATAACAAATACAGTGAATTTAAAGCTGGTTCAGCGGTGTACTTAAATTAGAAATGCATCCTTCTGTAACTAGCCCTGTCTGCCCATGTTCTAGATGGAAAACATAATAAATACTGACCACAACTGAGTTGACAGGGGCACGTTGCTCAATTTTATGCAACCCAGACACATTCTTTCAGTTTTCCTCACTGGTAATGCTGAGATAGGTAACTGAGAAAATTCTAACGTAGTAGCCTTCAAATCAAGCAGAAGTTACACTTTAAAGAAACTGAACTAAAACTGACAACAGATATACAAAGAACTACTCTGTTGATTTATGATCACATTCACTGCTTTATGTGTCATTTGGGCTATTGAAGAATTAATAGGATTATCATCATTTTAAAAGAAAACACTACACAAAGATTTGTTCACTGTTGCATCCAGTATCAGATGGGAGAACAGTCTATGTTATGATATGGCTCTCTAAAGTGGGAAGGTAAGTTTTTACATTATGGAAGATAGAGTGTTCCATAATTGCTCTTCTGTCGTAATTTTTCTTTTTACATTTGGATTGAAGCTGTATGTAGTAGTATAACCTTAACTTCATTTATTACACTTTATTCTAATGTGATAATGGATTCTTAGTAGCCAATGGAATAATTTTCCATGTGTTCTGCCAGGGGACACAGTACTGCTTGGAGTTCTTCTGGAGATCTGATAGACATAAATGACTTTTCTAGATACAAAAACAGTGGGATGCACACAGCTCCATAATGGAGAGGCCACAGTTTCATATAACAATGATAACTTCTTAGAGCTATTGGGTAGGTACTGTTTCAATGCAAATTTCAGCTAGCATCAATAACCTAAAATGCATGAAATAAACTTTCTCTTAAACTGCAGGTCTTTTACTGAATTTTGTTTAAAAGCAACAAAGAGATGTGAGAAAAAGGAATGCACACTCATAGTCAGTGATGAGTGTTTTAACCAGGAAACTGAAGGGATAGGACTTTCAATCCTGGCTCCCTGGATTTATTATGAATTTTTATTAAATAGGTAGTGAATTCAATACAAGCAAGTAATTCTGGAATTAAGACATTTTTCTCAGACATATTCATGTTCAGTCCAGCTTTCCCTGATCATTTTTTTATTTTATATTTCTAAAACATGATGATCAATTTCCTGTTAGAAACTTTTCTGTAATAGGTTACAGGCTTCCTTACATTAAATTAATATATTATCTCTGATATACTTTGATCATCACTGAGATAGTGAATGTTAAAATTCATGTCAATATTAATAGGACTTAAATGGGCACAACTGACATGAAAGGAAAATGTTTGTAAATTGTATTTTACTAAAAATCATTTCAGAATCTGTAAAAATATTCAGTTATAGTTTGCTAAAGTTTAGAAAAATTTTATTTGACATCTGCAAATGACTACAGACTTCATTTTGTATCAAATGACCTTGGAAATATTCAAATACAGATTAGATATCTGAAAGAAGAAATAAGTCAAATCAACATAACTTCAGTCCTTCTTAAAATAATGAATGTAGAAGGACAAGGAAAGCAACTCCAAATTTTATTTGTAAACAATCTTGCTATCATCTATTTTATATACATTATTACTTCTCCACGATTTCTTTTTGAGTATGTTTTACTACGTTAGAATTCCAGGAGATTGAATTTTAAAGGAGATAAGTCCAAGACTACTTACAGCTTTGTATTGTTACGTTCTGCCAGATATTTAAATGTTTCTATACCACAAATGCATCTACAAAGTAGTTTCTAAGCTACTATATAGGGTATCTTTATGAAAAAATGAAGACTGCCAGAATACAGCTCGGTTAGGAGAAAATTATCAATGGAATTTTTTTGTCTGTTTACAAGCTTCCATAAACCCCAAAATCTTTAAAAGAAGCTGGAAGAGACAAATCTAGAGAGGTACTAAAATAGAGCAGAGGAAAAAATAACACTTTTTCTTAAACAAAAATAATGGTGAGGCATGCTGGAGATGAAATTTGCCACAGAAAAGGTAGGTATTTGAGAAAACATGGAAAGAAAAGAGTTGCTTTGACTAACAGAACTCCTCTGTAGGATGTACCTTTATAAACCATGCCTTCAAATTCACACACATAGCACTAAATTCAAGGATCTGAGGAATTATTTAAACCCAAATAAATGAAATTCTTTGTGGAATATCTTTAGTAATATTTTAGTTGCCTTCAGGTGTGAATTGTTTATTGACACTGTTATATTTATGTTAAAAGCAGGCAAAATAAAAAAGAAGTAATTCATAGAATCACAGAATATCTCGAGTTGGAAGGGAGCCAAAAGGAACATCAACTTCAACTCCTGGCTCCACACAGTATCACCCCAAAATAGGACCATATGTCTGAGCATTGTCCAGAAGCTTTTTGAACTCTGGCAATCTTAGTGCTATAACCACTGTCCTGGGGAGCCTATTCTAGCGCCTGACCACTCTCTAGGTGAAGAACCTCTTCCTGAGGCTGAGCCAGTGCAGTGCAAAGTGAAACAATCATTTCCCTTGACCAGCTAGCAATGCTGTGTTTGATGCACATTGCTATGCGGTTGGCCTTCCTGGCTGCCTGGCTCCTTCATGTTCAACTTGCTATCAACCAACCTTTCAGCAGGGCTGTTCAGAAGTATCTCATTCTCCTGTCTATCTGCATAGCCAAGGTTGCTTCTTCCCAAAGAACTGATTCTCATCAACATTCTAAACAAACATAACACATATTTTATGATCAGAGATCAAACTTTAAACAGTTTTTCTTCAGAAACTGGATTCTTTTATCAGTTAAATTATCAATAAAATAGGAGTTAGGAAGTGATGTTTAGAAATAAAGTGATTAGATAGTCATTTATATGGAGTTTTCATGTCTATTTAAATATTTCAAAACATTTCTGATACTACAAGAAGGTTTTAGTGTATGTAAATGAGAAATATTCTCAAACACATGCTTTCAATATTCATATGAACTGTAGTACATCATGTTACTGATATTTAAATATTGAAGAGTGGTATGGAACAAAGACTGCAGCAAACCAGCAGCAAAATTTAAATTTCATTTTGTGTGTGTGTGTGATTTTAAACTGAGTTTCTTTTTATTTTCAGGAAAAAGAAATCTATTACGAGAAACAGCAGTACGAATTATGCAAAATTAAGATATTTTAAACACTTATATTGCTGAAGTAACCCTGTGACACAGATGTATTCATTAACATAAATATGTTGTGGAAAAATATTGAGAAATAATTGCTTTATTTCAGTTACTAGGTACACTGTAAGTTCAAAGGCAACAAGAAATTTTGTACATATAAACTCATAAAAAGTCCAAGAAGGACTAAAGAACTTACAAAGAATTTCACATAAATGTTATTTTCTCAGTCTTGCTTTATTTTCTTGTATATCTAGCAATTGTAGAAGAACATAATTTAAATTTGTGTCTATTTTTTCATTTTCTTTTCTTTTGCTTTTTCTTCTATCTAATGTATAATTAACAACAGGTTTTGTTGCTATAGTAGCTATGAATATTCTAAAATACAAAATCTATCATCAGTAACTTAAATTCATGATAATCACAGTATTAATTTACTTCTTTAATCTTTTCGATGAAACTAAGAAATAAATGTGTATTCAAGTTATTTACCATTTGATATTTCAAATTATTTCTAAATAATACTTATGTTCATATAATATTATTTTGAATTAAACATTTTGTTAATCATTTTTCAGATTTTACATAGTTGTTCTGTTATTCTTTATATGCTTTTATATATAACAACGATATAACAATTCCCTTTTTGTAACTCTGTGAGTGAAGCAAACTAAGGAGAATTAGAGTGATGCAGATTTTTAACACAATGATGTAATTTGAGATCAGGCTCATGGAGGCTGATGATTACATCCAGACATGGTGTGACAGGCATTTGGATGGAATTCACCACAAGAAATAAAATATTTAATATGAAGTATGTATGTGTGAACTTGGTGCCAAATTGGTGTCATCATTCTATAATACTCAAAGAGCCAGTGGATTCCTTCAAGAGATAATGATTTGTTTGACTAGGTGTTATATGCAGAATGCCACTTTCTATACAGAAATGTCAAATACTTCTTGCAGTACTGTCTGTTTTCTCACTCAGAAAAGGCAGTTGAATATGACATGGATAGAGCCAACAGGAGAGCATGTGACTTACCATAAGGGCAGCCACACACCACCTGACATATTTAGGATGAATAAAACTATGTTTATTTATATAGCTGGACTGTATCTTAGCCATCAGTTTCAAGGATAACTTTCTGGGCTCCATTGTCAATATTAGCAATAAGAGAAGATAAACATCAGTATCTATTTGTATATTTATACACTTAAGTGCAAGACTTAACTGAATCCCACATTGCAGTCACATTCCAGTAGATTTCTGCAATAAAGGTTTTATAAAATTCTGCCACCTGTTGTGTATAATAATATGCTTTGCACAAGACTTGTGGCTTCAAAAGCATGGCAAACAAACTCATACTAATAACAGACTGAATTATTAACAGTAAAAGAAATCAAGCATTCTGTTTGATTACTGAAAATACTGCTATGTATGAATGAAATAAATGTATGGTTAATATGCTATCTGATAACAATTATAATGTTTAATTCATCTGTTGTAGAATATCATTGGTTTAAAAAAAAATACAACAACAAAATGAAAAAAGAAGAGCAACTTCCTGCTGAGGAAATGAATTCTGTCCAGTTCTCTACAGAAAAAGAATCTAGTAACATTACATTATTCAGAATAAATGTATATCCATTCATCTGTGCTTTTCTGCCTGTCTGTATCTCAAGTGATAAAGGAGACAGATTTCCTGACAGTATACATTTATTTTACCTCTAGAAATTCAGAATTTAATTATGTGCATATATTTATTCATATATATATATATATTTGAGTTAATATTCTACTCAATAGTAATTTCATTCCCTAAGACATTAAGTTCCACATGCACATCTCATTGCTAAAATGAAATCCATGGAGTGAAGAGAAAAATGAAAGCAACACTAACCAGACTACTTCATATCCTGAGTATATATGTATGCATGTGTTCATACATATATATGTACATATATACAGATATATTAATTTCAGATTTTTTATGACACCTAATTATCTACATGCATGTGTTTTAGTGAACATATAGATAATATACAATTGCACAATAGTGATTATAGATAAATATTTTCTTCAAGTCTTATGAGATATTTTCAAAGAAACCACTGTATAAGGAATAAATATGAAATTTAATTAGTCCCACATATATCTGAAGCAATTTCTAGGGTACTAGAAAATAAGGCAACTTTAGCTCTGGATTTCTTTTTTGAGATGTATTTGAACAAACAAGCAAACATACAGAAACAAAACAAAACAAACAAACATTAAAAAAAAAAACAACAATCACACAATGCACTTCGTCACAAATGTAAAGAATACAAATGTTAGAACTAAAACCATTAATTGGTGTCTTTGCTATTGGAAATACACAGAAAATGTGTGTATTTCAAGAAAATGTTCAGCCTGTAGCTGCCACAGTGTATATGAAAGTATCTCTGCCAGTAACACGTGGATCTTCTTTGCAAAACTTCTACATTCCTGATTTAATTGCCAGTAGAACTGACACAGTGTTAGCAATTATAGATTCAAGGTTACTATGCTCCATCTCAGGAAATGTGTAAATAACTAAAAAATAAGCAGAATGTCTACAGCATTGCCTTATTTTTTATTTCTGAATTACTGTCCCTTCTATCATTCTTTTTTTTTTTTTTTTTCTTCTGTATTAAGTGCAGTTTAGCTGGAGACAAAATCCTAATAAAACTGTCTTTGTCAGAAGGTAGTTATATTTGTCCAACTTGTACACTGACCTGTTTCTATGGATGGTTTTCACTTACATTAACAAACTACATCACAGGTGACCACAAAATGCCTGAGAATTAAAGTGTATTGTTTTAATTATTAAAGAAAATTTATCTCATTAATATTCAATCTTTTGAATTTATTTATCTTAAAGACAGTTTAACTTTGATGACAAGATCTGCTCATTTGATATGAGCGTATTTGTATTCCATGTGAAATAAACATTTACAATACTTCAATTTCTGCTAATTTTTAAATTACTTGGGAAATTATCTTCTCTTCCTCTCTCTCTCCCCTTTTTTTTTCTTTTTTTTCTTTTTTTTTTTTTTTTTTAAGATGTGCTCGGAAGAGAAGAATAATTCGCAAAATAAATAATTCGAAAAAGAATAATTCGCCTTGCAGATTATTTTCACATAGTATATATCTTTTTCCCTTTACTTCACTGAAGAATGGTTTTGCATTCTGGGTTTTGACATTGCATGGGGAGACTAGCAGAGATGTTGATTTTCATAGATCATAGATCTTAAGCCTTTGCTAAAAGGATATACTATAAAATGCTTACTTCAACATCCAGAATTCTGTTTATAGTGTTTTATAAAATAATATCAAGAAAAATTGAAACACCTGTCCATCTACATTTCTAATTATTTTTCAGACTGTTTTTTCAGATTTTGTGGTAATTTCCAAAATGACTATTTCTGTGAACAAATTATATTGTAAAAGAAAGTCAGTATGTAAAGAATTCATACTTCATATGGAAATAGGCCTGTGGCATTAAAAAAAAAAAAGTAAACAAACAAACAAAACTGAATTAAAATATCAGCTCTTTATTGGAGATTTTCAAACAAGTGGTAGTGTCTTGCTGGCATTAGACTTAGATTACCACGCATTTAAATCGCTTTTTTCATCATTTTTATTAGAGTAGTATGTGTCACAGCTATAAGGTGTTAAAAGCTGTGAAGTATTAAAAGCTGCTTAACCACTGAATTTTTTAACACTTATTTGTAACAGTGAGGCTTGCAGTAACCCAAATATCCTTTTAGATTATTCACTGTTTCCCCTACCAGTATTGATATAATTTAGTTTCATCTCATTAAGAGATGAATATGTCAGAGATCTCGTATTGATACACACTGTGCAAATTAAATTCTACAGTTCATACCCTGATAATTAAAAACAATGCATTTGAATCCCACTAAGTCATTGCCCATCTTTTCCTTTAAATTGCTGCTGGGATTAAGATTTCCTGTTCTGGTTAAGTGTGTGAAAACCTGTGTTGTCAAACAGATTACCAGTAAACATAATTTGTCACATTTGAACATTTCTACTTTTCCAGCAATCATAGATTCCTGAAGATAGAAAAGAAACCCATCAGTTTCTTAGACTCCATCATGGTCACTGAACATATGATATCTTCCGGATACAATTGATTAGGAATGCTTCCTGCTTGTAATACTATAACTTTCACTGCATTCTCATTTGTTACTCTAATTAAAGAAACATTAGAATAAGTTTTTTTATTATTATTATTGAAAACTCCTAAATATACTACTAACAATCCAGCTAAAGATTAATATTGTATCTTGTCAGCCAGAAGTGTTGCAGATTCAAGAGTAATCGGGAGTACATAGTTAAACCATTACATACAGAAATTACAAATTTCAGATGCTCATACTGAATATATTTCAGCTTTATTAAACTTTAATCTTTCCATGCTTTGTGTTTTTAAAGTTTGAAGTACTGTATGATAGCATTATAAGAACATTATGCAAATACTGTTGTGCAATGTACATTACAACCTTGTGTCTGTCTAAAGATGACACTGCCACATCTTTCAAAAGACTGTTCATCATACTGACACTTAATAAGACATTAAGAATTAAAAAAACACTCTGTGGCTCACCAGTGTAATATAGGATGGACTGATCTGAGTCCTATTCTTTATGTTCTAATGTCATTGTGAAATGGAAAAATGTGTAATTAGTAATTAAATTAGTCTTTAAAACATTATTGCATATATTGTTAAAGACGTCACATAAAGACTGTAAAATTCAGCTTTTTTTAGAAAACTTTTTTTTTCCGGTTGTTTTCTGTGCCTGCTCACGTACAGAATTACAAATTTAATTTCATTATTTCCCTCTAATCTTGGTTTTCTATTTTTTTTTTTAACTCAATGCATTAGTTTATGTCACACTTGATAAATACAGTTGTACCACGCAACTTTCATTAATATAAGAACAGAAACATCTAAAAAATGGAAGGAAAGTTTTCAGCTTTGCTGTAATATTTTGCACAGCTCTCTGTGAAATGAAATCCAAAGATGGTTCACATTACTTACTTGTCTGATCTCCATGACTCAAAGATATGTCATATTGCAGGCTTTCAAAACCTTGACATAAACATTTATGACAATGGCTCTTGCTTATGGAAGCTTGATACTGTTAAAATAGAATGGGTTTTTCTGTTGCTTTATTTGTTTGTTTTATTTTTTAATTTTATGTATCAACAGCAGTCTCTAAGCTCTGTCTGGTGGGTTTTTTTCCTCGAACCAATATGGTTTAACATCTTTAACAAAACCAGTACTGAAACTCTCTATACACCCTCTATATCATAACCTTCTTTGCCTTGAAAATAGGCAAAAAACAGCAAGTGATGCTATAAATCATCATCGAGTTATGCATAAGCAGCATATAAATTAGTGAATGTTTTAAATTAATATCCTTAGGATCACAGAATCATAGAATCGCTAAGGTTGGAAAAGACCCACAGGATCATCCAGTCCAACCATTTGCCCTTCATCAATGCTTCTCGCTAAACCATGTCCCTCAACACAACATCCAAACGCTCTTTAAACACCACCAGGGTCGGTGACTCCACCACCTCTCTGGGCAGCCCATTCCAGTGCCTGACCACCCTTTCACAGAAGTAGTATTTCCTAATGTCCAGCCTGCATTTTCCCTGACGCAGCTTGAAGCCATTCCCTCCAGTCCTGTCACTAGTCACACGAGAGAAGAGGCTGACCCCCAGCTCACTACAACCTCCCTTCAGGTAGTTATAGAGAGCAATAACGTCTCCCCTGAGCCTCCTCTTCTCTAGACTGAACAACCCCAGCTCTTTCAGCCGCTCTTCATAAAACCTGTGCTCCAGACCCCTCACCAGCTTTGTTGCCTTTCTCTGGACACACTCCAGGGCCTCGACGTCTTTCTTACAGTGAGGGGCCCAAAACTGGACACAGTACTCAAGGTGCGGCCTCACCAGTGCTGAGTACAGGGGAATAATTACTTCCCTGTTCCTGCTGGCCACACTATTTCTGATACAAGCCAGGATGCCATTGGCCTTCTTGGCCACCTGGGCACACTGCTGGCTCATGTTCAGTCTAGTGTCAAACACCCCCAGGTCCATTTCCTCTCCACAGTCTTCCAGCCACTCTGCCCCAAGCCTGTAGCGTTGCCTGGGGTTATTGCGGCCAAAGTGCAGGATCCGGCATTTGGTCTTGTTGAATCCCATCCCATTGGCTTCAGCCCAGCTATCCAACCTATCCAGATCCCTCTGTAAGGCCTCGCTACCCTCAGGCAGATCAACACTTCCAGCCAGCTTAGTGTCATCTGCAAACTTACTGAGGGTGCACTCAATACCCTCATCAAGGTCATCAATAAAGACATTAAAGAGGACAGGCCCCAGCACCGACCCCTGGGGAACACCACTTGTGATCTTATTGATCTTTAGGCCAACAATACAAGATTGCAGACGATGTTAATAATGTAATTTTCCTTCTTATTATCTTCATTGGAAAAGAAAGATTCACAGTGTCTTAGTATTTTAGAATTCACTCTCAATCTTATTTTCAAGATTTTATTGCTTACCCTCACTATAGCTTTCCCAATTGCAAAGAAATAAGATTCATGCATATTTCTGCTAGTTCATTTAAGTAATTTCAAAATAAAAATTTACAGCATTGATAACAGTGTATTTTACAGGTTAATCAAAGGAGTGTTCTCTCCCAACACAGACAAAACATACAAAACAAAACAAAGTATAAATATAGCAATAGAATTTTACATAATCTGCGTTCCTCTAGTGCAAAAAGCTAAGAAATTAAACAAACGCTAAAAGATGATTTGCATGCTTGTATTTCAAAGTGTTTTAGTTTGGTATAGTTTTATGAATTGCTTTTGACATAATCATTTAATTATAATTCAGCTTAATATGAATTAAGCACATTTTCATTAATTTTGCTGTTTTTTAAATTTACTTGTATCAGTAAAGGAAACAAATTACTGCAGTTTCAATGCTTTTATATTGAAGCAGGAATTGTACTTGAAATAGATTCCATGATAGCCATGTAAACAGCGACCATTACCTTGGAAATTTATCCAGAAATGTTCATAGAATATTGAGAGCTGGAAGGGATCCATAAGGATCACTGTGTCCAGCTCCCACAAAGGATGACCCTAAAATCAGATCAGATGTCTGAGAGCATTTTCTAGGTGCTTCTTTAACTTTGGCAAGCTCAGTGACATGACCACTGCCCTGGGGAACCTGCTCCTGTGCCTGATCACCAACTCAGTGAAGAATCTTTTCCTGATATCCAACCTGACCCTCCCCTGTTGCAGCTTCATGCTGTTCTCTCATGAAGAATCTGTAGGCTGTGATGAGGTCTCCTCTCAGACTTCTCTTCTCCAACCTGAACAAACTAATGGACTTCAGCTTTTCCTCATACACCATCCCTTCTAGTAACTTGCCTATCTTTGTAGACCTCTTTTGGATACTATAATAATTTTACACCCTTTTTGTACTGTGGCAACCAAACCTGCATACAGTACTTGAGGTGAGGCTGCGTCAGTGCAGTGCATCAAAGCAGGATAATCACTACCCTCACCCAGCTGGCAGTAGTGGGCCTGATGCACTCCAGGGCATGGTTGGTTGTCCTGGATGCCTGTGCTCACTGTTGACTCATGTTCAACTTGCCTTTGACCAAGACTCCCAAATTTCCCAAATTCCTTTTAGCAGAGCCGGTCTCCAGTGTCTCATCATCCTGTCTGTATGTATAGCCAGACAGATACAGTTCCCTTCCCAGGTACAGAACTTGGCCCTTGTTTTTATTACATTTCCTGCAGCTGGTGGTTGCCCAGCTTGCTAATTTGTCTAGATCTTGCTGCAAGGTCTTTCCACCCTCAATGGAGTCAACAGATCTTTCCAATTTAATATCATCAGCAAACTTGCTCAAAACACCTTCTGATCCTACAGCTGAGACATTTAAGAAAACTTTAAAGATAAGAATGTTGTACTTATGCAGACAGTTGTGACTCTGTGAAGAATTCTCAGAATACTTTTGGTAAATTGTTCTTAACATTTTATACACACAATTATATTAGTTAAAAAGTGATCCCTGGATGAATAACTGTTTCTCTACTGTGATATGCTAGTCCATATTAATTTACTCTGTGAACTGTTACTCTTTTCCCACTATATTTTTAGATAGAGATGAAAGTAAACATATGAGAAAAAGAAAATATGAAATCACCTGTTCATGCCTACAGTCAAAATTGGAAATTTAATATAGTTGCTTTTTTTTTTTTTTTTTTTCCCCTGTGTTCTATCAGTCAGTTACCTAGCCTGAAGGCAATACACAGACACAATTCTGGAGGAGAATGTCATGCTGACATTACAATCTGGAAACATCATCATTTCTAAGTTCCCTGGGCATTGCTGAATCACCAAGATTTTTAGCTTGAATGTCTCTCAAATATACCAAAATACCAGCTGCAAAATAAGTTATTAAAAAAACACTGCAGCTTAGATAATTTCAATATTACTAGCACATTCAATTCATTTTCTCCAAATAGTTCACTTGGAATCAATTTGTTTCAAGGGCTTACAAAAGCAACAGATATCATAGTGAAAGATTAGGAGTAAAAAGTAAAATTGGAGAGGAAAATGCATACTATATATTACTGTAACGTTGGTTTCAACTGTCATCTTTGAGAAGTCTTTAAATTGACTTTAATGAATAAGTGTTGTTGGGATAAACAACATTTATTGCTAGTACACCTAAAAAATGATATGATCTGTGTCCTCTGTCTTTCACCAGAAAATGTTATAAACACCAATTTTTAAAAGTGGCCTTGCTGGAAGTTTCAAATTGAAATTTAGAAGTAGGAAATTTTGATCTGTCAAAAAGCATATAGCTTAAAAAAAAAAAAGGTTGGTTTTTGTTTGTTTGTTTGTTTTGCTTGTTTGCTTTTGTTTTTCCAGTAAGTGAAACAGACTTGGAAAAGTAGGAAAATATATATTTTTTAAATACTGTTTTTGACAAACTAAAATAATAAAGTTTGTGAAATGGATCTAAAATATTTAAGGATTTTTAAGTCCTGTGTTCCTGTTTGAGACAGACAAATATTTAGCTGGGGCTTGTTGTGGTTTGTTTGGTTGTTGTTTTATTATATTTACTATGGTCATAGTAAATATACTGGCGTCAGAATAAAGGTTTCTTCTTAATGAACAAGCAGCATTTCATGTTATTTCTTCAGATTCAGGAATACATAAAATATTTTAAATTTACAGCCTTAATTGTATATTTTACAGTTATACGATGTTAAAGTAACAAATAATAACATCTTCTTGTTGTGTTTAAGTTAATATAGTCATCTACCCTCCTATAAATACACTCACTGAGAATCAGTGAAATGCTGGTAATTTATCTTTGGTATGACTGTGACAATCTTGCAGTTTTCTAACTGAAGGCACAACAATTTTATCATTCCTTTTTCATCATCTACCCAAACAAAGCTAAAACTAATAAAAAAAAAAGAAATTATGTGACTCATCACTCTTCTATAACATTGATAATTAAGATACAAAGCCATAACGAGGAAGGTTACATGATCAGTTTAGCCTAGAAAATGAGCTTTTAGCTGCCAGTCTCTCCTGTGAGATGTATAGGACCAACTACAGTAGGCACAGGTTATGATAAAGAAAGCTATGACTAAATATAGAGGAAGTTATTTTAACTTCGTGAATGACTAAGCATGGAACAGCTTGTCCAGGGTTGCAGTGAAATCTCATCCTTGATATTCAAAGCTTGGCTCAAAAACTCAATGGGAAATCTGTTTCTAGGTTCCAAGTAAGCCTTGCTTAGTACAGGAAGTTAAACGGATAAGCTCATGGACAAAACAGCCAGATGTAACTGCCAGCCATTGACTTTTTATGATTCCATGGTAAAGTACTGAGAAAAAACCTACCATATTAAGACTTGTGTTCCAATTTAAAAACTATCATCTATTTCAGAAAAAAATCAATTTTAATTTAAAAAAAAATAGTTAAACTCAATTTTTTTTTTTTAAAAAGCTAAATATCATATTATTATACAGTCTAGCAAGATTATTAGTCTGTTGTTATGTTTTAGGAATGTTAGGTATAGGAGAAGTAAAAAATGAAAGCACAGGAAAAAAACAAATCAAAACAAAAAAACAACAATAACAAAAGATGTTCTCAAAAGAGAGAAAATGTTTATTAAGATTTTATGAACTTCCAAGGAGATTTTATGAATTTCAAAAAAATTAAGCCCTTCTGTACTCAACTTTGATCATATACTGTTTTGCCTAAACACATTTACTTGCACATCAAGAATTCTTTGACCTTTAGCTCACCTGCATGTGCTACTCCCATGTGCTCTGTTAGCAACTTTGTAATTCTGGATTTTTTTTCAAAGCTTCCAACAGTGCATCCATTGCTGGAGAGAGACAGCTAGAAAGATGTGTGGGTATAGGAAGAAAAAGTTATACTTTATTAAATATTTAAAAATAATTCATCATTCCAATTCATCATTCACTCATTTCTACCTTCAGAAGCAGACGTATATTCTGAGGTACACAACTAAAAAATGCCTTTCAAGAATGAAATACATGTATGTGTGGGTGTTTGTAGTAAATCCTAAAACTCAGAAATCTAGTGTTAATATTCTAAATGCAATGCTGAAATAGAAATATTTATTTCAGCTTGTAAATGTGCACTTACGAATGTACATAAAATTTTGATTAAATTGTTTACCTTAAAAACCTCATATAATCATAACACTCTCTTTAATTTTCTAGGATATTTACTCCTTACAAAATCCTAAGCAGCTCCTAAGGCTCCTGTTTTGTTTTTTTGTTTGTTTGTTTGTTTTTTTCAGTGTTATCACAGAAGTATTTATAAAAGAGTGTGAGAACCCTTCTTTGTCTTCTGTCTCAAAGCTTGCTTCCTGAGGTATTCCTTGTGATAAGACTCTTAACTGATTTATGGAGGTGGCAAATGATGGGTGCTACCATGTGACAATCAACATCACTTTGACATTTGAAAGCACCTTCCTCCAGAGCTGCTTGCCTCCGGAAGAGAGTGCTCAGGAGTGATTACTGGTGGAAGATCTGGCCTAATAGCCCCAGCTTGGTGTGGGAAAATTAGGGAACGACACCATCATGCCCTGTGAAAAACAGGATGCAGATGGGCATCCCTGCTTCCTCTTATCTGCTGGCAAGGCCCGGAAGATGATAACAAAGGAATTTTTGCTCAGATCCCACAGCCAGTAGCTGCCACTCCAAGAAGAGCTGACTCAACCACTTCTGATTCGAGCTGTCACTCAAAAGAGAGCTGACTCAACCACTTTGGACTTATAAATAAGTTTGTACTGCCATCGTTGTCGTCGTTGTCACCATGGACACCGTTGTCAACAGAACAACGCCTGCCGACCCACCACTACTGAAGATCAATGACTGAACTACGAACCACACTGGAACATGGTGGTGACTATCTCCCTCCTGCTTCCTATACAGACTCCTTGCTTCTATTTCCTATCTTTTCTGTCGCCCTTCTCCCCTTCCCCATCTCCCTGAATGACTAGGATTTGTAATAAACTGCTCAGACCAACATTTGAACCATTGTTTCTTAATCTCATGCCAGGTATACAAACATCAAAGAACCTCCTCTCCCTCTGATAAATTGGAGCGAGACAAAGAGAGAGAAGGTAAAATCAACTTCCATTCATAACTTATTGTTTAATGAACAATTAAACTAATTAAACTCTTTCTCTTTCTCAGGGACTTATGCTGTTTTCCTCACAAAAGGGTGTCTACTTTGTATATGACAATTCTGCCTCAGTTTACCATTTTGTTCCACAAATACCTTATGAACATTTTTTGTTCATTCCATGACCTCTTTCCCACCTGTCACCTAGGCAGAAATTAACTTCTACTACGATTTCATCTGAGCTCTGTGATCTCCACATGGCCATCAGGCGGGAGTGAGCAAGAAATCACCAAGATGGCACTGAATCTAAATCATCCTATGAAGGGGCAGACTGGGAAGAACTCTTGAGCTCTTGATACATTTTTTCCCCAGTATAGTATGTAATTGGAGAGTATAAATACTTCTCCCCCCCCACCTCATTCTACCAAGCTCTGAATTTTATAAAATCTAGAGCATTTCCTGTTTGGGGTTCTGCACTTGTGCATCAAATTTTATTAAATTGGCTAGAAGGTAAAGTGTTATCAGGGGAAAGATAGATGGAACAAGTGACTGCACAAACCTCTCTGAATGAAACTAGGATAAGAAGGAGTAGAAATTAAACATTCATATATTTTGTAATGTTCAAAATATTATCTTCAAGCATTCAACTTCTTAGATACTTTATAAAATGGCTTTCAAAAGCATATTTGAACAAATAATCCCACCCTTCAAATCGTAGGAAGGTCTCCTGGGACTGAATTCTACTTCATAAATTTCTGCTGTCTGAGAAAGTTGAGCATGGTTTGCCTGTAATTGCTCTGAGAATAGGTCCCTTTAAGTCAATCTTTTCCTAGGAGGAGAGGAACAAGAAATAGATGTTACCTTTATTTATTTGGTAAATTACATAGAATTTGTTTTGAATATTTTCTTTAAAAAAAATTATTAAATTTTGGTAAAGGGAAAATGTGAGTTTTTAAAAAGTAAATAAATAAAAATACAAAATAAAATTAGATAATTAGCAGAATTGAAACCTCGTATTAAAACTACATTAAAAATATATATTAAAAAAAAAAGCTTGGATGAAAAGTAAGCAGTTTTTTTAATATAAATATTCAAAACTAAAATTTTTATGTTATCATACATTTAAGTCATCACTAGGATAGATCATGTCACATTCTGTGAAACCAAGCAACATTCACTGTATATGAACTTCAAGCACTTCTTTTCTCCATTGTTTAAAAGGTGAACCAATATCTGAAGTGCCTCAGTAAACTCACAACACTGAATGGTCTGCCTTAAGATCTGAAGGTGAGGGCATAGAAAGAAGCTGCAATTATCTGTTCCCTTTGCAAAATGGGAATTGATGTTAACTTTTGGAACAGAGAGATTTCTCTGAAAAAGAGAAATTCCACATATATATTCCACCCAACAGAGAGGAATTTTTTCTTCAGCTAGTAGAGATCTCTGGTTTAAGATCAATAAATGTGATATGAGTATACATGGGAGCTTGTACAGGACCTCCTCCTTCAACAGTTTTACATGAAACTAGAAGATACCAGTGCCAAAGAACAATGTTAAGTACATTCATTACTCTTCCATGAAGATAACTGCTCCACACAAAAAACAGGTTTGGTATCCCTGCAAAAAGATTTAGCAATTGGAGACCATAGAATACCATAGTTACTTTGACTAAAATACTGATTTAAAAAAAAAAAAAGTTTTATGTTACTTATCTACTTATCTACTGTTTTTATGAATTAAATTTAAATATGCCCTTGACAGAAGGAGAAAATTCCTTCTGGCTAATTGCTGCTCCTACATTTTTAGGTCATGCTCTAGAGAGTACAGTTATCTTCTTATTCCGTAACACTTAAGTTATTCTCAATCATATTTAGCTAAAATACTGCCATAACTTCAAAGAGAAGGAAAATCATATGTTAATTTATTCTATCACAGACACACTGGACAGAGGTTTCAGACTCTAGAGGCTCTTGCTTGCAATGAAGCTGTCAAAAAACTGTTACAGTTTCTCCACCCCTCAAGGAATGATGGTATCTCTGATAAAATCAAAACATATTTGAAGAGTAAAATCTTTGCTAAGGAAGAAAAAAGGCTTGCTTTTTTTTCTTTCTTTCTTTTCATTTCTACCTTGTCATTCTCTCCCTGTGAAGAGGTATGCAATTATTTATCTGAATATTTATTAGGTCCCAAAATTAATTGAAGAAAGTTAAAAGAAGATAGTGAAAAAAATCCTTTGAAACTTTGAAAAGTTAGAAATAGCTAAGTAGGTCTGTCTATCACTGTCTCTAAGTAAGTTGCTTGAAAAATGCTGTTTATAAGCCAACACTGGTTCCTCTTCATCTGTCTTTTCAAGCAGCCACCTGACTCTGAATGTCTAGTCACAGAATTTACTCAATGCAAGAATTATTTCCTTGGTTTTCTTTAATACAGAAAATCTGGCAAGAAACTTATTTGTAGTAACAGCATCTGAATGAATAAATCAAATCAAACAAACAAACAACAAAAAAAAAAAACCACAAAAAACAAGCAAGAAAACACAATTACACAACAAACAAAGACAACAGAGAAACCCCATATTTTTGTAGGAGGAAGATGAGTCCAGGCTTCCCACAGAAAAAAGTTTTATTTTGTTACGTAACTGATGGTTAGTTGCATGCAATCCTTATTTTTCATAGCCAACTACGGGTTTGGCATAATATTTATTAGCATTTTTACAAAAGAGAATTGCATATTTCAGCTAGAAGTATCTTATTTTCTGATACTTTTTTTCAGCTTGTAAAAGCTTGTAAATATTAGTCTTATTAAAATACAAAGATTAATCATAAAACAAAGTAAATAACTTTGTCTGTTCATCTTTTTTTTTTTCCCCCATTAATCCCCACTCACTTGTTATTCCTAAAACGGTTAATATTTCTTGTCATTACAAATACAGTTTGCTTCATGAAAGAATTAAAAATGTAGTTAAATCACTCAACCAAATATACAAACAAAAAAGCCAGTGATGCAGCATGCAATATTGCAGTTATAATTTAAAAATCAATTTTCAAATACTTTCATGTTGACATGTAAATTATTAAGATGTACTTTTATTTCTGATCAGATCAGTAAAATGAACGGCAGCCTTTATAATCACATCAGTTGCCTTTCAATCAGCCCTTTATTTGAGTACAAACACATTTTCCCATGATGAAGATATAAAAAGCAAGAGACTTCAAGTTGTATTCTGAGATGGTCTAACATACAGCTATATTTAAATAATTTATACCTTATTCTGTAAGTTTATTGTAGGATAACACTTTAATTTTGGCTTTAAAATAATATGTATGCTATAATTTTCAGCACATCTGCAGTTTAGTTTACTAGAAAATAACCCTGTGATACACTGGAATTAAATAGTCATACATAGAATCATAGAATGGAATATTCTGAGTTGGGAGGGACCCATGAGGATCCTTGAATTCAACTCCTGGCTCCACACACAACTACTTAAACATTAAGCTGTATCTGAGAGTATTGTTCAAATATTTGAGAATTTTTTATTTGTATTTTTTTTTTTTTTTGCATTAGGTGAAAATTATGAGTAATTTAGGCACCTAAAGTAATGATTCAGAAAGACACTAATATAATCTATTGCCTGAAGAAGGTCTTCAGTATATGAAACACTGAAGCAGTGTTCCAGCTTCATGCTTGATTTCTCATCTCTCAATCCCAGTAATCAGACCCTGCTCCCTTTCTGAGAAGCACTGCCCCCATAGTTTTGTCTGATCTTTACGGGATTCAGCTGTGAATCTGAACAACAATCTGAAACAAGAAGCTGACTCTGAAATAGAAAATCTGCTGCACCTACTGAGACAATAATCAGGAAAAAAAAAAATAAATAAAAGGAAAAAAAGAAGAAAAAGAAGAAAAAGAAGAAAAAAAATATCTATAGCTTCTGGCATGATTCTTGTGGTGTTCACTTTGGAAACAGGAGACAAATTCAATTTCCCTAGGATAAAGGCACACCACACCTGGAAGAAGGTATCTACTTTGAAGTAGTAAAACTCCTACATTTCACAGTGGCTAAGAATCTTTTCATTACTGTTTAGATAGGTAAATCCATCATTATCCTTTCCCAAAGCAAAAAGGAAAACCTATACACATAGAGACAGAATACTATTACTCTTAAAATAATTTATACTAGGGAGGAAAAGATATCATAAAACAGGCACAAAACCAAAATTACTATTTTAAGTATGCAAAGATGACAATGAAATATATGTGATTTGTTCAATTAGAACACACACTTTCTTATAGTGAAATACATAATACATATACATATTTCAAGGTTGGATGGAAATATGCCTACATCACAAGTCACTCAGAATTAAAAATGAGGAATCTCTTCTAAAATTCATCAAATTAATGGCATTAATAAAAATAATATTTAATCATCTAGACTTAAGTACCTCATATAAAGGTATCCCTTGGCAATTTCCTTGAAGTGAGAAAGCTTAAATTTTCTTTAATTTTTGTTTAAAGAATGGAGTTTGAGGAAATAAGACACCCAAGCCAAACAAAAAGCTACTTTTAAAACCCCAGAGCAGAGGAGTTGAGGGGAGACCTCATGGCAGCTGCAGCTCCTCCCAGGTTGCGAAGGGGCAGCCCTGAACTTTGTTCTATGTGACAGCAACAGAGACCAAAGGAACAGCATGGAGCTGCATCAGGGGATTATTAGGTTAGGTGTTAGGGAAAGGTTCTTCACCAGAGGGTGGTGGACACTGGAATGGGCTCCTCAGAGCAGTGGACACATCCTCAAGCTGCTGGAGTACAAGAAGCATTTAGACACCACCGCCAGAAATGTTGTTTGACTTTGGATAATCCTGTGTGGAGACAGGAGTTGGTCTAGATGATCTTTGTGATTCCCTTCCAAGTCAGGATATTCTATAATTCTATGGAAGTCCATCATGAGAGTACAATATCACTCAAGTAGTGCATAGCAGGATGGTAAGAATTCCAGTTCAGGTAGTTAAAACTACACACAAATAAATGAATGTTCAAATGAAAAGGCTAAATTTGATTAAGTGAGATTTAATCTTATTCAATAAAGGAGTATTTCCTAATCAATTAAAAAAAAAAAAAAACTGACTATTACTGAACTAGTAACCGATTAAATGATTAAAATATCATACATTAACAAAATGTAAAGAATAGATAAAAATGACACCCACAGCATAATAAAAAAAAGCAAAAAACCTTTCCTAGTTGAAAATAACAATTATTAACAAAATACTTCCCCTCTCTATAAAAATCAGTCAAATGAGTAACTGATTTAAGATGTTTCTATTTTACTTTCAGAGTCAATAATGATTTTCTTTTTTTCTCATCCAACACAATTCATACACAAAAGACTGAAAAGAACCCTTTTTTCAGAGTGGAATTGCATACAAATTGAAATAGCAAAATTATTTCAAAGGAAAAACTGATACAGCTGTACTCTTCTCAGATTTCCTGGGTTTCCTTTGCACCCTGCATTTAATTCTTTTGTGATTCTAGCATTACTCTTTTCTGAAACCTTCCAGGAGTCCTGTTCACTTCTCTCATTCTTTATTTGGAATAATAATAATAATGATAGTAATAAACATTAAAATCTGGGAAAAAACAAACAAACAAACAAACAAACAAACATCCCTTGAGATACTTCTTTTCTCAAATACTTTCACCTTTTTTGTTTGTTTGTTTTTATTGATTTAAAAAAAAATGGGAATAAGTAATGCTAGATGCTTATTCAGTAATTGACAATAATTGATAGTAAACATAGCATAGAAGTAATGCATGTTAGCCATCTATCTAGGAGGTCACAAAAATTAGGGACAGATCAGGAAAAAATCTAGAGGAACACAGAAAGAAGTTAGAATTAATGCAAAAGAAAGTACAGACTAAGAAAGTAAATGTGACTATGTTTTCACCTGAAAAAGTATGCTTTTACCACTGAAGCAATAATCAGAAATCACAGCTTCAGAATCGTATAGAAAGCTAGGAGAAACACAACAGAAAACTACTGAATCAAAATACGAAGTGGATGCTTAGCAGGTAAGTGATGAAAGGCAGTGAAATGTTAAATTACCTGACCTCAGCAGGATTTTATATCAAGTTATCTATCCTACTAAGAATCAAAATGGTAGTGAAGCATAAAGCTGGAAGAATAGAAACCATAATTGGAGACCTGAGTCTACTTCTTGTCATAACTATAATTGTTTGCCATGAATATAGAATCTTTCTAAAACATTGTTTAAATTTAGTATATGTTAACACATGAAATTAATGCAGATTACTAAATAGTTCATGTTTTCTTGTAGAAATTGTAGAAATAAATATTCTCTCTCATCTTACTTTTACCATGCTGCAGAGTGAGCTACACCACTTTTTTTTGTAAAGAAAGCGAATGAAGATGTCTTCTTAATGAAAGACAAATCTGAAATACACAATGAAACAATGTGCCAATGTTTTCAACTGCAGTTAACTGGTACTTCTGATATAGGAAACTATGGAAAGCACAAACTTAATTTCTTGTGGAAAATTTGTAGAATTATGCCAGGAAGGGGAACACATTTTTTTTTCTTCGTGTAAATAAGAACATTATTCCCCAGCTTTTTGTATTACACTCTTGGCCAAAGAATTCATACAGACCCTGCCAGCCGCTAACACGTACTAGTTCGCTTTAGGGCAGACTGAAATAATTAGATATGTTTCTTTGGTAAACAGAACAGGACAGAGAGATAAAGGCATTTCCCTCTTGGACAGAAGTAATTAAGTATCCAAATTATAGATATGCAGACATTTATCTGGGGAGATTTAAATTAATTTCCAAGTCACATGAAAGACAGAAGTTCTCTATTCTGGTACACAGCACTACTCCTATTAGCTCATGTCTGAAAGCCAATCATATAATAAGAACAGTTAGAGAAGAAGAAATGCAGCTGAATAAATTGTATGTAGACACTAAGGGTTCTTCAGAGAACAGTGTTCCTCTGTTCAGGTGGGAGCCTTCAGACTACTGTGAAAAATCCTATCTTTCTTAATCCTTAGTTTGAAAGTACATATTCCAGTATGCCCTCTCTATGTCATTTAAAAGAAAGCACACATGCCCAATTTGAGAATTCAGGGATTAATAAGAGGGAAGAAAGTCTGTTTATGTTATAATGTCTCTTGTTGGCTTGTGTAAGGGAAATGTTGAGTAGCGAATGAAATAAAATATTTCTGAATAAATCTTCAATAAATATTACTTTTTTTTTGTAGATACTCAAAGACATTTCTGAAAGAATTGGTCTGTAGAAAGGAGTAAGATAGACTTATGACAAATAATACAATCTATTATAAAAGAATTATAAAACAATTAGAAAATATCTGGATGCATTATCAAAGAGCAAATAAATTGTGGGTACACAGCTATAGATCTTGTTTAATTCTGCCACACATACTAATAGGCTTCACTTTTTTTTTTTTTTTTTTCAAATAAATGTCTTAAAACAAATAGATTTTGTAATTACTCTGCCATTAGAACTACTATCTAATACAGAAGATGAACTACTAATAAGCTGGCTTTCTGATTTTACTTTGCTCTTTTTTACTATCAAATTTAACAATAAAAAGTAAACAGTTGAGAAAAAAAAGAGGAAAAAGAGGAGAAAAAAAATCCTCTTAATTCTTTGAATAATTATTCTAATGAGTCCAAATGTAAGAGAATGATAAGAAATAAAAAGGCTTTACTAATTTATGCTGGGAGACAAAAGAACACACATAAAACCTCATTTTAGACCAGAACCAGATCTAATGATACTTTACTTTCTCAAATGAAAGAAATTTCAACAGTTCTCTCCAGACATCATTTCAGCATGGCAACTGTTTCAGCAGGCATGCACTGTTCTTGAAAAATGAAATCCTAAATCCAAAATAATTCCTGATTCTTAATAAAAGTCACCATGATACCTTTGTAAAAGACAGCTATCCAAAATACTGGCAAAATAAAAGCATTTTGGCTACCATCATCCTAGCTGCTCTTGTGTGAAGAACAAATACTGAACTGAATACTATGGTTGAACACAGGTAATATAAAGATGTTGTGATGTAGGGTATAATTTCTTAATTCCTATCTTCCAGAGTAGAGAACTGTGAAACAAAGATAGCAGCATCAAAATCTTTATATCTCATTTTAAACGAATAGGGCTTACATATTTTGCAAAGCTCCACATTGACCGAAAGAATCAGAAGGGCAGTGAAAATGTGATTAAAATACCAGGGGAAAAATAAACAAGTTTTAGGGAAAAAAACGAACGAACAAAAAACTGATGGAAAAATGTGGGAAACTTGTAATTCAGGCATAACAAGATCAAAGTAAATATCATTCAGTATTTTCTTTGTAATCACTTTACTTTTATAAGTTTACCTTTCTAAAACAACAGGAAGAAAGGGCAAATTACATTAGTTAATGCTATCATAAAAAAATAAAGGGCTATGACTTTCAGATGATGCAGATCACCCTCTTGATTTAGTATAACTGTACCCATAACGTCAGTCCATTTATGTTCCATAAAAAAACAGTTTTCGCTGCTGTGTCATTACCAAAAGTACATAGACTGCATAGATATGGAAAGGCAAATACAGATTACAGAAATATATAAATACAGAAAATAATGTTGTTTTTTTCCAGCCCTCAGAAAATAAAGAGAAAAGAAGAAAAAATATTTAATTTAGATGTAATCAACATAAAGTTGAAATAGAAAAATGTTTTGGCAACTTGTAAAAAGATTCAATATGTTTGAAATGGAAGTAGAAAAGAAAGAAAGAAAGAAAGAAAGAAAGAAAATCTTTGCTACAGAGAAAAAACAATAATTCTAATCATAAAAATATATTTTAAATATTATTCATAAATATTATGTAAATTATATTGATAAAATAAAAAAAATATGACAGCTTTGAGTATTATATGAAATTATAACAAAAATTGTTATCTTTGCAAAAAATTCATCAGGACACATCAGATTATTTTCATGAAAGGAAAGGAATATTCATCATAATTTTACTGTAAATTCATCAGTTCCTCTTTCATCTTGATGTTCAACTTGGCTAATATTCAGTTTCTTCATAAGAGAGGCTTGAATTGGTAGATACCTTAAGGTTCATTTAGTTTCAACCTTGCTGCTGTGGCAGGGATTTATTTGTTTTATAATATTTTTTTTCATCTAAACATTTACTTTGCATTCACTTTAATTAAGTGTTAAGCAGAAATTGTATTTGAAAAGAATATAAATGATCTGCATCTTCTATTTCTAATATGTTAAGTGTTTTTGATTCTTGTACTCCTAGTTTTTATTATTCAGACCTATTTGGAGATCTAGATCAGAACATACGGATTTGTCATGTTATTTCCCCCAGACATGCATCTTCTGCCTTGTTGGCAGTACTGTGTTATTAACTCCCTTACACAAAATTGAGAGCTTTCATAAGCTGCATGGAAAATTTCCTCCTAATCTAAAACTGGTTACAAAATAAAGATATTATAAAACCAGCTGAATTATTTTTGACAAGAATCACATAAAAAAATTAAATAGCTCTCAAAACTACAGCAGAAGTGCAGTGCTCCTTGCATCACGATTGCTGAACCAGATTTTTTTTTTCATGTTATTCTTCATTGTACCTCTTCCTCTCCCTCCACTTTTCAGTAGTATGTTGAGGACTGTGTACCTTTTTAAGAGAGGATTTTATTTTTGTGATATGCTTGCAATATACATATTAAAGTAAGATATTTCAAAATATTAAAAGCTTTTGAAAAGCTTTGAATTTGAAATTTCAATGCTTTATCTCCTTCCCAATTACTGTGAAGGAAAGCTGGACAGAAGATTTTCAATGACAATTTCTTTCCCTCCCATGCTGAGTGAGTCTTCATTAGTGTTTTAGTTCAGAGTAGGAGATTTTTTATTTTTGTTTTTTAATTATCATGCCAACTTACTGCACTTTTCTTTAGATGGCATCATAAAACATGGACTTTTTTATTTGATGATGCTGAATCAAGCAAAATGTTCTCAGACCACATCTAGTTATCTCCAACCTCTCTGGCAGTTCAGTGGACCAGAGAATATAGTTTTACATGAAACTACTACTAGAGATGGCATCAGTTCCCCTATACTGCATTTTGTTTGTTTGTTTTCTTTCTTGCTTGTTTTCCTGCAGATCTATTCCTTTTGGTCTGAAAAGTCATTCTTTGTGGACTAAGGAATTTTCTTGCATGGAAAGAAATCCTCTTAGAATGAACTATAATTCAAAAATTCTCTCCATTGAACAGCTATTGCTGAAAGCAATATTTCCTTTCATTCAAAAATTGTTTTTTGAGTTCTGTTTTATATGATTTATCAGAATATACAGCAAGGTATATTGCTCCCTACTGTTTTAATTGCAGAGAATATAGTTCTTAGTTCGGCTGTTTTAAAATCTTAAGATATGGGAGGAACTGTCAAATTATTTTATACAGTGCGGATAAAACCTTAAATTGTACTTTCTCTTAAATCTAAAATATTCAAAACTATCTGAACAAAAGATATGAATACATGAGCAAATGGAAGAACTATTGCCATTTAGTTTCTTCAGTCATCTTTATACTTAACACCGGCAGACAGTCAACACAGGAAATGGAAGTTAATTAACAAGAACTGTTCCCAGAGCACTGGTGATAAAATTGATACTGTAGACATACACAGGCACAAATAATGAAGGGGAATACCAATTCATCTTATCTAAAATTTGAGGGGGAAAACCTTTCAATGGTAGAAGTCTTGACAGATGCTGGCTTAACCCAAGAATGAACCTGTTAATATTTTGTGTCTAGAGGAAAACATATAATAATATATGTATATTATGAAAAAATAATTTGACACAGGTCAATAGTGACTGGATTGAACGTTAAGTTTCACCTTCTTCTTTTATCAGGCACCGCTATAAGATAGTTGTTTTTTTTTTTTTTTGGATAGAAATTGATCTATGTCTTGTACTAGACTCCACAGAATTCTGCAGTCCCTTGTCATTTAAGAATTCTATTAAATGAAGATGAATAAGACATTTCCACCAGAACACGGAGGTTCCTTTCTGCTTTGATTCATTTCTCATTCTCTGTAAGAAATCTGACACACTCAAGACGTTTTTTCTTATGAGGTGCCTTTTGGCACTTGAGATAATAACACTTTAATAATAACAGAAATAACAACCTAAAATGTACGACATTTGAAGACAACAGCCCATGAAGGTTGACTTAGTGAATGGGACAAATTTATACATTTGCTGACACCATACAAAAGATCTGCAGGAGATAAAGAAAAGTCAGGCATGTAGGAAACAAATACATAATAAGTGACATGAGAGTAATCTCTTCTGGAGAGTCAGGTCAATAACATAACAGGAATGACCTTATGGAGTAACAGGTGGATGGGAGGCTACAACTGCAGATATAGCAGGAGGAAGACACGAAACTGCCAAGGCTCCAGTCTCCTCAATCTGAGATACTGTTATCTGAAAGGAACAGTTCAGGAAAGAGAAAACTAGATGATGGTAAGAAAAATATAATAGCTTTTTCCCAATAAAAAAAAAATTGCAAACAAGTAAAATAGAGATAGATATGAGGAGTCTTTATGTCAGCAACATAAGCAATCATAGAAAGACAACCATAGAAAAACAATCATAGAATTCTAATATCCAACCTGAATCTCCCATGGCACAATGTGAGGTCATTCCCTCTGGTCCTATCTCTAGTTACCTGGGAGAACAGGCTGATCCCCACCTCTCTACAACCTCCCTTCTGGGAGCTGTTGAGAGCAATATGGTCTCCCCTGCAACTCCTCTTCTCCAGGTTAAACAATCCCAGTTCCCTCAGCTGCTTATCATAAGACTTGTGTTCCAGACCCTTCACAAGCTTCATTGGCCTTCTCTGGACACACTCCAGGGCTTCAAAGGCTTGTAGTGAGGGGCCCAAAACTGAACACAGTACTCAAAGTGTGATCTCAACAGAGCTGAATACAGGGGGATGATCATCAACTTGGTCCAGCAGGAGAAACTATTTCTGATATAAGCCAGGATGCCACTGGCCTTCTTGGCCACCTGGACACATTGCTGTCTCATGTTCAGTCAAGTGTCGCTCAGCACCCTCAGGTTCTTTTCCTCCATGCAGCATTCCAGCCACTCTGCTTCAAGCCTGTAGCAATGCACGGGGTTGTTGTGACCAAAGTGTGGTACCCAGCAGTTGGTCTTGTTGAACTTTCAGGGCCTAAGCCCATCAATCTAGCCTAAACAGATCCCTCTGTAGGGTCTTCCTACCCTCAGGCAAATCAACGCCTCCTCCCAGTTTGGCATCATCTGCAAACTTAACTGAGGATGGAGATAGGCTCTTTCCAGTGGTGCCTTGTGTCAGATCAAGAGGAAACAGGCACAAAGGAACAGAGGAGGCCTTGTCTGAATATTAGAAAATCTTTTATTGCAGTGAGGATGTTAGCAATAGCACAGGTTTCCCAGAGGCTGTGCAGCCTCCCTCTTTGTTGGTGTTCAAAACCTGCCTAGACATGGTCCTGGGAAACCTGTGAACAGGGGTTGGACAAGATGACCTCTGAAGGCCCCTTCCAATGTGAACCATTCTGTGATTCTTTGAAAATATGGAAACTACTACATGTTGGAGAAAACAAACAAACAGGTAATGATTTCTTTCTCTTAATAAGACTAGTAAGCAATCCTATCATTAAAAAAAAAAAAAAGTACAAATTATGACTACAAGTCAAACTTATGGACTTGGCCAACCAGTGAATTTCCTCATTAAATAAAAGAATAACATTTGCAGTATCTTTTTACCAACATTCCAATAATAGTGCCATAACGTGAAATTACTGAGAGTTTGTTATTTGCAAACTTTTCATGTTTAAGTACAAAATCAATCTATCATAGAAAAGTGTCATAAGGACAGCAAGTTCTTTCCTTTCAAGTATTTCTTCTACAAGACATTAGTGTCAGGAAGATTCACTGTATGTTTACAGTGTTCACATGGTCATCACTGAACAGTCTAGTTCCTGTCCTTGTAACTAGATAGTGAAATAAAATGAAGAACGTGTTGAAAGTTTTAGGAACTTTAAGAAAGCATTAAAACCACAAACTTCTAATAACTATACCTAGTCCTCATTATACATTTTCTGGTCTGAGATAGCTTACTTTTGAGTTAATCAAAGCAAGATACGGACACTCAGAACTTTGAAATATCATAGCAAAGACCAAGTGAACAGAAGTAGGAAGCTCAAAAGTACACATATTTAGTCTTGAATTCTTGAAAAATTGGCTAAGTACATTGTAGCTAAACACAGTATTCAGAGTAATTTTTTTTTTTTTCCTATTAACAGTAAACCTTTTCTCTTGTGTTCAAAATGCTGAAATAAAAATGTCAGGGATGTGCATCAGATATAACTGGGGTTATGGTGAGAAGAAATGCATATACACTATCTACCTCTACAGGTACTTCTACATTTAAACCTACATACAGAATTACCACCTACTTTATGTCTTTTCTTAATATTCCACTATAGTTTTCACATACAAGCAGAGAGAAGGATTCCATTACGGAATGATATATATGTCACTGAAAGTTTTGTTTTTGTGATTTTAATATAGAAACAAAAAAAACGTTAACTTCAGGACTGCAAAGAACTTCACAATTTATACTGAAAAATATGGTACACAAGAATAGTTTTCTGCAAGATTTATCTGACTGTTTTGAGAAAATTCCATGTTTTACTAACTTACATTGTCAATTTAGTTATCTAACACTAGCTCTGACTAATTTCATTTCAAATATTATCAATTATTATAGATAGTAAAGTAGTGAAAAGATTTTTGCAGCTTCACACATCTACCTTATCACTAGATTATTTGAAAAGTATATATGCTTTTCTTCTGATCTCAAGGGTTATCACTGAAAAGGCCTGAAACAGCAAGAAAACCTACTGGACACAGTGTCATAAGCACCCATTAATACTTGTTACTAATTGCTATTTCTTTGTGAATGCTTCAAAATTGTTTAGTCATACTAAAAAATATATTTCACTAACACTATTACTTCTACAGAAAAACTGTGATTACACTGTCATTACATTCAAACTCAGACAGAGGGATGCAAACAAGCATTTTATATGCATATATATATATATATATATACACATTTCTTATTATTTTTTTATTTTTGGAATAAATATATAAAGTGCCTTGCTAAAGAGCCATGATGCTTTGTAAGAGAATTGATAAAAATAATTAATTTGGATAATTTCTAAATTTGCACATATACACATGCACATAGGTAACATGCACATATGGTCAAGCATATTTTGGGAAAAAAAAGCACACACAGAAATGTTCTTCTCTGGATGGATTCCACTGCAGGAAAACAGAGAATGCTGTTCTGTTCTGAGATATCCTACTTAAGCAGGCAGATTGACAGCAATGCAAAGCCCTGCTGCACACGCTGTATAGAAAGGGCCCTAAAAAAAAGCAGTGTTTAATCCCTTTACTTACATTCTAAGAGTAACAGAAAAAATCTCTAAATAACTCGATGAATAATTGTATCAATTATATGCTAACAGCAAAAATGAACATATTCTGTAGTATGAGAAAAGTTTTATCATTTTACATAGATATTTCTGTTTCCCGTGCTGGTAACATTTTTCTTTCTTCTCCACTGACTTAAATATTAAACTTCTGAAGACCAGCGTAATAAGAAAATAAAATAAATAAGTAATACAAATATATTTGTATTATATATATATAATATATAAGAAGTTGAAGACTTTAAGGGTGAAGTTATTGTTGACTTAAACAAATCTTAGTTCTTCCTGTGCAAAGTAAGGAAGAAGCCAAGCTGATGCTATTTTCAACTAATTGAATGTCAATTGGTATGTAAGTTAGTTGTATCCCTCTAGTTCCTGAAAGTTTGCCAGTGCAGCCTTTTGTGTTGTAAAGGTTGTAATCCAATGTGGTAGAAAAAAAACAAGGCACATTATAAAGAAAGAAAAGCTAGAAAGAGCCATTTTAGTGATCGGTACCAAAAAAATTACAAAAACAGTCCTCTCAATACACATATTTTCACTCATTTTCTCACTGTACTCCTTAGATCTTATAAACAACCAGAGTGACACTGGTGGTAAGTGTTAGCCCTTTGTTCCATAACAAATTTCTAAAAAAATTATTCTATTCAAAACTATGACTGAGCGCAATTGAACTGGTTAACAGTATTTATGTCACACTGAATTTAATATTTAACAGTATTTAATATTTTAACAATTCAGGAGCTTCTCAATGCATAAAAGACAGTAGCTAAGGTGAGCTTACAATCTCTCAACAGCTATCAATTCAGGGTCCATCAGTTGGAGAGAGCACCTTACAGATTTTCTCCCTGATAGAGCACCTGAGAAATACTGATGAGACTGAGTATGGGAAAGATATACATCTCTTTTCTGTGCTTTACTGGTGTGTAGGCAGTGTTGACACCCTCTAGATTTCTCTGTTGTACCTACTCAAGAATATTCACAATTACATAAATTTTGCTTTGGGAAGCTTCCCAGAAAGGATGTGTAACAGCTGAGTTCATCATCCCTAGACTTGTAGGAGGTGTTTGACAAGATATTCACAGGACTTACATATCAGTTTTTGATATGTAACAAAGCTTAGTACCACTGTCTGTACTGAGGTAATGATAGTCCAAACATTCTTTGCAATTTTGTTTGCCTGAGTGCAAAATGGCTTCACACAACAGATCAGACACAAACTTCCTCAACATTTTCTTAATTATTTGTGCTAGATATGTCCTGCACAGCCTCTATGAAAATTCAGATTAGAACAGCAATGATCAGTTTCGTCAGAAGCTATATGCTCAGATACCTGCATAATCTGCAAATAATCAGGACACTTAGAGTATCACTCATTTGTGCTTTTGTTGTAACAAATACTCAAAAGTTGAGGAGAAGATTAAGCATGGCAACAGAAATGTGGCTTCACATTTGTTAGTTTTGTCCTTTTTATAGAATAGATAACTGTGACATTTTCTTGGAATCCTAATTGGCACTCCATTGGATCTTCTGAAATATCAGAAGAGAACAGAGACAGCTAGTCCCCTGAAAAGGAGATAAATTAGTATACGATTCCTAAAGAAAAGATAGAATATTGAGACAAAAGAAGACTGGATAGGTGGGGAAGGAGCCACATGAGTCACTAAGGAGGTTGGGGTCAATAGCAAATATGGAATTGTATATGTCATTTTTTATATAACATGACAGGCACACCTAGATATGGACTGCTGGCCTGATGTTTACAAAACACTCTGTTAGCACGTTTGTCAGTACCTTCAAGAAGATTTTACCCAATCACTGATCCAGACTCTTGTTCCTGTTAGAGACGCTCCTGTTTAGATCTTACAGTCCAATATCATTTAAAAGGAATCTATTCACTTGCGTAATGACAGCCTTCCTGAAAAGCCTTCCAGTAAATGGAGCTGAAAATACATCCACTATGAAAACACATATCTCAACTACTTATGTTGTACTTACATCAAATACAATAACTGTCAGAAAAGTTCCTTATCAGAGGAACTTTCATATAAAAGTAAATGTGGATCATCCCTCCCCAAAAAAGTCAAATCAAATACTTTTTATACAGGAATAACTAATCTGAGCTTCTGAAGTCTGCATGGCGAAATAGATTACCAGATGGCAAATTTATAAAACAT
Organism: Gallus gallus; assembly: GCF_016699485.2. Classification (NCBI taxonomy): domain Eukaryota; kingdom Metazoa; phylum Chordata; class Aves; order Galliformes; family Phasianidae; genus Gallus; species Gallus gallus. The sequence goes on from NC_052532.1 coordinate 42,484,205, forward strand.
TTGCAAGTTTACTTTCTAATATATGAATAATTAAGATGATCTAATATTAATCTGACCTATACACTTCGGGAAACTGATGTAGGCTTATTCTCATTTTAGATTTAAGGAGGCTTATAAAAAGTCAGAACAAAAATGCTAGACAAGGCATAAGCAACCTTTAAAAACTATTAATTAAACTTAAAAATTCTGATTGTTCGTATCTCCAAATCACATACCTTTACTGATAGTACTTTTCCAAACACTGATTTGGAGTAATCACTATCTTTGCATAACATTCAGAAAGAAGAAGGAAAAAAAAAAAAAAAAAAAAAAAAAGGATGTTGGTTTGAAAGGAAGCACTTTAAAAACACTTTGCATAATAATTTTTCCTCTCAGTGACACAAGAAATATATCTGTGTTGCAAGCAGATGAACTTAAGCAGGTATAAAGCTGTCCCAGCAACTCTAAATAACATACTTAAAATGTAGACAACGGTGAATAATAGTAATTATATTGTAAGGATAAAATACAGTCAAAATAATGAAATATTTTTTGTCTTTGGTCTTTGGTTTACTTTTTCTGTTGGGACCAATTCCTTAGTGATAATGTAGAAATTTGTACATGATTTGAAGAGATCTGGTTGTTTGTTCATTCTTTTTTCCCACATGAAAAATAAATCACTATTTATTTCTAAGCAGTATCTCAAATTTTTCTGTAATTTCTATATGTTATTATTCAAAAAAATAATATTTTTTCTGAAACTTTCGTTCTGCATATCTAGATATTATACCATGGAAATGGATATAGACTCTGAAAGACCAATCATACTAGTGCTGGTAAAATTATGAGAAATGAAAATCACAGATAGTTTTATAAAATCAATATCAAATGTAAATATTCAATGGAGATTTAGATATCAAATGAAAGAAAGTGTAATATTATGCTCTTCATTCTATGCTATTCACAAAATCATAAGCAATTACAATCAGAAACCTAGTAATTAAAAAAATAATAATTAAAAAAAGAAGTGGTGAATTTGACTCCAAAAAGGCATATTTTTGGAAACAAGTTGATCTTCAAAACTTGACCATGAAACAATCCATGTTTCAGATTATATCAGGGACCCTCCTCTCCTACAGGTTCTTTCTTGATTTGCCTTCTTTTCGGAGTCCTCTAAGATAAATATATAGATACAAATCATGCTTTGTTGCCAACTTAGTGTATTTCTTTTCTCCTACAAACGTATTTGCTTCTACATCTTTTGGGAGAGGAAGTAGTGCCAAAACCTAATAAAATCTTTTTTCCTAGTTCTGCATATAAAAAGTGTTTGTTAGAACAGATGTTAGCTCTTGATTTTGACTTAACAATTGACTCACCAGAAGGTGTTTCATAAGCAACTCAAGCTGTATGTTTTAGTATGAAGTATACACTTCTGCCATACTTGTACCCCTCTGTGCATTCAGTGTATTTCTAATGAACTTTTAAATGGGATTGATATATATAGTTTACTGATGCAGAACATACAGTAAAATCGACACTTGGGCTTTTGTCTTCCCTGTGCCACATACAGCATCTTTGTACTTAAGAAGCTGAAGTAGTTTACTACCAAAGTAGAATTTTTATTTTATTTTTTTAAAATAAGTGCTTTTAAAAGATATCTAGTCATTGATAGTGTCGTATATGATAATTTTTCTTTTCCGTGGTGTAAGTATTGTCTGTATATACTCAAATTTTTCTGACTCATGCACACACAAACATAATCTATTTGAAATCATTCATTTTGAATGCTCTCAACACCATTCAAGTGTTGGGTCCTGCACTTTGTCCACAACAACCCCAAGCAACACTTTGGGCAGAATTGCTGGGAGACTGTGTGGAAGAAACAAACCTGGGGGTGTTGGTCAATACTCAGCTGAACACGAGCCAGTAGTGTGCCCAGGTGGTCAAGAAGAACAATGGCGTCTGGCTTGTATCAGCAATAGTACAGCCAGCAGGAGCAAGGAGATAATCAGCCATCTATACTCAACACTGGTGAGGCTGTACCTTGCTTCTGATCTTCACTTCTCATACAGACATTACTCTGTCTAAAATTTACATTTTCATCAAGGATGCAGAAGTGAAATGCAACTGTTACATAAATACATATAGATTACAGAGATTTTAAGATTCCCTGCAACATTAATACAGATTTATTTATTTTTAATGAAGTAAATTAACCTTCATGAAGTTAACATTTCATAACTGATCTGTCTGTTCTCAATTTCATTCTGTACTATTTAAATTCTACCATATTCTATTATTCTTACATCTTCTATTCTATACATCTTCTAAGCAAGAAGTATTCAGCTTTGAAAGTAAACTTTGCTTTATAAATGTTCAGTCCTAACCTTCACCTTAGACACAATGAAGGAAAGAAGTGGAGAATGAATAACTTCCGGGGAGTGTCTTGGTGTGTCATGAACCTAGTCAGATGCTCTTGTTTTGACCAGAAAATGAACTCTCTTAAATTCTTTACTACTTTCTATCTACTAGCAAAAAAGTGTTATGTGTTGTTTCAACAGGTTGTGCAAGCTATTTTTTTCTTAGTTTGTTAATGTGTCCACACTAGAAAAATTGGTGGTGAGAATCTTCATTGTTTTAATTAGTATCTCTACAGAAAAAATATATATTAAAAAAATATATAAAAATATATAAAATATATAAAAAATATATATATAAAAATATATATTATACTGAAAATTATTCTTTTTGTTTTGTTACAACATCCCAACATATCACTAGTGATAGCATTTTTAATAAATTCCAATAAGAGATGCTTATTAAAATGCTTGACATTGATTTAAAATGTGAAGTTATAATTCTCACTGTTTATAAAATAAAGTATCAGCATTTAAATTTTGTAAGAAATTAATTGTACTCACTGCATTATGCATATTATTTTCTGGTTCTAATTATCTTATAGAAGACATTGTTATTACTATTTCCACAAAAATGTGCTTATAGAAGTTAATAAGAAATGTACTTTGTGAAATAATGGAAACATCAAAATCTGCAGGGGCTGCTCCAAAAGTAATGCCTCCTACCTTATTGTGTCAGCCCACGATATCAGAAGCAGATGTTGGTGGCATGGCAGTAGAGGCTGAACCTTCCTTCTAATATCTCATTACATTTTATTGCTGTGTGATGGATGACAGCAGAGGGGCAGTGTGACAAATTGATGTTTGACACTGAAGAGTATATGAAGAAAAGGTGTAGTTGAATCCCTCCATGAGGGAAAAATTACACCCACTGACATTCATCGATGCTTGCTTAATATTTATGGAGTCTAATCTGTGAATCTGAGCACAGTGAGGCAATGGGTGGTGTGTTCCACCTGTGGTAACAGTGTTGTGAAATACAGGCCATGTTCCAGACTGCCATGCAGAGCTGTCATACCATGAAATAAAGAGTGTCTCAATTAGGTCCTCTGCACAAATTAGTGAACTGTGACAAGGGAACTGTGTATGGAATTGAATATCAGTTTCATTGCATTGGAAACAACACTGGCAACATTGGAATACCACAGTTTGTTCCTGGTGGGTCCCACAGATTCTCATACAGGCAAAGAAAGATCACTGTATGCAAGTTTTTCAGTACTGATTGAACCAATATGTGGCCGAAGGTGACAGTTTCCTGGATCCTCACTAGTGATAAGATGAAGATGTTGCTGGACCACTACAAGCTGGAATCAAAATGACAGTCCATGAAGTGATGATATGTGAATTCCCCATCGAATAAAATGTTCAAAATACAGCCCTCAGTGGGTAAAGTGACGTGCCCGTGGTGATCCTTATGGATTTCCTGGAACCCAGAACAAACCATCAACTCTGACTACTGCATTACAACACTAACTGTGCTGAAAGCATGAACTTCCAGAGTCAGGCCAGAGAGGAAGACAACCTTTCTATGACAACACAGTAATGATAGGTTACATACCAGTTTGAAGACTGTGAAGCACATTGCCAGTCTTGGCTGAACTGTCAAGCACACCCAAAATATAGTTCAGATATGTCACCTTCTGTCTTCCATCTGTTTGGACTGATGAAAGATGAACTCCAGGGACAATATTTTCCTAGTAATTACGCAATCATAGCAGTTGTGAAACAGTGGATCTACTCCACTTGTGCAGATTTTTACAAGTGCAGCATCCAGGTTCTTGTTCATTGCTGATAAAAAATGCATAAGTAACGGTGGTGACTATTTTGAAAAATATAGTTTTGCAGCTCAGAATTTTCTCTGTCAAACAGTGTTATTGTGCTCTTTGTATGTATTGTAGTTTCCAGGGAAATAAATAGGAGGCATTACTTTCAGTGTGATACATGCTGTTGACATTTGCACATAGTACCACTTTTGAATAGGTAAGAATTTAAGATGTTTTACTGTGCTGTTATTTTTCAGACAAAACATTGTGTAGTATATTAATTTCTGTAATGATTTTCTCCCTATTCAAAACGGTTTAGAAAACCTCTCCAGTGACTTAATTATGAGCACAAGTTTTGTAGTAAATACACTCTTCCAAACATTTTATTATATCTTAGATACAGATCTGTTGGGAAGATCTGTAAGATTTGATCTACAATATTCTGTTCCTCTTTACTCCTGTGTCTTGAGACTAGCAAATTGGAAATGATTACTAAAATCAAGACTTGTAATTAGACAGCATAACATCTAATATACTACTTTTGTCAGCTTGCCAGAAAGAGAATTTCAGTAAATGATACATTGCACCATGAAAAAACTCTTTCCAACAAGCTTGTTAATGATGATAAATAAAGAACTTGTGCGAAACCAAGCAATTAATCCTTTGGAAGATTTCCATTGAAGTTGCTATTAAGGTATCAAGAATTGTAAATACATACATAAACAAATCCTTCATGAATATTTCACTTTAGGTTAGTGCATTTTCTTGAAAATTCACTTGTAGTTAACTTCTTTCATATATATTATGAAATAAAATGCTGATTTTATTTTAATAAGGGAAAAAACAACAATCATTCATAGTGGTGACAATAATCAAAATACTTTTTAAATACTCTGAAATATTCTATTTTCTTTTGAGATAATAGATATTGATTTATTTATTTATGAAGCCACAGTAATTTTTTTTTTGTTTCTGCTACAAGAGACAGAGGGGATTTCAATACTGTGTCATTAATAATGCATTGGAAGTAAAGAGGAATTGTAAGCAAAAATTTCTGCTGCATGTTGTAAGAAATGCAAAATGACAAAAGGTTATGAAAGAAATCCTCCCAGTAAACCCTATTTCAAGTTACAACCTAGTAAAGAAGTTTCTCAGTGTGCGGGGTAGATCAATGTCTCAATACAACAGAGAATGTTTTTGCTTTTTTTTTATTCTTAGGTCTCCTAAATTATTCCCTGTTTGTATTATGGGCTGTGGCTAGAGGCATTAAAAAGAGTGAAAGATAGTTTGGCATTTTTTTTCATAGAATCATAGAATGGCCTGGGTTGGAAAGGACTACAGCGATCATCTAATTTCAACCCTCTTGCCATGGGCAGGGTCACCAACCGCTAGACCAGGCTGCCCAAAGCCACACCCAGCCTGGCCTTGAATGCCTCCACTGTGGATGGTGCATCCACAAACTCCTTGGCAACCTGTTCCACTGTGTCACCACCCTCTGTGTGAAAAACTTCCTCCTAATGTCTAATCTAAATCTCCCTTGTATCAGTTTAAAACTATTCCCCCTTGTCCTATCACTATCCCCGGACCCTTCTCCTCTCCAAACTAAACAAACCCAGTTCCCTCAACCTTTCCCCATAGGAGAGGTGCTCCAGTCTTCTTATCATCTTAGTGGCCCTCCTCTGGACCTGCTCCAAGAGCTGCACGTCCTTCCTGTACTGGGCACTCCAGGCCTGGATGCAGTACTCCAGATGGGGCCTCACAAGAGCTGAGTAGAGGGGCACAATCACCTCACAATCACAGTCCATCCTTCAAATCCACACTTCTCCAATTTAGAGAGAAGGATGTGGTGAGGGACCATGTCACAGGCCTTGCAGAATTCCAGGTAGATGACATCCACCGCCCTTCTCCCATCCACCGAAGCCATCACTCCATCATAGAAGGCCACCAGATTTTGTATTAATTTTATTTGTTTCTTCATAATTTCTTGTATTTTTATCTGGTGACTCAAATTCCTCTGCTGGGCTGTGTGGTAAAGTGTTGATTAATTAAATTGAGTAAAAACGAAATCTCTATTTAGATAAAAGCATTATTTGAGAGTTATTTATCTAAATATTATATTTTTATCATATGGCTATAGCTAGAAAGTATTTGTAATGCATATTCTCAATATTGTATCTGTTAATACACATTTAGTTATCCAAATGATTAATAAAAACATCATCTACTCTTTTTGTGCTTATTAAGAGAGAAATCTTCCTGACACATCTCTTACAGAGAATGATACATGCAAAATTAAATCCCTAATACATTAAACTCATAAATAATATTAAACTATTTTTAACCAGGGAGTTTTAGTGTAGTGATTAAATTTCTCTTTATGTATTGCCAGTTAATTTGAATATAAGACTAACAGATTAAAAAGAGCCAAAGCAAAACAGATAACTCATCAGGTTCCATACTATATAGCCACAAGTACAAAATCTGAATATCTACAGAATGTGCTGTGAAATAAATACACCATGCTGAGTCAGTGGGAGGGTTGAAACAAGTGGAAACAGTGAAAGAAGTACTTAAATCTGGAGGTAAAGAATATTTTTGCTCTGACTCTATTCTCAATAAGTCAGGATTATTCATATGAGGACAATCTTTCCATGTTCTATTCAAAAGAGAAATCCAGAAAACTGTGGCTGTCGTGGGAAACTGAGGTTATAGAAAATCAGGTGTTAAAAAGTAAACACATAAAAATACATAGTACTCCTCATACATGTACGTAAGGTACTGTATCTTAAACATAATTTTAATATCTGGAAGTAATCTTCATATTACATTAGCATTTGTTATATTTTCTTTTGCAGACTAGTGGCTGACAGTACATAGGTTAAGTGACAAACGTATTCTTCCTTGATAGGTTTCACAGCTGAGAAAAAAAGTGCAGTCTGAAAATCTTTAGTTTCAATGGGAATTGTTTTAGAGAGTCTATTTTTCAAGTATTTGCTGTATCTCAGAGATAATTGGTCATCTTGGACTGTTGTGGTAAATTCTGTGTTTGGGTCTCTAGGAAGAAACATGCAGACAATTGTTTTCATATATCAAAAGTAACCTAAAGGGGCTGATTCATTTTGGCAAAGATGATCTGCTGGGAATTGCAACAGAAGTTCAATCTACTAGGGAGAAATAAGAGATGTGATGTATATTCTAGGCCACATGTCACAACATATATTACTTTGAATAAAACAAAGGAAAAAATTTAATGTGTGTGTTACACATCCTCAGTCAGGATTAAAAATCTGAAAGTGATGCTTTGCTTCCTCTACATTACTTAAAACGTTATGTTGTTGTACTAATAAAGCACCTCTACTTTGAAATAATTGTGTCCAGGCAACAGCCAGGACTGGTAGGATACAGCTCAGTAACACATTTTTCTGCTAAACTAGTATGAAGGCAAAAACACATATTTCACCATCAGAAGAATTCAGAAGTCGATTGGTATCTTACTTGAGTACATTTTTGAGAGCTGTACTTGACAGAGGAAGCCAGAAAAGATTACTTTTTGGTGTGCTTTCAAATTGCCCATAATTTATAATTATTCCTTTTGCTTCACTGGCATCAACACTTTCAGTAATACAACTATGTAGGTAACAGGGACTCCAGAGCTCAGCAGCTGCATAAATTTTAATGGTGAACATTTTGTAGAATATAAATGTATCCTGGTTTCAGCCTAGAGAATGTGAATAGCACACTGATGTTTTGTTGTTTCTGAGTCATGGGTGCATGCCTGGGGTGGGCCAGGTCATTTGGTAGGGGAGGGCCACTGCCATCACAGTGCAGCAGCAGTGCATTGGGAAGGCAGAATGAGGATGACTGGCCTGGATGAGGAAAAAGATCGTTCCGTAATACCAGACATCATGCAGAAGGCTATAAAGCCGTAGGGAGCTGAAGCAGGGCAGGCTGCTACTTGGGGCTTAGCTGGGATTCGGTTAAGGGATGGTGAAATTTTGCATTGTAAGCTGGGCATTGTTTGACAGAAGGCAAGGAGTTGCATTGTGGAGAAATACATATATATATATATACACACATTGTTATAATTGCTTGCTTGTATGTTTGTATTTTCCTTTTCTGTCTTAGTGAATAGTTTTTATATCAACCCACGAGTTATGTTTTGTTTCTGAGTCTCTCCCTCAGTGAGGGGTGGAGTGAACAACTGGCTGTGTGGTTCACCTGGTGAATTAAACAGCAAAATGGAAAAGTGAAAATCTGACAGACTGCTAGAGAGAGTGGAAGACAAAATGAGGTCTAAAGAACATGGTCAGCTTTCAGCCATTCTGGAATTAGGGAGACAATGGATATGCATAATGTATAAATACATTCCAATGAAAGTAAAACATGTTTTCTTCCCTGAAAAGGAGAAAAAAGAAAAGTCACATTAACTGTAAACAAACATGTTGTGGCTACTTTTTTAGAAATACATGTATTTTGATTGTTCGTGTGGTGCCTATTAACCCTAGACCAGATAACTTAGTTAATAATAAATTTAACATGTTTTGTCTCAAGTATTTGAGGAGATTTGTTTGAAATAATATTAAAAGTTAGTAAATATTCATATTAAAATATATGTTCTACCATGAACTGTAGCCTATACTGTTCCTCATAAGGTTAGGAATTATCATGAAACAGCAATTGCAGAGCTCTTAGTATATTTTATTAAAAACAATATATTTATTTAAAATGTAAAAAGTTCTGTATGTAGGTTGGAGAAGAAAGTGACCTATATGACGAATTTATGAAGTCAGTAAAATATTTAATTAAACTGTGCAAAGGAATGAGAATTTGGAAATGTAATGGTTGTTAGTCAGACTGAACCTCTTTTATTTTTATTTCAAAGAATTTGAATAATTACAAATAATTTTTATTCTAAAGAAAATGCACACATTGGAAACAAGCTGTTTGCTAATTAAACAATTTTTCACACATGTGGATGTTAGTTCACTTCAAGAATTACTTTGTATAACTTAAAATTTAGATTTAAGCATAACTTTCAGATTAATCAGATAATGTGAGAACTAGGGAACAAATAATCACTAAGCATGTATACATAGTGAAGTCATCTATTCTGTAATATTACTAAGGAGTAACTCATGCTTTTCCGTTTTTAATGAATTGATAGATATTATTAAAAAATGTATTACCAAGGTTTGAATTCAACACATTTGACAAGCACTATGCTGAATTTACTTCAAGTATGATACATTAAACACATAGAAACAGTTATCAAAGGTTTTCTTACATTCTTTGGAAGATTACTCTCAGCTCTAAATCCTCATATGATGTTAACTCATGTATAAGAACAAATACTAATTAACGACCTAAACTGTAAAAATTCTTAAATCTTCCTTTTATTACATTAAACAAACAAACAAACAAAACAAACAAAAAAAACAGGACATTTGATGAAAATATCTATTCCCGTCATGTGGGCAAGTTTCTACTATGCAGTAGTATAACTTATAGAAATCTATAATGTAGTGCCTTGATTACAGATGTTTTTAACTCTTAACTTTTCTTTATATTGTAGAACTCTATCTTTACTCTATATTTTAATTGTAGAATTTATTTGAACACTCATACACTGAATTCAATTCAACCTTACTTATGAAGATGTAAGAATCTAAAATAAACCTTCTCTGCCCCTTTCCATTGTATAGTACTAATATCTTACTTTTGCTGGCTTCTAAACTTGTAGAACTTCAAAGATTTTTTCTTTTTTTTAATGATTATTTCATTTAAAATGTTATATTTATTGTGTTAAAATATTAAATTGTGTTCTATATTAAAACTGTTTGCATTCAAAACCTTAAAGAATGTCCTCCTTTTATGTGGAGAGAAAATAAGAAAACAAGAGTGTTCTAAATTGTAAGCTAGTGGAGTGTAAAAATTGTATTATCTAAATCTGTTTGAGTTGATAGAAACTTAATAATCAGAAATCTCTGGTTTTGTACAATTAAAGATGTACAAACTATTTGCTGTGCATTTTAAAAGCTTAAGAATGAGACTTTCCTAAATATATGATTATGTAATTTAAACACAAGATTGTTTCAGCATGCCTGATACCAACATTATTCTTTTCTATATCTGCTCCATGTGTTACCCCACAGGCTGCAGGAGACAGCCTTCTCCTCCGTGCGTCTCTCCTGGGCTGCAAGGAAATTCTGCTCAGCACCTGGAGCACCTCCTGCCCTCCTCCTGCATTGACCTTGGAATCTGCAGGTTTGTGTCTCTCACATTTTCTCATTTTTCTCTCCCAGATGTCGTTGAGCAGTATTTATTTCCTTTCTTAAATCTACTCTCTCAGAGCAGTGTTGCTTATTGGTTATGTTTTGGCAGCAGCAGGTCCCTAAAATACATATTCATTCATTTCTTTTGTGATTAGGAATGTTTCTGTTACTGTCTACATTTACTTTCAGGTCCTTTGTGTTAGTTATCTTTTCAATCCATCAGCACAAGTTGTGACATTCTAGTGTTCAGCACTGTACTGCACTATCATGAAGAGTTCTTCAGGACACAAGCATGACAAGTAACTTCAGGGATCAAAGAAAAAAGCGGAATCCTGAAGATTTGGACTCCTCTAGGTGTATTTAAAAAAATCTTTTGGGAAATCATTTTAAACTACAGTGACATTTAGGTTATTAAAACATCCACTGAAAAGAGGGTGAATGGAATATTCAATGATATTTTCACTAAAAAAGTTGTAAAGAAAGCTATCATTGGCAGGCAACCATTTCACAAACTAATACAGTTCTTTGTAGGCTGAGTGTTATATATATTTTTTTTCTCTCTTCATTGCTTTCAATTCCCTGCCACTAAATAACTTAGCGTAATTTTTCAATGTCAAACTTCTCTGCTGATCCATGCAGTCCATGCCAGCTTTCAAAAAAGACTATTTGTTATATAGAAATTGTTTGCAGTATTTTATTACAGTTGTGATTTATTTGTTCATCTTGTCAAATAAAAATGCAATTGTAATAAAGGTAGCTGTAGCTCTATTTATCAATCTTTTCTTAAGTGGGAAATTATCCTTGGCACAGTATTTCCCTTTCTCACATACTTTTTAAAAATTTTATCTGCCTTTTGGCTATTGATCATTACTTTATGAAATTTGCTCATCACTACTAATATTTATGGGCATATATGCAAAAGTTCACGTTCAGTGACAATTCTGATGTGATGAAGCCTTTACAAAGCTAATCATAGGTCCTTACGAGCAAACAATAATGTGCAAAGATAAAAGATTATCTTCCCTAAGCGATCAAATCTAGAGACGAACTCCAAAGCACACAAATAAATGCCTTTAAGCCACTTACAGTAACTTCTGGTTTGTTACAACTCTCATTATGCATGAAGCAAATCACTCAAGATATAAAAATCACCAAATAATCATTATAAGTATTATAAGAATTTTAAGATTTGAGATATGAGGTTTTATCCTATCCTCAGAGTCATTCAGATTTTTTCATTTGTTCTGATACAGCTTTGTACAACCTGTTCCATCATTTATCATAGTAAACAATAATTTCATTATAATATTGCAGGTTTTTTTTTGTCTTAGAAGAAGTGTCAAAAGTATTAAAATGGAATTTTGTTTACATAGGGACTTTCAGCTTGGGGGACTACATCTAAACCTAAATTGTACTTGATAGTTGTAGTAAATTCCCTCCAAGCTTTATAATTGAAACAGATGGGAGAATATTGCATCAGATCAACTTTTTAAATTACAATAGTTTACAATGCTCATTTGCGTTTTAATCAGATATAAAGGATTTATTCGTGAAATACGTTGAAAAACACTATTTTCACCTCCTGAAATGCATCAGAGAATTTATAGCCAATCAATTGCAACATGTAACACGTTTTCACTTTGTATTTCTTCTTCTCTAGAGTATGTAATATTACACGGATATAGGTGTTGGTGATTTTATTAACAGCTATATATAAACCTTTCAAAATAGAAAGCAGAATGTAATTTCATATGCCAAATCCGCTTTGTTGTTGATATTGATGATGATGATGATAATTCTGAGCTCAACAAAAAGAGATGAATGCATAGTTACATCAGATAAATCATTTAATATTATTTTATTTCAAAAACAATGCAGTATAATATATATATACCATAAAAGTAGGTAAAATAGACAATGTGTAATTAGAGACTAGGAAATCTGCATGATTTGAAGGTACAGAGCAGAAACAATTGTATTGTTATATATCTTCTAGAAGGCCATTCACTGAAATTCCTTTTCTCATGCACTAAGACTGAACATTTAAGTTCAGTGCATCACCTGTAAAAGTACATCTCACATTTCAGACAAATGAGCACAAAACTGTTACTGTTCTAATATTCCCATAGTCACTTTTTTCCCAAGAAAATTGTTTTATCTGTTGAGTTACAATTACTTTATATTTATTTGTTTGTTTGTTTAGTCAGACTAATAGTAAGTAAAGTGTAAGAGAAAATGAACAACCTAGAAAGAACTATAGATCATAAGATTGCCAACGACTTATTTAAGTCAGCTACTGATAAAAAAGAATCAAGTAAAAATAGTAATAATGTATTTGTAAATTATATCTAAGAATGAGCTGCTGTTATTTGTCATAAAGTTTTTTGGAAAAGGAATAAATATCTCTATAATCCCAGTAAATAAATATTCCAAACAACAACAACAACAACAAAACTGCACGTGTTTTTGTCATGCCTGCCATGAATCCTAGAAGAGATAAAACTCATGATGAACATTACTATTAACACTAAATAAATGTTTGTTTCCTAACCAGTCCTTACCTTTTTATCCTTTAAGAAATCATTTTTCAGTTGTTGACTTTTTGTGTTTATCCGCAATACAACAATGCAACGTAGGCTTAGTTTTGACAAGGGATGTCTAAACTGATGTACTTCAAAAAGACGTAATGATATAGTTCAATTGTTAATTGACAACAGTCTAGCTGTCAAACTCTAAAAAATAATGAAATTATCCCCCAACAATAACTACACAGAAAACCCCACAGCATTATAACATTAAGTCTACTGTTCTAATTTCTTAATAATTGTAAAAAGTAGTCACAACACATTTTTTTTCTCAACTTTTCTCCACTATTTATTGACATTAACATTAATGCAAAATCAGTGCTTTAGACAAAAGAAAAATAGTTTTCAACAATTGATTTTACCAGTGTTACGAATTGAAATTGGATTTTTCTGTGTCAGTAAGTAAAATAATTGTCAGGAAATATTTAGTCAAATATGGAATGAGAGAAATACTAGAAGTTAACAGGAAGGTAATGAGAGAGTAAACCAGCTCTCTGAAATCACCATGTGCCAGTAAAAAAAAAAAAAAAAAGATATTCAAGCAAGCTTTCATTATTAATAGCATACCAAAGTCAATCCAAAGAAAAATAGCAGATGGAAGGTGTGCATGAAGTTGTTATAGCATTTCAGGAAAATACATTTGCTTGAAGACAACATGATAAAATCCTCCATAGATAATAGCTGACACAGTTTAGAAACTGTGTTCTTAAAATATTTTATATTTTATGAGTCACTCAACATTTTTCACATAATCAAGGTAATAGTTTCTACCAGGAGGATTGGGAAATTCTATATAACCACAAGGAATGTTTTCTAAGCATTTTTAAACATACATGAACAGACACACAACAGAGAAAAGTCTTAAAATAAATAATACTTCTCAAAATATGTCTTATATATCTATCCCTGAAAACTCTGCTTATTGCTCTTACCAGAAACAGAAATGATGATTTTTAAATTATTCATGAATTTTCTTTCTCCTTCAGGAAATAATTGACCTGCAAATATGTAAAGGATGAAAAAAGAATTCCTTGGTGATTACGGAAATGCTGATTTATGTGGCATTCATTTAATTCCTCCTGATTTTTAACTTGTTTTAAGTAAGCATTTTACCTAATATGCTTAGTGTAAAAGATGTATTACACTGCAATTAATTCTCTAATTAATCTAATGTAAAATTACTTTTTGAGAAATCATGGAATCACTACTGGTTTTACTGAGGCTCAATTTTGAAAAGATATCTAGCATCATCTGAATTACCAAGCCCTGATTTAATGGCTTTCTCAGCCTTATAAACATAACTTATGTCTCTTTACATTTCACTTGTTTATTTGGATTAAGTCCACTCCGTTTTTGGTTTCTGCTTAGATAGATGAATATATCACAGGACAACTGCACTCACCTTATGAAGCTGTTTTCAGAGAGTTACACAGGGCACACTCATACTCTGAAAACTTGAATTCTAGTCTTTGAATAATTTAAACATACAGAGAAAAATAATCTGAAATACTGATTTATTTTAAATCATGTTTTTTTTTTAAACTCACAGCTTAGAAATTACTACTAACAAACTAATAAGCTTTAAAACAGATTTCAAAGCTACTCCCTTCTATTGCAGGTTTCAGATGTTTTAATGCATAATATTAATTAAAACAAACAAACAAACAAACAAAAAAACTTGCTAAATACAGAAGTTTCCATTTTCAAAATCTGATTTACGTTAATGTTTAAACTTTCACCTACCTTTTAACCTTTTCAAATCTAACACTTGTTGAAGAGCTGGAATACTATATCAAAGTCATACAGTTACGTTCAAGCTACAGCTGCTTCTATAGAAGTTGTCTGCAGAGAAAATTGATATCCATGTAAATCTTTCAGAATACTTTATTTTCTACCTCTTTCTATGCAGTGGTTCAAAATATAATTTTATCTTGTACAAGATAGGTAAGCTAGATTAGGTTAACATAATATTTCTTAATACTAACACAGTCTGATATACTCATTGTGAATGAATATTTGTGGAGTAAAATTCTGAGAGTAAACAGATATTCTGGAGGCAGCACTGCAGAGTTTGCATTTCTTAAATGTAGTGACTGTCCTTGAAGAATTTGTATACATATCCCTCGCTGTTTCTGTGGAGCATTCACATTTCCAAGTGCCTATAATGATTAAATCTGTAAAACTGCAAGAGAAAACTTGAAGTATCCTTTCTTCTGAAGTAAAATATAGCAGAACTGTGGCTGCCTATTACTTTTTTATTCTTATGTGATAAAGTGTTTTTGTTGTCTAGACCACAAACACTTGCAAAAAACTTACCACACAGATTGATAGTGGGGCCAGTACTATTCAATGTATTTATTACTGAATCACAAACCACCCAAACATGTAACAGTCGGAGCTGGAAGAGACCTTAAATACCATCCTATTCCAACACCTTTGTGATGTTCAAGGAAGCTTTCCACTAGAACAGGCTGCCTAGAGCCCCCTTCCAACTTTCTAGGCTGCAAGCACACACTGGTGGCTCACGTTAAACTTATCATCCAAAAGTACCCAAGTTTGTCTCCTCATAGCTACTCTCAAACCGTTCTCTGTGCCCAGCCTGAGTTCATGTTTGGGATTGCCCTGACGCAGGTGTAGGTCCTTGCACTTGGCTTATTGGACCACATTTTTTTTTGTTGTTGTTGTTGTTTGTTTGATTGATTGATTGACTTTTTTTTTTTTTTTTTTTTTTTGTATGGGTCCACTTCTCAAAACTGTCAAGGTCACCCTGGATGGCATCCCTTCCCTCTAGCATGTCAGCTGAGCCACTCAACTGATGTCATCCATAGACTTCCTCAGGGTCTACTCATTTCCACAGTCCATGTTGCTGGCAAGGATGTCAAATAAATCCAGCCCCAGTATGGACCCTTGAGCAACAACAGTCATCATTGATCTCCACCTAGACATTATGCCACTGACCACAACTCTTTACAATTCCTTATTACTCCTCCAAGGTCCAAGAGGACCACCAGTCAAATCCAGGTCTCCAATTTGAGGATAAGGATGTCACCTGGGACAGTGTCAAATGTTTTGCATACTGATGAAGAATGGCAAAGCTGGTCTCCATTATTTCAGGTAAAAAAAAACTGTAATATTTATAGAAGTCAAATATATCCTGTAAATTTTAAAAATTCTTTAGGTGTAACAGGAAAGAAAAAAAAAAAGAATCTGTCTAGAGATCAAGTCACTTAACTAAAGCTCAACTAATAGTCAATAACTCAACTAATAATCAATCTTACATCTTCTGCAAAATCTATTAGAATACGAAATAGTACAGCAGTATTATTATCCATGCAAACTGACTATACTTTACTTGGCAAATTGCTCAATTTTGTTTTCAAAACCTGAAATGAAATCTGGGGGGAGAAAAATACTGCTCTATAACAAAGAAAGACTCAGATATTTGAGGAATCACAGAAAATAAGCTGCCCTTAATTGCTTCTTATCTACTAGTAGTTGACTTTCCACTAAAAATGGATGTCTGAAGCTTCATGAGTATACCATTATATATACTGTCACATAACACCAATGTGTGGTATCCCTCATACCCATAAAAATGAACATTTTCTAGTGTTTTGTTCTTAAACTACACTTCTATTACTCTTCTATTTTGTTTTAATTTCAGTACTGGAAGTAGTAACGTATCAGTCAAAACTTACAGGAAAAATGTAAGTGCCTACACTTCAGTCCCATAGATGAGAATTACCAAAAACAAGCAAATAAATAAAACCCTTCCTTAAATATTTTTTCACATCAGGTCTGGGGAAAAAAACAAAAGCAACTACAACAAAAAAAAAAAAACACCCCAAACAAACAAACAACAACAAAAAACCCTACACTGTTTCTGATAGATTCTAATACATACATACTGATCTTCTAAGAGTTAGGGGAAAATAATACTTCTGATGTGAAACATATCTGACAGAGAAGTTTAAGCTAGCAGGTTCTTGTTAGCTACCAAGAACCTAAATCATAAGAAGACACAAAAACCTTTAATGTGGGAGGTGGACTCTCCTTCATGTTCTAATGAAACACAGAAGATAAAAAATCATTTTAAAAGGTCACTGTAAAAGAAGTTCATTGGGAGAATAAAGCTGAAAAAGAATGAAAGTGGTAATGAGCTGACACTAAGGTCAAAAAGATGAAAAAGATATGTTTCTAACTCTCTAGCTCTTAAATTAATCTTGGATGTCCTACACTGAACACTTTAAGTTGGGAGCTATGCACAAACAAACTTAGAAAATATTGAAACATGATCATAGGTACATGTTTTACGTATAATAATTGAGTAGTTACCAGCAGTTTCTGCTACTAGAAAGGGCAACTCAGATTTTATAACACAATTTTCAGCTGTGTTTTAATACTGTAATCAAACTAATCTAATAAAATTCTAGCAAAAAATATGTTTAAGGTGCATGTGGTAGGGGCAGGGGGAAGGAGGAGGGCACTGTAATGAAATTGATTTGGACAAACAGGTCAGTTACGCATCAGTAGGTCTGGGATTTCCTTCAAATGACTTCATTTTGCTCAAATTTCAGTTAAGCACATTTTTCCTCCCAAACTTGCTGTATTAGAAGTATCCTAGCATTTTTCAGTTACTCATTCATTTAGATTATCCAGAAATGACAGGTCTTCTAGGTTTCAGTTATAGCTTGGCAGCAAAAACTGCTGAAAGGTTTTCCATTCTTCTCACTGTACAGCTTGATGTCAGACCAAGATGCAGAAGTAGACATACAAAGTTCTAAGGTATAAAAACTTGATGACAGAGTGTAGAGAGATGCTTCTCAAAGTTTACTCAGTGGCAGAACAAGAAGCAATAGACAGAAAATGAAATATAAGAAATTCAATTTAAGAAGAAACTTCAGTTTGAGTGTAGTCAAGGTTGCCATCCTTAGAGATATTTAAAACCTGACGGATGTCGCCCTCATAGAATCATAGAATCATAGAATCGCTAAGGTCGGAAAAGACCCACAGGATCATCCAGTCCAACCATCCGTCTAGCATCAATCAATACCCCCACATCCATTTCCTCTCCACAGTCTTCCAGCCACTCTGCCCCCAGGCCTGTAGCGTTGCCTGGGGTTATTGTGGCCAAAGTGCAGGACCTGGCATTTGGTCTTGTTGAACCTCATCCCATTGGCTTCAGCCCAGCTATCCAGCCTGTCCAGATCCCTCTGTAGGGCCTCACTACCCCCAGGCAGATTGACACTTCCAGCCACCTTGGTGTCATCTGCAAACTTACTGAGGGTGCACTCAATGCCCTCATCCAGGTCATCAATAAAGATATTGAAGAGGACAGGCCCCAGCACCAACCCCTGGGGAATACCACTTGTGACCGGTCACCAGCTGGATTTAACTCCATACACCACCGCTCTCTGGGCCTGGCCTTCCAGCAAGCTCCTTACCCAGGCAAGAGTGTACCTGTCCAAGCCACGGACTGCCAGCTTCTGCAGGAGAATACTGTGGGAGACAGTGTCAAAGGATTTGCTAAAGTCTAGGTAGACTACATCAACAGCTTTTAATAAACTCATAAACTTGCTCCAGCTGACAGCACTTTTAGCAGGGTTTTGGACTAGATAATATCCAGAGATTCCTGCCAACCTTGGCCAATCTATGATTCCACAAGACAGATGGACTTTGAAGCTCTTTAACATGGCCAATTTAGTCAAATTATGAACCTCGAGTCCCAGGATGTAATGTCCCCAAGGGAACAGTCACAAAATGGGAGATTCAGGAATACCTTGCCTACAACATTGGTACCAAATGTTTCCAGGACTGCAGTTTCCCCACAAATTTTCTTCCAATCAAGACCTTAGAAGTGCTGGGACAGGCACTAAGGCATCAGGTGGTTCATGAAGAAGTGTGTCAAAATACTCTTGTGAATTCAACTACACAGAATATTATCAAAAATTAAGCCCAGTCAAATAACCCTCAAGATAAGCTCTATCGTGTTGCAACTTAATCATTTTATTTTATTTTAAACTTCAGCTATCAGAGGTTTTCTTGTTGTTTGAGAAATAACAACAGGGAAGGAATAAAGAATGATCACATTGTAAAGCTAATCAAACTATTAAAAACTTAAATAAACAAAGAAATGCAAAGCCTTCCTCCAATCCACTGCACTATCGAGTAAGGAGTACTTTGGTGATATGTGTTATGATTTATATCAAGTAAGTCATTTAATTGTTTTATGCTGCCATGCTTGCATTTAGGAATGAAAACAAATGTCCAATATAAATATTTCTCATCTACAAAAATAGACAAAAAGAAAAGGAACAAAAAAGTTGTCATAATTTTTTATATTTACCACAAAAATTGACAACATTTTGTGTGTTCATATATAAATAATCTTGTATATATGTAAAAATAAATAAATAATGATATTTGACGATAATTTGGTGGCATTAGTTTTTGAAATAGGAGACTGACAATATCAGGATCCCACAATTCAAAATTATATCTGTTTTGTAATCAAAGTACCTGACTAGCAATGCAGACTCCCGTATTTTACTTTTGAAACTTCACTTCTCAGTCTGTCTTGTTACTCATTTCCTGCTAGTATAAATGTTTAATTTAATTTCCACAGTAGAAAGCTTGAACTAATAAGTCCATTATAGGATCATTAATGTAAAACCTCTAAGGAAAGACCTACATCACAAGCGTTTTATTCATTTGTCACCTGTGGTGACAAAAAAACCAGTGGTCCCTTCCAATTTATTTTTAAACACCTGCCTTCCCAACTCAGTAACATGTTGAGTTTATCTTTTTTATTTCATAAAAATTTCTCAGAAAAAAAAAATATATATATTTAACACTGTATTTATAATTGATCCCCTTCTTTCCCACTATGATAACTCTTCACATTTGGCTATTCAGTTTCCATTATATTTTCAACTCCTAAATACAGTTCTCCTTTCTGTTCCTGAGAGGATACTTTCGATGTGGATATAAAGATGAAGAAGTGGCAAAAATCCTTCTTTTCAAATTGGTTACAGCTATTTATATCACACTGTAGCCCAATTAAGCTTGAAAATAGATACTTGTGATTCAAAATGCCAACCCGTCAGGTTTTCATATAGGCTATTTGAACTGTATGAAACTGTGGTTCACAAGACTACTTCAAAGTCTCTGAATTCCTCAGAAGGAAGATGCTGTACCTATAGTACTTCTACATACCTGAAAGATCTTTGCACCCCAAGAATAAATGGACTTTCTTCCTTTTGTGGTGGAGATAAAAGTGTTTAGAGAATCCCAGTGATCTCACTCTATTGAACTTATTGAAGGCTGAGGTGACAAAGTTCCTTTGTCAGTTCACATTTTATGAACACTTAATCCATTCAGAGCACTACATAGAACTACACTATTTATTTGCTTGTGATCTCTTTATATTGTATTACCTTTATGTGCAAAGGAATGGTTCTATAATTCATCTTAAAGTTCAGTGTTCTCTTTATTTCTGCATTTTTACATCTTAAGCTCTCTAAATGATATACAATGTAAAAGCCTTCCTAATGGGTCCCAGAGAGAAAGATTAATGAAAGGTGTTCATATATCAAAAGCTCTACTTCAGCCATCAGTATGTTCATGTGAAATTACAATAATTTTTTAATAGAGGCTCTCAGGAGCTCAAGATGCTCATTAGAGACGCACTGCTGAATGACAGGTGTATAAAGAAATGAAAGGTCATCCCATTGTTAATAGATTCCCTGTAATTCCCAGAAATACTACCATATCTTACATAAAGCTAATTGCCAGGCAGCAAAAGGGAAACATTACTCGAAATTCTTGATTAGCTATATTACATAATTTAATTGTATTGAGGTCTCATATAAGATTAAAATCAAAACAGAGAATAAAAAATGCTCATCTAGAAAATAAGGATTTTTCAAATTGTATTTGAAGTTTTAAGACTTAAAATTAAAAAAAAAAAAAAAAAGGAATTACTGAGAAATACAGGTTGCATATAACAGAGAAACAGAACAGTATCAATGTAATGTAATTTTTTTCTAAAGAAACAATAAGATACAATTTAATATAGCTAGGAAAATTGTAAGTGGTTACCTGAAACAACAAAAGAATGAACTTGTTGGTACATAATGTTCCTCCTGCTCATTAGTATTCTGACATCTCTTCAATAATATTTCATGAGCACATCCTCAGCAATGTGTTTTCATGCTATAGAAATAAAACCTCTATGTTTGGAAACAATTTTTCTTCTTTTAATCTCCTTAAATGTGACAGTAAGTACTTAATGACATCCTTCATTCCTTATACATAATATTTCCAAAGCAACAAAGTTCATAATTTTGGATGTGTCTGTTTGTATTTCCTAGTAAACTGCTATTTGTCCTTGTGAGAGACAGTAGATCTTATATCCCAGTGCACTGAGTGGTTAAGCAGCTTGTGAATTAGATCCTGTTGAATTCAACAACATATTTCCACATCTCTCCCAATGTGACAGATTACATGTACTGTTTGAAACACTGTGTAGATGAAAGGAATATTGATATTACAGTTATTTTAAAATAACTCAAGTATTACCTAATTTACAGGTAAAAATATTTAGTTAAACTTATTATTTTCTGCTGTTTTCACTAGTGACTATTTTCATCATTAGTCTGTGTTACAAAGGAAAGGAAAATCTTTTGAATGAGTTGAACTTCAGAGATAACAACAATCAATTACTTGAAATTTTTCAAGTCTACTGAAATTAACCATAAAAAAGAAAAAAAACAATAGAAACTTCACACAGAGAAATACATATATCATTAACTTTAGAAATCTGTCTTAGGACAGAGAAGAGGTATTCAACACAATTTTAAAGCTGTAATGATATTCCTGATTCATTGTATTTATTGCAGTTCTCCCAAAGAGCTGATTTCAGATATTAGATCATGTGTATTACTTAAGAGATATGGAATGTCTCATAAAACTCACAGAAAACAGAGATGTTAGAAGGAAAGGAAGGAAGGAAGGAAGGAAGGAAGGAAGGAAGGAAGGAAGGAAGGAAGGAAGGAAGGAGCGGAGGGAGGGAGGGAGGGAGGAAAAAGAAGGAAAAAGAAGGAAAAAAAAAGAAAAAGAAAGAAAAAGAGAAAGCTTGTTTCAATGGCATAAATTTGTTACTCTATCTATTCAACTGACATTCAGAAATGGCACTCTGAAAATCTTTCAAAACATGATGAACTTCTTTTCCATCTCTTTATAAGAGGCTAGAAATCCAAAGCTGCAGTTCACAACAACATAAGAAAGTGGTATAGTTAATGCTCACTATCCTGCAGATCATTTTTCCAGTGAACTGTTTGGAGAGGAGGCTGGAGAGATATACATGCAGAGTATTTATGAGTACACTGTGTGCCAACTATAGGAATGACCTGTCATCGGGGACCAGATATGTTGAAAATCTGATTTAGACTGCTTCTGATGTCTCTGTGTTTAAAATTACTGTTCCCTACTCTGTTTTTGCAATGCACTCTCCAGAGTAAACAGCATAAGCAATCAGCACCAGGAGGATCTAACAGTTCTTCAAAGACTTAAACCCAGACTATGCATTTACAAAATGGAGGACTCATCAAAAAGCTGTGTGCAGACAAAACATGTATCACAGATCTCCTATCCCCTTAAAATAAAAAAATCATTTCAGGAATGACATAAAGCTAGTCTTAAACCTCTTAACCTGACTTAAATCTCTTTAATATTGTTCTCAGTGTGTGAAGCTACTTAAATTGCAATCTACAACAATGGTCTAGAAAAAACACATTCATGTTCCTGTGAGGATGAATTTGTACATCTATTTTCTTACACTCTCGGTCTGGGGTGAAGGAAAAAAAAAAAAAAGTGAGATGCATTATCTACATTGTAAATGTGTTTCTGAGTGATTTGGAAATAGATCTGTGCTCAGCCACCACCTAGACTGATAGATTCTTGAATGCATATGCATTCAATAATTGACTACAGACATTACAGTGACATATGTGAGTGATGAAAATGGGGCTATTTCATGAAAAGCAGGAAAAAAAAAAAGCAAATAAAAATCAAACACAATTTTAAACTGTCTTCATGATATCTACTAAACTAATTCATAATATAATAGCAGGAAACAATCATATTGAGAAGTACTTAATGATGAGGCTACATGAAATCCTTTGATTTCCATTCCTGCAGCCTCTGTAAATCTTCACTGAGAATATAAAAATTGAAGAATATCAAGATCATATTTGTTTTCAAATTGTCAACGTCACTATGTTACTCTGAAAGAAATAAGTAACTATTGAAAAGGCCAGCCTTTCTTGTAATATTTGCTTTATCTCTCTCACATGATAGTCATAAGCTTATGAAAGAAGTTGAATACTGTTTTTGGCTCTCACTGTTCAGAGAAGTACTGAACAACTTGCAAAAAGCAAATACTGTCCTTGTTCACAGAGTCAACAGGAATTATAGAGACAGATTTTCAAGACAGTAAAAGAAAACAAAACAGACAAGCAGCTTATATATATACATATACATATATATATGTATATGTATATATGTATATGTATATATATATGTATACATATATATATATATATTGCCAGTGCCACAAAATTTGCCTGTCTGCTCCTTAATCATCAGACCAGAAAATTAAAAAAAAACAAGCTCGGATAAGAACTATGACTGAGAACACAATTTTAATTAAACTATGCTTTTGAGCTTTAAACTTCAAAACATGCACCCAGTTTTCTGCAATTTAGAATTCAGTTGTGTGCTCTGAATAACAGATTTTTAAGATACCTTCACATCAGTGCCAAAGGCAAGAATTCCCCAAGACCAAGCACCAACACAGTAACAAATACTAAACATCCACACTTCCTGTTTAGAAAATAAGATACAGTAACCAACTTTTCAGTACTCCCAGGCAATATGCATCAGGGTAGCAAGAAGGATATATTGTTTCCATCAAATGACCTCCAGAGGTTCCTTCCAAGCCTAACTATTCTGTGACTGGAAATGAAAAAGAAATATTTTTTGAAAGATTTTCATTAATCATCTTTGACAATATTTCAAGTCATTTTTTCATTTTTTAATTGTTAACAATCTGATTTTGTCAGCTTTTCAATGAACAATTTTGTGAGTACTGCTAAAACAAAACTCAAAACTACCAAACAGTGCAGAACCAAACACATGCAAACTGATGCTTCCATGGAATTATGACCCTGATCTTTAGTGGCTGGCAACCTTGCAAGAGAATGAATTGTTAATGACAATTAACAATCTCAGACATTGCTCGGAGACTTTCCTTTTAGCTCAAGCAAAATCCCTGTTGACTTTATTCCCAGAAATGCTCGAATGCCAGCAAAACCTTCAGATTTTAATGACATTTGGAGTAAAAAGACTACTTGAAAACTACTGTGATCTTCAAGTACATGCAAGGAAACTCTCAAAATTATTTCATGTTAATTGCTAGTGTATTTCTAAGGAACATTCAAGAAGCATTGGCCATTTTGGGTATTTTGAAAAGTTCGGTCATTTCAGTGTTATTAAATGAATCAACTTCTGATATCTTTCTAGAAGTAGATTTAGGTGCATTTTCCAGAAGATCGCTATTTCAGGTTGGTATATCTTTCAGACTTTCATGAACAAGAAACTAAATCTCAGTGTTAGAGTACATTGTGAGTAAGAAGTGACAAAAGAGTTACATTTTAGGCAAATAATTCTCTAAAATACCTTAATATTAAATATTAAATGGTCAGATAATATGAAGTCCAGAAAGTTAACCAGTATTAATCAAGATATTACAGTTGCTGATCTACTTGTATTTTACAAAATCTAATCTTTAGGAAAATTTAACTTGCCTTTATAGAGTTCTATATGTTGTATAAAAGTCATCAAAAATCAAATCTGAAGTCATTTAATTATAAACATTTGAAACTGAATCATATGAAGCTCCTTTTACTCTTGACCTAAGAAAGCTTATGACATACATAGGAAAAACTGTGGGAAACCTTAATATATTTTTAGCTTTTGATTTTTACAGAACAAGTAACAATTGCAACTCTTTCAAAAAGATAGATTTAGAAGAAAAAATTCAGATAAGCCTTTCCACTTAGAATAAAGCTATGACAACGATCAAGGCTTAAATAATGTGTGAGGTTGGGTCTGCTTCAACTATGTTGAGAGAGAACTACTTCTCTGCAGAAAATCTCAGTTTTCCTCAGTTATCCACCTGTCAGATTTGATGTCTATCGTATTTCCAAACACCTTGACTGGTGAACCATTCTGGTTTTCATAGTCTTAATCTTGAGGAAAATTGATCTTCATTAGAAGAGACACCTATTTTTCTTTTCAACTCACAGTGGATGTGTTCCTCAATTAACAAGGATAGACAGATGCTGAGGTAGATAACATCCAATCAAGCAAAGAATCGGTGGGTATAGGGAGGCAAAGAAGGAGGTATGAGGGAAAGAAGGAAGGGAATGTAGTGGAGAAGACGTGTTCTGGAGAAAAGTGATGCTATCTATGGTATTCCTTCTGAGAGTAAATGTTTCCATTAGGAACTCTGTCAGACTTTCTGCCCCCTACCCTCCACTCCTAAACAATCTTTGGTTTATTTCCCTCAGAAAAAAATCTGTTTATTATTTTTCACATACAACACGTTTATGTAGGAAAATAAAGATCAAACTAGCTTAGCTGGAACTGAGATATGAAAACTGGAACTGCTTTCCATGCGTGTTCATTTGAGAACTGAGCTGTTTACTTTTCTGGGCTAAGTTCTAAAGAAAATGAGGCAAATGTTATCTGCATTTAAATGTTAGAATCTCTTACTGAATTACAGGATTGCTACTGCTGGTGTCATTCTAAACAGAAAGTGTTTCAGCTTTGTCCTCGGGCTTTTGCTCACAAAAGATGTGCTTATGATGCTGTGGAATTGTGATCAGACCCTAATTATGATTGATTATGTGATCTTATATATACTTCAGCATTTTCTAGTTTGTTGAATACAAGTTAAGGCTCAAATAACATTTTTCTTAAAAGCTGAAAGATTACATAAAATAATCTATCCATGTTTCTTACATAGCATATATTATATTTCCTATTCAATTCATATTTCAAGGACCTCGGTCTACCCAGTTTAGCATGGAGTTATTTTATGCCAAGTCTTTAAACATATCCCTGGGGAACAGAAAATTCCTAACATGAGTTTCCCCTTCATTTAAAGTTGTAAAAAAGTATCAAGTTGGAGAAAAACTACATATACTGAAACTAAAAGTAGATGGATTTTTTTTATTATTTTTTTTTTTTTTAAACTGCAGGAAGCAATGATTCATTAGAAGCAGTACTGCTAGAACATTCCGTGAAAAATCTTTAACATAATCCATAGGCACATCCTAAGGACTATATAGGTTATTAGACCCTTTATGTCTTAAAGAGAATGAATTAGAAAATGTAGTTACATGTAACAGCAATTTCTGGAAAGAGGACATCAAGCTTTCTGATAAACAATAACTCATTTTTTAAATAACATTATCTTAGTTTCAGCTGGAATGGAATTGTTTTCTTCAGAGTGTCTGGTATGATGATGGTTTTTGGTTTGGTTTTTTGTTGTTGTTGTTTTGTTTTGTTTTCAAAGAGAAAACAATGTTGATAACACACTGATGTTTATAGCTGCTGTTAAGCAGTGTTGGCACACAGCCAAGGCAGTTCTCAATGAAAGTCCCAAGGATCTGGGAGAAAACAGGATTAGGATAGCTGATTTGAACTGGCCAAAGAGATATTCCACACTATATGACATCATACGGAAGGAGTTTTGAAGGAATTGGGAATTCATTTTATTCTCTTCCACTGCTGAGGGGGCTACATGGGCTTTAGCTGGGGGATGGTGAGCAATTGCTTGTGCATCACTTGTTACATACATTCACGTATATATATATAGTCATAACTAATATCCTTTTCCTTTCCTCTCTTAGTGAATAGTTTTATTTCAACTCACGAGATAAAACTCATTTGGTTTTCTTTGTTCTTTTTTTTTGTTTGTTTTGTTTTTCCCCTTTTGTCTCTGCTGTCTCATCGGGAAGGGGGAGAGTGAAAGAACAACTGGTGCTCAGCCACCTGATGGGTTAAACCACAACAGTCAATTAAAAACAAAAAATCTCCTGTTTCTCCTTTTGCAATTATTTCAATCTTTCAAATCAGGCTCCATTTTCCACACCTCAAACCATCTGATTAATCTGCTTCTGGTTATTATATTAATCACTCATCTCTCATGTATGAGAGCCAGAAGGCTCAGTGTCAACATCAGAGATAAGATCAGGCCATATTCTCTGTCTGGAGAACTGTCTGCTGGAATTACAGTAGATGTATTGTAACAAAAGTATGTTAATGATACAGTAGATTTACTTGAAAACACAATGGTAATCAATTGGGATTTATTTAAATAAGGTATGTACTACTTTATAGTAAAAGCTTTCATAATACCAACCTTTCTTTTTTTAACTAAGTAAATAAATAAATAAAGACTACTGCTATTTTTAGTGAAGACAAAAAGTACAATACTACCAAAGACTTTAATTTAATTCAGTTTGACATATAGTAGTAAGCTTACCACTAAAATTATAAGCCTACTTGTGTAGTTTCAAATGATTACTGTTCTCCCACCTCTTCATTAAATGAGACCTTATTCTCTCTCCACATTTTTCATTTAAAGTTAAGCCTGTCTGGTAGCAAAGAGAAGAAAAATAAGATCTCCAAAAGTTGTTTTTGTTTTTGATTTTTTAAAAAAGTTAAGATTACATAAATTGCACTCTCATTCAGAGTAGATTAAGAATAATAAAACACAAAAATAAACTATTTCATTCTCTATTCCAGTAATATTTGTCACTCATTTCTCATATGTTCCTTTAAAATAAAATAAAAATACCCTTTAAACAATATCAAACATATTGTCTCATTATTGGGAGTTTAATACTAAAGAACCTTAATGGAAATTGTCATAAATGTCAGCAACGTTTGAAATTACTTATTTAATACATAAGTAACAATACAGTTATATTCAGAGTACACCAACTGTAAAATTAAGATCGTATCTTTTCTCCTTTCATGTTAGAAATACTGTATTTTCCTTCAGTCTTTTCCCACTAGATTTCAAAAGTAGATACAATCTAATAATCATTAGCATTAATATAATAGTATAGTTATGCCTGTCTTTTTTATCAAGTATAATTCTAACCACAAGGCAGCTGTTTAAAACATCAATTTAAAATTTACCTTTAGGGCACTCATCTAATTTTTTTTCAAGCATATACTCATTATTAAAATGATTTGAAATGAGACCTTCACAGATTTGTAGTGCATAATGAATAATCAAAAGCAATGTTTAATTGCTACCTGTGATGTTTTGGGGAAAAACAAACAAACAAAAACAAAACAACCAAGCAGTCTATGCACAATTTTTGTGTTAGAAGAGGGTGGTTTTTTTTGTTTTTTTTTTTCCTTTATTTTCTTTGAAGCAACACTCACATTTATTTTTAGACTGCATTTTAGAGTTATACTTGTTATACTTTAATAGCTTCTCTGCTATCCTTTTTTCTTCATATTGGCCTGAAATACACAGAATACAGCAGGACAATTTGTTTAAAAACTAACATGAGACATATAGTGGTTGTGTGTCTCATTCTAATTTTGTTTAGATTAAACACTATTAACATGCAATCATAGAATCATTAGAATTGGAAGCGACCTCTGAAGGCCATCTAGTCCAACTGCCCTACAATGAACAGGGACACCCCAGCTAGATCAGGTCGCGCAGGGCTTTATCCAGACTTTCGTTGAAAGTCTCCATGGATGGGGCATCAACCACAACACTAGGTAACCTGTCCCAATGCCTCACCACTCTCACTGTGAAAGATTTTTTCCTTACATTCAACACAAATCTACCTTCTTAATGCTTGAAGTCATTTCCCTTTGTTCTATAACCATAGACCCTGCTAAAGAGTCTGTCCTCTTCTTTCCCAAAGCTTGTCTTTAGATACTGAAAGGCTGTTATCAGTTCACCTCACAGCCTTCTCTTCTCCAGGTTCAAGGGCCCCATCTGTCTCAGCTTGTCCTCATTGAAGAATCATTCCATCCCTTGAATCATTTTCGTGGCCCTTCTCTGGACATGCTCCAGCAGGTCTATGTCTCTCCTGTACTGAGGACTCCACATCTGGATGCAGTACTCCAGGTGAGGCCTCACCAGTGCAAAATAGAGGGGCAGGATTACCTCCCTTGACCTGCTGGTCACTCATTTTTTCATGCAGCCTAGGACACAGTTGGCTTTCTGGGCTCTGAGGGCACATTGCTGGCTCATGTCCACCAGTACCCCCAGGATTTTTTGGCAGGGCTGCACTCAATCCTTTCATCCCCCAGTTTGTATTGGTAATGGGGGTTGCCTTGACCCAGATGCAAGACCTTGCACTTGAATTTGTGGAACCTCACAAGGTTCACCTGGGCCCACTCTTCAAGTCTGTCTAGGTGCCTCTGAATGGCCCCTCTGGTGTGTTGATCACACCCCACAGCTTGATGTCATCAGCAAACTTGCTGAGGGTGCACTCAACCCTACTGTCAATGTCACTGATGAAGATATGAAAGAGTACTGGCCCCAGCACCGACCCCTCGGGGACAATACTCCTCATCAATCTACATCCAGACAATGAGCCACTGACCACCACCCTCTAGACATAAACCTGCAGCCAGTTTTTTGTCCATTGAACAGTCCACCCATCAAATCCATATCTTTCCAATTTGGAGAGAAGGATGTTGTAGAGTACCATGTCAAAGGCCTTACTGAAGTCAAGACAGATGACAACAATAGCTTTTCCCTTCTCCACTGATGCAGTGACACCATCTTAGAAGGCCACTAGCTTGGTTAAGCAGGATTTGCCCTTGCTGAAGCCATGCTGATTCTCCTGTATCACCTCCCTGTGTTCCATGCACCTTTATCATAGCTTCCAGGAGGATGTGTCCCATGACCTTCCCCAGCACAAAGGTGAGGCTGACAGGTTGGTAGTTCCTCGGGTCATCTTTTTACCCTTTTTAAAAATGGGTATGATGTTACCCTTTTTCCAGTCACCAGGAGCTTTACCTGATTGCCACAACTTTTCTAATATCACAGTGAGTGGCTTGGTAACCATATCAGTTAATTTCCTTAGGACTCTGGAATGCATCTCTTCAGGACCCATAGATTTGTGGATGTTCAGTTTTCTCAGATGGTCACAAACATGATCTTTGCTTACAGTTGAAGGGACGTTGCTTCCAATCCCCTTCTACCAAACCAAATGTTTGAGGGCTAAGTGGCAAGCAGTTATCAGGGAAGATGGGAGGTAAAAGTTAAGTACCTCAGCCTTCTCTTTGTCTGTTGTTACCAGCCCGCCTGTGTCACTCACTAGGAGGGTATGCCCTCCCGGACTTTTCTTTCCTGGTTGAGGTACCTGTAGAAACCTTTCTTGCTCATTTTGGCATCCCTAGCCAAGTTCAGCTCAAGCAGGGCCTTGACTGTCCTGTCCTCATCCCTACACAGCCTAGGAACTTCCTTACATTCGTCCCACAATACCTTGTATCCCACTGTCTGTGCATTTTCTTCTTACACTTCAGTTTTACCAGAAGGTCCTAATTCAGCCACACCACTCTCTTGCCTTCCTTTCCTGGCTTGCTATGCCTGGAGATGGAGAGCTCTTCTGCCCTGAAGAAAGCCTCCTTAAAGATATGCCAGCTAATATAATCAGCTTTATATGGTTCTGGCTAAACGGTTAAAAAAAAAACGTGAACTACAGGGCAAAGTACAAATTTTATTTTATTTTTTTAGAGGGAAATGGGCAAATGGGACTGAAAATTAAGCTAAGTATTTAATAAATAAACACATAAGAACAATTGGTCTGTGTTCTGAACAAGGAGCCTGTTGTGTCCATTCTTGAAGACGTGTTGAACTCTAAAAATCAATGAGACTAAAATTGGAGCTTGTGGTGTTTTGCCCTAAATCAATTAATATAGAAGATTTAGTGGTCACTCTCAGTTCCATATGGATAGAGGTTATATAAATATCTCCAGGAAATCATTAGCTTCTGAAAAAGCTTGAATACTTGTCTGGATGGTCATAGGAGGTGACTGTAATGACTTTCTCAGAGAAAGATGATTAATGATTAATGCATGAATTTACTCAGGTAATATCCAAATTCAGCAGTTTGTTATCACTGCAGTTAGAATAAATCTATAATTATTTTTAATAAAACTGTTAGACATCTTTCAGTTAACCTTCTCATAAAGATAAAACTCCATGGCCTCAAAAACAAGTATTTTTGACTCTCCAAACTCATGTGTATCAAGACTGTGTGAACACAAGTGGGTAAAAAGTATAGTATGGATGTGAAAATATACATGTATATACATGTATTACATATATTCCATGTATTGCG
Source organism: Gallus gallus (assembly GCF_016699485.2). Classification (NCBI taxonomy): domain Eukaryota; kingdom Metazoa; phylum Chordata; class Aves; order Galliformes; family Phasianidae; genus Gallus; species Gallus gallus. Next base: position 42,515,679 of record NC_052532.1, read on the forward strand.
TCATTTGCAGCATTACTGTAGGTAACATCTGGTTAAATAAATAGTCTTGTATTCTAGCTGAATATAGTGCAGCATAATAAAGTAATTTCTGGCAATAAAACCACTACTTGAATACCTGTTTTGCTTTCTTGCATATTCAAAGAAAGGAACAAATTCTCTTGAGTTAAGAGTACTTCAGAATGTGAAAATGTTAGTGAACTTCATTAAAAACTGGAAACATTTGTCCATCATTACTCTAAACTGTTTACTGATCTATACACTAATAATACCCATTTACTTATTATTTAAGATCTTAAATATATGTGACTCAAAATGAGTAAAACTCACAATTATGTTGCCTTCCCTTCCACATTTGGTAAGTGTTAAAGCTCAGACACTCAGAAGTGAATCAACTGTTGTGGCCACTTTTCAAGTACTCCCTACAACTCTGTCTATGAGAATGCTCTGAAGGATGAGGTCCGTCTCACAGACATAGTTGGCTACTTCAAGCACAGTTACTTTCAAACTGTCAGTTTACCTGGTGGAACCAAAACAACAGAAAGCTTCCTTAGAAACTTAATATTGGAAAAATATTTTTGTTTCAAAAATCATAGATTTAATTGTATTGTTCAACTTTCCAATGCTCTCTGCAGTAAGACTGAGATTCTGATAAGCAAATATTGTCTGAGTGATGTATATTTGCTTTTGGTTTAAGTTCTAAATTTGTACATCTGATATTAATCACTTCTATTTTGTCACTTCTTTGGCTTGGCAGCATTTCTGTATGTTTGTTGATCATCTAAATGCTTGGCAGTAATTCTAAACTACATTATTTGCCTTTTATCACTACTACAGAAATAAAAGTTACAAGGTTCAAATTAAAAAGATTCATGACACACCAAGATACTCCCCAGAAGCTATTCTTCTCCACTCTCCTTCATTGTTTCAAAAGCGAAGGTTAGAACTCAAAGTTTATAAAGCAAGGTTTACTTTGAAAGTTGATAATTTTTTGCTTAGAAGAAAAAATAGATTAAAATCATTATTTCATTTGTGATAGAATTTAAATAGTATGGAGTGAAATTGAGAAAAGACAGTACAGTTAGCATGCCAATTTTGAAATGTTAGTTTCATAGAGGTTAATTTACTTCATTATAAATAAATCTGGATTAAATTTTGCAAATAATCTAAGGATTCTTAAGAAAATCTCTGTAATCTGCATGTATATATATAACAACTGTATTTCACTTGTGCATCCTTGAGGAAAATGTAATTTTTAGACAGATTGATGACCGTCTGATAAGTGACGATCAGAAGCAAGAAGAATATAAATTCACAAAAATAACAGATTATAGACCAAAAGTTATAACAGACAAGTGAGGAAAACCTTGCTTAAAATGAGTATTCCTAAAAAAATGTGTTATATGGTGTAAATAACATAAATTGCACTACAATTATTTGTATCATGTTTTTAAAATGAGTAACTAAATTGAGAATGTAAATACAAAGCAAAAACACTGATGAAATTGCTCAGTAGCATGACAACTAAGTTAAATTTTCAGGAACATTTGATTTTGTTCCGATTTATAGTCAGTAAATATCTTTAAAGAAATGAAAGACCTTTCTCATATAATTGTAAACACATCACTATAAGAGCACCTCCCTATAAAACTTACTATAGTCCAACCTCATGTTTCTTACAGTGTCCCCAGCTAGATTAATATTTATAGTCTTTCCTCAACTTAAGCATTTTTCTGTCTCTTCACTAAAATTTTCCCATCTAATCATTCTCCTCATTTCTCATCCTCATCTTGAGTTCAGTTATATGTTAGTCTTTTCTTTTTTCACCCTTAAATTTTGTGTCCAAATCTACTGAATTGTTACAGCATTCAAGATGCTAGATCATTGTGAGAAGTAGAACAGATGGTCCATATGTATCTGAAGATTTAACACATATCTGTGATACACTTATTTTTCTAGAAAGTAAAGTAGAACATCTAGTGAGGTAGTACAAAATTCCTTTAGAGATCTGTAGTTCATCCAAACATTTTACAATTTACAACACAAAAGTTGTGGTTAGTCCTATTTTTTACTGATGCAGAAAGAGAAAATATACATATCAATAATTTGAAAATTCCTCTAAATACAATCTTCTGGTGTGCCAGCCACTTTTCCCAGCTTCCTATCATTCATCAGCAAACTTGCTGAGGGTTCATTCTGTCCCCTTATCCAGGTCATTGATGAAGATGTTGAACAAGACTGGACCTGGAACAGACCCCTTGGGAACACCACTAGCCATAGGCTTCCAACTAGTTGCTGAGCCACTGATCATAGTGAGCCTGTTCTTAATCCACCTTACTTTCCACTTATGTGTCCCACACCTCCTAAGCTTACCTATGGAGATGCTATAGAAGATAGCGTCAAAAGCCTAGCTGAAATCAAGGTACATAACATCCACTGCTCTCTTCCACTCTGCTCAGCTGGTCACGACATTGTAGCAGGTTACCAGATTGGTCAAGTGTGATTTTCTCTTGATGAGCCCATGTTGACTACTTCTGATAACCTTTTTCTCTTCCACTTGCTTGGAGATGGCATCCGGAATAAATTGTTCCATCACCTCCCCTAGGACAGAGGTAAGGCCCTCTGGCCCGTAGTTTGCCATGGATTTGTATGCATCTGACTCTGTGTCTTGGATTTTTGATGAAAACAATGGCGACAACACAACTGATTACAACAATTGTTACTGAGCAGTGCTTGCACATATCCAAGTAATTTTCAGCTTCTTGCACTGCTCTGCCAGCAATGAGGCTGGAGGTGAACAAGCAGCCAGGGGGGACAGCTGACCCAAACTAGCCAAAGGGATATTCTGTACCATAAGATGTCATGTTTAGCAATAAAACTGGGGGAAAGAAGGAAGAGATAGCATCTGGAGTGATGGCATTTGTCTTCCAATAAACTATTATGTGTGGTGAGCCCTGCTTTCCTGGAAGTGGCTGAACATCTGCCTGCCAATGGGAAATAGTGAATTAAATCCTTGTGTTGCTTTGCTTGCCTGCACAGCTTTTGCTTTACCTACTAAAATGTCTTCATGTCAACTCACAAATCCTCTCCTCTCACATTTGCCCTTTTTGTTTTCTTCCCAGCGTCTATTGTTTTGCTATAGGTTAATTTCTTGCTATATGCTTTGATATACTTCTTGACAAAAACGTTCCGAAGTTCAGCAATTTATTAAAGATTTTTCTTCTAGTATTTCTAATAATGACCTCTGTAGGTAAGAGATAAATTTTTTAAAAAACATATCTAAAAGATAAAAAGCAGCAGGAGGAAAGAGTCAGTATAAGCAGACAGAAAATCCAGATCTTGTATTTGCACATAGTAGTCTCTTTATGTGCAAAAGAAGTCTGCTGGTTTAGGAATGAGTGCTACATAATTTCATTTCAAACACATTTAGTTTATTCATTCTGTTTCATTCTGAAGGAACAAATTCATTCCGATCATTTCATCTATAGCTGAGAAAATTGAACTCTAACAGATTGCAGTCCCAGAAGAAATTGCTTGGTGTTAGAGCTGCAAGTAATTGTTAAACTCCCACATGCCTCAGGGGAGAAAACATGTCCTTGATTAGAAAAACAAGTTCAAGGGAGGAAGGAGGGGATGAGAAAAACTAGGTTTTCACTTAATTGATGTAGTGTTACTGCCCATTGGATGATTAAGTCATATTTTTTGTTTTTAACTAGAATAATTGTTTAATATCTAAAGTAAATATTAATATTTAGAGTTTATCCTTTTTTTTTTTTCAAGAGAAAGGTAGATATACTTTTAATTCAAAATGAACTGCTACTGAGCAAACTAATGCACTTCCATATATTCTTGTTAAATTGTATAGTTCTGACAGCTCGGCTGTAATGAGAAGCTTATGTGTTCTCTTCTGAAAAAGATATAATATATATATAGCTGAAAATTAAATCCATGATTATAAGAACTGTTTGATGATTTTTAAGATTGCAAAGAATATGACTATTTAAACTTGTGTGAAGGAATATATTTTTCTTAATTCTTATTATATTGTAGATGAGACTCATTTAGACACTATCTTAAATATCAATGACAGAAGGAAAGTTGTAAAGGCCTGTCTTCATTCAAAAAGTCAATATTTTTATGCAATTGTAATTTTGGGCACAAGACTTTAGGTAATGTGTATACTATAGCCACAATATTTTTTAAAATTAATTACTTACATATTTTGTTGTCCATATTTGAAGATGAAAACTACTGTTATACTGGCTTCCTAGAAACCTTTGTTGCTGCTGAACAGGAGATACATAACATAAATATTCTCGAGCTCCCAGACTTTAAGCACATAAGCCAATTTATACACATTAGGCATAAGAGGAAGTAAATTTATGGGCTAGAGTTCTACCTGGCTTAGAAGCTTCAATTAGTAACAGATGAGGATCCTCTCAAAGAAGAGGAAAATTGCCCTTTTAGGGAAAAAAAATAAAAAAATAAAAAATCTGTAGAACAGAAATCTTGGCAGCATTGAGAAAGAGGAACCTGATTTAGAGAACCTATATACATCTCTCTATGTCTATATATTCTCTATCTGTCTCTCTACTCATCTCTATTTGTATTTCTGTATCTATGTCTCTAACATCTACATCTATGCCTATAATTAGAATATAAAAAAATAAGAATCAATTTATGTACATACATAAGCATATAAAGTACTTACTATGATGAGATTATTAGAAATATATATTATATTAAAAAATATTACTACCTCCCTGTAGTAATTAGAGCTTCTGACCAAGACTTGTTTGAGAAAATTAACCATCACACTCACATAAACTGCAGAAATTTCCAAGTCTTGTTTTTCCACAAGAAAGATAGCTTGACACATGGCATCTGTTTCTCAAAAAGTTTTCTTGAGAGCCAAATTAATTTAGATAAGGAAACTCCCTCACCTCTAGACTGCACACTTGTGAAGCAAAATACATAAAGTTTATAGAAGCATGATACTAAAATCTAATAGGAAGGGGATCACTTTAGGATTAAGAAAATCTGATGTCATAATTCCACAGTTTTTCATCAGTATTCCAAGTCATAACATCATAAAGTGCACTGGGAGTTAAAGAGCTTTTCCTCACCTAAGCCCATCTCCCTACATTTTCTCTTCCCCCCTACCCTTATCGGCGCATGGATCCATGGGTCCCTTCACCCCCTTGTCACAGAAATCAAGCTGAACCATGACACCTGATTCCTTTTCCTACATTCCTTCTACCTTCTTTGCCTTTAAAACAATCAAACAAAGAAACAAACAAAAAAACATAAAGTGAAATGTCCTTAGATCTGCTTAGACCCAAGTATGAGTCTAAGTAAGCATTCTCTAAATTTATGTTACAAAAAATCACTGTGATTTAAATTGTTATATATTGTCTATAGTCTTTTAATAATCTATTAAAATATTTATTTAACTTTAACTTCAAAAAAACTTAACTAAAGTAAATTAAATTAATATAACTAAATTAAACTAAATTAATTAAATTAAAACCTTAATTAAAAACTTAAAAAATTAACTGGTTTTGTTACATTAACTTCATATCTTTGTATATACTCACCCTTAAAATATTTACAGTTTGATGAGTAGAATAATTAACATAGCCAATTCAGGTAATATTCAGTTCTTTGGGCATTTATTAGTCGCAACAGTTCAAAAAATAAAAATAAAATAATAATAAAAAGGATCTCCAACAACTCTTTGGATTACATTATTTCAACCACACACTGAATTGACTGGATTGTATATAGAGTTCTCTTATTTTAAGAATTGTCTGCATTTTCAGTATCTGATGCATCATTATCCCCATCAGGAGCAAGTATATCCATTTCTAAATGACTCTTCCCTTTCACAAATGCATAGCAAAATAAAAACTCTAAAGTAGTTAAGATATATTTAAGAAAACAGTCAACCAATAAAACAGCAACAGGATCCAACTTTCAAGATACTCAATTTCAAAAAAATTTCAAAGCAGAAGGAACTCAAGTGCAGAAACTAAGTGACTTGAGCTGAAAAGGGAATTGGACAAAATGCTCTCCAATTTAACTCAAGTACAGAAATCTTAAAAACACATTCTCAGAACATTTATACATTAATTTTGAGCACAGAAAATTGTTCTATCAAAACAAAAAATGAAATATTTCATGAAGGTTTTCCTATTCTTATTCAAGGATAAAATGCATATCAAGACAAAATGTGCCTTCCTACTCATGTTGTGGATAACTTTGTCATTTGTCAGGTGAAGACCCCAGTTACTGAAAAAAGGGAAACACCACTCCCATTTTTTTACCAAAGGGAAAAAGGAAGACCTAGGAAAGTACAGACTGGTAGTTTCTCATCGAACAGATCCTCTTGGAAGCTATTTTGAGGCACATGCAAGATGAGGAGGTGATCCATGAAAGCCAAAACAACTTCACTGAGGGCAGATACAGCTTGATCAATCTGGTGGCCTTCTATGGTGGAGAGAAGACATCAGTAAACAAAGAAAGAGTGACAGATGTCATGTAGCAGCCTGTGGCCTGGACAGGTACACTCTTGGCTGGGTAAGGAGCTTGCTGGAGGGCCAGGCCCAGAGAGCGGTGGTGTATGGAGTTAAATCCAGCTGGTGACTGGTCACAAGTGGTATTCCCCAGGGGTTGGTGCTGGGGCCTGTCCTCTTCAATATCTTTATTGATGACCTGGATGAGGGCATTGAGTGCACCCTCAGTAAGTTTGCAGATGACACCAAGGTGGCTGGAAGTGTCAATCTGCCTGGGGGTAGTGAGGCCCTACAGAGGGATCTGGACAGGCTGGATAGCTGGGCTGAAGCCAATGGGATGAGGTTCAACAAGACCAAATGCCAGGTCCTGCACTTTGGCCACAATAACCCCAGGCAACACTACAGGCCTGGGGGCAGAGTGGCTGGAAGACTGTGGAGAGGAAATGGACGTGGGGGTATTGATTGACACTAGACTGAACATGAGCCAGCAGTGTGCCCAGGTGGCCAAGAAGGCCAATGGAATCCTGGCTTGCATGAGAAACAGTGTGGCCAGCAGGAACAGGGAAGTAATTGTCCCCTTGTACTCAGCACTGGTGAGGCTGCACCTCGAGTACTGTGTCCAGTTTTGGGCCCCTCACTGCAAGAAAAACATCGAGGCCCTGGAGCATGTCCAGAGAAGGGCAACAAAGCTGTTGAGGGGTTTGGAGCACAGGCCTTATGAGGACTGGCTGAAGGAGCTGGGATTGTTCAGTCTGGAGAAGAGGAGGCTCGGGGGAGACCTTATTGCTCTCTATAACTACCTGAAGGGAGGTTGTAGTGAGCTGGGGGTCAGCCTCTTCTCTCGTGTGACTAGTGACAGGACTAGAGAAAATGGCTTCAAGCTGCACCAGGGAAGGTTCAGGATGGACTTTAGGAAATACTGCTTTTCTAAAAGAGTGGTCAGGCACTGGAATGGGCTGCCCAGAGAGGTGGTGGAGTCACCAACCCTGGAGGTGTTCAAGGAACATTTGGACGTTGTGTTGAGGGACATGGTTTAGCGAGAACCATTGGTGATGGGTTGGATGGTTGGATTGGGTGATCTTGTGGGTTTTTTTCCAACCTTGGTGATTCTATGATTCTATGACTCTATGATCTACCTGGATTTCTACAAGGCCTTTGATATGGTACCACATCACATTATTATCTCTAAATTGGATAGTTATGGATTTGATGGGTGTAGTATCACGTGGATAAAGAATTGGCTGGATGGTCACACCCAAAGGTTTGTACTCTATGGCTCTATGTCTAGGTGGAGGACAGTCACAGGTGATGTCTAGGGACCAATGGTCAACATCTTTATCAGTGACCTGGAACGTGGGCTCAAGTGCACCCTCAGCAAATTTGAGGATAACACCAAACTGAATGGTACAATTGATATAGTAGAAGGAAGGGATACTATTCAGGGGAAAATGGACAGGACTGCAAAGCGAGCCCATGAGATCCTAATGTGATTCAACAAGGTCAAGTGCAAGGTCACTTAGGTCAGGGTGATCCCAGAAATGCCTACAGACTGGAGAACTCATTGAGAGCAGCCCTGAGAAAAGGATTTGTGGGTTCTGGTGGATGAAAAGCTTGACACAAGCCAACAGTGTGTATGTGCAGACAAGAAAGCTTTCTTTAACTTGGGCTGCAACAAAAGAGGGGTGGCCAGCAGGGAGAGGGAGATGATTATCCTTCACAACTCTGTCTTTTGTGAGGCCCCATTTAGGGGCGTGCTTTCAGGCCTGGGACTCTCAGCACAAGAAAGATGTAGAGCTAGTGGAGCAAGTCCAGAGGAGGGCTACAGAGATGATCAGAAGGCTGGAGCACCTCTCCTGTGAAGAAATGCTAAGGGAGACGGTCTTGTTCAGCCTGCAATAAAAGAAGGCTCTGGGGAGACCTCACTGAGGCCTTCCAGTACTTAAAGGGAGATAAAGTGAGAGGGAGACCAACATTTACATGGTCTGATAATGATAAGATCAAGGTGAATAGTTTTAAACTCAAAGAGGGGAGATTCAGATTAGATATTATGTGGAATTTACTCAGATAGTGGTGAGGCTCTAAAACAGGTTGCTCTGAGAAGCTGTGGATGCCCCATCCCTGGAGGTGTTCAAGGCCAGGTTGGACAGAACCCCATGCTGTATCATCTAGTGGTTGGCAACCCTGTAGGGGTTAGGGGGGTTGGAAATGGATGGTCTTTAAGGTCCTTTACAACCAAAGCCGTTCTATGATTCAATGATAGTGTGAGGATAGAATTTTTGATTTTAGAAGATTTTCTTGGTGTTTTATATATTTTCTTCAGAGCAAATAGAACAGTGGGCCTTGTATGTTATTTATATCAGGATTATATAATTCAGCAGCTTTTGTTGAAGGCTGCAGAAAATTCAGTTTCCATTTGACTCCCTCTTAAACAAACAGCAGTGATAGAAGGCTATTACTTTTTTTCAACAAACCTAGAAAGAAAAATTATTTATTCATAACGTACCACACAAAATTCATTAGCACAGATGTTGCTGCCTGCACAAAGAATTCCAAATGAACATGATGGGTTATAAATTTAAATTAAAATTGATTGGTAATCCAAATCTTAATGACTACAGAAACAGTGCTATGTGAAGTCATGACACTGTATAGCATTTCTCTCTCATATGCAATTTTAAAGATTTCTGTAGGTATATCATGGGGGAGAAAAAAAAACAAAAACAAAAACTATGAAGCTATTTTACAAATGAGCAAAAACACACAGATGTCATTAATGACCAGGGAGCCCACTTAATAAACCAACTTGCCTAGTGGCAAGTATTCTCTGCCAGCGGGAACTGCCTTGTTTCTAGTGGACTTTCCTTACACATAAATTCTGTTTGTTTGACTCCATTTTCACTTGCAGTTCAGCTATGTGTGTAATACCGTTAATATATCTATTTAAATGCTTAAGATCACAAATCAATCTGTCCATTTCCAAAAGCAATAAACAAATCTTCAGATACAGGCAATGTATTATGCTGCTAAAAATATCTTAATAAAATGAGCATGTATTTTTTAGTTTTTATTCAAACTCTGTTTGACTGGCCTAGGTTTCTGAAAGCATGATCACAATTCATGTGTTTATTTCAATCTCAATTGCAATAATACATTGTTAACTGTAATCTGTGCATCCTTTTACAGAGTTATTAGTTACATGTTGCATTTGAAACATATTCAGAAATTACACTGAGGTGAAAGAGTATATCTCCGTGAGAGAGACTGTAGTTTGAATATAGAAGTACAAGCTACACCTGCTACTACCATGTATTTCAAAGGGCAGTTTACTGAGCTTGTCTTTCTGCTTTGAAACAGACAATTAATGAAACTTTTTGTTTTTAACTGAGATGGTGTAATTATATTTAATTTTGTGACTAATTCATCTGCAGTACCAGTTACAATTATCTTAACCACATGGTGCAGCAGAATTATTTTATTTACCTTTTGAATATATATTTAAGTGATGAACCTACTAAATATATATTTAGGTGATGAACAGATAATAACTACTAATTTGGGGAAAATACACAGCTTGGAGAGATAAATGAAAGTATGAAAACTCAGATATAAAGTTGGACAGGAATAAGAGAAAAGGAGATACAAAAAGGAATGGCAAATTGTCAGTCTGGATGCTGACACTCTGCATCGACACTGAAGAATAAGAAATAGATATTTGATAACTTACTTGTTTAAAAATATGGAGAAGAAAACGTTAAGAGTGAATTCTTTAGACATCAGTAATGATAAAAGTGAATGATATGAAAATAGCAAATTTTGAAATACAGTTTGACATAAGTAAATAAAAGCTGCTTGACTATGTAGATATTTAAAATAACCTCTATAGACCTGAAGGAGGGAAGAGGTTATGAGTAATTTGCAGATTTTATTATTTGTGTAGTATGAGTCATCCTTGAAAAGTGTAAATGAGAAATCTGTACTATGCAAGGATGTAATTCCTTGTATATGTCATATATTTCAAAAATAAACTTATTTCTAATCTATGTTTAAAGTAGGTTTACAGAATTATAAAAAATAATAGAACGACTACTTTGTACTTCTGAGAACACAGTAAGTTCTCAAGAAGACATAAAATAATTATAAAGTAATTAATTTAAATTAAGACAAAGACAGAAATATAAAAACCTGTACAATTTCAAGTGGCTATTACTTAGTTAATTAGAAATGTAAAAAATGTTTTACTGCCTGATATACAATCATCAGGGCTGAAAGAATTCAAAGAGATAGAATTTCAGTATGTTACTCCACTTCAAACATTTAACTAATTGAATCATCTTTCACTTTTTTTATGAATTGTGGTTGTACATCTTTTCCTGTTCTGTTAATAATATAATAGCTATGCATTATCTGTTAATCTTCTAGAGAGTATCTTTGATATAACCAGTTTCATTGTGCCAGTGCTAAATAGGTGGAACACTGGTTATTCTCCAATCTTTACACTTTACATTTCAATTGAAAATTAAAGCTTTTCCTTCAGCTGAGATTCTTTTGGTCAGCTGGCTTTACAGCTGACAATATGCACAGCCAACTGCTTAAAATTTCTCTGTAAAAGCTCAGTTTTTATTTCACATTAGTTTTTCTACACTACTGAATAAGATCAGAATTCTGAGTCCCATCAATTCTACTGCTACGGGAAAAAGAATAAAAGAGGGAAGTACAGTTTGGCTAGAAGTGTAGTATGTGCTATTCTATGATATGTACATGATATATACAAGACACATCTTATTTATTGATTAATAGAATGTCTGATGAATATCTTACCTAATACTGAATAATAGATTTCAAATGCTAATATTAAGAAATTAAATATCTATCTATCTATCTATCTATCTATCTATCTATCTATCTACCCATCTGATTATCTAATGTTGAGAATTTGGGGTGAGCACTGGGCTTATCCAAACATATAAATCTATTCCGTGTATGTGGCCATATAGTTCTTATCCACTTGGGGGTAGAAGTTATTCCAAATATTCCTTGATTTCACAATATAAATAAAGGAAATGAATGATAAAGAAAAATTAAGGCATGGTAAAGAAACATCACAAAAAATAATATTAATACTAAAGTAACTTAAAGGGTAGAAATTTACTGTAAAAACACAACTGTGAAAAAGAAATGTTTTTACAGCAGGATCTTCAGTAGAGATAATTTACAATTTAAGATAAAATCAATTTAAAAGAAAGCGAAGCATATTTCCCATGTCTTTCAAGGAATACATTTTTGTTTGGCTTTGATCTTCTTTGAATACCTTAGGCCTTTTCAAAAATAGATAAATCAAAGAACTTGGAGGTAAAGCTACTTGCCTTAAATTACAAATTTAAAGATCAGATGGCCTTGAAGACTTCTCAGTTCTTCAACTGAAAGAAATAATATAGCCTGAAAAAAACTTGAATACTAGACTGAGTCTTTAAAGATATTGCTGCCTTTAAAGCTCTACAAAACACTGCTGTAATACAAATATGCATCTTTTTGGATTCAGGGAAAAAAGAGAATCAAAGAATTCTTGATAAATACAAGTTGCTTGCTCTTTATAATGCATGTGGAAAATTTAAAGCAAGAGAATAAGTGGACATCTGTATATATTCAAAATTTTCTGGATTAAATTTCATAATGCTAAGCATCACAAACACTTTGGTAGTGTAAGATTTTAAGTACTCGCATCTCTCCTTTGTAATAAATATTGACAAACATATCATCTTTTGACAACTTTTCATCACTGACTTACATTAAATGCTTTTAGGATCTCTGACTAAGTATATAAATCTGAAGACTGAAATGTTAAGGTTCACAGTTTGATTACAGCATTCAACTAAACACTCTTATACAAAACAAGAATTTGGATTATTAAGAAACATAAAAACCCACAAAATTTTAATCTGAGCAACTACTCCTGTCAGAAGTAGGCCTTGGCCTCACAAGTTCAGGAACAGAAGTGAAACAGAAATCAAGGTGGAAAAAAATGTTTGAATTAAGATACACAAGTCAAAATTCTATTAATTTCTTACTAAAGAAATCAATATACATCAATCAATTCAGCTGTTACTGTGACTGAGAATTTAGTATAAAAATCTGTTGGAAATTAAAGTGGGAGGAAAGTTAGCAAGACATTTTGTGATTTTAGCTTTGGAGAAAAAGATAAAAAGCATCAAAACAGGATCCTGAGAAACTGCTAAAAGACAGAAGTAATATTCAGATAAGAAATGTTTATTAATGAATCAATGACAAGACGAGCAGGTGATTAATGAAAGAAGGACAAAAATTGAAAAAAGAAACCTTAGCAAATTTGTTTCACTTCATGTGGCCCACCTCATGCCTCAGGGACAACTAAGGAAATTTGTGAGTGTGTCCGGTAGTGATATTTTGAAAACAATGATAAAGAAAGGTTGAGGCATTGTAAACTCATGTTTTCTTTATGTATCATTGAATATAACCTATCTTGACAGGTAGTAAAGCTAAATCAGGAGGCACTTGATGCCTACAGCAAAAATATAAAATAAAATATTAAAATTCAGCAACTTTAAATCATTTTTAAAATAATGTAATAAATTTCCTTCAATTGAGTTGTCTTACTGTCTTCAAACTTAACTGTACCATTTCAGTGAAAAAAAAAAATACTTCAATTGCAAAGACTGGATGGAAAAGTAAAGTCTCTTTTAAATTTTCAGTTCAGAACATGTACATAGATTTTACAGTGACTGATTACAATTCCTCCTATTTGAAAACCTTCACTAGGGAATATTTTCTGTATTCTGTGTCTTTTTTTAAAATTTCTTATCCCATTTCCCCTCTGTTTTTTCAATTACTTATGACTTTATGATCTTTGACATACTTATTCATAGACATGAACCACCTCCCAGGGAGTGTCAATAGTTCAAAACTGCTCCCTGCTCTGCTAATAACCCTTTTTCTGATGCAATTTACCTTGTTGCTCACAATGATAAATTTATTTCTACAATAAATCAACTAACAAACCCAGACTATTTTTAGTCTGCTAATGGAAAATCACATTTCCCATCATGCACTGTATCATGTTGTTACAACATTTCAGTATCTCTATTTCTCAGAAATAGAGAAAAATTGAGTAAAAAAATCCAAAGTTTTGACATTAGCTTCTATCCATCAGAAGAGTAAAGACTCCATTACTACTCACCCTTCTGGTGAAGAAACAATGTTGAGACTGTGAAGGTAGTTATTTGTTAACATTATTTTTGATCAAATATTCCATAGAAGTAAGAAGACCTGAAGAATAGTGACTGTTTTGAAAGAAAATTACCTGACCTAAAAGAAATCCATGCTGTCTCATGATATCAAATTAGACTTGTTCCTAGAGCACCTACAGTTCAGAAATGATCTCTTATCTTTGTTCTGTTCCCAGAGGCTGTACACATATGACAAGATATTCAGTCACGGACACAGGAAAGATTCCATGATTAAATTATTGTCCATGAAAAGGTACATTTTCAGTAACCTGATATTTTCTGCTAGTTTAAAATAATTTCGCAGACATACCTGTTTTACCTTATAATACATAATATTATATACATAATATTATATATATATATATAATACCTACTATATACGTAATTTAAAGGTACTGAGATGCTGCTGAAAGTTGTAAGCAATATCATGTATGGTAAAGGAAATATAGAAAAAGATTATATTAACTCCCAATCAAAATATTCTTTTTCTTACACACTGTGTGGAAATAATCTCTAATAGCCCCAGAAGAATCTTATAAAGAAAGTTCTTATGAAGGAGGACTGCTTTTTCACTTTCATAAAATAAAAGCAAACTGCTAGTAACTTAAACATATATGTATACTCACAACCACACACACAAAAAATCATGTTGAAGTTATGCTACTGTATACAATTATTCATCTAGGATAATTTATACAAAATTTAACTAGGAACAGAAACATTCAGTAATATACTGCTACATTTAGCAGTACATCTTCTTGAAAAGCTATTTTTAAAATGTCATTAATTTTTTTCTGTTATTTTTATTATTATCGAAAAAGAATATAAAATAGCAGAAATCATTGAATTTAACAGCAATTACTATATACAGCTGTAGTAGTAAAATATTCTTATCACAAAAGGACAGTGGAGTGGATCAAATAGTTAAGAAGACAGAAATAAAATATTTCATTAATGAGTTACCTACCTCAAAGAATCAACCGATTAATGGTGACGTCAAAAATCTTAAATAATTTCATAATAATTTATACAATTTTCATTTAGCTTAATCTACCAAATCTCCCTCAGTGAGAGGTGACTGTAACTTGAAAATGGATAGCCTGCAGTACCATTGCAAATACAATCAGTAGGAAATAACTTGTTCTTCTTTTTTTCTTTCTTTCATTCTTCCTTTCTTTTGATTGGTATTTGAAATATCTCTCAGGAGTGTCATAAAGAAGCTTTTAGTTAAATTTTCAAAAAGGAAAAATAACAATTTTTTAGAGGAAGTGTAAGGAAGATTGTACAAACTGAGATGAAGTTCAAAATCAAAATAGAAATACTGTTTAGAAATACTTCTAGTCATAGGAATATTTCAGTGTTTGCAATTATGTAAATTTTCCAGTTGTATGGTTTGATAAAGCAGACTGGTGGGATCAGACAGACAGTTGAGTTGTAATGAAATTGTACATACATTAAAATAACAATGACTAGAAATCAGTGAATTTTATTGAAAAAAAATTTGAAAGAAAATAAAAATATTCTAGGTTTTGCCACTGCAGAGGTAATTTACTTTTGTTTGTGATAATAATGCCTACTATGTTTTTTTGACATCTTGTGAGCAATTAAAGACATCTGAAAACATCTCCTATAAGGTTCTGTGCATGAAAATTTGAAAGAAAATATATGGATAAAAATGCATGATTATTAATTTCTGGTTATTGCATGAAATCTTGAGGTCAGAAATAGTCCTAAGCACCAAAGCCAGGTGAAGAATTGAGCTATTCTTCATACAAAGTGGGTGAGACTTTCCCTGATTTTCAAGTGCCGTTGTTTTTACACATATGTTCAATTATATACCAAGTGTTCTCTATCTCCTACACCAAAACAGACAGAGAGAGAAAAGAAACTTGGACTTATAAAAGCTCCCAGATTTGATTTTCAGAAATGATTTCATTAAGTAACAGAGAACAGAGAAAATCTGAAGAAAAAAATTCTAATGAAAAGAAATATATATATTCTATATACCAGTTAAAGTATATAATCAGATACTCCATGCTGAAACTAGGTATCTTGTAAATTTAATGAGCACACTTACTTATGAACATAATTGAATTGAACATAAGTGTTGAAACTCACTGGGGATGTTAACAGACAGAAAAGAGAACAATATGCAAGTAATTTCAAGAGTTATATATATATTTCTTTCAACTAAAAGCATGAAAAGCAGACACACCAGCACTTCACACTGTTCCTGACCCACCACCAGGCTTCTGTTGCACACAAACCTATGCTGTTTTCATATGTACTCTTTCTTTAGCAATATCCCGTGGATTTCCTGGTTCTTATTTTCAACACCATAACAGTTGTTTAGCTCACAGAAAATACAGAGATGGTTATTACAGCTTTTGGATTTTTATAGTTACTCAAAGATTTTAAAATTTTTCCAGGATGAGTTGTTTACAAAGAGAATGTCCCTTTTTTGTATGGAAAAATAGATGGGCATACGGGAATATCAGTAGGTGTAGATTTTTGAGGGTTTTTTTGGGTTTGTTTGTTTTTTGTTTTTGTTTTTGTTTTAGACAGAACAAAGGGATAGTTCTAATTTTAACTTTGGTAATAAAAAATAAAGATTTATAAAAAGTAATTCTATGTTTAGTTAGTTAATTTGACTATTAACTCATATATGTCTAAAAGTCTAAATCTGAACAGATATTAAACATTACACCAAATTTTAATTTCAGTTTGTTGAGTTTCTTTATTTGGTAGAATTAGCAAACTTAAATACGCCTCTGGTATCTTACTTACAGGTACTGAAATAAATAACTGACTTACTGTGTTCACTCTCTCCTTCTTTGTATAGTATTAATTATGTGACCTAGTAAAATATAACCATTTATAACGTAACAAAATATAACCAAGTTCATAGACATATAATGACAATGTACATTTCCATTTACACCAAAGCAAGCTAATTATAACATATTCATATTCTTGGAAGGTATAGTTTAAGTCAACAAAACATATGCACTGTTACAACAATTTAGTAAAGATATTCTTGAAATCACTTTAATTCTGCTTCACAGCTGATGATATCTGTGCTTTTATCCGGTATTTAAATGTAAATAATTGGTTTATTTTACAGAATTCTTAAGAGAATATTAATCTTAAACTAAGAATTTTCCCTTTGAAATCCTTCGACATTAGAATAGGTACACTTTTTGAAGGTCTTCAGTATTTTCATGTTTATATTTATAAATTCAGTCCCTAAAGCAGAAATTCACAGTTTATTTTTAATTATTGCTAAAACAATATCTGCATACACAAATGAAAATGTAAATAACATTTGAATTACTACCACCACAATATGGAATTATACTATTAGTTTTTCATTCTGACATGTTAGTAGGACACACTACAAATAAGCTCTAAGTGAGGCTGTGAATCAGACAAATCTGTGTAAACATCAGGAGGAACACAAAACAGTTATTTAGTAGAACAGCAAATTAACAAGCTAGGGGACCTGTCTTCAGATCAGTTTTCATATACGATTATTTTCTGATTCTTCAGAATGGATTGAAACATACAATTACAATAATTAGCAGCAATTTTGCCCCCTACAAGTGTGTGAAAGTTACTTTATGAAAAAATTACTCCCAAGAGAACCTGTGAAAATAAATCCGAAGGAAACGCATAACAAAGCTGTCCACTGAAAAGAGTCAAGTTCCTCTGACATTTGTCTGGAAGTGAATATGATTGATACCTGCCCACAGCATTTAAAACTGCTTATTGCAAACCAAAGTTGTGTGCACAGTTGAAATTTTAGATGTACAGAGTGCGTCCAGAAAAATGGTAGGTACACTCACATGGTATCATATGAACAAAGATGTTTATATCCCTGGCTCAAATTTGGCTTCTATGAAGATAAACAAAAAAACCTATCCTTGCTGTAACTGGTCCCGGAACTAGTTCCTGTAGCTCAGATCAAGAAGTGTCTAAATAATAAAGTAGAAGTGGCTCAGCTGAAGTGTATATACACCAATGCACACAACATGGTAGCAAACAGAAGGAGCTTGAAGCCATCTCGCAACAGGCAAATTATGGGTTAGTTGCCATTACTGAAACATGGTAGAATTATTCCCACAACTGGAGTGCTGCAATGGATGGCTACAACCTCTTCAGAAGGGATAGGCAAGGAAGGAGAGGCAATGGTTCTTCTTTGTTAGAGTGTTTTGAGTGCTGAGCTTGGGGCTGGGAATAGTAAGTAAGGTTGTGTCTCTATTGGTAAGGATCAAGGGGAAGGCCAAAAGACTGACATCCTAGTGGAGGTCTGTTATAAACATCCTAACTGGAAAGAAGAGATGAACGATGTATTTTATAAGAAGCTGGCAGAAGTTGGATGATCGATAGCCCTTGTTCTCATGGGGGACTTCAGCTTCCCCGATATATACTGGAAATACTATATACTGCATAAGAAGCAACTTAGGAGGTTTCTAGAATGTGTGGAAGATAAATTCCTGACATAGCTGGCAAGAGAGCCTACTGGGGAGCTGCCCTGCTAGACCTGCTGTTCATAAACAGAGAAGGATTGGTGGGAGACGTGGAGGTCAGGAGCCATCTTGGGTAAAATGAACACAGAATGGTAGAGCTCTCTACCCTTGGTGAAGTCAGGAGAGAGGCCAGAAAGACTGTTACTTAGGGCTTCCAGAAGGTATACTTTGAATCAGGACACTGGTAGGGAGAATTCCTTGAGAGTCAGATCAGAAGGGTAAAGGGGACCAGGAAGGCTGGACATTCCTCAAGAAGAAAGTCTTAAAGGTACAGGAGCAGGCTGTCCCCATGTGCCATAAGATGAGCTGCCAGGGAGGAAGACTACCATGGATTAACAGGGAACTTTTGCAGAGACTCCGTGCTGGAGTTAAATTCAGCTGGTGACTAGTCCCAGTCTCCAGGAGAAAAAGAATCTACCTCCTGTGGAAGAAGAGATGGGCAATTTGGGGAAAGTACAAAAAAGTTGCTAAGATATATAGGGAGAAAATTAGAAATGCAAAAGCCACACTCAAACTCAACCTTGCCACTGCAATAAAGACAACATAATTTTTTTTTTACATATATATTAACAGTAAGAGTAGGGCTAAGGAGTATCTCCATCCTTTACTGGGTGCAGACCATTGAGGATAAGGAAAAGGCTGAGGTTATCAATGCCTTCTTTACACTTGTCTTTAATAGTCAGACCAGTAATCTTCAGGGTACTCTACTCCCTGACCTGAAAGTCTGGGATGGGAAGCTGAATAACCACCTGACAATTCAGGTGGAGACAATTAGAGATCTATTTCATCTAGGCTGTCACAAGTCCATGAGGACAGATGGCATCCACCTAGAAGTGCTGAGGGAGCTGATGGAGCTCATTGCCAAGATGCTTTCCACCATTTATCAGTGGTCCTGGGCTACCAGAAAGGTCCTAGAGGATTGGAGGTGTGCCAGTGTGACTCCCATCTACAAGAAGGGTTGTATGGAGGACCCAGAGAACCACAGACCTGTCAGTGTGTCCTTGGTGTCAGGGAAGGTTATGGAAGAGATCACCTTCTGTATGATCACATGGCATGTGTGGGACAACTTGGGAATCAGGCCCAGCCAGAATAAGTTCATGAAAGGCAGATCCTGCTTGACAAACCTCATCTCCTTCTATGATAGAGTGACCCAGCTGGTAGATGAGGGAAAGGCTGTTGATGCAGTCTACCTAGACTTCAGTAAAGACTTTAACACTGTCTCCCACAGTATTCTCCTGGAGAAGCTGGCAGCCTGTGGCTTGGACAGTTACACTCTTTGCTGGGTAAAGATCTGGTAGAGGACTGGGCCCAGAGAATGATGGTGAATGGAGTTAAATTCAGCTGGCAACTGGTCATGAGTGGTGTTCCTCATGGATATGTATTAGAAGCTGTCCTATTTAATAACTTTATTGATGACAGGGATGAAGGGATTGATTGCACCTTCAGTAATTTTGCAGTTGGCACCAAGCTGGGAGGAAGTGTTAATCTGCCTGAGGGTAGGAAGGCCCTATGGAAGGAACTGTACAGGCTGGATCCCTGGGCTGAAGCCAATGGGATGAAGTTCAACAAGACCAAGTGCAGACTCCTTCACTTTGGCCACAACTCTAAGCAATGCTACAGGCTTGGGGCAGAGTAGCTAGACGTGTGGAGGAAGGGGACCTGGGAGATTCACCTGTGAAATGAGTGTTGTCTAATCTCACTAGAAAATGTAAAGGTATCCTCAGAACCTCAGTCAAATGTTAAATCCACCATTTTTTTCTGTCATTATTACTTTTGCATTACATTTCACATTAGATAGCAAGGATGTGAGGTCATGAAAATCCTGCACTTAACACAAACAAAGCTCCACGCAAGGTAAGCACCTTCTTGACACAAGACATGAACTTCAATTCAGAAGAAGGAAAAACACAATGAATATTCTGACTTTTGAAATATGTAGGCTGCTCTGAAAGTAATGTCTCCTATTTATTTGCATAGAAAGTACAGAAGATACAAAGAGCACCATGAAGAACACAACAAAGATCTCCATCTATTTCATGGAGCAAATTATCATCAACAAAACACTATTTTTCAAAATAATCACCACCATTAACTATGCATTGTCAACAATGAGCAAGAGCCTGAATGTTCTACTTGTAAAAATCTGTACCTGCCGTGGTGTCCACTGTCACCACTGCTGAAACACACCACCCATCACTTCACTGGGCTTGTACAGACCATACTTACTGGTCTCCATAAATGTTCAGCAAGCATCAATGGATGTCAATGGGGACATTTTTTTTCTCTCGGAGGAATTCAATGACACATCTTTTCTTCATACTCCCTTTCATGTCAGACGCCATTCTGTCAGACTGTTCCTCTTCTGCTACCTGCCTCATGGCAACAGAATTTAATGGAATATTGGCGAGAAGGTTCAGTTGTTACTACCATACCACCAACACCCATCTCTGACACCATGGGCTGACATAATAAAATAAGAGGCATTACTTTCAGAGCAGTCCTTGTATACTGCATTGTAAATCTGTGGTCTGTAGTCTTGGTTAATAATATATATATATATATATATAATGATGATGATGCAGACTGCATCCTTTTAGATTCTTAATTACTACAATTTTCTGATTTCATATCTCAAAGCATGGAGAGAAAAAAACTGACACAAGGAACTGCTAGAGGAGAAAGGTAAAAAGTCATTTAAAGGACAGCTATTTTCAGGAAATCTTTAGTTACATGATCAAAAATATTCATTTTTAAGTAAAAGTCAGTGAGAAAATAAGCTGTTTATTAACTTCATCCTTAAAAAAGTCATATGAAATAAGTATTTCCATATGTGGTATGTAATCTTAGTTCTTAGCCACACTGACTAATTCTTAATTTTGACCTGTATTTTAATCCTTTTTTGATCATTAATGGTAGTGCAAGATTCATTTTCTTTCTTTTCTTTTATTTTATTTTTTTATTTTTTAACTTACAGATGTCATCAGAAAATAGTTGTTGATGAGTAAAAATGAAAGATTATTATAGAAAATGTTTTCCTCCTTATATCGGAGGCTATTACTTACATTCTGATTGAAGGTTTCATGGGAATAAAATTGATTTGAACTTTATAGTCTTACAACAGTTCTACAAAAATTTAATCTAGATCACTTGGATATTTTTAAGATCTTACTGAAGAGCATATTAACAGAGTATATATTTCTTTCTACATTCATATGCTTTCTGAAAACTGTAATGTATGTTAAATCAAGACACATTATAATATTTTCCAAATGCAACAAAGTTTAATAAATTCAACTCTATGGAATCAATTCAAGGTTGATGAATATCAAGGCCATAGAATTTAATATAAACAATGGAAACAGATATTTGAAATATGTTAAGAAACAATATGAAGATAATCTACTAAGGTAGATTACTATTTCCATCAGTGAATCAAATCTGAAATATCTTATAATATTCCTTAGTTTCCAAGTCAGAAATACATAGAAATAGAAATCAAAGTAACTTTGTAATATTCTCATTAAATATGTGCATATTAGTACATTAACAAAAGGAAGAGTTTAACAAAAGACTTAATGTCAAGCTATGTTTTACTAGTCCAGACAACATAGTTCAGAATTATATATATTATATAAAATGTGAAAGTTGAATACACAATTAAAATGCTTGGAGATTAATTTATTTTCTTTCATGGATATAGAAATACTATTTCGTAAACCATTAGCAATCTCAAAAATTATAATTTTGAACCGTTTGCTTTCTCACTTAAGGTAGGACTGTTTCTCTTCATTTTTCAGTGGTTCATCACCATCTTAAATTATCACTCTATTACAAAATCAAGACTGCAAATTTCTAAACATGTCCAAAGAGAAGAGCACTGGCAAGCAGCTTCATCAACAACATCATTTATGATATTAAAGACATACTAGATTTCTGTTTCTTCTTACAAAAGGTTTCCTGAGCTTACTTGCTAACATTATTAGGTGGATAAAAGTAGGCTAGTTAGATTTCACATATCTGAAGTAGATTGTATAAACATAAACAAACTGTAAGAGATTATTCTTTTGCACCGTTGTCTCAAAGCTTGCTGAGGAACACTGATGCACACATCCTGGGCAAGAGTTGAGAAATCCCTAGTCTGAAGGACACAGATGGACAAGTCCAGGGAAGTCCTAGTCAAAGTTGGTGAAATCTTTTGTCTGAAGATTTTGCAAGCCAGGGGCAACAGGAGAGAGGGATAAATCACAGCTTATTGACTGGGAAGCAGTCTTTTGTATGGGCTTATCTCGAGGGAGATAGCCATCTCAGGGAGTACTGCACATGACTCTTACCCAAGTGCCCATGAATGCCACATTGGCAGAAGGAGGAGGATAAAAAAGGGACCAACAACCAAGAGATGGGGTTTTCTGACAACAGATTCCTCACAACCTGATGCCTGCATGCTGAAGAAAAAGAGGTGTCTGACATCAGAAGCCTCGTGAGCTGATACCTGCATGCTGACTCTCCTGGGCCTGCTACCAGAGACCTGCTGCTTCCTCCTGGACTTACCGTCACTGTATTTGCTTGCTGCCTAAGGCTGGCCACGCTGCTGCTGCTCTCCCCCTGTGCTTTTGCCTCCGATCATCGGAACAGCGTGCAACGGGACGCTGCTGGATCTTTGTGGTGACTATCCCTGCTTTATGCAATTCTTGCTACTTTCCTATCCTTACTATAGCCCTCTTTCCCCTCTCCATCACCCTAATTTGTAATAGTCGCCGCCCTCTCCTTCCCCACCTCCCTGATTGATTAAGATTTGTAATAAAGTGGTTGGACCAACATTTGAAACGTTGTTTCTTAATCTCACATCGGGTATACATATATCAAAGAACCTCCTTTCCCTCTGACAAGCGAGACACAAACAAATGAACAAAAGTTCTGGTACTTGAAACACACATTTTATTTCATAATGCAGTTTGTGATTTACAGTCAGGAAAATGTGAAATAAACTGCTAGAGAACAAATTGGACTTTCGCTCAGAAATCCTTAAATTATTTATCAGTCTTTTCAAAAATACTGTTGAACATTTAGAAGATGTTGCACCCAGTTTTATTATTTAAACAGCAGATATGTAGAGTCTGTGCTGATGTGTACAGGCACATTTAGAATTTACGTATCTTAGAAAAATCAAAGATTATTTGGGCACTGAAGCAAATATTAAGGAAACATATTCCTTAAATTTTAAAGCACGCATATCTTTTTAACTGAAAATTACAATCTGGTACAAATTCATTGAAGAGAAAAAAGTAGGGAGAACAAAACAGTGCAACTTGTGATGTAAGGTGAAAATTAAAACAAACAAGAACATATTGATTTAAAACATATTATTCAATAGGCAACAGAGCTGAACATCACACAGGGATAAAAGACTTTCAGGAAGACTTACTTCACAGAACTAACTCATTATTAAATTAGAAGTGACCACTCATGCAGTAACAGACACCTGAAGTGGAAAACAGTGAGATAAACTGCGCTACCTTATATTAAAAATACAACATGCATACTGTATAAGCTAAGATAAATTACTATCTGTCTCTAAAAGTGAAGCTGAAATACTGGATTTAATTATTAGAAAATTTGAGGAGTTCATAATGCAATTTAAATATAATGCTTAATCATCACACATCTAGATATGTAAATAACAGTGACAGTCTCACTGATTTTGTGTTAGAAGGGCCAGAATTAAAATTTTGCAGTGGGCTTTTAGTTTTATAGACATACTTAAAAAATAAGGAATTAGTCTGTTTTGCAAATCTGCTCTAAGCATAGGGCCTTCTAAGCACAGAAATTACAATACAGAAGTTGAGTCAAAACCAGCTGAAATCACAAAATTTTGAAAACAATCAGTTTACTCCTTTTAGGACTTCAGTACCAAATAGAAAATATACATTGCACCAAAACATATGTTTAATTTCTCTGATATTTGTAGTTGAAATATATCACACACACACACAAAAAAAGACTAAATATTCTTATTTTTGTTATTTTTGTATCTTAAGCCATGATTAATGTCACTCCAACTTTAATTAATATGCTGAAGATGGGGAAAGAATTTCCCCCAAATGTTTTCACGTTTTCCAACTTTTTGCATAACGTTGTTCAGTATCTCCTTTTTATTTTTCTTCTTTTTCTAATGAATCTTTATTAAACACTTGGTGCACATAACCTTCTGTAACAATAATCAAAACTGCAATTTCATAAATTCAGGATATCAGTGGGATTGCTAATATGTATAAGCTGAGATAGGCCTTTTTTAAAAATACAGAAAGAACTGTTTTTCCTGATACAGAATCATTTACAGAACGCAGGAAGCGGGCAAGAAATAAATCAAGCTTGCAATGGTAGAAAACCTCACTGATCACCCTTACTACCTATAAGGACAAACAGGAGATTTGAGTCAGGTTCAAAAATTTGTCAGGCCACAATGAATCTCCAGTAAAATTTGCTTTTATCCATTTGAAAAATTTAGTGAAGGTGATAAGAAATTTTGATGTCAACTTTTCTTAATTGTTTGTTTGTATTGGAGATTCATTACCTCTTTTCTTATTATTATAAATTGTATCAGAGATTCTTTCACTCTTTTAATATTCTTATAAATTAAGTTCATTTTTTGTGTAATTAATTTTATATTTTTATCTTTTTCCATGCCAAAGAGATTATGCATTCAACATATCATCAACAGCAATACTTTTTCCATACTGTGATGATTAAAGATTATGAGATCCCTCTAATAAAAAAAACTCCTAGCTACAGTCAGAACTTGGAAGAAGCTTGCCTCTGGAAAAATCTTCCATGTGAAGTTTTCCTTGTCCAAACAGGAAATTTTCTCACTCGGTTCTTATGTCTATAGAAGTTGATAAACATGTCACAAGTTTCTATCTGTAAAGGACTTACTTTCTGAAATAATTTCAGTATATTATAGTCAAAAGAAGCAACTCATTGGACCTACTCTGCCAGTGTAGAAATATTTTTTTTCTAACAAGAAATGAATATTAGTGTTTCATAAACTTTTCTATTGTATAACAAGATTGTGGTTCCATTCTTAATTTTATTTTATATTTACTAGCTATGATTCCACTCTTCATAAATTTCCTTATTCCTGGACACTTCAGTAGCTCCCTGCAGGACTTCTGTACTTAGGAGAGCATTTCTTGCAGAAAGGTGAATTCCTTTTCATGTTATATTTCTATCAGTTTTAGGGAAAAAAAATAATTTCAGAACTTATGTATATTAAAATATTGTGTTCTGTCATGGTTTTAGAATTTTCGGTTATCAGTATTCCACATCATAATATCATGTAGTGCACTGGGAGTTAAAGTGTCAATGCTCCAGTTCTGGGTACCTTTTCAGAAGAGCTACATTCAGCAGACAGCTGTTCACTGTGCTGTTATCATTTCTGCTCAGGGGGAACAGATATAAGGCCTTGGTAGATCATCTGACAGCCCTCTTTTCCTTTGGCTCTCCTCCCTACTTCTCATCCTGACCGCATGCATCGCCTCAGCACTACTGTAAGGCCTACAGCTTTCAGATACTCTCTCATTATATTTGATTTATTAGTTTCAATTCTAATGATACTGTATTATAGTGCGCTATCTTACATTCCGATACCATATTTAGTAAATTAGTTTGTTTCTCCTCACATCGTTGCTGCTGTTTTTATTTATTTTGGGGTCCCCTGTTTCCCTTTTCTGGAGGCACGGATTTTGCGTAATCTCTCCACCCTGCTAGGGCCAAATATCCCATAAACCGTTGACATGTTCAAAACATCAATTATTTCACAAAAAGAAAAAAAAATATTCCTTTTTAAATGTACAAATCCAAACAATGAAAACCTCTCATTATTGAACAATTTTGATATAACGTACCTAAAGTATAAATTAAGACAGAATACAGAGTTGAGTTTTAACTCTAAAAGATTTTTTTTTGTATGTGATGGGACTGTGAACACGTGTTTGTCAGGCTGTGACTGTGTATTTGTGCACAGTAATAAAAGAGGGAAAGAAAGAGAGAAAGAAGGAAATAAATTTTCTTCTATATCTACACTGATAAGCAAAAACAAGATCAGGAGCTGTTCTTTGGCTTTCAGTCAGATGACGTGGCCTTTTCCTATCCACACTATTTGTGATTTGCTTTGAGGGCTCTGCTGAGCACATAATGCACTTGTTGCACTGAGATATAGTGTCACACTAAGGTAAACAAGATTTCTGAGCTAAAGCTCCATTGAGGTGGAGGGAGTCAAACCTGATTCAACTTAGTGTCTTTAGGGCAGTTCTCAGAGAGACCTATGCAATAGCAGCCAAAAACATGTAATTTATTTGTTAACAGTTATGGAAGGGATGATCAGTGATCCAATGTTTCAGTTCTCTCTATTCCTTCTTCCCCCCTCCCTTCTCTGTGCTACAGCAGAGCTTGAGAAAATGGTATAATACCTAGCACTGCCTCTAAAACAGCTGAAGGATGAATAAAAATTATCTTAGTTCAGGCATTTAGATACTTTAAGGATCTTAGCAAATATCTTCTCGACTCCCTTCTTGACAATTACAACAAAGAGCATCTTCTGCATCACTAGTTAGAAAAAAAAATCTCTGGCAGCTAATTTGCTTAGATGATGTGTCTGCTATAAACTTCATCTCTACTGCAAATCCTGAACAGAAGTAGTAAATGGAAAAATTCATTTAGTTGACATTCTTACTCATTTACATAAAAATAGTAATAATTAAAAAGTATATGTATACACACACACATTATATATAAAGTACAGATTGACAGGAAAGAGGTGAAGGAAGAATAGAAAGCATATTGAAAGAGAGAATAAAGAACATATGAAGTAAGCAGATGTGCTCCTGCAGAAAACTCTTGTTCAGATATGTAAAGAAAAGCTAAAAGTTTGAAATATGAAATATTCTTAATTCCAGATGTTAAGATTATATATGTGAAAACATAAAAGATAACTGATCAGTTTGATAAATTGTAAAGCAATTGAAAATATGCTTTCCTAAAATTATTGTTATTTAGAAGATAATCAAGAACATAAGTCAAGAGTTAGCATATCCACATCTATACTTCATGCACATCATCAGATACAAAAACTATCCCTGAAAAATAACCATATAGAAGAATTACAAGGTGCAGTGTGAAATTCAGTCTCACTTCTTCATTAAGCCGCAGAGACAAAGAATATAACTTTAAGGTCTTTACTGAAAACCTGTTTAATACAGATTTTTCTTAGTCATTGTAGAACAGCTGTCATAATGTACCCTTCCATCCAACAATACACGTTTGTCTTTATGTAGTTTTACATGGTAAACTCTGCTAACAATATATAAAGAAAGCGAACTTCATTGCCTACAGGTTAGTTACATTTTAGCATCATTATTAAGAGTATGATCAAGTTTTCACCAGGGTTCAAACGTGCCAAGAACAATAAAGACCATTTCCTCTGCTGCAATCTGGTAACTACCTATTTTAAACAATGCATTTTGTGTGTTATTTCAATTAGTTAGTAATTTGACCACTACCATGCATATACTTACTATACATATACATATACTATATATACATATACTATATACACTATATATACTCATACCATGCACATACTTTCTATCTCAAGTAGTTGCCTGACCATTCCTGAATTAAGAAAATATTGTGTTAGATCACTACAGGGACTAATGTTGGTGCTTGTGAGTTAGCGGTTTTGACTGTGAATGTGAATAAATGAAATCAATTTTGCTTTAAAATAAAAGCAACTTTCCATCTTTTAAAGTTACACTGAGATTTTCTACCCTGTTTCATTGCCAGTCCCAACATACCTGTCTATATGTCCATTTCTAAGAAAATCAGGTTCTCTTTTCTTCCATCTCAGCCTCTTTGCTACAGTTTCATTTTGCTCTTCACTATTCAGTGTAGGGAAGCATGAGTCATTATGAGTTAATTCTATGTATATGCCTTCTGAATACTGTAATAACTATTTGTATTCCAAACAGTAAGTCTGAATATATTCCTAGATTGAAAAAGGATCATTTCACCTGAAAAGTATGCTTAATGAGTTTTTGTGTTGTCACCTGGGAAGATACAGGACCTTTTAAGTAAGTTGTAGTTCTGCCACCAGAGGAGCGCTCATGTACTGCAACTCAAATTCAAATTACAGAAGTACAGAATCAATAAACTCACTTTCACCTTTCCTATCATGTTAAATAACATTTTTGAAGAAACCAATCTAGCCAGACCAATCAGAATAGAGATGTAAGGATACAAACTCTTAAAATTAAGACACATGTATCTTGAACAAATTTCAGATGTCAGATAGCTCAGTACTTCTCGCTGGGTCAATAAAAACATGTTTAGACTGTTAAACAATGCTGACTGCCTCTAGTTTATCAAGGCCAAAAATAATACTGTGGAAAAGAGGTGATTTTGAAGATGGGAAATTTGGTCTGATTCTGATAAATGACTTTAAGGTCCACCAAATTAAACAAAATGGAAATCCTTACCCTGAACGCTACCCACTATTTCATTTCGTTATAAAAGTCACACAAAACACAATAATATATTTTGAAAATCATTGTGCTTTTTTTTTTCCTTTTTACTTTTATGATTAATATGAGAAAGAGATTTTCTGTGATAATGGACACTGTAAATATTTCCTCTTTCCTTCTCTCATTATGCATCACTATCCATAACTGTTCTGTTTCTGCTAACATGGAAACTAGGATGAGAGAAACAAAAAATCCAGTCTTTGTCCCAAATATTAATAAAACATTTTTAATTGGGTTAAAGAAAATTTGCATCATTCATTAGACCATTTTAAAATATATCTACTTTAGTTCTTTTTTCAGTTGAATTTCACTTCAACCTGAGGTACGACAATATGCATTTTCATATTTGTTATTTTTTTAAGAATTAAACTCACGCTTCCAACTTTCCAGTGAAAAGGAACTGATATTTAAAATAATCTTTTTTATCCATATTCCAAGGAGACCATGAAATACTGGCTTTTAAAGACCTCTCTTTGGGCTTTTTTTTGGGGGGGGGGGGGGGGAACGGGCGGCGGGACGATGACTCATTTTAATATATTCCAGATATTTCAAAGCTTGAAATTTAAATTTAAATTGTCACTCCTTTTACTGCCAGAATATATTAGGAATAGATAACATCACAGAGTAATAGAACAAGGTCAACAATTTAATGTAAGTGTAGGTCTGCTGAGAGAGACGTGAAAGTTTTTCCTATTTCAGATATTTATTTCAGCAGTTCTGCATCATATTGCAAAGTATCCACTACAGGGAATTAAACAGTTTACTTAGCAACCAAGAAGTGAGATCATTCTTAGGAAACATTAGAATTGGAAAAATGTTAGAGTAAAGAAGAGGAATACTTGTGATTCAGAGGTATTTCGACCTGAGCATGACTGAAAGGATTTCGTGGAATCTGTGGTTTCCAGTAGTTACAAAGTTGCAGACACAAGAGGCATTTAAGACAAAGAACATAAAATCATGGCTGCTGCTTCAGGAATCTTGTGAAAAAGAAAATTATCTAAAATTAAAAGTTCTTCTTAACAATTAGATATAATCTAGTTTTCAAAGATGCTCAACAACCATAGATTTTGTTATTTTTGTGGAAATAAGTTGTTCTATGTGTTTGAAAGCTAATAATGAACATTATTACAATGAAACTGAGAGATGCTACAGATAGGAACTAAAATGGAAAACATAATTGAAACCTTTACTAAGAAAAAGAATCTCATAACACATTTAAAAGTCTTTGAAATACATAATCATGATTCTGTTCACTTCACTAGCTTTTTGTAAAAAAAAAAAAAAAAAAAAAAAAAAAAGCACAACAAAAACCAAACCAGGCTTCTTCAGAATCAAGACTTTACTGTAATCTAAAGCTGAAATAGTCTTAGACTTATTAAAAAAAAAAAAAAACATAAATGCAACCAGTATTTTTAAGTATATGACAAAAGCCGTTACCTAATTGTGCCGTTACTTTCAAAAAGTTCTGAAAAGAGAATGATTAATCATTCTTCAAACCTCAGTCATAGTGGTATTTCTCAAGATATCAATATGTATTAGAAGCATTTGCGAGCCCCACCACAAATTATTAAAAACCTCTTTTAACTTCTGTCAATCCTGTACTCAAATCTAATCTTACACTGAGGTAATTTCAAATCAGAATCATACTTTTAAAAGCTACACTGGAGAACAGCAGCTTATTCTAGAAACTTACAATTCATTTTTAAGCAACATTCCTCCACTAGAATTATTCCTTTAGGGATTCCATATAACAACTGATGCTTAGCTAATCAGCAAAGTAATATGATTTATTTTCTTTTTATTCCCTGAAATTATGAAGTAGTAGTCTGCAGTTTCAGACTAGATTTTTGCTTAGACCACTAGTAGTAAGTTCATATCTAAAGTATACTGCACACATCATCTTAAGTCTTCTCATAAATCTATCTTCACTGAATCTAGATCACGGTAATTTGAGGGAAGTTTGGTCATACTTTCTAACCTGATGTTTAAACTTCTGAAAATCTGCAATCATAACGTTGGTTGAATCAGCTACCTTTCTACATTGAGAACTTGAACATTAACTGCTAAATATCAAATAATGAAGAAATAAGCAACTACCACATAAAAAGACAATGCAGTAAGACTTCATAAGAAATTGTCATACAGATAGCATTTAAAATACACTAGTTTTGGCAGGTTCAGTTTAACAGAAATAAAGAATTAAAGGCTTCTGTATCGTGCACACAAAATTTGGTAGCATTTTCTTTCAGTGGCAAAGGTCTTGTCACAGTTGTTTCTGTTGACTGCAAAAGCACAATAACATACTTGTATGGCATAATTTTAATGTTTCTTTATCATCCTGTATTATATTTTGAATTATTTCTAACAGAAAAGAAGTTTTAAGCACTCATGCTTTGGTCTTTGATCTTTCTCTCTGTTTTTGGAGCAAGGCTAAACTGATAACCAACGAATAATAGTAAGTTACTTTGAACCAGAAACAGGTTACTCTTGAAGCCAACATTCATATTTCTGTTACATATACAAATTGCAATAAGAAAATGGAAATTAAATTAGAAAACAGAAAACAAATTAAGAAATTTAAAGTCTCATTAGAAAAACAGAAGTGGAATAAATAAAGACTTTGCACTTATTCTAGATAATAGTACATAGTCTGGAGTTAAAAATAGTCTATAAAAGATATATTCTAGAATCAAGCTTGTCCCAGCAACATCTTTTAAATTGCAATAGCCCTCGAAAAGTTTTTATTTTATGAGAAAGAAAAAGCAGAATTTCAGCCCTAGGTTAGTTAAGAAAACGACTTTCAGTCATTTACTTATTTATTTTTGAGAACAGAAGGCCTGGAAAAAAATACAGAGGAATTCCTAGCTAGCATGCTTTTGAACAAGTTTCCTATTTTTCTATGACTCAGATTAAAAACACATCAACTGATAGAACTTTGAAAGAGTCCCCTTGCCATAACAAAGTTCTTTATTTTTTTTCAGTGTACACAAGAACAACTATTTCAATTTTCAAATAGTTTTGTAGTAAAGGAGTATGCTTCCTGTATATACATTACTTAAAAAATCTGTTCTGTGTTAGTCATTAACAGTTTTATGTTTCAGTGATCTGAGTAGCACTGAACAAATATAATTTTGTATGCACATGTCATGGGGCTATGAGTGAGCCACAAGCCTGTGATGGGTATATTCACCATGTCCCCTTTTTTTGCGTAATATGAACCTAATAAAGACAGTAACAACAAGAACAAATAACAAAGGGAAGCAGAAAAATGTTTAGAAAATCTGCATTTATATTGTCTAAAAGAATGTTAGAAAAAAAGTGATAGTGAAGAAAACAAATTTGTAGACAGAACAAATAACTTGGATCACTTGCATAAGACATTAAATAAAATACCTCAAAAGTAATTCTTCCCTCTCCATCATAATGGAGAAAGAGATGTCCTCACTTTGAGTCTTTCTTTCCAATTCAGCAACTTTCTTTGACTTACAGGGAGGAAAAATTCCCTGCTATCCCCTGACTGTTTCCACAAAAGGCTGTCTTATATTTGGGATATACTACTCTGCTACTTTCAGGAATCTTCCAGCTGTATTCGTTTTGCAGTTTTTCTCCTAATTAGATTTTTCAGAATCATCAGTACCACATTACATTCCAGAAGTTCTCATTGTTGTGAGTTCTCAACACAAGCACAGCATGAACAGGGACTCTTCCTCTCTACTACTCAGCTATATCCTATTAGCCAAAAACTACTGTAGAATAAGCTGTTAATGAACACACCATGTGATAACAGAATACCTGTTAACACCACAAAGAGAGAACTTTTTCTAATTAAGTAGCTGCATTTCAGGACAGTGGAGGAGCAGAAATAACTTCAAAATATAACCTGAGTTATTCATATAGAATTGTAATTCCATGTTATAGAGTTGTCTATAAACTTAACTGAGGCATAAAAGTGCACTCAAAACATGAGTGCAATATTGGTAGAATTATTTTAGGCTTCAACTTGGCTATAATTTTGTTTTTCCCTATCAGGCCTTGTTTTGTTCTCACAGCTAGCTCGTTCTTGCAAGGTAACATGCATTTAATGAAGGAAAAACTGAGTCTATGCATCATGTTAACATTTGTGGTCCCCAAAAGAGTCTTAAAAGTTAACCATGACCAAAAATAATTGCTCTACTGATTCATTGTCCCTAATAAATTCAAAAATTTCTTAAAATAACAAACTTCCTATTATTGAAGCAACTAGGACAAATATTCAAATAACAATTTATGCAAAAAGCTCAGTAATTACAATAATAATTTAAAAAATCCCTGGAAATTGTTGTGAATCTGAAAGTTGATCAGAATTATAACCCAGAAGGTTCCTGAGCAGTATTCAAATTGATAGAAGTCATTCTGAGATTTTTTTTTTTTTAAGTGTAGAGACTTCAGCCGCATCGAAAATAAGTTTTCATCTGTTAAATTTTGAACAGAGACATCAGTAGCTGCCCTGCTGTGGAAATCATTTTAAATGAAAAAAAAAAAAAATCCTTCAGAACATGTTCATATATATATATATATATTTTTTTTACAAATTAAGGAAGAAAAAATCTTCAGGGGAAATAAATAAAAATCATCACAAGGCAACCAGGCACAAAGCTCTTTTGCAGTAGCCACAATTGCAGATTATACAAAGCTAAGACCAGAGAAGAATTGCAGTCATGACATAAAATTTCTGATAGAGTTTAGTAGCTTGCCACTGTTTGAAAAATTTGACTGAAAAAAACCCTGAAGTTCAGAGAACTATGACCCAAATGTTTGTTCTTATTAAAAAGAAACAAACTAACTAATAAGCAAAAAGCTAGGGTCTTTGTCCTTAAGCATGAAGATTTTTCTGCCCTATCGTTATCAGCAGATACAGAAATATATCCATGAACCTAAACAATCTAGGGAGACTATATTTTGGAATTTGACTCAAATGTGAAATGTCTAAGAAATAATTGCTAAATCCACACGTAACACCTCTACAGTAGTCTTTGTGAGTTATTACCATCAGACAGACACTCACTGATATGAGCATTTTTATGCAGTTGTTATCCTGAAAAAAAACCCACACTGTACCTGCTTATGCACAATTCAGCACAGAGAAGATTCTAGCTCTTCTCAGCTACTTTGAGCCAAAATAACACAGTAAGGTTATCTGTGTACAGAGCACGTAACTATGAGTTTAGTGTGTGCTTAAGATCAGAAAACTCACAAACTTTAAACCACGCAGCAACTACTTTAATACCTTTTCAGCAAATATTTTAATGTCCTCTTTCATACTTGCTATACATTATGCAAACACTAAGCAATTTGTTTGGAATTCAACAAAAATAACAGAAAGAAGATGGGATAATGATGTATCATGTTAAGAAAAAATAATTCTTCCTTTCCCATACATTTCTAGGAAAAAAAAAAAAAAAAAAAGCCACCACATTATTTAAAACTGATTAATGAAATTTTATGTTCCCAGTAATTCGATTCTAGGATCAAGGATCTTTTATACTGCTGCTTCTGATATCCATACTTTTTCTCCTATTTCCAGAATCAGCTATTCCATTTTCAGAATGTCTAAACTTGGTGAAAGCATTTATATGAGGACTGCACTGAATTTAATGCCTCCTGTTTTATTACTTTGGCCCATGACATTAGAGGCAGATGTTGGCTGTACGACATCAGAGGCTGAACATTCCCATTAACATTCTGTTACATTTTGTTGCTGTGGTACAGATGGTAGCAGAGGGGTAGTCTGAAAAAACGGCATCTGACATGGAAGTGTGTATGAAGAAAAGGTGTTTCACTGAATTCCTCCATACTGAAAAAATGGTACCCACTGACATTCATTGATGCTTGCTGAATGTTTATGGAGACCAAACAGTGGATATGAGCACAATGAGGAGGTAGATGGTGCATTTCAGCAGAGGCAACAGTGACATGACAGACAAACGATGTTCTTGACTGCCTTGAATACTGTTAGGAGTGCGGCATGTAGGCTCTTGCTCATCACTGGCAAAAACACATAGCTAAAAGTAGTAGCTATGTTGAAAAATAGTATTTCATAGCTGAGAATTTTCTCTATCAAATAATAATATAGTGGTCTTTGTATCTGTTGTAGTTTCCATGGAAATAAATAGGTGGCATTACTTTTAGAGTGACATGTAGACAGCTTTAATTTAGTTAAGGAGGTTGCTATACTGCATGTGATCTCAGCTGATTATAATTTGTCATGACTTGCAGAGAAATCAGTATTTTTAAATAGTTCTTTTCTCTATTTAATGCCTCTGTGTATCATTACTCAAAGCATATTATAAAACATATTTTGAGTCAAGACAAGAAACCCTTTTTAGAAAATCTGAAAAAGTTGTCTTCTAGCTTACAGTTAACACAGATCATGAACATAAATCAGACAGCTGGTTGATTCTCAAAGATCACCTTCACCATGCTGATAAGTCTATTCTAATATGCCAAAAATGGCAGGTAAGAAAAAAAGACAAGATGCCTATACAGGTGAACAAAGCCTCCATCAAAACATAAACATAAGTAGAAATCGTATAAAAAGTAAAAGAAATGCCAGGCCACCAGGGGAACATGCAGGGTTCACATGTGCGGCCAAAAAACACCTGCACATGTGAATCTTATGAGGGAAATGCTGGTCAATAAGAAAACATAATATTGTAACATCAATAAAATATATTGTAACATCAATAAAACGAAGATAAGAGTAAAGGAGCAGACCTGAATGGAACAGACCTGATAGCAAGCACTATGGAAAAGTTTCACATCAGGCTTTACTGATTTGCTTTGCCATCATTCACTAGTGGCAGATAATGGAGCGAATTTTTTTCTTTTTTTAATCTTCATTGACAATCAGAATGACATGATGGACTGCACCTTCAGTCTGCGTTGCCATCCAGAGGGACCTTGAAAAGCTGGAGGAATATGCAGACAGGATCTACATGAAGCCCCATCAAACAACAAAAAAAAAATCAAATCCTGAGGAAGAAGAACAGGTACCAATACACACACTGATCACCAACTAGCTGAGAAGCATCTTTGCAGGGAAGGCATAAAGGATACTGGTTCACCATGCCTGGAGTGACTTCAGCTCGATTTAAGAAAAAAAGGAAGACTGCAGGCTGATAAAGAAGAAGATCTAAAGTCTATTTTAATTTACCTTCATTCATGTATGGGAAATTACTTACTAGAACAGATATAAGAGTACGAATATATCCGAATACTTATTAAAAAAAAATCTGAAGTATTTTGATTCTTCTTCCTACACAATACAGTAAGGTATATCAGCAGAAATCCCAGTACTTTTTAACAATTTACTATGTGAAACATATAAAGCAAAATTAGGGTGTTTTCATTTTTACATTTCATTTTTATATTTCAAATAGACAATAGCTTTTTATGAGACAACTTTAAAAACACAACCTTGACATTAATTGTTATTAGTTAGTATTTTCTCACAAATTACATTTTGACTGGCCTCTATGAAGAGTTACACTGTAGAAGAGCTAGAAGACTGCTTCATTTAAAAGCTCAGTGTGAGTTTTAGTTTTGGACTATATCATACACGTGTAGTAAATGTTTTTTCTTTAAATACATATTCATATATATTCTGATTCTTGTATCTGTTCTAGTAAGTAATTTCCCACAAGCTAATCATGCAAAAGATCACTTGAAATGACATGTATGGTTTTCTCCTGCTTTTTTGAGTATTACTTTTCTCCCATTTATATAGACATCATCAAAAATAAATATACTTGCTGCATGACAAATGGAATAACCTTGTTTTTTTTGTTTTGTTTTGTTTTGTTTTTCTACTGCATTTCCTTTGTTCTCAGTTCAAAAAGGCTGATTCATTATTAGTACACGCAGGGCTTAAAGCTGTGGTGAATTTCTGAGGCTGTTAAGAAGGGGTTACTTTGAATAAGCAAAACAATTAATTCCTTAATCACCCCAATTAACTAATGAAGCTTCTGCCAATTACTTTTTCATACTGTAGGTGACACTTGCCTGTCATTTTCAGATGACATGGATTTCATGTTATACACGATTTAATGATCAGATACAAAGCTATGGGTCCTACACGCAAAAGTATTTTTTTCTGCCTGAGCTTGATCATCAACATATCTGTGTTAATGTTGTGGAAATGAGGATGATATGCACTGTGCAAAAATATGAATGCAAAGCCTAGGCTACTGTGCTATGTTTTGATGACTTATGAGAAAAATGGCATGTGTTCAAGGTATTCCCTAGATACTCTCTCACCAAGAGTAAGGGTTAATCAACTTCAAGGTTATTTAAGTAGTTCTACTATGTTAAATTATGAATATAGGTATTTCTCTAGAAATAATCTGAAATATACTTTTACTCTGCAGCAAACAAAATATCACATTTGCTAAATGAGCAGCATGAATTTCATCATGGACACAGTTTTGTTGGTTCTACTTTTTCAACCTGCTAAATTATGTTACACCAATTTATGTCAAATGATGTGGTATCACATCGTGTTACATAGCACAAATTCTAAGTCAATTCAAATTGACAAAAGACGACAAAGTAATGGAATATATCAGTTCTATAAGCACGTTCATTTGTAACCAAGTAATACATCCATATACAAACTATGGCAGATATTTTATTCTAAATAGGTGCTATCTACTCCAACAGTGACAATTAGAGCAATTAGGTCAAGTATCTGGTGGAAAATATTTTGTCTTCTCTGTTGTTTGATTAAGCTATTGATTAAGCAGTACAATACTGACATTCTTTTCTCATTGTACAAATTTTCATCAAGATACTCTTTATACTTCTTAACATTCTGGGAACAGTTACAGACATACGTTGATAAACACGTGTTGTTAAAACATAGAACTTGTTTTTAGACAGCACTGGTCTTCATCAAAACCATGACTTCTAAAACTACTGCTTTAGTAATTAAACTCTTACTATATAAGATGTGTTCATCTTGTGAACACGTGAAAAGAGCATTTTCAGATCAAGAAACTGGACTAAATTTTGCTCAGTAAAACTACGTCGAGTAATTACAATTATGGCATTAATGACTAGAAAGCTAGTCCTTTCCTCCACACAGTAAATACAGTACTAAGCAAACAGCAAGCTACATTTACACTAGTTCACCCCTCATGTTGTAAGGATTCACCTGAAGACAATGGGCCAGTAATAATGCTGTTGCATCAAGCAGATGTGTTACTAAAGATGAGTCTACAGAAGATTGTTATACAAGACAGTGATGCTTAGAACAGCTTTGGTAACCAGTTGGAATTTAAACTGTGGCATGGGACTCCATGCATTTGCAGTCACCTGGTGAGCTTCTGGAGGGTGCACACAGTGACCTCCATCCTACTAAAACGGTATCAAAAATTGAGTGTCACACCTTTCTTCTGTTTCTCACAACAAACCTCAGCACTGAATAGGGGTACCCTTGCGAAGGTAAACAGGATTCTCAATCAGTGAGAAAAAAAGAGTGATTTAGAAGTTAATTAACAAGCTTAAATTTCCAAAGCAATTACCCTATGTGCTCCTCCAAGTGAATGGTAAACTATAGTGGAAGATATTTTGGAAAAATCACAATTTCCTTTATATTTTCCACCTTAGCCATGAAGATAGCTGTACACCTCTTTGTGCCAGATAGATAAGAGCAACAGAAACAGGAAACCACATAGAATTTTACTAATCTTATACTAAAAGACACAGCTTTTCCCAAGTTTAAGATAATATTATATCCTGTTTTTTTGTTTGTTTGTTTTTGTTTGTTTGTTTGTTTGTTTTTTCCCAAAGGATCCTCAAATTTAAGTAAGAGTTCACCTCCTGTTCCTGGTAATCTATTTCTTGTAATACTGGTAAACTAGAGAAGGCACTTGATGTAGTTATATAGATTTGTATGAAAAATGTTCCACTTGGTATCTTTGTAGAAGATTATGATTTTTCTGATCCATTGTTCATAATTTTATTTGTAAGTTTTAAAATGAAACATGAAAACCAGGGTTGAAAAGAAATTCTATTAAAATATACAAAGACACATTATCAACAAAACAAAATTGTTTAAATATTTCTTTCCATGGTGAATACAGAGAAGATGAAACAGACATTTTGTAAGAAAGTGTCCTTCAACTTATCTACATATGTATGATCACTCAAAAGGAAAGTACGTTGTGGACTATGTCTGTCTTCAGGAGGCTGGATCCTCTACATAAGGAACATGAAATAGCGTATAATATCATATACTTATTTAATACGTTATTTTTGACCATTGCAAAAAAAAAAAAAAAAAAATCTCATCATGTAAACACTATTCAGTGCAGAAACATTTCAGATATACTACCTGCCTACAGACAGCAGTAGTGAGTGACTGGGTGTGCAAATAGTTCCTACTTTTTGCTTTTTCATTACTGTCTGTTAAGAAAACTTAACTTGTTCTTTTCTTGCTTTTTTTCCCCCAAACTGTTCTAAAATTATTTAGACAATATAAATCTGTTTTATAGTTTTGTATTGTAGCTCCTGAACTTGGTTTCACTTTCAGTGAAGATAACTCATTATGAATAAGCTCTTCCAATCACAAATCTTTGTATATATTTTTCCCCCTAAGATATCACAGTAATTCTATTCACTAAAAAAGGTAATCAAACAATTTTGGTGATAACCCATATTTGCAGTCTGATTTATGCCTGAGTTTCAATTACAAATATTTACAGTACATGTGCATGTTGGCTTTCTCCCTCAGAAAATGGCTTTCTTTTCTAGTACACTGACTTGTATCACTCAAATATGGGAACAAAATCAACAAAATAATAACAATTTTTCTTAGTGGAGAAATAGTAGAATCAATGAAATTTAATATAGCAGATCAAACAATCAGTCGATACATTGCTTGAGCATAATTTTACAGCTGCACACAGCAGAACCTTCAATCTCTCCTCCTCCTCCTCTGTGGAGAAGATGTGCTCATTCTATAACTTGTTTTTCAAGTGCTATAGAATCAAAAATTTTGACAGAATTTAGACTATTTTCTATATTGGCTTCTGCTGAGATAATATTAACATTTAGATCAATAGGTCTTCATCAGTTGTAACATGAACTCCATTCTCATCATCACCTTGAAGATCATTCTGAATCTTAGGGGACAAATTGATTGTATATAAAACCCTTGATGCCACAGCCACAATGGAGGAGTTCCTAATAGAAATATCTTAATCCTTCACAATTCTCCAGCTTTGTATCATTCATTTGCACAAGAATTCAGACTGCAGTCTTCCTATGAATAACATCTCAGGTTACATATATTTTGCATCACTGTTCTAAAGCTAAAATTGTATTTTATCATCATTTCAGTTTATCCAAAGATATTAAATTCAGTGTCTTCTCCATTCATTTAATTCTCTACTCTCACCAACGTGTGCAATTATCAGATCATTTCTTTCTGCATTTCCCCATCACACATGACAAATATGAAATAAGACAAAAAAAAAAAAAAAAAAGATATTCTACCATAAAATCATAGTTTGAAATTGTGACGAAGAATTGCAGTGGAAACAGAAGTAATTTTACAGCTTTTTTTAATTAAGTAGATGATCAGTATGCAAGATCACTAAACCAGTAGATGGCATTTAGGAACACATAGTCTAGCTCCTGGATCATACAAGACCAATCACATTTATTGTTTGCTATAAAAGTTTTCTTGAATTATGCATTAAATCAGAGTTTTTGTGGCAAAGCATAAGGTCTCTGTTAAAGGAAACATTGGGACCCTTGAAACAGTTTGAATTAGCTTCAACACAAAGGAAAACAAAGCAAAACACATTTGATAATCTTAAAACAAAAATTATTTTTTTTACTGTATTAGGTAATTTTGCTTAAGAATTATACTTTGTCTGAATGCACGGGAAACATAGTTCTGATCAAGGTGAAGATTAAAAGTAAAATGCATAATAAAACCTTCAAAACTGATAAAGCATTACCCATTATAATCTCTACCCAGAAACATCACACAGTGTTTAAGGAGAAGCCAAAAGAAAGTCTTACATGTAAACATATTTTTCCAATTTTTTATAAAACCACCTAGTTTTAGGCCTGGTTGAGGTAGATTCAATAGATTATAGTGCTGGCTCTCAGAGATCCTTTTTGAGTTGCCACTTTTATTATTATTGCAGCTGGACATTTGATGGCAGGGGAAGTTTCAAAGCGACTTCCATCTCAGTGTTTGTCTTCTAGTCTGCTTTTCCCCAGGGAGGCACACTGGAGGAATAAAACCTCTGAATGTGAGCAGAGATTGTGCTTTTCCTCCACTGACACTTTTTGGCTGGAGGTAAAGAGACATACAAAGAGTACAAGGCAGATCTAAGATAGGGTTAAATGTTATAGCTGATGAGATCTAACAGTTTATTGAAGCAAAAGGACGAAATCCCTCTTTGCACCATACTCCACTGAACAGCCTCAGTCACTCTGGTCTTTTCCTGATGTGAATGCGGTCTCAGATTCAACAGGACCTTAGCTGGCATAATTCAATTTCTAAACCACTGGAGAACTTCTTTTTCCTGCTGGATTAGCTTTCCATCAGGCTTGTGCTTAGAGTAGTTCATGGAAGGATTTGACAAACTCTAGCAATAGCATGAAGCAAATTGCTGAAAAGTCTCACTAAAAGAAGTAAGGGAAAGAGAGAAAGGACGTAGCACCACATCCCTTTTGGGTTGTATCATACTCATACACATCCTCCTTCCCATGGAGAATACCACAATTGTCGGAAACATGTGCCTTCCAGTACTGTGTAGAAAAGGGCAGTCTTTCTCATGCAACTTGAAGTAATTTGAAGAACTTAATAAACAGAAGGAGAGGGAGAGGTACAGCAGAAAATTACTTCATTAGAGAATAGATGAAAATACATGTTTGGTTCTCAAAGTTTATATTAAGAAGGAAAATATTGTCTTGAACATTAAGCAAGGAAGACCAGAGTGATATTTTGGTTGCATCAAAGTGCTAAATGTCAACCCTAAATTTCAGAATGGGCTACATTAGCTGCAACTTATCTATGAACGTTCTTGGGAATACAGAAAATAAACCAAAACATTTATATTAGTTTTTAAATATTTTGAGAGTCCGACTTTTAAAAAAATCTGTTCAGTTTGGCAATGTCTGTTTTCTTCATGATTTCACAATGCAAAAAGGATGTATGAGATAGCTTATTAACTCCTTTTTCGTCTAGCCACCATACATAAATACACAGTTTCTAAAAGCACAGTGGTCCCTGTACTTCTTCAACTTGACAAATTGAAGCTGAGCAAAAAGGGGATGAGGGAATACTGCAGACAAAGGCAAAGCTTAACTAGAATCAGTTATCAACTCCTCCTTGATTCAATGTGTATTTTATACATAACTTTTTCATCATTAATATACAGTAACATGCTAAATATTTGAAAAAACAAATTAGAAATTCTTGGTTTAAGCCTGGACTATTTGGTGGATAAAGAACCGGTTTGATGGTTGCAGTCAGAGGGTTGTGGTCAATGGCTCTACATCAAGGTGGAAGACAGTCACAAGTGGTGTCCTCCAGGGGTCTTTCTTGTGACTGGTGCTCAACATCTTAATTAATGACCTCGACAGTGGGCTCAAGTGCACTCTCAGCAACTTTGAGGATCATAGAATCCTTAGAGTGAAAAGTGACCTTTAAAGGCCATCTAGTCTAACTCCCGCGCAATGAACAGGGACACCACAGCTAGATCAGGTTGCTCAGGGCCTGCTCCAGCCTTATCTTGAAAGTCTCTAGGGACTAATCACCCACCACATTTCTGAGCAACTTGTTCCAGTGCCTCACCACCCTCACTACAGAAGACTTTTTCCTTATACCTTCTTTAAGCTTGAAACCAATTCCCTTTGTTCTATTACCACAGACGCTGCTAAAGAGTCTGTCCTCTTCTTTCCAGTAGCTCCCCTTTAGATACTCAAAGGCCAATATGAGGTCACACCTCAGCCTTCTCTTCTCCAGATTGAACAGCCCCAACTCTTCCATCCTGTCCTTGCAGGAGAGGTGTTCCATCCCCTGGATCATTTTGTGGCCTTCCTCTGGACATGATACATGTCTCTCCTGTGCTGAGAACTTCACAGCTGGACACAGCACTCCAGATGAGACTTCAGCAGAGCAAAGTAGAGGGGCAGGAACACCGCCCTTGACCTGCTGGCCACACTTCTTTTGATGTAGCCCAGGATGCTGTTGGCTTTCTACATGGCAAGATGATAGGATGACACCAAACTGAGTGATGCACTTAATACAACACACAAAAGGAATGCCATCTGAATAGACACCCAGACAGGCTTGAAAAGTGAGCTCATGTAAACATAAAGATCTTCAATGAGGCCAAGTGCAAGGTGTTGCACTTGAGTCAGGGCAATCCCAGATTTATATACAGACTGGAAGAACTCATTGAGAGGAGCCCTGTGGAGGATACAGATCTGCTGGAGTGGGTCCAGAGAAGGTCCACAAAAAATGATTAGAAGGCTGGAGCACCTCCCCTGCAAAGACAGGCTCAGGGAGCTGGCCTTGATGAGCCTGTAGGACAGAAGGGTCTGGGGAGACTTCATTATTGCCTTGCAGTACTTGAAGGAAGCTTATAAGCAGGACATGAACTGACTTTTTACATGGTCTAACAGGGATAGGACAAGGACAAAAAGTGGCTTAAAATTCTTTATTCAGAGAGTCAGAAGGCACTGGAACCCATTACCTAGAGAAGCTGTGGATGCCCCATCTCAAGACGTTCAAAGCCAGGTTGTTGGATACGATCCTGGGCAGCCTGATCTAGTGAATGGAAATCCTGCTCACAACAGGGGGGTTGGAACTAGATAATCTTTGATGTCCCTTCCAACCTAAGCCATTCTATGATTATGATTATTTGTTCACGTGAAAGTGTGTATTTATCAAGATTTCATAATGATAATTGAGATTGAAAAACCACTCAAATTGAAAGTTCCATTTTTTTT
Source organism: Gallus gallus (assembly GCF_016699485.2). Taxonomy (NCBI): domain Eukaryota; kingdom Metazoa; phylum Chordata; class Aves; order Galliformes; family Phasianidae; genus Gallus; species Gallus gallus. The sequence goes on from NC_052532.1 coordinate 42,559,568, forward strand.
AAACACAAAAGTGAGTGTAATCACATCCTAGAAGCATACCTTAAGTAATACCCATAATAGAATATATTTCATGCTCTTAAAATAATGAAAACTTGAGACATCATATCAAAAAGAAGCAAAGAACTCCAAAATTCTTTGATTTTTATTTTAATCTGTTTTAAATTCTAATGAAGCAGCTTCCAAAATTTCAGAAGCCATGGACCACTGAGAAATATTACTAGTCTTCAGTAGCAGCTGGAAGAGCAAAATAAAAGTATTTCTATGTCCAAACAAATAATCTACCCTTCAAATTCTTATAAGTAGACACTGTGTAAGATAGAAAATTCATGCTAATCAGCATGTAGGAGAAAATAGGGATAGTTGTACACACTGAGTCTTATTCTATTCTCATTTATTCCATTGACTTCAGTGTAGTGATTTCTAGTAGTGCAAGGAGGAGTTAAACTGGATAGTAACTGACATTCCTTCAGGGAAGTTATTTATCTCTCTACTTGAGACAGAAATTGTGATGACTGCATTAAGATAGAAAAGCAAAAATGAAACTCCTAAAAACAAACATGATTTGGAATTACACCTGGAAAGAGGTGTTTTGTAAAGAACCCTAGGCATTTATTAGAAATAAGAAGATGCCAACCCTAGATGTTTCAGGATAGCTTCCACCATCAAGAACATGCAGAAGAAAAAGAATTTTAAGAAAAAAATTAAGATCATATCCCTTTTACTTTTTTAGGCATACTTAATTTCTACTGCAGAAAAAGGATGGTGAACACTAAAATGTACAATGAAAACATTAAAATAAAACTTAAATCATACATGTACAAGTCTTCATCTTTTCTTAATCTGAAATCAAGACTTTCCAGAAAGTAAAAAGAGGTAGTTATTACATGTTTTCAAATGAGGCATAATCTCATGTAGGGAAACAAAAGAAGTCTTTGGAAGATTTTTAAATAAGTATTTTGCTCAAAATTTATTAAACTATGATCAGCATTAGAACAAAGGGATTCAGATTTTTAAATATATATATGATATTAAAAAACAAGAATGTTATTACTTGGAAGATAGTGTTAATTAATTTAACGACAGACTTGTCAATATTTTCGTGAGCTATATACCTTTCAGCAGCTACTTTGCAAATATTTGTCTGTTAAGATATAAGGAATCAAAAATTTGATATTATGCAATCCAAATTATCTTAAAAGACTGTGAAAAACATTCTGTCAGAGTGAGGCAGAAGAAGAGACTTAATACTTATCTCTTTATTTCTAATGAAAAAAAATGATCAAACATCTACTAATTTGCTTAAATGCGTGTGTATATTAACATCACAGATGTCATGTATAGCTGAATGAAGGGGCTGGAAGATAGAGCACAAAACTAAGAGGAGGCCCATACATTTTTGGACTTATACCTAATATAGTTATGCAGAGTAGTCCATAGTTTAAGAAGCTGCATCATAGTTTGAGAATATATTGAAGAGTTTCAACCAAAATAAGAGTCTTGCAAGCATGAACTAGTTATGTGGTCTATTTCCTGATGTCCTATGATTCTCGGGAAATCATCCTTTCCACTCAAAATTGATAAGTTATGACCATGCTGTTTGTCATTAGACTTACCTAGCTCTTAACAGAAATATTGTGTTTTTCAGCTGTGTAAGAGGTGCACATGAAAGAATATACTCTGTAAATTCTGTAAAGAGTGACAAAGCAGTTCTGAGACCTAAAGACATATAAAGTTAAGAAAAAAAAAGTCACAGTACATCCTCATGTTAGAGCTATTGAGTTTTACCTGAAAACGCTCATTCTGATTTAGCAAGTTGTATTATTACCCAGACTCCAAAGCTTTTCTTTCTTTAAGCAATTCTGCCAGTAGTAACTTGTTAGACTTCAAAGAATAGATAATGCTGAACAGTCATTATTTATCTTTTTCAAAATTGTGAAGTGATACTACTCATATTCTCAGTATGGAATAGGAAATAGTTACCACAGATTCCATGAATAACACAAATAAGCTAGGGAAAGAAGTTGCCTTTTTTCATACATCAAATTCTGTGTAGTACCTGTATCTTCTAGATACTTACCCTGGAAGAATATGCTCCAAGTGCATAAAACTCTTAAATAAGAACAAGGGAAAACTAAGAGCATTGCACAAAAAAAGCCAAAACTGTTCTTTGCTTTTACCATTTGTATAGCACAAAGAAAAGAAAGAAAATGGAATTTAAGAAGTTATCTAGAAAGGAATACAGTCAACACTTCAGCTGAACTAAAGCAAAGTGGAGCACAGAAGATAAGTGTTAGCAACTGTGGAATGCTAAAATATAAGAACAAGATACGCCCATTTGCTATACTAAAGTATGCTCCTGAGAGTTTTGCTTGTTTGCTTTGTTTTTTTTTGTTTGTTTGTTTGTTTGTTTTAATTAGGAAACAAAAGTGGTTTTTTGGAGGAAATCTTTTTAGCAAAAAAAGAAAAAAATATCAAACTAATAGTGAAACCAGGAGAGGCAAAAGACCATGCTTTAAAGAGAATGGATTTAGCACCTCAGAAAAAAAAAAAAAAAAAAAGTAGATTTGTCTCTGCGTTTTCTTCCTTCCTGAATATTAAGTAAATACCTTTAGGAATGAGTAGGAGTTAGTTACAAAAAGTGGTAACTGGTTTTCATTTTTTTAATGCTATGCCACACTTTTAAATATAGTTATTTATGTAAATGTCCTAACACTATTTAAGAATATATTATATTGTTTGAATATGAAACTTCATAAGTTGGCATACCAAGAGAGGGAATAGCTGTGACTGCACCACATACATAGATAAAACAGAAGAATACCAACGTGAAGGTAAAGACTGAATATAAAATATATTACTCTTCATTTATTTTTATTATTTAATAATAAATATATAAACACATGGATGGGAGAGTATTTTCTTTCATGTTCTTTTGAAGTAAATATAATCAGAGATTTTTATTTTTTCTATTGGTTACTCCTCAGCTCCATGTATTAGGAGTAATTCTATTTAATTAGTTAGTTTGAAGTGGCACAGCATTTAGAGGGAAGAAGCATATGGTTGGACCCAAAGAAAACATAACTGAATACATTTTTAGAAGAACAGACTTTAATAAGATGCTCATATTACCTTCTGAGGCCTTAAAGATCAAAAGTGATAGCATAAAATTCTGAAACACCATTGGTGCCAGCATTTTAAAAAGAGTATGTATTTGACCCAGAGGCTTGAGAGTCTGGGACAGACAGAGGCAGCATAAATATTTCCTTTAAAAAACATCTTGCTGATGATAGGAGCCTCTAGGGAGAGTTTAGTGAAAGCTTATTTGCTTCAGTCTTTCCAGTGTCCATAGGAAAAGAAATACTTCAACAGAGTTCATTTGAAATGGGACAGAATCAATCTTTTTTCTTTTTCTTTAAGAAAAATAACTTTCAGGAAAGGAACTTGCAGGTGTTGCATACATGAGCAACACATACTGCCTGAATTTTTTAATCAATCCCTTGAAAATATTCTATAAATAAGGGAATCTAAACACACTGAAAAGGGTTCTTATCTCAGACTTACAGATTTTAACCCTTTGTTTGCCTCTGAAATCTCCAGCCCCTATCTTGTTTACCTGTTACTGCCATATTGTTTTCTTTCAGCAGTACATGAAAAAATCTGACAACCATTTGTCACCTGCAACTAAATATCCAGTTCAGAATACCCTCTGCACTATCAATTGCTCCATATACAAACTTATACATCATTTACTTTTGGGAGAATGACAGCAGCATGGAAAGGGCACTGAATAAAAAAGCTACAGGTAAAATTTTATTTTAGGATTTAACTCTTTCTTAGCCCTACATTTGTCTTTTTTTGTTGTTGTTCAAGTGCCAGAGCTTGCAGTCAGATAGAGTTCCAAATCAGAAATAAAGCTAAGCTAGCTTTATTCTATATTGGGAGTATGCTAGGCAGTGCTTTTTCCATATCTGCAGCAACTCCCGCGCTTTGAACTGTTCAAAAATGTCTGTCTGCTTCTGCAATTTAGAGAGATCCTTCATTTTTAGGTCAGCTTGCCTCACAAGCTGCACTGACAGACATGCAGTAAGATTTCCAGACTAGAAAGCAGATGCTGTAACTTTTATTTAAACACAGAAGTTTAAAAAGCAAGAAAATCTTCCTTGCAGATTTTGTTTTTAAACCCCCTGTTTTGGTATATAATTCTTGTGCTTTACTAAGAAGCTCCTAGAGTCTGGCAGTACAGATGCAACAACAGGCTTCTGCTGCATATTTCCCATTGGAGATTTTTAGAATTAAATACCTATTTTCCCATGTAAAAGGATAGAATATCACAGCTAACAAGGAAACATCCAACTCCACAATCAATTCATAGTACTTTAAGGGGAGTTGCGCCCTTACCCATGTTTGGAAAATATTCTGTGATATAAATACTCACCTATATCAAATATAAAAATAGAAATACGATCTTGCTTTTCCTTATTAATTGCTGCAGAAAAATAGCATTCTCTGGGCAGTCAGTATTAACTTGTGGATTTATATTATGCAGCACAATGGATTTTTCTTTTTCTTTTTTTTTTTCTTTTTTCTTTTTTTTTTTTTTTTTGTTTAAAGGTTAAGGGTTGTTATTTGCCTGGGGGGATTGCTGACAAAGCACATGGCAGAGGTTCAAAACATCGACAGTAAGTACATCAGAGTATACTACTTGCAAATATGCTGCAATAAAGTGCCATCATTCAATTCATACAGATTACTTAGTTAACATTTTTCTTAATGTATCTGGATTACTAGTTCATTATATCATTACCTGATAAATAGCGTGGGTAATGAATTGAGAGAGTAACTACATACCTTCAGGAAGAACCTGCCCGATAACAATAATCCATTAGAAAAACTGGCAGTATCCTCTGATCTATTGCCCGCAAAGCTATGACTTGATGGAGAGTTTCATTCCCTCTGCTCAGCACTCCAGAAGAAAATCGGCACAATTTAAATATTTCTCAGGATGTGACAGCTCTCTAGTTCCCTGGTTGCATTCTGTTCCCAGGGGTTGACAATCTGGTGTTCCAATGTGCACAGAGCAGTGAAGATGAATTGAAAAAGCTTGAGATAAATTAGGGATGGCTAAGTTAAAATTGTCTCTGCTCCCGAGTCTCTCATCTGCAGTCTGCAAGCCTATTTTGCTGTGAAAAAGCTAGATGGCAGGCTGCCTCAGTGAGTTCTTCTTAAGCGACAGGGAGCATTTTCAATGAAGAAAAATTCTCCCATTATCTAAGCTAATGTGACTGCAGCTAAATCTAGTCTTAAAAGTGTCTGCTAGCATGAAATTCATTCCCATTGTAGAATTCTTCCAAGTTACAGATTAAAAAAGAAAAAAAGGAAAAAAGGAGAAGAGAAAAAGAAAAAGCATAGGACCAGTCTAAACATTTATCCATGAAAGAGATACTTAAAGTTTTTTAGCTGACAAATGATAGTATGTCTTTTGATATAGCTTTGTTCGATAATTTAAATATGGGAATTTTTCACTGTTTCCTGAAGTTTATCTATTTATACTCAAATTATCCTTTTGCTACCTATTCTTCATATCTGCTTTTTAATGGCTATGTATTTCTTCATAATTATCTTTTTAAATTTTCAAGGAGAGAAAGTGACAGTATTTTCCCATACTTGGCAAAAACTGAAGTGACCACTAAAAATCTGGATAATTGACACATATAGCCATAGTAGATGAGCCAAAAAGATATCTGGTTAATGATTTTCCATGCCACCATAAAATTTTGCTAACAAAAATTATCAAAATTTTGTAACAGATTGTTGATCTTTAACTATAAACCACTTTTCTCATTACACCAGCTTGCAAGGAAAACAGCACTCAATTTCCCCAGACACGTTTAGTGCCAAAGTTGTTGAACAAAGTTACTAATTTCCAACTGATATGTAAAAGTTATTACAGAGGTAGCTTAAGCAGGGGAGTTTAATATTTTACACAGTAGTTAAGTTTTAGCTTTAGATTAGCTCTGTGACCTCAAACTTTGGATATGATTAAAAAAGGAATAACTTAAAAAAGCGAAGATCAGCTGTGCTCCTTACTAAACAGGCAAATTCTCTCTTTAGTTTCAACTAATTCAATTTTCTGAAGTTCTAGTTATTTACCAGCAATAACTTCATCAGAAATGAATATTCAGTACTATGGATATCCAGGTTCCTACACCACACAATAAACAAATAGAGATGTAAGTGAATAAATGGGAACATAGCCTTAGATCTGAAGAATCCAGAAAACAATAACCAAATAAACTGCCAAGAGACAGATGCAAACTGTGCTCTCTATCAATCAGACATAAATAGACACTGGAAAACTTTGAGAAATCAATGCTTAGGTTTGTTTTCTCTTTTCTTGACCCATCCCAAACTCCCATTGCATAAAATAAACATGCATTCAAATTAACAAAGCTACACCAGCTGAAGTGAAAAGGTATGGTCAACAACAACTAATTTCTTTGAGGGTTGTGTCACAGTAGTTGCTAGCCCCACAGAGCCTACTACACTCTACTTAATTAGTAGACTCAGCTTCTCTACTTAACTACTACACTCAGCTTATTTATTTATTTTAAGCAGAAGATCCTTCAGCCTTTGTCCCAACAACCCATCTTTGGAGCTTGCACAAACACTTGCTGAGACCCGATTGTTCATTACAATCAATACATGTAAGTAGAATCTGTTTCCATAGAAATTACAAAATGATTAGTTTCTCATTGTGCCTTGCACCAGGTTTACTTCTAGTACTATCACAATGATATTCCTGATTCTACTTGGGACTGCACTGCACACCCTGCCTTTAATAATTGTACATTGTCAGGGCAAAGTACAAATAGATCATCATGTAACAACTTCTTTGTATTTTTTTTATTTTTTTATTTTTAGATAAAGAACATTAAACTTAGAATTTTTGATTTAAGTTTGCACATTAGAAAGAAAACAGAGATAAGTACATGAACATTGATTTGCTGATTTTAATCATCAGATATAATCTATTTCATTAAATCTTGAAAAGTGTGTAAAACAGTTTATTCTGTAAAGCTATATATCTATTAGAATATCATTAACAAATAAAAATAATAAGATTGACGGTCACTGAAAAAGTATTCATCTTCCTTTGATATTTTTCTGTCAGTCTTTTCATTTGTTTTCATTTTCAAATGCCACCCAGTTAGTTAAGTGTTCCCTTTCCTCTATTGAGCCTAAGGAGGCCACAGCTAGAATACTATGTCCAGACCTAGGCTACACAGTGCAAGAGAGAAATGGAGCTACAGTAGAGTCCAATGAAAGACCACAGATATGTGAAAGAGACTGGAGCTTTCCTGTGGGGAAAAAGCTGAGATCTGGAACTGCTGAATGTAGAGAAAAGCCTTGGGGGAGCTCTTCTCTCTGTATACCAGAAGGAAGGGTGAAAACAGGATGGAGCCAGGATCTTTCCAGTGGTATACAGTGACGTAAGAAACAACTAGCACAAACTGAAACATAGAATATTTTACCTTAAAAACAGGAAGCATTTATTTACTTCAAGGGTGACTGAGCATGGAAAAGGTTGCTCAGATTTATTATAGAGTCTCTCACCTTGGCAGTTTTGAAAAACTGCCTGGACTCGACCCTAGGCAACCAGCTCCAGGTATCCAAAATTTTCTTCTAAAATATTTTCCTGCTAAAATTTCCTTCTCTTCTGCTCACCACAGGTACAAAATCTGCTTCTAAAAACAAAGAAACTGCCTAGAAGAATCATTACCTGACTGGCCAAGACCTCACTGTGCAACAGTCCAACTATAAAGTTCCTGAAGTCATTTATTCCTCTTCACAGTAGGGCAAAGCTTAATGGAAAACTCTTCATAGATGAAAGCCACCTATTACACTCAGTTCAACTTTTAGAATAAACATAATTCACATCTCCTCTCTTTCTGCAGCTGCTACTTCATATAACAACCAGTAGCAAGCTACTTAAAAACCTCAATAACTTGAATCTAACAGCCACATCAGTATTTCTTCTTCTATTCATGAAAATCCACAAACTTAAACCACAACAGCAAAAAAGTTTCTTCTTTCTAACATCATTATTTTAGAATATATGATTTATCCATTTCCCTTGGTTTGAAACAGCAACATAAAAATTTCAGTTTGTAGGAGCTGCTGGAGTTTTGTGTGCCATAAAAAGAAATTGAAAAGCAATTTAGCCAACAAAACAACTTCATTTAAAATGCCATATTGGAATTTTCAGCTTTGATCACATGTTCACTTCTGTGTTTTCTTCTTAAGTGAACAGGGAGACAAACACAGCTTAATGCCAAAAAGTAATGGAAAACACAGCAATAGCAGGGCAGCAAACTCCCAGACTACAGAAAGAGAGAATAAGCCCAAATGAAGCAACTGTAAACATAGAAACAAAGGAAAAATACTGCTTACCCTTGGAAGGCCATAGGTAGGTAGGGATCTCCAGCAAAATATCCTTACTTCCACTGCCAACCCATAACTGAGGTCTGAGGAGGGGTGGAGCCAAGATCCACCCCTTCCAGTCACTCAAGGCATTGCATGCACCTGAGCTTTCCTGGGTTGCTCCTGTTTTTCCAGCAGGTTCTCAGGCACTGGTTCAAGATGTGACTTAGCATTTCTGCTACATACAGACAGAAAGAAATATAGGCAGAAAGACAGACGTGAATTTCAGTACAAACAATGTGCTGAGTTTCATTATTTCAGTTTTGTTTGGCTTCGTTTGTCCAGGGAGAGAATTTTTAATACTCCCTGAAGGAAGCTTAGGCCACACAGTAAAGAGTAATCACTTGGTTTACAAGGTTTTAGAACAAGACGTAGATTTATAAGAAATTCAAAGATACTATCAGTCTACCAGTGCAGTTCCAATACCTATTCCACAATTCCAGTATCTGTTTGAAATTAAATGGACAGTCTTATTTCATATTGGAAGCAGAGGTTATGCTTGTGGGACAGCATGCCAGAGATTTTTGCTACGCTGCAGTACAGTCATGAAAACACATTACAAAACATCAAAAGACAGCAGCAGCATTTCAGAACAAAGTTTAAAAAGGTGGTGACAGAGTGGCATATATTGCAATTCTGTGAAGAATTACAGAAATTGTTATAGACCTGACTACATATATCCAAATTTATATATCTTAGAACTTTAAAAATAAAATAAAACTTAATTTCTAGAAGCCAAAGTTGCACACTGTGTCATTTTAGCTTTTAAACATACATAGGAGTTTGACTTTAGAAATACCTAGGCAGATACTTAAAGAAAATAAGAAAACTCTGTGTAATAGAGAGCATACTATTTGGCTAAATCTTGAGAACTACAGCTCTCTTCCAATCAGTAATTCTCAGCAAGGGATATAATTTATATAAAGGTTTGACATTTCTACGTATGTGTACACATATACACATATAAAAATTGAAAAAAAGCCCAAGTGTGTGTATATATGTATGTAAACATAGTAAACTTTTAAAAGTAGTTTATTTCATTATTATTTGTTGAACTCTTGTACAATACATTTTTTTCATCGTATATTTTTTTCACTGCTTTAACTTGATACAAGTGTCTTATTCTGTTGTTAGGCTTCAAGCCATAGTTTGTTGCTAATTTTTCTTTCTTAGATTCTTAGAGGGTGAAGTTTAGTTGAAAATAAAATTCTTTAAAAATATGTTTTCTAACCCTAAAATTTAAGGACAGAAGATGAGGCCCACATTAATTGTATATACAGAGACTATAGTCTGCTTTTCTGCCAATACTCTTTCTACACTAAAAACATGTAACATGGGAAAGAGGACATCCAAGATAGAAGTACATAAATTTGAAGAGGAAATGTAGACATTAAAACATTCAGACTTCAGTCTGTCGTTTTAAATATTTCCCAGAATCAGACAGTTGAGACTTACTGAGAAGAGGGAAGGAAATACATGTTCTGAATATGCTGGTGTTCATTGCCCTTTTTTACTATTGGTAGACTTCACACTTTCAAGCTGTCTGCACTGTGCTTTTTAGAAAAGCAAACGTTTTTAATGTGAAATATTAAACAGTGAGTTCTTTTTTTCCTCTCCAAAATAGATAGATAGACAATTTTATTTTCTTTCCATGCTAAAACTGAAAACTAACAGAAGGCAGTAGAACAATAATATCTCCAGACCATTTAATCATTTTAGATGATCCCACATATGTAGAAGATATGAGGTAAATTCAACATACTCCAGGAATTCCTAACTTGAATTTTGGAGTGGGTGTAGGCTTTCCTTAACTTTGCCTTACGCAGAATTATCACTGTCTGACAGCTACAGACACAATTCCCTCACAATTTCCTCAAAATCCCAGTTCCAGTTCCTATTAATCTATGTAAAATGTAAATACTTTACGAACATGTACACACATGGAAGAATACACACAAGCACACTTGCTTTAAGAGAAGTTGATTATAGCTATTATCACCGAGATACAGAGACAGATATGGTAGGATCTGTAACATGTAACATTTCACTAAGAGGACACTGTGTTTGTTAGAGGCTTAATTTCCATACTGTCTACTCTGTTCCATATATTGAATCTGCAGTTGGAGTGCATTATGTGAGTTTCTAGCGCAAGTCGTTTTATGTTTGTTTCAGCCAAAAGGAAATAAATCACCCAATAATGCAAAACAAAACATAGAAACTTGTAGCATATAGGATATTTGCTCCAAAACTAATATACATGTCCTCATATTTAATATGACAAAGGTAAAATGGGAGCTGAAAGAAGAATTGCGACCTCTTACTATTACAATTGAAATCACAGAAAGAAACTAATCCAGGTAATACAAATCAAAAAAAGAAACAACAACAGAACAAACAATAAAAAATGAAAACAACAAAAAAACAAAAACAAAAAAGAACAAGCAAACCAGAACAACAAACAAGTGAATCTCTTCTTCACATCTCTTCTGTCATTATTAAATGTTTCCAGGTTTATAGCCAGTTGAAATTTTGCAATTACCAATTACTTTAAATACTACTATTTATATTTCAATTTTCATAAACATTCCCAGACTGCTGGTTCTTTTCTTTTCTTTTTTTTTTTTTTTCCTTTCTTCTGAGAATTCCATTTCAATCTGCATAAATGACATTAAAATACTAAATCAACAGTGCAGGTAAATAATATAATTTATTGATCAGTTTTAAAAAGATAAAAAAAAATCTTCAAGTCATTCTACAAGAAATCTCCCAAAAGTTTGCATCTGATAGATAGTGTATCTCTTTCTGGCTTCCACTGTCCTCTCTCTTGCACTGGCTAGATTGTAAGGAGGCGCATGAGCTTCTAAAGTTTTAGCGATCAATGACAAAAGATCCCTCGATTTTCCTGATTTCAACCTTTTAGCTACCTATTTGTTTTCCTCAGGTCTCATTTACATTACAGTGAATAGAGTGTTACTTTGAACTCATGTAACACTGATATCTCCGTAGCTACGTGCAAATTGAGAGCATTTGGTTGGGATGCTACAAGAAAAAAAAGTAAAACAAATTGCTCTGTCTTGAGCCACATGTAAAATATATAATATCATTAATGTATGTAAGAAAAAATGTATGTTTTTTTTTTTTTAATTAGACATAGATGGAAGTCATTGCAAATCTTAGTGAGTTCTCAAGGTGTTTGTCAGAGATTTTTAACGAAATCTTACTCTTCCTGTGCTTCATCCTTGATAATGTACATACTGGCAGAAAGCAATGACATGAGTAAGGGGTGACTGTGAAGCGAGGGATATCTTTCTCTGGTAACAAAGGGCTTATAGAAGTGTGTTATTCTTGGATCTGTAAATCAATATCTGAAAAAGGCATTACTTAGAAAACTCCAACAGCCTTCTCTAGTCTGAATTATTGTTTTGACATACTGATTACAGTTTTTCTGGACACGTACATACTCTCCAAATTATCCCGTTACTACACGTGATATCACTTACAACATACTTACAGTACAATAGTATAGAAATAATTTATTGATGAGAAACTCCACTTTTCTTTTGGAGATGAAAAATAATTTTGTCTAATCACTGACTTTAAATATTTATTGTATGAAAAGAAAAGAAAGAAAAGAGGAATATGTCAGTTTGACTATATATGTGTATTTTTCCCACTAATAACCACATTTTTAAGTTCAAAAATTAACTTCAGTGGAATTGTCTTTAAAGAATCTGGAGAGAACATAGGACAAGGAGCACACATAACAACAAAGAGTACATTTACCCCAGTATTGCCTGCACACAGACTCATTTAAATGCAGCATAGAACAAACCTGTTTCATTCTCCCACTGCTGTTTTTACTATGAAATAAATTAATATGGCAATTTCCTTCTCACTGGTGAAAACAAAATTGGGTCGTTCACAAATAAATTGCCTGTATATTTAAAAAGGAGCTAATTCCTTTCACACAGATTTTGTTTATACTTTCAAAGATTTTTAAAATGCTTCCTCACCATCACTACCAGGCAGATCATCTTTCTCATCCCCCGAGAAATATCACAGGTTTATTGATGACCTGTTTTAACATTATGCCCTTGAAACTTTTTATTTCTCTTTAAACAGTTAAGTTGTTTTTAAGCAAACAACTGTAAACACCATAATAACAACTTCCTTTTACCTTTCACAGTATTTTCATTAGTATCATGCTGCAAATCAGTTTATTGGCCAATGGGGCAGCTGCACAGGGAAAGTGAATTCTGCTTCTAATGAAAATGAGAGGAAGGAGGAAGTTAAGGAAATGAACATAGGAGGATGAAGATGGAGAAATTAACCTATCTTGTTTCATCAAATATTTATCTCACATTCCTTACCATGTTCTACTCACCCAGATCAAGGAATTTCCCAACTTGTGTCCTATAAGAACTGAGAAGACCCCGGGGGTTGCCTTCATAGTATTCAGCAGAAGCTCACTGCAAATCCTCCGTGGGCAAAAGTTCATCCACATCTTTATTTTGCAACGATTATTTGTCATTGACATAGCATTCCATGGGCCTCTCTTTCATGCATTCACTCTGAACCTTCACGAGAAATATCACTCACAGCTGATTCCATCTTCAGGCTGCTTGCTGAAAATGGAAAAGAAACTGTCTACTCACATGAGAACTACAGTCTCCCTGTACTCACAGATACACACAAACAGGGAAAGTCTCATTATCAAGATCATGTCACTGCTGCACACCTCCATTTCAACAAGCTGCATGCCTAAATTTTTCTTGAAATATGAGGTCAAAGGGAAAAAACCATTCTGGTGATCAAAATGCTCTCAACTAATAGCTTTGCCTTCTAAGTATCAGTTTATCCTGACCTATTCTTGCTGTTATGCCTGAGGTGTTTGATGAAAACTGGGCAAAGATTTTCATGATACCTGTATTCCCCTCTGAGGATCTTTTGCAAAGTCCAGGGATGTGGACAATAAATCAGTGTCAGAGACCAGTATCTCTTATAATTTCTTCCACATGGCATTCTTAGACCCCAGGATGTAAAAATTCAGCCAAGCAGTAGGCTTAATGGTCTGCTTCCACTCAGAGAGCTTTTCATATTGCTCGGTATACATCTGACCTGAGGTCTGACTACTGTCTCAATCTTCAAGTCATCAACTTGAATCTTTTTGAATAAGATTCAACATACACCCAAGGACAGTGTGGGAAACAAAACTGAAGAAAGGTTCAGTGCAAGTTGTGCTTTTCCTTTCGGCACATCATCTGTATCCTGCTTTATTTACTGATATCACAAGCACAGCAAACTGTTTGTATTCATTATATACACATTTTTTTCTTCCTTCTTTTTGGGCACCTTTCTTCTCATCCTGTAACAGTTGGAAGACTTCTACTGTAATTTTGAAGAGCTTCACAGAGTGCATGGATGAAAGTCACTAACAGTAAGCAAGCTGACATGGAAAAGTAAGACCATTCCTTTTTAAAATAGAAATAGAATTTACCATTCTTGTTAACTACAGGGAACCTTGTTATCAGTGAAGAAAAAAAAAAAAAAAGTATTTTATTGCTATTCTTTATTCTTGTGAAATTGTACTTAAAATATTTAAGGGTAAATACACTGATTTTACCATAATTTCAATGAAGTTACACATGTGATTATATTCATTTCATTTGCTTTCGTTGTTCTGAAACACTTCATACAATGTAATGAGACAGAGCACGTTATTTTATTCTTGATGCATCTAATAGCTTACATTATTATTATTATTTCAAACCAGCTTTTTTTTTTTTTTTTTTTCTTTTCTTCCAATTAATACAGCACACATTGTTTGGGAGATCTCTTCTTTCACCTAAGATCTCATAACCACGGTATAGATGCCATTAAAGCTGCTAAACTCTTTCCAACCCAACTTTCTTAACTAAATCAATTCATTTAAGAACACATTCTAGGTACTATTGTGAGACTACATCTCAAAAAAAAAAAAAAAAAAAAGCAATGTAAAACACATCAAACTGTTTCTCATAGGTAGGTATGTATAAAGAAGCATTCATACACTTGAATGATTTTCAAATGACTTCTTTGGACAAAAAATAACTGCTATAAGTATTTCAGATTAAATATCCTATTAAAGTTGTCATTCAGGTTCAAATGCACCTAACTAAATCACATGTAATCACAGAGATAAACATTTTTTCCAGAGCCACTTTTCTATTTCCTAAAATAGCGACAGTTTCATACTTAAATAAAAAGTAAGTTTGCAATAGAAAGTATCTTTTGTTCCTCACATACTTTTCTGTAGAAGGAAATTCATAGTGCAGTAGTACTTTAGAAAAACGTCCAAATTACATAAGATGACTTGCAATTTAAAGCAAAAATAGTATAAATCTTATTAAACAAAAATTGCCAGGTGATTCATTTCAACACAGAACAGAGAACAACTGAATTTTTACTGAGTTTCCTCAACCAGTGAGAAATGATTCTTATTCTTCCTTTCTTCTTTACTACTTTTTTTTTACCTATACTTTCAGTCACTCTTTAAGAACAAAAACCAAAACAAAACCTTCAAAGGGAAAAAAAAAATGCTAAAGCATGTACTTTTAACTGTAACTTAATCCACTATTTTGACTTTCCATTACTAACTCATATGCAAGGGTAATAACACTTATACATGGGTTTTACAAGAAGAAATAAAAGAAATGGGCTCTCAGCTGATGATTTCAAATAATCAATTTTGTGTCAGTCCATACATTCCGTTTTACTCCAAGTTAAATGCAGATTGTAAAGCACATTTAATCTATAATACATATTACATTCCACACCTGGAATTTATGCATTCCACACCTACATTCCAAATCACATAATTTCTACCAGTGCATAAGGTGAACATAGCATTTGTGATGTTAGGAGTATATGTTATAAAATTAATGAAATAAAATAAAAATAAGAAAATAATTGCTCTTTTGAATGTTATGTTCATTTAGAATCAAAATTCTTTATGATTAATGTGGCATTCTCCTCTTTCTCTAAGCTTGTTTTGGGGCCATACAGCAAGGTCAAACCACTCTGAAAGGTTGTGTTTTCATCTAGTGTAGAAGTGTTTCTGGAAATATCACTAACTGGCAGATTTTGAGGTATTTTAAAACTATACTAAGTTCTGCACAATGAGCCTGACCTTCATCACTTGCAAGAAAGCACAGAAGTTTAAGTCCTTTGTTAACATTATGTTGCCAGCTGCACTGACTACACAACAGCTCAAATATATGGTATTAAATAGTTCATTCAAAAATTTCTCCCAAAATTTCCAGATACAGAAAATTATTTCACCCCTCACTCACTTCTTAGCATAGAGATCTTGCCTATTGCTAATTTATTACATAGTTAATGGTTCTAACTCTTTATGTACACAAAAACTTATGCATAAGATGAAAGGGACCACTTAACCCTGATACTTTTCCTATGGTATTGGTAAATCCAAGACCAAGGATGGGACAGATAGAAATGTTTTATTCTTCATTCCAAGTTGCAGACAACAACTGGCCATATCACAACTGTAATAATTCATATTACCAGCATTTATAGACACTACAGAGGCCGACACAATCTTTTTTTCATAAATTTAATCTGCTTCACTAAATTGTTGCAGCATCACAGAAAATGATGAACTGATGCTGCCCCTACCCAATATTGACATTAAAGAAAATTCTGAAAATAAGAACAATCTCATTCCTAACAGCAGCAAAATGAGCATTAATTAATGCGATCCATTAGTTAAACATAAAAAAACCCACCCTAGATATGTTTATAAAGCGAGCAGAAAATTGAGTAAGTATGTATATTAGAAAGATAGCTGTAGAAATCTTTCAATTTCAACTCTTTCTGTTAAATTTTTAAGCAGTTAAATTTCAGTGGTTCTATCATTAAGTTCTGTACCTTGCCAGACAAAATATAAATAAGTATCTACATAATATCCTTAAAGTTTTTCTTTTCTTTTCCTTCCATTTTCTTTTCTATGTATAGAATATCTTACCCAATTTCAAATGAAAAAGTGTTTTCTTTTGGTACAGAAAACAAAAATGCAAACTATTCAGACAAAGCGTACATATTTTAGGAATTTTTTTCTTTGTACAAAGTATTGCACAATATGTTCCTGTGAAAAGGTACAGCACAGATCAAGAGCTTTCTTTAGTTCACATAGATAAGGGGAGATTACTCAGTTTGGGAATATTTCCAGAAGGATGGGCGTAAAGAAAATGTGAGATATAGCAAGTAGAGATCAGGAGATCATGGGAAGAACAGTGAGCATATACACAGACAGACTTTGAAGAGGATAGAAAAGATTTTTCTTGGGTTCTCTTGGGTACCTGTGCAGAATTTGTTGCAACCTGAAAAGTCAGTGAAGGTTACTGGATGAGAAGCAAGATTGGAGTAAAAGAACATTACTGGACGTGCACAGGGATCAGAAGGACCTTTTTTTTTTCTGACAATCTTTCATTCATAAATTCCTTCTTCACACAACTTGTCATAGCTTGCACTCTTCCACGTAAAATCTTCAATAACAAGGATTCTGATGCTAAGTAAACACTAGATCTAATTAACTGGCATCTATAAAACATTCCTGGTTTTAGATCTACTCTGAACTGAGAAAGATAATGTGACACAGACAGTTTTTGACAGCCACCTGAAATCCTGTTTATGCAAGCAGATTCACTACTGCTGTCAACAGGGAAAAGTCTCTCCTAATGTAATCTTATTTATTAATTTCAGCCACAGGTAGGTACTTTCTTTTGGGAAGCAAAAATAAATGAAAGAATTAGCACAAGATTTGTTCATTAGTTCAATAGTTGCTATAAACCATATGAGCTAAGCTAACCGCATCTTAGGTCTGCCAATTTCTAATTTATTACTCATCTCTGACCTTGCAATATATTTTTAAGAAGAAAATAAATTACCACTATGTACAGAAAATAACAATAAAGTAACCATTCTTCTGCAGTTCTTCACAATACTTAACTGGGTAGGTATATAACAATATGTAAAGGAGTGACCTTATATATGTCAAAGCTTTGAAATCATATCATGGCATACGTGCATATCTGCTTTATGATAAGATACTAAATGCAGCTATGAAATGTAGTTTTTTTAACCTTATTTCTTATTAAGGTGTTCAAGTGTCATAAAAATATAAGTCATGAACTCAAAAATATTTTGGCTGATGATACAGGGAGTTCTATGGAGATAAAAAATTATGAAAATGTATAAATACGTGCAAAATTGACGTATTTAAAAAAAGAAAATCATTTTTTCTTTGACTCAAAAAATATTATTTGGGAAATATACGTTTCTAAGGAATTATTTATCCACATGAATCAGAGCTAAAATAATGGTAAACTGAGGAGATAAAGTGGCAACAAATGTAGTCATTTTGTCATGTAGCAACTCCACAATATTACCTACATCACAGACATTGCAGCAATATATAGTAAAATCAATATTGTGCACTCTGTTTATTTTCATTTAAGTGAGAGGTCGTTTATCAGAGACAAGAAGAACAGTTGTCAGAATAGTAAGTGTACATTAAAGGCCTCCATTTGCAGGTTTAACTGGAATTAGCCAAGATTTTTAGATACTCTTTATTCCTTACAACTTCTTCGTGATTCGACTTCTTCCTCCAGTAATTAAAAACTCAGGGTGAAAGAGGATGACTCAGAGGAAAATAGGAAGCAGTCATAGCATTCAGTGGCTGACATCTAATGTGACAAGGCTTTGTTTTTCCTTTACTAGGTATATTTTTTCTTTCTTTTCTCTTTGTCACCTTTTCTCATCAATTTCTGCAGACTGTAAGGTGATTTATCAAAGGAAGTGTCATCAATATGCTAACTCAATTAGGCACTGAAGTCTTAATACTGTCCTTTTTTTCTACAAGGAGAAATCAACTGAAACTAAGAATTTCAAAGAAAGTGAAGGAAGATCAGTTATGGGGTGTCTTAAATAGAAAAATATTGAGGGGTATTCACAAAAGCTCATTTAAGAATATTAAAATAATTAGGCTACAATATACAACAAAAAATAATTTGTTTGTACTATTAAAACTCTAGGGAATAAAGCCCCACTGTTGCTCTTTGATTTTGGAATTCTTGCCATTCAGAGAATTTTAAAGTGATGAAGCTGTGAACAGTTCTGAGTAGCAGCAGTTTGTGCCTGTTGTGAAGTACAAGTGAGTTGAGCTGCTATTATTTTGTCTTTCCATTTGTCATACCCTTTTGGTACTTGGACTTTCATAAACAGGAATCTACTATATGATTACCATCACCAGTCATTAATTAGTAAATTTTGTATGAAATAATTAATGTTCTTTCATCTGAGTTCTCTATCTATGAAAAATAATTTCATACAGAATTTGATCCAAATAAAATGTGGGATTCTGCCTACTTTACCTCTAAATCAACTTCCATGTGAGATATAGTCAAAATGGTGAGAATCATTTGATGAACCACAGGGCAATAAGCATGCAGATCTTTGGATATTTCCATGTTCTATTACCCCCAAAATACTGCATAACAAATTTCCCATGTTTTGAAGTTAACACTGAGACTAAAAACTCTGTTTAGATAGCATGAAGAAATAACATAAAACTCTTTGAATTAATATTTTATATACCTATTTCAGTGTTGATATTTCTAAGTATTACGAACACTGCCACCTACAAGAGCAAGTTATATCTTACAGACATAACTATTTGAGAAGACTATAATTTGCTTAAATTAGTGAGTTCCCACCAAGAATTTCTACAATGCAGATCCTAGCAAAATGAGAACTGTTATTAAATAGCAATGTCATCTAGGCACTGGGCAGATTAATCAACCATTCCCCTAATTAAAAAAGATTATATTCTACCAACAGAGATATCCACAGCACAAGTATGAATGTTATTATTCTGGTACTGCCTTTCTGAGAATAATATTGTGATGACAACCTTGTGCAACCTTTAAATTTCATATGTTAAACAACTCACAGAAGTTTAATAAATGACCATTTTATTAATCATAACTTCAGCATCATAATCAGTATCATATTGCTGAAAAGCAGAGACAAATGCATTTTGTGAATATGGACTTTCAAGAGGAAGCTAGAACAGAAAAATAGACAAAATATTTTTTATTTTCGTCAACATTAATCATTATCTTTGGCTTATTAGTCAAGAAAGCATAAAACAAGCTAAAAGGAACCTACCACCAAATCCCAAGAAGAAGAGACAGTGAAAAATTGTCAGTGTACCCAAAGAAGGCAAATACATTGGTTGCTCTTAAAGTAATACTTCCTATTTATTTCCATGGAAACTAGAACTGATATAAAGAGCAGAATAACACTATTTGATAGAGCAAATTCTCGACTACAAAACACTAATTTTCAACATAGCCGCCAGCATTAGCTATGCAGTTTCACACTGATGAACAAGAGCCTGCAAGCCATGCTTGTAAAAATCATCACTGCCATTCAGAACATGGCTTCTCTTTCACATCCCTGCTGCCACTGCTGAAATGCACCACCCACCACCCCACTGTGATCATATCCACTGGTTGGTCTACTCAAAAACTCATTGAGTGTTTATGAATGTCATTGGGTGCCATCTTTTCAGCACAGAGGAATTCTTTGACACATCTTTGCTTCATACACACTTCCATGTCAGACAGCATTTTGTCAAACTACCTCTCTACTGATATCTGTCACACAGCAACAAAATGTAATGGAATATTGGTGGAAATGTTCTACCTCTCCTGCTGCCACCATCAACTTTGGTGGAGGACTTTGTAATTCTGTTTGATCCTGCAAAGAGTTGTGCATGTGTTTAAAATGAAACATGTAAGTACTACTTTGGGTTTGTTTACCTATGGAATTACGTGCATACACAGTTGTTTGAAGAACTGATATGCAAGTCATCCCCAAGGATAGTGAAACCAAAACTAGGTTACTGCTTTTAGAACCTAGTTGGAGAGAGGAGGAAGAGTAGAGCCACAGGAAGGCCTTGTTTTTCAGCTGTTTTGTGATAAAAAGTAAATCAAACATACTTAATTTCAATCTTTAAGTAAGAACCATAGCCCTTTTTCCCAAGTAATATAACTACTTTTTAAATGCAATTGTAGAAATTAGGAAATTTGAGAAAGGGGAAAAAAAAAAAAAAAAAAAAAAGCCAGGAATATTTTTTTACATTTAAGAGAAAAAATAGAAGTAATTACCCAACTTTTTATATCTTAATGTTTATACTCTTTATTTTATATACTGACAAGCTTGAAATTATGTCTCTTACTATATATATATATATTTTTTTTAAAGTCAAAAAGATAATTAAAACAGGTCTCAGTCATGTGCAGTGATCCATTTCCATCTGCTATAGTGGCTTGGCAATTTCTTTCTAAAACTAATCTCAGATCCTTTTCCTGCTTCAGTTCTGTTCTCATATAAGCCAAGTATCCAGCCTGCCAGTTAATACTTCAATAGAAGTCCCACTAATGTGATTTTTTTTTCTGAACGTTTTCTTGAAGGACACATTTGTTGTTCAAAGAATTTAAAATTTATCAAACTGTGAAAACTGAAGAGTGACTCCTGGCTCAAAATGGAGTTTATTTCTCTAGGACCTGCTGCTCCAACTTCTGTCATCTAAAGCAATGTTTGCTCTGCCAGCCTTTTCAGCTGACTGGTGTTGCAGTTCTTATTTTATGTTTTGAACAAAGCTCTAATATGGCCAGGTGACAGATTAGTGTAAGTGAAATCAAAGGCAAAAAGTAAAAGCTGTGGGCCCTTCTAGATATTGAGATAATGCTACAGAAAAAAAAAATGCTTATATGTAATGATTTAGTATCTTCTGTAATACCACAAAACAGATCTTGCCCCTTTTCTGTTGACACCTAACATTTGAATGACTGCATATAACAACGCATTTGCTTCTTGCTGCTCCATGCCTTAAAGAGTGTGACATTCATTCCATCTGGAATGATTTAGCTTAAAATGGTGGTATTAAAATCTGCTAATATGTTCAAGTAACAATATATTTTGTTAAGGAGCCTTCTGAGTAGAGACTGTATCGATGATATACTGGCTTAGTGGGTAGAGCATTCACTGAAGAACACGGAAGTAAATTCTCCTAGCTGGATTGGTCTTGCTATGCTTAGATTTTGGGTTGGTAATTTAAGTCTTATGTTTGTTTGAATATTTGGATGGTGGATTTAACCCGAAGGAACTTAACAGGATTTTTGCTTCTGAAAGACAAATGACTCTTACTTTTTGTCATTCATACATTAAAAGTCTCATACAAAAACAGTACAGGTAAAATCATATATTTCTTAGTTGATAATGATTGCAGTCCTTCTTTAAACATTTACCTTGCCCCACAAAATAAACCTAATGTATTTTTCTATTATTATTATTTATTTGTTTGTTTTTGTGATCAAAACCCTTCTGAATATTTTTTTCTCAGTTCAAGGTGAATTTAAATCAAAATGAATCAATTGAACGTAATATTATTTCTGTTCTCTGACTTACACATAGATACATCTGTTTGGAATACATGCTTCAAATTCTCCAAATAAAAGTAGAATATCATTTTCCAGTTATGTATCTTTTCATATCACAGTACTCATCCATTACTCAAATGTGCACACATGAATAAAATTAAAATTGATAATATGTACAGGCTGCACACCACACTAAAACTCTTAGTGGAAGCTTTAAACTAAAATTTGATTGTGATGGGCATTTGAGAAGGGAGATGAGCAGGAAATAGTAGGACTTCAAAACAGAATACTGCAATGCAAGAGAGTGCTTTTTATAGCAGAGTTGATAATCAGCAAGGTAGAGAACTACACTTTATCACATAGTGCAGAATGCATGGCAACTCTGGTGGCAGATAGAGGCAGTACAGTGAGCTTGGCAACACAGGAGAGTGCTTCTTGTAACAATGCAGCCAAGGAAAGTGGAAGCCTCCTTGCTTCCACAGAGAACTGGTTTAAGAAATTTGTGCTTGAAATAAACAGTGATCTGATTTGATTTCTAAAGTCAGCTGCATACAAAGGATACATTTTGGCCATATACTTTTGTAGGCTATATTATGAGGTTTTGTTTGGTTGTTAATTGAAAGTTTCCAAAAACACAGGACTGTAAAATACGTTAGTGTATTTGTAATAGACTGTTTTTTTCTTCTTTCAGAAACACTCCTCAGAACTCCAGAATTTCTATCTGAATTTTCACATAATTTAAGCTTTAAACTTGGTTTTATTTTGCCATGGTACTTATACATCTTAACTATATGACCTACTTTTTTGCACATACATTGATATCTCTTGAACTGAAATACAAAAAGTTGTATACAAGAGATGGGAATGATAGGCAACAAAAAGAAGTAGAAAAGCATTTCTCAGAAGCTTAGAGTGAAATTCAAGAACAATGCCTATCATAAGCTAAATCTGGCAGGGGACACTGGCAGTAACAGAAATGGACCCCACACTTAAGCTAATAACAATTAGCAGTTCAGGGCAAAGATGTTTTTTGTTTGTTTGTTTCCTAATGTATGGGGGAAATAACAAATCAGAGGCTGAACAACTCAGTGTCTTTTTGTCTTGACCTCTATACACATTGCCTGTGATCAGACTTCAGTGAGCACCAGCATAACCAAGAAAGCTAACAGTTGACTGGGAGCAGCAGCTCAGAATTACTAAGAGAACTTGGATATGTCTAGATATACCAGCTTGAAAAGCATTAGCTTTTTATCAGTTTTATCAGCTTAAAAGTGCTAAATGTTGGTGGATCTGATGCTTGTTGTCTGTGAAAAAGAGTGAAGAATGTAGGAGATGTCTGTGATTGATCAAAAACTTAATGTTACACTCATAGTTAAGAAACACAAGGAGAATCTGCAGGGGTCTGGGCTGGCCAACCCCACTTCAGTTGTTGACAGGGTGTATCCGTTTCGTAGTACATTTCCAAGCACATGCAGGATGAGAATAACCTGTTCTATACCTTGATCTTTTAAAGCCTTTTGACACTGTGTCCCACAGCATTTTCTGTTGTAAGTTGATGAAATGTTGGTTAGAATAACTGAGCATTAAATGGGCTCATATTTAGTTGGACGAGGCTCAAAAATTATGGATCAATATTTTAATATTTGACTTGTGGCCTGTAATAAGTGGAGGATGCCCCAGGACAGTACCAGGATCCTTATTTTTCAACATTCTCATCAATTTAGATGATAAAGCAGAGTGCACTCCCAGCAATTTTGTAGATGTCACTAAATTAACAGGGTGACTGATACAAGACATTTTAAGCTTCAGTCCAGAATGTACTTGAGGACCAGCAGAGGTCTTACAAAGTACAACAGAAATAAAGCATGTTTCACTGTGGTCTGTGTGCTGACTGGCTGAGCTCTACTTCTGTACTCATTATAGCCGACAGCTCCTGACAGATACTGTTGATAGTATCAGGTAATCTATTTTAGGAGTCACCTGTAAAATAGTGCATACTAGTCATCTTTGACCAGCAAATGTTTTTCAGTTTCTAGTTCAATAGGCAATAATGTCCTTCTTTTAATCTTTTGGCACTTAAGATTTACTTACATATCAAAGTTTAGTGTTGGAAAGATTAAAAACAGTACTGTGAAAACATAGTACTCAGTAACAACCTTTTGAAAATATGACCAACAAAAGTCTAGATATATTGTTTACACAAGTTCTACTCAGTGCTACATTAGCAAGAACAATAAAAAAGTGTTATATGTGAAAAAAAAAAAAACACGTTTTCTTTTTAGATGAGTTCACATGTTACTATAAGAATCAGAAGAGAAGAGGCAATTACTAGTTTTGAAAAATTTTCACCAACATCATTACACTGGCGTTTTCTTATTGACTTTATATTCTGTTTTTCTTATTATATAAACAGCCTGGGCATAGAAACGTAAGACATTTTTATTTACATTAAGTAGAAAATACATATTGCCTTATTAATTTTTAAATAATAACTGTTAATATTTATTACTATATTTACCTTATATCATCATGAACATAGTCAACTAAAGCAGAAAATTTATATAAAAATTATGTGAGGAAAAATGAAATTTGAAATTAAGTGTTGGAACAATATTTTTATTACACACTTTATTTTCAAGTAATTGGCAGAATGTTAGACGTAATAATTTTCCCAAAAATCCTTTTTGAACACTTAAGTAACCTGGCAGTAAACTTAGTTTGACAATGCTCCTGGTAAATACTAACATGGATTAAGCAAGAAGAAAAGAAGCACAAAAATCCTAAAGGCAGTGAATAGAGAGTAAAAAACTGTTAAAGAACAAGATTCAGTAACTTGAAACATGAATATTTCAAGGAGGACTGTATGATCTGCAGTGTCAAATCTAACAGAAAGGCTGAAGACAGGCATATACAGGAGATGTTGACAAGAAAGTTCACCTTTTTCACTGGCAAGTTCAAGGGAGCTGTTGATGAAAGGGAGCAATAAACACAAAAATAAAAAAAAGCAACAGAACAAATGGCTACACAAGTAGTAGTTACTGATTTAAAATTTTATTCCTTTTTATATTTAACCAAAGTAAACAAACAAGAAAATTGTCCTAAATGGATGGAATGAGCAACTAGATATTCTTTGCCTGTTGTACACCAAATCTTTTTTTCTGTAATTCTTATGAAGAGCGCTAACAACATCCACAAGACTTTTTGCTGTTTTTTCATTACTTAATGGAAGCTTGAAATAAAATTTCATGGCAATATGGTGAAAATGGTGGCTAATCCTGCCAGAAGAATAATTTTTAGAGTATGTGTCTCAAGATTTTAACTTTTTTATTATTTTGCTTCTCTCTTGCTTGTTCGCATGAAGAGCATGAGGTCAAAAGATATCCTAACTGTCCATCATAAAAGAATTACAGAACGCACAGAAGAGATCAATAAAAAATAAAAAGCAGTTAGTTTTCTTACCCTTTGGCAGAGTTTTCCCTTTTCACTTAGCACATTCTTCCTCAATGCGTTCACATTTTCATCCTGAATGAAGTTTAGATGCCTTTGTTGATAAGCTCTACAAAACCTAGCTGTGCCTTTCTTTTTTTTTTTTTTTTTTTTTGTAAATTTATTCTGATTCTTCAGTTGATGAACTGTTGCTGACAAACCCAGCTTCTGTGAAACGCCTAAATATGTTTACATTTGATGTTTCCTATTAAGAGAAACAGCCTACAGATTAAAAGCAAAGGGTGAACATATCTTTTATCTAAACTGAGACAGTATATCAAATGCTGCTTTTACATAACAGGTATCTCTTACATTACTTTCATTATTTACCATACTCCGTTTTCCTCTGTTTGCAACATTAGTTCTATATCGTGGATCTTAACAAACACCTTCTCTTCAGTATGACAGATACAGAAAAAGTTCTAATCATTCTTAAAGGTTCTGCCCAGAACTTATAAAAAATATTGAGAGCTATTGGTTATTTTTTTTGTTGTTTTCTTTTTTCTTCTTGAATACTATTGTTCTTCAAGACATTTTAAAATGATAAATCTGAAATTTGTTCTCCTTTTACCCTGTGTTATTAATTTGCCAGCACAATTATTGCATTAATATCCTTTCACTTGTAACCTGTAAGGTCATTACTGCCAAAATGTAAGGTCATTTTGTATGTCTAATGGCACCAAGTCCCACTTTAATCTTGATAATTTAATTTACATATCAACTAAATAAAGGGGTCTGAAGTTACAGTCTAAGCCTTACTGTAAAATTAGTTATTTTACCTCCCCTGTTCTCTCCATTCTGCCATTTTATGGGGGGGGGGGGGGGGGGGGGGGCAGTCTTTTTCATGAACTTTCTATAGTTCTTATTTACTGTTAGAAAGTGCTCCTACTAAACATGAGTATTAGCAGTTTCTTTAAAGGTCGTATTGTACATTTTAAATCACAGTCTTAGCTGTTTTTTGCTACAAGATACCTTATTGTGTAAGAATCTTACTCTGAGATTCTCAAAAGCACTGCAGAAAGCATAAATAACACACAAAGGTAGGAACTAGGAAAGTCTGCTTAGGAAAAGAATGTGAGATAGTAACACATCTCAGATGTGTGGGACAAATTCTTCAAAATGAGAGTTATTTGCATTGAGAAGGACTGGACCTGCTGCCAATTCATATTTGAATGTTACTAGTTCACTGTTGTGTAGTACATTTTCTCAAAAGAGAAAAGATTATAATAAAGATGAAATGGACATATATTACTATCTTCAAATTAGACAAAGCAGAAACACAGGTTAAAGATTTATTTTTATCTTATTTTGAATTGAATTGAATAAGAACTAGAAAGTTAGCATCTTTTTCCACATAGCTAGTCTGGTTGTAAAGCTAGTGGGAACAACTGACTGAATACTTCTTCCAAAACTGTGAGTACATCTTTAAGGATGGACTAGAAAACTCAACTGTCAGTAAGTAATGAGTATTCTCAGTAATATGAATCAGTGTGTGCATTTTCTGTCTAACAACAGAAGATGATTTCCCAATCTTTCCTACTTCCAGTATGATGCTTTGCCCTTGCTGCTTTTGCTGAAATGTAAAGTTCTGGCATTAATGAAAGTATTCTATGCTCACCTCTTGCTTAATTGTTGATTACAATTTTTTTTCTTCACTGGCCATCTAAATTATTTAAAATGCTTTTCTTCAACCATATCTTCTTTTATGCCTGGAAAAAAAGTTACATCCTCCTCAAAATGAAATGAAAAATGAAATACAGTCTGAACCAAGGTACCAGAAAATCTCATATGTCATATTAACCTTTGATCTCAACCAGAGTTGAAGGTCAGTAAAGTCAAGTTCTTCTTGAAATGTTACTATTTATAACTTTTCTATTGCATCAAGAGATAGTTACTAAAGAATGAACAGTACCAAAGGAAGTTATTTTGTCTTGCTTAGTAAGATTAGGTAGGAAACGAAGCCTTTATCCACCATTAGAGTTCATACACACTGAAGACAAGACATTGCTGTAAATTGTGCTCTCATTTAGCTAATATAAATCCACAAATATTCTTGTGATTTTTAGACATCTCAACATTTTTAATAATACAGCAATGTTTGAAATCTATTTATGTCTTAGTTTACTCACTTCACTGATGAAAGGCAAGAAACAAAATCAAATAAGGAAAAATAAATTTAGGTATACATACATTCTGTACAGTCCATTCTTGAAGCAGTGTAATTGTTTTCATGACAGAAAAAAAAAAACCAAAAACAATCATATACCCATTTTCAGAGCTGTAAGCCCCTGTTGCATATGCAACTGGACTTCACAGGAGGGCTTTCTTTATTCCATGTTCCTCTTCTGTACAGTGATAATTTGAAGTTCTATAATGCAGAGTGAATTTTGAGCAGTTACATCTTTCTGTGAATTTTTAAAGGGTAATGTTCACTCAGCAGCATAACACCACAAGTACATAATTATAAAGGGTGAAAGAAGCTGCATTCAAATTACCCATGAGTCTAAATGCTTGGCTCTGTATAATTACTTTCAAACTATTTCTGTCAAACACTCATTAGAGTTGAGTTAGTCATTTATATTAAAAAAAAAAAAAAATCAAGGAAGAACTTTTTTCAGAATTTTTAATAAGAAAAGCTTGTTCTTTAACAAAATGTATCAGTTTTTTAGACTGGAAATAAAATTAGAAAACTATATACTGTGGATATTCTCGAAAACAGATTTGCATGTTAATGACTACCGGGAGAGCATTCAATATAGACAATATGATGATCCAAAATATACAATTTAAGATAACAGAATGTTTTTATGTGAAAAAAGATCTATATTTAAAATTAATTTTAATTTTTTATGAGTTGTTAGCTTTTACTACTCTCACATTCAGCAGTGAGTGAGAACACTTGAAATCATGCAATTGGCATGTAAACCAGTACTGACTCACTTTTAGTACTTGGATGTATATATGTTTTTAGCTCTGCCCTACTTTAAATAAGTGAGTGACCAAGAAGTCTAAAATCCAAATATAAACATACACATATTTCTATTTCACAGAATTGTTGGGTTTTTTTTTGTGTGTGTGTGTGTGTGTGCGTGTGTGTGTGTGTGTAATGGTTGTGTTGATATTTAGCACAAGAGACAAGGGTAAATAAAGGAAATCTGCCTTCTTCACTGCATGTGTATTTATGATCACCAAGATCACCTCTTCTCTGCACTTTATGCCAGCTTGAAACAAGAGACAACCGCCCATGGGCATCTGGATGGTCCAAGATGGGTTATCTCCTTTAGATTTACCAAACCTTAGTAAAATGTAACCTTGGCTCAACAGGGAACAGAATAGGCAGACAGAGCTGAAGACAAACAAAAAGAAGTAAATAATATGGTACTGTATAACATGGTACTGTATATATACTGTATAATATGGTACTGTATACTATCGTATTTAGTAGTGACAGAAATATCACGTTATATAAACCACAGAAACACCAATAGAGCCATTTATATTAGACCACATAGTTGCTTTCTAATTTAAAAATATGTTTCACAGAAAAAAATAAAACCTTAGGAATTATTGTCAAATTAAATTTTTATTCGTTCAGTTTCCATATTTTTGTTGTTACTATTTAAACTCTTCATTCGGTAGAGTTAGACTTTCTGAGACCTAAATTGAAGTCCTGAGTTACGTGCCAAACTATTCTGAAAGACAATTATTTATTAACGAGACAGTTATAATGTCAGAGTAACAGTTATAATGTCAGAGTACTGCAAATAAGTGTTTTCCTCTAACAGTATTTGGGACATACAAGTACATCACATTTCAGGGCTTTTAATTATATAAACCTCACAGATTTAAATGTTGTATATCACAGAGATCATCTGCAATATATTATCTGTGGAAGAGTATTACTTAATGGAAACTGACCTAGCCTACATGTCATCATAGGTGAAAGTCCTCATTGGATTATTTTGTCCTAGAACAGAGAAGAAAAACTATTAGGTAGGGATTTTGTGTGTTCTGGATGGTTTTCAATACTACAAATAATTTGGATATTCATTCAGTGTCATGGTTAGTCTGTAGCAGGTGGATGCATGTAGTAATATATGTCCATTTACACTAAAATGAAAGTTCCTCTTCATACCACCTTCACTGTTGTCCTTTGAAATGCCCACACAGGTGTCAGAAGTTTAGTCACATATGAGATGTAACATTTTTCATATCCATTCTGGAAACTTTTGGCTCAAAATCTGAGGTATTGTAAATTCAAATTTGTTGACTCAGCTGAAAATATGATCTGGAACATGGAATCTTCTTTTATATTGCTAGAATCACAACTTTTAACACACAAATCTTACTAATTACACTTGCAAACATACTCAGCAAATGTTTGAAGCATATGTCATACAGGCAAATCAGATGAGAAATATTTAGAATTAAAGAGGATGCGACCAAATAAAAGTAGTGAGGGGTTAGGTTCAACTAGTTAGGGAAAGCAATACCTCAATATCTTTCTGCCAGTGTAGTGGTGATTATAACTTTAATGCTTAGCACAGAATGGCCATGCAGAAGTGGCAAGGGAAAATATTTTTTGCTGTTATATCTACCAGTAACCAAGCTGATCTAATCTCTGATGAAATCCTCATGTACAGAAGTATTTTTCTCTGTTTGCTAATGATAATCTAGGAAACAGTCGGGATTTTGTGAAAAAGAAATCGGAAGAATCAAATAAAACCAGCTTTTTACAACTGGGTACATTCCAACTAAAATTTTGCAAATTCCTTTTAGATGAAAATTCATATAAAATCACAAGTGCCATGGGAATGTCATCTATATAGTGTATGTTTCTTCATTAAGTATGTATGTTTCTATTCCACTTAGGACATCTTTTTTAGAGCTGACAAGAATGTTGGTTTGATTTCTGTTTCCCTGGAGACTTCTGTAATTAATTAAAGTGAAGAAATAAATTCCACATCATAGCACCATCAGGAACATATGTGGGTGCTGGAATTCATCCACTGGGTATCAGTAAAGCAATAAGGCATATATTTGATAAATTATTATAGATGTTAAGAAGTTCTTAAATGCAGAACAACTTTTTTTTTTTTTTTTCTTAATAAAATGCCATTTGATTGGAGCACATCCTGCAGACCTTACTGTAAAGCAAAAGTGTTATGAAATCATGATTTGAGCTAAATAGAATAAAAAATAATTTTCACTTGAGAAATAAATAATTTTATTCAGTGCTGCAAAATACCTGCATATGAGTCATTTTGCACTAATTTGTTTAGAATGTATTTTTTAAAAGTTGATTTATATAATTATTTATTAAAATGAATTGGCAAATAGTAGTAAAATACATTGATCTTAGCACCTCAGAATTATATATTTCCTTTCCTTGGAAGAATAACTTTAGTTTTCAGCCTTAGTGTAACACTGGTTTGGATGACATGACTAGTTAGTGTTAACTGGTTTAAGTAGAAAAGATATGATATCAATTCTGACAGATTTAAATGGAAAAGAGACTGTACAGTAATTAAGCCTTACAATTATTTTGTGGTGAGCTGCAAAAAAGTAGGCTTATTTATCACCAAAGATAAATTACTGAAAATTTGTAGTAGGTGTATGTCAAAAATGATTGGAAAGTAAACCATAGAAGATTTGTCACTATTTCTAAAACTCATGACAATGCAATTTGACTGCTAGGTTCAGTAATCAGGCTGCTGAAAAGAGGTGCTAACTAACCTGTTTGTAACTGAAAGTCTTCAATATGCATTTTTCCATACAAATTCCATAAACCCAGAGCACTGCAGAGAGAATAATTTGTCTCACTACATCCTTTCTTTCATTTCTTTATGCTTCCATCTTTGTTTTCACAATCCCTATCAAGCACATAAATCAGAGAAAGAAGAAAAAAACATGAGTGTCTTTGGAAAGATTCCAAAACAGCAATACATTTATTATTATTATTATTTATTATTATTATTATTTTGTCAATAGAAATGATTAAGTAAATATCCATATATTGTATATTAACAAAATAAATAAATCCTAAGAATAAGCAGGTGACTTGCCTGCTTCTTCCAGTGTTTGTCTATGGTCAAGATACTCAAGCTGAAGCAGCATTCAGAAACGGAGAAAAATTGTTTGGACCTAATAAAAAAAAATCCTGTAAGGTGGCTCTGCTAAAATAATCACATAGATGAGATGACTGAATTGTTAATATGTAGCACGAAACTGTATTTGATTCTGTAACTACATAATCTGAAGAGATTTTCTTAAAGGAACCAGCAGAAGTGACTGTCCCCAAATAGAATATGAATATGCAGAATGTCCCAGTGTGAACAACTCATTGAAACTCACTGAGTTGAGTGTAACTCATACGCTGGATTAATTGGATAAATTCTAAACAGACTTATCATCAGCAAGTAAAAGGCAAGAATAAAACCATTGTTCTCTCGTAACACTGAAAATAAATTAAAACAAAATAAAGAAAATCTATCATGAGGGCCAGTAATTTACCAGCTTTTTAAACTGAGGTAGTTGGTATGAACAGGAGTGCTTTCATAAACTAGTGAGTAATCAAATAAACCATCTTTACTTTGAAGGATGGTCTTCTTACCCGAGTACCTGCTACACCGCATTTCCTTACAGTGAAGTTTCTGGCTAGAAATATGTTTATAAATAAATATTCGGTTACTGTTAATCAATTTATGATCCTAAACTGGGTGGGGTAGATAGGAACACTCAAGTTGACAGAGAATCATAGAATCATTAAGGTTAGAAAAGATCACTAAGAACATCTAGTTCAACTGTCAACATATCACTACCATGACCGCTAAACAATGTCTTGCAGTGCCTGTAAAGGATGAACAAAAAAGATTTTCTGACTTTATTGGGTGCATTCTGTACTTCTCAAACACTTGCAGTGCATGTCTTTAACTTACTACATAAAATAAAAACATTAAGTTATAGAAAAATTAGAAGTTAAAATTTTGAAACTGTGAGAAATTATGTTGACTACAGAAGAGAAATCTCCATCATAAGCCTACTAAACCTTCAAAATTGCAGCCTACTTTATGACATGAACAGACAGTCACCCACTCTGTAAAATAAATTGTCCCTAAACTAAATCTGCTTTCATAATAACTTGCTTTCTTTGTGTATAATTCATCTGTGGAGGGATTTGTTCAAGAAAAGACACTGTCTGACTGACCAAGTCAAGAAAAGAAAAAAAAAAAAAAGAGGCTTTCAACCTGCTGTTAGGCCCTATTTGGGCCAATTTTCAGAACTAATGTTTACTGGCTTAATATACTATGAAATAGTCAATACTAAAGGGATTATAAAAATAAGATAAACTATAAATCCGATAAATTTTAAAATCTTATGAAAAAGAATACAGATTTGGTCTTTTAAAGAAAGAAGGATCTATTCCTTTTTCTTTTAACAAAAGAAAAATGTGGGGAACCAAGACCATTAGACTCTTGTGATAAATTTATAACACATTTCTGATTTGGTAGAATTATCTGTGAACACAGGTCTGTCAATATATCTTGAAGGCAAAGTTATTGCTAGTATGCATGTATACAAGTACTAAGCTCAAGAAGTTTCTTTGTTTAACCTTTACTAAAATACAAGCAGAAAAAACTAGGTTTAATAATTTTGCTCGCTATCAGAGGAATATTTTAAACATCCTCACATATATGTTAGCTTTTACTGAGCCAGAAGCTGTGATGTTTTTATCTGTTAATTATGGAAAAAAATTAGAAAACAGTTGGATGAGGTTAGGACATCTAAATTATTAGAAAAGATTTCTTAAGGAGGTCAACATAACTCTATAATTATGATAATATGATAAATGCTGATAATTCGTCTTAATGTAATTCAGTATTTTAACTAACCTATAAAAACTAGATGCCTAATGTTAACAAGTTGTTAAGTATGGAAATGATTGTAAATAACTATAAATGAGAGAGTAAAAGCATAAGAACAAGCAAGTGGTGAGCATTAATAAATGCTTGACTTTTTGCCACCATAAAACTGTAATATCTTGGCATTATCTTTGGAGCTGTTCAGTCTAATAAAACCATGGAATCCAACAGGTCCTGAATTACAAAATTTTACCTAACCACAGACTTCAGTTCCACAAATAAATTGTCTGTTCATCCTCAATGGATAATTCTTTTATCTTTCTGTCCTGTTAGAAAATGCAATAGTGGTATTCTTAGTGTTTGTTTACAAAAGCTTTGACCTTGAAAAGATGACTGGTCTAGGCAGAATGCATGTGCTCCTTTGGCTGTGAACACCTGTGTTGTAGCCAGATTATATTTGTATGTTATTATACCTACAATGTCATTTCAATTTGGCTATGCCTGAATGAACTGAAAACTTTGGAACAGAAAGCAAAAACGCATGATCGAAGACATAATCTAACTTTTTTAATGAGTTAAGAAGTATTCCTACTGTGATCTTATGTTTCTCTTCGATACTAGATTTTGTGGCACATGTAGCTCATATAATCATGCTTCTATACTTTGCTTTCCAAGAACGTGATTTAGATTAACCATCATTTCTTTCATGTACAATATTGAGTCGTGTTGATATCATAGGTTTGTCAGAATGCCCATATATAATTAAAATTAATACTCCTTTCATCCAGTTGTCTGGCTAAATTTATCATCATTATCTCAGTAACTGCTTACTTTCAAAATTCTTCTGGTAGTTTATCTACCAAAGAGGTTTTCATTAACAAAACAAAAAAAAACATATCTGTTATTCCCTTGAAATTCATTGCTCTGCCATTTGACAGTATGCTAAGTGCCTATTAGGTGCAGAGTATTTCTGATCAAGACTCTCCATGTTAGATTATATTTTTATATTATGAGAATAATTAATAGAAAAGCTTTCACTGTAGGAAGCATGACTGGAAAACTAAATTACAGTATTATTTCTACTTTATGGATATCCTTAAGTAACATACAGTGTTCAGCCACCTATTGTTATGATCTCACTATCACTCTTTCCGATAATTTCTATTCTATCGTGCATTCTTTTGTTTTTCCTATTTCACTATTCACTGTTTTCCTGGCTAGTTATTTTGGATTAACCTCATCTGGTCACCAGATTCTTACCAAACATTCTCTTCAGTCCCTCTCCTCAGTTGGACAGGAAGACAAAATATGGTAAAAGTGCTTGTGAATCACAATAAAGGCAGGGAGATGGTTCACCAAATAGCATCATAGGTAAAGACTCAACTTGGAGAAAATTAATTTAATTTGAAAATTAATAACAGAGTAAGTTAATAAGAATCAGGAAAAAAAAAAAAAGATAAAAGCACCTTCTCTCTATGCTCCCTTCTTCACAGGCTTAACTTCATTCCCAACTTTTCTACCCCTTTCCCAGTCCAAGCAGCTCAGGGGGATGGGATATTGGGCATCACAGTCAGTTTTACTTGTGCCATTCCCTCCTCCTCACACTTTTCCCTTGCTCTCATAATGTGCCTGAAACAATCTTCAAGAATATGTTATTTAAAGCCTTTAAAATGTAATGAGTATTCCAATTCAAAACAATAATAGCTACAAAGAAGTAGTATCTAGTAAATTATATGATTTCTTTCTTTCCAAAGTTATATGATGTTTCATATTTGGTGTTCTTTTAAAGTACTTAAAATCACAACTGGGAGATAGACAACCTATATTATGTCTTAACCTGCAGGTAATAAAATTGTGCAGTTTACACCCAGAAAAATCCCATATTATGTGGTTTCATATAATCTATATTTGAGACACTTCTATTTTTATCTCTGTAACATATGAGATATCAATGTATCTAACATAATGGAGAAAAAGACAGGAAGAAATGCTGGCATATGTAAAAATGAAGAAGGATAGAAAAGCCTAACAAATACATCTTTTAATAGTTTTGTTTGAAGCATCTCACCTTTTCTTCCACCTAATTGAGATGAATCATTTATCACTACTGATTGTATCACCAACCCCTTCAAAATGATGAAATACCAGGCCTAAAACAGCTTGTAGAACACGCGTCATCATCTCACATGTCAGACTGAACATTTAGAAGTGAAAGAAATAATGGCAGAAATTAAAGTTTCTATTCCCAAGATCCGTAATCTTCTGTAAGGGAAATTAAAGTTTCTATTTTCTTCTACAAGGTCACAAAACTATTTCTTACACATAGAACGCGTCTTGCAAAACACAATTACAATTAACGTAATTTAGGGAATTAAAAATGAGGTTATAATCAAGTGAAAATTCTAATACCAGTACAATATTTAAGTATTTAGATAACAATGTAAAATGAGCAGAGTAGAAAATGCTGTGCATTCTTATACTGTACAGCCACATTCATATTAAATATTGCCTATCTACAAGTTTTGAGTTGGCTGTAACTGCGGTTTAAACTGTCACTCTTTTCCAGTGGTTTAAAGAGTTAGTCTTCGAGACTGTTACAGTAAGCAACTTAACCCTCACAGTATCAGCAGAGGTTATAGTCTCAAGCAAGATATTTTTTTGTTGATGTTGAACAGTGTGCTTTCCCCTTCTGCAGATAGCATTCAGGGGAGCACTGTGATTACATCTGTACCTGCTTGCACTGAGTGGAACAACCCTTTCATCATCTTAGATGAGAAAACGCATAGGTAATACATTAATAAGCTAAAATATCTCTCACATCATGTACATACAGCACTCTTAAAAGAACCATACATATTTTCTAATACAGCAATTCTGCACTATGAAGTCCTAAATATCCCATTATGCTTTGGACAGTAAGCTTCACCCCAGTAAAAATTCCATAATTTGCACAAACTGTTTAGCTTAAATGATGTTTCATATTTCAGAAGATTCCAAGTCAAAAATAAACATTGTAATAGATATATTTTATCTATTGTTAAAAGAAAAAGGATTTTATTTTTATTTATTTATTTAAGAAAGACTTATTCAGAGCATTATTTTACCATAAAATAGACTGGGAATATCTTCAGCACATTTTTTTGCAGTGTATTTGTTCTGGTTGTGTCACAGCTGCACACTGTTTTGAACATTCCATGGGAATCCTCATGTAGTGGTAGTGTTTGAAAGGTTAATGGCATTTGCTGCATTACAAATCTCTTCTTTAAGCCATGATTGGCATTGAAATTGATTCCCAACTCCTTGTGGTTTAAACAACATTAATCTAGTCTGTGCTATTAAAACTGTTACAGGTCTCTTGTGTTACCAGCTGATAACATATCATTAGTTTGATGGCTACTATTGTTCTGTCCTTCATTAGAACACCTACAGATGTGAGCCATGCACAAAAATCCTCAATGTCTTCATTCAGAAAGAAAAATTACCATAGGTTATCATTAAGTGCATTTGAAACACGAAGGACAGCTATTTTTTGTAGCTGTCGGGTTTTCAAAAAGTATGGATACGAGCATGAAGTTGTGGTCATATAGATACAATATTCTTACAGCTCAAGTACTTGTAAATGCAATCTACTGTGACAGGTTTAAAAGGTGGGTGGACAGTATCCAGTTTTCAACAGCTACTGTTCTCTCCACATAGCATTCAAGTTACAAACTGATAGCCTTTTAATCATCAGATCAAATCCAGATGCATTTTTTCACAGTATGTAGTGCAAGAAAACAGTGAATATCCAAAAACATATTATTCAAATCTTTCAGTTTTCAAACATTAAGACCAGCCTTGCCGCGTATTGTTGGAATATATACCTCAAGAGATATCTGAGTATGTAAAGTCCTGTGGCTTCTCTACCTTGTTCAAAGCACTACTTTTGTTATTACATTAAACGTACTATAAAGTCAGAATCTATTTTCAGAAGATTATTTTATCCTGCTAATCTTAGATACAAAGTAGTACATGAATCTACAGCCTACACTGAAGCTAAAAAATAAAAACAAAACAAAACAAAAATCAAAAATAAACTATACTTCAAAGCAGCTGATAAACATGATATTTCTTTACAAATAATGATATGTGGCTTGTGAAAAGCCATTCACTCTAGCATGAAAAAAAAACCTGAGTTTTTTAAAATATTTTGAGGGTTTAGTTTTGTTCTTACTTGAGAGAAACAACAAAAGGGCTGATGTCAGAGGGAATGTATTCTAAATCTTACTAACAAATTCAAGAGCTTTGCTAAGACAGACGTGAGTTTTTGTTAAGAAATGACTGGAATACTGTGGCAGCTTGTATTAATGTTGTTTTCTGACTGAATTTCTTACTTAAGTTTTTTTTTAAAGATGAGATCCAACATAATAAAATCTCAAAATAATCTCAAGTACTTATATTAAAAGAAATAAAAATGCTAAAAAAAAATACTCAAATTAAAGATAAGAAAACTCTTTAAGCTTGCCCCAAATCCTTCCACTTTCAAACAACTGAAGCCTAATTTCTTGACACAAGATAAGAACAATGAACAACAGAGGAGAAAGAATGATATATATTGGAAATATAGTGCTTTACTGATGCGTTTTAACTCCTTAAAATTCACTTTAAATCCACAGATATCTTTAGAACTATAAAATATAAAAAATAAAAATCAGTTTTGTCACAGTTTAGTTTTATTACCTGTAGCAGATTTCTGAGTCATTTTGACAAATATTGTTTTATTATTATTTGCATGGAAGGAAGATAAATGGACACATAAACAGACAAAATTTCTTGTCAGGTGGTGGAGTAGAAGTCAGTGAGAGTAATGACCAATTCCTAAGAAACTGAGTAAGAGGTGATATCTCAGGTGACTTTGTTAATAGAATGGAAATTAAGCCAATGGTTTCCATTCTCACTCACAGCTGAGGTGTTATAGCAGTATTATTTCTACATAATTCTATTGCTGAAACAGTAATTCTGCACTCTTCTCTTTTTTTTAGTGATTCAGCAAAGAGCAGAATAAAATAAATTTTACCTTACTGCCCATAGACTTTCTGCTACTATTATCTAATACTAAAGGTATCAAATATCATTGTTTTTAACTTTTCATATTTGCAGCAAGGATTAAAAATACATCTAGATTTGTCAGATTAATCAATATATAAATGGTAGCTGATTATTAGACCAAACTAGAAATTGGCATGAATATTTTCTGTGCTGATGTTTTTGGTTGAAACATTTCCCAGACTAATTCTGCTGTGTACTTTTTTTAGAAAATATGAACAAGTTAAAGCAAGCACTTTTATTTAAACATGGCTTGAAAGGTTAGAACACGCTTACATTATTGGATGTAAATTTATCATCTACTTTTGTAGTCTGAGTCCTAAAAGATAATATCTGCCACATTCAAGATAACATTTGTATGTAATAAGTAATCAACATCTATAACAGTCATGCTCAATTCATTACTCATCCTGAATTCCCTTTAAAATACTTTAACTTCTAAGACTTTTTAGATGGATTCTTTAATGCTGCCAATCTAGCAAATATAAACAACTCTAATGTATTTTAGGCTTCTGAACAACAGTAATCTGAATATTAGAACAGTCATTTTTAAAGTATAAAGATTCAAACTACTCCAAAAGGAGTAAGACTGATTACAATCCAAACCTTACAACATGCATTGATCCTTGTTTCTATTTTAGATATTGGTGATGGTCAGGGAAATTTAACTGACTGATGTGCCTTACTGCTGACTTAAGACCTGTTGACTTTACTGGAGGAAAGTAGTAGAAGTAAAGGACTTCCTTGCCCCTTCACAAACAGATTTCATAATATGAATATTGTGGTAATTCTGAGCAATAAATGTTAGCATTAAATTATCTCCTTAAGCTCCATGAACTAGAAAAGGACAGGAATTAGTGAATCAAAGTATGTTGCACTACTGCTATAGTCTTCAAATATTATGCCCTTGGAACTTCATTGAAAACATATATTAACTGGGTAAATGGGCTACAAAATGTCTAGAGTTGAGACAGTTCTGAGTAGAATCAAAAATACCTCACATTTTAAACAAGATATCACAGGATAGAGAACATACTATGAAGTTTCTAGAACTAGACAAAAGGAAATTGAACGTGTCTTAAAACTCTGAACTCTTCTAACATCTTTATTTTTTATTTTATTAAATACATAAATTACATTATATAATATATTATATATATTATAATTATATAATAAAATAAATACATAAATACATTATATAAAACATTTTATTACAAACAAACTGCTTTTATGCACCCAGAAACTTATGTAACTCATGTCCATTGTTGGATGGAAATTTTAAATTTAAGCTCTATTTCTTCATTTCCATTTTACTATTATCCACTTAGTACTTCACTTTGTAAATGCGTAGGTAAGTCCTGCACCCAGGGAGGAACAATCCCAGGACCAATATGTTCTGGGGAGTAGACAGTTGGATAGCGGTTTTTCAGAAAAGGACCTAGAAGTCCTTGTGGACACCAAGTTAACTTGAGTCAGCAGTGTGTCCATGCCTTAGAGACAGCAAGTGATATCCTGGGTTCATCAGGCAAAATATTGCCAGCAGGTGGAAAAAAATAATTTTTCCCCTCTTCTCAGCACTGGTGAGGCCACACCTGGAGTACTGTCAAGTTTGGGGCTGCCCAGTACAAAAGACTTGTAGGGGTTTATGTGGAAGCAGAATTTTCAGCAACTAGGAAGGCTCTGAAAGAAGGACATAAAAAGACAGAAGTGAGATTTATTAATTCAATATCCCAATACAGACAGACAGTATCTACTTAGTCCTTGGCATAAACAGAAAAGAAAGAAACACTGAGCATTCCACACCAGATACTGAGTGTTCAGACACAGTGAGAACATTTTTTTTTTTTTCCTCCTCTCATTGTTAGAAAGGCTCAGCAACCTCTGGCACAAACTTTGATGTTCCATAAAAGCATGGTTGATAACAAGTTCTGCTAAGCACTGATTGTCAGGACAACAGTATAGCATACAAAGTAATTCTTAATGTTTTATTAAGTAACAGCAACATTAATACAAATACTTTTTAAAAAGTCAGAAAAAAAATATTTAACAATTTTATTGATCAACTAAAACTATTTCTGTAATGTAAGAAATGTAGCTTCATTTTTTTCCTCAGTAAAATAAATAATGTTACTGTGTACTTTGTAAGAGATTGTCAACTGCTGAGGGAGAAATAGAATAGGTTTTCTACCTAAGGGCTGTTTCATTATGTCAGACAACACTTTGTATTGATCCTTCTCTATTTATTTCTAATTTTGTTGCCACTGATTGAGCTGAGTCCTAAATCTTGTGATGACTTACACGCTGTTAGGATGCAGCATTGCTGTGTGGAGTGCAAAGTAGCAATGTTCTTATTTTACACTCTAATTTAGTCTGATTTGCAACAAATTAGGCTTCTGTAAAGTAGTATTTTAGTACTCAGAGACTTCTGGTTTCATGTTTTCTATAACATGGGTGGAAACTTCAGTACTGAGAAGTCAGTGAAGAATTTTGTTAGCTTCACAAGAGTCTTGGTAATTGTCAAATCATTTTTGAAAAATATTTGACACTTCCCATTTTTAATGACAATACCAAAAAAAGCATCATGTCATATCTCAATAGTTCATACAAAAGGGCTAAACTACTTCTTTGCCTTTTCTTGATATAAAATAGATGCTGAATTATATTGCATGAGTTTACCAGACTACATTTTTACTTGTCTTTTTTTGTAGAGTGTAAGTTATTGATTATTCAAGAACACAAATGGAAAAATAGATCTCTGGTCAATGGGGAAACACTGGCAAATGGTACAATTGCACAATAATTCAATGGACTCTTAAGACTGTGTCCAAAAAGGAAAAACAAGAAACATTACCAAGCATAAAGGAGCTGTATTTTCTCATCCATTACATGACATATATTCAGCTACATAAATGAAATAAATTGGAGACTGTATTCACAAATGCTTGCAATCTAGTAAATTTCATTCATTTCATTATAGATGATACAGATGATCACTCAGATTCAAATACTATTAGCTAGAATTTTATATGTCTAATTGGCATCTTTGAATAGTTCACTCAAAGTTCAAGAAATAAAAGTTTCTCAGGGAAGGAAAAAGAGCAGAAAGCATTCTGAATTATCTTTGTTAACAATTTTCAACAACTTCTACACTGATGTATTTATATCCTTTAATATATCTGCATAAAGTTTTTTTTTTTTTCCTGAAGAAGGGAGATGTATTACAATAAGAAAAATAAGTTCACATTTTAAAATTACTTTTAACTTTATTCCTAAATTTTGTCTAATTCATGCTCCTAAAATTATTTGTTAATCATAGTCTCAATATTTTCAGTCATACACCTACAGTTCTGGAAGAACATAGTCTCCTCGTGGATGAAAGCACAGAGAAAAGCTTCTTTATATCTCTTGTTATAGTTCATTAGAGATGACTAGGGTTTTTCTTTTTTTTTTTTGCCATTAAGATAAATATATTTAATATTTTGACATATTTTGCTTTATGTTCATTTCTGCTATTCTTGCACTCACTAGAAATGTAAACTTTTTTTTTTTTTTTTTTTTATGTTTATTAGCAACAAGCCAGTAAAACTGAAGCATACATTTAGCACATATTTGGCTGCCCTTTGAGT
Source organism: Gallus gallus (assembly GCF_016699485.2). NCBI lineage: Eukaryota > Metazoa > Chordata > Aves > Galliformes > Phasianidae > Gallus > Gallus gallus. Next base: position 42,601,613 of record NC_052532.1, read on the forward strand.
AGCCCATTTAATTGTGCTTGGAAGAAAAACCCTTCCAGTATCCCAATCTCTATATGAAATTGGCTAATGTGCAATTTATCCATCTACCTGCCAAAATTTTACCCTACTGAAAGTTTGGATAGAGATGTAATTATGTTCTCATATCCATATCCATGGGATGTGAAGTGGCCACAGCTCAAGAAGGAACTGTTTGAAGTGTCCTGAAGCCTGCTTAAGTACAAGCAGCCTATCAACACCAACTGTCTTGAATGAACTATTGTCAAGGTTTTACTTGAAAAACTCTCTCTCAGAAGCTGACAGTTATCATGTATATCTTTCATGAAATGTAACAGGCATCAAAATAACTACTGTCCCTTTTTGTCTTAAATTCTGCCTTTTGGAAAGGATTTCAATTCAATTTTCTACTCTATGCATTGTTTCTCCTCTTGTACATCTTTAACTTTCCCATTCTTAACTCTTTGATTAGTATGTCACATTCATTTTATACCCCTATAACACTAAGAAAAGGATATCCACTTTTTCTCCGCCAGATTTTGAAAACCAAATGTCATTCTGGCATGTGGAGGTGAGGGGGGGCTGGTGTTAGTAAATATTGGGAAGGTCTCACGAATCATTGAGAAAAGCATACAATTAACCTAGAACTGAACTCTTTCTGAAATTTCTGGCTCATAACAGCTATACAGAACTGTGAACCTGTGACTGGACATATGTTCTGTAAAACAGTCAATTAATTGTGAGATACTGTATTGTACCACCTGTTTTCATGTTACTCTACAGCTGTTAATGTATTTAGGTTACCTTAGGGAGGAGGAGGTATGTCAGAAGTATTTTACTTCACTCTTTGGATTCTGAAAAAGAATGAATACTGTTTTTACACAGAGCAAAGTTTACATTCTAATGACGTTAAAGGGAACTTCGCCATAAATATTAGTGGGACAGGCTTTCACCCTGGCACAATTCACCACAATTACCTTTCTGCTAGTACAATGATATTCTCACTTTTGAATTCTTCCCAGATTCATAAAGAGACATTTTAAATCTTCCGAATTTAAGTTTTCCTTTCCTTTCCTTCCTAACTTCATTTTGCTAAATTTACGTAAAATAAATATAATAAATAAGGACTACAGACTTTTCCCTCCTCTTTCAGAAGCATTTTATTTTGACAGTTGTTAATGAAAAATACACAGTTTCACTGCAAATAGATAATCATTTATTCTTCCTCCTACTAAAATCAACCAGGCATATAAACTTGTGCTTAAAATATAACTAATTTTCAAAAATCCTCAAGCCAATCTCCAGTAATTAGTGTATAGGTAGCAATGAAATCAGTCATAGAATATGACCAAAACATTCCTGGATTTCAAATAAATGATACTGCTTGCAATACCATAACGCAATGGAAAGCATAAGAATGACAGCATAGTAGCAAAGTACTAGGATGCAGTAAGTGAGGCCATGCTCAAATAAAGCAGCTGTGAACACAGGAATGGGGGGGGGGGGGGGGCTACTTACCCTTAGAAGGCCTGAGGAACACAGGAATCTCCAACAAAACACCTGTACCTTCATTGCCAACCCTTAAATGAGGACAGGGAAGGGGTAGATCCTGGCTCCACACCTTCCAGAGCTCCCCTGGGTTGGCCCTGCCTTCCCACCAGGTGCTCAATCACTGGTTCAAGCTGTGACTTAGCTTTCCCACTACACTGCTTGTTTTTGAAACTATTTATTTTTTTAAGGAATTAATACAAGACAATTCAGATAGAATCATAAGCTGGTTTGGGTTGGAAGGGAACTTTAAGATCATCTAGTTCCAATCCCCCTGCTATAGGCAGGAACACCTCCCTCTAGATCAGGTTGCACAATGCCCCATCCAGCCTGGCCTTGAATGCCTCCAGGGATGGGGCATCTGCAATCTCTGGGCAACCTGTTCCAGTGCTTTACCACCCTCAGAGTAAATAATTTTTCCTACTATCTAATCTAAATCTTCCTTCTTCCAGTTTAAAGACATTTCCACTCGTCCTGTCACTACATGCCCTTACAAAAGGTCTCTCCTCTGCTTTCCTATAGGCCCTCTTCAGGTACTAGAAGGATGCTATAAGGTCTTCTCAAAACCTTCTCTTCTCCAGGCTGAAAAGCCCTGTCTCTCTCAGTCTGTCCTTGTAGGGGAGGTACTCAAGACCTCTGGTCACCTTTGTGGCCCTCCTCTGAACCTGCTCCAACAGTTCCATGTCATTCTTCTGTTGGGGGCTCCAGAACTGAACGCAGCACTGCAGGTGGAGTCTCATGAGAGCAGAGCAGAGGAGCAGAATCACCTCCCTTGAGCTGCTGCTCATGCTCCTCTTGATGCAACCCAGGATATGATTGGCCTTCTGGGATGCAAGCACACATTGCCAGCTCACGTTGAATCTGTTGACAACCAATACTCCCAAATCCTTCTCCTCAGGGCTGTTCAGGTCTCAAGCCATTCTCTACCCAACCTTTATCTGTGTTTGCAATTGCCCAACCCAAGTGCAGGACCTTGCACTTCACCTTGTTGAATTTCATGAGGTTGGCATGGACCCACCTCTCAAGCCTGTCTGGATCACTCTGGACAGCATCCCTTCCCTTTAGCGTGCCAACTGCACTACTCAGCTTGGTGTCGTTTGCAAACTTGCTGAGGGTGCACTCGATCCTCTGTCCATGCTGCCTACAAAGATGTTAAGTAATACCCGTCCCAACACTGATATACCTATACATTTTAAACATTAAAGAGAAAAGCCACTCTTTTTGTTTGTTTGTTTATTTCTGCTACTGTTTCCTAATCTTCTCAGGGTTGGAAATTTTAAGAAATTGACAAAATCCTTCCTGACAATAAAGAAGTGAAAATTTAGAGGTGAATTATGATCTGTGTTTTCATGTGTAAAAATAGAAAGGAGATTTCTGAGACTACACAACTTCTTAATCTAAGAGAAAGGACACAATAAAAGTAATGTTTAAAATTTAAATGAGAAAAATTACTCAGACTAATGATAACGTGTCAGCTTTTAAAGAGTGGGAGTGATCACACAACTGGAATAATTTATTAGAGAATGTTAATTGGTACTTGAAGTCTTGAGAGAAATTAAATACTGTGTGAAAGAATATGCTCATTTTTCTGCAGTAAATTAAACTTTTGTTCATTTTTTCTTCAACAGAAATTCCTCTACATATTATATAATAGGTCAAATCAAATTATTCTGTGCAAAATTTCCCAAAATATAAAATCTTAAAAACAAAGAAGAGTTTATTAGTACAATCAATTTAGGATTCTCATATTTACTTTTTTTGTGTGTCTCCTTTCCGACAAAAATAAAAAAGAGCTATAACAGTAATAATACGAGCACCATGTGTTTTATCATGAAAGAAAACTCATATGGTAAAAGCACATTTCATTTCTACTCAACTGTCTGAAATTTTACTATTTTCATAATCATAGAATCCTAAAGTCCATTATCTTTGTTATGATACATGCATTTTTCAGCAAGAGATTTTTCTGAAGATTTGTAAGCGGTGTTCATTCTACTCCCCTTTTCAGGAGTAGATGTATAGATGTAATATTTGAAACTGCTTGTCTGTATTAAAATGAAAATTCAGAAGCAAATGTCACCGGCTGCTTTGATGTTCATGTATACCTCACTTAGAAATTAAGTAGTCAAAAAAAAAAAAAAAAAAAAGAGAAGTGGATCCGCTCTATCAGTACCTATAACATGTATTTAAAACCCTTGAATACCATTTTATTTCCATTGCACAAGAAGATGTGAAATCCTTCTTCATTTCTCAAAATGTACACAAAAGCTGATGTGAGAACACAAGAGCATTTATATAGCAGAGATGAAAGCAAAGAAATGGGTTGTTTTCATGATTTGCTGTCTGTGTTGAGACAAGACTCTTGCTAGGGAAAATTTAGTTACGTTTGAACTCAATTTCCTGTTCATCTTTTCTACTTTTGACTTACACATGAAAGCTATGTTTTAAAAAAATAATAGGTGAGCTCTTTGACCAATATAAATCTACACAGTTTCAGTAGTGTCCACAGAAGAGTATGAGAAAAGTCTTAGGAATTTCAGTACTTAGTATAACCTTCATTATTGATAAGAATGTGGCACTTCATGGAGAAGTAACATTCATAGAGCTGGAATTCTGGACAGATTTCATGCCTACCATTAAGCTTTTTTTCACACTAACTAAGATATTAAGTGTACTTCTGTTTTCCACAGATTTTATTGAATTGAAACATTTCTAGTTAAATATATTCTAGCACATTTTAAAATGCATTGTGTTTTTTTCTTAACTTTTATTTTCTGCTCTAAAAATTCTGTAATTCCCTTTATCAGTAACACGCTCAGTAATGATACTAGATCAAACTATAAATGAGGTAAATTCTCTTAATGAATTCAAAATGATTGTAGCTGAATTAGTCATATAGAAAGCATCAGAGTCTGCATAACTTTCTGTAGTCAACATGAGACAATTTCAACTCCACTGTCCGATTTCATGTACACAAGTTTATTTTTGAGGGTAATTACATAATGCTATTCTATCTATTCCGCTATGATTTGACTAAAAGAGGAAAAAAAAAATCTCTATGAGAATTTAGGTACCATTTATAAAACAACATCGAATTTCTAAACTATTTCCAAAGTTTATAGTGGTAAAGCACCTTTAAAATCTATTAATATATTCAGGTGTACCTCAAAGTTTTTTCTAATGTAAATGTATATGATATAGCTTTCTGAAATAACTGTATGGAAGCCGCTGGTAAATTGTTACATTTGAGAAAATGACCACTTAGAAACCTGTGAATAGCTTGTAATGGTTTTATGAAGCATATAGCATATTTTATATTTTTTCTTATAAAAGGCCTACATTATTACTGCCTTTACACTTTATAAATATATATCAAAAGATAATCAGCAACTAAGTTAAAAGTATATGTATGTATGCATTTGAAATCTATGTTGGGTGAGCTGTATACTACTTGAAGAATACATATACACTGAAAGTCTTTCTGCCTGTACAGACACTGCAAAACAAAAGAGAAACATCATTCAATTTCATCCTCAGGGTACTTATTTAAGGCTGCCTAATGTGGAAAAAGTCCTGAGTAAGCACAGCAAAATATAATGGTTTTAATTTCCAATACACCTTTAAAGCCACACAAAAGGATTACTGGTTTTAAGAGACTCACTTAATACTGTATCAATATTGATTTTATCATGTAATTATAGATTTGGTTTTTTGTGGGTTTGTTTTTTTGTTTTTGTTTTTTTTTTCTTTTTTTCTAAATGTTTCACTAGGATTCGGTAAGTTAGAATGAGTCCTGTGCTAAGATTTATCTTCATTTTTTTTCAGTTCAGAGATTTTCATGTCCTCCAAATGTAGGCACAAAGAAAATCTAATTTATTTTCTGTAAGTATAAGTAAGGGCCAGAGTCAATAAAATTCCCTTCCAACATCTTAGTCACAAGCACTGGAAAAAAACAGGCAAAAGGAATTGAATGATTATATTTGCATTTAATTAACATTTGGCAGCCTATCTAAATCTCTGATGGCTAGTACATCAATAATGCCAAATCTCTATTTCCAGGGCAAGAAACTTGTTCAGCTGAAGGTGGTTTTCTGTATTTAAGAAGAAAGTCCAGTACATGACATATAAGTCAAAATAAATACACTCAAATCTGCATTGTCTTGCTGATAATCTACCCACCTGTTCTGGTATGTCATCAAAAATGACTGTGCTCTTCCTGCTGTTGGGTTGTGGCATGTCAGAAAATATCCCACAGAGCCAGGAGTTGGAGTGAAGTGGTGAAAAGAAACGTACTAAAAGTAATAATTTTGTTTTGTGATTTCTTCTTTCCAGGGTTTTGCTGACAAAGTAGAGAAACTCAGAGGCATCACACTGCCAATGAGAACAATGAGAAGAAACAGATCTAAAGGATAAACAAGCCTTCAAAATTTGCTACTTTGAGAGAATATATTTCAATGCCTAAGGATCATACGGAACTAATATGAACAAGAGTTGAGGTGCAGCTCTCACAGCTGCACCCTCTCACATCATCGCCCTGCAGAAGGTGATGAAATGCTTCACCATTCTACCAAATTTTCAATTATGTTTTATATACTTACATGTTAAGGTGACTTTCAACACAATTTACCAAGTCAGTGTACTGGTCCTACAATAATAACCTGTCTTGCTCCAATTTATTGGAGGGAGATGAGGTTCTTTGATATGTGTATACCCAGATGAGATTAAGAAACAACAGTTCAAATGTTGGTCCGAGCAGTTTATTACAAATCCTAGTCATTCAGGGAGATGGGGAAGGGGAGAAAGGTGACAGAAAAGATAGGAAATAGAAGCAAGAAGTCTGTATAGGAAGCAGGAGGGAGATGGTCACCATCATGTTCCAATGTGGTTCGTAGTTCAGTCATTGATCTTCAGTAGTGGTGGGTCATCGGGTGTTCTGTTGACGATGGTGATCACAGTGACAACAACGATGACGATAGTAGTACAAACTTATTTATAAATCCAAAGTAGTTGAGTCAGCTCTCTTTTGAGTGACAACTCGAATCCGAAGTGGTTGAGTCAGCTCTTCTTGGAGTGGCAGCTACTGGCTGTGGGATCTGAGCAAAAATTCCTCTGTTATCATCTTCTGGGCCTTGCCAGCAGATAAGAGGAAGCAGGGATGCCCATCTGCATCCTGTTTTTCACAGGGCACGATGGTGTTGTTCCCTAATTTTCCCACACCAAGCTGGAGCTATTAGGCCAGATCTTCCACCAGTAATCACTCCTGAGCACTCTCTTCTGGAGGCAAGCAGCTCTGGAGGAAGGTGCTTTCAAATGTCAAAGTGATGTTGATTGTCACATGGTAGCACCCATCATTTGCCACCTCCATAAATCAGTTAAGAGTCTTATCACAAGGAATACCTCAGGAAGCAAGCTTTGAGACAGAAGACAAAGAAGGGTTCTCACATAACCATGTTCTGTAGGGCTAATTTCAAGACACTGCAGTCATTTCATTCTTCATTAAACAATCAGATTTTTAAAATCACGGAGACAAACTGTATTCAAAAAGCTGGTGGAATCTCCAACAATTCCATGATAAAATAAAATGTTTTAAAAAATATTTTGGACATTATGACTGCTAAATCTCCAGCTCTGTGGAGAAGGACTTGTTGAAAAGTTACCGTGGTATTCAATATTCCATTCTTAACATGCATTAGGAAGTTAATCTCAACTACTGAATGTTCACAATAAAATAAAGAGCTTTACAGCTCCTTGGAGCAGTTAGACTGCTGATCCAAACTGGAGTTTCAAGGAACATTCAAGATTATTTTCCCAAACTTAATGGGCATTCAGGAATTTATGTACCTAGTATCAGGAAAAAGACGCTAAACTCTCTCTGAATAAAGATTGTATGATCTTGGATATATGATCTACGCTGGCATCTGTCTTTGCTTGGCAAAGACAAATGGAAAAACACACAATGAACTCAATGCATTTTCATTTTGGTCCTGTCATTAATGTCACTTTTGTTATAAAACATGTAGCTTAGACAGATGGATAAAAAGCTGGATTTGAGCCAGTAGTGTGTTCTTGCAGTCTGGAAGGCCAATGCTATCCTAGGCTGCATAAAAAGACAAGTGACCAGCAGGCAGAGGGAGGTGATTGTCCCCCTCTACTCTGCCCTTGTGAGGACCCATCTGGAGTACTATGTCCAAGCCTGGGGCCCCCAGTACAGGAATGATGTGGAGGTGGAGCTGCTGGAGTGAGTCCAGAGGATGGCCATGAAGATAATCAGAGAGCTGGAGCACCTCTCCTGTGAAGAAAGGTTGAGGGAATTGAAATTGTTCAGCTTGGAGAAGAGAAGGCTCTGGGGTAACCTCACTGTGGCCTTCCAGTAGTTGAAGGAAGCTTACAGGCTTACAGGAGGAAAACCAACTTTTTACACAGTCTGATAGTGATAGAATAAGATTGAATGACTTTAAACTAAAATATGGCAGATTTAGGTTAGATGTTAAGAAGAATTTTTTTACTCAGAGGGTGGTGAGGCACTGGAACAGGTTGCCCATAGAAGTTGTGGATGCCCTATCCCTGGAAGGTCAGATTGGATGGGGCCCTGAGCAGCAACCTTGCCCATGGCGGGGGGTTGAAACTAGATGGCCTTTAAGGTACCCTCCAACCTAAGTCATTCTGTGATTCTACGATTCTAAGTATTCAAGCTCTTAAAAAACATTGAAATAAGGTTATTTGTGCAACCTAGTATGTGTTAATCCATGTACATACACATTTAAAGATAAAGTTTAATCACACAACCTGTTGGTTACATTATTTTTTTTTTCCTTTTAGATCTGTGTTCAAAAATACTTAAATCAATGGCAACAAGCTCCTTGCTCACATGGTTAGATCTCCTGAAGTTAAAAGAAACGTAAGATCAGATTTCATATAAATAGATTAAATAACATAATTTAGGTTTTATCTGTTAGTTATTACTCTTGTTTTCCAAGAAAAAGTGGAAGTGTCATATAAGCTACCCGAAAGGCTGATAAAAATGCCAAAGGCTACAGGCTAAATAAACTCTTGATTTATGATGTACCAGTTGTACAATTCTCTATGTAATACTACAGAACAGAACAGTCAAAGAAACGAACATAAATAAAGGAATCTTACTAATGCAGTATTAAAAAGCAGCTCAGCGTTTGTGAAAGACAAAACTGTTTTTTGTCTCAAAGCTTGCTTCGTGAGGCCTTTCTGGTGATAAGACTGACTGACAACTGCAAATTATCTAGGCGTGCGAGTGGTGGGTGTCACCGTGCCGCAGTATCTCTTCTTATGATTGTAAAGGTAAGCAGAAGCGGGACAAGCAGTCTTTTTCAGGGTACAGCTTGAAGGAACTGACCAATACAAAAGGCGATAACGCTTGTGCATGGCAATGAAGGCACCACTCCCTGCTGGCTTATCTGTTGGGCCGGTATGTCACACTAACAGAGAGAAAAGAAGAAGAAAAAAACAAAACAAAACGGAGAAATGGGGGATAAAAGGCCCTCGCTAAACTAAGGACTTTGGAGAAGAACTCCCAAAGAAACCTTCGATGGAGAATTCCCTGAGGGAAAAACCACTTTGGAAGAACCCCCCCCCAGCGGAGGCTGCTTGCTGCGAAGATTCCAGGCTTTCTCCCATCCCCCACAGTGACCAGACCAGTTCTACAAACCTCGCCGGACCCACGGTGGTGACTATCTCTCCCTTGCTTTCTACATAGACTCCTTGCTTTTTGTTTCCTTTCTCTTTGCTACTGTCCATCTTCCCTTCCCCATCTCCATAAGCAACTAGGATTTGTAATAAACTGGTTGGGCTAACATTTGACCCATTGTGTCTTAATCTCACCCTCAGGTATACATCTATTAAAGAACCTCTTCTCCCTCCTATAAATTGGAGCAAAACAGCGTTTTCTGCAAATGAAAGTCTATTCAGAATCAAATAATTTTTCTGTAAATATCTGAGCCATATATATTTCCTTTCTACCTTCAGATTTCTTAAAGTGCAAATAAATAGACTTAACATCTGATTTAATTAAGACAAATTTGTGTAAATCAGCTTGAAAATTGTACCTAACTGAAGAAGAAACACGTTCCAGCAAATGAAAATTCTTTGCAGATCTTTACCATTATTCTGGGAAATAGGTGGTAAATTTGGACAGAAAGACTATCAGAGCACATTTTCATTAGTCCTGAATATCCATGAATAAACCAAATTACTGCAACTTGTCTGCTGTGCCAAAGTGCAGAAAGAAAGTACAAGTCATTACAGAGCTGATATATAGAATTCACCCTCTGGGCACCAAGTCTGAGAAGGTGAGACACTGAAGACTAGGTAAAAGTCTGTTGGAGATTAGAATTTCAAAAATTGTTGATATCAATCTAAACAAATATTTTTATTTTTTAAATTTGGAAAATTTGATATCTATTATCCTTCCACTTATCTTTAATTCTGACAAACCTTCTTGAATACCCGTTTCCTATTTATCACTTTTAATGATCACTTTTAACTATCATTTCCTACTTATTACTTTTAATGTACTCTAGATGTTGCATGTACATATTTTCCCACAATATATTTAAACTGTGATATTATTATTAGCCAAGATGATCAGGAGCTTGAGAAATGAAGTCTTAGCAAAATTGACTGTTAAGATGCAGTGAGCAAAGCTTTTTGGCACTGTACAACAACCCTCCAAAAGATGAGGGCAACTGTCCATAGTAATCTTTTGTGTCTCCAAATCTGAACTCTTTTGTATATTTATCTACAGGTTAGGATTAATGAAAAAGAGTTGAACTGCAGGACTTTCCTGGCATAATTAAGTTGGGCATTTTTTGGTCAATGATGAAAATGTGTGTAAAATGAAAAGCATAGTGAAACTGACTATGAAGTATTATTGGCTTACTGCCAAGCCTTCTAAGAACACTTTTCCCGTATTGATCTTCCACTTCTTCAGGTGTGCATTAAATGTGATTTTAAATGAAATGGAGTGTCGGAATCTTTCAAATGTAAGGATGGATCAGCTTTACTCCTTCCAAAAAGTTTTTAAGAAAAAGTGACCAAATTGTCATTTACTGACATGACATATTTTCATGAAAATATCTGAAGATCTTACTGCTGTATTTTTTTTCATTATGAATTATAATTCACCAAGTAAATACTATTCTAGAGACAGGAACCAAAGCACAAGCAATTCACTGGTAAACAACTATGTCTGAAAACTTAGGCCTTAAAAAAGTGCATTTTTCATTTGATCAGTCTCTTAGTTTAAACTGTGATAAAGTTGATTTGTTGATAACCCATTGATGTTTTCATTGTTGCTGAGCTGTGCTATCATCAGAGTGGTGATTAAAAGTATATTTCAAGATATATAATCAAGGAATTCATAGAACACAGTCAATAGAGTGTGCTTTTCAGAATATCAGTCTGAAATTGTCATAAGTGGTTTTTGTGCTTGTTTTTATAATTTATTAACAGTGACAATGCTATATATAATTTTTTACCTCACTGACTGAGGTCATATAGTGAATATAAGAAAGCAAAATTTGCTGTTTAACCAGGACTTAATAAGACAAAGCAGGCTATAAATCCATGTGATCCAAAGAGGCAAATGTAACAGTTGGCAACACGGCAATAAAAGGAAATAAGAAATCTTTGGCTGCATCTATTTTGAAGTTCATAACAGTTTTTTTGAAAGCATGCAGTAGTCTGAGAAGTTTAAATCATGGGCTAGTATTCAATTTTCCATAAAAATAACTCATGATGGAAAGCAATAATTGTAATTTTCTACCTAAGGTTAAAACATTAGTAAATTAAGTCCCTCAAAGGAGCAGTCCAGAAAATATATTGTTTTACTTCTCTAACAAACATGTACAGCATTTACTAATCATTCAAAACTTTTGATTTAAAATTCTTTCCACTGTGAAACATACCATGTTTAAATCCACTTTCACAATCTCTCACTTTCCCTTTCTTCCTCCCTTTTTTTTAAAATACACTTCAAAGTAAAAGTGAGTTTACCATCTAAATTGAGATAATGGCAAAACACAATACATGACAAATGACATGTCATACAAAGAGTAAATAGAGTTTAACAGGAAAAAGTTTTTTACTTTACATGCTCTCTGAATTGTTTGACATTCACAGAATAAAAGAGAGATGGAATAAGAAATCACTGAGAACAAACAAGTATTCAATTTTTGCAAGTTGCCACTCTTCAGTAGGGCAAGTAATAACTACTAAGTAGTAATAAATTGAAAGGGAGCATTTATTCTTGGGTGATTAATGGAAACAGTTATTGGTTGTGACATTAAATGAAAGGCCTCATCAAATCCTTACATTTATCATTCACGGAAAAAAAAAAAAAATACTTGTTATTATTCTGACACAAACTGCAAAAAAAGTGATTTAAATTGGTCTGAACTAGAATCTTCAAAATGCAATTCAGCCTGCATTTTAGGGGTAATGAAATTGTTCCTTTATTAAACTGGTATCTGGCTACATAACTGCTGTCTTCTTGGGAGCCCATTCAGACAAGGTACAACCAGCAGAATTGATTTTCTTCTCCAGTTTTGAAAAACAGTTGAATACAATTTTTTACACTGCAGGCTTGTGACGGAAATGTAAATAATCTGTACCTCAGTGTACAACTGGCATCAGTAAAACAACCTATAAGACATTCAACACACATCATTCAGCTGAACACACCTTTCCCTTATTCCTTCATTTCCAGCAAAGAAGTTAAGGCCTGATGAGAACAACAAACAAAACAAAACAAAACAAAAACAAAACAAAAAACCACCAAAATCTATGGCCCTGAGCAGACCATCAGACTCTGTAATATTTTCCCACCCAGACTTTGGCTGCTTGTGGCCAAGGCCAACTGCAGAGTATTTTCAATTATAATATGATGCCACTGATACCCAAACTGAAAATTGCAGACATAGGCAAAGAATGTATTTGTCAACTACAAGCAAGTAGAAATATCATAAGAAAAAACATATGTTCTGCTGGGATGTGCAATATAATAAATAATATATAGGGTGATTTGTCCACCCTATGCTATATAATAAAATATATTTAAAAGCCTCAAAACCAATACTTAATGTACTAACAGCCATGAGGTTCACTTAGCCAAGGTCAGCCTGTAAATAGTCTATTAGTTATTTCAAATGTAAGAGGCTTCACAATTTAGGTAAAAAATCAGGAAAATTAAATTTCAAAATGAATCTGTTTTGAGATTCACACAACTATCTTTCAATTTTTTATTTGACCCTTATAACTTTTCAAGATTTTTCCTAATCCTAATTTTCCTGCCTTTTTCCTAATATTGAAGTTAGTTTACTGCTAATTCTTTAAGAAAAGATTCTGAATCAATCACATTTCTTATGACATTATTTAACATACAACCTACAGCAGCCTAGACCGAAAGCTAAATGAACTTTGAGTTCCAAGAAAAGGAAGTTTGCTGCTGAAAAATTATCTCTTGATGGATTATCCCCTGAAAGAGGGATAAGAAGCTTCCCAGACACTCTAACTGAGTAAATAGATCTAGACAAATAAATTGGTTGTACTCATTAATTTGGTTCTATAAAAACAGGTAATTGACTTCCTAAATTAAATCAATAAAGAATTAAGATCCTTTACAGTGATGTACCTAACCAGAAATCTATATCAAAGTGCAGTCATATGGAAATTAATAAATGTGCACTGTTGGTCACCTCCAGTGGTGCAGATTTTTACATCCACAGCATGCAGTTTCTTCTTCATTGTTGGTGAAAATGCCTAGCTAATGATTGTGACTATATTGAAAAATAGTGTTCTGTAGCTAAGAATATGCTCCATCAAATAGTGTTATTGTTCTCTCTGTATCATTGTAGTCCCTAAGGAAATAAATAGGCGTCATTACTTTCAGAGTGATGAACAAGAGAAAGTGTGCTGCACTTGTAAAAATCTGCACCAGCAGAGGTGACCCACTGTTGCTGTTGTCACTGCTGAAATACACCACCCAGTGCCTCACTGTGCTCACATCCACTACCTGATCTCCATAAATGCTGAGCAACTGTCAATAAATGTCAGTAGGTACCATTTTTTCCACATGGAGGAATTCTGTGACACACCTTTGCTTCACACTTACTTCCATGTCAGGTGCCATTCTGTCACACTGCTCCTCAGCTGCCACCTGTCACATGACATCAAAATGTAATGGAATATTTGTGGGAAGGTTCAACCTCTACTGCCGTAGAACAACATCCACTTCTGATGTTGTGGGGCAACATTATAAAGTAGGAAGCATTACTTTTGCAGCACTGTATGTATATTCATCTCACTAACCAAATACACAAACACTAGCTGTTCTCAAGCAACCCTGTCAACTGCGTAATTGTACAGTTTCTTACTTGAACAGTTTGGCAGAGCAAAAATGCAAATTTTGTGATCTTCCTGCAGCTTTTGCACTGTGGATAATAGCTTCTGAACTGGGTTGAAGGTAATCAGGATACAAAAATATACAGCATAGGTATCTGATCTCATTTCATCATTACGGTACAAGTAGTGAGTCGTATGAAGATTACAATTTGATTTTAATTTAAATGGGTTTTACTGGTAAATTGGATTTTGTTATGCTTCATGAGAATAAATTTCATGAAGTGAGTTGAATTGCCTACCCTTACAAATTGATATGGATCAGAAGAGAAACTTCATTTCATGCAACCTTTGCAATACCCATACAGAAATGTAAAATTTATTCTTGCAAGTCCTCTGTGGCTCTAATACATCAAAGTTTATTTTTAACCAACTAGCTGCAAAAGTGTTCTATTTAGCTTGCTATTTACTTATCATATTTTCAGTTTAATTTTCATCTCTAATATCAAACATTACTAAAAATATAATCTCCGTTACATTTCTAGAAATACTTTCATTAATATATTTAATAGCACTAATTCTATATGTGCTTCATTTTCTCGCTTTATTACTATGCCTTTTCGAGCTAATCTTTCAAAACAATTTGAAATAACTCCTCACTCATGAGATAATAAGTATGAAAGTTATAAAAAATTATAGTTTTTGTTTTTTTCTGAATACATAAATGGAGTATACTTGCCTTGTTTTATGCATCTCAGAGGATTCTATATATACGTTCATTCATATTCTTCTCTCAGGTCATAAAACTTGGCAAGTAAGTATATTCTGAAGTTATAGAATCAGTTATGTCTGTCAAATGCAATAAGAATTAAACATGAAATAAAGTTTTTGTGGAATCTCAACTTGATGTACACAAATATCTAGTATTCCTCAGATCCAGCTAATAATCATGTTAAAAAATGTTTGTTATTAAAGAATTAAAGGAGAGAAAAACATTTTCATGTTACACTTAGACAATAATACATAAAGAATTCACTCAGTTTTGCTTAAATTAATATTTCTTTATAATCTATGGAGTACTTTTGGTATTTATCTTCTTTTATCATATATCAAGTCAATATATTTCATACTATTAACAATTTCATACTATTAGCGATACACTACTGCTAATCATCTGCTGACAAAAATACAATACTCACACATTTTTAGTCTAAAGCTGTATTTGTAGAAATCATCAATCAGAGTTCTGCTTCAAAAAACCTAAGAATTTCAGGGTATACTTTTAAACAAAAATGATAACAAAACATAGTTATTCCTTTGTTAAGAAGAGTTTATTTCAAAATCATTCTTTAATATTTTATTATTTTTTGCAGACTCTTGGTATATCTTATGAAGCACGTATGGTGTTTTTTTCTTTTTCTCTTTTCTTTTTCTTTTCTTCTCTTCTCTTCTCTTCTCTTCTCTTCTCTTCTCTTCTCTTCTCTTCTCTTCTCTTCTCTTCTCTTCTCTTCTCTTCTCTTCTCTTCTCTTCTCTTCTCTTCTCCTTTCCTTTCCTTTCCTTTCCTTTCCTTTCCTTTCCTTTCCTTTCCTTTCCTTTCCTTTCCTTTCCTTTCCTTTCCTTTCCTTTCCTTTCCTTTCCTTTCCTTTCCTTTCCTTTCCTTTCCTTTCCTTTCCTTTCCTTTCCTTTCCTTTCCTTTCCTTTCCTTTCCTTTCCTTTCCTTTCCTTTCCTTTCCTTTCCTTTCCTTTCCTTTCCTTTCCTTTCCTTTCCTTCTTTCCTTTTTTTTCCACTGTAAAAATCATGCATCTAGCCCTGTAATAAGCAGTATTAAAGCATTTGAAAGGAGTAGCAAGTGGCTGATGAACACAACAGTTGGATCCTCCACTGAGGCCAGAGCTGACTTGTTAAATATCACAAGCTAAGCCAGAGTAGAGTTTGGGATCTGATCTGGGTTTGGTGATCAACAAAGTTTTTTATTTCAGTGAAACTGGGTAGATGTAAATGTAAAGCTAAGTGTCTCTGTATGGTTTTACTTACACATTTTAAACATGGCTTTCTATCATACATGATCACATTCCAGCTGCACTGACATATCATAATCCAAAATGTATTTTTTTGTTTCCCCACACCAGATAAACAAAGCATTTTAGAAAAGTCAAACTGTACAAAGTAGGCAAACATACATAGAATTAGCTCATACATTTAAGACTCATTTTTCTTGATACCATCATTTTCCTGCATTAGTAAATGTCTTGAATTGTTTTGAATGAAAAACAACATAGTTTAACTCAAGGATTTTTAATAAAATATTGCTCAGTTTTATCTTACTGTTACATCTGTGTGCAAATAAATTAATGTTTACATTCTTTTAAACATAAAAATGAAAATGTATTCTTGCTGAGACCATATAAACATATGTTCGTGGTCAACAAAAGTATCATGAATACTGTTGCCAGGCAACCTTCATGTGAGTGTGAATACATTTCTGAGCACAGTTTACAGTGTAATATAAGATTATAGGTTACTTATAAAATGTTGAAGGCTACTCTGCTGTTTCAATGAAATGCACTTACAACACTATAAAAAAAATCTGCCATTTTAAATTCATATTGATTTTATTTTTTATTGAAAAATGCCAACATGAAAATAATGAACAATGTAAAAAAATGCAAAGAATCCCACCATTAAACTCTAGTGAAAAACACTTAAATCCGTGAGCAACACTGAGACCTTATTCACTCCAACAATTATGCTGTTTGTTTTTTCTTGGTTTTCTGTTTTATTTTTTTAAGACAAATATTGTTTCCTTGAAGAGTGATCCTATTTTATGAAAGTATAAGAATATATTTATTAAAGCATTCCATCAGCATGTGGAAAAAGAATTATATGTAGATACAGCAGTAATATTAATGCTATATACTGTATGAATTGGACATCCTACCAAGCTTCAGACATTCACAAGATAGCTCCATCAAATGCTACAATATGCTCACTCTACATGAAAACTAGTTCCAATTGTTCTCTCTCTTTTTTTTTTTTTTTAATAATCAGAATTAAAATTGTCCATATTTTGTGGAATCAGATTTAAAAAAAAAAAAGAGACATTTTATTATAGAAAATGGCAAGACTAATGGCTTCATCTTTAAGTATTATCAATATACAGAAACACATAATCAAATTCTCACTGCAAAACAAAGAAACAATACTCAAGCAGTACCTTCTATTTCTCATGTTGTCCCATTGTGATTAAGCAAAAAATATCACTAGCAAAGAGCCTCCTCTGTTGCTAAAGGTATGTTAAAAATAGTTCATTTGAATCGTTTTGTCTTCTCATCTACCATTTATATAGTTTGACTAAGCCATGCACTGTTACCTTAGACTTGTTGGACAAATGAGTGTGGCAAAGTCAAGATATTATTCTGGTGTGCTATTTACCATCATCAGTTATTGTATTGGTTTGCCAAAAAGGAACTACTGTTTCTTTTATTTGTAAGTATGTCTATTTTTATAAAAAGGAAAAACATGGGAGGAGTACTTTCACAATATAAAAAGGATATTAAGATACATTAATGCATCCAGAAGAGGGTAAGGGTAAAAGTTCTGGAAGGCTTGTCCAATGAGGAGATGCTGAGGACATTTAGCTAGTCTAGCTTGGAGAAAACAAGGTGACCTGACAAGATCTCTACAACTTCATGAGCAGAAGAAATGGGAAGGGAGGCACTGATCTCCACTGCAAGGAAAAAAAGGTTGCATGGGAATGAAAAAAGTTTTGCTGGGGAGGTTCATACTGGATGTGAGGAAAAAATTCTTCACTATTGAGGGTGATAAACGGCTAGAGGAGACTTCCTAGAGGGCCAGTTGAAATCCCATGTCTGCTAGCATTCAAGAGGCATTTGGAAAATGCCTTTATTAATGTTTTAACTTTTGGTTAGCCCTGAAAGGATCAGGAAGTTGGACTATATGATCTTGAAGGATTCTTCCAAATGAACTCCTCTCTCCTCTCCTCTCCTCTCCTCTCCTCTCCTCTCCTCTCCTCTCCTCTCCTCTCCTCTCCTCTCCTCTCCTCTCCTCTCCTCTCCTCTCCTCTCCTCTCCTCTCCTCTCCTCTCCTCTCCTCTCCTCTCCTCTCCTCTCCTCTCCTCTCCTCTCCTTTCTTCTCCTTCTCCCTTCCCCCCACTTTCTATAAAGATAAATAGTCATGTGAGCATCAGTATTTCATGCCAAATCTGCTATAGAGATTAATGCAAAGAGATACAATATCCAGAAATATGAAATATTCTCTAAATTGTCTGCTGTTGGTATCATCACTCATTTCTATCTCTTAAATGTGACAGAGAGGCCACTTAGCTCCAGCTATTTAAAATTTAGGGACTAATATAAACTAATGTATTTAGAATCTGATAATATATACATGAAGTTAATAAATGTTCAAGCTGAAGTAGCTATTCTTATCTTAGGTGAATGTTTTAGTTGGAATAGGTTACTGCATGCCTAAGTATCTCATTTGACCCTAAAGAGAACAAAGAATCTAGCTCAAGCTTGACATAACTCAATGCTTTATCTCAGGTGGGAATTATAACATACTTTGTTATGTATGCAATATTATATTGTAAATGATTCATAGGTTAATTAGTATTTATGGCTAAGATTGAATTATTTTGTTAATTAGTGAGAAGAAATTGGCCTTTACTAACTTGCCTATCTTATTAAAGTTCCTTTGAAATTCTCATATCCCTTGTTTAACCCAGCTCCCTGGATAATTTTTAATTGGAGAAAATAATATATTTTTAGTCCATAGCCTCTTAATTACATAATTGGTGCTGCTAAGTGTGAGAAATATAAAACATTTTGGCTTCTGTGCAACTGACATAGAAATAACAGGAACACACTGAGGCTCTGCTAGTTGGAAAAAATAAAAATAAAAAAAATCTGAAGATTGTAAGTGGGAATAATATGCCAGAAAACAAATTTCAGAACATTAACATTTTAGGGAAATGGCTTGAATACTCTGACCAGAGAATTCTGGAAAGGTGGGACTTGTGGAGAAGGATTTGGGAAAAAACTTACAAAGATTATTAGGGATTTGCAGTGGCTGATTATTTGTAATCTCTAAACACAGTATTTTGTGCAGGTTGTTCTTGGTTTTCATAGAATTCTGAAAGTTTAAGTTTTACTCAAGCTTGTCTCAGATTTTATCTCTTCAAAGTAAGTGAGCTTGGAAGGAAATATCTAACTATATATTACCTCTGTCTGGAGGTAATTTGTATTTTAGGTAACAGATATAACATATCTTAGGTAACTTAGGTTCAGGAGGATACTTTTTATTATTATTATTTTTTTAATGTCTGTATCATTCAGCATTATCTTCAGTTTTGGAAATCCATCATAGCCAAGAAGAAATTCTATCTCATCTCATTGAATTTTCACTGCACTAAAAAGCAACAAAGCAAACCTATGATTTAAAAAAAAAAAAAAAAAAAAAAAAAAAAAAAGGATTAGATGTAGACTGATTTTTTAATTATTATTTTATATTTAAGAAAGAAGGATAAAAGAAAAAGTCAGGTCACCAGAGGTATCCAGAAAGCAAATTCAGAGAAAGAAAAGTATTAATTTCAACTCCCTGCTGTCCTTCAGGAAAAAAACATACAGGGGAAATTCTCTCAGTTTTCCAGTATAGAAGCTCAGTTTCCAAAGTCTGCCCATTGTTAGGGAAGAGCTGTTCCCAATGACTGTAAGTAGCCCTTTCCTCTTGACAGCTCTGCTGTTGCAGTAGTACTGCCAAAAGATGTAGGCCTCAAGGTATCTACAGTACAGAATCAGTGAAATGTTTCACTGTGAATAATGTATTTTGGCAGATATTCGATCTTATCTTTTAAAAGTAAAACTGAAAGTAAACTTCCACAGTGCTCAGACATTTCATCTTTTTAAAAGAGATCCTTTGACAAAGCAATACAGACTCGGCTATCTTGTGTCTCTTTTTCTCCCACTACATCAAGATATTAAGTTGTATAACTTTGATGAACATGTCGTCCCTTTCAAAATCATGAAAATTATTTCCAAATGTACATTACAATAAGCTATCTGCAAATGTTACTTCCTTATGTTTCAGACCTCAGCTAGCTTTTTCACAGGAGATTGAATATAGGAGTAATACCTGAATCTATTCAGAGTTCAGCATGTTCATAATAAAAATATTTCATTGGAATGAGAATAATTTAAACATACCAGCTCATCATCCATTCATTAATGAACTCAGCAATCACAAGAAAATCTCAGATTGAAAAAAAAATGGAAAAGGTGAGACAGATCCCTTGACAGAAAAAAAAAAAAAAGAGAGAGAAAAAACTATCTGAACAGCATGTGCTAAAAAACAGAAGACATCTATCTGTCATCTATCTAGACTTCAGTAAGGCCATTGAACACAGTCTGTCATAGCATTCTTCTCTCTAAATTGGAAAGATACGGATTTGGTGGGTGGACTGTGTGATGGATGAGGAATTGGTTGTGAGATCCTATCCAGAGTGTAATGGCTCAATGTCTGCATGGAGATCAGTGATGAGTGGGGCCCCTTAGTGATCATGATCAGTACTGTGACCAGTGTTCTTTAACATTTTCATTAATGACATCAATGGTCGGATCCAGTGCACCTTCAATAAGTTTGTGGGTGACACAGAGGTGTCTGGTACCATCGAGAAGCCCATCTAATGCCATTCAGAGAGACCTGCACAAGTTGAGAAGTGGGTGCAGATGAACCTCATGAGGTTCAATAAATCCAAGTGCAAGGCCTTGAACCTGGGTCATGGCAATGCCTGCTATCAATACAGGCTGGGGGATGAAAGGATAGAGCACATCTCTGCCAAAAAGAACTCTGGGGTACTGGCAGATGGTAAGCTGGTCACAAGCACAGAGATGTGCTTTCACAGCCCAGAAAAGCAACCATATTCTGGGCTGCATCAAAAGAAGCAAGGACAAAAGAAGCAAGGGAGGTGATTCTGCTGCTCTATTCTGTGCTGGTGCAAGCCCACCTGGAGTACTGTGTTCAAATGAAGAGTCCTCAGTACAGGAGAGATGTGGACCTTCTGGAACATATCCAGAGGAGGGACACAAAATGATCCACCTCCCCTGTGAGGACAGGCTGAGAGAACTGGGCATGTTCAGCCTGTAGAAGACAGGGTTCTGGGGAGACATGAGAGTGGCCTTTCAGTATCTATAGGGGCCAAAAGAAAAAAGGGGAGAGACTCTTTTGCAGGGTCTGTTGTGATAAGACAAGGGGCAATGGTTTCAAACTAAAAGAGGGGAGATTTAAATTTAAAATAAGGAGGACAACAAGGGCAGTGAGGCACTGGAATGCCTCAGGGCATACCCAGAGAGATGATGGATGCCCTGTCATCCCTGGAGGTCAGTCTGGACGGTGCTCTGAGCAAGCTGATCCAGCTGTGGGTGTCCCTGTTCACTGCAGGGGAGTTGGACTAGATGAGTTTCAAAGCCCCCTTCCAACTCTGATTCTATGAAAATCAAACTTCACAAAACACATCATATTTAGTCTTACTCTAATAATTACATTATTTCGTTATTTGATCTCTGCAAACAGTCTACAAACTGATCAAAAATATATGTTTCAAAGGCAGAAAGGAATGCATGATTTGGCACTTACTTATAGCAGCAAATGATTGCTTCCCCTTTGAACACTGAACAACAAACCTGATTATGAGCCTGATGTTTGATAGCCTGCATGATCTGTAAGTCAATAGATGCAGAAGTACTTTCTGGATAGATTAAGTCTTGAAGGGAAGAGAGAGAAAAATAAAGAGAAATTGTGGAGGCAATGATAACTGAATGAAACTAAGTAGTAAAATCACAGTCACTGAAGTAATTGAATATTTCTAACTGTTCAAGTACAGCTAGGCCATAAAATTGCTAACACTGGTAAATTAAAGTAACTTCTAGGAAGGCTAGGGTAGGAAATTTTGTTCTCAATTGCATTAGTCAATTGTACTATTCATTGAAGCAAAACAGCTAACTAGATTTAAAAGGATATAAATGAGGCCAAGTGGATATAGTCAGCAAATGATCTTTCTTGAAAGAAATTTTTTTTTTTGAACAAAACTTATTCAAGTGTTAAAAAATCAACTTAGTTTGCAAAACTGAAATGGACATGAGAATATATTTTTTTATCATTTATCATATTAATAACATATATATGATATATAAAATATAGGTAAATGATTTTTATAAATATATTATAAATATACATATATTACATGTATACATATAAAACCTTGTATGCATATGCATAATCACTTTAAATTTTATACATATTACACACATGCATATACACTTTTTAATGAAAAAAATAATTTATAAATAAGAATTGATTTTGTTTTGGAAATGAAGTACTATTCTATGTGTTTTTGTTTGTTTTTTAAGGAAAAAATCAATCATATAGAATCTATGTCTTTTAAAAATGGGGAAACTGTTATTTTATGGTATAAAACTGCTTTTATGAATGCATTCAAAATAAATGGAGATGTATCATTTTTTTATAACTGTAAAAAAATTTAAGTGTGTCCTTTGCCTTAATAAAATTATTTCTCACTTCACCTAGACCGTTATTCTTAGTTTCAAACAGGAATGGTGAAATTTTTATCAGGACACTTCCCATTTTCTATTAAAAATTCTTGATGAGGGTTGAGATGGTTTTCTTGAAATTATGTGAAGTTAAAATTCATTTCATAATACAACAGTAGGGCATTTGCTGATCATCAATAGAACTTTTCCATACAAATGAGGCAATGTAGAATTTATACTGGAGATAATGATTAAGAATTCCAAACATCTGAAATTCATCACTCCATGGGTGATGATCTGATGTCTCCGTAATTCAGTACATAAGGATAGAATTACATTAGAATTCTTAAAAAGTAGTCTTCATGGTCATAGAGGGCCAGTTTTAGGCCTTCATGAATAACGCATAAGCAGAGATGGACAGAGATTTCAGTCAGAGTTCTAACCTGAACAATTACAGGAGAGCTTTAAAATATGAGTTTATTTGATTCTATTCTTTTTCAAAAGCTCTTACAATCAGTGCATCCTAAATTTATCATAAATATATGTATGAGCTATCAGAACTAAATAAGTCATGTCCATCAAATGATACTAGCCCTATATAGTTAAACTGCTTTTGTCATTTCAATTGAATTAGAGCAACTAAAGATTTCTGCCTACAAATAATTTCTTCCACATTGCCACAAAATGTAGCTGGTTCTGTAAATTATCAACTGTGCAAAACTTTACACTCTCTACTGGAAAGTGATTCTTAGTTTCTTGTTACTGCTACTTTCACTTTGCATTTCAATGCAGATTAAAATTGCCTGTGCATGATCAGATTCAGAAAGACATCTTGGGAAGTACTACTTCCAATGTCCTCTTTATGAATGAGAAATGTTGAAATATATAAAATAAAATCAGGAATTTAGCAAAATACACACAAGTTTGGGCCAGAAAAGAAGAACATAGAGCATGAGAGTAGAGAAAACTACAAGGACAGCAGTACATGAAAAATAAATATAAAAAACCCTATATTTTCAGGAAGTGTCTTCTCAGCAAGGACATTGCGGTGGAAACTGCTGAGATAACTCTGATGGCTTGTCATGCATATGCAACCTTTTTAGGTTTCTATTTGATTACTAGAAGGTGGTCTGCTTCTGAGATAGGGAATTTTCTCTATGCTCCTATTGTATGGAATATATTAAAAAAATGGATGAAAAATTGAGAAATTTATTATTTATTCCTGGGAGCACACTGATCTAAGATAATTTATTAATTCTGAAAAGATCCAAGAAATCAGAAAGAAAATTATAAATGGCAATCACATTTATTGAAGTTATGTAATAATGAGTAGTATTTTGAAGAACATTACACATACATTTATTCATGCAAATAATTCCTGTATTTTTGGCTATTGACCTGAGAAACATTTTAATGCGCTAAAAATGAAAGACTAAGGAATTAAAGGGTCAAAGAAGAGAAATATGAAAGTATGTTTAAACACAACATAATTTTATTTATTTAATAAAAATAAACCCATGCATTATCTATGTAATACCAAGTATATCAGCAAAATAGTTTTCTTTCTGTTCCCTCTCTACCACAATTCTGTGCCCGCATCTGTTCCACATCCCTGAAAGAAAAAAAATTACATATCTTCACACACTCTTCCATTTTGTTATACTTTTCAGATCTATGTACAAATCCATACAAAATCTCCTGCCACCAAGTGAGAAATGCATTTAAGGAGCCACTACTTTTTGGGGGAAAAAAATTGAAAAGAAAATAATGTCTAAGGCTCATTGTAATGCTTTAACTAATGAACATAGCTATTTTACTTTCAGAACAGAATCACTTTATATACACTCTATGCCAAATCTGTTTTTTTTTTTTTATTTAAGAAGAAAATACTACATTTCAAGGTTAACATAATAAAATGCTATTGCCTGTTCTTCAGACTTTAATATTAATTGCTTCAATTTTCTTTCATTTTATTTTTAATACATCTGATGCAATTTTTAATTCTGTCATTTTGTTCCACTAATCTCTAATCTCATCGCAGTCTGAATTTTATGTCTTTTTTACAAGATAAAATTCAGACACAAGCAAATGAATTGAGGAGAGAAGAACAGAACAGCACTTTACTGACACAAAGTAAGAATGCTACTAACATTTTGATATACCTTGGGGGCAAAATTGAAGTAAGAAAGAACATTGTTTATGAGCACTTCTTAATTGAAAGTGACAGTAAAATGGTTAGTCATGAAAGTCACAATGTGATTCAAAGTTTAGAATTTACAAGCATAGGTTCTCTATTCCACTGAAAATTAACTGAAGGAGTGAATAGAAAATACACTAAACACCTCCTTGATTATCTAATTCAAAAGACAAGTAGTGTTAATCTACTTCAGCTTCATATGTTGGAGGGAAGGTAATGGAAGAGGCATCCATCAAGTAATTTAATGTTCTTTAACTTTACACAATTAATTAAATTGGTAGAAGTACTCTAACTATAGAATAGACAGTCTAGAAGATAGCATGATCAAGAATATATTGAAAGTTGCACTGGGATTAATTTAGTTAGGACATATCAGAGAATTTGCTGCAGAGAGACATTTTACTAATGTACTCATTTTACTGAGGAAAGGGCAGTCTCAGCACTATTAAAGCAAATTTTCAGCAATCATAAACACTTGTTTTAAGGAAAAAGATGGTTCACAGAAGAACAAGTTTTCAAATAATTGTGCAAAAAAGTAGGATTCTGAATAGAGCAAAGAGCATGCAATTTGAGAGGGCAATTCTCATTAGTGTTTTTATTTCAATCCTTTTATCAATGACATAAAAATTATTTCAGTTCACTGAGGGGATAAACTGTTCACAAAACAACTACAGAATCAGAGACATGCAAGAAAAGCACCAGCAGAGGATAAGTGAGTCCTACAAACAATTTTTAAATGCTAATCTAGAAATTTAATTTAAGATTTACGTACCTGAGGGACAATGAGGAATACTACCCTGAATAATTTCAGCAGTTAGTAACCAGCAATGACACTCCAAGAAAAAACTGAAGAATCAAAGCTCTTTCTTAAGTTCCCATTTGTCCTCCAGTTACTTCTTTCAAACAGCACTGAAACCTATGCAAACTTCTAAATGCTTAATTTCATTTTTTAACTTTCTGTACATTTATCATTTGCATTATTCATTTTTAAATGTTATGCTGATTTAAAACAATTTATCAACTTAAAATGATCTTGACTAAACTTCAAAGAATAAGTTCTTTGGTCTTTTTTTGGGAAGGATATAGGAAAGTGTACAACTTCTCTCACCTATTCTGAGAAATTTTTATTTATAAATGCATGGTTAAACAGATGCATGGATTGATAGACTCACAGGCAGACAGAGTCAGATAAATTTACTTCTACAATCCTCTTCAGTTATAACCCTTTTTTCACTACTAACATTATTTCAGTTTGGAATTGCAATAGTAGCACTCGCTCCTCTCGCATGCGTACTCCAGATTCAACCTAGAACAATATGGTCTGACTGTCAGGCTCAGACATGGAGGATAAAAGCTATAGGAGCAGGACACTTCTCTATGTATTTCCCTTCCTAGTAGTACTTACCTTTCCCTTTTTGTCCAAGTACTCAAGCAAATCAGAGCAGAGGCAGATAATCAGTCCACTTAGGTGAAGAATAAGGGAAGTGCTTCATGTCTCAGAAGAGACAGAGGTATCATGAGGATGTTACAGACTACACTTTTACAGGTAGTAGAGGGTCCAGTGGGAAAGGATGTTAGTAATAACACATAGACCATGGCCCTCAGCAACAAACAAACCAACAGGACTGACCATAGCTGTTTCAAAGAAGTTGACTTTATCTCAACCGAAAGGGTACTGGAAGCTGATCTTAGTTGTAGATGAACTCTCACAACAGTTGAATGGATTAACTGGCAGTGTAAATTTTTCTCCTAAATTTGTTAAAAGTGTGAATGGCTCCCTGAATTAGCTAGACCAATGTGAAGTAACTATGTGGCTCAACTCAGCAGAGTACAGTAACTATAGAACTAGCAAAACAATTTTGAAGAGAATGATAAGTCTGATCTGACTTCACCCCACACATTTCCTCCTTGTGAATGAAATGTTCAGCATCAAGACATACAGAGACAAGCAAAGGGAGTCAAGCTCATGTTGTAATTTAAGTGTTTATTTAGTATAAATATAGTGCTTATTTAGTATAAATAAGTGTTTATTCAGTATAAATAAGAATAGTATTAACTATTCTTAAATAGTTATTTCAGTACATTGCTATAACATTTTTCTAAGTTAAAATCCTATGTAACATTAAATATCTTCCAATAAAGTTGGTTTAGAAATTAAGAATTAAATCCTCCATGTATAGAATCTCTAAAAATAGGGAGGATTGGATTCCTACAGCCAAAGCCACATTTTTATCTATTCTCATGAATGTTTTACATTTTTGTAGGTCCGTGATACTGTGATATTGTTTACATGTTTGTTTACTTTTGGTCCCACAAAAGTGTCACCTGCTACTGATTATTTTTAAAGTATACTGGAAATGAGACTTCATATATGGGTGAGAAAACAAACGTCAGTGAGCTGATTAATTACTTAGTCAGCAGCAGCAACATAGTGACATTACTGTAACTTGATTCCTAACAGAGGCAGTGAGGAGACCTTCTGAAGTATAACTTTTTTTTTTTTTTTTAAGCTGGGATAGCGTTAATTTTCTTCATAGAGGCACATATGGTACTATGTTTCAAATTTGAGAAGGATGTTAATAGCACACGTGCATTTTAGTTGTTGCTGAGCAGAGTCAAGTTCTTCTTTACTTCTTGTGCAGCAAGAAGCCCAGGGATGCCAAGCTGCTGCAAGGAGACAGAGTCAGAATAGTTGATCCCAAAGTGATATCCCATACCATATGGCATCATGCTCATAAAAGCTGAAGTAAAGGACAAAGAGTTCAAAGTGATGGCATTTGTCTTAAGAAACCATTACATGTGCTGAGCCCTGTTCTCCTAAAAGTGGCTGAACTTTTGTCTGCCAGTGGGAAGTAGTGAATGAATTCCCTATCTTGCTTTCTTTGTGTGAGGCTTTTGCTTTACCTGTTAAACTGTCTTTATCTCAACCCATGAGTTTTCTCACTTTTACCTTTGAGATTTTCATGCCCATTCCACTGATGTATGTGCCTCACTGCCTGCAAGAGTGAAACATCAAGGATGATTCAAAGCAGAAATTCGTTTATACAGTTTATATGAATGTGACTAAACAATAATCTTTGTAGTCAATTACAAACATTTATGACTGTTCAGTTTGTGTTGAGGCACCAAAATAATTCTCAATAAATCTAAGGAATTCTATTCATTCAATCGTTGTGAGCAAAGGATGTGACCTCCTACAAAATCAGGTAAACTGCACTTAATGTGGTGGTGTAAACATTCTTAACATGGCAGTTTGTCATTGTATAGGATTGTGTAGTTTTGTTTCTTTTTTTTTTTTTTAAACCTAGAGGTGACCTCAATCGAATTAACTTCTATTTTGTGGTTAGGCTGGTAATGCATAAGGGTATTCAAAAATACAGGTTCCTCATCACTGCATTAAACAACCTAATTTGTGTAACTCTCTATGAAATATAGCTCCTATTTAACCATTAAATAATTTATACATCAAAGACCACATTCTGCATCCTTATGAATCCAATTAATTTGAATTTTTAATGGTTAAGATCAGGGCTGACTTTAATCCTTTCTACATCCTCATTCTAAGACAGAAATTGTATATGAGAAAATCATAAAAGCCATAACAATGAATTTGAGTCCTACACCTAAGTAAATAGGCACATGAATATGTAAAGTACATTTAAATTACTAGAACTACTCAGCTGCTTTATGTTAAATGGGTGTTTATCAGCTCTGCTGGACTAGGACCTTAATAAGGCAATTGCTACTCTCCCATTCTTTTTGCAGATATGGGAAAGATAAATGATTCAAAATGCTTTTCTTGTAACTTTAAGAGCTTCAAAAGCAAAGTAGTGTCATCTAGCACAGTGATAGTTTCCCTACCAAGATAATTATTTTTTAAAAGACACAGTATTGTAAAATATATATATATATATATCACAAGCCTACTGATAGCTTCAAGAAGAATTTGTAATAAGACATAAGTTTCTTACTAAAGTAGACAATCATCACATCTTCCAGCACATCTCCAATGAATCTATGAAGTCATGAAGATTTCCTCCAGTCTAGCAGTGGGTTTTGTACATGCTAAACACAAATTTAACTTCTAAAATTTTGGAATTATTTATGAGCATCGTTAACTGTAGATGTAGATTAACATTCACTTTATGAAGCTAGCCATGAATGAATAGCATTGATCACCTACACAGCTAAAGAAATAAAATATAATGAATATATTTTTTGCTGTCTCACCTGTGCTTGACATCATAGTTATCTACTTTTTACTTTGATTGTTAAAACACTGAACAACAGAAAGCTGAAAATTGATTTTGGCAAATAAGGGACATGATAGATAATGGCCTTAAAAGCTTCTACAATTTTTTTCCACCTTTTATCTCTTAGGTCCTTCCAATTTATTATCCAAACTATTATTTCATCTGTCATCAAAATTATAAATTTGGATGACATTAGATGTGCAAAATAAATGGCTAAAAGTCCTTAAAAGCCATCACAAAAAAAAATTCCTCATGATTTTAGTGAGTTGTGTCAAAAATTAGCTATTAAAACTAAGATTTTTTTAAAGATTTAAATTT
The DNA here is from genome assembly GCF_016699485.2 of Gallus gallus. Lineage (NCBI taxonomy): Eukaryota > Metazoa > Chordata > Aves > Galliformes > Phasianidae > Gallus > Gallus gallus. Next base: position 42,630,858 of record NC_052532.1, read on the forward strand.
TAAAGAATTATCTGTCTGTATTACACTTGAGAAAGTAAAAGCTGTAAAACAGCTTACAGTAAATTGTTTGCACAAGATTAAACTAAATCAACAATTATTTTGCAACTGCAGAGTAGACGTCTTACTTATCTTAATAGAAAGAAAGAAAAAAAGACCAATACATAACAAATAATTTACCATATATTGCCAAGACAGTAATGCTTATGTCCCAGAGATTCTAGCACAGGTACTAATTATATCTTCATCAGTGCATTGCTGCCACTTGCTGAGGCAATCTTCATAAAACACTGCTAAGTAAAGTTCCCCTTTAAGAATGATATGTGATGTGCTAAGTTCTGCTGCAAATTCTCTGGCTTCTCATCGTCAAACACTGTGGCAACAACTATTGAATTGATTCTACAGAAGCACCAAAATTTTTTTTGAAGAACATCAAATAAGTATATCATAACTGCACGAATGTTACACCTAGCCACTTAACATACTAGAAAACTTAATCCAGACTTTGAAATTGGACAGAAAAAAATCCTGACAAGACAAGAAACATCTGTGATTTGATTTTCTAAAGACTTCGTGGCTCCAGTAGAAGTAGTATAAATATTCAGTATTTCTCTGATAATGGACTATATTCATTCATATTCCAATGGTTCATAGAAGTCATAAATATATTTTACAGTAATGGAGCCACACAATTTTCTGTATTGCAGCCATGGCAAATTGAGATTATCACTCATACAAGAGTATATGTTCAATACAAAAGGAATAAAAGTATTCATTAAATCCCCTCCAGCTCTGCTGAATATCTCTATAACCAGAGTATGAATTTATAATCTACCATTGCTTCCCAAATTTCTATGTACAGGGGAACATAAGCAAAAAAAAAAAAAAGGGAACCAAGACAAGAATAATTTTTTTTTGCACTCTAGATCAGGTAATTCAATGCATGATAGTCTAGCCTTAGCTATGAGAATTAAGCCTTAAATTTTAAAATTCAAGACAGACTACAGTACTGATGTCTGCATGTACTATTTTAGTTTTTTCAATATTCTGTGGTTTGTTTCCTATTTGTTGCTCTATTTGCTTACTAAAATTATAATCATGAAAAATTGTCCTAGCAAACCAAATTTCAAAAAGCTAACAAAATCAGAAGTAACTCTTTTTATTATCTTTCAGGGCTATATAATCCTTTATACACTTATTGCAAAGAATATGAAATGTCACAAATCCATTATCATGACAATTTTCACAGCAACTGAAAATGATATGAAGAACACAATTGTCTACATTTCCAAACTAGTTAATCTGGCCCCATTCATCATGACTGACAGTTGAGAAAGGATGTAAAAACCAGAACTGTGAAGGTTTACTCCTGGTCAACTTTCACCTGTGATAGAAATAATTGTGTATCCTCTGGCTAAATAAACAATGAATGACAATGAGGGTTTTTACTGAGGGAGAGGAAGAAGGAAAAAGAAAAACTGAAAGACAGTGGGGGAAAATGAAAATTGTTGTTTTAACATTTAAATACTTTTCAATCATTAGAAGCACCATAACATAACAATAAACATGCTCAAAAAACATGTGCTCCTTTTATTTCTCATAGAAAGATGAGAAAGCTGTCACTATTTTTGAAGACCTATACTTGACAACTGTAACAAGATGTGGACAGAAGAGATGAAGAAGTCCTAAAGATTACCAAGCTGAAACTTAAGTGTAAGATCTTTGCTGCTTTTAAGCCAAAGTGAAATTCTGATTGCCTCAGACGATCTGAAAGGGCCACATGCCTATTAGATAAATCAGTGAAATTCATAGATGTAATGCAATGCAAACTCATTTTTAAAAAAAACATCAATATATCACAAATTGTTTAGTAACTGACTTTTTTTTTTTTCTTTTTCACACAGCAACTTCTCAGGTTTATCAATCGTAAGTCATATTTTTTTATTTTTTTTTTTACGCTGTCTTTAAAATTAAAGTTATAGCAGAGTATCATCTAGAATAAACTTCGAGAAACTGGAACATTTGTTCTTATTTTCAGCTTAGCTATTAGATAAGAGCAGTCATGACAGTGATCTGGTCCTAATGGGAAATCTGCTGAGAGAAAATGCCTATCTACTATCCTGGAAACTAGTCCCAGGAAGCAAGGACATTCTTGATAGGCACAGATAACCTCTTTGAACAGCAGCTGAGTACCTAAGAACAGGAGATATCTTAATGATATCATTGATAAGGACAGAACCTAAGAACTATGGCAACAACTTATCATCTGAAAAGAAGATAGCCTGGGAAGGTTAGATTTTATCCAAGAGAACAGGAAGGATCATTACTATTTGTTGTCTCAGTTGAAACAAAAATTAGCAACGTCTATTGGTTGAAGACCTTATGCTATGCCTGCTTATTTCTCTGTTTTAAGAAAGGACTCTGTTTCTATCCAATATGGAGACTGCCTTGGAAAAATTCTTGTGTTGCATGAACTTTTCTTTCCACCAGGATTTCCTAAACAAATTGAACATTTTCTAGGGATGCCTAACAGACTCTGATGCAGATCAGCTTTAAAGTGAGACTTCTATCAATATTTATTTGGCCCCACTCTTCAGCCTACTAAAGGGACTTGGTTTCTTCTGAGAGCCTTTTCCTTAATTCCTTTCGATGTTAATTTTATTAGACTATTGTAAGAATAGTTTGACTTTCCCCCACACTGATATCAGTTGCATGCACTTAGTACTGCTATATTACATATGTAATGAAATATTTATGAACATCTAACATAATTGTAGCCCTGATAAAAACAGCTTCTCATAATTATAGTTTTTATTATAGTATTGATAACTACAGCCCATAATAAGCATGTTCACTATAACAGTATTGATAAATTTTTTGAATCAATAATGCAGAATCCTAAAAACTCTATCATGATCTGTTACACCCACAGGTCAGGGAGTCATGCAGATCGTGACATCATGACTTTTTAATCATACCATGTGGTGCAGTTGACATGGGGAGGGGGAGGTATGATGAACAAAGGAACCAAACAGCTTTGAGAGGTGGAACTGTAAGAACTTCATGCCAGCAAGGCCAATTGCAGGCTTCTGCACCTGCATCATGGCTATACCAACTACAACTACAGATTGTGTAGAGAATGGATTGAGAACAGCCTGAGGAGGACTTGGCAGTGTTAGATGATGAAAAACAGCATAGGCCAGAAATGTGCCCTTGCAGCCCACAAAGCCCTTGCATTGCATCAAAAGCATCCCTGTCTGCATCAAAAGCATCATAACCAGCTGGTCAAGAGAGGTTATTCTCCTTTTCTACTAGGCTCTCCTGAGACCTTACCTGGCATAAGGCTTTCAACCTTGTGACCCACATCATAAAAAGGACATGGACCTTGAGGAAGAGGAGAACCATCAGGATATGCAGAGGGCTGGAGGAACTCTCCTACAAAAGAAAATGAAAGAGTTGGAGTTATTCAGCCTAGAGAAGAGAAGGCCCTAGGGAGGCATTTTAAAGGCCTTCCAGTACCTAAAGGGGCCTACAGAAAAGGCTTTATTATTTTGATCTTTTTAACCTTATTATTTTGACCTTATTATAATAAGGCAAATACTTATTACTCTTTTATGAATGTTACATATAAGAAAAGTATATCCACAGAGTGATCACATTTTCAGCTTAGCTGCAATCACATCTATTATACATCATATGCTAAATACAACTTAAGCGCTCAGATCTCTTATTACCACGTCTGCAGATATATACTAGCAGCTTCAATTTGATGATATTACAGCTAGTGCGGGCTAAAAAAACCTCAATCTATGGGCAGGGACATTTTGTTTGTACTAGCCTATTTAGCAGAGGCTACACAAATTAACTCACCATTGCTAGCTTAAAATGTGTCTCATGACTATTTTAATTGCAGGGTGAAAAGACAGCCAAAATAAGGGAAATTTCTTTGGAAGAAGAAGTGATAATCCTTACCTCTTTGTTCATCTGTCAAAAATTTTCATAAAGAACATTCTTTAATCAGGTTTTAGATACAACTTCTTATCTGCTGTGAGCTTTGTATTTGCAGCCACCTCGATTATAGCTAAACCTCTGAAGTTATCTGAAGTGATAGAATGTTTTTGAGATATATATAAGTATCAGCTCATAAATAAACTAGGTCATATAAATATGTAGCATCAGTGTTTTCCACCATCAAGCAGTGAATACATTAAAATAGTGAAATATCTTAGTCCAAAGGACATGATATAGTCTATGTAAAACACTAATAATGAGAATGTTAGTTAAGTAGTAATTTTAATTCAATACTGACTTACAGTATAAATATCCCCCTAGACAATTGCAGCATCATAACAGAATTTGTCTGTTCTTTCAGAGCATCAGAAACAAATAGACAATGTTACCCTTATAATTAACTCTTCCAGTTAAGAAATCTTTTGACATATCAACTGTTTGGACTTTATCAATTTCATGTTTTAGTTTCTTTTTGTTGTTTTGTTCTTTTTTGTCTTTTTTTTTTCCTTCCTACAGTAATTTTTTCTGGATCACCACACTGAAAATGCCTACTTTTATATATAATAATTTAAGTGTTAATCATGGCATAGCCATCTGGTGTTCACATTTCTCCTCCTTTCCTTTGCTTCTTCAGCAGATAGTATCCTCAACTCTGCTGGCCAGAGATCAAATTTGAATTCTTCTGTGCCAGGAAAGAGTAGGTAGCTTGCTCTAAATCTTTAAATCAAAATTTATCTCCTCAGATGAAACACTTTATCTTTCATTTTATTGTATAGCAGAACAAGAAGCATGATCATGACTGTCACAGTTAAAGTGATTTTATTCCAGTGGAATTTTCCAAAAGGAAGGGAAAATTTCCATAGTCTCCACAATGAATGTCAACTTTTCAGTGACTACATCTGAAAAAAAATATTAATGTAGAAAATACTGCATGGCACTGAGCATCTTTTAGAGATAAAAAAAAATGTTTAATATGTTGCATATGTGATTCTCAGTAATGACTTTGAACTCACAGATTATATTTGCAGAGTAGAAGTAAGTGGTGAATACTCTTTATGAAAGAAAACTTTAATGCGGTTTCTATTCCCATTGGAATGTGATTGCTAAGAAAAAATATATTAAATTTTCAGGAATATGTGAGTTATAAGACTGATCTTGAGGATCCACCTCCCCTCCCCCCCCCCCCCCCATAAAACACCTTGTATAAATCAGCAAATATTACTCACCCATTCTCAGAACTATATCAACTTGAATGATCATTTCACATTTTAAGTTGTAACTAGAAACCCAAATATACACAGAATTAAAAGTTATTTTCAAGGTAAGAGAAAAGCCAGTTTTTCTATTCCTGATTCACAAACCATTGTGAAAGATACAGAAGCAAAACAGCTATCTCCTTTATAAGTTAATTCCTTTTTTCTTCTCGTACTTCAATAAATAATCTTGTTACATAAAGACAGCAAAGGTAGGTTGATATGTGCAAGCATTTATTCTCAAGATCCACAACTGATGACATATATCCAGTTCAAGGTTATCTTTTGAAAAAACAGAGATTGGGAGAAGACTGGGAAGTGGCAGAAGCTCCTAGGGGTCCTCCCCAGAGAAACAGAAGATCACAATTGCATCCAGAATAAAGCATACACACACAAAGCACCTTGTATCTCCATCCACCTCACTTTCTACAGTAATACCTTCCAACGACCCTCAATCAAGCTTTCTATCTTTGTTTCATTAGGGCAAAGATGTTTCATTGCAGGTAAAAACACTGACCTCTATGACTGCTGCGTCTTAGCTATGCATTTGCTATTGAGTAACATTACTGGATACTAAAATGACCATTATTTTCTTGTTATCTGTTATGATTGTTGTAGTACAGAGGCAATATTAGCAAAGCCCAGAAGCTGCCACATGTCAGAAAGAGCCTATTCCAGCTGGTTTCAAAAGGAACACACCCTTGGCCAAAGCTGAGCCAATGAACAATGCCAGTTATGCCTCTGTGAAAGCAGATAAACAAAACAAACAACCAAAAAACCCCACAATAACTTGTGCACAAAAGCAGCTGGGACAGAGGAATGAGAAACTGCGGAGACAAACAGCAACCGAGACACCAAGGTCTGAGCAGAAGGATGGCAGGAGGTACTGCAGGCACAGAGTAGAATTTGTCCTGCAGCCTATTGGGCACCATGCAGAGCAAGTCTCCACACGTGGCCTGTGTAGGAGCCCATAGTGCAGCAGGTGGATGTGGCCTGAAAGAGACCACAGCCCACGGAGAGGCCTTCACAGGAACAGATCCTGGACCAGAGCTGTAGCCCACGGGGAAGAGTCCAGATGGGCCTGCTTGAGCAGAGGTGTTAAACTAGATGACATGCAGAGGTCCCCTACACTCATCCTGGGATTGGGCGATTCTGTAAAGTTTGTGTATTTAAGGAACATCTTTACAATTATATCTGTAATAGAAGCATGGTTATAACATAAAATATTCTGTTTCCACTGTTTCCAGGTGTAGGCCTCTCAAATAGTTGAAAGAGGTAAGTCTGTAATTTTCAAGAGACTCTTAAACAGGACTGGGAAGCAAGTAATTTTTGCTCCACTTAATTTTCAAGTTTTGCAAGCTCTACTTCTGTAGCAACAAGGAAAAAACATTCCAAAGGATCTCATGAAAACAAGGAAGGGAAATTATAATCCTCAAATACCCACTAGAATTCACTCGAGTGAAGGAGGAAACTCAGGTAAACTGTACCCTAAGAGTCTTTTTGTTTAATATGGTGCACAAAATTCGATGTGCTCTAATCCTCAGAAATCAACCATATTGAGCTCTTTCCTGATTGAGATTAGCAATACTTACAAAAAAAGCCTTTACTAATTAATATTTAATTGAAACAATCATATTTTCATGAAGATTTTCATAGTAACAAACTACGAAATAAAGAATTATCCCATATGGTTGGTTTTCAAATATATTTTTAAAGACATTGTGATTTGCTTTTGTGATTTCATAATATGTAGTACCTACGGAAAGTGAATAAGCAATATTTCACCTTCATTGTTAGATTCTGCTTGGTGGGAATCCCATGTTATTGCACCATACTTCTGTCTTCCCCATTCTGCCTGCATCAATTCCTACTTGATTTTCCTCCCTTTTTAAAAATGTGAGTGCTAATTCACTGGTCACGTATATACACTGAACCTGGAGCACATTATGTCAGTGAAAACAAAAGCCAACCATCTGAAATGTCATGTCATAATAGAAAATTAAATATGTAAAAACAACAATTTTCCTACAGGCAGTTCACTAGTCCTTACTCACAAGCATACCCTCACAAATAAATAATGTATATATTTACAACTATGACTGAGTTGACAGATTTAAGCAGTTTAAGATAAACGCATGACAGTGTCATCTACCATAGTATCTAACATATCCTATGGCAGCTTATTTTCCTATATCTATATTAATGTAATACAACATTACATGGTCTTACGCTAATATTATCTGTACACACAAAAAATGAGTATTTAATTTGTATTTTTTTTTACACTGTATTACTGTGAGATTATCGATTTGATTATAGAAGAAAATAAATCATAATACATTTAATTACTGGAATACTTTAGATAAACTCCATTAATTTGACTTGCAGAACATTAAAAACTGCTGAAGTTTCTTGTTGTCAAGCAACAAACACATGATTAAGCTCTAGGTTACACTTAATTGCAAGAGGGATGGTACTCAGTCACAGCCATTTTAAAAGACCAACAAATAACAAGGGTCAGTGTTACAAACCAGATAATTATTATACTTACCAGAAAAAGGGCAAAAAATATATTTTTCCAATATCTTGTATACCCTTCTCACACACAGACAGCTGAATTATGTTGCATACCTAGAATGAAGCATTACAGGATAATTTACACTATAAGGTCTTGCACTACTGAAGAAGTTAATAAAGCACCTCATAAACTTCCCTTCTGAAAGATATATGGTGCAGTTCATCTTTGATAAAGAGTAGCTGGGATTGAAATACCTACATGCATCCTGGTCCCTGATCTCTGGACAAGCTGTTACTTATAATGCACAAATAACATTGCCTTCCACATACACTGCAGTACAGCTGTTAAGCAGAGTACATATTACATACTGGTAATCTTCAAGCCTATAAAATCTACTTTAAAAAGTTATACAAGTCTTCATAAATTAACATCACATAAGAATATATTTCATCATTACAATCTTATAGATGCATAAGGCAGTTAATTTTACCTTCCAGTTTATAGGCAAAGAAGTGTAACTTCTTTTGAATGAGGTATTCTTTGTTTTATCTTGATCCCTTTACAGTTTTAATGGCAAGGAAGATTACAGTTGAAATAACAAGTTCTAATAGACATCTGGGTGGACTAACTAGAGGGGAGCAAGAAGGAGCAACAGTGGTCAGAAACCTCTAGCAGAAATCTAGTCTCTTTAGATCTAGACCCTTCAATGTGATCATAATTAGCCAAAAGTTTATTTTAAAAAAAATGAGGACAGTATAATGTTGAAGCGTCATATTTTTTACTCGTCTATTAGAAGCTATACACATTATCATATAGAGCTAGTAAACTGTTAGTCTCAAGCAGAGGTAAAAATCACTTATGAGTGACTACATCATGCTTTCTATAAGATAATGAGCTGTTGATGACCATTATTTTAATTATGCATTAGAGTAATTTGGTTAATATTCCTATTCCACGCTACTTACCCTCTCATTTTATTTCACACATTCACAGCTGTAACACAATGGAAAACACTGCAACAGCAGTAGAACAGCAAAGTATGAGACCGCAGGAAGTGAGGACTTGTGCAGATGCAACGGAGGTGGGCATTCAAACAAAGGAAAGAATCTACTTACCTTCCACAGGCCTCAGGAACAGAAAAACATCCAAGATATCCAACAAGATCCTCTTCCCGCCACTGCCAACCCTTAAATGAGATCTGGGAAGGGGTGGATCTTGGCTCCACCATGCACTGCATGCACCTGAGATCCTCTGGGTTGGCTTTGCCTTCCTGCTAGGTGCTCAATCACTGTTTCAAGCCATGACTTAGCATTTCTGCTATACCACCTATTTCTGACTGAACATATGATTATGAAAGGATTCAGGCTGCAAAAACTTCCCCAGGTGTGTATTAAATTCTGGGAAAAAAAAGTTTCCAACTTAATTGAAGTTATGAACACATAAACAAAAAGAAAAGTAATAGATAGTTTTACCTTGCTGTCTTAACTATTGATCTGTCAGCCATTTAGAACTGTAAATAATCTGTGACAACAGTATGAATCTGTTATCACTGTAATAATAAACATTCACACAGTAAATTTTAGATTAACAACTAAAAAGTAGATTAAAAGGGAAGGGAAAAATAAAACAATCTTAGCAGAACTTCATTCTGTTGTCTGTTTAGAAATGAAACAGAATTACAGACTAATTCATGGAATCATGGAGGTATACAATATCCTAAGTTGGAAAGGACCCACAAGGAAGATAGGATCATAGAATGGCTTGAGGAGGAAGGGACCCAAGGATCATCAAGTTCCAGCCCTCTGCTATAGGCAGGGTTGCCAACTGCTTGATCAAGTACTAGATGAAATTGCCCAAGGCCCCATCCAAGCTGACATAAAACATTCCCAAGGACAGGACATCCAGAACCTCTCTGGGCAATCCTTTCTAGCACCTCACCACTCTCTCAGTAAAAAATTTCCTCATGACATCTAATCATCGAGTCCAACTCCTGGCTCCATATAAGACTATCCATAATTCAAACCATATTTCTGAGAGTGTTGTCTAAATATTTCTTGAACTCTGTTAGGCTTGGGTCTGTGGCCACTGTCCTGGGTAGCATGTTCCAGTACCTGACAACTCACTGGTGAAGAACCTCTTCCTAATAACCAACCCTGATGTAGCTCCATTCCCTTGGGTTCTATTGCTGTCACCAGAGAGCAGAGATCAGTGCTGCTCCTTCACTCTTCTTGTGAGAAAGCTGTAGACCACCATGAGGTCTCCCATCAGCCTCCTCTTCTCTGGACTGGACAAACAATGTGACCTCAATTACTGCTCATATATAGCAGTTTTCAGTAGCTTCATAGTGACTGAGAGAAGATTCAGGCCATAGGCATTTCATCATAGCATGATGAATACCTTTCTGACCATGGAGAACAGAAAGTGGTTACTACTGAATTTTGCTGCCTTAGAAATATATTCTTGGAAAGTTTATTCAATATGACAGACTCATTCAAGATAAAATCTTGGAATCTGAGTTATCACTGGAATGTGAAATGTTGGTATTGGAGCAAACAATAGAATCATAGAATTGTAGAATGGTTTGGCTTGGAAGGGACCATCTGTTGATGCATCTCATCAGGTCTCACGAACTTGTGGACCTTCAGGTTCTTTAGATGGTTTCAAACCTGATCTTCACTTAAAGTAGGCAGATCTACCTTCTCCAAGTTCTTAGAATAGCTATCTGCAACATGGGCAGTGTGTCCAGAGTCCTTGACAGCGAAGACTGAGGCAAAGAAGTCATTGAGCACCTCAGCTTTCTCTGTATCCCTTGTGACCAGCTCCCTTTTAGAGAGGGCCCAGAAGGGCCCATAGTCCAGTTCTGACAGAGGTTACAATATGCAAGGATTTCATATAGACCTCAAAGACAACTTTATATATATTTCAATTTCTCTATAAAACCAAACTACAGAAGATAATTAGAAATGACTACTTTCATTGCCATTTTCACATTCATTTATTCTCTGAATTGTGGGGTTTTGTTTTTGTCTTGTTTTGTTTTTGTTTATTTGTTTGTTAGTTTTTTTTTGTTTGTTTTTGTTTTGTAGAGGAGTGAGACAAAACTGCCACAGCCAGAGATCTTTAATCAGTAACAACATATGTGCAGGCTGATTTTCAACAACATTATTTTGAAAGTTTTCCCCCCCCAAAAAAATCAAATAGCCTAAAGTTCTTTACCTGATAAGTATTAATTAAATCCAAGATTCTCTGTTTCCCTAGTAACAATTCATAGCATCACTAACATTCAAGAGAGAGTAGCAGGTGCAAGAAACTGTAAAAATGAAAAATCTTACTTTGCCAGTTACTTATGAAATATTAGATTAAAGTATATATTAACAGCTTCCTACTGAATTCAGTGCTTTCTAAGTGAAGTCCTTTATCAATCTTTTCAACAGGTGTATAATGCCAGACTTTACTTCAATAGATTTTTTATTTGTTTGGAATTCTATATGTCTGTATCATGATATCGTGTATTTGCATCGTCCTTGTGACAAGATATAATTCCAAGTTTCAGAGCCATATGCATACTCCTAATATTACTTCAATATTCTTCCAGAGGTGAAGTGGTTTTTTTGTTGTTGTTGTTTTGGTTTGTTTTTTTTTTCCATGTAAATTTGTGGTATTTGTAGATTTGTATAGAACTACAGAGTGCTTTAGAAATTGAGGAGATTCAATTAACATCATCTCTGCAGAGGAAAATAATTTTTACAGAGTAAAAGCAAAATTATGCAATCAAGGTAAATTAAAAATGGAAATTGGTAGGGCATTACATTCTGTAGTTCAACATATAAGTTGCAACATTTTGTTTGTATTTATATTATAACTACAGTCCATAAGAATAACTTAGCATTATAATTGTTTCTGCCAAAGAGAAGTCAGTTTACATTAAGAGAATGTTTTTTAAAAAAATACGGTTACTGAGTAGGGTCAATTGCATGACAGTGAAAGAACCAAGCTTATGTACTGCTTCACTGACTCAGCTAGAAGGATGAATATGACCCAAGCATAAAGAGACAACCAGGCATCAGATAAAGTATTTAACCAGAAATGATAGCAACACAGGCTACAGACTCTTAAATGCCGCAGTCACCTTGAAACTTTCACTTCCTCTCCTCACATTCATGTTCTGAGTTATTTTCAACAAAATAAGACTTTGCTCAACAAACTTTCACAAAACACTTGTCAGTGGTAAGGTATGCTTGTGTAGCATGGCCAAATGTGTCTTTTTAACTCATTAGAAGAGCACTCTATATTTTGCACATAAATGATGGTTTAATGTCAACTGTCCCTGTTGGAATCTCAGTGTTGTATTTTGTTGTTGTTTGTTTGTTATTTATTACATCTGATTCTTAAAATCCAGTCCCTTATGGTAACAAATGTATTAAACCCACATTTCCAACTTCCTAGAACAGAAACTGATCCATCTACATGCAGAGAACTATGGCTTGTTGAAGTCATTCCATTAGATAGAAATTAAATACACATTTATTGAATCAAAGTTCAAGAATAAGAATTGTTTTTCAGCCATTTATTCAAACATACATTATGGGAAGCATTTTATATTTGAATAACTGTTGCAGAATTTTGCATTAATTCTCCATAGTGGTAGAAACTGGAATTCAAAATGATCCCATCCTATGTAGATAATCAGGTTGTTGTGGTTAACACTTGTTTTGCCTCAGCCTAATGCGTATTCACTAATGGAAGAAATGAAAAAAAAAACAAGAAAAAAAAAAAACCAAAAAAAAAAAACCACTTAGATTTTTTCCTCAAAGTACCCACTTCCTTTTCTAATCACAGAAACCAAAATTCCTCTCCCAAAAGCAGCCAATTTCTGCTTGTTTTGAAAAGAAAGATCAGACACTGAATTTCAGGAAGGGATATAGGATTTCAATTAAGGGATAACATAGCTTTCGTACAAACTGCTAAAAATAAACTGCTTATGAGAAGTTGATCAGACTACCAACATCCTCATCTCATGCAACATTTGATGTTGGCTTCATTTCTAGTAAAGTGACAAAAGCAACTAATTTGCTAAAAGCAAATAATTTAAAAAACAAACAAACAAACAAACAAATAAAAACCAGCCAGAAAGTACGGGAAAAATATATAGGAACTGAATTATAACCAGAAAAAAATAAATAGATCTAGATAAATAAAGACAAATAAATGTGTGTATTAGCGACATATTACTTAATTAGGTTGTTAACAAGAATGAGAAAAAAATCCACATTCTTTAAAAAGCTGAAATAAAGTTCTATGTTTCATGGATTTTTTTTTTTTTTTTTTAATTTACTGTAACATTTGAAGTGGCTAAAGGAAATTTTCATTTGAAGAGATAAAATCAAAGGGTAGAGTTATACCACGAAATAAATATGTCAGCTCAGTGTCAAGTTTTCCCATCTGCTCTGCACTGGTGAGACCCCACCTGGAGTACTACATCCAGATATGGAGTCCTCAGTACAAGAAACAAACAAGGACAAACAAGCAAAAATCAAAACAACAAAATCAAAAAAACCATTTCTGGCAGTGGTATCTAAATGCTTCTTGAACTCTGTCAGCTTGGTGCCATGACCACTGCCCTAGAGATCCTGTTCCAGTGCCCATCCACTCTCCGGCGCAGAACTCTTGCCTGACACAAAACCTGATCCTCTCCCGATGCAGCTCCATGCTTTTCCCTTGAGTCCTAGTCCTGTCACTGACACAAGAACAGAGCTCAGCACTGCCTCCATGCACCCTCATGAGGATCTGTAGGCTGCCACGAGGCTTCCCTTCCATATCCTCTTCCCTTGGCTGAACAAACCAATGACTTCAGCCACTTCTCAAAAGCCTTGCCTTCTAGAACCTTCACTCTGTTCATAGCCTTCATTTGGTCATTCTTTAATAGTTGTATATCCTTCTTACATTGTTATTGTGGACAAACCTGCCCACAGTGCCTCAAGGTGAGGCTGTACTAGGGCAGAGAGGAGAAGGACAATCCATTCCATCAGCAGTAATGCTGTATTTGATGCACCCTCAAGGTATGATTAGCCCTTTTGACTGCAATGGTACACTGCTGATTCATATTTAACTTCCTGTCAGCCAGAACCCCAGATCCCTTTCCACAAGGCTGCTCTGCAGTCCCTTGTCTCCCAGTCTGTATAACTAACCAGTGTTGCCTCACCCCAGGTGCAGAATCTGGCACTCACTATTGTTAAACTTAATGTGGTCAATGATTTCTCAGCCATCTATGTTGTTGAGATCTCTCTGCAAGGCCTATCTGCTCTCGAGAAAGTCAACAGCTCCTCTCAATTTGAAGTCATCTATAAATGTACTTTGTGTATCTTCAAGTCCTGTATCCAAGTCATTGATAATAGCATTAAAGAGAACTGGCCTTGAAATGGAGTCCTGCAGAACTCCACTGAGTGAATGGCTGCCAAACTGATGTTAACCACATTTACTATAACCTTTTGAGACCAACTCATTAACCGGTCCTTAACCCATCACATTATATTTCTGTCTAGCTGTATGCTGAACTTTTTGTCTGGAAGTATACTGTGAGAAACAGTTTAAGTTTGCTCAAGTCAAAAAGATTACATCAACTGACTTCCCTAGGTCAACTAGGTGGGTAACCTTGTCATAAAAGGAAATTCAGTTAATTAAACTGAACTTTCCCCTTGTGAACCCATGTTGGCAATGACAAATTGTCTGCATCATCATTCACATAACTTCCACAGTAATCTCCTCCATAATTTTACCAAGCACAGGAGTGAGTCTGACAGGCCAGTAATTAACAGGGTCTTCTTTATTGAACTTCTTGAAAACTTGGACAACATTTGCCAGCTTCCAGTCAACTGGGACCTTTTCAGATTGCCCAGACTGTTGAAAAATAATTGAGAGAGTTCTTGTCATGGTATGAGCCAGTTCTCTGAGTACCCTTGGATGAATCCCATTAGGACCCATCAACTTATATGCATCCAGGTGGAGTAGAAAAGTCTGCAAATGTTTAGGGTTGAGTGGAAGTTCATCACTACCACAGTCATGGTCCTCCAACTTAGGGCTCTGAAGTTGAAGACAGAGGCAAAGAAAGCATTTAAATCTCTGTTTTATGTGTCCCCATTTTTGAGGTGACTATCCTCATTAAAGAATGGACTAATGTTATCTACGGCCCTCCTTTTGCTGTTAATATATTTTAAAAACCCTTTTGTCTTTCCCCCACACTGCTAGCCAGCTTAAACTCTAAGTTTTGGCCGCTCTAGTTTTCTCCTTGATATGGAGAATAGCATCTCTGTAGTCCTCATGTCAACCAATCTTTCTTCCAGTGGTCACACACTTTCTTTTACTGTCTAAGCTCTGAACAAGGTCCCTCCTCAGCCAAGCCAACCTTCTTTCACACCTGCATGATACCCAACATTTTGGAAGTGCCTGTTTCTGTAGTCTTAAGAATGACCTATGAAAACAAGTCTTCTTTTTTCCTTGACGGAATCAGTCAGGTTATGGGGGATGCACTCACTAGCCTTAGGTGACTCCTCCAAGCTGGATGTACTTTTATTAACACAATTTTTTTTTGCCTCACAGCTGTTGTGTAAGAATACCTCCTGGGGCTGAAGTAGGCAGGAAAGAGATTTGTCTCTCCCCAAGCAGATTTCTGTCACCAGGCTGAGCAGTTTTTGTTTGTTTGTTTGTTTGTTTGTTTTACCTCTGTGCTCTGTCCACAGGGTGAACTTATTGCTGCCATTAGATGCTGATAGGAAGCTTTAGCACAACTAAGGCCTGAGGCCTGGATGGCAGCATGTTCTCTTGGGAGGTCTGTCTGGGTAGCTGTGTCAGTTCCTGTTGTTGGAAAAGTCACTGTAAATGCAGAGGATGTGGCTTTTTCTGAATATCATGACTGGAGCTCATTTAAGCCTAGTAAACCTTAGAGAAGAATATCCACAATGGTGTTTCTTCCTAACATCTTCAGTTTTTCAAAAATAATCTCTCCAACTCACCCAACTAACTCTGATGTTAATAACTCTCATGTCAGTGACCTAGAAGTGTCCATTTTCATCCTCAAAGGAATAGTTCAGTCACAGTCTAAAGAGTCATGAAAATTATACAATAAAATCCTGATCACCTTACAGACTACAGGTAGACCCAAACTCTTCAGTAATATACTGTGGTCCTTGAACACTCAGTGACAAATTGCATACAGTGTCATTACCCTTGATCTGTTAATTTCCTACAAATTATTTTAAGTTTTCTGAGATAAAAGTTCCTAATTGTGCATATCCTTATTGTATTTGGGAACCATGTAGTAATTTATAGGGACTGAAAATTAGATTCTCTCTTGAATTTAGATAATTAACTCACTGAATAACTAAATCAGTCTAACAACAATATTAATTATGCAGTAGATGTTTTCTTAGCTACAATATCTAAAATATGTCATCAGTCTAACAACAATATTAATTATGCAGTAGATGTTTTCTTAGCTACAATATCTAAAATATGTCAATACTTTTAATTGAATAATAATTTAATTATTTAACAGGAAAAGTGCATCTCTTTTTGTTGAAATCATTTCATTTCTTCAGAAGCTAGCTGACAAAGTCTTGGAATTCAAATAACATTTATTTTCAAGGAAATTATTTCTGTGTCATACACAATATCCTTTGAAGAAGACATATCGCTTCACACTATGAATTTCACTACAGATAATACCTAGGCTCTAAATTGTTTACTTTCAGGGCCTGAGCGAGGATGAACATAACGTACTGTAAGAATGTACTAAATCCATAATTTGTTTAGTAAAGATAAGTTTAATATACTATATTACTGTATTTTTATTCTTCTCACATCTCTATTTTACCCCTACTTCTTCTGCTTCTACTCACTTGTGGGAACTAGTGAGTTGACACTCTAATCAAACTTGCACACTTTATACCAAACCTGCTCCAAAAGTAATGCCTCATATTTTATTATGCTGACTCTCAATATCAGAGATAGATGTTGGTTGCATGGCAGTAGAAGTTGAATCTTCCCACAAATATTCCTTTAAATTTTGCTGCTGGGTGACAGATGGCAGCAGAGAGGCAGTCTGACAGAATGGCATCCGACATGGAAGTACATATGAAGCAAAGGTATATCGCTGAATTTCTTCGTGTGGAAGAAAGTGCACCCACTGACATTCATTGACTCTTGCTGAACATTTATAGAGACCAAACAGTGGATGTGAGCACAGTGAGGTGGTGGGTAGTACATTTCAGCAGTGGTGACAGATGATTCTATTTCACTTCTATCCTTATTTTTGTAATTAAATCTGTCATACACATGGCCCATTTCCATCTTAACAAAGAGTCTGTTAAATCTAGAGTAGATACTAATTCTAAAGATACTTCTAATCTAGATTTGAAGACCTGTGAGTTGGAATCACTGACATTAAAGTTTAATCAGTGCACAGTCGTTCACTGCACATAACCAGTTATTATACTAATTTCAGACTGACTTACACCCACTGTTTCATTAAAAAGTAATTTATTCTCCAAGAATAAAAGAGAAAGAAGCCCTGCCTAGCTAATTTTGTGTGCCTAATGTTCCAGAGAGCTCTGAGTGCTCATATCTGGGAAGCACATCAGAACTACAGTTTTGCACTGATGTTTCTGAAGATGTTTCAGTTCTGGATCAGCACCAGGTTCGCCTCCTCACATACAGTGCACGTGGCTCCACGTTGGAAGCAAAAGAAGGGCTGTCAGTCAGTTGTTAAAGAACAGTATGTTCTGGTCCTTCTTACCATACAAATGCTGGAGTAGCTAGTTAGAAATATTCAGAGAACTTTGCAGCACATAAGCAGTGAATTGTTCTCATTTTGCATGCTATTTCTTCTCAGTAAGGATGCATGTAACAGAGATTTCTGTTAAGACATTCTTATTCTGAGCATGTCTGGATGTTCCTGTGTTTACACTCTTGCACCTGCCTCTTCCATAAATCCAGTTAAACTGAATAAAATAGTTGTACATCAACCTGAATTGCTCAAAGCAATCTGGTGTGTTCTGAACAGATGTAGAAGATCAGATTTTCAGTCCAAACACACCTCAAGGATTTTTAGATGTAGTGAGTGGCGTCTCAATTATTTTCTTTGCCTGAAATGAGTTAGGCTTCCCACTCTTCCCTGGTAATTCCTTAAATATTCCAAGATGATTTGATCTAGAGGAGGATATCACTAACAGCAGGGGCCAGCAGTGAGAATTTCAGCCTGCTTTCACATTGTATTGATAATTAAAGACTAACACAACCAAAAAGAGTGTGTAACTTATCACAGCTCTCCATCCTGCTAATAAGGATGTTCACTCAGCCCATTATACTACCTGCATGCTTTCTTTCCTTCTTAAAAGCAAATTTCAACTTACAAATAAAATTGTTTTAAGCTGGAGTATGTGAACAATGATAGACATTGAGGACCTGGTAAAAGTCCTAACAGGATCTTTCATCCTCTTGGCTAAAAGATGAAGGTTTAAATCAGTTCAAAAATATTAAATGGGAAAATGAAACGTTGTAGGACTGCAGTATCTGCTGAACTGTGAGATAAGAGGAAAATATGTCACATCTCTGGACATAGTTTGATATTTAAAGTCACAAGTGTTTTTTTTGTTTGTTTGGTTGGTTGGTGTTGGTTTTTTTTTTGGATTCTGGTGATGATTGGAACTATGAATTCCATTTGGAAGAGTTTAGTTTCAGAAGACCAAATCCTATCTGCTGAATTTCTTGTTGGCTAACCCTAACCCTAGAAGCTGTATGATAGCTGTAATTTATCTTATATTATGAAATCCTTCCATCCTCCAGATTTCTTAGGACGTGCTGCTTTTCTCTGGTACTCAGTGCTTTCTCTGTAGCGAAGTCTAAAATTTTGATTCCTTACATTTCCTTGCTGTAGTAAAATATATAAATATATATATAGAGAGAGGTTTATTTTGTTTCTATTTTTGTCACATCTGTCTTGCTCCAAATTATAGGAGGGAGAGGAGGCTCTTTGATATATGTATACTGGACATGCGATTAAGAAACAATAGTTCAAATGTTGGTCAGATCAGTTTATTACAAATCCTAGTTGTTCAGGAAGATGGGGAAGGGAGGAAGGGCAATAGAAAAGATAAGAAATAGAAGCAAGGAGTCTGTAGGAAGCAAGAGGGAGATAGTCACCACCATGGGTCCAGAGTGGTTTGTAGTTCAGTCATTGATCTTCAGTAGTGGTGGGTCCTTGGGTGGTGGTGTTCTCTTGATGATGACAGTGACCACAGCGATGATTTCCAATGGCAGTACAAACATATTTATAAGTTCAAAGTAGTTGAGTCAGCAATTTTTGGAGTAACATCTTCTGGCTTTTAGATCTCAGAAGGAACTCATTTTGTTCCCATCTTCCTGGCCTTGCCAGGAGATAAAAGGGAGTACGGAGGCACCAACTTGTATTTTGCCTATACAGGATACAATAGCGTCATCCCCCAGTCTCCCATAGCAAGCTGGAGTTATTTGGTCACAGGTCAGATCTTCGGCCAGTAAGCAGTCCGAAGGCAAACTGCTCCAAAGAAATGCTTTCAAATGTAAGACTGTCCACACAGCGATGTTGATTGCTACACGTCAATACCCACCTTTCATCTCCTAGATAAGTCAGAGTCTTACCACAGGAAATACCTTAGGAAGCAAGCTTTGAGACAGAAAACAAAGAAGGGTTCTCACAACATCTTTCCCTGTAGTTTAATACTGTTACAGAGTACTGAGATTACCATTTTTTAGAATGACACAAATTTCAAAATTACCTTACTAACACTTCATTCAATACTTGGATTAATTCATTTTGATAACCTACCCTACTTCATTACTACTTTGACCAACAATAGGGAACCAGAAAAGGCACACTCTGTCTTTAAATTGTATAAAAGTATCTGAAAAGAACTGTGCACTCTTATTTTATGCACTTCTGGGAAACACATGAAAAATATACTAATTCCTTGAAGAGTTAATTCGGGCCTTACACAAATAACATTTCAAAAAGGTAAAGTCATAAGAGCGTCTGTAAATCATATGTTTCTCTGCTGCACTGTTTAATTACTCTACCTGAAAACAGGTATAATTCATAGAATCATAGAATCACCAAGGTTGGAAAAGACCTACAGGGTCACCCAGTCCAATCATCTACCCATCACCAATAGTTCTCATTAAACCATGTCCCTCGACACAATGTCCAAATGTTTCTTGAACACCTCCAGGGTCAGTGACTCTACCACCTCTCTGGGGAGTCCATTCCAGTGCCTGAATTGGAGATGTTAGCTTTCCATGTTATACAGAAGTCTACAAGAAAACAGTTTGAAATGAGAATAATGAAATGCTCTGTGGATATGATGATTGGTACAATTATTTGGTGTTAGAATTAATAAGAGATTTCATCAAATGTTCAAAAAGGAATTATTTGGATCCTTAACCATTTATGCTGGTTTGTAAAAATTTTGGATCCTTAACCATTTATGTTGGTTTGTAAAAAATAAACTGCATAATTTAGATTTCTCTATTATTTAAGTTAAAAAAAAAAAAGAAAGAAAGAAAAAGGAAAAAGAAAAAAAAAGCTTTAATTTTCTATTCATGTCTGAATACTAAAGGAAAGATATGATTCCTAACACTAATTTTTATCAATTCTACATGAACTACTGAAGCAATATGTTTTACAGGTCTTTCAGGACTTGTCTCCACAGACTGAAAATGAGGATCCATAACTCTTCAGTGCATACAGTTCTCAGTACAAACAGGAAGCATTAAGCATACTGATGATTCAGACATTCTCAGTTTTTTGCCTTTTGTTGAATTGGACAACTTGAAATGTAAGCCTCCTAAAGAAAAGAAGACATCTAGATTTATATAGACATTGCAGGGTTTGATATTGATTCATACTGTCTACATTCCCCCCATTGAAAATACTATTTACTGATTTTACTCACAGCATTCAAATGTCTGCATCTTTTGAGTGGTTGCTTTAGTTGTCAATATATATAGAAACACTTGAATGTTGCTTATCTAGTATATGTACATACGACAATATCGTCCTTCACCCGTGTATTAGAGGTAGTGGAAGTGAAGAGGGAAGAAGGGAATAAAAGCAGAACAGGATTTTTGAGCATGTGGTTTATGATGTTCAGTGACAGGCTCTTAAAAATGCCTTCATATTTACTTCTACAAATGCTATGCTCTATATTTACATAAACCAGGACTTATTTATATTTCAGTTTCATAAATGCAGATAACTTGGCATGCATCCCAAGGTTTCACTGTGATGAAGGTTTTCATATATATATATATCTTAAAATTTCTGTACATGTACATAAGCATGTCAAAGTTGGCTTTGATTTTTTTTTTCTCATTATGACCCCAGAAAACTCATACACACTTTCAAAAATCATTTAAAAAGAAAAATTTCAAGATTCTGTAGTATGAAATACACTGTTGCCCACTCCAGAGAAAGATATTGCATATTGCTTCTCACTGAGACTTTCCTTCAACCACTGGTTGAAGAGCGAAAGTAGACAAGAAGTCAGGATGGTGCAAGTGAATACATCCACAGCCTCTCTCAGCCATGAGTTGTGTAACACACTTGATCTTTTATGCACGGGAAGGAAGTTATCTGAAACTTTGCTGTCTACCACCTCCACAGGCCAGGCATGCTAGCATCTATTTTCAGATAAGTCCTTGTGTGTGTACTTCACTATAACATTGACAAGTTAGTTTCTAAGAACAATTTCAGCTGCTGCTGCACTGTGAGCAATGTTGAGTGAACAGTTTCCTCTCAGCAGAATCAATCACTTTTTCACAGGACAAGTGAAAAAGGCTACAAAAGTTTAAGATTTGCCTTTTGTTCTGAGCATAACCATTTAAAATAACAGAAATTGCAAATAGCATACATCTCCCAGATTTATTATCTGGTCTGAACAAGGGACTATCTAGAAATGTATAGTTGATATACAAAATAAGTAAACTTCTACAATAAACCTGGGCTTCCACAGTGAGAAAGATATGAAGGTTTTGTGTCTTTGAAAGAATTCAGTGATTTAAAAAGAGAGGGAGAGAGAGATGAAGATTGACTGCAAGATCACTACTGATAAAAATTTCTAGAATAATATCCACCTCTTCATAGGCTTTTTAACAGGGATCAGTACCTTGCAGTCTTGATTTTGGAAGCAGAGTAGGTGTTGAAACACAAATTTGTGCGCACAGATAATTTTAAAATAAAGTATAACTTTATTTTGCTTATTATTATTATGCTTTATTTTACTTATCTTGTTATGTTGCTGTAGAATAAATATTTTGTACAAAAATATTTTTTGATTAAATTATGTTCATAATTTAAAAGCATTTTTTTGAAGTTTGCAATCTTAAGTCAAATTTCATCCACTTTTCATTACACTCAGTTCTTTCTTTTCTTTTACAATAAATTCAGAAGAACTGGAAATCATATTAAAAGTTTTAAAAACACATGATACTTCTCAGTGTGTACCTCTGTTTAAGATTGAAACTGCAGAGAGAGATACATTGTCAGTTTTAATGTACAATTAAACAGTGATAAGCACACTGAACCTAGAAAATAGTGATGTGATATTGAAAAGCTTTGAAAGAGATGGATCTGTAAATTTATAGCACCTGAAATTTGATAATAACTTTTATAATGACCAGAATTTATATTAGTGCAGTTTTTGAGTATCAGCTACAGCTTCTGTTTTCCTGGAAATGTTCTGGTGACACTTATATGTGTGGCACTTATTTCTAGTGCTTGTAGTTCAGATAGGTAGGGGAATTAATATACTGGACTCAACTCCCCTTTATTTGAGAACTTATGTATTTACTAAAACAGACACTTGAATACTTGCGATTCCTGTAAAAACTAATTATTTCTCAGATTAGTCAAAATGTTGTTTCTCATATTTGATATGTGAAATGAGCAATCCAAAGAAAACAAACAAACAAACAAACAAACAAACAAATAAATAAGGAAAAAGATGACAAAAAACAAAGGCTTATTTATACTTACCTCAAGAGAAAATAGACTGTTTATCACAGTTACTGAACTGCATACTACAGTAGCTGTGAATACTGCCCAAGTTATTGTGATAGTTTTGGTTCACAGATGCTACCTTGACAACACTTCTTATGCTAAATCAGCTGTTGAAGCTCTGTCCAAACTTGTACCTCCAATCTATGAAGCTGGAGGATTGTTCTGCGTGAAATTCTATCATGAATGACAGAAATATTACATATAACCCTCTGTTAATCAGCATGAACTGAAGACTGCAATAAGTATATTTTATGGCTAAAATATGTGTACACAGATGTATATTTTATTTTTTCAAGTCTGGAAGTTTTTAATCTATGATAATCCACTGAAAACCACCGCATCATAGTTGTATCTATTACAATTGTTCATGCTTACAAAATAATACTCTCATAAAATTCTTTTATTAAATACCTAGTTTTTAAGCCATGTTACTAAATATTATTGTATTCAAATAACTCACATGGCAAGTGAACATACTATTTTTATTTTTTATTTTTCTTCTGGAGTTGAATATATGAATGCTCCTAAAGGACATACAAATTAATTTTGATTAATGGAAGAACAAAGCTAAATCTAATTACAGACACTAAAGATGGTATTATACAAGAATCCAAAGCTTGCATTCATTTAATTGCCTTTAAATTATTTCTGTAACCTTATTACTATAGGGAATTGTGCTTCTGATTTTAAATTAAAAAGTAATTAAAACACTTATCTAATATCTGCACATATCTTTAGCTTCAGAGAATACAAAATACAAAAGATAAAACTGAAACTGTGTAAAAACTTAGAAGGAGCTTCATGCTTCTGCTCTGAGAGTACACAAGAACCAAGCCAGACACTATGTCCTAAAGAAAGCTGTTATTAAAATAATTGTTATTTTCTCTCAGAACTCTGTGGAATTTCATTTGTTGTAGGTAGCCTTGAATCTTTTCTCATTTCAGACACTTTGTTTTTAGTTAACACTACATGTACTGTAACCATTCAGGTAACAGTTATACTAACATGCTATTGCTGGATGAGTATCTCCCCATCGATTTAAATTCATGAAATCTTGTTCAGGCTTCTAACTTCTAGGATGATTATTCCACGAGCATAAATCTTACTTTAGTTATTCCAATCTCATGAGTCTGTTACCGACCTACAGTGACAAGGCATTACATACTTTAATGTGATTAAAAAAAGCAATGAGGGCAGACTGATTCTTTTTTTTTTTTTTTTTTTTTTTTTTTTTCAGGAAGTTGAGTACAAGTTTGGTTGTTTGCTTTTTTAATTTTATTCACTCCCAACATGCCCACAGATGTAGAGAAAGCATTGCACTATAAACATGGCCTATGATACTTAAAGCTATGTAACACAAGAAATACATTTTGCCCTTTCTTATCTGTAGGTCCCTTGATAGCACATAAATAGAAAATAACTGCTTCTCATTTAGGCAAAGATTTTGAACTTGAGTCATAAATTTCCCTCAAATATAACAGTTTCAGAAGAAATTTTTTGTTTTCCTATCTATCCTCTACAGTTCTGAAAGGGGCAAATAGTCTGCAGGATACCTTTATTTACCACAACCTTATTAAATACTTTTGTTTATCTCTAATTGGAATTCACTGAAAGCTAACAAATCACTCTTAAACACTGATGGTAAGATAGCAAAAGAAATCTGGATGTTTTTTTCTATATTATATATTGTAATATATACCTAAATTTACCTTTTGAACTGTAAAGTATTATTGTTTGCATCAATAAAAGGATTATAGTAACTTGAATACACCCTGAAGGTAGAATTATTTAAAATGCTTCTTAATGATTCCTCTGATATTATGTTGAATTTATGTACTAACATGCTGCAATAGGGTAGTGAGTATAACAAATGAGAAGTAACATTGAAGTTTTTGATGTTTTACAGCATCTTTTCTGCTGTATGGAAATACTATCTTTGGAATGAAAGATGAGAACTATTTTCCACTCTGCTGGTTACTGAACACACTGTTTAATGTGGTGGTGAGTGTTGTTTATGACATTTTTGTATGTGTCTGTAGATGCAAGCTCTCAAAAGGAGAAAGCAATTAAAAGGAATTTGTTTTTTGCTCTCTACTATACAATTAGGATGGCAGGAAATAATTATTTTTCAGAAAATTCTATGCATTCAGACAGAGAAAGAATAAGAGGTTTTAATAATAATCTTTATAAAAGTAAAATAATTCCTTATACCACAGTGAGAAACTGTAAAATGAATGACGCTAGAGCCCTATCAGGATAAAATGTACTTGAATTGAAAATGCAATGTAATTTACTGAAGTGAAAATCTTTGGGAATGAATGCTTAGCTAGCAGAATTCCAGTAACTTCCGCCACACCTGAAAAGGTGCTCGGTCCTACTAGAACAAACTGTAATTGCTCCAGAGAAGAGAAATAGGACGTGATGTTACAGGCTTTGGTATAGGGAGCTCAGTAGTTCCTAAAATAATACATCAAGGTAGACAAGAACTCACTAGTTTACCAGTTGCTGTTGTGTTATTGCTGCTATTTACAAAATACATACATGTAATTTAACATTCAGAGTGTTTGGTCGAATAAGTTTCTGTGGAATCAGTCATGAATGAAAAAAATTCAGGACTCTTAAAAGAAATGCACCTCTTATAGAACGGTTCTCACTGTTTGGTAGTCATAAAGAGTATCATGACGATGTAAAGAACTAGGGTAGTTATAATGTCTTTTAATTGTGTTTAATCTGGGCTTATTAATGTGATACACTGAAATCCCAAATGCCATATTTTAGCTGACCAAAAAAACCCAATAAATTGTTATTGCTGTTTGAAATATAAAGTGAATTGTGGCACAGAATCTTAATAGTACTCCCCAGAGAATTTCTGATATGTGAAAAAGGATCCTGTTTCCCCACATACAGCAATTACTTTTCATTTTTTCTTTACCTGTTCAATTATAGTTTTCCTCTATTGGCTCCACAGATTTAAGCCACCTGCCTAGTGCAGAAGGGGTACAAAAATAATTCTCAGCATTGTTCTGTAACAAATTTGTATGGGCAAATGTCACAGAATCACAGAATCACTGAATTGTAGGGGCTGGAAGGGACCTTCAGAGATTGAGTCCAATGCCCCTGCAAAGCAGGCTCCTTACAGCATGCTGCACAGGAAGGTGTCCAGGCTGGTCTTGAATATCTCCACAGGAGGAGAATCCACAGCCTCCCTGGGCAGCCTGTTCTAGTGCTCCACCACCCTTACCATGAAGAAGTTCTTTCACATATAGGTGTGGAATTCCCTTTGCTCCAGTTTATGGCTGCTTCCCCTTGTCCTGTCCCCACAGACCACTGAAAAGAGGTTGGCCACATCTCTTTGACTCTCACACTTAAGATATTTATAAATATCAGTAAGAACCCCTCAGAGTCTTCTTTTCTGAAGGCTGAACAGACCCAGGTCGCTCAGCCTTTCTTCAAGGACCAAAGTTCAGATCTTTATGTTAGCATTTCTTCTATTTGTGTTCCTGACTTCAAAGCTTTCAACTTTCAGTTTGAAGGATGTAGAGTATTAAGACTTAGTAGTTAGGAATTCCTATAGAACAAGACAGAGGAAGCTTAAAATCCAGAACTATCATTTCCTGAATATGTACTCAATAAATCAACAATTGTCAGAAGGTAAGAATTAGCATTATCATCATTTTTGAGGTGTTCGTACACTTTATGCATATTCATGACTGGCAAATCAAGCTCTTTTTCTGAATCTTGGACACCTGACTTTAAATATATAAAGGATGCATAGATTGTTATGCACAATAAATTAAATTAAACAATCAGGTTAGTAGACTTTCAGCCATCAAAGAATTTTGATGTGTAATTTTCAGGTTGGTAAGTGCTTTCTTATATGTGACCTTTAATGATGATTTAACTGACAATCATATTAAAGTGTGTTGCTTCTTCTTCAATCATATTTGCCTACTAATTACAGCAACTCATCAAGGCAACGTAGTGAGGCATGAGATGTCCAGTGATGGAGACAGTAAAAAGATTTACAAAATGCATGCAGAAAGAGGCAACAGTGTTATCTACATGCACAGAACTTTTCAATCTTCCTAAGATTTCCAACAATACCACCATAATATTTTTGCTGACTGTTTATGCCACTTACTGCTGCTTAAATAGTCATAAATAGAAAAATCAGACTTCTAAAGCTTTTGTTTATATAAAGATAGGGCTTGCCATTTCAGTGTGTTTTCAAGTGTCTCTTATGTCCTGCATATATCAAAACAGTTTTCTCTTTTTAATAGCTTGTGATAATAATGATCTTAGTACTTAGCTCATCACAAAAATAGTCGGGTTTATAGGTAAGATCAGATCAATCATTATTTATTGCACTGTTGATTATTCAGTGAAGCCTTGTCCCACTAGACCACAGGACTGTCCCTGCTGTTGTACTATTTTGGGGATATTTAAATGGTTGTTTATGCACTACAGTTGAAATTAAGCTAGGACCATGGATTATGAATTTTTAATTTTCAAAACGTGAGTATGAACTAGTTGGTAGATCTTCTTAACTAAGGTGGTGTTATGCTCGTAGAGAAAAGAATGACACAATCAAGCAGTGATTTAGATTCCCTTTTTTTTTTTTTTTATGAGGCCTTTTATCCTCATCCATGTCAATCAAACATTAGAAGATGAATTTTGAAGTACTGCATACCTTACAAATTATGGACAATAATTTTCATAATTATGCCACAGAAGCAAAAGCTATTAGCATAAGTGATGATAAGAATATATTCTGTGTCTAAATAGTTAGCTACTTTGCTTTTTCTCCACTTTCAAACGTGGTTGCAGAGGTGCAGTCACTTGGGTCTCAATATCTCAATATCTGGTAAGAGATAAGTAACATATGTTCTGAACTGTGCTGCATAGTTTGTGACACACTGTTAAATGCAAGATTTATGTTCCTGTTTGCCTTTCTAAACTGAATATAAGGAGAGAAATACCACTGAACAGAAGAATAAAGCTCATTATATTAGTATCATATCAAAGAAAAAAAACTTTACAATTTTTTTGAAGATCATGCACTGAATTTTAAGGACTTCTGACTACTTGTTCTCCAAAAACTATTCATGTCCATTTTGAAACAAGGAAAATATATAAAATAACAGGTGTGCACTACCAGCAATTCTCCTTCTGAATGATACATACTTGAAAATTCATACATGGAATCCACAGCTGTAGTTCTTGGAATGGTACTACTAGAAGGCCTGAATACCTTCAAGCTGTGGATATTTCTCATTAGGACTTGCTACACATAATATCATTTTCTACTGGAATTATAGAATCTATGGTTTATTTTCCTAATGACTCTTGCATTCCCAAAAATCATACAAAATACATGTGAGTTGTAGAGCAGTAGACACTCATCAGGTCTTGAGCCAAAAATACATGCAGCCTTAAGGAAGATCATAAGGCAGCTCTGCATTGTTTCTAAATTAACTGAAGGATGACGTTTTTTGTTGTCTTTGTCATTATTGTTTTGTATTACTAATAGATCAGAGCAGTGAGAATATAAATACCTTCCCCATTCCCATTCATCCTCTTCTCAGGGAGAGGAGCTAGTATAGGGGAATGGTGGCTGCAGACATAACATAATTATTTATCTCTGCTGCTCTTTAATGGTCACTCTCTGCCCCTGCTCCATGTGGAGTCCTTCCCATGGAATGCTGTCCTTCCTGAACTAATGCCACATGGGCTTCCCATAGGCTGCAGCTCTCCAAGCACTGCTGTAACATGACTCTGTACCATGGGACCCACTCTAGAGGAGCGCAGTGCTTCAGCACAGATCCCCAGTGGGTTGAAGCCATCCATCCCTTTATGCATGCATGCACACAAACACACCTGGCCTCCAAAATCTTGCCATGTAAATCCAATATGTGGGTAATTCTGTGCCTTGCTATAATAGTGAAGGGTTGGTTCAACTACAGTGCCTTCAGTAACAAGATAACACAGGAAAATAACTCTGGCACTGAATAGGCTTCTACTTGGTATGGAAAGGTGCTGACAGTCTCTTGAAAAGTGAGCTAAATGATGAACACTGATAATAATAATTTTAAATCTGCTGCTTTTTCATTTGATGCCTACATGCACATAAACTGATAAATAAAAATCCCAACCCTTTAAAACGCTGTGATTAGTACTATTTGTAGGTAATCACTGATAAATATAGTAACTTTGTATTTTGAATTAAATTATCAAAGGTGAAGTTATTAAATTAATATGGTTCTAATCCATTTCTTCCTTTTTTTTCAGAGCATTACGTTTGAGCAGTTTTGGTCATGTTCTGCTGCAGTCGGGACTGCAAAGTACACCAAGAAGACAAATTTCATTTTTACCTCATTTAGAACATACTTGACAGCAATTTAAGAAAGGCAGCAAGGCTTTGAAAATTACAGTTAGAAAGGAAGATCAGTTTTGTCATTTCTATAACATTGAGCACTACCACTGGGCACTCACCATTGATTTCATTTCACTGCTTTGCAATGAGTAGCCCTCCACCACTGCTCCTTGAGCTGTAATTAAGGTAAAGTTACTGTGACAATCATTTCAGATTTTCATTTTTTAGGTTTATATTTTGGTGAAACTTCTTATTAACCCACAGCTGTAATCTAACAAAGTATAACAAATCTAAAAGTCATCTATAATGAAAATACAGAAAACAGAAAGCTGGCACACAGCACATTTAGTTCCAAATTCACAAGTACTGAAAGTGAATCAGCCACCCTTGAATGTGGAGAACACATTATCTCATTTCCCTTTCCACAAATTCCCTCTCACTACCAAGTAGCACCATATTTCCAGTAAAAATCCAAAGCAGTATATCAAGACTTATTTGAAGAAATTCACTGATAGTGACATACATTAGTTACCCCTGAATTGCCACTGAATAAATTGCTTCAGCAGTCAGACTGTTAACTACCACAAAGCCATCAAGATTAAAGTAACTGTAACAAGTGTTCTCTACATATTTACAGTCAAAACACCTTCTGTACAAAATGGCTGCAGAATTTGACGGCTGAATTAGACAAGAGTTGTGAGTGCTGAGATCTGACTTTGTTGTAGAACTTTGTTATAACGAAGGACTGTTAATATGTTAATCTTCCCCAGCCCCCAACACCCACTGGTAATGCCTTGATACTTAACCCATGCCAACTAATGAGCAATAAAGGTAAATTCAAAAACTTTTGTTTCAGGTATGCTGTTGGCATGTCTTCTGGCTGTGATCATTGTGCAGGATACATCTCATTTCAACAATCTGACTTAGGGTGTACCAGAAAGTGATGCACTGAGGGTAAAACTAAACCCTTTGTAAATTAATTTGGCTTTCTTTGTTATTTCTACTTTTATTTGGAGTATTACTGCAAAAGGCTTGCTAAAATCAATTGGCCCGTATCTTCTTGATTCAGAAGTTAATTACAATAATTACAGTAGATACCTCTGTGAGAAAATGCCTGGAATTACTACCTTGTTTCGAAAAGTTGCCAGCCAATGTTTTTACAGTTTAATTGTTGCCACATCACAGAAGTGCAGTAACCAAAGAAGAGGCTTAACAATACAATGCTGTTATAATTCAGCTGAAAGTTTCACTGTATCCATTGTTTACACGGTGCAAAGGATGAAAAACCCAACATAACAAAAATAAAAATAGTAGAATAGAGCACTCACTGCTCTACAGCAATTTTAAGTCAAAGATAGTTTAATTTAACAAAAAGGTTTATTGAGGAAACACGTTAAAAGGATATCTTTTCACAGCATAAAAAGGATGTCTTTGCCCTTTAACTGTCAAAGATGTTATGCATTCATATATTTGTTATAAATACTGTTTCTTTTAGAACTTTTCTTGCTACTATTAAGAAATAGGTGTGGTTTTCGGTGTTTTTTTTTTTTTTTTTTTGGACTAATTTATTTTTTCCCACTAACACCACTATTTAACACCATTCTTAAAAGAGTCCACTTGGTTTGGTCTTACATCATATCATAGCAATAGCAAATTCTACATTAAAACTACACATTCTTGCCAATTTGTATACAGACTAGACAGAAACAAAATAAAACAGAATCTAAATAAATAAATAAAAATCCAGAACACATTCTGTGCAGAGGTAGGTTGTACTTATTCCCATGAAACATCTGTGTGAGAGCTACTGAGCTATTCTATCTTCACTAAAGTCAATAATAAATTTCCTATTTTTGTCAAAGGTAAAAGCTAAAACCTAAAGAAAATTTAAGTCCCACTATTCATCACATAACAATGGACAGATGCATCATTCTTTCTCTGGCTAATCTGATCAACTTAAAGAATATACACTTACACTATGTGTGCTATAGTATTAGTACATGCAAGAATTTTTAAATTTTTATTTATTTATTTATTTGTTTGTTTGTTTAAGAAGATGCATTTTTAGCCCAAAGTGCATTACTTAATCTATCTGCAGCAATATCTCATGCTTAGGTATGTCTGTAGTTTGGAAACAATCAGTAGCTGGAAATGGCAGTGGCAAGAGGTGCAATTTCTTGTCTTTTCTGACACCAGTGAAGATCAAAATACACTGCTCCAAAGTATCCCAACAACTGGAAATTTGTATGCTCAGGATTAATGCTTACATTTCACACAAATCTTGCTGTTCTCTCCAAGACAGTGCTCTTCAACTGATAAATTGGTCACTTAAAATGTAAACTTGCCTTTTTCAATAGTACCCTTTGAATGAATAACACAGAGGAACTGCAGAACTGCAGTACCTGTTTGCATGTGAAATTCTGCCCACATGTCTTTGAGAGTTTATATTCCAGCAACTGTTTTGAAGATGGACTAACAAAATTTCTAGTACTGCATGATAATTATAACTGTAGTATGTAATAATCTTTTTTTAGCTATCATTATGTGACAGTTGCCTCTTCAGTTCTCTTTTATTCTCTCTACATAAATTTCAGTATGGTTCCAGAATTATGCCTATGACCAATTATTCAAATAGTTGTATGAAAACTCATTCATTCCTTCTTCTTAAAAAATTTTGAACATTTGAAGTAATTCTGTGAGGAGCTGCAACAACTAAAAAATGAATACTATACTGTGACAAGGAAGTAGAAAAATACTCTATGAAATATGAAGATGTGAGAAAGATTTTCTATTATTAAAAAAAATATATAGTAATATATTGGGAACTGAAGATTTTCTGGCTCTGCCACAGCTGTTCTTAGTGACTTCAGAATGAGTACAATTTTGTCTTAGTGAAATCAGAAGGAATCTGCTATTAATGTCAGTGAAGCCAGAACATGAGTGTTCATGCTTATGCTCTGCTTTTCTATCAATACAATGAGGGTAATAACAGTATATTTCACATTCTATTTGTTTGGATCATTAGATGTTCAACATAAGAAAAGTTACTCACTACACACACCAGAAGGCAGTAAGCTTGAATAAAGTCACTAGAGCTATCCTAATGAATAAAGTTCATAGTTTAAAAAGACACAAGCAAGTGGAATGCATTTTAGTGAACTTCAAAAATACTATTTGTAGTACACATTCACAGTTACAACAATATATCTATTTGAGTGGAGAAAATAATAGCAAATATTATTTAGTGTACACTTCTTATGCCTTTGCCCAAACTCAAAGCCTTTCGATGTTAACAGATACATTCTGCATCTTTTTATTCCCAGAGATTCCTGAAAAAAATCTATTCCTTTCATGAAGATTCTAAAATGGTTATGGATTCTTTAGACATAAAGTTACTTGGAGAAAATATCACTGTGTATACTGTTACAGAGGCCATTCTGCAAATCATACTCTTGTTAAATGTGCTTTCTTACCAGCAAAATACCAATTGCTCTGAGGTGAACAGATTCATGTTGAAGGAAGACTACACACATTAAGATTTTTAGCTGAGTTTTATTCCAAAAGCCTAAAACAGATGCCAGCTTAGACAATTTTTGTGTCAGCTCTCTGTTTTCTTAAAAGTTTTTTAATATGACTGCAGCTAAGATACAGTACAGTGATTGTTAACACAACTCTTCTCTTTAAAAGCAGAAATATTATTTGTTACATGCAACTGCTAAAGACTACCTATATTTTTAATACTGTTTAGTTAAAAACACAAGCACTGAGCACAATAGTACATAGTAATGTATATCATAAAATACTCTGCCAATTTGTATGGCTTTAATAGACAATATATTTCTCTAAATTATTTTAACATTCTCACAGTTTCCTATAGAAATACAGAATCAGACATTCATTTTGATAATACATCACTGAGGACCCAATAACCTGTTTGGAACAACTACTAGACCTAAAAGGCAATGTCATTAACTGTTTGAAAATCCCCCCCAAAAATAGCATCAAAAAACAGCCTATTACTTCCCTACTGCAAGTTAACAGTGACATTCATTTGCTGTTGTTGCTGTTTCTCTTCTCACATTTGGATATAGATAGCTAATGCTCCATAGAAGTGCACTAGCTAATATCAGTGGAAGTACAAACTTTTTACAAAGGTAACAGGAACACACATTCTGGACCAGCAAAATCTTATAAACATATCATTTCATCTGAAATAGACAGATATTTTCTAGTGTTATTCTGTATTTTATATCTCTCCTTTTCTTATTGTATGTTGCTGTTACTGACAGATGATGTTTGTCATTCTGTAAATATTGTATTCTGCCTCGGTGTCTCATTTTGGCTTTTATTGCCAGATCTTTTTCAGGAATTGTGTGTTATTGCTATATAGATGCCTTTCAAAGAAGGGATTAGATTAAATGATCTGTAAAGTCCTTTCCAGTCCAGCGCATTGTATTTTTAGTTATAGAAAAAGAATCAGTCGTGATAACAGCTATGTCAGGTTTCTGCCTGGGATATCTTCTCTCCATCAAGTAATCTGGCAATTATCAGGCTTACAGAATATTTGGAGAGTGCATACAAGTACAGTCGGACTGGTATTAAATATGAAAATGTGCTAAATATTCTTTACTAGCATAGTACATATATGCTGCTATTTTGATGTAGATCTCTGTTCATATGATAGGTAAATACCTAGAAAACCTGGAAAAAAATCTACAAAAGGAAAAATTTCAGTCCTCACTGAAGAATTATTTAAGTTTTAAAGGAATAATCCTTGTGAACTTCTAAAATGCAGATTTTTATCAAATTCTGGCTTTTCCAGAAAAAAAAAAAAAATGTACCATAGATGCTCTCTGTCTTCTACCATGAAATTAGCTAAACTAGACACACTTGTAACACAATAGTCTGTAACAGTACTGTTTCACCTTTCAAATGTCCTTTTATGAATGCACAACATAAAAGGACCTCCTTCAAATTACTCATCTGAATAGTTGGTGCTCTGTTTCAAAACAGGAAGAGAAATTCTGGTTGATTCCTGTACCTTGGAAAGTAAGGCTATTGCAAGAATCATACTTTAATATTAATTTGTAAGTTTAACTTTAAATATCTAGGTTTGAGAACCTGGCTTATGCATAAAGTGGTGAGGTACTAATACGTTGGATTAAAATACTTGTCAGATATCTCTTGAAATGTAATAAATATGATGAAATATAAACACAGCATGAAGAAAACTAAAATAGTGCTTACAGAGAAATAACCTTCCCTTCATACAAATTCCTTCTCATTAGCTACCACCTCTGAATTTTATCCTTCAAAAAAGGCACCCTGTGAGGAAAAATGTATGAAAAATGTCTTACTCCAAAAAACCCTCGGAATACGTCCACACATGCCAAGAAATAAGTATTTTACTGACTGCAGCCACAAGCCAAAATAGTTATATTTAATAGGCAAATACTAAACATGAGATTAAATTGCTAAAACTACAAAGAGTAGAAGCCATCCATGAAATTGTCAATTATCTGACTCTCTCTGCAATGCTGAAAGGATAGAGTAAAGATTCAAATCACACTTTATCATTCTCCAACTTACACATTCCCTCTAGAACAGCCTCTTTAACCTCTCAGTACTAGTTCTCCCCATGCTCATTTTCTTTGAAAAATGACACTTGACCAGTATACTTAGCCCAAATGTGAGTTCATCTTAAAAATATATTTTAAATCAAGTTCCTAACATCCAATATTCTCTTTAAAAAAGGCTTTTTAGTATGATCAGAAACAATAAAAAAGGAAGGGCATTTCTGGAGGTGTTACACAAAAATCAAGGTTATTCAAGACAAGAATATTACAATTTACCTTCTCAAAGAGAATCTCTTGTTCCTATATCAGTGCACATAAGTCATGTAAGTAACTATCTATTGGTTATAAAAACTGACTTAGAGAAAAAGAATATCTGGATTTAAGATAAAATTTTTAGTCAAAACAGGAGGAAAAAAATAAGATGAGATGCAAAAGGCCCTTGGTTATCAATTAACTCATAACTAACAATGTCCTAACGGTTGGACATGCAACTATACTGATATAGGATGGGCTTTTTTGTGTTTATTTTATTAATGTTTTCATTATCTGCTCTCTCTTGATATCAGTCCTTCCGTGTAAATGGTATTTCAAATGAGATTCAGTTACAATTTTCTCTTTAATATTTCTAGGGCACAGAATCAGCTTTCTTTGTATCTTAACAAGTGACCATCATCAGCAGAAGATGATAGAACTGACACTCAGTTTTGTGTCACCTAGCTGATATTTCTTCTTACTAAATTTTCATTGTCATGAATAGTTTCCTTGTCTTCTTTTCAGAATTTGTTTTGAAGATGTTTCAGCAACACTTCTATGCAAATAGGAATATATATTTCTGCACAAATAAGGAGTATTATTGAGATACTTTGATGGTTCACTATGCTTAGACATTTAATTATTTCTGACACAATTCCAGAATGTGTTTCTTTAATGAGGTGTAGATACAAAACAGACTTTTTGGGGCTAGTCACTCATTTAAACAGAAATTTGGTTTTGAATGAACAAAAATATACATTTGCAAACATAGATTTAATCACGACTATCATCTAATATACATCTCTGAGCCTTTGCTTCCTTTTTCTTTTTATGTATGTTTTATTTACCATGACCAGCTTTTTTAGCATGTTTGCTCCCTTCTGCTTCACCTGTTGATAAATGACTGTCTCCAGATGGAAATTCCACAGGTCCCTCATTTTAGCAGCTTTCTGAACTTCCACAAGCATTTCCTGGTTCCATTTGAAGAGCCCCTACAGTAAAAGAATGTTAAAATATGTAAATCAGTTCTTTAAAATGCCACAGTGTTGTTAATTACTGTCTTGCTGGTATTATGTGTTTACTATACCACAGTTAATCACAATTTTATTGTTTATAAAGGGCTCATTACAGAAGTCTCTTAGCAAATATGTGCTACTATTTAAAACCACATAGTGTAATTGTCTCTCAGAGGAATGTGTCTACATAAGGTTAGCTGGAAAATGTAAAAGACTAATTAGCATCTTGAATAACCATTCAGCCATCTGTTATAAGAAGGCAATGCCCAAATCTGAATCACCTAAAAAGTAAGAGCATTGTGAGAAAAGTACAAATATGTTCTGATGCAGTACTTACACAGGCGATAGCAGTAATATTGCAAACAAAAGTTTGTTTCAAGTAATGATAATATTGTTTCTGTAAGTTTTGATGTATTATAAAGAATGTATGAATGGAATCTGTTATATATCAGATAGATACAAGATGACACCAGCATTCCACATTAGTTTCCCCTTGTACAGGATAACTGGTGAAAATGAAAGTCTTCATTAAGCATAAAAAAATTATTCACAAGTGGTTTGAAACATTTTTTATGGCTTTGATACAAATGATTTTGTATTTTATGAATTGTGCATTAAAGTGGAAGCATACATGTAGATTGTGTGATTTATATTTTTTTTTTATATATGCACATAGATGCTCCAAAAGTAATGTCTCCTATTTTTTTCCTTTGAAAGTACAACAGATACAAAGAGCACAATAACACTATTTGATAGAGAAAATTCTCAGATACAAACCATCGTGACAAACATTAGCTGTGCATTTTCACCAGTGGTGAGCAAGAGCCTGCATGCCATGCTTAGAAAAAACTGCACCAGTAGAGGTAACCTATTGTCACCACTTCTGAAACACACCACCCATGGCCTCACTGTGCTCATATCCACTGTTTGGTCTCCACGTGGAGGAATAATAGTAACAAACTTTTGCTTCATATGCACTTCCATGTCAGATGCCATAGTGTCAGACTGCCCCTCTGCTGCTGTCTGTCACACAGCAACAAAATGTAACAGAATATTGGTGAAAGGTTCAACCCCTGCTGTCCTACTACCAACATCCACCTCTGACATTGTGGGCCAACATAAATAAAACAGGAGGCATTACTTTGTCATCAACCCTTGTACATGTGTGTGTGCATATATATGTATACACATAGAAAAATACACCCACATATATAAAGAATCTGTATTTTATATATTTATATTCAAATAGATGTAGTGTACACAAGCATACTTCGCAGTTGACATTTGACTCAAAATATCCAATTCATCCAAACTCACCTAACTCCTTAAGTCAAGAATTTTAAGTTGCTTTCAATAACAATTGCAATTATGCTACTGAGCAAATCATAAAGCTTTCTATTTGATTTCCAACAATTTCTTCACTTGTGACAGACAGCCTCTTTGTTATCTATGAAACATTATCCATTGTTATCCAAACTTCTGATGTTGGATAAGTTGACACCTTCTGACTGATGATAATGGAGCTGGTGTGGAGGCAGAGATTCCTTGAGAGTAATTAAACATGATCAGCTTGGATTAAGGACTAAGTAAGAGGCACCAATAAGTAAAAATCCTGTAGTGCAAGAGAAGCAGAGATGCTCAGGACAAACACCTTAGGCTGTGCTTCCATGAGTAGCCAGCATGTCCCAGTGACAGAAGACCCATAGTGAACACTACTGCTACTGACCTGCTGTTTTTAGTATATATACATCAAAAATATTTACTTTAGTATAAATTTATTCTGGTCCATGGGCTGAAAGTTCAATAGCAGTAGAAGTATGTTCTTCAGAAAAATACCTTCCATTGTAATGCTATCTAAAAGAAATCTAGTTTGTGTACTTCCTGAGACCACTCTGAATAAAACAGAGAAAGAAGTAACAATGTTAGAGTTGCTTTAAAAATACAGTTTTGATTCAGACAATATTTTCAATGTTATCAGATTTTGAATAATATTTATTTTCCTAAGAAAAAATATGAAATATATAGAATTCTGTGATTCTGTGATTCTGTAACATAGACACAGTTATCAGAGCTGATTGAAAAACATTATATAGACAGAAGGTTCTGATCAAAACAAACCCAGCAACATAATGTAGCTTCACTTTGTTTCTCAATTGTTCTAAGTACCCTAACAGGAAGCCCTTACACCGTTACTA
The DNA here is from genome assembly GCF_016699485.2 of Gallus gallus. Taxonomy (NCBI): domain Eukaryota; kingdom Metazoa; phylum Chordata; class Aves; order Galliformes; family Phasianidae; genus Gallus; species Gallus gallus. Next base: position 42,669,137 of record NC_052532.1, read on the forward strand.
AGTAAGAATAAAAAAGAAAAAAGTGGAGCTTTCTGGTCTTTGAAATCTGTTTAGAGGAGTTGAGCACAAACTCAACTCCTCTTATCTGTTTAGGTAGTTTATGTTTAGTTGAGTTTGTGCTCAACTCCTCTAAACAGATAAGGATAAACTGATTCTTCTTTAATCTAAATAATAACAATTAAAAAAAAATCTAAAGAAGATTCCTCTTTAAGGAGAAAAAGAGAGCATGTCCTCATCCTCTCATTTTTTCTCAGTTTAGCACAGCACAGCAAGGAACTTAAAGTGAGGAAAACATTCTGAGTAAAAACTTGATTTTTGCTGATGCATGAATTTGAGGAGTAAATTGCACATTATGTTAGATGGTTAGGTTTTAGGATCTACTCTAGGGAGAATTTGTGAATAGATACATAACAGGGTGAGAACTGAAGTAGATTGTTGCCCTAGTTCACCTTTCTCTTCCTGCAAAATTTTATGTCATTTGTATCATTGAATATAGTGCAGTAAGAACATTAAAAAAAAAAAAAAAAAAAAAAAAAGTCAGATAAAAGATGATTTACAATGTAGTTTTGTTTGCTTGCTTACCATGTTACACTGGTGGTTGTGCAGCACACTGAGGAAGCTGTTTGTCTTTTCCTAGCTGCTGTAATTTCAGTCAAATATAAACTTTCAGAAAGGTAAAATTTTCTTTCCTTGAAAATGACTAAATATTTTCATCATGCATCTTCTGAAGTGCATGTAGAAAATGTGGAGATCAACTAAAAGAAGTCACAGACAAGCACAGGCAACTCTTTTTTTTTAACGGAAGATCAACTTTTAAAATAATAAGTATCATTACTATTCAGTCCTCAGTTTTTACCACATAAAGCAGAAAATCAAACATCTATTTCACAATGCTTTCCCTAAAATATTCAGATATTAAGTTAGTATCATAAAAATACAATCAATAGGCAAAATAATAATATGAAAAGAAACTCTCATATGCATGAATGTTACAGGACCCTGGTTTTATGATCAGAGATTGGCTAATCCATAGTCTGAATAAGCCTTCTTTATAAGCAAATACACTAAATCTTAATTCCATTTCCCTTTCTCAGTCATACTTCTTTTTTTCATCCTTCAATATAAATCCAAATATCTACAATAGCCCAAAGACGTGACATCCTGGTCAAGATACTTGGTTGCACATTTTTGACTGACTATCATCATTTGTAGCAGAAGGCTGCATGGCCTCAAAAACAAGTCGCTGAAAGACGGTAACAAAAATACTGATAATAACTACTTAGTTTGAGTTCCAGCAATGAGGTGATATTATTTCATAAGGTCCCCTTTACAATTCATTTCTTTCTCTGCATAAAGAATAACTGAAGACAATTTTGGAATATTGAAAAATTCAAAGTTAAGCTGAATTAACTGAGCTGTAAGAAGAATGGAAAAATTCAGAATCAAGTCATATTTTTTATTGTTTTGATCCTACAGTACTCTATTGACAATAAAGAAGGTTTTGTAACAACTGCTATCTAAACTGCTGTGATGCTCCAAGGTATACATTAATCTTCACAGCTGAAGCATTTTGAGTCGTATTTCCAAAAATGATAGTGCTGTGCTAGTAAATCAGTGATTCTAGTTCCGTAAATATTCTTATATATTATTGTTTATTTTTCTCCTGAAAATGACCAAGGAATGTGAAAAGATTTTTTAATCAGCAATTTTTGACCCATGCATCAAGTATCACCATCATCTGCAATCTGGAAACTGAGATTAAAAAAGATTAAATATTAGGTGCTTACAGCATTTTTAGGTTTTTCTTTAACTGTCAATAGCTAATGTTTTATAAGGAGAAATTCCTGTCATGGTTCAGTACACTTTAATGAATGTTATCTATAACTGAAATATAGTATTAGATTATTACCAATGTAGATTCATGCCTTGCTGATGGTGATATATTATTAAAAAATAAGACTACAAGCATGGGGATCCATTTATTCATTTAATGAAAAAGTTTTAAGCAGTACGTGTTTCCAATTAGTATTCAGAGTTTATTAGTAATTAACAGAACAGAGTAGAGTAGAATAGAATAGTCCAAATTTTAAGGCCACAAGATCATAAATCAATTCCAGCCAGGACCACCCAAAAATCAAACTATTTCTGAAAGCATTATCCAAACACTCCTTGAACTCTGTCAGCTTGGGGCCACGACTAGTGTCCTCTGTAGCCCATTCCAGTGCCCAACCACCCTCTGGGGCAGAACTTCTCCCTAACCCAACACAACCCTCCCCTGACGCAGCTCCATGCCGTTCCCTCTGGCCCTGTCGCTGTCAAAGAGAGCAGAGCTCAGTGCTGCCCCTCCGCTCTCTGTGAGGAGCTGCAGACGCCATGAGGCCTCCCCTCAGCTCCTCTGCTCTGGGTTGAGCAAACCCAGGGATCTCAGCTGCTTCTCATACATCTTGCCTTTGAACCTTTCACCAGTTTTGTAGCTCTCCTTTAGGTGTACTATAACATTCTAATATTCTTCTTATATTGTGGTACCCACAATTATGATTGAATATGGAAATGAAAACAAGAAATGAAAAGACCTACCAGCAAAGGAAAGACAGGAAATACAGGAACAAATTATTAGAATTGAGGAGAAACAAAGAATGCTACATCAAGGGCAAGAAAACAATACAGGAAAAAAAAAAGAAAAAAAAGGAATATGAAGAAACTCAGAGAATCACAGCATAGAATCAGAGTCATAGAATAGCTCAGGTTGGAAAAAAACCTTAAAGATCATCAAGTCCAACCGCAACCCAACAATACTTCCCTAACTGTAACAACCCTCCGCTAAAAATATAGGACTGAGAACTCTGAAACTGTTCAATTTCTACAGCACATGCCTCTATAAATAAGATATTACTGCTGCTAGATGCTGGTCAGAAACGTAGTATTATCTCAACAGTGCAATGCCTGAGGGTGTTAAATTTTCTCAGAATTTCCAGACAACCATAGATTTTTAACCAAGAAAAGTTATCTAACCTCCATTAGCTGTTTCTTAGCTTTCTCAAATTATGTAGTTGAACTTCTGTTCTAATTTTCCTAATGCTGTCAACGTATTTTTTAACTAGTAGATGGCAACTGCAGATAGTTGTTCTTTGCAGACTGAGGTATGCATGAGCCCAGAATGAAAAGATATATAAGAGTACAGGATGACAACAGAGTCCTTGAAATTTTAAACACAGAATCATACCAGAAGCCGTAAGAGTATAAACAGAAGTTGGTGGTCACTAGAAAAATTCAGCCTTGTAAGTTTGTTACTGTGCACTATTACATTTAAAAAACAAAACAAAACAAAAGCTCCAGTGAGAATACTCCTCATTGATGTCATACTTAATCCAAAAATGATTTCACCATCGTGACACTGGAAAGGTGAGCACAGAGCTAGAGAAAAGGGCAGAAAATCTCCATGTAACAGCTTTAGCTGTTCAATTTTTTTTTTTTAATGTATTTATTTATTTTTTGTAATGAGCTGCAATTGTATAGCTAAACTCAAAGTATTTGTAACTGAACTAAAATAACTTCCTTTGTTTGTTTGACTAATAACAAAGAATTTTTGTCTCTGCACACCAACTGTATATTTTTATTAAGGGAAAAACAAACAAACAAACAAAACAACTGTCCTGGGTATAGTGTCATGAACAGAAAGGAGTTCTGTCTCTCGTGAGGGAATACTCAAGATAGATCTGATATTTGGTATTTCTCTCCTCAAGACATATAGCTCAAGAATTCAATAATTTTAAGCAGAACTAATATTTTTTTTCTGGCCTACATAAATGCACTGAGTGGTACAGGAAATTAGGAAAACTCAACAGATGGCTTAAGAATAGAGCTTGTGATGAAATTCTGAAGATGTTTGACTCCCGGCAATATCTATGGGAAGACATTTTTTTTCTTATTTGAGATATTTTTAGAGCATTATCTTTTGGATTAAGTGTCTAAAGGGTCTATCTTTTGGAATCAAGTGTCTGAAGCCTTATAAGAGCTTTAAAAACAGAAACGAACATGATAAAGGCAACTTCCATAGCTGGCTGTAATAGGATATGTAGAAAATCAGGTAGACAAAGAGAGTAGAGGGCATTTGCTGATAAGCACAAATAAGTACAGAGTAAGATTTTACACTAATGAAAGCAACCATAAGACAATAAAGAGCACAGATAATTCAACATCAGCAGAGATCTGATAAAAACAGCTAATACAAACTGCTGGAATAACAAAACTACATAGGTTGCTCCAAAAGAAATGCCTCCTACTTATTTCCATGGAAACTACAACATATAAAAAGAAGACAATAATACTGTTTTATAGAGCAAATTCTCAGCTACAAAAATGCTATTTTTCAGCATAGTCACCATCATTAGCAATGCATTTTCACCAGCAATGAACAAGAGACTATATGCTGTGCTCGTAAAAATCTGCACCCTTCAGTCAGTTTGGGTTAGCTGACTTGATTCTGTCCCCTCCCATCTCCTTGTGCGCTCTCAGCCTCCTTGCTGGCAGGGCTTCACAAGAAACTGGAAAAACCTTGACTTAGCATAACCACTGCACCACAACAACTAAAATATCAGTGTGTTGTTGACATTATTCTCATCATATGTCTGAAACATAGCACCATACCAGCTATTATGAACGAAGTTAACTCTATTCCAGAGGGAAAATGTAAACATCTTTGAAGTAATTTTCTATATTTTCACGCACATTAGAGGTGACTGAAGAGAATAGTAACTAACTACTTGGAGAAGGAACCTTAGAGTTCTTAAACAAAGACCGAAGAAAAACTCTACCAGAGCAGTATGGTCATTGGATGCTTCAGAAAGTGAATAATGCTTAGCGTAATTGTGAAAGGAGCTGTGGATGACGTCTCTGAAAATGTCAGGTGTAAGATGTTTTACAAGGAAACTGCCCTTGCTGCTTAAAACGGTGAAGTGCATCCAGGTGTAAGAGTTTCTCTACTGGCAGCGTAGTGACATTCTATAGCATGTTGTGGTAACCAGGATGGTATTCTTCATGAGGACATTAACACCTCCGGAAGGTTTTCAGTCTTGATACAAAGAGATAGAGTGCTTCTGAAGACTTTTCTGACTGTGTAAAAGGAAAATGAGTGTTTGTAATCTAATGTGTATAGGATTGCATTTACTGAGGAAGAGAATCTCTATGGACACATTTAAACAAACACAGTTTTACACAACTAGTGTTCAGTCCATAGGACCTACTACTAAGCCTTGAAATTTTAGTCTTAAATGTTTCATTTTGAGTGTTGTCAATTTTGTTCTACATTCATCACCACTGCATGGTACATTACACTAATGAAAAGGCATAATCTTTCATATTCAAAGAACTAAAATCAATAATACTGTTTCCTCTTCCTATGATAATTAAAAAAAAAATGTTGAACATTGGCAGCTGATATTAATATTTGAAATAGAGAAAATTACCTAGCTTATATGCACTTCTGCTGAAATACGAGTTGTTTAATTAATTACTTACATGGAGATCAGAAATTACAGGCATGGTCTAACACTATCACTGAGTTTACATTAAGGACAAATATGAGGGCTACCCTGAAGGCAACGCCTATTTTATTATACCGGCCCATGACATCAGAAGCAGATGGTGGTGGTATGGCAGTAGAGGCTGAATCTTCCCACCCTTATTCCTTTTTGTTGCTAGGTGAGAGATGGTAGCAGAGCGTCAGTCTGACAGAATGGTATCTGACATGGAAGTACATATGAAGCAAAGGTGTATCACTGAATTTCTTCATGTGGAAGAAAATGCACCCATTGACATTCATTGACTCTTGCTGAACCTTTATGGAGACCAAACAGTGGATGTGAGCACAGTGAGGTGATGGGTAGTACATTTCAGCAGTGGTGACAGTGGGTCACCTCGCTGGTGCAGGTTTTTATGTGTGGCATACAGGCTCTTGTTCATCACTGGCAAAAATGCATAGCAAAAAATGAGGCATTACTTTCAAAGAGACCTATATAAAATGCTGCATTCTATAAGTTTTCTCATGCTTAAAATTCAACAAGTGCCTAAATAATACAGTAAATCAGAGTCTGTGTTTTGAAGATTATGATACATGTGACAGCTTCCATTATTGGGCAATGAGAGATGCACAAGAGTAACACTGAATAAATAAAAACCTCTAGTCTTACAATCATAAAACAGGAAAACATTTGCTTAATACGATCTCACTACAAATTACTTTCATAAAAATAATGAAGAAGCATGAATAATAAGTATATATAAAATAATAAATCTATTGAATATGAAGATGTGTATGACTAGTGTACATATATAGATGTAAATAAGAAAATGCATCTAAGTAGATTCACTTGCTGGTGCAAGTAACAGAAATAAAGCTTATACTGCAGTGACAACAGCCACTCCTTTTTCTCAATGACTACTCTTTAAAATTATACATTCATGCTCTCATTTTCACCCAGTCTGCATAATCAAGTATAGAAAAAATAACAAATCCTCTGGCAGTTGATGTACACTTCTGACTTCCCCAGACACTGTTCACATCATACCATTTTTGAAGCATTGACAATCACTCTTGTCTTTGCCTTATAATCTCAAGAGAAAAAAATACTTCCAGAGAAAGAAGACAACATTTTTGTTTGTTTGTTTGTTTGTTGTGTTTGTTTGTTTGTTTTAAATAGTTCAGTTATACTGCTGGATAAGAGAGACTGTATGCTGTACCAGGGCAATGATAGAACAAACTCATCTGCAGAAATTATCCAACAATCTGTGAAATTTCAGGTTACACAGCTGGCATCATACTGCTCCATTGACCTACACTTAATACATTTCGCTATCGACAGTTATTGACATTAATTAATTCAAAAATAGTTTCCTGATTCTTTTAATTTGAATGCTATTTTTATCATCCACAACTTAAATCGTTAAACTCTCATGAAACAGAATCGTAGTGGCAATACAGATAACAAATTAACATGAAACCTTGCAACTTCCTCAGATTTTCTAACATCAGTATACATAAAAAGCCTTTTTGTCTCTGTTTACACAGCTTCCTTGTAACCCTCCACAACATAATGGCATACTGTGGAAACAGTAGTTTGAGCATAAAGTACCATCCAAGAAAATCTTCTATTAAGGTCACCTTTTCTGGTCACTGTCAGAGAAGTGCAGATGCTCTTTTGTGATATAGGACATGCTCTACATGTTCAGAAGAACAACACAAGATATTCTAATAAAGAAATATTTGCTTCTGCGTTCATTTGCTGTTTTTGTTTTGGGGGAACTATGGCAGGGACTAAAAAGCCTTTTAAGAGCTATGACAAAAATATTATGGAAAAATATTACAGATAAGGAAGTTTCAGATTATCATTGAGTAAGAATTCACTTGCTTGAATAAATATTCCAAATGAAATCAACATAAAACTAAATACTGTATTTCTTAAAATATATACACATTAAAATAAATATAGCTACAGATATCAGCAGTGCTCGAAGAAATAAATGGACATCAACCTGAAATACATGCAAGACATGCAACTTTTACTGAATGTGATACAATGAGCACTGCATCATTTAAAACTGATAGACAGGTAATGAACTATGAAATCTGTATTGAAATGGAAATGGCAGAGAAAGAATAGCACAAGGCATCAATGAGATAGTCACCAGGCTGAAAGATGGGAAAATTTTGTAGACAACAGCTCACTGAAATTGAGCAAATTAAAAACTGATGGAAAAAATCTATGCATACAGATTGAATTAACCAGTTTCTGAAAGAAAGAACAGTGTGGCAATATTACAAGACTGTTAAATGGATGTTCCTGATTGTGTCAACCTTCCCAAGCAATTGAAAATGAGACGTCAGTAAAACAAAATGCACTCCTTCACATGTGATCTTTTGTTGATTTTGAGAGCATATGTTAAACATATGTTAACCACATAATCACTTCTATATCCAAGTTTCAATATATTCAATATAGAAGTACATAATGAAAGAAACTTCAGTTTAGTCTGATCTTTTGGTTCAAGATTCATTTGTTTGGCATCCATTTTGAATTAATTTTTAAGACTTTTCCCAATCTACTTGAGAAACAGAACTCAGAAATATTCACTTGTACCATTTTCTGCTACTTGGATTAATTTAACAGGATTGTTAGTTTCATTATTTATCTGGTTCACAGAACAATGACTTTAAATGTCTGTAGTTTTCATATTCATCAATGCACAACTCAAAACTTCTGGCTAATTTGCAGAATATGATCACTTTCAAAATGTTTTCAAATAAACACTATGAAAAAAAGTGATAGCCAAAATAAATTGAGTCATAAAACTTTAGAGTTTTATCTATACCAAGTTAGAAATTTGGATATTTCTGCTCCAAAACATTATTTCTATACATTTTCACTGTCTACATTAGACAAAAAAATAAAACTTATTTTCTGATGAATGAAACCCTATTTTTTATTAGCATGCTAAACAAAATGTTGTGATCTATCTTAAGCAAAACAAACAAACAAAAATGTATTAATTCTTACAATATTCCATCCATCTTGCATGCAAGTTGATTTTTGTATGAAGTACCTTAATATATTTCCACCACAGATACTCAATAAGCAAATGAGAATTTCCATAAATTTTTATCATCTATAAACTATATGAAATACAGTGACTTATCTACCAAAAAAAGGAGAGTGGTTTTGATTTCTAGATTTTTATAACATTACTATTAGAAAGTGCTATCAGTTTACATGATCTTAACCTCTGTATTAGTTAGGTCATTCTGTGTTGGCTTACACTGTGTTTGTTTAATCATATTTTCAAAAAATTATTCATTCTTGCTCTAAAGTAAACAGATAGCCTCTGTGTTTTCATGGGTGTGCTACACTATTCCCAAGCTCTCTCCATTCAAAAGCATGCAAAGTGTAATCCTTACCTTCAACATAAATTAAGTCAAAAACATGTGTGCTTAACATCTTATCATGGTCTAAAAAACTCATCCAAATGGTTTCCCTAACAATTTCAATGTATTTAGCTTCAAGATACATTTTTAAGTGCAACAAGTTTACCCAACCCCTCCCCTTTTTGTCAAAACCTGTGCTAGATGCAGTTTCCTATTCTCTGTATTTCTCTAGTATTTTGGAAATCCTGAAATCAAGAAAGCACCTGGCTACAGTTCATCTCTGAATCAATGTCACTTTGTCTTTTTTCCTACGTGACATAATACTACGTTTACTTATTGCCATGATTCATTCAACCTCATTACATTTTACTGAATGTTCAGAACAGCTTCTCATTACCATTCATGCCACACACATATGCTTCTTTTAATGTTAAGCTTGAGATATTTTTTCTACATGTTCAAAATTCAAGTTGATCTCCATTGTGTTTAAATTATTTCATAAAAGTAATTATTTCCACTAGGTAATGAACAGTTCTAGTAAGACAAAAATATAAATCAATTTTGTTGATAGTTTTTCTTTGCTAGGCATCTTAATTTTTTTCTGTCAGGAAACGTTAATATATTACATTTCAGATTATCAAAAGAGAAGTACATTTTCTAGGAGAATAAAGGAACATGACTGCAAGAATGCATAGAATGAGTAAAATCCATCTTCCTGCCACTGTGTGATGGATTATTTTTAACTACATATAGTATTCTCTAGACAGTAATAGGCTGCAAATATATACATCAAGTACATCACTGAATAAGGAGGAATGAAATGGAACAGATCTATTAAAAAAGGTGTAGTGAAGTATGCTGGCTGCTCCACTGCAGTGAAATGAATTAGAACTAGTTTTACTACACTGTTGTACTTGAATACTAAATGCAAGACTGTAGGTATTTACAAAAATAACCGAATAACACACTGAGGATATTTGCAGATCCATATCTGACAGATTTCCATCTTCTAAACACTTCTCGGAATAATAAATAGCAGCATCTTGAGGTGGTAAAATACCTTGCTAGAGACATTCCATCAATTACTGAAGAAATAACATGGTTTGTATAAGCCTGTGAAATAGAAACCCCTGCAGTTCCTGGAAAACGAAAACTTCAAACAGTAAGATACAGTTCTAAGAATGTTGTCAATAAACGTCCAAATTTTAAGTATAAAGAAATCTGGTGATGCAGTATATTAAAAATGTACATACAGTAGTTTTAACCAAGATTAGTTAACTTTGTAAATAACAAAATTCAGAAAATACTTGGTTATTAAATATAGCATAGAATTTAACTGAAATATCTGAAAAATTTGATCAAAAAAAAAAAGACATTTAAGAATACAATCAGCAGCACAGCTAAAAGACACTTAAATTTAGTATCATCCTTTATGTAAGATGAAATTCACAGAATCTGAGTCACAGAATTCCAGGAGGTGGAAGGGACCTCAAGAGATTGACAAGTCCAACCCCCCTGCTCAAGCAGGTACCCTACAGTAGGTCTCACAGGCAGGCATAATCCTGATGAAATAACCATAAAAACAGTATACTACTTAAGCATCTCTTTACAATAAATAAATAAATACATGATACGTAAATGGTGCCAAAGTTTCAAATATACTTAAGCAAAACACTTTGCACAGAAACTCAAGTTGTGTGAAATGAAAAAAAACGAAGACAAGCTACATGGAAACTTAGTGGCTTTTTTTTTTTTTTTTTTTTTTTTTAATTAAACAATCTTATAAGAAAGGAGAAGGGAAAAAAACACCTTTTCTATTCACCTATCTTAACTTTGACAAAGAAAATTAAGATACAATGTTTGATGACACCTAAAATGACAATTATTTGGGCTTTTCAATCAGTAACTGACAAGGATTTTGTTAAAGAAAAAGAAGGTAGAAAGATGAACCTCAAAGTTTGTTACAAGGGTAATGGGATGTTAAAAATGAAGCCATGGTTTCCTATTGTTACCATATCAATTATTAACTGCTAGAAACAGCATCATATAGCATAAAATGCAGGAGATGTAGGAAAATGATATTTTATATATTCTGAATTTCACATGGTTTATAAATAATAGCCTATGGGATTAATATTTCCTCACAGTTAATGACTACCTAGCTTTAGGGGAAAGCTCCTCTGGATAGTCATTAAGTGTCAAGAAATGCTGACCCCATAGGTCATTCTTACTGAAGTGCTGTATAATGCATATAATAGCTATGTAAATGCTGACTATCACTACAATAAGTATTTAAATGAGATGCTTAGGAAGAGCTTATGGGTTATTCTTAAACTGATCCTTAGGCTAGTTTTGGAAGGCAGGAACAAGAAGGCTCTGTGAATGCTTGGTACATAAGGGCAATTGCTTCTAAGTACTTTTACTTCTGATCAAAAGGGATCAAGTCTTAGTACTAAGAAAGATGAGCATTCATAGCAATTATTCAGCCTTTTCACTAAAGCATTAAGCAAGGAAAGGAAAGGTTTCGGGTTTTTTTTGGTCCCTCCACCAAATAACTGTCTGCTTTTTACATTGAATCAATAACTGAAGAAAAGGCAACTACTTGAAAATATCGCTACCAACTGTTGCACTATGTATACATTACCTCTGTAAGCAGTAAATACTGTGCCTGTCTAGGACATTGTGTCTCCTTATCATATATCTGAAATGCCGTGAAGTTTGAACAGAAGTTGTACAACTAGTTTCTCACAATGATTCAATTCTATGAAACACTATATGTACTATTATATTATATGTATTTTTATTTGGTTACTGCATAGGATGTGTGGTTCTATGCGAAGATCAACTAAATCTCCCCATCTAAGTCTATGGCAGAAACTTCACAGTCAGAAGAATACAGGCACTGCAAATCTATTTTATGCATGAAAATAAATGAATTGCATCCATCATACCATCTTCCATCTCCCTCTTAATGACTGTTCAAGAGCAGAAATTACTACAATTATTACAGTTTTGTTTATAAAAGAATTAGTCTTAATACTGTAGCTCAAACAGGACCCTACGACAACTATAATGTATTAATGTACTTATAAGTATCTAATTAATATCAGCTAGTCAGGTAGCTGAATAAAAGCCTATTAAAATACTGTAACTAACTGCATTATATGTGCTTGGTAACATTTTGACATAACAGATACAATTTTACATAGTTATTTGTGAAAAGGGTATACAGAGCTGGGCACAGTTGCCAGTAGGATCCAAGAAATAGTGTTTTACAAGAGGATGAAGAAAGCACAAGGGGCTGAAAATACACAGAAAATTTTCCCAGCTGCACAAAAGGATGACTGACAAGATGACTAAAAATAAAAAAAGAGAAATTATACTGAGAGCAGAGTAGAATCCCCTAGTTATTGTTGTTTAGAAATACCAAGCCCATCTCCATTATTTCACTATGAATTCTGTTGTTAAAGTGCTGAAATACACTAGGGACAGTAAGACAATTGTGCTAGCTATACAGCATCAGCTCTGTAGTATTTTACACTCACAGTTAAGTTTAAATAGATGTACTAAAGGCTATGTTTTGCCTATACAGCAGTGATCATATATTGATGTGATAATTTATAAAAGAAATTACCATTCAGAAGTAGTGAGTTTTTAGTGAATTAAATTAAAACTGGTCAGTCTTCTTAACAGTACCATCACAGTCATTTCTGATTTCCGACACAAGTATTTTTTGCAACTCCACAAATAACTACATAAGAAATGATTAATATCAAAGTAAAATAAAGAGAAGATTTACAGAGATTCACTGTGAGGTAGCTGTCACAAATGATGCTACATTTATGAAAAATAGTCATTGTCAGAAAGGAGCTAAGAGATGACAAGTGTAATTAAAGTCTTTGTTTTGAAGTGCCTCTGCGAATGAATTTGGTATGACAAGTGAGTCCTATTAGGCATCATATCTTCAAAATAAAGGCCAGAGGAAAATGACTGATTGCTAATTGTCAGGAAGATGGATGGTTTTGATTTAGTTATCTTCTAAAAAATTTCCTTTCATGTCATTTTTCAGATGAAAATCCAAACTGTCTGAAGTCCATCCCTTGAGATATGACAAGGAACAGGAACTAACCCTAACCAAGACTAATGCCCAGGACATACTTTGATGTTTTGGACTGTAGTATGAAGACCACAGACCAAATGATCTAGAAATAGAAAAGGAGCTAATAAAGCAGAATAATTAATATATATATATATATATTCCAGATGTACTTTATCACAGTGAGTGTAGCCATACTTAAACACTAAAGAACAGTGATTAACACTTTTAAACCTCATTTTGTTGTTTGATCAAGATATGTAGGGCAAAATATATACGTGCCCTCCATGTTATACTGCTACATGTTTTAAGGATTCTGAGAATGCCAAAAAAAAAAAAAAAAAAAAGGGCAGATTTTTTTTTTATGGGTCTATAGACCTGAAAGTCCTACTGAAACTGAAAATACTTTTCTGTATTCAAGTGATATTACACAGAAAGGTAGGTTCAACCACTTCAATATCTTTATCAACAACAGTAGGATTGAGTGCACACTCAGCAAGTTTGCAGATGACACTAAGCTGACTGTTGCAGTTGATATTACAGAAGGAAGGGATGATATCCAATGGGATCTGGACAAGCTTGAGAGGTGGGCCCACATGAAACTTACCAGACAGAACACCATGTGAAGCCTTGACTATAAACTTCAAACAGAGCCTGACTTCAGGCAGCAAAGATTGCCAATGTCCTATCAGAACTCAATAGAATTTTATTAAAGTGGTAGGATGAGTCTCCAAATAAGGAACCAATCAGATGTCATGTATATTTATGTGTATGCCCTCCAGCCCACCTTCAATCTTCCATTTCTGGATGTCATATTAGATATACGTAAATGCTATATACAGACTAAGATGGCCTTATGGATTTTCTAAGTAAATCCATTTACTAAGATGGATTTTCAGGCCTCCAGTAGGCTTTTCTTCCACAACTTTAACAGTAGTTTATAAGTTCTTAATAAGTTCGTGCATTTCACAACAGTAATTTACTTTTATAGGCTTAGGTAATATTGTATTCTAGCATGCATTTCTTGAAGTAATGTTTGTCACATATACTGTTCTCTGCATCCCTAATAGTCCTTTATTTATGCTCTCATGTACATTATTGTTTTCAGCTTAATTTCTGAGACAGTATGAACTATAGTATTAGAGTTGTCATACAGGCATTTTAAAGGTGATTGAATTCTACCACTGTTTTATTTTTTCTTAGTTTAAGAAAAAAAAATCTGAAAAGAGTGGTGATTAATAACACATTCTTATCTCTAAATAAAAGCAGGCATATTTGAACAGAAATCACATAATTTAGAAAAGGAATTTCTTCTGCAAAGAATTGATGTATGCTGTGCACATACTCATTTCTGCCCAAAGCCATAGGATGAAAGGCTGATTTAAATTTGACCTATTTAGCTAAGCCTCCCCCCTGCCTTAAAAATAATAATAAAAAAATCACTTTTTCAAAGAAAAACTCCTTGAGGAAAAGATGATATAGCTTCCTTCACACAAAACCCTCTATTGCTTTTCAATATGCCTCACTTCCTTTAGAAATCATCACCACTTTTTCCAATATTTTACCTAATTTACTTTCTACTTTCCTTGAGAAACTAAATATGATATAAATCACTACCCATGTGCCAATTAAAAAAAATGTCATCGAGAGTACTTAGAAAAAAATCCACAAAAAATTACAAAAACAAAGCTGTATTGCAGAACTGTATAACCAAGCAAAACCTATTTTAACCCCTAGTTCTGGTTACAAGATAACAAATCTCAGTGAGGAAAACTTAAAAGAAATTATTTAATTGTTCTTTATACCCCCAAGAACATAAGAAATGCCATATTATGAGGGACAAGTTGGAATTTTGTATTAGATGCTATTGCTCTTCAAGAAAAGATGAAAAAGTATATACTGGGAGCACAAATACATTATTTTCAGAAGCAGTAGCTACACTAGTGAACACAACAAATAAAGTAGAAGACTAGCTGTCTAGCACTTACTTATTCAGACTTTGAAAAAGCAGTCTTAGGTTTGATATGGATTGTTCAAAGCCAACAGCTTTTAAAATAAAAATTCTGTTCCAGAACCTTTTAAACAGAATAGTGATAAATAGGAGGTAGGAACAGCATTGTTACAATATTCTCAGTAAACAAATTTTAAACAAAAAAATAATGATACTGTAAAGTATTTTTACATTTGACAGGATTTTTTAAATAAGTGAATCATAGATGCACCATCAATATTAAGTAGCTGGGATGCTAATTTCAAATATGAATATTGCCAATCATTAGATCCAGCAGTCTACCACATATTATTCCTAGAGAGTAGTAACAGTGCTAACTCCTTGCAACATAACAAATAAGTCTGATATCAGTGTTAAAGTCTTCTGTATACTATACTATCACACAGTTTTCCAGGAAATATAGATGTATGCCACAGACTTTATTTGGCATTTCATTGATTTTCTTCATCTGTTTATCAAATTGTATAAATTAACACAGCAATGCCTGCAATCTTACCTATATATGTTGAAGTTAAGCTACAAGCTTAGAATACCAAAATCATGAGCCCTAAATTGTCAGGCTATTTTCCAAATTACAGAAGAGAAAAAATTACTTGTTCACTTACAATTTTCAAATGAGAATCTAGAAGAAAATTGTCATTTTATTAACATATATTGTGTCCAAAAAAGACTTATGACTTCTTCAGTAACTCATAAGAAATTCTATATACTGTACATGCATCTATATAAATTTATACACACAAAGCCCTTAATTTGTTCTGTCTTTTAAAGCAGTTAATCAAAAGATATTACATAGTTCTTAAGGAACTGCTAGTAAGGATTCAGAAGGAATATTAGTAAATTCATAAGTCTAGTCAATCTGACTAAGACTACTGTCTGATCTGTGTATCTGGGTATTTGCTATAACTCAGTTTGCATTATATGGTTCAGACTTTTATTGTTCACAGCAGAACAACCTCGTTTTCTTTCTGTAGGACTATCATATGGCTGAATCTGTTCATCTTTCCAGTAAAGTCAATAAGATTATTTATTTTAATTTCAACCATGCAGAATTGGCCAGAACATCTCTCTTCTTGTACTATAAAACATTAGTCAGCAGAACTGTAATCCGTGCTCATAGTTATTGTCATTACATCTGACAGCAATGTATATGCTCTATTATTTGAACAGTTAGAAATGCACTGAAATAAGTTCTGTAAATATGTCTAATTGCAAGAATTTTTATAGCACTTTTTAATTCAATGGACAACATACTAAACCTAAAATTTAACAAATTTACATTTCATGAAATGATTTACAGAAATGTAAATGAATGCATAGCTATAAAATTATTTTCTTTCTCTTTACACAGAAAAGTTTCTTCCAATTCATTTTTCACTCAAGTCTTACCAGTCAGTGATACTTAATAGGAAAGATGATGAAAAAAAAAGGTGGGAGGGGTTTTGCATTATCTTCTAAAAGTCAGCAGTCTTTGGAGAGATCAGAAAGAAAATAAGCATCAGAACTGAAGATCTTCCATTTCAAAAGATTACGTGCCTCGTAAAGACCTTCTGTTTTAAATAGGATGTTTCCAACACACTACAGCTATCATACAGTCACACCTGTTTTCCCATTACCTTATCACACCTTTCTGTTATAAACATGAAACCAAATTATGTGTGTACTCATCTTTGCTTTTCAGTGTGCAAATACTGTTCTTATATTTTGTTGTTGTTGTTGTTGTACAACTTCAACTCTGCAGTAGTTAAGAGTCTATCTGAACTTCCATTAGAATCCTTAGTATATATTACATTATGATAGTTATGCCTTAATTGAGGAGAAACTATTTAAATCAGGGTAAATTGATTCAGATCAAATCATGGCTTTTTGCCGTTAGTGCTGGAGCACCTCCCCCACACAGAAAGGTTGAGCCATCTTGTGGTGGGCAAGGTATCTTTTGGAATTTTAAATATAAATTGAACAGTGAAGAAAAGCACATAATTCAAAGTGAATGCAGCACATATAATGCATATGTTATGCAATTCTTCTCCTCAATAAAATTGAAAATCTTTAGCATTGGAATTGCACTGATTTAACAAAGTTTAATTAGCAGACCAGTGATTTACCAGTGATCTAAAAAAATTGCCCACCCCTGCACAATTTATATAGTATCCAGCCTACTCCTTAAAAGACAGTCCTCCTAATGAAGAAATGTTAATCATTTGAATTCTGATTTGGTTAGCTACCTATAGGTCTGAATAACTTACCAACCACTTGAATGATTTGAAATTGCTAAATGACTTGAAAATTATCATCAGTCTGAGAACGCAGATCACATTTACCACAAATCTCAATGATATGTAGATCTCTCTCTGTCAGTGCTAATACATTCAGAGACTTAATAGCCCACTCTGATTTTACGCTGCCTTCTTTTTAGACTTGATGTACCTCACAACAAAGGGTAGACAGTCATAGCTGGGGATGGATCACTCTACAAGCCTTACAGGGCACAGGTAGGAGACAAGTACCCTATTTGCTACCTAGCACTGTACTATCTTTCACATAATCCAGTGTATGTGATTACATGAATTTATCAAAAGTTGTTTTCTTGTTTAAAAATTAGATTATAAGCTCTCTGAGAAACGCTATTTTTTTTTAATTGTTTTGGTGTTTGAAGTGTTCATAGCATAATTTTCACAGAGTCAGCATCTCCAAGCACACAGAAAATAGTACCAGAAATGACAAGATTTTTCTTCTGTTTCAGTACTCATAGTTTTAGCATGGATACAAACCAAGTGTAAATATAATACTGATATTTCTTTGTGTCTCCAAAGTCAAATGTAGTTTTGGAAGAATGCTTAGACTACATTCTAATCTATGCAGTCCTCTTTCCCTCATATATACATAAAATTGCTAATGTACTCTTTATGATGGATAATAAAATTAATTCCATATGGCAAAGACAGTAAGATATACTACTTTTTCTGACTTATCTATGCAGTGAGTCGAATCTTTTCTCATTCAGGGTAATATAATTGTGTAGCAGTCTCTGATGTATCAGAATGAAAAATAAAATTTTATCCGAAAAGGGACCACTAATCCTAGGAAGAGTGATAAGCAGGGAAAAATACACAATTTAATTTAATTAAAATCAATACTGAGAAAAAAATATATAGCATTAAATATTTTTTGCTTTTCTCATGAAATAAAAATGACCTTGACAAACGTACGAATATCCAATCATATAGGAGGAAAGAACTAAAAATTATTTAGCATCGATCTAACAAATTTCAAAATACATCCACTACATATACCTAAGAGAGGAGTTAGTCTTCAATATTAGGTTTATCTTCATTGCTGAGGTGAAGGTTTCCCTCTTAGAGTTTTGCAAAATAAAATGGAAAAATAAATGCTCTAATTTCAACACTTTTGAATTACAGTATAATTAGTATTGTTAGTTTTTTACATATTATCTATCTTCATTATTTCATCATCATAAAGTATTTTGTTCTTACATCTAAAAAGCATGAATTATGTTAAAATATTCAATGCATCAGAGGGGACATCTTACTGCCAAAATAACCTGATTCATTGTTTGAAAAAGAAAGATGTCTGCAACAGCATAGCCCAGTTAATTTATCTCTGGTATTGTAAAGTTGTTTCACTGGTCAAGAGTCACTCCATGTAAAAAGAATAACAGCATCCTTCCTTTTCCTTCTAACAAGTAATACTCTACAGTGTCATGCTTCTCGGTGGATCACTAGAGCTGGTGCTTTTTTGTCCTTTAAAACTCACCACTCTCAAGAATAATACTGAGATAATAAGATTAGTTTTCTGCATATCTAAATCAATAATTTTTGTGAAGAGAGGTTTTTATAGGTAGAAATACCAATTCAGAAGCAGTACAAAGAATCACAGAATTGTGGAGGTTATAAGACCTCTCTGGGGACCACCTAGTTCAGTACCCCTGCTTAAAGCTGGGTTACCTGGAACAAGTCACTATCTTTGGTGTATGTGACAACGTTTTGTTAACAGCTATAAGACAACACCATGAGTTGCCCAGCATCATGATGATCAGGGTCTGCTCCAGTTACCCCAGCAACAACAACATAGAGAGAGGAATGCACAGATGTGACAGAAAAAGCCCTGCTGACACGAAGGTCAGTGCAGAAGAAAGGCAGGAAGCACTCCAGGCATGGAGCAGAAGTTCCCTGCAGCTCACAGAAGAGAAAGCTGCCTCCCTCATGTTGTAGTACATCAGAGCAGATATCTAAGCTGCAGCCTATGGAGGACTCTAGGCTAAGACAAATGAATGCACCATTAAGGAAGTTGGAGACTGTGACAAGCCCATGAAGGAGCAAGTACTGGCAGTAAGAAGGTACCTACAATATGTCACACAGGTAGGCATCCAGACAGGCCTTGAATACTTCCATAGAAGGAGGCTCTACAACCCCTCTGGGCAACCTGTTCCAGTGCTCCATCACCCTCACCATAAAGAAGTTCTTCCACATGTTAGCACGTAGAGTTTCCTACGTTGAGGTGTTAGGCCATTGCTCCTTGTCTTATAACCACATATCACTGAGAAGAACCAGGCCTATATTGAAGTATAAACCAGATGTCTTTGACCCCTGTTTCTCTCCAGAACAGTCTCCCGTGAGATTCTTTCAAGATCACTGAAAAAGTTCAAGTCTGCTCTTTTGAAGTCCTGGTTTATGATTCTGATTTTAGCCCTGCACCTTCCATGCAGCATCCTGAACTCCTGTCATGATTATTTTAGCCAGAGCTGAGTAGAACCTGTCTCCTTGGTTGATCCTCAGTCAATGTTAGGAAGCTGTCATCAGCGCACTCCTAGAACTTCCTGAGTAGCTCATGCTATGATGAGTTGTCTTTCTGGTGGAGAGCAACACTGATAGGAAACTTTGGGTCAAACTGGAATTTTAACATTGGCTGCTGCTATGGTTTTAGATCTCAGTCAGTACCTTCCCATGGATTAAAAGATGCGTAGCTATTTTGACGAGACATTCCTGTAAAATTTTGATGCTGAAGACATACAAGAGCAATGGAACAGATAACTGTGTTACTGAATGCATCACACATTCCTGCAATTTTTAACATGCCAATGATCTTTATTATATGGTACATAGGTAACCCCAAAAGTAACAGCTCCTATTTACTTCATTAAAGCTGCAACAAACAGCACAATAACTCCATTTGATAGAGCAAGTTTTCAGCTTCAAAATACTTTTTTATACATGGTCACCTCCATTAGCTGTGTGTTTCCATCACTGATGAACAAGAGGCTGTAAGCTGCACTCATAAAAGTGTGCACCAGTTGAGGGGACCCACTGTCTCTGCACCACTGTCATCCATCACTGTGCTCACATTCAGTGTTCAACCTCCATAAATGTTGAGAGGGTTATGAATGAATGTCAATAGGTGCCATTTTCTCCACATGGAGGAATTCAACGACACCTTTGCTTCATACTTACTTTCACGAATGACACCATTTTTTCAGGCTTTCCCCTCTTCTGTTGTACAGAAACAAAACGTAAAGGAAAATTGGTGCAAAGGTACAGCCCCTACTGCCCTACCACTAACAATTGCCTCTGAAGTAATGGGCCAATGTAATAAAAAAGGAGGCATTACTTTCAGAGCAGCCCTAGTATTTATGATACTTTCAACTTTTTTAAAAAACTCCATTTTCTGCCAAAAGTACTGAAAAGATTAATAAATATTTTACTGCCTGACTCACACTGCCTGGAACAAACTTTAATGAATTACATTTTAATGCTGTAATCCAAGCATTAAGCTGTCAGACTTATGATTAATAGAGTTGCATTCTAATAAATGAAAAATAGCTCTGTAAGGGAAGAGGATTTTGTTCATCATTACTATGACAGTGGTGTGATAAGAGTACTGCATCATCAAATGTTTTGCTATAGAACAAGTTCTGTAGAATTATGGAGAAATTGCACCTTATGGAAATAGATTTGTATTACATACTTTTCAGAAGTAGCTATAACAATGACTACCTCATTAGTTTTGCCACTTCAAAAAAAAAAAAAAAAAAAAAAAGGAGTAGAAAAAGCTTTCAGCATTAGAATCATAGAATCACAAGGTTGGAAAGGACCTATTAGATCATCTAGTCCAACCGTCCTCCCATTACCCTTGCTACCACAAGCCACTAAACCACATGTCATAGCTCCTCATCCAGACACCACTTGAACACTGCCAGGGACAGCGACTCCACCACCTCCCTGGGCAGGCCATTCCAGCACCTGCCCACCCACCAAGAGAAAAAGTTTTTCCTTACGTCTAACCTAGACCTCCTCTGGTACAACTTGTGGCCATTTCCTCAGGTCCTGTTTGTTGCCTGGGAGAAGAGGCCAAACTCCTCCTCATTACAAAATCCCTTCAAGAAGTTGTAGAGTGCAATGAGGTCTCCCCTGAGCCTCCTCTTCTCCACACTTAACAATCCCAGCTCCCTCAGCCGCTCCTCATAAGACTTGTGTTCCAGACCCCTCACCAGTTTCGTTGCCCTTTTTTGGACACGTTCCAGGGCCTCAGTGACTTTCTTGTAGTGAGGGTTCCAAAACTAAATGCAATACTCAAGGTGCAGCCTCACCAGTGCTGAGTACAGGGGGATGATTACGTCCCTGCTCCTGCTGGCCACACTATTTTTAATGCAGGCCAGGATGCCGTTGACCCTCTTGGCACCTGGGCACACTGTCAGCTCATGTTCAGCCAAGCATCAACGAACACCCTCATATTAAGATCAAGATTAATATAATGGAAGAGCTACTTGTTGAACAAAATACCAAATTTCAGATTGAACTGAACTATGCTAAGTTATTTCACAAAAATTAAAATATTTAATTTTTGTTTCAGCATGAAAACTAGTTTGATCTGATCATTTCCACAGTTATTTCATTCAGCCAATGAATAATAAAAAGATCCATTAGCCTTGTTTTAATGGTTCTTGTCATACTTGACTGGTCTTTGGGAGACTAAATAGGATAATTGCCTGAACATAATAATCTACTATCAAACTCAAATAAAAGTTCTCAAACTAACATATATATTAATATACACATATAAACACATAGAATATATTTTAACACATCAAAAGTACTCTTGTGCCTTACAGAAGCATTTATGGATATGTAATATAACACATTGCCCAAGTTATTCTCTTTTTCTTCACTAATACACACTTCAAAAAGATCTAAGGAAAGACAAACTATATTCCATCTCTAAGTTCATAAAGGTTTCCAGAAAATTAATCAAATATCAACACTTTATTTATGGTACTGAAGAAGAATGGAAGCACAGAAGTGAGATTTTGGAGTATCTCATCATACAGAGGTAAAAGATTTTGCCCAGATTGGAAATCTGACTTCAAATTTGTCCAAGCTACGCTTGAACGAAGTCTGCTCATGTGAGAGTTGCTAATACTCATCTCTCATGCACTTATGCCCACTCTAATTTGGTGCTCTGGTATGAATCACCTTGCCATGAGATACACTGGCACAGAAAACAGATATACACGTATGCACATATACAGACACGCAAATTTTAAATTCTATTCACTTAATCCACAAGCAACATAATCATAATTTACTTACCAATAAAAGACAACACTTGTCATTCTACTAATTAGCACAGTGATAAAATACAGTGACAGGCTTTTTCCCCTTGAGAAGTTGAGGAGAGTCCTGTTAAAAATTTGTCTCTAGAACAAGGAAGGAGTAAATGTTTTGGCCTTAGCAGAAGATAACAAGTAATAATTTGGCCGTAGTTACATGTAACAAGTAGTCGAATTTAAAATTGGGGATGATAGATGGAAAACTGTCAAAAAGCTTCAACTCTAGATATGGTGAGAGCAGATTTCAGGCTGCTCAGGGAACTAGTTAGTAAGTTCCCTGGGAAATCTGCTTTTGAAGGCATCAGGGTCCACCAATATTGGTCACTCTTATATTGCCTCATAGGAGCACAAGAGCAGGCAATTCCATAGTGTCAGAATGCAAGCAGATAGGGCAGAAGGTTGGCTTGGCTGAACAGGGATCTTAATTTATCTAGAGCTTAGGCAGAAAAAGAAAGCACATGGCCACTGGAAGAAAGGTCAGTTGATACAGAAAGACTAGAGGGATGCTATTTAGGAAGAAAATTTGTAAGGCCAAAGGTCAGGTAGAGTTGCAGCAGGCCAATACTGAGGGAGACAATAAATTTAAAAAAAATACATTAACAGCAGAGGAGGACCAGAGAGAACATTGGTCCATTACTTGATGAGAATGGTCACCTTAAAAATAGAAACATAGACAAAGAGGAGAAATTTAATGCCTTCTTTACTTTTATCTTCAAAGAAGATGGTGGACTCTGACACGCCAGGTGCCCCAGGTGTCTCACTCCAATTTATAGGAGGGAGAGGAGGTTCTTCGATGTATGTATACCCGGCATGAGATTAAGAAACAACGGTTCAAATGTTGGTTTGACCAGTTTATTACAAATGTTAACAAGGGAGATGAAGAAAGGGGAGGACGGACACTGTTATGGATTGGGGTGATGGGGAAGGGAAAGCAAGCGATAGAAAAGATAGGAAGAAGCAAGGATTGCGTAAAGTGGGGATAGTCACCACCAAGATCCAGCAGCGGTCTGTTGCGTGCCGTTCCGATGGTCCAAGGCCGAAGGTCAGGAGCAGCAAGGCTGGTCTTGGGCAACAAGAGGGTGCAGGTACCGGGTGAGTCCAGGGAGAAGCCACAGAGTAAGTCCTGGAGGAAGCAGCAGGTCTTAGGTAGCAGGCCCAGGGAAGTCCGTCAGCATGCAGTCCGTAGTGAGGGATCTGATGACAGACACCTTGAGTCCGTCAGCATGCAGACCTTTCATAGTGAGGGATCTGATGGCAGACACCTATCCTCATGGTTGTTGGACCCTTTTTTATCCTCCTTTTTTCCTGCCTACATGACATCCCTGGGTGCTTGAGCAAGAGTCATGTGCGTACCTCCTGAGATGGTCATCTTCCTCGAGATAAGTCCACACAAAAGACTGTTTCCCGGCCATTATCAGCAGCTTATCCCTCTCTCATTGCCCCTGGCCTTGTCCATCCGTGCTCCTTAAAGGATTTCACAACCCGTAGCCAGGACCTGTCCATCAGTGTCCTCCAGACAGAAGATTTCTCTACCTTTGCCCAGGACTTGTTCCTCCGCAAACTTTGAGTCAATGATATAAAAGAATAATCTCTTACACCAGGGTAGAGGCTGTTGTAACAATAAACTCCCAGCCAAGTCCAAACTCAAGCAGGATTTACTACACCACCTGAATGTATATAGATCCATGGTGCCCAACGGGATTCATCCCAGGTTACTCAGTTGAATGATATCATTACAAGACCTCTCAGTTATTTACCAACAGTCTTGGGAATTTGGAGGTTTCAGTTAACTGGAAGCTAGCAAACATTGTTCCCATTCTCAAAAAGAAAGAAGAAAATGACCCTGATAATTACAGACCCGTTAGGCTTACTTTGGTACATGGTAAAATTATAGAGAAAGGTATGCTGGGAGTTACTCAGAAAAAACACACTTAAGAGGACAATACTATCTGTTCTGCTCACAAAGAAATGAAATGTTTTCTGATAGGTTCTTGGCTATATCAAGCAAAGTATTTGCATATAGGCCAGTAGTCACATACAGAAAGAATTGAACTCACACAGCCGGTGAGGGGGATATCTGGCTATACAGCACTCCTTCACAGAAAGCAGCCTAGGTCCAAAAAAACATTCAACTTGCAGTGGCTGGTCCTTATATAAGCTCAGGGTGGCTCCACCCAGGGTCTACCCCTTCTGGTCACATGGGAAGCACAGGAGCAAACAATTTACCTGTGCTCCCTGGGCGAGCCACACTTCTTCATCAGGTGCTCAAACATCAGTTAAACCGTGATCTAACGGCTCCCCTGTGGTATTGTTGGAAGGAACAGGAAGGTGCTGTTTAACTTAATTTCCTTTTATGACCAGATGTGTGTAATCTTTTTGAATTTTGAAGCTTTCAATACTATTTCTCACAATGTCCTTTTTGACAAAACATCCAGCATATGATTAGACAAAAATGTAATGTAATGGGTGAGCAATTGGCTGATGGGTCAAGCCCAAAGTATTATAGTAATTGGGGTAACATCAGGTTCATGGTCAGTTACTAGTGTGGTTCCCCCAGGGCTCCATTTTAGGGTCAATTCTCTTTAATATTTTGGATGTAAGATGTGTTTTGAGCAAGTTTGCTGATGATAATGAATTGGGAGGAGCGGCCAACTTCACTGAGGGTGGAGAGGCCTTGCAAGGAGATTTAGACAAATTAAGAGGTCTAGAGAAGCACTAACTTAATGAAGTTTAACAAGAGCAAGTGTCAGATTCTGCATCTGGGAAGGGACAATCCTGACTGTACATACAGACTGGGGGATGAGATGCAGGAGAGCAGCCCTGCTGAAAGAGATTTGAAGGCTTTGATAGATGGCAAGTTGAACATGAGGAAACAGTGTGCCCAGGAGCTAGGAAAGCCAACTGTATCCTGAGGCGCATCAAGTACTGCATTGCTAGCTGGTCAAGGGAAGTGTGTCCTACTCTACACTCCACTAGTGTGGTTTCACCTCAAATATTGTGTGCAGTTTGGGGCACGACAGTACAAAAAGGGCATAAAAGACTACTAAAGAGTGTTCAAAGGAAGGCTACAAAGATGGTGAAGGGTCAGAGGGAAAGACATAGATATTCCAAGTAACGAGTTGCTATGAAGTTTTTGGTAGCATTTCAAAAGTCCAACAGTTGACAACCACAATGAAAAACTGCATGTCTATTGTGTTAGATCTTTACTTCAAAGTCAATTGAATTCTTCAGAGTACATGCTCTTTCACAAAGAAATCAGAGACAGCTACACTAAAATTCTCCTTTCCACTACATCTCAAGAAAAAAAAAAAAAAGTAATCAACTAAAACTGATAAATTGTAATTGTTAAGGCAAGTATTTTAATAGACTTTCAACTGATATCTGGAACAGATTCTAATGAACAGGAAATGCAGCTGAATGGACCAAGGACTGCATCTTTAAGAAAAAGTTTTACAATATTTGGAAAATTGAAAAAAGACTACAAACAATATTTTGTAAATCAGCTCACTTTAGTGATAAAGTTCTTCCACGGTCTATTGTAGGGCAGGGATTTTGAAGGCTGTTCACCTTCTTTGCACTAATATGCTAGGTAACAAACAAGTCCTGGGCTGAAGCGAGTCCAACATTTTTTAAAACTAATTAGAGAAACAGAGCATTACAAAATTCAGCAAAGACTGGCATGGTTGTCCTGAATGAATTTTGTAGCAGCAGTCAGCACTGAGATCAGTCTGATAGGTTGGGCAATCACATTGGAGCTGGGACAAAGAAATTCAGCAGTCCTTTTAGGAAGCACATTATGGAAGGGAGAGGAAAGAATTCTGGCATGTTCCTGCAGTTCTTACAGAATCTTCCTTCAGTGATCAAAACCTCACTATAATGCCTCCAGCAAAGGAACAGTGATATTATGAAGAATAACAAGAATAAACAATATGTCATAATAGTGCTGCAGAACTCAAATCTGCCAAGAAATCAGGCAACACAGTGATGAGCCTTACTGAGAACATCTATGAAGAGTTACATTAACCTTTAGAACCCACTCCCTCATTCCACAGAAGAGCATTTCTGTGTCATGACACTAGGAATCATGAATGGAGTAAAAATCACCACCTCTAGCAACAGCCAGCTTCTTTCTTTTGGAGTGAGAAGTCTGTGAATTCACTGGAATAAGACTGGTGCTAGAGAGATTGAAAGGCACTGCTTTAGAAACATTTGTAATATGAAATCCTTATGTATTTCAATCAAATTGTCCAAGGCAAAAGTTATTTGACTTGCCTATTTTCCTTTATTGTATGATACATGGATAGGACAGAAAACATTAGATAAAAGGAAGCAGTACACATCACAAATCAGGCTCACTCGAGCAAGGAAGTATGTTGTGAAATTTATGACAGGAAAATTCTGCTACAGCATGCATGTTGACATATATGCTAATGTTAATATGCTATAGTGTTCTACATATATGCTAACTAAAAGTTTTGCCTGGGGCATTTGTTATCTCTGTATTTTGAAATTAGACATCTTCCTATTATAGATTTATTTTTCACTTTTTTTTCCTTGTGGAAATAGTAAGTATAACTCAGTATTATTTATTAAAGCAATGGAATTGCTTTGTATAGAAAAGAAAGTACTGCAGCTTTATAGTAGCTGACTGGAAAAATTCTTGCTTGCAAATCAGAAGAGCCTACAAATTAAATACTAATAACACTAGTACATGGATAATAAACAATAAAAACTACAGTTACTGCTGAACATCCATAATAATTGCTAGCATGTTGCATAATATCATGGAATAAAGATATAATGATTTTTCAGGATAAGGACCTTTGAAGCTACATATCATGTGATTTAGCTAAAAATAAAAGAGCATGATTTATTTTTATTTTTATTTCTTAAGAAAGACATTTTCAACTCAACAACATAGCTCTGAATTATCTTTTTTTTTTTTTTTTTTTTTTTTTTTAAACTAGAAAAGACATAAAGATTCTATCTATCTAACAAATTCCTGCTTGCAGCCAGGACAGTAATTTAGTGCTGTAAGGAGAAAGACGTAAAAAAAGACAAATAGAGCTAGTGATATTGAAACCTAACTGCATGTGGCTTGTTTACTTCAAAGAAATTGTGAATCATCACAGTAAGGGGGAGGAGAAAAGAGATGGCAGCCTGCCATTTTTCTGTTGGGTGACAGTCAGTATTCTAGTCTGGAAAAATGTTACTATTAGTTAAGCAAATTTGACAACAAGAAAATCAGGCTATAAAGCTTTCTCTCAGTAACAGATTCATGTGCCATTACAGGATCATAACCATACTCACATTAACAAAAAACATCTTTCTGATTCATAAGTTCAAAGGTGGCTATAAAACAATTATTTATTTTGGGAAGCACTTTAAACTGTATTTCTTCTGAAAGTATTTTGAAACAGAAATGTTGTGCTTCAAATGTTTTTTGAAAAATTGTGTTTTTTTCTATTACTTAATTTTCTAAGTCTTTTAAACTCCCGAAAAGGTCTCTCATATCCAGATAATATATTAGTGAGAAAACATAATAAATCTGTAATTAACAATAGGATCAGAAGAAGAGAAAGGCCAAGACAATGAAATCTAATGTTTTCTCTCTCGAGTTTTGATTAATTACACTGAGAAGCAGTAGACGCTGGTGCTCCTATTTTCACTTCCACTTTATGATGATTATCCCTTACAGCTCCAGCTCCTCTGGAGACAGGAAGAATTTGCAATCCAGAATGCTATCCATTCTATTTTGCAGCAGGCCATGAAATGAAAGATGCTGAATATGATCAACAAACATACGGGAAGAGAAGGACTACATCTTGTAAGAACGATTTTAAGCAGATAGAAAACAGAGTGAAATGAGACTGATGATTTTAGAGTTGCATAGGTCAGCTGCAGAAGAGTAAGACATCCATGAAAAGAGGGATGAACAGAGAATTAAAAAAAAAAAAAAGAGAGATAGAAAATCCACACACCTCAAAATTTTCAAAACTTCCTGCTTACCTTTTCTTTCTAGAAACCTATTTTCCTGAGACAGTTTCTCCCTTTATCCCTGAATATCACTTTTAGCCTTCTTTCCTCCCCAGACAAGCTTTCATCTGTTTCTAATAGAAAATCTTATCTAATCTAAACAAATTTATACAGATCATGAAAATATACCTTGTTTCCATAATCATATCCTCTAAAATGTGAATAAGGACCAGACCAGTGTTCAGGGGAGCAGTGTTTCATATGCACCTGTGCTCATGATCTGACGTGTGTGTGACACTAGACAATCATCGTGGGTTTTAGTGTCCTTTCGCCTGTTTAGAATGAAGATGCTTTGGGCAGAGGCGATGGCTAATGTCCAAAAAAAAAAAACAAGTAGAACTGAGAAAAGGAATATACTTATGTAAAAGGTCATTCTTTTATGCCATTGCCTCAAAGCTTGCTGAGGAACAAGTCCTGACCAGGGATTGGGAAATCCTTTGTCTGGAGGGGCAACAGATTGACAAGGCCAGGGGCAGTGAGAGGGAGATAAGTGGCAGCTAAATGGCCAGGAAACAGTCTTTTGTGTGGACTTATCTCAAGGGAGACAGCCATCTCAGGGGGTGCTCACATGACTCTTACCCAAGCGCCCAGGAATGTCACGTAAGTAGGGAAGAAGTAGGATAAAAGAGAGTCCAACAACCATGAAGGCAGGTGTCTGCCATCAGATCTCTCACTACGAGAGGCCTGCATGCTGACGGACTCTCCAGGGCCTGCTACCGGAGACCTGCTGCTTCCGCCCGGACTTCTTCCTGGACCTACTCAGTACCTGTACCTTCTTGTTGCCCAAGACCAGCCTCGTTGCTCCTGCCCTTCGGCCTCAGACCATCGGAACGACATGCAACAGGACTACTGCCGGATCCTGGTGGTGACTATCTCCGCTTTACGCAATTCTTGTTTCTTTCTATCTCTTCTATCGCCCGCCTTCCCTACCCTATCACCCTAAATTGTCCGTCCTCCCCTTCCCCATCATCTCTATTAAGATTTGTAATAAACTGGTCAAACCAACATCTGAACAGTTGTTTCTTAATCTCACGCCGGGTATACATATTTCAAAGAAACTTCTCTACCTCCTATAAATCGGAGCGAGACAACTTCGATTACTTTTTTTTTTAATATTATGTGCTACAAGCCTTTGTTCATATACCCCTACGCTATCAACTTCTAATTCTACATATTTCTATTCATGACATTAATGGGAACTATAAAAGAAATTAGAAAAATATTAACCTAATTACAGTAAGTTTAATTATGTAGTTCAAGGCAACAGAAATTCCTAAACCAAAACATTTGTGTCTAATAGCATATTTCTCAAAATATCTCATAATAGCAATGTCTGGGAAAAAAACAAACAAACAAAAAAAAAAACAGATGTGAACTGATATTAAAAAAATAGTTTGACTTTCCTGGAAAAAAGGCCAGTTTCTACAAGTTTTGTTAAATGTTTCTATAGTCTGCTACAGATTTGGTTAAATTGGATTTTGAAAGTCTTGCATATAGCATTAGAGATATAGGCTAAAATATTTTGATTGACGTTTCATTGCCTTTGCTGTTTTCTGCATAGTATTCTTAGATTATTAGGCCAAGTTAAGTCAGTCCTAACAGGCCCAAGACATTACAAATAGTCTTTGAAATTATTACAAAACAGAGCTTTAAACAGTTTTATGTGATAAACTTAGGCCTTTATTTCTGTAAATACCAAGGATACTTTACAAAGGAATCAGTTTTTCTTCCTGATTCTGTTATCTGTTTCAGTCATCTAATTATATTATATAATTTAATTATCAAACTGCATATTTTAGTAATCAATTGGTACACATCTATGAGTTTCTTGTTTTAATATTTGAGAGCTTAGATATTTTATTGATTGACTTGTACAATTCACTGATCCAATTGAATATTTTAATGAACCAGTCGCATAATGAGAAAATGTAAGTAGATTCAATTTTGATTGGGTTTTAGTGATTTTGTGAGAACTTTTTTTACTTTAGATATTATTTAGATACAAAATGCTATAATTTTTGGTGGTTTGTCTGGAAGTCCAAAACAGCCTATGCTGTGTTGCCAAGGTATTTGATCCCATGCAAGCTGGCTGAAAAGCAGCTCATGAAAAGGTTTTCTATTTATTTGTTTGTTTGTTTGTTTGTTTGTTTGTGATAGTAATCTTGTCAACCTCTTCCCCAAGTAGCTGACTAAGTATACCTTAAACAAAAAGTTATGAGAAACTGTGGCAGTTACCTGTTACCTGTTAAGGGAGGAGGGAAGCAGTTATCTGCACAATTTCCCTAAAATGGGAATGTAGTAAGGGGTCTTTTTAAGAATAGGTTTATAAACTGACTTTTCTCTGGGCATTTTCATATATGAAATACTTAGAAGATGCTGAAAGGAAAACCAGGAGAAAGATCAACTCCATATTTCTCATTAAACATATTAAGACAGAAGGAACTGAAAAGTTTTGGAAGGGCCAAATTCATGAAATTGTCTACCAGCTTCTCCCGTGAGGGAAAAGGACACTTAGCATCTTTAAAAACAAACAAACAAACAAACATCATCATCAACAAAAAACATATTGCTGTCCTGCGAATCTGGAAGTAGAAAGGAAAGTGTGGGCCAAGAAGAAGGCTGGGAAAAAGTATCTCTCCCACGAAGGATCAGGAGGACTCACTGCAGGGCAGATTAATAAGAGACTCCAGGAAAAATTCTGGATTAACTGGTAGAGTTACTAAGATATAGTTTAGAAGAATAAAACACTACGGCAAAAAAGAGGATTGTGTGTTGGGATTTTAAGATTTATTTTTTTTTCTGGGTAAATGACTTTACACAATGGAGTTTTAACTCCAAATGTTTCTGATCATGTGCTGGAAGAAATGTTAATGGAAACACTGCATCCGTATCTTTGCCATACAACACTCATAATGATGGGTTAAATGGAAATTACATTCTGTAATTCTGCATTTTAGTTTATAGTCCTTGAATTATACAATTGGAATCCTACTTTCTTATAAAATATTTCAAACTATTGATTTACCATGCTTTGGGTAACTTATGGAAACAGCTGCATTTTATTTCTCCTACTCCTGGGCTGCTACAGTTAATTTGTTATTTCTGAACAGTACACAACCATCCTACTTGCACACATGCTTATATATGTATATCTATCTCAAAAGAATCACATAGGGACTTTTTTGCATTTAAACTGTCCATCATTCTTGACACAGTATTTCTGCGTTTTTGTACCAGCTTCATCTGAGTCCAAAAATACATTGCCAGTGTCCATTAGGTAAAAAATATTCCTGTTTGCTTTGTTATTCAGCTAAAATTTAATCTATTCCTCATAACACTAAAAAGAATGTTGAGCAAGTTACTCTGTGTGAATAAAGTATTGGAATCAGACCCCAAGGGAAAGCTCAGGTTTAATGGTTATATACATAAGATTGATACACTTCCTTACACATAGCATTCAGAAGAATAGAATTTATGCTGGGAGTTTCTAAACTGGTACTTCAGTTGGAGTAAAACAGAAATTGTCATCTCTTTTATGATCCCTACATTTGCTCTCATGGGAGCAAATCTTACCTTTGAGATAAATATTCTCTTAACTCCATCAGACAGTTAATAACTCAGTTATTAATCTCTGCTCATAATAATCTGCAAATGTATAAGTGAAAAGGAAAACCATTTTTTAATTTCCTTACTTCTTTATAATCAAGTATTATTTTGAAATTTTAACATATAAGTATTTTTAAATTTATTATTTACAAAGAAACAGTTTGGTGACAAGAGTCACATGTAGCACTAGGCATGGAAACTGGAAATGGAAATTGAAGAAATGAAATTTGTTTGAAGTTCCACTATTGCATTTTGTATACAGAGGAGGATTCCTTGCTATAAAAGAACTGAGAGCTCTATCGTACTTATCAAACTTGTGAAAATGAGGTGATATTGACTATTCATTGCAGGGGAGTTGGACTCGATGGCCCGCAGAGATCCCTTCCAACTCTAAAGATTCTATGAATCTATGATTCTATGATTATGTAACTGACCATGAGTCATTCTACATCTATAGGAAACAGTCCAATATTCAGCATAGGTCTTCCATTACCACACATGTAGATATGCCTTTAC
Organism: Gallus gallus; assembly: GCF_016699485.2. NCBI lineage: Eukaryota > Metazoa > Chordata > Aves > Galliformes > Phasianidae > Gallus > Gallus gallus. Next base: position 42,701,943 of record NC_052532.1, read on the forward strand.
GTAATTTCAACTTTAAATCTTCTCATACGAAGTCATCACTCTCTTTCCCTTTTTGTTGCCCTATTGTAAGAAGAACTGATAAAAGAGGCCAATTTTTTTTTCATATAGAGATTTCATTTAGAACCACTTTTGATATACAAGCCTGTCCAGATCTAGCATTTGGCTAGTCAAAATTAATGGAAAAAATTATTGTGTGTAGCAGAGGAAAGAGAATTTTAAGAATACCTCAGAATCCTAAAAATACATTCTGGGGAAAAAGAAAATAAATCTTTTAAATTCTCTAAAATACAGGTCTCTATTTGCTATGTTAAGAGTTAAAGAAGGTACTGCCACTTGTTTATGCATTGATAGAATTAATTTATTGTCTAGTTATTACACAGTGGTGATTCAGAAATAATTCTAATCTCACTATAGGAGAGGAAATAAAGCATTTGTGCTGTATTTTTATACTGAAGTCACATATTGATTACTGAATACAAAGCTCAGATCAAAATAATGATGAAGGTATGCCAGATCATCATCTTTCTTTCATTCTTCATTCTGGATATTATACTCTGAATAAGTTTCAATTAAATAAAGGTAAGGACAGATTAAGTGTGTTTAACAATGCATGATAATCACATAAAACTAGTGGTTTTATGCATTTTTAGTTTTACATATTTGTTTTGTATCATAAAAGCAAAAATCTTGACAATAGTAAGGAATCTCCTATAATTAAAAATTGAAAGTTTGGGGTTATATTTTTTAGTGATGCAATCTTTTAACTTTAACAAGTTACAGAAGTCAAGGGCTCTTATTCTAGGGATATTTTTAAAAATTACTTTCTTACATCCTCTCTTAAAACTTGCATTTTCATTCAAATATGAATGACTTTGGTAGAACAATGACAAGTATAACTGAAAACTCAAAGAGCAATATAAGAAGCTCAATTAAGAGACAGTTTTAAACTACCCTGTATAAACAAGATATATTTCCTATTTACTTTTCATTTATATGCAAAGAAAGAAAGTGAAGGACTGTTATAAAAGATTGTTCCAAAATGTGATATTATCTATCTCAGCTGGAATTGCAAGAATCAAAGAAGAACTCATACATTTTGACATAAAAAAGCCACTAATTGCAAAGTATCCAACTGTTTCATCTATTTTGACTGCATGTAATACTAATTCACATTTGTTTATAGAAGAAAATCAGCAATTATATTAACTGCTCTGAGCACAAATGATATGCAGTCTGCTCTTAAATAACCTTTCCTTTCCAATGTTTCAGTGTTTTGATCTGAACCAGTCAGTAAGGTTCATGAAAAATGTTTAATGTAGATAAAGAGGACACAACATTTAGGCGTTACCTCAGAATGAAAAAGGCTTTTATCTAATATTATAAATGAGTTTTCAGTGAAGGCATATTACAGATATCTCACAGCACAATAAACTATCCCTTTAATCCCTTCTAAAATTGAATATATAATAGAAAGATATCTAAAACTATTGTCCATTTTATTATCAGTAAAATTATTGCCCACCATTATAATAGGTACACGTTGAAAAAGCACGCTATACATATATTCCTGGAGAAACAAAACTAGAAGTTCCACCCAGCTTCTAGAGAAAAGGGACCATCTTCCAGGCTCAGCTTGGAATATTATTGTTTTGCTCTGTAATTAAATAAGTATTCCAGTGTTAGTGAGAAACCACCTGTCAGTAAGTTATATGAGTCTTCAATCAGTCTTATCTTTGATAAATTACAAACACCAATGAGCTTACAGAGTCTGCAGGCTGATGATGATGTGCTCCTGAGAAGCTGTTTCCGGCCCCCAGTTCTCTCTCCACTGATGTGCCAGTGCCTCACAGTAACTGCAATGCCATAACCAAGCACAGTCTCAGTAAGTGCTGTCAATGATAATAGCTAAGCTCAGTCCAATTGTAGATAGCTTTTTTTTTTCTTTTTTCTTTTTTTAATGGCAACTCAGTATGATTGAATACTTTTCTTGATGGCTTAAGCTACAGGAGACTCAAAGATGAAAAAAAAAAAAAAACAGTTTCCAGACCACTGCAGCCACACTAAGATGGGCAGTTGCAACGCATATCATTTTCACATCATTTTTATCTTCGAAAAAATATAGGTAGTTATGATATCAGCTTCAAGTACGAAAAGAGGAAAATAATATTGTTAGTAAGAATAAGTCTATGTGTAATGAAAAAGGAAAGGAAGGAAAGATGATACAAGCTACAATGAAGATACAATAATTCTAACATAGTTAAAATAAGCAACCCGTAACTTATATATTGTACTACATTCATCTGTACCCATCCCTGAAACCCATCATTTTCTTCCCAGTATTCAGGCTCCTAGTCCTGTATGATGACTTTTGACTTTTTTCTTTTTTTGTTGGACATTCGTCTGAGAAATAAGAGTGAAACAGTATTTTGTAAGCTGTCTGTGGAAGGATCTTTTTATTCTTTATTTGCATATTATCTGACAAATTGGGCCTCTTGCCTATGAATGCAGTTTATAGATGTTATGACTGTAGAATATTGAGTAAAAGAGGAACTGATAATTTTGTAATTACTTCAATTTCAATTCCAGTGATTTTTGGTCTCCTGCACTTTTTCCTTCCTGCATGAGGGAAGACACCTAAGACATAGAACAAACAATCCCATAATACCCTTACTTAAGAGCCATTTTGAGAACAGTCAGCATTGAAATAATGCTTTACAGAAACTCATTTTGGTAACTTTCAAGTTGTGACTTAGTTTTCTTGAGATGCAAATCTTTTTGAGAGTAAAACAGGAACAATGTGAATTATCAAGACACATTCATGAGATGTAAGAGTTGTTCAGATAGAAATAGCTCATTCAGTAATATTTTATAAACTCATTCTTCAAAATGTTAATATGTAGTAACTAGCCCTATGAATTAGTGTATTTTTACAACATCCAAAGAATGTATGGAACAATAAATGCAACTTAAAGTCACAGGCATGGATTCTTTACTTATCAGAAACTGTCTTTGTAGAGATTTATAAACCACTGAAAGTGAATCCACAATACCAGAAAGCATTTATCCTTACACGAGAAAATGATTGCTTGTCCCTTGAAAGACATCATTTCAGATACTATTTCAGCAATCTCCTTTAAAATTTTGAGTCCTAATCCAAAATTCAGAACTCTTTTCTAGAGACACATATGTGTGGGAATATTAGTGGTTTTGTTTTCTTTTTCTTTTTCTTTTTTTTTTTTTTTAATAAAAATAGGGTCCTAGGTTTTATCTTGTTCTCTGTTTTTCATACAGATCCCTGAATTATGTCTATTCCATTAGATATGCAATAAAAATGACTTAAATTGAGTTTTCTCAAAACACAGAAATTTAAAAATTCCAAAAAATTCATTGATGCTGTTGTTGATTCAATATTGTATAACTTGCATATGAGAAGAGCTACACAGAACACAATGTCCATCTTTCTTTTCTTATTATTATTGTGAAGATATTTTAGAGATATTTTATGATGCTGCATATTTTATGACTAAATTTAAAGAATAATACACAGAAGTTTTATCCAATATATTACATTTTGTTCTATAAAGTGCAATTAGGAAAACTGCAATGGAATATATTAAACACAGAATCAAAGGTTTAGGTTATCATGCTACAACTTCTGTTTTTGTCAGTAATATGTCTGTGACACAAAGTACATTCAGAACAGTTTTACTACCTTAGGCAGTTTAACCACAAAGTAGTTTTCAAGTTAGCTTAGAATCATAGAATCACAAGGTTGGAAAGGACCTACTAGATCATCTAGTCCAACCGTCCTCCCATTACCCTTGCTACCACAAGCTACTAAACCACATGTCATAGCTCCTCATCCAGACACCACTTGAACACTGCCAGGGACAGCGACTCCACCACCTCCCTGGGCAGGCCATTCCAGCACCTGCCCACCCACCAAGAGAAAAAGTTTTTCCTTACGTCTAACCTAGACCTCCTCTGGTACAACTTGTGGCCATTTCCTCAGGTCCTGTTTGTTGCCTGGGAGAAGAGGCCAAACTCCTCCTCATTACAAAATCCCTTCAAGAAGTTGTAGAGTGCAATGAGGTCTCCCCTGAGCCTCCTCTTCTCCAAACTGAACAATCCCAGCTCCCTCAGCCGCTCCTCATAAGACTTGTGTTCCAGACCCCTCACCAGTTTCGTTGCCCTTTTTTGGACACATTCCAGGTCCTCGATGTCTCTTTTGTAGTGAGGGGCTCAAAAGCTTCTGACTTCTGACTCTAGGCTAGAAATCAGTGAAGTACTTGAAGAAACATAAAAAAAAAAAAAAAAAAAAAAAAAAAAAAAAAAAAAAATCCAAAGCCAGAAAAATACAAATATCTAGATTGATATCCATATAGATTCAGAATGCTGCAGGTTTGTGTGAAGGCAACAAAGTTAATGGGCTAGCTTCAGAAATGTGCATCATAAAATATGTATGAATTAAGTTAAATAGTTTGGATTCAGTATTGCATAGGGAAACATTATTATTAATCACTCACAAAAAAAAAAAAAAAAGAATCAGGACATTTACACTGAAATGATTGTTTGCAACAATAATTTTTGATAGTGCTCTTCTGGGAAACCATCCATAGGATATGTATTAGATGAAAGAGTCTGCCAGCACACTAAAAGGAGACAAAAACTACAGCACTTAGTGCAAAAAAAAGCCCTGAAACTAGAATCAGTATTCAGCTGCAGTTATGAAAAGACAAAATATTCTGTTAACAGGACTAAAATGCATAAAGAGACATTAACACTATATAAAATTTTGTTGAAAATAACCTCCTCCAACTGTTTCTGTAAACATTAGATAGACAACTGAAAAATGAAAACAACATGAAGATCTTGCTTTCCTTCAAATGTATATCTTTAATAACACAGTGCTAGACAAGGCCACTAAAGTCAAACAAAGGTCTGAATTAACTTTATCAGACAGACACTACTGTTTCACTAATTTCTATAATGGAAACCATATGAAAATAAATATTTTCTAATTTCATGGCTGCAGAAAAGATAATTTTACAATAGCATAAATGATATTCATTTAAAAAAGTGAAATTGATAAAATGTACTTCTCTAACATGTTTGAGTTCTGTTTTTGAATATTTAAAATTAACAAAATATTGATTGCGAACAAACTAGATTTTTTGAAAACAAGAATTCAGAATTATTTATCAACTACAGATGAAATCATAATGATCTTTCTTTTTAGTCCAGTTTTAGTAAAAGTTATAAAAATATAACCAGGAAAATAAGCAACTTTGTAGATACACTTACCAAGCATCCTCTTTTTGATCCCTACTGTATTTAAATGAAGTGTGTATTACTTATGTCTGCTCCTGAGTTATGACATATATTGCTTTGATATATTTCACCCTATTATAGACTACTTAATATTCTATTGCACTCTTCTGTAAACACACACATTCTTCAACTTCTTCAAAAGACAGTAATTCCAACCATGTACACACCTTCTATGAACTTTCCCCGCAGCCATATATCCCATTTTGCAACAGATTTGGTACAGATTCTATGGGAATCTTATTACTATTCTGAGACAGTAAAATAAATTTGTTTAAGGAAAAACTGACATGTCAGATAGAGTTTTTGTGTTGCCTACCCCTCTTAAGAGGCTTTTCTTGCCCTTACGCTGGAGTATTTACAGAGAATGCCTGAAAAAAAGTCTGGAGGACTCCTTAGTATCACAAGGCCAGCACAAAACAATAAGTGGTATCAGAGAACATCTTGATCAGACTAACTTTGATAGCTCCTGGAAAGCTACTGTAATATGGTGTTACTATCTGAAGCTTCTCAATTTTCAGGAGAAGAGTTATCCTTTAAAAAAGTACACTAGTTTGGTTGACATGGTTTATTGTTGATAAATCCATGCAGTGGATTTTAATTATCTAATTGTGCTTTAGAGTCATTCAAAATTCAAAACAATTTTGCTTGATTGAAGTCAAGGTCTAAAATGCAGAGGGGTTCTAAGTCTCCACTCCAACCACTTATACTGCTTGCACATAGACGGACTAGAAATTACTTACAGACAGGCTAGAAGTCAAAGTTCTTGACAACAGTGTTTTCCGGATGTTCTGATAGAATGCACAAATACAGGTTAGATATATTTAAAAACACATAAAATTACTGACATTAGCAATTACTTAGAATAAGTTTAAATATATGTTTATATAAATAAACATAAATGTTATATATGCAATAAATAATATTATATATATAAATGTATGAATATTGGAAACAATATAACAGTTATGGCTAGTTGGTGCTCTTCTCCTGGAGAAGAGAAGGCTGCGGGGTGACCTCCTTGCAGCCTTTCAGTACCTGAAGGGAGCCTATAAACAGGAAGAGAGTAAACTCTTTGAAAGGGTAGATAACAGCAGGACAAGGGGGAACGGTTTTAAGTTGAAAGAGGGAAGATTTAGGTTGGATGTTAGGGGGAAGTTCTTTACCAGGAGAGTGGTGAGGTGCTGGAACGGGCTGCCCAGAGAGGTTGTAGATGCTCCGTCCCTGGAGGTGTTCAAGGCCAGGTTGGATGGGACCCTGGGCAACCTGGTCTAGTAAATGGGGAGGTTGGTGGCCCTGTCCGGCAGGCAGTTTGGAGATTCATGATCCTTGAGGTCTCTTCCAACCCAGGCCATTCTGTGATTCTGTCATTCTGTGCTCTTGTTGGAGACATGGAGCTACTGAAAATAGTACAGCAAAGAGCCATGAAGATGGTGAAGAAAGTGGAGCATCTCTCCTGTGAGGAAAGACAAAGAGAGCTAGAACTTTTTAGCACAGAGGAGAGACCAGAACAAAATATTCTAATGAGTTATTCTGAGTGATGTAGTCCTTCGACACACAATTGTCAGAGAAAAGCATTTCTTACTCTACTGCAATTTCCATTACCAGTTAAATGACATTATTCATTCAAATGCAGGAGTTAAAATTCCTGCTTTAATCTGAAATTTTATTAATAAATAAGATTATTAGTGCAGATTGGCCCTTGAACCATTTTACAGTTTGGGAAATAGAAGTGCTGTTGCATTTGAAGGATTTTTGTCATCACATACCAATGATAGGGCCAAAATATAAGACGAGTCAATTAATATGCATTGATATGATCTGTATTTAGTCAAAAATACTGTTTCTGTACCCAGGCTGATCATTTCTTGGATTTTTACTTTATTTCCCCCTCTATTTCATCCTTTGGAAATCAATGAGAGATTCATAACACTAAGCTGCAGAGTAGGTACATATTTATGAAATGCATGCTTTCAAACAGACAATTTGTTTAAATCATTCTTAGAATTCCCTATTCTAGGAATGAGTGAACAGTCTTCTTAAAATCTAATCATTAAAAAATGTCTAAATATTTTTAGTACATCACATTTCTTCAAAGAAAGTTCAAGAAACTTCCTGTGTTTTTTGTTTGTTTGTTTGTTTGTTTGTTTGTTCCTGTCATTTTTATCCAAATCTTCTTTTCAGTTAATAGGTAACATAGTCTTTCACTATCTAACCTCCTTCCTGAAAGTATCTCCTATCCCACGCACTGACAATTACAGGACAAGATTTCCAAATCTTAAAGGCGTTATTTTCAAGTCTCAGACATTGTATAACATTTCTGAATGACTCAAGCATTGCAATTTCAGATGGGAAATCATCACAAATGATATAAACAAAATGTTCAAAATTATGCCTAAAACTAATACACTATAGTGTTGTGAATTAGCCAGTAGAACTGGCTAAAAAATGAGATTGTCAGAAGAGCAATATTTAAGGCTACAAAGAAAATGAAACTTTTAATAAGAAGTAAACATATAAGAACACATCAGAGAAATTCGCTTGTAAAAAGGGAAAGGAAGGGCTTGCCAATTAATCAGTGGTTGGCTATGAAATCCAGACTTGTATGAAGATTTTAGGAGACAAAATTTTGTCTTTATTACTGAGTTCACATCTCTAGGTTGTAGAATGGTTTCTCTATGTGACAGAATATTTTTTGGATGTAATACTTTTTGAACAAAAATACCGCGGACCTGACTGTCATCGGAAACATTCTCTCAGGCAGCTCAGAGTAATTGTATTTGTGACTGTCAAAATCACAAAAGCAACTGTTTATAATGAAAAACTACAGTAACAAATGGCAAGGATTAGCTTTTTAAACTCTGTCCACTAAACCAAATGAATATGATTTAAATTTAAAATCCTGACTGGTAATTACAAAAGACTCCATGATGGTTCAGTTTCTCCTTTTTCCTTGTTTTGGCAAGCAAAGAGTAGTTGGTTTCAGTCCTTTGGTTGGATTCCAGTTTAGTAATTTATTGCATTCTGTCCACTTAAATGATCTTAGAAGCTTTAGGAGGATGTCACTCCTCCCTTGCTCCCTAATTGTAACGTATTGCTACTTACTACTGTTCAAATACCAAAATCATTTCATCCCAAGGCCATGTTTGAGTAAAGAGAATGAGTTCTTAAAGAAATTTCTTTACAGAGAGTACTTGGGGATTTCTCTTGAAGACAATGTTCTAGGCATTGTTTATGAAATTGTTACCTTTAGAAAATAGAAAAGCATTTTGAAAAACTTCTTGTTAGGTACGTTCCAGCTGTCTCATTGTCTCGCTCCAATTTATAGGAGGGAGAAGAGGTTCTTTGAAATATGTATGCCCGGCGTGAGATTAAGAAACAACTGTTCAGATGTTGGTTTGACCAGTTTATTACAAATGTTAAGGGAGATGAAGAAAGGGGAGGACGGACACTGTTACGGATTGGGGTGATGGGGAAGGGAAGGTGAGCAATAGAAAAGATAGAAAGAAGCAAGAATTGTGTAAAGCGGGGATAGTCACCACCATGATCCAGCAGCGGTCTGTTGCACGCCGTTCCGATGGTCCGAGGCCGAAGGGCAGGAGCAGCGAGGCCGGTCTTGGGCAATGAGAAGGTGCAGGTACCAGGTGGGTCCAGGAAGAAGCCACAGAGTAAGTCTGAGAGGAAGCAGCAGGTCTCAGGTAGCAGGCCCAGGGAAGTCCGTCAGCATACGGTCCGTAGTGAGGGATCTGATGGCAGAAACCTTGAATCCGTTGTGGTGAGGGATCTGATGGCAGAAACCCTCTAGTCTGTTGTGGTGAGAGATCAGATGGCAGAAAAGCCATCCAGTCTGTCGTGGTGAGAGATCAGATGGCAGAAAACCCCTTTAGTCTCTTGGTTGTTGGACCCTCTTTTATCCTCCTTTTTTTCCTGCCTACATGACATCCCTGGGTGCTTGAGCAAGAGTCATGTGCGTACCTCCTGAGATGGCCATCTTCCTCAAGATAAGTCCACACAAAAGACCGTTTCCCAGCCATTATCAGCAGCTTATCCCTCTCTCGTTGCCCCTGGCCTTGTCCATCTGTGCTCCTTAAAGGATTTCACAACCCTTAGCCAGGACCTGTCCATCCTCCAGACAGAAGATTTCTCTACCTTTGCCCAGGACTTGCCAGGACTTGCCTGGACTTGTTCCTCCGCAAACTTTGAGTCAATCATATAAAAGAATAATCTCTTACACTCATAAAATATTTTTTCTTACTTATTAAATGTAAGAAAACATAAGTATGGCAAAATTTGAATTATTATTTCTGACATTGCTTACTTGTCTTTTTTCTTTACAAAATCATAGGCTAATAGTGATACAGGTGAACATTACCTGACTGCACTTGTTTCTAGCAAGCATTGCCAGATTTTGGTCATTTATGAGAAAGAAATCTCTGGACACCACTAATCTTCTGAGGATGAATTAAAGTTTGGTGAAGGAAACTGAAGTGAACATCAGAACAGACATTCAATGAAATTTTATTTTTCTTTTCTCCTTTCTATGGCTTCTTTTGGAACTCCAAGAATCCTATCCTATGCTGAGATAAGCGGCCTTCTAGATGCCAAATGCTAAATATCTCAACGTAATCCCAATACTGAAAAATAAATGATGTTCTTTTCATCAATGGCAACAGCATGTTGTGTTACTATAGCATTTTGAAACATATTTCTTGAGAGCATGAATTTTAACAAACAAAAAATATATTTTCACAGGTCAGTGAGACTCAGACTCAATTACTTGAGCAATGGGATCAACTTTCTCACACTGAGTCTTTCCTACTATTTTTTCCCAGAAAAGTTCCAAAACAGTTGGCTATAGGCTAGTGTGAGTTTACAGGACATAACTCAATTTTTACCAAACAAAACTGTGTAACCATGTAGAATTCAAAATTAGGCTTGCAAGAAAAAAGATCATTACCTTCTATCATTTCCTTCAATGTTTCTCACAGTGGCAAGGATCCAGGATTTTGATTCCTTGAGCTATTTGCCTTTGTGTCGTATTCACAAATTTTCTTTGGTTTCTGAACTAATATTTCAGTGTGGAAACCACACAATTCCAAACCTTCACATCAAGTCAGGTAAGCACAGACTTTATTTAGGGCAATAAGCCAGTGGTACTGCAGCATGAAACACCTCAATATCTCGGTAAGTCTAAGTTTCAAAGATACTAAAACTCAAATGTAAGATTATATTTTCACTGAAAGAGATATAATCAGGATAGCAAACAGGCTGCATTATGAGGAGCATTGCCCAATAGGTTGAGGGAGGTGATCTTTCCCCTGTATTAAACACTACTGAGGCCACAACTGGATAACTGTGTTCATTTCTGAGCTCCACAGATCAATAGAGAAGCGTAGATATTGCAAAAGGCCTTGAAGATAGTGAAAGATCTGGAATATCTTTCCAGTGAGGAAAGACAGAGAGAGTTGATTGGCATAGACAATGGTAGGCTCAGGGGAGCATTCATTAATCTCCATAAATACCTGAGGGGAGGGGGCAAGGCTCTTTCTAGTGTCTTCCTATGACAGGACATGAGGCAATGAGCACAAACAGAAGCATCAGATATTCTGTCTGAATCTTTACTGTGCAGGTAACAGCACACTGCCACACATTGCCCGGAAAAGTTGTGGAATCTCCTCCTTGAAGATCATCAAAAGTTGCCTGCACATGGGCCTGAGCAACCTGTTCTGTAGGGATGGCCTCCAGAGCTCCTTTCCAACCTTAGGTATTCTGTGATTCTGTGTAAACTTACATGTTGTATAAAAAATACCATATACCTTCTCCTTTTGATATTTTAACAAACTAATCACTAGATTTATTCAAACATTGTTTATACATTTTTTTTTTTATGGGACTCAGAAAATATTTCTAAAACCTATAATATGATTAGATGCATTACATATTTCAATGTGATCAGCACCAGTACTATATGGTATCCAATCTCGAATACAGCATGAGGAAATGCACCTGAAAATATATTTTCAATTGTTCTGAACATTTACCTTTATTAATAGTGATAAAAAAATGCTAGTCAGATCACTGTAGTTTTAATGTTAATGCATAGAACTCCTGTTGGGTACTAGCTACATTACTATTTAATGACATTAAAACACAAAGGAATGTTCCTTGTAAATTATACAGAGGTAAATTCTCTCTCCCACATTCCTTTTGACTCATTATGTACACTGCTCTTTCATCCCTATCTCTTTCCCCTTTCTGTTAGTCAGTTTTTATTACTCACTTTTTCAGTACAAAATTTTTTCAAATTATTTCTTTTTTCCTTTATGTCCTCAAATACTTGACAGAAAGAAAGAGCTGAACTACATGTTTGTTCATCTGAAATATGACATTTTATTTTTAGAAAGTGGAATCGTAGCTCTTTTTTATAGTCTTGAATGCTTTTAGACACAAACTTTAATTGGTTTTTGGCACATATTCAGCTTAATAACCTATATAAAATAAATGAAAGACTAGCATTATAATTTCCATGTAACTTTATCTCCTTTTCTTTACCACATATTGAAGCATCTCACAATGCATATTTCTGTACTATCCACAGGATTCTTTAAATCTTTTTCCTTTTTTTTTTCCTAAATATATACTCATTTCATCTAAGAACACCTTACTATTACTTTTAATCCCACTATTTAACACTTGAAAAACAACTCAAACAATACTCTCTCATGCAGCGTTATCAAACAAAACAAATGTCTATCCAGCCTTCTCTGCTCAAATGGCATTTGTCTTGTTCAGCTGATCCTCCTATTCTTTCTACCTATTTTCCACACTGTTTCCCCAGGGTTCTGCTCTGCTGAATATTTTTATCACATAAACTTTACATGGTCTTTTCTGTTTTTGTACCAAGATAGGAGTCAAATAAGGTATGTCTGTGCTGAGCAGTGGATGTAATGCAAAACAGATACCACAAGGGAAAGTTCTGATGGGTGAGATCCTTCTGCTTCCTGAGCTAATAGAGAAGAAGAATGTGTTCAGACAAGTAGAGAAGATAAAATGCAGCAGATTTGTTCAAGGATGAAGTAGTACCAAATGACTTTGCATCAACAGAATTGAAGCTGCTGAGAATGAAGTGGAGTTATTGGGCAAAGGAACTGAACCAGAGGAGCTTAAAGACATTTTTACCATGAAAAAATAAAAATCAAGAGGTTTTTTTTTAGAGTCTCATCTACAAGCCTCACTGAATTTAGCATTTAAGAATAATTACCAAAACCCATGTCTTCATTTCCACTATATGATCATTCTCATATCTTTAGGAAGATTAAGTGGAAACTTGGACTACATGTTTATGCCAAATATTACCCCATCTTTTTTTTTTTTTCTAAGCATTACCACCCTGATATTCAGTGTATTTTATGTAAACTGTATAGTTGAAATAAGAAACAATTGACCTGGTCTGTTTTGATATCTTATTAAAGCTGACAGATTCATTAATGTGCTTTATCCTTAACAATACCAAAGTTCAGCAGCTGAAACTCATGGTGATTCTGTTCTGAATTTGCTTCTGCAAGGCATGTGAAAGCTCTGTCCCTTCTCTTAGATGGCTGAGTACCAAACCAACGTCAGTGGGGTTTTCTGTTTGTTTGTTTGTTTTGTTTGCTTGTTTGAGTAATTTCAATATGTGCTGCTGAGTTGGATTCAGTAACTCAGTGCCACATTAGAATAGTGGCATAATTGTTTCATTTGGAATTGATTCAAAGCTTGCTCATATCTATGTATGTGAAATCTTAATGACAGCTCGTATATAGGCTAATGGATATGAAAACTGAAAGCATTCCCTTTAAAGTAGCTAAATCTTCTACCTTCATCCACAACTTGTTATATCTATTTTTTTTCTACATACTAGGAGGTCAACTAAAATTAAACTTTTCATAGTGTTTCATAGAAGAGGCTAACATAAGATATGCCAAATAATAAGGCTAAGAGAAATATAATCAAAGGAAGTGGCAATATCAAAGGAGATTTCTTTGTCTAGAAATACATAAGGTCAGTGAAATCTCAGACAAATTAAAAAAAAAAAAAAAGAGCAAAATCTACCTTGGCTACAGAAAAAAAAATTGATAAAATTGCCATATTTCCATTACTACTGTCTAACATGCATATTCAGATACTGATGTTTGATGTTTGAATCATATTCCTCTAATCTGACCACCTATCAAAGTTGAAATTTCAACCTGTATGTATAAATTGTACATTTAATATAGTCTGGAAAATTGAAATAA